>NC_052946.1:15367019-16599519 GCF_013358895.1 Oreochromis aureus | reverse complement strand
TGACAGCAGAGGTGGGCTGGATGGCTCCTCTTCTGTTCCAGGTGCAGAACCCAAAGTGCAGTTCCCATCATGCTCTGGGCTGAGCCAGTGTGGATCCATAGGAGAAAGTTTTTCCCTGTAGTGTGTGTCTGGGGGCTGTGGAGAGGCCTGGGAACAGGGGCTTCTTGGACTCCCGCTGTGCATTGGTGTAAGGCACATCCGATCCTCTCTCTCACAGGGGGATCCTGGCTGCCCATTACTCACAGACTTTCTGGGCCCGCCAGCTGATCCACTTGTGCCAGTGCCATCAACTTTAAAGAGCGGGATGCCCCCGAGAGGAACATTAGCAACAGGCTGGCTGAAAAGGGCAGGGTTCGCCGCCCAGTCTCGGAGGGCCTTTTGCAGCCTACGCACATGCAGTGGCTTGGTGGCCATGCCAACTAGTGCCATGATCTCCAGGAACTCCTCCTCCGCTGCCTCGCAGAGCTGCTGGACATCGTCACCACCCTGCTGGATAAAGGTTTCATAGTAGGCCAGCAGGTTGGCCCTCTGGAGGACCCGATACAGCTGCAACTCACCAAGTGTGCGTGGCAGAGACATGGCACACAGCACTGGAAAGTTTAGGCAGGAGAAAGGAAAGACATGAACCTGCAGATGGAGAAATCCTGTACAAGTTAATTATTTAGATAAAGACTTTGGCATCTGGACCACACCTAGTATATACAGAATACAAATTACAAATATAGTGAAATAATAAAAAACTGATAAACAGTTAAAAGCAAGTTTAAGCATCCCTTGGGGCAGAATAAGCTCCTATCTACTCATTATATTTTTCATGACTTAACCTTTGAATATACATAAATCGCTTTTTTCTTACCTTCTTTAGGTCAGCTTTACAGATGTGTAAAGAGGAAACCGGCGTAATTACGCAAGGGTGTCGCTCCAGCCACCGATGTCACGGGTCGGATCTGCCGGAGCAATACTGACAAAAGAAATAAAAACTAAAATCTCCTGATCACAGACAGAACCGCATTCAGACTGCACTAAAGTGGAAACACTCGTTTTATTGGCTCCATTTCAAATAAAGCCATCGACTGGAGGCAACTGTTTACTATCCAGATGTTAAGAGGAGAGCACCCAAAGACAACGCAGTTATTATCCCATTCGTTTCTTACCGTCTTACCTATTGCCGACAGCTTCCTCGGCGCAGATTGGCGTAGTAAATCCCCTTTGCGTATCTTACCTCGTCTGAAATCACTGGCAGAAATCCTCCTCCGGCGCACCGTATTGGTTGCTGGCTGCCTTTTTGCTGTCTGTGTGGGCTGGAGAATGACGGGGGCGGACTGCAGCACGCCATCTGACCGAAAAAGAGCCTTCCTCTCCCGGTAGAGAGGCGGCTTTCAAATTGGAGATGTGGGTGGTGGTGGTGGGGGCTTGAAATTAACCCTCTGCGTCTTCGAGATTAGTCCTTTATGCAGAAGCTTTAGGGGGTTCCCACCGTTTTACTATGTCAGAGACTCCCAAAACAAGCAGCCAGCTATACACTATACAGACCTCTGTAGATAAGAATAAACTGACGTGACAGATGTGAATTTTTACTGAAGACCAGTTCTGTTATTTCCCCCATTTTATGTAGGAGGTGGTAGAGTGGGTGAAGCTCCAGCAGTTTTTAAATGCTAGTATTGTATTTTGTTTTGTTATGTTTGAAAAAGTAAAGGACCAAGTCACCAAATCGAGACTTTAAATTGACTAACAGTATCTCGAAAGAAGCTCAAAGTCCAACACCAGCATCTCCAATCCTTTTTGTTTGCCACATTTTATATGATTGTTCTATTGCACAGTGATGGCCTAAGATATGTATTGTGTGCCTATCCATTTGCAGTTTTAAGTGGCCTTTAGGTACATCTACACCACGCACTTTAGAAATAAGGGATTTATTCATATGTTACAAATAACAACCCAACTACCCTTTTACTGTGAGCATAAGATGGAGTCTGAAAAAAATAAGCCAGTCCAAAACATCGTGGTCATTAAGCGTGGGCTTCTAACACGCAAATCTTAGTATTAAGGAAAATGTGTTATCCTTTTTCCTCCGAGTTTGATTAGCAGGCTACTATGAACTAAGTTAGGACTCGGGTAAAAACAGGGTTGCTGGGTTTCTTAACCCACATTTCTAAAGTTAGCCGTTAACGGTCAGCTATTCCCAAAACATTAGATGGCAGCAGAGTCCCGCTGTTATGTTTTAACCGCGCGCAAACCGCGAAGAGGGAGCTGGAGGCGGAAGAGGACGTAGCAATAAAGTGGGAAAAGGAGCCGCAGAAGAAGAAGAAGTGGCTTAAAAAAAACAAAACAACACCGACACTTGGATGTCTGTTAACAAACAAGGTTATACAGTTATCCGAGAGGTATATATGACATTTCATTTGTTTTAATGCAAAACGCAGAATTATTTGCCTTCTTTGTTGGACTGGACGTCCCGGTGTTTAAACACGTCTTGGCGTTAGTAGCCAAACCAACCACACAGGAAGGGGAAACAGGCGTTTATATTTCAGCTAGTCCTGCTAGTAGCTAAGAGTTCACTGCTGGCTCGCTAAAAGCATTAACAGTCGCCTGTTGTGTCTTCGTTTGTGACCTTATTTAGTCGAAATGTTGCCAGGTTAACTATCCAGAGGCAAGCTAATTTTAGCCCCCGTAGCGCCTGTCTGTCATCCTGCTTGGCTGCTTCCTCATGCTAACACCAGGACTGCCTGCTAACATTATCCGCCTTTTAAAACATCTGGTGATTTGAACACAGTTAACATGTTAAGGGTCTAACTGACTTCTTTATACCCTTTTTATTTACTGTGAAAGGTTAAAAGGTTGTTCATTAAAGGTCGGGTTTTAGACACACTGCGTTCTTGTTTGGCTAACTGGATTAGCAAACAACAAAGCAGGGTAACTGCATGTAGTCTGTTTTCACATCTGCATAAGTACGCGTAAAAGTAGCTTCAAAGAGGGTATTTGTAACTACTTGATACATATACAGTTATACCGATGAAGTCGTGCAGCTACATTGCTCACTGACTGCGTAACTTGTAAATTTATAGTTACCCCCTTTTGTTTCTTTTAAAACTTATTGTTTAGCAGTTATTATGCGCTCTGGTGTCAAAGCATTTGTCTTAAAGTAATGCTCCTCTTACTTTTCAGTTGTCTGGAACGTCTAAGGTTTTTTCCTGCATTTAACCCAATACATTTAAAAAAAAAATCACTTGGAAACAAAGTTAGAGAGACAAAGTGGAGATGTGCAGAGGAGGGAAAGTGGATGCTAGGGACGCTAGGGATAGTGTGAGGTAGAGGCACATGGTTTATGGTTATATATGAAATCAGAAAGCCAAAAATAACAGGAACAAGGATTCACTTATATTAAGTAGGGTGACACAGACTTGTTGTGATATCAAAACCTGGAGATTGATTCATATCTCTTGCTTTTCAGGAGCTCCAGTGCATCATGTGAGTTGTGCAAAAGCCTTTTGATACCTACAAGTGGCTGCTGATGTGGTGGACCTGAACTTGACCTGTGCGAACCCCCAGTCTCGCTTTTTTATGAGAGCCTGGGGAAAATGTGGCCTCAAATTATGGATTTAGGGACTCTTTAATGAAAGTCAGATTTTACAGCGCTTCAGTCAAATTGCTGTAAGGAACATGGAAAGAGAAGCGGCTAAGAAAGAGATGGATGTTGTGGACACTGACGAGGAGATCCCTGATGGTGTTTCGGCCTCAGTGACCAGTTCAAGTCAGTGTGAGGTTGAGGATGAGTGCGAGCAGGAGGACAAAACAGCCTATCTCAAATCTCAGGAAACTCCAAACCCAGCCACTCTACAAGACCTTGGGGCTGGTGAAGCAGAGGCCAAAGATGATATTGAGGAGGTTTCAGAAGAGTTTGAGCATGACAAGACTACAGAAAATGAGAACTCACAGGTTATAAACCAAGAAGAGGATGACGCAGCAAAGGAGCAGCACATGAATGGGGAGTCTGGTTGGAGGAACATGGGAAGTGGAAGGAAGTGCAAACTGAGGAGTGGTGGGTCAGTTTTAGAGCAGATTCAGAGAGGAAATGTTATGTCAAGTGGCGGTCGGCACAAGCAGACCCGCAGACGTAACCACCACCACTATCAGCAGAACCGGGGCCGGCGGAGGACAGGAAACCAGCTCATCTTAGCGTTCAAGGAGATGCTGTCAGAGTCTCTGAGCTTCTGGTGCATCTCTTGCATCCACATGATGATTGAGATTATTGTCACTTTAACTCACAACTGTGGAGTTGGAGTGGAGACTGGAGTTGTAAAACTTTACAACCTTGGGCAGCAGCTCCTTGTGAAGGTCACTGATGTTCCTGGAATGAAGGCAGATGCGATCCGGATTCTGAAGTGGGCAAAGTGCAAAGGAGCTTGTGTGGTGGATAAAACTGTTAGGTCAGTAAAGTGGATAAAGACAGTTGCCTTATCTTGTTTCACATTTTTCTGTGCTTTGGTTATTCTGGGATCGCAGTGGGCCAAGGGGGTTTTCCTTCGTATTGGTGGGGATAGGGGGAAGCACTATTGGACGGCTTTTCAGGAGTCACGCGTTTGGAAGAGGATAGTGTCCTTGCTGGAGAAAGCCCGAAGCCTATTCAGGAGGGATGGTCATGTACCGCCATCTGCACCGGGGTCACCTGGCAGAGCAGGAAGAGCTCAACCAGGCCAGGAGTTGGAGAGACTGCTGGCACTGGTTGAGGTACCAGAGGATGAGCTCGATCCCTTTACAGTTCTTGGTGTTGAGGTGCATGCCACTGACACTGAGCTGAAGAAGGCTTACAGACAGCTGGCTGTCCAGGTGTGAGAATCAGAAATACTTCAATTTTTACTATTACATGCCTGCTGTAATGACTAGTTTTGATTCTTTACTCATGCAACCTTTTCCTCTATCCGTTCTCTTTCAGGTCCATCCAGACAAGAATAAACACCCACGAGCTGGAGAGGCGTTCAAAGTGCTCAGAGCTGCCTGGGATATTGTCAGTAATCCAGAGACACGACGAGAGTATGAGTTGTAAGTGCACGGGGAAAAAAATCAACAATAAAACCACAAAAGAAAGAAATATTTTAATCACAATTATTTATTGTATTTTAAATCGTCTTGTCAATTATTTTAATGCAGTGATTTTTTTTTAGTTATTTCTTTTAGTTCTTATTGGTAAAACAAAAAAACCTCACTCAAGTGCAGTTATTTAGCAAGTTTGACATTTCACTCATTATCTCTGATCAACAACTTGTCTTACTCGTTCTCACGCAGGAAGCGCATGGCAGCAACTGAGCTCTCAAAGTCCATGAACGAGTTTCTCACTAAACTGCAGGATGACCTGAAGGAAGCCATGAATACTATGATGTGTACCAAGTGTGAAGGCAAACACAAGTATGGTGTTACACATCCAGCATCACCTTCACACAGCTGCACATGAAATCAAAAAATTCTAAAAAAAATTGTAGCTAATCTTGTGTTGCAGGCTTTCAGCACATGTGTGTTTTCTTTGTTTCCTGTGTGTGTGTGAAGGCGCTTCGAGATGGATCGTGAACCCGCTGAGGCCCGGTTCTGTGCTGAATGCAACCGTTACCATAGCGCCGAGGAAGGGGACCTGTGGGCTGAATCGAGCATGCTGGGCCTACGCATCACATACTTTGCCTGTATGGATGGCAAGGTGTATGATATTACAGGTGAGCATCAGCTGTTGTTTACCTGTCCGGCTCGTTAGTAACAAACCACTAGTGCATCTCAGAGTTTGCGTTTACCAGCAATCTTTGTTGATACTTCGACAGGCTACTGAAAAGCTACGGGTTTTTCTTGCTGAACATTTTACTCTCAGTCATGTGACCTTTTATGATACTATCTCGTTTCAGAGTGGGCAGGTTGCCAGAGAATTGGAATTTCTCCTGATACACACCGGGTCCCGTATCACATCTCCTTTGGTTCAAAGAACAACAGCAATGCCACACGACACAGGTACATCCCTCTGGGTGAACGTTTGGATACAGTATCTAATATTTATGAAGCAAAACAAACAGTTTGATCCCTCTCCATCACACTTAGGGGCGTTTTCACACCTATAGTTACAAACTCATTAAGTGGTCTGAATCAGTTGATGAGTTTTTAACTTTTCCCTGTGATTTTGTTTGTTTTCACGCAACATGGAGAAAAATCCAAGCAACCGAAATGCATCTCTACAAACCACATGAGAATGTTTACTCCACTTATTGGCCAGATGTGACTGAAGTGGGAGCAACAAAAGTAAATACAGGAAGATGATGCTGTGTTCTGGACTATTGGAAAGTTCATTTCACAGCTAGTTGCTGGCCCGTGCAGACCTTTTCTTGTCAATAGTACTTTGTCACGCTCAAGAATTTAAAGCATGCATGGCTCAAACTTGCAACGCACACCTGGTCGTTGGTTTGGCTCGAGCTCGGATCATGTTCACAACATAAACGAGCTGATCTGGAGTTCATTTGGAACTGTACTGACACCACCACCTCCAAAGTGTCTTTGTGTGGTTGCTTTGGTCTGCACCTGAGTGCGATCTAAACAAACAAACCACACAAAGGCTCAGGTTTATCCCGCTTGTTTTTAAACATCTGCCCTTTGCCAGCAGCAGACTGGAGAGTTTTCCTTTTAAATGTGCAGAGAGGGGAAAATGCAAACGTTTTGGCACTAGAGAAGAAATTAAAATAAATAAGCTTTAAAATGTCTGACTTTGCTTAAATTAGATTAATGTAAACATGTTTGATATTTGTTCTTTTTATTTCTTTCTCAGTCTGTCATCTGTGTGTGTGTATTTTACATGCATGGCAGGAGGAGGAGCTCCCCCTTGTGTATTGCTGAAATAACAACGTTTACAATAAAGAAAGCTGTACTATTCATTTCAATTAAAGTCAAAAAGTTTCCTCTCCACGCAATAACATTATTTCACTCGACAAACTTAAATTTCCATCTTATCTTTCAGGACACCGTCGGAGCATGCGGCAGGTCCGACCAACCCAGCTGATTTGCAGGACTTCTTCAACCGAATCTTTAAGGGAGGACCTCCTAGTGACATGGCTGCCAATGGAAGCTTCTTCCACTCAGGTTCGCCTCATCACCCACCTGGTGCTGGAGCGCCTCCCTTCTCCCCTCCTCCAAGTCAGACAGGTTTTTACATGCCGGGAGGTCACCGGCCCGAGTCCAGCGAGACATGGGCTGAAAGTGGCAAACCCCCCAGGAGGAGGAAGAAGGTCCGCAAACCCTTCCAGAGGTGAAGTTCGCCGACTTGTTAGTGTATGAAAACAGCAACACAGGGATACAAAATATAATGGCCATGTTTGTCTCTCGCCTGCCTGTTGGCATGCCAAGATCTGAACTGGAGAAGATTCAAGGGGGTCAGATCAGCCAGAGCAGAGAGAGACTGGATCACGAAGAGGAGTCTGTCAACTGAATACAAGTATTGAAGGAGGTTCTGAAGGAGGTTGCAGTGATGGTGCTTTACCTCTTAATCCACCTTACTTTTTTTTGTTGTTTTTGTCATTTTGGTCTTAAAGACGACTGTAGCCTTGGCATTGAAGTCCTTATCAGGATGCCGTAATTAAACCTTTTTCTTTTTTTAATCATGTCCTGCCAAATCCTTCACTGCATGATGTTTTCACCTGCATTTTAACACTTCAGTTCTCTCACTTTTGTTAACGTTTTATATAAAGTTAGCTTAAGAAATCGGCTTCAGGCAGAGTGAAGGTTAGGAGGGTTACAGCCAGTGTGGACTGTGGTTTTATGCATCACTATGATCGAAAAATGAAGATACTGATCTGGGCAGCTTCACAGTCTTTAGTGTTACTGATATTAGAGGCATGTGGCTCTACTACTGAAGCTGCACATCGCCCACCATATTTCAGAAAGGAATCTAACTTAACACATCTGAGCTTAATAATTTATAAAATGGGGAGTGGTTTTAACTCACTAAACAGCACATTTAAGTATTTCTTTAGTGAGAAGTCTTGTTGTTGTTTTATGAGCAGGTCTAAACAACTGCTAATCTGCTTTTCCATTGAAATCAAAGACCAAGCTGTGGTTCTGTCTGATTAGTAAAAAAAAAAAAACAGAAAGAAAAGACAAAAATATCTTAGCATGATAATTATAGAGTGGCACCTCACCCCTTAAAAAGTTTGTTTTACCCTGAGCTTTCTGAAGTGGTAACGTTGCAATATGCAGATACTGCAGGATGTGTGGAAATGTAGCACAGCCACTTAGATTCACACCATGGTTCACACTGTTTCGACCACTTTCTAAAAATGAAAAAGCAACATCTCAAAGAGGAAATAAAACATTTGTAATTGACTTTATAATGCTAATCGCACAACCGAACATTTGACAGCTGCTTGATTCTAAGTAAAAATGGTTCTACTTTTTGTCCACTGCAAAGTCTCTTATTCCTTCAGCACCGTTGGACCTTATTTTGGCTATAACTGATGTAACACTAGACAATATCTCGCCATTGCAAGTAATTTATTTGCCTGGTCTTTCATTCTGGACCTACTTGTTCAGTGGCAGTTTTTGAGCCAGTCGTGATGTTTCAGAGCATCTTATAGCCGCCGCCCAGCTCAGGACACGTCAGATCTGATTCTAGTCCAAAGCGATTGCTCTCATGCTTGTTTCAGTGTGTGCCGTCATCTCAGCGACTCCTGACGGGTTTTCATAGTTGTGTTGGGCGAGGTTCACGTAAACTCTAATCAGACTCTAAAAGACTGATGTCCTTTTAATCCCCGCAGTATTACTGAGTAAAAACAAGAAGGGGTCAGAAAAATCCTAGTCAGTTGCATTTTGTTTGGTTTGTTGTTGACATGTTTCATGGTCAGAAATAACACTTTAATTTTTGTCAAAGCTTAATGAAAGAAAACCATTGTTATTGTTTACACCTGACATGAAGATTGTGTAGTGATATGGCAATTGTATGCTATGAGGCATCTGATAAAAGCGCTTCTTTTTAACATTGACAGTCACGTCCATTGAGTACGTCCATTGTCGGTGATTTTAATTTTTTCCCTTTGTGTTAATTTGCACACCCACCACTGTAATAACAAGAGGGGGATTTTGAACAGTCATCAGTGGTTTAGTCCAGCCAGCAAGGCTCCAGCTGCAGCTGAGTAGGAGGTGTAGCTCACTAAGCTAACAGCTCATCTACAAATCAAGATTTATTATATTATTATTTGTTTTGTAGAATCTGAAAGTTAAATGAGTGACATTTAATTGCACATCCGTTACCCTCTTGACAAAGTATGTGAATGCTTTTTGTGATGCAAAGCGTGTGTTCGCCTGGAAGCTTGAAAGAAGTCTTTGTTGCAAATATAGTTTGAGCTCAAGCAGGATGATGCGTTTGCCATGTTTCCTTCATTGTGTCAAATAGTTTTTTTGTTATATGTATTTGACCAGTTTCCTGGACATGGGAGTAAATGAGTGTCTAATTAAAGCGTCCTTTCCTTTTTCTTGGAGTTCAAAGTATAAATCTAGTCCGGGTTAAAATGAGAAAATAAAAGCAGATTCCATCTTAATTAGGGGTTTTAAACTGGGCAGGGTTAAATTCTTATTGCATACTCGTTTTCCCACTTATTTGTAATCCATACTTTGACATTACATAAACACTGTCAAAGATTTGCTTCAGTTCCTGTTCAGGAAACTGGACCCACAGCTGTGACTTCATGCTTCATGCTTGATTTGAGAACGTGCTGTGACGTGTGTTAAAGGTAGCAGTTCAAAGTCCAACAAGTTAAAGAAGGAGCCAACACAATGACCTTTTTAAATTATTTTTTTCCTTAAAGTTTTTTAACAGAATATGCAGAATTATTGCAAAAAATATCAGACAATCATCAGGGTTTTTTGTAGGGACTAAGGAGGCGAGTTCCCTGGCTGGTTTTAAAATATCACTTTTGGGTTTCTTCCCCCCCACTCCCCCTGCCGCTTTCTCTGGTTTCCAAAATAAAGAGGATTTCCTATATGCACAATGTCTGTTCTGTTTCCTGCTTATTAAACTTTAATTACACCTCAGTTACAATGCATATCACCGTTATATCATTTTAAACATAAACAAAGTGAGGTTACACGGCTGTGTGTGGCAGGCATATTGATAAGAATCTGCTGCCTGCAAGCCGGCACAGATTCCATCTTTCAGACTGGCTTAATATTTAATTTTACTGTAAACCCACACCGAGAAGGAATCTCTGTGGGTTTTACCTTATATGGCTTTCCCACTCTCTGACCTTTACCCTTGTTATGGCTACGAAAAAGAGGGTCCTTACAAGGAATCATTTCAGAGAGGTGCAGATAACTGCACGCCATTCAACTGTAGTCTGATTCAGTCATTTATAGCCCGTTAGATATGAAATAACGATGAAAGAAAAAAAAGTAGATCCCGCTTGCCTCATTAAAGCAAAGAAAAATCTTGTATTCAGAAGCGACCCTGCGATGCCCCCGTTACCTTTCCTGGAGTGTTCCTCAGCTGCCCAGCAGTGAGCACTCAAGCTCTTCGCAACTATATTAAACACTCTAAATGCAACACTTAATCAATGCATGTCTGAGCTAAATCACATTTACAAATATTTAGTTTGTTTCATCAGCAATGAGGAAGCAGACAGCCCGGACTGACGCATCAAAACTGATGACTTGTTGCTCATCATCTGCCGTCTGTTGCACTCAATGAACCTGAGGGGGCTATTCTTTTAAAGATTATTTTTCTCCTCATGCCCCATCCAAAAAACAAATGAAAAAAAATGATAATAACGGGCAGCCCATTCTAGAATATATAAATTCAGTGCATTTCATTAACTGATAATGGTATTACCTTTGTGCTTTTGACATAAAATACCTACCTACATGGATCTTTTGATAAATTGTCAACTACCTTAAGAGAAACACCAGCATGTTATTTTTTTCCCCCATTTGCCTGATTGATTCATAAACATCACATTTGTTTTGCTTTCTCCTTTTTCATAACCTAAGTGCCGATTGTCCTGCAAGGATCGTGTCCGTCTTTCTTCTTTCACCCCTGTGTTTATTTCCAGTTCACAGTTAACAGTCTGAAATAAACCTCGTTTATGTTGCATTCACTGTCAAACAAGCCAAATTAGCTCCTCTCTCTTTAAGCCAACTTTATCCTGATTGGCTGGTCCCCACAAATAGAAGGTTTGAGCAGCAGGCAGGTGGAGCTTCTTTATTCTCAAGCACCAGATTAAAAACCTTTCGATGACATCATAAAGATGCCTGAAAACTAAATGTTTGGAGCTTTTAATCCAAACTTTATTTTCCTTTAGAAAAGTTGGAATCTGTCTCAGCTCCATCTTTGACTTAAATTTAAACATTTGCAAATATAATTTGCCTCAGATCCGATTGTCACTTTGCGATATATACACACACACACGACTGCATAAACAGCTGGTTAAGAAGAAGACTGTATCATTTATGAATATAATATTTCCACCTCTACACCCATAATTTTCCTTGCCTAATATCGAAAACATGATCATATGTATAAATGCTTCAGAGCGTGCCGGCTACATCTGCTCTTCTGTCATCTACAGCTTGCCCTTCAGAGCTGCGATGACGGTGTTGAGCTTAGAACAGTCTCGATAAGCCACCAGGCCGCCACGGTTAGCCCAGCGGTCAGCTCCTTTGCACTCAGTGTCAGGCTCATGATAGGTCAGTTCTGCTGTGTGATCCTGTCCTTCACTGGTCATCTGTAGACGCTTAGTCAAGTCCACCACCCCCCCACCGAGTGCTCGGAGCAGGGCGTGAGGAGCGCAGGAGTCCCACTTAAAGGTGCTTCCCTCTGAGAGGATGTAAACATCAGCCAGGCCCTCAATGACACACAGGATCTTGTAGCCGGCTCCAGAGGCGTACATCAGCTTGTCAGAGCTGCAGAGCAAGGCTAGTGCATCTTTTACCACCTGCTTCTCACTGGAACTCAGCACCACAGACAGCCCTCGATCCTCTCCATCTTTCGGCTGGGACACAGAGCAGACGTTGATGCTGCCCCAGGACACGCCCCAGAAATGCCTTCCCTTCCACCTGCAGAGAATCGGGGGTAAAGTGAGAATATCTTAGTTCAGAGCTCAGAAGCTTCATCATGGAGTCACACCATCACCTAAACACAGTGTGAAGTTTCATGGCATCTGCTCAAACTATTCAATCTGTTAATATTTAGCTTAAATCTTAATGTAAAACAACAACAACAAAAAAAAAAAAAACCCTCTGGTCACATGAGGCAAACACAAAGAAAACCAGAAACAGAACTGAAGTCAATGTTGTCAGATTAACATAAAAGCTGCAGTAGGGTGAGGTTAATATGAAATGTGTAGTTTTTCTGTAATCGTCTAATAATCTGCTGAAGAAAGAAAAAGGTAAATATAGAAAACAACCTGCATAGAGAGGGATGGACATGTAGGGAAGATTATGCTTATGTGGGATAGAATAAAAATGTTTAAACCTCAAACTGTGCAGGTTACAGGACGGGTACTTCCTATGCATTCTGTGTGCACGGAAACTAAAGTTTCTTCCTCATGTATTTCCCCTTTTCTACCATCATTCTACCTGAATTTGATTTTGTTGAATAAAATTCCTCTGAATTCTGCATCATGCAAGCTTTGGTGAAATTTAAAGAGGTGAGCTTTCTACAGCAATACAGCTGCTGTAGCAGGGGAAATTATAGAGATCAAATTAATTTGTTGTAAGAGCCCATAAAGATACTTTTTTTTTCTTAACTTGGGCGTTTTAATATTTACTGGCGTTTCACCTCCAGAAGTTCCCGCACAGATATTATAAAGTCCAGCAAAATGTAGCAACTGAATGTTTAACCCTGCCAAACTGGAGATAGAAGAAGAAACATTGCTGTGACAAGAGTAATATGGTATACATGGTGAAGTGCCAGGAGGATTGTCGACTAAGTGGATGGCACAACACAGGAGAGCTGTGTTGTGCCATCCACTTAGTCCAATCCTACCTAATCAGGCCTGAACTCGGCAGTCTATTTACACCTACAGTCCAGAGACCACTCTTTAAATGATGAGGAAGTGCACATCGCGGACAGGGAGGAACGCTGGTTTGAGCACGGAGTCAAGGAGGCCATTTATGGGAAAAGAGAACGACCATCACCAGCAACCAAAATCAAGATTAACTTCCTTACCTGGGTGTCTGAGCATGCATTGCTTTTTATGGATTACTCACCCCCCGCCTGCTGGATCTTTGTGGTGAAACGGCTGATTGATGACGCCCATGATGGGCTCGCCTGTGCTCCGGAGGTAAACGCCGATGAGAACCAATGCACAGTGCAGACCTGATGGAGACAAGCGGCCCTCCTCCAGCTCCTCCTCTCGGCCCTGTATGTACTGACTGGTAGCATCTAGATTATAAAAAAAAAAAAAAAAAAAAAAAAAAAAAAGCACAATAAAGACAAACTGAGCTCCGACATGAATGATGAGCTCTGCTGACTGGGATTGTGGTAAGCGGTGAGCTCTTCACCTATGGGATCGATCCAGATGCCGAGCTCAGACGGGCTGAGGGAAACAGTCAGGCCATCAGTGTTTGCCTCAACGGTCGCCGGGTCTTGGTGGATGGCTTTAGCCAGCAGAGAAGCTGCTGTGTGGTCACCGTCAAGCACGGTGGCCAGCAACGCCGCCGTCTCCTCTTCTGTGCTGCAAACCGTGACTATCACACTCTCTCCTGGCGGCAGAGACAGAGAGACTTTGATTACTTTACAACAAACCACTTCAAATGTTTCTACTGTGCAAGGTGCAGCCGTGGTAAATATTTAGACAGCGACATATTAATGTGTTCACTTTATGTGCTCACAGATTAAAGTAAAGATCATTTGCCAAGTGTATATTTAGCTCCTCTAGATTTTAATATGAAGGTGGGCTGATTATCATCACGGTTATTATTACACAGCACATCTTAATGCTGGATGTTATATTTATGAATCTCCATCAGAATAATCCTGAGGCACATCTGACAAACTCATACACAGGACTCATTAGACTGCATGGATAGATTCAAGGTGTGCACGTCTGTAACAGCACAGCATTGGATCAGATTGTCCTGAAGTAGACACTGTTGCTCCTAAAATGCTTTTTAAAAACAAATATTATTGTTTTTTAACAACTTGTAGAGATCAGTGGTTTCAATTTTGGGAATTTTAAGGTGCCCAGCCCAGCTTTAAGTAACTCTATCTAATGTAGGGAAGGAGTTCTAGATCTGGCAGGGGAAAGGAGGCATTAGTGATGCCCAAATTAGACTACAAAAGTGCCCTAGAGCAAAAGCTGTTGTTCTTGGCCCAGGGTGTAGTGTGTTATGTGTAATATTAAGAAATTACCAAGCCCGTTTTCAAACTTGTTAGACTCCTCGCCATGAATAAAGTCAGCCATGTCAGGGAACTGGACAAAAGAAAAATGACACAATTACAATGCAACATGCGGTCCGATCTTGGCCGGCTTCACTAAGACTTGTCCTTACCTGAGCGCCAACATCATGCCGGATCATCTCCTGAATCACCACATCGGCGAGCGTCTTGAAGTCTTGGACGAACTTCTTGTTCTTGTCATCTCCGGTCTTTTCTTGCACAAGGAGCTGGAAGAGGGGAGCCTCCTGCCTGCAGACCCGAGCCACGTTAGCAGCCTTTTCAGCCACCTTGAGCAGCAGCCTCAGCAGATCAGCCATGCCTGAACAGAGAAAGAAGAGCAGAGAGTTCAGTGAAACCGACCAAAAGAAGGAAAGTGTGTGTACGAGTGTGGGAGGGAAAAAGAGATGAGGGCGGTCACAGCTTGCACACTAGGCTAATTATAGACTCAAAATGAAAAGAGGGCACTTCTGAAAGAAGTGAGTGTGAGAGAGTGATGTGACTATGCAGCAAGTTTCAGAGATAATAAGGCCAAATCTGCAGATTACGACTTCGAAAGTATGAAACACTTAAAAAAAACAACAACAACAACAACACCACCAACAAAAAACAAAAACATCACCCAAAAACAAAACAAAACAAAACAAAAATCAACAGTTTAAAAAAAAACAGAAAAGAACAGTCAACATCTTAGTCACAGTCTTAGGAGGGAAATACCAAAAAGCAGCAATTAGGTCTGCATTAATCACTACTCAGTGCCAATAAGACACCTTTGAGTGCTATTAGTAATCTTAAACAGCAAGACAGCCTCTTTTCTGGAGATGGAAAAAAGCATCAGTTTAAGGTCAATTATATAAATATTTACACATAAATATAATTGTACAGAGCTTCCGTCTGCTCTCCGATAAACCGCTGCCGAAAAGGTCAGCTGAGGTTTAGCGAGGTATTTACGAGCAAAAGAATACGAAGGTGAAGAAAAACTAGAGTGACATAAATGAAAGCATACCAAACTCCAGGTTAAAAACTGCCTCTTTTCCTCTCGTGTGTCCCTCTTCTCGTTACCTGTGTTTTTCTGTTAGTGCTCCAGTCACCAAACGAGGATGTTTCCAGGAGACAAGAAGCAAAACCGGAAAAAAGGTGTGGACTTTGTGTAAAATTCCGGTTTTAAAGCTTTTAATTAACCCGGGGATCTGCCTGCTCTGGCTTCTTTACGTCAGTGCGAGTTTCCGATCGAAGAAGGGCGGACGGCGCCCTCACATCTAGGCTGACAAATACAAGGTTCAGATAGGGGCGCAGCTACGTGACGCACGGCGTGTAGGTTTTTCAAGGAGCGGACAACAAGCTGGGGGAGAGCGGTGCGTTCAAGTGCAAATGTAAAACTCGAGATCGTATGACGGGAATCGTAAATGCATCTCAAAAGCGCGAACCAGAGCCCTACAAAGAAAATGTAATATTAATCAAAAATACGATGGATGAGCAACCTATGCTCTGACCAAGTGCAATGGCCCCAGTAATCTTGTCTAATTTATTAGAAACCCGCCCCCACCACCCCATCTGCCTTTGTGGAGCACATTAGTTCTCTATCGTGCTTTTGTGATGCTGTATTGTATAGCGATATTCTTACTGTAATGAAATGGATTTCCATTTTAACTCTTTAGAGCTCTTTTAAAGGGAAGGCACAGGCAATAAAGCATCTCTTCCTGTTAAGACCCCAAACACAGTGCTGAGTGAAGAATACAACTGAAGCTCTTACTGTACTATCTCCATGTGACACCAGGGGCGGATCCAGAGAAATTTTCTTAGGGTGGCATGAGGGTGGCAAAGAAATCAAATGGGGTGGCAAAATCAAAGCCTTTTTTTCCCCCCAAGCACATATGCAGGTGGTTACATATGGTTAAAATGATTCAAATGCAGTAAGTATACATGTTTTTCATATAAATATAGTCTATAACTTAATTATTGTCTGTAGCCCATATAATTACACACTTTAGTTACATAAAACATGTGAGTTTTGATACTATGTACTGTATAGCCTGTATAATAAATAAATATGTAGCCCAATAAGTATAAAATCCAGAAAGCTACACAACATGGGGCGGTTCATTTACAAACACAAGTCTAACTTAAGTTTCACACTGTTTTTTGTTAGAAAACAATCACGTTGTGAAGCGAGATCAATCAACTGCAGACCAGACAACAAACGACGGAGGCACCAGACGAATGCAATCAAACGATGAGTTTATTAACACAGGAGAGGAACCATCAACATATGCCTTCCTCTGACAAAAATTCATCAACGCCCACACATACACGTCAATACAAGTCAAAAATACATTGTTTGCAGACATGAGCGCATCTTGTACATTTTAATAACTATAAACAGTCATATAACTTCTCTTTTCTATAACACCTGCCTTTTAAGATAATAAACTTCAAGCTTCGGGATCGTTAAGAGCTAATAATTGACCCTCGTCATCAATCACTAAGTAGACTGAATTGGCGCAGGTCTCAAAAAGAGAGCAGAAGACACTTGGGCCTTCGCTCAGGCCTGCCACTAAATTAATATGTGTATTGTAAGCATGCATGCAATTAACCTGCTATGTTCTCATCTTCCCTCAACATGTATCACCTGGACACTCTCACCAGTGAAGCTTAAAACCCTCTTGGATGAAACATCAACTCTAAACAAGCACAGTTATGCATTGTGTATAGAATGAACTCAACCTGTGAATAGAAAGGTCAATGTAATGACAAACATATTCAATGCATTATGAACCCCATAAGAAATATTACTGATAAAATAATCTTGTAGAACATGTTATTGATGCATTTATCATAAGACAGATTATATGGTAACAATAAAAGAATCTCTGAATCCCAACAGTTGTTACATGCTTAAATTACACAAAATGTCAGAAATCTGCACTGTCGTGAACAAAAATTTAAACCTAATTTTTCATGATTTGTTGGATTAACCCACTGAGGTCTGAAATACAACCGGACATTTTTGACTCCTTTTGAGTTTACGTTTGTATTTCACCCTCAAATTGTTTCATTTTATTTTTTTCCCCTTGCCTTGTTTGGTGTCATTCTTTTCAGCTCAACTGAATTTAGTTGTTTTTTTCACTGACATACTGCATTAGTATTACTGATCTGAAATCACACAAAGAACTTCAAATGCTCGTAGTATTTTTTTACTGTAAAAAAAACCACAGACATGTTGAGTAAATTTTTATAACTTGAAATGCAAATATAAATTGTACATTTTGTAAACATATACAACTATTTATCTAAAAATGCAGCCAATACACCTGCCGTTTTTTTTTTTTCATTTTGTACAACCATTTAAAAATATTACTAAAACTAAAATGAGAGAACAATCAGGTTTCGCAATAAGATGCCCCACAAATGATGTGTGCCAGTAAAAAAAGTTTGTCCACCAAAAGACAGAGGAGAACAGCACAGGGATAAACCTGCAGGCCTGACAACAGCAGGTGTATCACTCCGCTGGTTTTCTACTTAGTGACAGTGTTTACACTGCAATGTGCCTTAGTGACATTCATTAGTGCCCTCACTGACTCACAAAACAAAACGACTACACAACAGAACAACTACACAACACAACACACTAAGTATACACTCCACACTAAACGTCACAAATCTCCCACATCTAAAAACTTTCTCTCGCTCTCTCTCTCTCTCTCTCTCTCACTCGCTCGCTCTGTCTCGCTGCCGTTACCGTCACTCCCAAAACTCTCCCCTCTTCCTAAACAACCAAATCCCACATGTTGACTTTTTTTTTAATTGGCCGACATGGTACATTTTTCCACCGATAGGAAAGCGGTGGCTTTCCCCCCCTTTCTTTACTGTTTTCGCGCTGTCCTTAGAAAACGCTTAAAACACACACACACACACAAACGTGACGACAGTATTTAGAAAAAAGCATGGCTTATATATATTACCACAACTCTGGATTTACTGGCCTGTAACTAAAATTTAAAAACTTTTAAGTCCGAACTTTCAATGTGGGCTGAAACAGAGACTCAGCGCGGCTGCAGCTTGTTGCTATGTCAGCTTACATCAGTCATGTGATTTGGAGGTGCAGCGTGTCCGTGAACCACAGAGGGTTAATAACACTCACCTTCCTTCCATTTCCAGAGTGTAACAACCAACCACCTGTGTAAAATCCGAAATTCCCATGATGTTGTTCAAAATGTGCTCTGGCACAATCATAAGCATGGCTTGCTACTGAAAACAAGAAAAAAGCCGGTCCTGCTATGGGCTGAACCATTTGTTAATGGTGGAGGGGGGGACACTATGCAATATATTCAGTTTTAGCATTTATATTCACTGTTGACTGTAACTACGCTCAAACTGTTAATGCTATCTTATTTTAATAAACAACACTGTCATATGCAAAACTGGGGTGGCACTTGGGGTGGCAAGGGATCATTTTAGGGTGGCACTTGCCACCCCATGCCACCCTTCTAGATCCGCCCCTGTGTGACACGTATGGCAGTTCACTGGGGTCTGTTTTTCACAACTGCTATCGAGCCTTAAGACAAATGCAAATAGTTGCATCTGTAACTTACATTACATCACATGATCACAAAATCTTGCTTGGTGACTAATAATTATTTATTCTTATCACACACTCTCAGATATTACTGGCTTTCATTTGAGCTCAAAGAAATCTCACTGAGATGCTGATCTGAACACTTTTAAAGCCTCTTGTAGTTCTTGACTTTCTGTTACTTGTGACCTCATGGTTCTCAGCAAAGTATCCATTATGTGCTCATCTGAGGTTAGCCTTCATTTAAGTCTCATGTTAAGCTTTTAAGTGCTGAAAAATAAATAAAAAAATAAAAAATGCGTACATTATATTGCTGACATAAAGGCTACTGCACACACACTTTACAGGCAAATGGTTTTTGGTTGAAGCTTTGACCACTAGGATCCATTAGTTGTGCATTATGTGGTGAGCGTCAGATGACTGATCAATACAGTTTAATGTCTGAGGTAATTTGAGCGAGGCAGAAAAGTCGCTGCTCGAGAAGCGTTCAGTCACACTGAAGATCCCTGGAAGACAGAGGAGGTCCTATAGATGGAGGTAAGAAAGACAAAATGCTCCATATACAAAAGAAATTTTACTTTAAATGTTGTCCTACAAGATCAGGATACAAATATGCTGTTATTAATGCATGCTTATAGTGTATTTAATGAAGAAAATCCCACAGATGTGACAATTAACTTCTTTGCGTGGCAAAACAAAAGAATGGGAACTGATTCAAATTGTTTGTCTCAGGCCACAAAGCCTGCTGTGTCAGACCTGGAGAGCAGCATGCTCACTATTATCCAAACTTTCCACCAATACTCGGGTCAGAAGTGCAATCTGAAGAAAGCAGACCTTAAAGAACTTATCAACAATGAGATGAATAATTTCATAGTGGTAAGATATCTTCTGCAAAGTGGGTGTGTTTATGACACGTAACTAGAACAATAATAATGAGCATGCATCAGTTTGTTGGCATGCAGCACAGTGTGTATTTAAATAAGAAAAAAGCTGCACAGAATTTCACAAACATTATTGATGAATTTAAAATTTATACAAGCAAAGCATGTACAACTAACTGAGGTTGCTTGGGGCTATAGTGGATTTTTATTTGCTTCCTTTTCGAGCGTTGACATGCTGCACAGCTGAGTCTCAGAGATGTTAAAAATATATTAGATAAACTAACATTTTTCCTTCTATTCTGGTGTAATTAAAATTTAAGCCTAGTAGAGTTAGTGGTGATGCTACAGATTTATCAGTGTTATTAAATATACTGTCCATTTACTGCTAATGATGAACATTAATGCAATTTTCCTGCTGAACAGAAAATCAAGGAGAATGACACTCTGGATAAACTCTTCGCTGACCTCGACCAGAACGGAGATCTGGAGATCGACTTCAAAGAGTTCATTGCCCTCATCGCCATGGTCACCTCTGCTTGCAATGAACTGTTTGTTCCAAAGCAACAAAAGAATTAGTTTGCATGCACATGAATTACTCATTTAAAGAGAGTATGTGTGTTTTTTTTTTTTTTAGACATCCTTTGAGACTGGGAGACTATCACTAACCATGCATCAGAGTTTGATACTTCTTTTTAGTATGGAAATGTTTGCTGAATACACGCACCAGTCACTTTATTAAGTACACCTATTCACCTGCTCATTAACACAAATATCTAATAAGCCAATCATAAGGCAGCAACTCAACAGATTTAAATATGTAGATATGGTCAAAATCACCTGCTAAGCTCTAACTGCGCATCAAAAGGGGGAAGAAAGGTCATTTAAGTGAATGTGGCATGGTTGGTGGTACCAAATTGGCTGCTCATCTGCTGGTATTTTACCACACAACCATCTATTATGGAAAAAGAGAGGCTATCCAGTAAGCGGCAGGTCTGTGGGTGAAAATACTATGTCAGTGTCAGAGGAGAATGGCCAGATTGATTTGCGGTAATAGGAAGGCAGCAGGACCTCCCTCTTTACAACCAAAGCATAGAATCTCTGAAGGCATAAAATTAAACCTCGAGCCTTGAAGCAGATAAACCACAGCAGCAGAAGGCTACTCCTATCGACTGAGGCCACAACATGCACAGGATCACCAGACTTGGACAACGGAAGACTGAAAAATGTTGCTGATCGGATGAGTGTAGATTTCCCCTGTGACATTTGGACGGCAGAGTCCGAATGTGATGTAAGCAAGATGAACTTTGGGATCTATGGATCCTGCAGGATATTTTTTGGCTATTTAGTACCAATTGGGCTTAAACACCACAGCCTACCAGTATATTGTTGTTGAACCTGTCGATCCCTTTATTACTACAGGGTACCCATCTCCTGATGGCTGATTGCAGGAGGAAAACACATGTCCCAAAGCTCAGATAGTCTCAGACTAGTCTCTTTAACATGAGTTCAGTGTCCTCAAAAAGCCTCCACAGTCACCCGACCTCAATCCACTTTTGGGATGTGGTGGAACACCAAATTTGCATCATGATGTGCAGCCAACAAATCTGCAGCAACTGTGTGGAGCTATCATGTCAATATCTCTGAGAAATGTTTCCAGCATCTTGTTGAATCTGTTTCACAAAGAATTAATGTAGTAATGAAGGCAAAAGAGGGTCCAAACAGGCACGACCAATGTATACCTAATAAAATGGCTGGTGAGTTTCTAATATAGCATGTGTGGAATATGTATTTGTGAAACAAAAAATATATATAAATGGATGATACTTCCACATATTTGTCTGTCATTACAAACATGCACGTTCATCTGACAGAAATGATAATCTACAGCAGTACTGAGACATGTTTAACAGATGCTGCTTTACAACATGCTATATGTGACTGAACGTCACTTTGAAATGACTGCTCTGAAGGAAGGACGTCTCATCTTGGGTATTTATTTATTTTTTTACTCCCTGCTCTCCCCTTGTGAGAAGAGAAGTCAATAAGGTGAGGAAAGGAAACAAGGATGCACAAACTGAGAAATGAGAACTGGTGCTATCTTTAAGAAAGACAAATAACAGACATGTGTACATGTAATGCAGTCCAGTTAAGAAAAATAAGACCTATACTACTTGATGAGTATAACTGCAGCTGTACTTGGCAGCCCAGCATCTGTGGGTCTAAACTGCTGAAAGATTTTTCCTTTGTACCGTGCAGATTGACTCCTATTAAAATGCCTGTTTTGATAGCAACCAAGCAGCGACCTCTTGTGGCCCAAATAATTTTAAATTAGTTTATTTATTTATTATTATTATTGCTGTTCTTTTCACCAAGTTGCACACCAGTTGTGGGACATCTTTCACAACTCTCTCTCAGACAAATGCAGGATTTCAGAATCCCGTTAATGATGGATTATTGTCCATGCGGTGATTCATCGCCTCAGATGGGTTTCCATAAACTCCAGGATCCTCTTCCAGGCATCTTCTTGAGCAGCAGCGTGGGGTGCGGGGTGACCTCCCCACAGAGTGAATACTGCAGGGAAAAATAAAACACATTTACTTACCATTTTATATGGTATCCTTAATAGAATTCAATAAGAGGAAAACTTTAGCTCACATTTCTCTGGTTTGGCTCTCCATAGAGACGCTCTTGCACACGGTGTGTAGGGTGGCTCGATCAGGTGACCGGCGCCGGGATATGACAAACGGGTAAACTGATGAGATTTACCTGCAGACCTCAGGGCCTCCTCAATCTGATGACCAGTGATCAAAGTAAACAATGAAATAGTGTGCAGTCAGTCCACACAGACAATACACAAAAACCGCATTCAGGTGGATGTAAATAACTGTTGTATTCTTAGAATATTTTAACATGTTTCAATAGACATCACGAGGACTCCAAATAATATATACAGGACAACATAACATTTAAAATGTAATCTGTATTTATTATTAAAGTAATTTACCACATCTGCATTCTCTGTGCTTGCAGCACACAGATCATCTTCACCCACTATGTACATGAGAGGACAGGTGATGTTCTCTACCTACAAAAAAAAATAAATAAAAAAAAAATAAAAAAATAAAAATCAATAATAGAGAGCAGAGATTACTGAGCTCTATGCACGTGTGCTTCTGTGTGCATGCGTGACGGGCAGAGAAGAACCTTCTGTTTGCTCTCAGGGGGCAGATTATCCGGCAGAGAGACATTTCTGAAACTCGCATAGCCTCGATCATCGAACTCCCAATGTTTCTGATCGCTTAAAGAGCAGAAGAGGACAGAGATGGTACTGTTTGTTATCATCTACTCACGAAATTGTTAAAAACAGTGATTACTATAACGTTAGCCCTGCAGTAGACTGACGACTCAACTAGATAAAAGCCCAGGTTATAGCTACGTTTTGCACGATGACATATTTTTGTAATGTACACCACCACACTGGATTTTAAAGACTCAAAATATGACTCAAGTTAAGATTTTCAACTTGGATTCATTAGGCTTTACGAGAGTAAAATTTACAAGAGCGATAGCAAAAACTTTAGAAGACAGCTAAATTGGGTGATGAGAGAATTATTTCCATGGTTATGATAAAGAACTTCACAACACCTAACAAGGTCAACACTCGACAGATATAGGTGTATCACTGTCAACGGCATGATTCAAGATCATTCTGTACCAGAATGACTGGGAGAGAAAAGTATGGCAAGGAAAAGGAAAAAGAGTCATGAAATGAAGCACATCATGTCATCTGGTAAATGTTACCCAGTCTGTTCAGGTCTGACACTCTCCCCGCACCCAGTAAAGAGGAGATGTGGAAACCTCTTTAGTTTCTTGCCACAGCAAAGCCAAATCAGTTTAACTGATTTAAAATGATTGTTAATAAATACCCCATAAATGTAGCAGAGTAACTTCCTAATCTGATCCCTGTCTTAACTTTTGAGACATGTCGCTCCTATCAAATTCAAATGGACTTCATATTTTTCTCATTTTAGGGATTTTCTTTGCTCTATTGTGACTAAAGTAGGAGTTTATGAAATGCGCAAATCACTGCATTCTGTTTTTGTTTACATTATACACAGCATCCCAACTGTTTTGGAATTGGGGTTGTATATTGCACTTAAAGCATACTGTAAACATACTGTATAATTTTAAACTGAAACTCAACATAACCTTGCCCCAGTCAGGTTCACCATAAGTTACCAAGATTTATCATGAAGAGAGCGCCACAATACCGAGGACAAAAACTTTAGCGCCTCAAACAAAGTACACTATTAAAAACAGTCCTTATATTCAAAATTATGTTAGACTGCCCATCTTAATGTGAGATTTCGTTAAAAATCCACTGTAGAGGTGTACAGAGGCCACGTTATTAAAAAAAAGCACTGTACCTTTGAGTGACACCAGAGGTGATTGGTTCAAATAGACTGAATAATGATGATAATAATAATAATAATGATAATAAAAACATCAACAACAATAATAGTAGCCTCAGAGTAAAATCTAAAGTTACCAGTCGTTACCTCTCAAACATTTTGCTCTTGCCATCTTCGTCCAACAGCGGGCTTCCTACTGCCCCATTAATACAAATCAAACATGATGGCTGGAAAGGGGAACAGATAAATGTTAACGTCATTCATAATCACCTATCAGATTTATTTTTCTGATGCAAACAACACTGTGATGATCATATTGCAGATTTCAAAACAGGCGAGTTTGGGATTCACTTTAAAACCAATCGTAGTGGCGATGCGAAGAGTCGGAAAGACTCCATAGGAGAGGCCAATGACCCCAATTCTGTCTGCATCGACCTGACAGTGATCTTGAAGTAGCTGGAAGGCTGACTGACCAAACAAAATAAATAGGGACATTTCAAGAGAGTGGCAAAAACATTATAACAAATACAAGGCTGTTAGGATAAGATTTAAACTACTTTGAAATATGAATCGCCAACACTCATGTGTGGTGGTCCAGGTAAGTCTTTGTGCCCCATGTAAGCAACAGAAAGACTCGCAAAACCCCTGGAGGCAAAAAGTGCAGAGCGGTACTCCAACAGTCCTCCACCCATTCCCCACAGATCCAGCATAGCAGGAAAAGGGCCCGGGCCTGCAGGACATCAGTATGTGAAGTTCAGTCACTGCTGACTAAGACACTGCCATTAAATAATGTGCCATTTCAGTGAATGCTCACCCGGGGGTAAGAATAATGTTCCTACGATTTTGTTTTGACGGATCTCTATTCTCCTCACTCCTGGCGCCATGTACCAGCGCTCAGTGGTTACAGCTGCCAGCTCAGTCCTCTGCCCCTCACTGGGTGAAGTGTGGCCCTCCAATAAGGAGATGTTCACTATGTATGGGGTCTCCACGTTTCTTTTCCTAAGCCTGTGATCAAAAATCAGAAGATTCTCACTTTAACCATTTACACAGAGAAAGAATCAGTCAGTGAAGCCAGAAATGTAGAGTGAATGAGAGAATCCTCTAGTTGTATTTTTAAGTGTGCAACATAACAGGCAGCTGGCTTTGAAACCACAAATTTTATTTTCTCAAGCTCTCGGGAAGCTTGTCTTCACCACCTGCCTCAAACCTTCTCTGCTTCCGAGTGCAGGCTCCAAAGCCCAGAAGAGTCCCATCGGCTCACAGCCTACATAAGAACCTCCAACTGAATGATCGCTGGTCACTATTCAGGTAAGAAAAGAGACAAAAATAAAATGAAACGCTGCTTGCATAAAAGCCTGGTTAATATCTCTTCACGCAATCTTTACTGATTGTTGGGGTTTCTTTCTACAATATAAAGTGCCTTGAAGCTACTGTTGATAAGAAATGGCATGCACGATATAAATTAAATAAAATTGAACTGAATTGAATTAATATAACATGACTGCCACAGGATGTCTCCACAGTAAACACATTAAATATTAACTTGTGACTTTTATCAATAATTACTTGCAGCTTGCAGATTAAAATGACAAACACTTTGTTCAATTTAATTTCAGCATGTTTGTTTTTTGTTCCATTTTGTTTTTAAATACAATAAAAATGTCAAACACTGCCACTGGCACAGTGAGCATCTCAACATTATTGCCCTGCTTTAAATGTTCCACGTGCCAGCTGCTTTTATTTGTGTGGACATCTATATATTACAGAAACTGTCTACTATGTCACCCAACAGCACTTAAGAGTATTTCACTCACAGTTGATGCTGCCGCTCGCATTTGTTGTATAATGAGCAAACGCCTCCCACAGATCTCCCTCCTCACTGTGCATTTGTGCGCACACTGTGACAGGATAATTTTGAGACAGGAAACACCCTTTAATGCTGATCTGTTCATCTATGAGCGCACGAACAGGAGTGGCTGTCAGCAAAGGGCTTTGTCTAAAGCTGCTCTTCCTCCGAACTTCACCTATTAAAAAACAAACAAACATATATACATACAAATAAAACCGAGAACTTCTGACACATACACTCTTCAGGCATGTACAGATAAAAAAAAAATGATACTGATCATCTTTGATATAACCCATTTCAAAAATATAAAAAAAACTCAAATATTATTCTTACCAACAGCACGCTGAAGACCGGGCAGCTTCCCATGCACACTGATGCACGACATCATCCTCTTTTCTATGAGCTGCCATATTCTTGTCACACTCATATGTGCCCTAAACATGGTCTTTCTTGACACTATAAACACAAAGTAAATATCAAATACAAACCACTTAAAATCGAAGTAAAGGGTTAACAATATCAATAACTACAACTAATCCAAGGTTGGACAGCACACTCTGCTGTCAGGTTCTGTCTGGCTAAGACTTGCTATTGTGTTAGAGATTAACCTTAGATCTTTGTCCTTTTCAGATGTACTGTATTTTAAAAAAAAAAACAAAAAACTGCAAAACGCTCCTTTGTAACTTGGATTTTTTCAAGTCTGCCTTACAATTATTGTTCACTTTGAGTTCTGAATTCAGGACCAAAATCATCCACCATACGTTCAGCTTTCACCCACATGTGACTATTTCCTGTGAGCGTCAGGCTAGTCTTGATCCACCCATCATTTCTATACATTTTCTAAGGAAAATTGGGAAATAGGTGCAGTAAATTACTAAAACGTGCAAACTTACATAGAAATATGAAGCAAAAGCTGAGTACCGGTCTAACGAGCGTGAACGTCAATATTCTCCAACACAGTTATTTCTTGAAGGACATTCAAAGCTCTTCTTTGGATATTGGCTGCCTTTGGAGGCTGTTACAACCTCCTCTGCTAGGCGTCAGGGGAGGAGTAACATACACACGCCCCCAACACAAAACTGAGTAAAGAAAGGTTTTAATTCCAAACTGTAAACAGAAAACCAACAGGGCTGTTCAACAGACCACTGGGCAAACAATTATTATATAAAGACAAAAAAAAGACAAGAGTAAAAGCTAAAGGTTAACTAAGGCAAGCTGGCAACACACAAAATAAAAGCTAAGGGTTAACTAAGGTGAGCCAGCATCACAAAATTCTACTCACAGCCAGCTAGCAGCTCAAAGCTCTACTCTGGCAAGTTCAAGCATGCACCAAGGTTTGACAAGTTCAACAAAGATTGAAGAGGGAGGCACGAAGGGCAAACTGCATGTTTGCACGATCAGCTACTGATTGCCTCTTGGAGCATCACGGGATCCCTGGGCAGCCAATCGTCCGTGTGGTCTGGCACATGCTGGACCCCAGGTATACGTGAAAGTGCTGAAGAGCCAACAACAAAGCCAGGGTCTCCTTTTCAATAGTGGAGTAGTTTAACTGATTTTTATTGAACTTGCGGGAAAAGTAACAAACGGGGTGGTCCAAACCCTGCAAGTCTTCTTGCAACAGCACTGCCCCAGCCCCGACAGCACTGGCATCAACCTCAAGTTTGAATGGTCGCGTCAAATCAGGTGCAGCTAACACAGGAGTGTGGCAGAGGAGTGCTTTTGCACTCTCAAAAGCATCTTGACACTCACTTGACCATATAAACTCAACCTTTGGGCTGAGTAGGTCAGTCAATGGCTTGGCTACAGAGGAGAAATTTTTACAAAAGTTTCTGTAGTAGCCCACCATCCCTAGAAACCTACGCAACTCACGCCTGGTGGTAGGTGTGGGAAACTCTTTAATCACTGCCACTTTGGCATCAATGGGCCGGACTTGCCCACGTCCCACTTTCCTGCCTAAGTACGTCACTGTAGCTTTGGCAAACTCACACTTAGCTAAGTTGAGAGTGTAGGAATGTTTAGTTTGTTTTAGAGTTTAGAAATGTGTTAAGATAGAATGTAGAATTATGGTAGAGACACTGACACTGCCCTGGATATAAATAAAGGCCTGACTGTGTCATGAACTTAGGAGTAGATCTTAGGAGACCCTCCCCAGTTGAACTGTGAAAGTAAGACAAAAAGGAGTTAATGCTGAGTGGAAATTCCCCAGAGGATACCTGTGTGGGGGTCTCAACATTTGTAACTTGATAACTGTGGTCTGGAAGAGAGAGGGGGTTTTTATGACCCCTAGGGAGTCACGTACCAGAGACACACACATAGTGCTTAAACTGCTACACTCACACATCCACATGCACACTCACTCACGTGCACTCACACATACACACAGGTACGCGCACACACAGGCACTCACGTGCTCGTGCATACACACAGAGATAGAGTTTGGAGCACATTATGGGGGTTTTATGATGGGGTCGCTCCTATAAAGCTGCCTGGAACTAACAAAGGGGTGAAGATTGTTTCAGAGGAACACCGGCCTCGTCTTCCCTTCTAGAAGTGCATGCTTAAATGAAGATGAATAAAGATGAATAAAGATTTTGTAAAAATTACTACTGAGTTCCGGTACCATCTCTGGATCCCTCGACGAATAAAAGAACCGGGGCAAAACTGATTTTGCAACAAGAGTTAGAGTAGCTTGAGCCAAACGGTGAAATACCTGGCATAAAGTTTCCAAATGATCTTGCCATGTTTCAGTGTAAACTACTAGATCATCTAGGTAGGCACTGCAGTTGGACAGGCCACGGAGGACTTTATTTACCAGCCTCTGGAAGGTGGGGTTAGCATTACACATGCCGAAAGCCATGACTGTGTACTGTAGAAAATCATCAGGTGTAACAAAGGCAGAGATATATGCTTTTTATTTGTAATAACTGCAATCTCTCAGCTCATTTGCTTCAGCAAGAGGCTGCACTGGAGAGTGGACTTTGTCACATGTGAGCCACCCACATCAACAGGATGGGAACTCATGTGGAGTGCATGTCATAATGGTACTGAAAACTATAGCTTTAACCTATCTAAGTAATGTTTACATTTTTGTCTATTCAGTTTTTAAAGCTTTAGATGCAGGATGGTAAAATCTCAATTTTTTTTTTTGTAGATTGAGCCATTTCAGCAGCAAGGCTTTGCTTTGGCTGCTCTGTTATTTTTTCTCAGGGGGGTTAAAACAGACATTTTTTTGTTAATGGAAATTTTGCACAATTTGCCAATGTTTTGTTTTTCTTCTTCTTCAATTATTAGTTTGCCCAATCTCTCATTGAGGGTAAAACACATGTGGAGGAGTACAACACTGAAATCCCAAAGCTCAGGTCCCAACTTTGCCACTACTTATTTTCCTCAATAGGTAAATATAAAATTAGCCGCCTTCTTTTTCTCTAACATTGGAAAATGTAACTTGTACTTAAACAAATTATATTTTGCAGATCGAACTAGGAAGTGCAGTCAGTGCTGGTGTCTAATTGCAGCCAAAGACCGGGTACGCTATGACATGTCCTTAGCCATATAGATTGTTTATATAATGGACTTTGTTCATTTGTTTTTTGTTTGTTTGCTTGTTTTTTAATTCACAGGTGCAGTGCCAGAAATGTGGTGCATACAAGCACATGCGTTGTTCAAAGTCTGTTTGTGGCATCTGTATCTTCTGTGAGAGTAAGTCACAATATAACTAAACAATGTCCAAAAATGTTCAAAGTGTAAGAATTTTCGTAATTTTGCCTTTAATTACACAGTCCTGGTGTGCAAAGTGGCCTTTTCAAGATCCAGTTTTTACACAAAACTATTTTAGACATAACTGTGTCATGTAGTGGGGATTTCCCTTCACAATTAAATTGATATAGTGCTGTTTATATCATTCTTCTTTATGTAACAGCACAGTGCAGCACAGCAGAGGGAAAGGAGTTGTGGAGCATAGTAGGTGGCTATACAGGAGGAGCAATAGAAGTAGCCAGCGAAGAATGTCATCAGGGAAAGCATCAGGCAGATGACAAAGGAAAAGTTCCTAAGGGAGAGGACATCTGCAGCAAACCGACAAGTAACAGTGAGATAGGAGGACTGACAGTCAGAGATGAAGGTACACAGACTGAAAGAGATGAAGGTACACAGACTGAAGACAAAGAAAAAGAAACAGAAGTATACGGCACAAGTCTGAGTACAGATAATGCTGCTGCTGCTGATGTTGACAGGATCGATGCAGATACAGAATTTCAAACTGATTCAGAAGGAACTAGTACAGTTTACAGAGTGCATGGTCGCTTATCTGTACCAAGCTCAAAAAAGAAAACCTACACAATAACAGAAGACGAGATCAAGCGCAGAATCCAAGCAGAGAACATGTCAGTTCATGTTTTCAGAGGTTTGATTGGTGTAGGTATACATTTCATGATTTTGATGTCACCTGAAATAAATCCAGGTTACTCGTATCAATGAAGTGACAATGTGGCTGGAAATTGTGCATTTGCTGCAACATATACACAATTACACCATGTAAACAAAAGCATTTAACTTTGTGTGTGTGTGTGTGTGTGTGTGTGTGTGTGTGTGTGTGTGTGTGTGTGTGTGTGTGTGTGTGTGTGTGTGTGTGTGTGTGTGTGTGTGTGTGTGTGTGTGTGTGTGTCTCTCTCTGCTCTTTTGGTGTTTGCACTTTTTCTTTTTTAGGGCCGTAAAGCCAAACTGCCCGCAATGATTCTTGACAGGCCTAAGAAGGCCAAAACTAAAGTAACGGTGTTTAGTGTTCTGAGTGAAGAGGAGGCTGGGGAGCTAGCCCTCTGGTTTGCTGGAAGATTGGCCTGCGATGTCACAAGAGACATGGTCTGTAAAGGCATCGACCATTCAAGTGCTGATGTGACAAAGTAAGTTAGTAGAATAATATGAAAATTGTATCTTTTTTTGTATTATTTGTCATTTCCCCATATTTGGGTTATTGGTGTAATATTGTTAATCTTACTTTCTAATAACAGACAGACTCTTCACAAAATCCAACACAACCTTAAACAGGAACTGACTGATTCCTCAACTTTCAGTTTGCTGACACACACCTTTGGCCCTGCTGCACTGGATTCTGTCATTTCTTTCCTGTGTGAAAAACTGGATCTTGTCTCTTAAATAATAAAACCTTTTGTGACTTTTGTTTGTTCTGTAAATCAGAATCTTGAAAATTGTTCACTGTTGTTTTAAGTTTGTATTAAGTTAACTATTTGGTAAAAATGTTTTGTTCCTAATCCAAACAGCATAATGACTGTTCTAACACATATCTTAAAAATGCTACAAAGAAAGAAAATTATCACATATGTTTCAATATGAATGTAATTGTGTCACACTCGGTTTGTAGTAGCTTTCCTGTTTTATTTTGTGAGTTTTGGTATGTTTACACTGTTGTCATTTTTATTTCCCTTGTGTTCGTCTTCCCTTCAGTCAGTCTTTATTTCAAAATCCCGCTTTTCCCAATGGCCTATTTATTTCATAATGCGACTTTTCAGCAGAATGACTTTGCCTGTCAATCAAGAAAGACAGGGCGGAGCCAGTTGTGTGATTGGTTGCTCCTTTGCTCAGACATAAGAAATAGCACATGAAGTGTCGATTTAGGTCCAATGGTGCAGTGCGTCTCCTACCTATGTTTATACCTATGTAAACTTTTATACACTAGTTTTTACCTGTCTTGTTTCAGAAAGGTTTAAAAGGGTAATGTCCACATTTTATAATTTTTGAATTCAACATATTTTATTAAAGTAATTGAGCTTGAACACAGAAAAAACTGAATCAAATAATCATAAAATCAAATCACTTGCACTATACTGAAGTCTAATCTACTCTGAGCTAATGCTGGTTTCCAACACTAATGATCGGGTGAAGGAGAGAGATGAGGGTGTGCATGGCCACTGGTGCTCTTATCCCTGTTCTGTGTGATACAATCCAACAGGAAAGCAGTCAAACCCTTGGACATTAGCGAAGTTAACGTTCACAAATATATACACACAGAGGAACTCTGAGCCCCAATGTCAGCATTAGCACAAACATGCCACTTCATACCAAATCTCAGTGTGAGGTCAGGTATTAGTCTCATTCCATTACTCTGGCTATATTTTCTTACTCATCATTACTATTAAACTTATACTTAGTCATACTCTAAATTACAATTTAGGATGATTAACTATTAACAAAATCACACCCCGATAACTCTGTTATTACACTTTGTATTTAATCATAAAAAGGCTGGATGTTGAAACCTTTTACTTCTATTTTGTATGAGCCAGGGGTCCTCAACAGCTGATACTCTATGTCCAAAAAGTGACAGGTACCGTTTTATGGAGCAAAAAACTTAAGAGCGCATATTTTATAAATAATACCAACAATTATAAATGCAGATCTTTAATAGTAATAAGTAATAGTAATAAGTAATCCTTTATTTATGATACATAGCAATATAAAAATAGCAACATATGAAAATATTACAATGGGCACAGATGAATTTGTATCAAAAACAGCAACCAAGCCAAAGTAATGAATAACACACATAAATAACAACTGCTTGAGAGAGACCAAACAATTTCTTTTCATCTGTTCCTTGGCATAAAGTTAAGACAGCTATTCAGCTTTAGGTTTCAGTAAACAGAGGTAATGGATGCAGTCCCTTTGAAATTTCTACACAAAAGTCTACTTGTGCATATACTTAGCTTTAACTCTTCTCTTTTTTGTTTTGTATTCCAAAAGGTTTTCATTTTCTCCAGAGGATGTCTCCCTTTCAGTGGTTATCGATTGTTCACATTCATTTTCACAGACTGTTGGAATGTCGATGCTGGCCGAACGTTTCTTGCTAGAATGCAATGGCCTAATTTTGCGTGCATTATCTGTCGTCTTTATTTCGTACTGACATATACCTTTGCCTACTTCTTGTTTCGTTTTTAAGACATTTGTATGCAGTTCATCTATCATTGCAGTAATGCCCTCTGGAATAAATGCCCACTGTTTAACTGTGTCTAAAACAGCATTTAGTTTTCCAACCGCGTCTTCTGTGCATTTTTTGTCTGTGCTTTCAACTACAGGAGTGTCATTCAAAGTTGATAAAGGACTTTTCAGAGAGTTTTTCATTTGTTTAAAATGGCTACAAGCCACCTTCAGGCAAGCACATGTGTTATAGTGAGAGAACGTACAACAAGTGCACTGAAGTGTTTCAGCCGATGCAAAAAAAAACACAGATTTCCAAACAAACTTGGCATTTTTATCACTTTCAAGTCCTCACAGTGTACAAAGTAATGCCTTTCTTTCACTGTCAAAGGAGTTTGCAAAGAAAAGCGTCTGGACTTCTTTAAGTTGCTTGAAGACGTTTCACCTCTCATCCGAGAAGCTTCTTCAGTTCTAAGGTCAAATGGCCGAGAGTCCCAGATTTAAACCCAGTGGGAGTATCCCCCCAAGGAGGGACAAAGGGCCCCCTGGTGATCCTCTAATCACATGCGCCAAGGTGTGAAAGCGGGTGTGGGACCTAATCAGCCAAGGTTTCGGGTGAGCTCATCCTCGCTTTCTTTCACTGCAATTCTTGCCAAGGTAGAAATGTCTGTTTCCATGTTTGGATAGATGTCATTGTCAACCTCTGCTAATTTTGCAAGTAACACTAGATGCTTGCAAAGAAGTCCTCGTAAGCCATATGTACAGTTGCAGTAGGACTCAACAGGGCAGACATCATACACTATGTCTTCTCTTGACTCAGATGGGACTTGATATGCATTAACTCCATGGCTGTTCTTGACTGTAATTTTAAGAGCCCAACCACTTTCCATCAGTCTTGAAGCAGAGTCTGAAACTTGAGACAAGGTGTCAGCAAACCTGTTTTTCATGCGGCCCACATCTTGCAGGGTTTTTATGACTGAGAAGTAGTTGTCGGCCTTCCCTAGGAGCACTTCAATTAGATCATCCAGATGCCTATTCTTGTAGCCAGATAAAAACTGGTATTTCAGGCGGTGGAAAAATCGGAAAAAAAGTTATTTGAAATGATTAGTAACTGTAATTGAAGGAATTTAAAGTTTAAATCAAGAGTGTATTATTAAAAAAATTTTTGAATACCTATTGCACACATGTCTTTTATAAAGGAATGCTCTGTGCCGGTTTAGCTGGTTTAGGCAAATCCACCTACTCTGTTTTTTGTTGTGAGAACATAAAAAACACTGCTAGAATTTAAAGGATTCGCCTAAAAGCTGTTCTGGCAATGACACAAAGAACCTACTTAGTTTAGCCTCTTGGATTAATGCATAATATCTTTTTTTTCAGCAATAAAATTGAATAAGGTCAAAATAATAAATCATACCTTTCAGTCACATTGTTTGTTTCAGAACGAGCGTGACTGAAGTGACGGCCGTAGTCACACCACATGTGGCCAATGCCTTCCCAGTGCTTCTGAAAATACTGGCACACCAAAGGTTATTGCTTAAATGTCTGGCAAAACTCTGCTGATGTGGCTTTAAAGTCTTCCTCCTAAGAGAATTGGATGCAACAGAATATATTTCAATCCATTTAACAGACCTATTGAAATCTTTAATATTATGTATTGAAGCCCTTTTCCTTTTATTGAATAACGTTAAGAATTTTAAGTTATTAATAATATGTCGTGTTTTTGTATTAAGAAGCAATTATTTCTTCCCTTACAATGGATAAGAAGGAACACTAAACCTATAAGCATATTTGGTTTCAGCATCTGTCTGTGAAAGAATCCCACTCACAAGTTCTACTGCACTGTGGGCGACACAATGATGGTCTGCACAGCTTAAGTACTTGTTTTGATAAGCAAGATAAGAAGCCAGTTTTCAAAATCATTTCAAAAATCTATTTTGTATCTCTCTGTAACTTTTTTTAGCAACTGAAAGTTATTATGCTCTTGGTGCAATCAAGAAATCAAAATGTGAAATAGACAAATTACACTTACAGATGTGCAAGCTTTCAGCTTACAAAACAAAGAAATGATTTCATTTCTCTTTTGGGTGTTAGAAAGCCCATGGACCCCGGACTCTGATTTTGAAAGCCATCAATTAACAGCCTGTTAATGTAAGAGAAAAAAAGTTAATCTGGAGAGACAGAGGAGCAGCTGTACAAAAAGCATAAAAGAAAGCTGACGTCCAAAAATAACTTTGTCACTCACTGGACAAGAGGAACTGTGCATTACAGAAATCAACCAGACAAACATATTTTTAAATGTCAAAAAGAGCTTTGGGAAGCAGCCACCAGAAGATGAGTGCACTGTGGTCTTAAATGGATGGACATAGTCACTCAACATTTTATCCCTTTATATTCATTAACCTGAGTAGGTGAATATCACAATGAGGCAAATCATAACAACAGGACCCTGTTGTAAAAATGTGTTTCAGGTGCATCTTAGACAACGTGAAAAGAAAACAATGTGGTTTACCTGCAAGACATGGTACCAGCATAGAAGGATAGCTGACTCTGGAAAAACCTTCTGCAAAGCATTTATTTCCGCAAAGTCTTTGTCAACCATAAATGCTCTACAGAAAAAAAGAAAACACTAAATGAGATTAAACAGTATGAAAATGTTTTTGCTATCTCAAAGCACCACTTCAATGCCAAATTAAACATTTCAACTCTCAAGTAGATATATAAAATACTGCATACAGCCTGAAGGAATAACTTTAACAACTAGAAAGGAAGGTTTTTTGCAGCCCATGCTGCAGCTATAGCATTAGATTCTGGCATATTATAACTTTTTTGAAAAGGAATTATTTCAAAATTAATAGCTGTCAATGTGATATTTACCTCGGTGAAGTTGGGAAATGCTCACAAACTATTCCAAGAACAGTTTCCAGGGTTTTCTGACTTTCGTTGCTGACAATAGCATAGGCCACAGGGACTCCACGCCCATGATCATCTCTTACAACAAGTGTGAATAAGGGAAATGAATACTGGTTAACACAGTGTGTGGTGTCAACAAATACTAACTGTTTTGCAGAGTTCTCCATGTTTGATTTCATTACAGGTGTCTGCAAAACAATCATTAGTTCTTGGTCAGATGTGTATGGTTGATAGAAGAGAACATGTTCTTGATGTTTTCCATTAAGTAAGGTATGTACACTTTGACTGTCTCCACAGTTAAAGTGCTTCTTCCTCATCATGCAGGTTCTAACACTGTCAATGTCACGTGGTGTGACAAAATGCTCTCTGTTGTGAAGATCTCTGTGTCCATGTTCTTTGGCCCATTTATGACATTCGGTTAGTATGATGGCTGGCTTAGTTCCAAGGGAAAGCAGTTCCTCAATCTTCCTCCTCAAATCACTGGAAATATTGTTGAAATGTGCGTCTTTTGGGTCCGAAGAATCATGCCCATCATGCTTATCATATGTACGCTGCACGATGACTGTGTGGTCTTTCCAACATTTGAGTACTTTAAATGAAACATAGGCCTTACAGCCCACTGCTTTGTAGCTGTTCCGACTTTTTTTTCCAGCTCTGATGCAGTTGAATTTGTAATAGTCTCTCTTCCTGTCTTTACCTGAGGCCACATTTAAACATTTATAATGTCCATGAAGGGTTAATGAGTTCAATTTTTCTAACACAACACTAAATGGGTCCTCCTGGCATTGTGACACATGCACACAAAGTTGTGTATCTTTTCCAGTTCTTTTTTTTTTCGTCATTCAGGACACTTCTTCTAATTATATCGTCCATTTCTGGTGGAAAAATAACAAAGGTTTAATTAGTCAATAATCATTAATTCATTTTAACTTGTTTTGGGTTTTTTCGCAATACAATGTAAATATTAAATATAATATTAAAACAATATATGTATAATATAAAACAAACAGGGGCTAAAAGAAATGCCTAAACTTTCATATGGTATGTCTCTGGCAACTTTAACACAATGTCCCAGGGACGACATTTACACGGTGTCCCAGGGACAACATTTACACGGTGTCCCAGGGACACGGTGTTCCAGGGACAACATTTACACGGTGTTCCAGGGACGACATTTACACGGTGTCCCAGGGACAACATTTACACGGTCTCCCAGGGACACGGTGTTCCAGGGACAACATTTACACGGTGTTCCAGGGACAACATTTACACGGTGTTCCAGGGACAACATTTACACGGTGTTCCAGGGACAACATTTACACGATGTCCCAGGGACAACATTAACACGATGGCCCAGGGACAACATTAACACGATGGCCCAGGGACAACATTAACATGATGTTCCAGGGACGACATTTACACGATGTCCCAGGGACAACATTAACACGATGTCCCAGGGACAACATTAACATGATGTCCCAGGGACAACATTAACACGATGGCCCAGGGACAACTTTGTAAATTTCTGGATTACTGTTAATCTCCATAGAATCAAGAACTATGGAGTTCACTTTTAAAATCAAATCACTTTTATTGTCACATCACATGTGCAGGTACACTGGTACAGCACATGTGAGTGAAATTCATGTGAGTGAACTCTGTGTCAAATACTGAGCTTCAGTAAAGATTCAAGTTGCAGTTATTTATATTTCCTATCACCTTAAATCTTCACTCAAAGACAAGTATCTCTGACAGTGTATATATAGATGTATTATATATAAGAGACAAATGTTGTTCCTTCAGTATGTTGGCATTACTAAATTTGGCTCAATGCTTATATATATGTGTAAAAAGCAAATGTACGAGCTGTGATAACTGTTTCTGATAGAATGAAGATCAGACTGATATATGAAATATTCCTTTATTGGGTGATAAAATCAGACCATGTCATAACTGCTTTAAGTCATACAGAATAGATATCAGAGCCTTAAACAGGCTGACTTCTGCTAAATGGGTCAAACTGGGCAGAAAGTATACAAACACATAACATCCTTATAGAATATGATGTAACACTATAGATCAACTTACCTCAGAATATATAAAGCATATAAACAATTACAGCAATATGATGCAACAAACACAGCAGTGCTACTAATCACAAATACTCAAAGCTTCATAGAACTGAAACAAATGTTTATTTTTAGCTCCATTCTGCTGCTGATACATACTTTAGGTTTCTGAATATGAAACTTGTTGCTGCCTTTCATAGTGTGTAACTTGAAGGCCCTGAGTACTTTCTCCCACACTGAAAACACTGGGATGATAACATTATTTGAACATTACCTAATAAGACTGATTCAGGACAGACAATTAGTTATGTTAAACTTTCCTAGCAGTCCTTCACAAACAGGGAACAGTCTGTCTATTCTCTCCATCTGTCAGCTGCTGCTGGCTCTTCCTCCTCCTCTTCCTCACACACTGCTGAGTTTGTCCTGGTGGATCATCAGGGGTGCAAAGCCTCACAGATGATGTGCAGCAGTGGGTCCCTCAGTCTGTCCTCACTCTGGACACTTGCAGTTGTCACACATTGAAATCAAATGTGTGATAAGCTGCAGGATTCAAACACAAGTGTAACTTATAAATACATGTTCATACTTTTATTCCACAATCAGAGAGAAAGAAACAGAGAGAGAGTGCAGGACAGACAGACAGGTGACAGTCTCAGGTGTATACACTGCTACAAAACAGCACAAGAGAAGGAGGATTTAGTGTTTGTGTTATTACGAGTGCTAAACACCAAGAGTTCCCAGATGGTACAGTGGACACATGTGTGACTCCTGTGATTAAAGCATCTTTCTTTCAGCTTAACGAGTGAACCGTCAGCTCGTTCAAACACACGTTAAAGTCCGTTTGGCTCGACACCACCGAACAGAGGCAGCAATATAACATAGCTAACATTAACAGTGCAGTGAATCCTGCTTGTGCCGTGATATTCAGGACTGCAAACCGAGCAGCATCACTGACTTTCAGCTTGTTGTGTTTGTGGATATATGACTGACTTTAATTATCCATAAAATCATCACATTCTCTGTAAGATTAAGGTTGACTACTGAACGGCGTATATTTTAAAGTAAAGGCTTTATAACCAAGTAACCGCTGAAAGTACAAACATCACTAATGTCACATAACTTTGCCGACATGTGGCCAATAATGTTTTAATGTTCTTCATTATTAAACATTTGCACATAAATAAGTGACATATTATTCAATACTTACTTTTAAAAGTTTACTCTTCGTCCACCCCGCTTCAGCCATCCGCCGTTTTTTTTGTTCTGAGAAAAATATCCACACCCACTACAGCACTATGTATTGTGTGATAGATTGGGTCACGAACTCTACACCGGACCCATCCTTCAAATCTCGGGAAATGAAGGGCGCATTTGTTGACCGCATTTGGAGGACTCCGAAGCATGCAGTCCTGTGTTCAGCGTCGAGTTGTTAATGTTGGTTTCCCACTTATGCTGTCTTTCCCTGTGCGTTCTGAGTTTACTCCAGTTTAGTTTTGTTCTGTTTGTGTATCACTTCTGAGCATCATATTTGACATCAATAAAACAGTATTTTTGAGCTCACCTTTTGCCTTTGAGTCCAGCGTTTGGGTCCTCTTCTCCTGCCTGCACACTGCACACCGTGACATACATAGTAATGAAAATAACAATTTACTAACTTTTATGCAACATTAATTAATTTCTTCAATTCACTGAATATTAGATAGAAAACACTTAAGTAGAAAAAAGGACTTCTGTGAATGAGGCAGGTTGTATAAAGCACTTTGAGACCTCAGGTAGGGTAGAAAAATCTTATATAAGAACCTTGCCATTTACTTTCGGCAGGTTTAATGTACTCATACTCTAAGTAGTTCCATGTTATGTTGCTTTCTGCTTTTACTCTATTTTTATTGCAATTATTGCACTTCCTATTCCACACTATTTATTATAGTGCTATTATAAAGTCTACATTCATTTGAAAAGTTAATTAAAAAACGATAAATCACCTTGAGATTATAATGACATTTTTGTGTTGCTTGACTTTTAGCAAAATAATATTGCAACATACACATGAGCTTTAAAGTCATGTTTGTAAAACCAGTTTTCTACACTGATTACATTTTTCTAATTAATTATTTCATGTGATTCTCCATCAATCACTGTCAGTACCACTGCTTCAAATTTTTAAGAATATCCTCGCCAACAGTCATAATGGCTTCAGATCAAACAGATTAACATCACTGGCACAGAATACATCTCAAATTCTATAGACAAGTATAATTAAATACACAAAATAAAATGTGGTTGAATTATTAAGACTTAAATCAGTAATTTGATAAAATACAACCATGCTGTATTAATAAAAAAAATGTATTAATAAAAAAGTCAAGACATCACAGGGATGTTTTAAATTGACTGAAAAATTATTTTATATTTTGCTTCATAAAAATCAAATTGTCCTTGAATTGGACTAAAATTAAAAGAATTATATTTGTAAACATCTGATTGACTAAATAAATAAATATAAGTTTTAGGGGTGGAGCCGAATCTAAATTTTTTACGAATAATTATTTCGAATCAATACTTTAAAAAATATTTGTATTCGGGAACAAGGGAAAACTTTATATAAAAAGCTGAGTTTCCATATAGGACCGCAGAGCATGACCGGATGAGTGAGTAACATGTTAAAGAGGTGACTGACACGGGTTGCTCCCCACAGCAACAGCAACGCCTATTTTAAATTTTACTCAAATACAATTACAAATACTTTTCCCTCCTCAACAAATACAAATACAGATACAAATACCGGCTGCTTTGCACATCTCCAATAAGTATATTGTTTAATTAAAAATATGTTAATTGTTGTTACTGAGGTTTATATTCATAAGGAAGCTGGATAAATAATATGTGGAGAAGAGGTGGGAATAAACAACTTTTTTCCCACCTTCTTTTCAGATATGTCAACTAAAAGTAAACATGGCTTGATATTGTAGCCATCAGTAAAGATTACATAGCTAAATCTCAACAGAATACACATTTAACAAGTTGTTAACAGACTTAGAAGTGAAAGAGAAGCTTTACACATCGTAGATCATATATTTAATCAGAAATAGTGTTTAGTCAGTGGTCAAATTCTAGCAAATTCACAGATGCTTTCTTAATGCATCTGCTTTAGTTTTTCCTGTGTTACAAGCACTCCCAGTGTAAGAATACATCCATCATCCGTTTGCTGTCATTTTGAAATGCTCTTTAAGCTGATCTCTCTTCTCTGATTTACTGATAGTGTTGATTGGCTGAGGAGATAAAGGACCGGATTGGTTATAATGTAAGTACAATAACACAGTTATAAAGACACTTGAAAAACAGATAATTTTTTAATTCTATATATAACCCCTTTGTAAACCTTGTTCACCGAAGTCTATTTACCAACATACATAAAGATATTACACATAAAAAATACACAGAAACATTGGAAATCAGTTTTTGGCAGGCAATCACTTTTTGGCACAACACCGGTCACCATGGGTTGTATAATGTTTTCTTTTTAAAATCATTAATCACGAAGTCACTCCTTTTTAAAACTCAGAACTCACCTCCCAAAAGCTTCACACATCAGCAACCCTGAAAGTGGTTCTATATACTTGACCCCAACCAGAATAAAATAAATCCTCTTATAGCCTGATAAGTTCCAGAAAAAAGACTTTAAAAGATATTAAATAAATAATATGGCTAAATAAGAAACAATCACCTAATTTCTCGCTTCTTGTCTGAAACTTTTTTTTACTTGATACCAGACTGAATTATCCATATTCCACATTTTTCTCTCTATTTTTTCCTCCTATTTTAAATAAGAAAACTTTATTATTAGTGAAATACAGTATTTCTGAGCAATATCCATTATTTTAAAGCCACTGCATTTTACTGAAGCGATATATATTTATTGATTATTAGTGTTTTGTTTATTTTTTAACAGGGATGGTGTACATTAATAAACATCTGTAAATATACACAATACAACTTTAAATGTACTAGATTTAGCCATAGGTTTTAATCTGTAGACCCTGGGCAGATTTTTAAACAACCCCCCCATCTCCATCTATCCATCCATCTTCTTCCCCTTATCCAGGGCCAAATCAGGGGGGCAGCAGCCAAAGCAGGGAAGGCTACCTCCTCCAGCTTATTCGGGGGAACACCATGGCATTCCCAGGCCAGCTGAGAGATATAATCTCTCTGGCGTGTCCTAGTTCTGCCCCAGGGCCTCCTCCCTGTGGGACATGTACAGAACACCTCACCCAGGAGGCATCCTTGCCAGATGCCTGAACCACCTCAACTGGCTTTTTTTGATGTGGAAGAGTAGTCGCTCTACCCTGAGCCCTTCCCGAATGGCCAGACTCCTCAACCTATCTTAAAGGGAGAGATCAGCCACCCTTCGGAGGAAGCTCATTTCCGCTGCTTGTATCTGCAATCTCATTCTTTCTCATTCTTTCACTACCCAAAGCTTGTGACCATAGATAAGAGTAGGGACATAGATCAACCGGTAAATTGAGAGCTTTGCTTTTAAGCTCAGCTCTCTCTTCACCACAACGGACCGGTACAGCATCCGCATCACTGCAGCCACAGAACCAATCCGTCTGTCACCAGACAGCCACCAGGGAATTGCTTAACTGCCTCAGTGACCTCATCCTCGGTGATGGACAACTTGTCCCTGCTCGTCTTCAGACTTTTGGTGCTGTAAGCCAGGGAGATGGCCTCCACAATCCAATGGGAGACCCTAGGTTTAAACAGAGCTTTACCTCTGGCTGGATTAGCAAAGCAGACAAATAACTGGTCAAATAAATACACATCCTGAATTAATCAACATAGCAAACGCAGCAGACACAGGAAATGCAGCCCAATTCCCTCAGGGAGGTGTCTGTGGAGCCATGGATTAACGACTGGCCACCAAGGGCTCACCCTTGGGCAGTCTCCCCGCACCAGGGAAGGGCCCTGGTAACCCTATCCCAGGCAGGATGAGCTGTTTTCTAGAACTTCTACTCATAGGTGTTTTTAAAATGCTCTTTGTCTGGTCCCTGACCAAGGACTAGGGTTGGCAACTGTCCCGTTTTAGCAGGGACATCCCGTATAATCAGCAAAATTGGTTCATCCCTTATTCTACTTTAAATGTTATGTATATTGATCGTTACATCTAATGTCACATATAGTGCATATTTACACTATGCCCAGCTGATTGTGCATTGTGCTTCTGGCACGCAAGAGTGTCCCTTATTTGATAATTAAAAAGTTGGCAACCCAAACCAGGACCAGTTTGCCATGGAAGACCCAGTTTGCCATGGAAGACACAAACCCCTCCACCACGATAAGGTAGTAATTTTTAATATTAATATTAAAAAGATTTAAAACAAAAAGGAAAGGAGGGGGAAAAAAACAATAACCCCCCCCCCAAACATGTTAATATTTTCTTCCTCCTTTGTCTGTCTGGATATTTTAACAGCTTCTTATTAATTATTATTTAAACGTTTATTATTTTATTTCTTTATCGATTTAGATATGCAAAAAGTAAAATTCATACATTTTTACAACTGTTTGGAAGTTTTAACTCGGTAGATTTTCAAAATAAATGTAGTTCATTAAAAGAAATTTTCCGAAATAAAAACTAAACTATTATGAACAAAACAATTATAGACGTTTCTTTTTGATGAATCATGAGACATTTTTATTACACACTGTTGGCAAATAATTAATGTCACAGGAGTGACAGTACATGTGTTTTCAGGAATAGAACGGAAGTATTTTACTTTGGCAGTGACTAGTTGGTCATGAAGTTTTCTTTCCGGGCAAACTGCTGTGACTTCCGTGTTGTTAACAGGGTTTTGCTAGTCCACTGTAGTGTACGATGAGGCCCGGTTAAGTAACGACAGAATTTGGGGAACTTTGAAGAGCCAGAGGGATTATTGTTGATCCAGCATCCTTAAGACTTTCTGACCCGCGGGCAGGTCCGTATCACTTCCAGACCGCTGTCCTTCAAACACGCTGAAGCTTTAACTTACCGCCGACTCACCCTCTGTAATGTTTACAGTTTACAGGTTTTAGGCTGGGTAATAAAAGCCTTCGCGACTTAACCTTCGTTTTTATGTTTAGTTGAGCTCAATATAAATAAATGGATTTGAGCCATTTAGGCTCCCGCCTGTGAGCGATCACATGATATTACATTGGCTTTTGCTAATCTGCGAGTATGTGTTGGTCGACGGCTAAGCTACCTGTGCTATCGGGTTTCTCTGTGTTCACCTAATCTAACCTAACCTAACCTAACATCACCATAACATTACAACCCCGATTGTTACTGAGCTACCTCGGTGTTTATTTAAAGAAGGATATTATGGGTGTGATTTAACTGAGATCCGAGGTAAAGGAGAAGCGGATGTCTTCATTAAAGCCTCGATGCTGTTGTGGATGTTTCAGGTCAGAAATGTCAGCATTGGTGTGTTCACCTGAAGACAAGTTGGATATATTATTGGATTAATTCATAAAGGCATTAGTGGTCATGCCATTAAAATTGCTAAATGTGACTTGGTGTGTCACTCCATCTCACATCATCAGCTTTGTTCAACATTTTCTGCTCGACCGTGCCCGATTTACCAGAACTTTTTATAGTCCAAAGTTTGGACACATGTAATGATTGCTATGAAATTTTACCCTCATATATCAAGTGTTATCCCGGGATTCGGGTTAGGGGTAAGGTCTTGTGTGCATCACATCCTGGCCTTGCAAGGCTGCTCTAGTGAAATGGATCAATAATCCCCCCTTTCTTATTACTTTGAATTGTTTTTTTTGTATTTATTTAACATATGATTTATTTTTATTTTCCATCCATCCATCCATCCTCATCCGCTTTATCCGGATATTTTTATTTTATTATTGTTATTTTTTACATCACTGCTTGTTGAGTTTTTAATGCCTCTTAGCGTGTTAATAGTTCAGGTAAAGTTTAAAGACTGCTGCATTGTGCGTGCTTACTAAGTGGGTCTTGAAAATGAAATATTTCTTATATTGAACACAATTATTATCTCTGTTATATTTAGAAAGCCATCTGGAAACTTTAGAAGTGTGTTTTGTTCGGAATAGACTGTTTTTGTGATAAAACTTATCATATTTGCGTAATCCAGCACGGATATTGGATGAAAATGGCATTAATTTAGCATTCTTTTGGACATGATCTTCAATTCAATTCAATCAGTTCACAAATGATCACTAATTGTCTTTTGCAATGTAAAGCTTTTGCTCAAATGTGCAACTTAATAGGGCTGCTTGATGGGTTTTTTTTGTCTTTCTTTCTTTCTGAACTAGCCAATACTCAGACATTTTTTGAGGTATCTCTCTCAAATTACAGATCCTGGTTTACTAGTACAAAGCTCAGGGGTTTATCTTCAATGGTTTTTCACGTTCAAATATTTCCTCATTTCTTAATGTATGGAAAAAACAAAAAAATATCTAGAAGAGTATTTGGTATATGAGGCCCAATTTTTATAGCAACCATTATATATGTCCAAGCTTTGGACCATAACATTTTTAGGCAAATATGAGCTGGTCAAGCAGAAGATCTACGGTGAATTGAGATTGAATTAAATGCTTACACATACACAAAGATAAAAGACAAGACTGTAGTCATCTGCTGACCTGTTTGTAGTGATTATTAGCTGCTGCTGATGTGGGTGCAAAGGTCATGAGGGCTGTTTTATCCTCTGTTGTGTAAACCGATAACAACATAAACTTTTACACTTTACTCCTCACACATTTCATCTCATCTCCTGAATTTTTACCCCCCAGTTGTACAGGAACTATGAATGCAAGCACATAGTTTACCTAGATTGACTTTTGCAAAAGCTTAAGTCAACCGGACTAACCGTGTTAAGTGCCCGAAGTGTACTAAACACTTTGTTCCGGACATCTGTATATTTTGTACTTAAGTGCAAAGCAGCTGGCTGTAGCTATAATCTTCCCTATTTCTGTCTAATAAAGATATTAGAGCAGGATTTAAAACCAAGCTTCATACTAATCTAATCCTTTTTTTCCAATGTAACTTTCTGTGTTTCAGATTTTTTATTTTTATTTTTATGTTTATTTTATTTTTTTAGATCACACCCAAAAGTCACATCTGATGGGCCAGCAGGTAACAGTCGTTAGCAGTTGTTAACATCCTTTGTGTCTGTACGTGAAACGTCAGCCAGCTATGGCCACTCATTTCCGTAGCTACATCTGGGACCCGGTCCTCATCGTGTGCCAGATCGTGCTGATGCAGTGCATCTACTACAGCTTTTTGGGCCTGTGGTTAGCTGGAGTGGACAGCCTTGTGCAGACTAGTCGGTCACTTGACCAGATCTTCAGCTATCAAGTAAGTTTTAAGATATACGTGCGTGTTTATGTATTTTTGTGTCGCATATTCGCTCTCTTAAAACGGTATTTAAATGTTTTCTCTGCTTTGGTAGGCTCTCGGTTTTGCAACCGTGCAAGGCAGGCTCTCAATGATGGCATTCATCTTGAATTCTCTTACCTGGTGAGAAATATCATCAGTCATTTTTCTGTACATCATAAATGGATGAGATTTGTGTGACAGCTAAACAGCATCCTGTTTTTCACGCATCCCATGAGGCATTCAAAGGGGTGCACTTTAAAAGGGGTGTTTACACCTTATTTACACCTGTGCAGTTACACGTTTCCTTAAGTGTAAAGGTTGAAAATTTTAAATATTTACATAGAAAGTGGTGGACATTTAATGCACGGTGATACTCAAACTTTGGCATCTTTTCTGTGTCACTGTTCCTGCAGCGCCCTCGGTCTGTGGTTCTTCATCCGCCGAGGGAAACAGTGCCTGGACTTCACAGTTACCGTGCACTTTTTCCACATGATCGGCTGCTGGATATATAACGCTCATCTTCCAGCTGCCTTGTCCTGGTGGCTCGTCAACATAGCCTGCATGGCGTTGATGGCTGTAATTGGAGAGTACCTGTGCATGCGGACTGAGCTCAGGGCAATTCCAGTCAACACTGGACCGAAATCTAACCTGTGAATTTTCTTTGGTGACTGGCTGAAAGCATATGAAGGGGTAATCCTTGAGGGACTCACTGAGGAGGTTTTTTTTCCCACCCTCCACTCTTGGAAAAGAGAGAGAACATGAACCTCTGTCAGCACGCATGTTGGATTTTTGTGCTTTGTCTGTTTCCATCAAGTGGTTCACCCAGAGGACCTGATCTATTTATTCATAGCTGCACATTAAATATTGGACAGTGCAAATTTGTAGCATATTAAGACACCTGTTTTAAGTCTTTTGAAAGCACATGCCAGTTTACATCCTCCTCTAAACTAAATGACTACAAATGTTTTTTTGTTTTTTTTAAGTACGTTTTTATGTTGAAATTCTGTATTTTCATTCCCTAATTTTAAGACATTTTTTTCTGATTGTTGTTAAATTTGGCAGACATACACATACGCAAATTAAAAAGCTCTGTCCTAACAGCACTTTAAAGATGCCAGTGTGCAAATTTCACATCAAAGTTTTAGTTACTCCTTCTTAAAGCTGCTTTTAAAAGTTAAATATGGGGAGAAATGTGTTTTTAGACAACAAAAAGGTACAGTGCTTAGCAGATTTATTAGATCATCTGTCACAAAGACAATTATTTTAGAAATCTGTCGAAAATCTGTCAAAAACTGTCAACTACAAAAAAAAAAGGTTTTTGGTAAAACTGTAAATTTGAAAATTAATTGATGATAACAATAATTATATTTTTGCACTAAAAATATCGTTTCAGCTGCACATACTGGTGGATTAACCATTACAGAAAGATAAAAAATCTTACACTGGTGGTCTAATAAATTTGTTAAGCACTGTATGCTAATCAGTAGGTCATCATGTAAATCCAAATATAGGAAAGATTTGTATGCGTCATAATTGGGGCTCAATAAGTGGTCCAAAGTAATAAAAAACAGGCTCAATTTGATGTTTCCTACATTCAGCCTCCTAATCCTTGTTAAATGCTTTTCTTTTTGAGTCTGTACCACATTTTGCACAGCAAGCAGTTTTAGGTTCTGTCTCTTTATGTCATGATGTATTATGCAAACCGTTTGGCCACTTCGGAGACAGTTTGTCAGCCACCAGCTGCGTTCTGACAGCTGGCTTTGTCTGTGTTTCTGAAAAATTGCTGTTCAGGGAGGATGTGATGGGGAAAGTCCTAAAATGTGCAGCTCTGATGTCTTTTTCTTTTTCCTTTTGGAGCAGTGTCAGACTTCTCATTTCGCTGGTGGCTTTTAAACTCTTAACAGAATTGACTTTTTATCTTTAATGTGTTACAGCTCATGTTACACACGCTCGAGATGCTCTTCTTTAGACTGTCAGTTTCAAACCTTTGCAGCTTTGATAGGGCGGATGATGCAGTGTCTTGTTTTGCAGTCACGTTTTCCTAAGGTGTGAAATGAGTTTATAATTATAATGCAGGGGGCGATATTGGAAGGTGCAGCCTCAAATTGGAAAGCAGCTCCCATTCAAGCTGCTTTGAGTAGGAACAGAAAAAGCTAGCCTGTCCAAAGAATGTAATCCATCACCTCTCAAGGTAATTAGCGTGGTATATCGATGACTTGTTGTCTTAAATATGTATAATATTATAATGAGGGAGGTCTTGCCTGAGTTGCTAGTAAGCAAGAAGTGAAAAGAGTCAGGATTTCTACCCCTCCTCCCATTTAAGCAGTAGCTTCATATTTACTCCACAGCAGAGATGTCAGACTTACAGTCCACTTTGATCTTATGTGGGCCGAACAAGTGAAACTCCAGTTTCTGTCAGTGTACACATTTCATCTTAATGTAAGACAAAAGTGCAATTTTAACAGTATGACTTGGTTTTTTACATGATAAAGAAATGCAACACTGTAGTAAATGAAAGAAAACCTGTCAGCACAGTCTGTTGGGCTTCACTGTAAGAAGTAAATGTGTAAAATACAGGAATCTGTAACTTAATTACTTTGGTGTATTGTGAATGGCAGCGGGGGAGGTCTTATCAGTTGGAAAAGATGTAAAACTTGTGGAGAAAAAAAAACTGTAAAAAGTTTAACATTTATGTTCTCCTCCACTTTCAAAGCCATCCAATCGGCCGGATTGGGGTCTTCACCCGACCCGACCGAGTCTGGTTCCTGGGCCTTATGTTTTACACCCCTGCTCTATATAGTGAGCCGACTCTTACAAAAAGTTGAACAACTGTTTCCCAAAATCTCCACAAATTACTTTATTTTTACTTTGTACAAACTCGTGACTACTCTTTCTAAGCTGCTATTTTATTATCTAGCAGTGGAACCTCTGAAAATGTTCACATCACCTTTTGTATCTTATACTTTTTTTTTGGTAATGTAATTCAATATATGAACTCTGGATGGATCTGTTCACATCATTAAATTCCTTGGGGAGAAAAAAATCACAGACACGGTGTGCGTATTTCTCCTTTCTGAAGATTTAAATGTCTGCACAGCTCATGTTGATTATATTAAAAGGTTAAAGTCTTGGAGAGGAAACTGCAGGTGGGGGAAAAAAAAGCAAAAACAAACATTGGCCGTCGTGCTTCAGACATCAAACATGGCTTCTCTAATGAAGGAATTGCCACATGCATGTCTTTACTTCTCCAAACGTTTTCTGCCCTGGGCCTTGATCCCTCGCTGCAGGAAGTGTCCAGGTGGAAAGCAGCAGATGGGAGAGCACTAACGAGTTGGAAAACGCTGGTTGCAGTCGTCCTTACCCTCACTTTGCTCCCGGGATGACTAAAAACAGAAACTGTAATAGATGGGTTAAAAAGGATTGGCTGCAATCAGTAAATGTACCACCAGTTTCCATCTTAGTGCTGTTACTCTCCTGAAGCCAGTGAGCGCACACTTAGGTTTTAAACATTGTGCTTTATTATTATAAACACATTACTTTTCCATATATTGCTTTATACAGTCTTGTAAATTGTGTATTAAACTGAAAAAAACCAAACCCTCACATGGATACTGAACTTAGTTTTACATTCAGGAGTTCTTTCCATGTTTGAGCTGTCATTATTAGGATTACTATGGTATCATCATGCTTTGTTCAACAGCAGGGAAAAAAGTCCCCTCTTAAGAAGTGACTATTGTATTGCTCATGCTTTGAGGACATCACAACTTTTTTTTTTTTGTATTGTTACCGTCAGGTACACAGTGGATGACGTAACAGCAGTACAAACCTCTTTCTAAAAAAGCTGTGGCATTAGGCAAAATATCAATAAAAACAGAGTGCATTGTTTTGCAAAAAATGTAAACCCCGTAATTCATGAAAGTGGTCCAAAGTAAACATTCTTTAACTTTGTTATTTTTAAATGTGTTCTCATTTCGAAGATGATGCTGTTGAACTACTGGGCAGGCGAGTAAAATGACTGTTAGTAAAGAAAGCGTCTCAGAAAACTACGTCAGAAGTAAGGATGGTGGATAATATCACTAAAAGGTTCAGAGAAAATCCAAAGACATCTCTGTATGCAAGTGAAACGGCTAAAAGCTAATGTTGAAGGTGTGCCCTTCAGGGCCTCACGTAGCACTGCGTTAGAAATAGACATGATTATGTTGTGAAGGTCACTGTAATGACTCAGGACCACTGTCAGAGAACAGGTTTGTCTTGTCATCCATAAGAATAAATGAAAACAAACAAAAATAAAGAAACATCCTGACATGTTGTCTTCTCTGGTAGTTGCATAAACTATTAAATCTTACCACCTACATACTAGCAACCATGATATGGGAAGCATTAGTATGCATGGCATGGTAAATTGCAGATATACTATACAGGACAAAAGTATTAGGCCACACCTCTTAATGTTTGAATTTAGGTGTATCAAATCAAGCACGTAGCCACACCTGCAGTCTTCTTGTGAAAGAATGGGTTTTTCTCAAGAACTCACTGAATTTAAGTGCTGCCCTGTAGTAGGATGTCGTCGTTACAACATTAGTTGTTACTTGGGGTTTATGCTTTTTGATCTATGCTGTAATTGTTGCAACCACAAACCCCCCTTAAACCCTGAGCCATAACCTGATTCAACTACATGTCAACTATTGTGACTGATCTGTTCAGTCCTGTTGATTTTTCCTTTTGAATTTATCAGTGTGAGAATAACAATCATTGCCTCATTAAAAGGAAAAATGATCATATCAATATGAAGACTCCTAAATGTCAGCAAATTACTGGAGGAAAATTGCTTAAGCTATTCCCCCCCAGAGGAACAAATATGTTTGCACCCTCAAAAGAACTGACTTAAATAAGAGGAGGAAAAAAATCCCTGCAGTTTATTTATTCCTATCACCTGGCACCGCATATAAAACACTGGGACATGACCACACATAATGCACCAGCACAAGCACAAACGACATCAGCCACTTACGTAAGTTACGTTGTAGGCTCTACAAAGATTCCCTGCAGAAGTCTAAATCAGGACTTAGTGGTATTATTGCAAAGTGGAAGCGTTTAGGAACCACAACAACTCAGCCAAAGAGTGGTCACATAAAGTTACAGAGCAGAGCTGGCGAGCGCTGAGGTGCATAGTGCGTAAAAGCTGCCAACGCTCTGCTGTCTTAGTAACTGCAGAAAGCCTCCTCTTGCATTAACATCAGCACAAAAACTGTCCACCAGGAGCTTCATGGCACGACTTTCCATGATCGAGCAGCTCCTGTAGGTGTAACGTGTAGGCAGCCCAATACTTTTGTCCATCCAGTGTATGTGAAGGCATCATTAATGTTAAATAGGCTTTAAAACAACGTATGGTGGCATCTTCTGCAGAGAACAACTGAACTGTTGAGCAGCTTAATGAGCATAAATTGGGAAAAAATGATTTCAGAACTACATCTGGTCTTCTCAGTTCCTAAATGCTGGTGGAGTGTTGTTTCAAGAAGTGATGAACATGCTTTTATCTCAAGTGCTTTTGAGATGTGCTGCTGTCATCAACACAGTAACATTTGTCACTATCCATCTCATTATATTTAGTATTGTGTGTTATATTTATTTTAAATATAGGGTTTACATGATTTCCAAATCCAAGCATTCTGTTTTATTTGGCTCTTCCCACCTTTTTTGGAAAAGGGATTGCACTTTGAAAGATGAAAGAAATAGAAACAGAGCAAACATGCTGATGGAGTTTAGGTAGGTACGGGGGTGAGGATAATACATCTGCATAACAAAGGATGCAGGCACACTGAGGAGCTAGCGAAACTTCATGCACAGATCAAGACCACTGTACGCCATCTCCGAGGTAAAATTAACAAACTGTCCATTTTTCTGAAGCACTGTCACAAAAATCACCATGCACTTGTGATAACATAAATGACTGAATGATCCAACTTTTGAAATTTTGTTAGGATCAGTTTTAAAGCAAATATGTATATATGGACACAGTTTGGGCAAAACAAACAAAAGATAAACACTATTTCTCCACCATTTGAATTTACTCAGAACCAAAGGGCTTGATGCTGTTTTAAGAATAAAAACCGTTTTTTTTTTTCATGACAAATTCACCAAAATATTAATCACAAAAGACAATTACTACTTATGACATCTCATAGACTTTTGTGCTAAATAGATGCAAGTTATATTGCTACAAACTGCAGCACTCAAACACATTTCAGTGCACATTAATCTTCCTGTTTCTGAAGTTTGTTATTATTCTCACAATTTGACTTAACAGATAAAAAAAAAAAATTAGAAGAGGAGTACATTGTTTGATATATCAAACACATATTAATGATGTAATCAGTAGAACTTTATGGCAGATTTGTCTTTGAAAAGCCATCCACGTGTATTCTGTCATCTACTGGAGTACGCAGACTACTTCAATGCACAAGGTTACTAATACAATGTTAACAAGTTAGCAAGTGAGCATTTTCTCACAGAATGCAACTGAAAGTCACGAAAATGAAAATTTTGTTTTTACACAATGGTTGGTTTAACTAAAGCATGGATCATGTGCAATAGACATCCCCTATTTTTGGTGTCTTTATAGCAGCTATGCAACATCAGCCATGATGGGCTGAAGCCTAATAAGGAGAAAGGGAATCCAAAGTTGTGTACGAACTGCTTGATTGTCACTTTACTACAACATTTTCTACACTTCAAAACAAGTTAAAGGGTGAATTCACCTCTATAGTGCATACAAATGTTGTTTAGTCGTGTCGAGTCTGATTTGGTTCTTTGTTTGATCGGTAACAACCTCAAATAAACAAAAAAGTTATCGACTTTTAAAATTATCGACCAAATTTGCATTTGGTTGATAATTTCTATGTTGTAACAATACGTCTCGGCAATAAATCTGAGTATGAGGGCTGCACCCATGAAAAACTTGTCAAATTTGTTTTGTCATTGTTAAATTGCCAATATACTTTGTTTCTTCAGACAAGAGTCAGTAGCAGAATAAGCTGAAGATTTGGCAAGGTTTTCATGGGTGTAACCCACATACTCAACTCTGCTGCTCAACTCAAAAATGTGTTTTCCTTACAAATGTGGAAGCATTTAAGGAGAAATAAACAGGCTTTCCAGCACTGTAATATTTATTACCAAGAAGCATTGTTACAACAGAGGACAACCAACCAACCAATAATTTCCTTGGTTTTCGTACCAAGTTTGTAAGGAACTTAAAAGCTCGGTAAGATGTTATTCTTCATGACGTGTCTCTTTAGTGTTTTCACAGAGCAAAGCTGTGTTTATACAAACTCAGTGGAGGTCATAAGGTTTATGCTGTAGCTCATAATTAAAGAGGCAGACTGGCATTGTAGTAGTCTGACAGCCCCATTTTCTGTACTACAAGCAGCAGCTGGTTAGCTTAAAAACTGGAAATAAGAGGGTGGGGCAGAACTGCCAGCACAGATCACTCACAAACATTTTATAAATCATTTCTTCAAATTATACAAAAGTGAAGAAAAAAATATATATTTAATGACAAGCTAAGCTAAAACTGGTTGCTATGCCTTTCATATTTACTGGTGAGATCTTAAAGTGGTGTCAGTTTTTTAATTTACTTGTTGTAAAATCAAACTTTTCCTTTAAGGACCATGATGAAATCAGACTTTACGCAAAACACACCATGGATGCAATAACTATCTTATATACAAAAATGTGAGCGAGGAATAAAAAGTTATTTGGGTTTAAAAACTACAAAAATTGGACGAAATATTTTCACACAGGTAAACTATATTGCAAGCTGTGTTTGACTGCACGACATTGTACAGATATATGCGGCAATGTGCCTGCTCCTTGTACAGTGTTAGTAACCCAGAGCCACAGGTGTCTGATAGTAGAACGAGCTGACCAAATTGTATGTGAAATCCACGAGAGTGTGTGCTTTTAATCTGTTTACAATGCGATTCTTTCTGCCACTCCACCCAAAGCTGGAGTATTTGAGAGAATTTCAAACCTCATTCATCGCAGACATCAGCGACTCTAGGTCAAAATAATCCTTTGAAACATTTGTGCTCTTAAATCCTTGGCTTTAAGTTTAAACTCTGGAGGACCGAAGCACAGCGAATACAACGTCCTCCTCACCCAACCCCTGCTCCATCTATGCAGAAGCCCAGCCGGGCCCAGTCAAGGCCAGGATCAGCGGCAAGATGAGGACAGCGCTAGGTGAACTTAGACTGGGAGAGGAGCTGGGACTGCACAGATCAAACAGACTTCCCTGGAAGCGTATCTTCCTGGAGTCCTGCCTCAGATTCTCCCAGATGGAGCTGACTTCCTCCTGACAGTCGGACAGCGCCGTGAGGGCACAAGTGTGGAAAGCTTCCCAGTGGCTGTGGCAAATAAAAGGATCATCAGATCAGTGCTGTGTCTGACATTTCACTCGGAAGTCATCCCCACAACAGCATGCAGACATGCACTGGCTGTGCCCGATTAATTCGCTTGCCAAAAATCCATCACTCAGACGGCTACGAAGGATGCAAGTAAGTCAAGCTGTGCTTTAATTACCATGGCAACTGTATGAGAGAGTGAAACAATATCACAGATGATATTGCAAGTGGGCAATTTTCAACCAAAGGATTAAGTGTAAATCTTTGTCTTCAGTGCACTGTGTTGGGGTTGTGGAGTGCATGCAGTAACAGTGACAAAGAACTTCCCCCGAATTTCATTACTGCTGCAGCGAGGTCATAAATTATTTAGCACAATGGCTCAGTGTCTCAGCACCATTCATTTCTCTAGTCTCCTCTTCTCTGGGATTGTGGCATCTGCTCCCTTTCTCTCCAGTATTTTGTTATGAGATGAATATTTCATGCTGTATCTGTCTATATTATTGCTCTCAATTACGCCTTATTTGATCCTAATTGAACTGAAAAACAATTTTGTGCACCAATGGGTTTCTTAATCTACCCATGAAAGCTGGTTTCTCTCTGCATTTCTTGTTCTCTCTGCTGGGGTTATCATTTGGATCTTAGTGCACATGAAAGCTCTACTCACAAAGAGTGATGAGAGCTCAAGCTCACAAAACTGTACAGGGAATGTCTCGTTGCTGCTCGTGCACTCGCCGGTAAAGTAATTATCACCTGCACACAGCTGCCACTCCCCTCTCACTGGTCACGTTCTCCTGGTAGTTGTCCATGCTCTCTCCCAGCTCCAGGACACATTCGGAGAAGTCCTTATAAATGTTCTCACACTTCACATCGACAGAGTCTCCTGGCACCGCTAAGGACAGGAATACTGAAAAAACAGATACAGGAGACAGCTTTCTTTACCACTTTTGTGATGCTTTGTCCACTGACGAGCTACAAATAGCCATGAGAGACAAATCAGCATCCACTGCACATAAATCAAATTTCTTTCTCGCTAAGTGTCTGGCTTAAGATTTCAGACTACTTTCAGACTTCACTTACGAATATACAACCTTTAAGCAAAGACCTCTCTATTACATTTATCATAATAAATAGTATTACTCTTATTTAATTTGATAATTTGACATTTGTGACAGGTTGTCAAACTTTCACTTCAGAAGCTGAAAACCCCCCACCCCACACTCCACATTGCTTATCAATAATTAAGAGTGAAATAAAGGGGATCCAAGTTAAATAAAGGTCAGCATCAGAAAACTCTTTTGTTTATTTTGCCTACCAAAAGATCACATTCATTCGGCTCATGCTCTTCCTGGTCGTCCAGCCCCACAGTTTTGGAGCAACTGCTTTAGACAGATGTAATGTGGAGGAAGAAAACAGTCCTGACCACTGCAGCCCAATGTCGCTTTGTCAATAATAAACTGTACTGATTATAAAGTGCATATTTCTGTTTGTAGTAAAAGTGACAATTGAGTGAAAAGAAGAAGAAGAAACCATTCCGTGAGTTTTTGTCTTTAGGTAAGCGTTTCATGTAAGAAAGCTTGCACACTAAGTATAGATACAACACCCAGTAGGCTATCTACCGTCGCTACAAGCAGTTGGCAGTGGTACAGGTCTGATAACCATCATGCAACACTGATGGAGATAAATAAGCTTACGGTCACAGCACCTACATTCTGCTGCAGGAAGATTTTAAAAAAGACAGCTTTCTGTGCCAAACCATCCCAACAGGCTCCCACCATCAAGCGACTGAGATTTAGATACCGTACCGGTGGCAAAGGCAACAATCCATCCGATCTTCGTCGACATGAAAAATCCCATATCATCCCATTTCAAGCCGAGCGGAGGGCGCGGGATGCTGCTGAGGCGCCGGAATAAAAATAAAGCGGCTCTGAGTCACACGGAGGTGATTAGCTGCCCATCATTAATGTGAGTCGGTGTGTATCAGTGATTGAGCGCCGATAAACACTTGGTAGGTGTGTATTCACAGTCTTTCCTTGCTCCGGCCGACTGCTGACGTTACCTGCCCCCCGGCGCGCGCTGAGCTCATCTTCCCCCCTTCAGCACCGGACAGTTCTCACCTCCCCGAGCAGGAACCACGGCCCCGCTTCATCACCCGGTGCTTTTATGCTTTTGTTAGACACCTCACACAGGATGTCATCACAGGATCTCAGCTTTTACATATCCTCAATCACATATCTGAACATATCTGAGGTTAGCCTGTTTCATTTTATACTGATTGTTGGGAAAATAAATATTTACTTTGTTCCACAGGGAAAATGTGGAAGTGTTGTGGAAACGTGTAGCATTTGTCTTCTTGCTGATTTTTCCTTTCTTTTTGCAGATTTCTGCACACTTTCACGATCAAACAAATGTTAATATTACACAAAGATAATCTGAGTAAATGCAAAATGCTCATCAAGATGCTCTTTGGTAAATGTGAGACGAGTCTTTGTGTTCTTTTTGGTTAGCAGTGGTTTTCTCCTTGAAGCGCTCCCATGGATGCCACTTTTGCCTAATCTCTTTCTCACTGTTGAATCATGAACTCTGAACTTAACTGAGCCAAGTGAGGCATGGAGGTCTTCAGATGTTCTGGGTTCTTCTGGATGAGTCAATGATGTACCCCTGGAGTAACTTCTGGGAAGATTAATTCCCTTCCCAAGTTTACTCCATTTGTGGATAATGGCTCCCACTGTGGTTCACTGGAGTTCCAGAGCCTCTACAAGTGCCTGATATCCTCTTCTCACAAACTACATCAGCTAAAAAGATAATTCTTTGTTTTTACATTCATCAGGTCCCAATCAGCCCAAATAGCAAAGAGAAATTAAAAATGCATGCCATGAAAGAGTTCGGGTCTTAGGAGGTTAATCGGGTCTGGCTGTGGCTAGTGAAAATGAATGTGATTGTGTACAGTAGATTACAATAACTTTACTCCAGAAAAGCACATGCAGTCAGGAAATACAGAGAAAGCAGAAATAAATAAAACAAATAACAATAAAGATAACGTAGACAAGAGAAGAAAAATACTTTGTTTAGCCTTTTATTGTTTTTCAGAAGGCGTTGCATCACAAATACTGACATACAACCTGAAAGACCGCATCACTAACACCGACTGAAGGCTCTGAAATGCTCTGCTCAGGAGTAAGGCGGCAAAACTGACTTGCAGAGACACTGAGATACATGGTTTCGACATTTGTACTTGCAGCTGCCACTGTACCACTTAAAAAAAATAAAATCATGGATGTTATGTGTGAGTCATGTGGTAATTAAACAAAACCCCATCAACTGCATTTTTTGCAAGAGACCAGATAAGGCAGAGAAGGGTTTGATGATAGAGAAGACTGGGATATTTTCATTATACAAATAAAACACGAATGGTCTGAAGTCGTAAAATCCAGAAAAAACAGGTATTGGGAAAAAAAAAAAAAAAAAAAAAAAGAGGGGTGGCAATAAACTCAAATGTAACCCTCTTCAAGAAGGCAGTTCAAGCCAGCCCTTATAATCTTAATTACTGATTGTCTTATTTTTCCCATTACATCTCTCTCTCTCTCTCACACACACACATACACACACACAGATACAAAAGTCCCTTTAAAATGAACCACAGTTCAGTCTCCTTAGTGTTTGGTCACGGTCCAATGAGAGCACAGGAACCCAGGATCCTCTCAGCATGCAATACCTTGAGACTGTATCAATCTCCGATTCTCAAACATAGAAAAAATCTGCTTCAAAAACTGAATTCCAGATATGCTCATTCCTTGTAAATATGAACTGAGTTATTGTTATGAGGTGTTCTGAAAGTTTGATCAAGATTATAACGACAAAAGGAAGACGGCGCGTTTACTGGTCTGTCCCAGCCGCCCTCTTGGTTCGTTTCCGGGGCGATGCTTTAGGGGAAGCCTTGTCTGCAACACAGGAAGTAAAGATTAAATACTCATAAATCACCATCAAAGTAAGAAAACAGAACAAAACAGAGGGTGAGTGGAGCAGTGTAATCATAACAGCTGGGCAAAATGAACTTACTCATGACATTAAGAGTCTCCTGAGGAATCCAGCTGATGTCCACATCATTTATTCCAGCAGTGCCCTTTTCTATTTTCACAGAAAGCCTCTTTTTCTGCAGAACACACACACAAAGGTAGAAAGACCACATTATGTCATGTTAAATCCAATTTATTCACCATCATGCTGACTTTACCAGAAACACTTCTTCACATTTACAGCGATTTACAAAGATGTGCCTCATCTCATCTCATGTGCAGACAAAATATCCCTAGATAAAAACAGAAGAGCCAGGGATGACGAGCACATACCGTCCTCGAGTCCAGGACCTGGTACATCCCGAAGAGCAGCAGGGATACCAGTCCCGCCAGGAACACGTACATAAACATTCTGCAAATAAAAGCAAGAACTCCAAGTTACAATTACACAAGAGCACAAAAAAAAAAAATGAAAGAAGAAGAAGTCAGATTCCTCCGTTTATCAACCTCGATTGCAAATTTTATGTTAGACTTTTTTTCCAGAAGGAATACGCTGTCTTCAGCTCGACTAATATTTCTGCCAACAGTTTGCGCGTCTTGCACCAGCAGCACAATCCTGGCTGCGAGTCTCTTTGTGACAGTTTCACACCTCCTTTTACAGGTTTGTACATGTAGTGCAATCTTCTGGGAGAGCTGCTTATGTGAAGCCTTAGAGAGCCGGATGTGCCAAAACGACGTGACAAATACAATTTTGTACATTTCCAATTTTTTTTGTTTTCTCCAGTGGAATTAAAAAGACACTATTTTGCCTTTACACTATAAAAAACAGAAAAGCTTACGTTTCTCCATCCAGTCCCTCTTCTCGTTCAGTGATGGTGACAGTCTGGTTGTAAACGGCAGTTTGGAACACGCTGCCCTAAATTTATTTTTTTACAAAAGATAAGTCAAAAGACAAACAGGAAAAAAAGAATTTAGGAGCTTCTCTTTAAAACTTGTCATTAAAATGACTCAGCATTTGTTAATAGTGCAGAAAAGAAGCAGTCAAAGCTCAGCAGGGGGAAATGATGACAGTAAGGACCCTCCTGGGAATCCAAATTATGTGAGAAAAAAGAGAAAAAAATAGTTGCTAACAAAATGTAGTGCTGATGAAGATTTCTTCAAGGCTTTCAATATTCATGAATCATGAATAATCATTAGGTGTGCTGTGAAAAATATTCCTGACAGTTACTGCCTGATATCTTCACATTCTCCCCCCTTCCACCTTCTCTCAATAAAAACAATTTTAAAAAAAATAAACTTTTAAAACAATAACACTGATTTTACCTCAGTGTCTTGATAGTTGAGCAGGATTACAAGTCCAAACGGGCGACCGGCCATTGGCTGTGCTGGGATGAAGGAGTACTCGAAGGAGGCCTGAGCTTGTGGCTTGACGACAGTGTTCAGGGGCAAAGCTGTGAACTATAAACACACAAAACACTAAGCAATCGCTTTCCTGAGCTATGACATGAGCTACAAAATGTTTCTTCACTAGTATTTATGGAATTAAGTGAAAGGTCAGACAGCAAAAGTATATCTGAGATTTCATTCATCGTTTTAACAGCTTATCTAATACAAGGTGGTGAACAGGCTGGAGCCTACCCAGCTGTCAGAGTGAGAGGCGGAGTTCGCCCTGCACAGGTCACCAGTCTGTCGCAGAGCCAACACAGTAACACAGACAAGCATTCACGTCCATGTTCTCGCCTACGGCCAGTTTGGTTTCCTCATTTAACCTAACATCAACATCTTTGGACAAAGCTGGGGTACCCAGAGAGAACCTAGGGAGAACATGTAAACGCCACAAGAAAAGCTCCGGGAACCTGGAACCCTCTTGCTTTGAAGCAACAGCCACTTCTGAGATTTCATTCAAGCTAAACAAAGTAGCCTTTGCTATTCTCAGAATTGGGAAATGAAGAGAGCATGTGCACAAATATAATAAACATCTTTTTACTTTAATGTTTCTGCATCATTCAGATATTTGAGTTGTTCTGTTACACAATTCAGTGTGGAGTTCAGATGTTCTTCCCCGAGTCTTTGTGGGTTTTCTCAGAGTAGCAGAGGAGCAAAGACACTTGAATGTGTGTCAGCAGGGCAGAAACCAGCAGAGCCAAACAGTACGAACATCTCATCTATGGCCTCCTCCCACAGTCCAAAGACATGTCGGAGTTAGTGGGGTTTGGTTAACTGGGGATTATAAATTGCCCATAGGTGTGAATGCGAGCGTGAATGGTTGTCTGCGTGTTTTAGCCCTGCAACAGACTGGCGACCGGCCCAGGAGGTCAACAGTCTGTCGCTCTGTGGTAGCCTGGACAGACTCCAGCGCCTACCGATCCTGAACTGGATAAATGGAAGAAAGGATGGATGTACAATCCCACCCTAAACATTTTTTTACCTTATTTTTCCATTAAGACATGAAAGGAATAGAGAGTGTTTATATATATTTTCAGCATTTCTCAACATTCAACAGAATAAAACAGAAGTAATGAACATAGGAAATAAAAACAGAATTCAAAGAAACCTAAAATCTGATATAAACTCAGGGAAAGTCTTGCTGTAAAAGTATGTTTAAAGGCATGACTTAAAAAATGACCGACAACGCCGACCAGGTTGTTCCATAGTTATGCAGCGCTCATATGTGCTCACCTCGCAAATTTTATATACCAGTGCATGTGGTAGAGGTGGAAGATGTAGACCATGAGCGGCCTTAAAGGTAGTCAATAACATCTTAAATTCAATTTCATAGCTAAATCTCTTTAGTTATGAACTTGACCTGAAGAAATTTTACAGCAGGATATTCAGCACATTGTGTCACTTACATTCTGGATGAAGAACTGGAAGTCCTGGGGATAACGGAAGGAGGCCTCCAGGGACTGAACGGTGAACTCCTGACTACCCTTGTTGGAGAAACCCACCAGGAACCGCACAATTTCATTGGCAGGAAACTCTAAAAGTTTCATGAACAGAAGTAAATATTGAATAAAAGTAAACACACAAATGTGCAGATACCACGTGTTTAACACAGCCACAAAACTGGCTTCTGCACCACACCATGAAACAACCAATTAAGCTTCGTGCTTTAGTTTACTAGCAATTATTAACAAAAACAGCGAGACCAACCTTCTCCTGTGGTGAAGATGATTGTCGTGTCGGCATCAGGGTGAGAAGCTAAAAGTTTGTCCGCCGCTTCGTCAGAGTCATCTTCGTCGCCATCCTGACGACAGGCAAAACTTTACATTGTAAAATCACCACTAGTATGCCTAATCGTGCTGCGCCATCACTGTACATACCGAGGTTTGGATCTGATCCTCTTCAACAAGCACGTCTTCATCATCTTCCTCTTCATCTACTGCAGCATCCGAGTCCTCGACAATGTCCTCGGCCGAGTCTGAGTCGGCGTAAACGTGGCCTGCGAGTCAGAAGCCACAGTGAAAACATGAATGAATGAGGGGGATGATGCTGGTTAACACACTGGAAAAATGTTTTGGGAGTTTTCATATTAAGTTTATGACAATCTGAGCTTGTAATATTTGATTAATTCAGCATGTAAAACAGATAAGAAAGTCCTGCATTTGGCAATCATCTTCACACAGACAGTATTTATTTATTTCATAGCAATTTTTGTCAAATTATGTCTGTATCACGTCACGTGATGAAGTGATAGATGGTTATTTAAAGAAGAAAAGCAATGGGAATGTGGGTGAAATTTATAATATACACTCAAGAAAGGAAAAATCATACAAAAAGTGATTGTAATGGTCGTATGGTTGTAATAAATCTGACAACCTTGCCTCCAATTTCAATGAAACAGGAGCAAAGACACTTGAATGTGTGTCAGCAGGGCAGAAACCAGCAGAGCCGAACAGTACGAACATCTTATCTATGGTGACGTGTCCCAGAAAAGAGAGGGAGCCTCCAGCTGTTCTTACATCCTCGGCGACTTCATACATTTGTATTAAAAAGTCCCTCTGTGGCTCTAAAGGGAAATTAAACTTTGCGTGACGTGTATGTAGTTCTTTTTACGAAGAAAAGGACGGCTTTTTCTTTAATTCACAACAAAAGCGACAGACTATTTTATATCTCCAGATGTTTAAAGATAAAACGTTCCTTATATTCACGTTAGTAGCTGACCCAGCTGTGGAGAAAGCTGTCGGATCGCCCTGTGACTGTGCCACGTCAATATGTTAGGCGAAAAACTTCCGACCAGCAACGGAGTGAGGCTACAAATTTATCTGCCTGCTTTCAACTGAAATAAATACACAAATAAATGCTTACCAACTGATATCAGACCGCAGGGGAAGGCCAGGAGAAAAAGCAGCAAAAGTTTTGATGTGAAGTTGAACATGTTTGCAGAGGTGGAGGCTGAAGTTAGTACCACATCAGCAGTTTAAGGAGTAGAGGAGAGAAGCCGAGGAGGGGGCGGGATAAGAGGAATTCTTCTTCTTCTTCGCCATATTTCATGGCGCCTGCGTAGAGCTTAGTGGTGCATTATCGCCACCTAGAGGGAACCAAAAAACAAACAAACTTTGTAGCGTGGATGAAGTGGAGCCACGTCGTCCATCTTTAACACAGTCGTTGGGCTAGATGTGGATGTGAAGTAGACTGTGTTTAACAGCTGTTTGTTTTCAGGGCTTTTATTTTGCACCAGCACCTAAAAAGTTAATAACAGGAATATTAAGTTGAATCACCATGTTTTTATGAAGGGCCAGGGGCACACGAATGGAGGTGGGCGAGGCATTAAAATCCCTTGATTCACATTAAGGCTAAATATAATCCAAAAGCTCAATGTATATGACAGTGAAAAGGGCCACTCTTCATACAGAGTACTTCAACTTCAACTCTATGATGGTGAGACTCTGGTATTATTACTTTAAGTAGGATTTATGACTCTTAATTAGGAGTCTAAGAGACTGGTCACAACTTTGCAAATCAGTTCAATACAAAAGCATTTTCAGGCTACACTGTGACACGTCTGTGTTGCACATGAGGCTGGAAACTGTGTCCAGTGTTTTTTTCTTTTTCTGTTTTACACATCTATCTATCTATCTATCTATCTATCTATCTATCTATCTATCTATCTATCTATCTATCTATCTATCTATCTATCTATCTATCTATCTATCTATCTATCTATCTATCAGTTGTGACCCTGTGTAAAATGTAAATGTAAAGCTTATCATTGTCTTGCTGAAATATGCATTACTGATTTTCAGCCTTGTTCCTTGCGCACAGAGATGTCTCCAGATTCTGTGAATCTTTTGATCATGTTGATGTGAATCTCTTGATGAACTGTCTGATGTAGACACAGTTCTCTGCAGACTGGTGAACCTCTGCCCATCTTTAGTCCCGACATTTACATTTCCGCCCTTTTCTTGCTCCTGTCCTAACTTTTGTGAGATGTGTTGCTGCCATCAATTCAAAATGAAAATATTTTTCATGAAATTGTCTCAGTTTAGACATTTGATGTTTTCTGTTTTCTCCTTTGAAAAAAAAAATATACGTTCATGAGACCTGCAGATGTTGGCATTCTGTTGTTACTTACATTTTTCGCAGGGTCCTAACTTTTTTGGAAGCAGTGTTGCACAAGGCATGTACACAGATTTCTACAGCAATTTCTAACACTGGGACTAGCTTTGATAAACCACATCGAGTGACAAGAGGGTACCCAAAGATAGACAAACCAGAAGATAAAAAAAATTAATGTGTGCATAGCAGATAGCATGGTGGTATTTCAAAAACTCTCTTAATACAAGTGAAAACCGCCGCAGTTGTTTACAATGGAAAGTTTCTGACGCACTGTGGTTAATGTGGCTTATTGTGTTTTTGACCGGTGTACCTAACTATAACACAAGCGTTCCCACAACTGTCAGTTTTAGTTTCCTTCGTCTTATTTGTTCCTATTAATAAATACGCTGCAGCATTAGAATGATCCTATAGGTGGAGAATACTAAAAAGCAGGATGGAGTAACACAGCTAGGATATTAGACATGCAGTGTGATGAGCAGTGCTTCAGTTAGTCCATTTAATTAACAGTGTAACAGCTCTTTCTGCACCATTTCTTTTAACAAATTATGAAAAGATCTCACATTTTGGCTTTGCCTGGTTGAGCAGATCCATGACTTTAAATAGCAGCTTGAGTGCAGTGGTATAAAGGTGGACATGCTTTAACCTATAGCCTACACTCCTTGCAGAATAATAACTCACCCAGTGTTGTGTGGGATAGCTAAGACAGCCTAAATATCTTGAGCCACTCTTTAGTGAATTTTCATCCATGTCAGATGTCAGCACCAGTAACTTTTGAATCAATGTTTAAACCAAAATAACTCAGATGCCCAAAAAGATGATTGGAACAATCCTTCCCACATCTGGTTTAATTTAATATTCAAAATGTGACACTTTATACACAGAAGAAGGCAAAAAATGACTGCACTGCTGTCTGGGTGTTCAACCCACGCTTTCTTCAGTAAATGGACCGTGAGAGTCTTATCATCTCATCCTGAACCAGTGTTCAGCCTGCTGACACAGATGGGGCTGATCAGCAGGCTGCCAGCTCCCGCAAGTTTGTATACAGAAGATTTAGGAGCTGCAGTTCAGCACTATAAATGAATCCTGAAGAATGATTGCTGAACCGGGTGAAATGAATTCCCAGAATGTATGCAAATATTCGTCTTACATCTGACAGAGATTTGCTCTTCGTCTTTATTGATTTGAACAAACTGTTTGAGATGCTCACATACAGGTTATGAATATTTGGTTGTGCTTCTAAACGGCGATCATTCTCTGTCAAATATGAATCTTTGTAGCGGTCATCAGATGAAGATAAATCCAGGAGGGTGTTAATGATGAAACTGGCTTTATACTCAGGAGATTTAAAAGGCTTACAGAAGCCAAATACCAACAGATTTATCTGGATGATATGAAAATAAGATACAAAGAGAGCTAAAAACTCATATTTTACCCCCAAAGTGACCAAAACTAGAATGTGAATTTAAAAACTGGGCCTCTAGTTTGTAAACACATCCATTAACACCTCCTTGCTGCTCTAATTCCTGTTGTCTGATGTCACAGCTGTGAAATATGAACTGCTAATTTAAGGTGTGTGTTGCCAGGTAAAGAGGTCAGCATGAAAAAGTTAAATCAGTGAACACCACCATGTGCTGAATGTGTTAGACCGTTACCAGAACATTTGGTTAACCTCACTTTCTGTCATGACCACTGGCATATTTTTGACCCAGCAGCTCACGACTGACTTTAAAGATATATAAAGAGATCTGCAGGATTACAACAAAGATACCATTTATTTTGGTTTATGAGTTGTTCCATTACTTTGACAGGATGCTTCCAAGTTCCATCACTGAGATCTGTTACCTCATACGTCTAAATTTCCTAGACGTTTGCACTTATTAAACACTTTTATTGATTTTTTTAAACTTAAAGGTCATAGTTAGCATTTTTATTTTTTTAATCTCATTTTATTATTATTTATTTTTTATATACAAATCACTGCTTTTCATAGATCCTTTCATCTGTATGCATGTATGTGTAAAAATCATACCACTAGAGTTTGTGCTGTGGTAGTTACAAATATTTGTCCCCACTAGAAATGTTTTTATCTCCACGGGAAGAATTTGCTCTCATTCTTATTATGTTTTCACATAGTATCCAGATGTTGTGTAAAATAATTAAAGGATTATATTTAGTGCCTCAAAGACAATTAAATGTCTTTTCAGGATATTTAAAGTAAAAATGACATATCCCCTTAGATTAAAACTGTTCATGTTGTATTCCTTAACACTGAAAGGGCAGGTTTGCAGCTATGATACCTGATCTTTCTTGTAGTCTAAAAAAAGTTTGTGGTTTTCTGCAAAAGCACACATCCTGTAACAGTCCTTTAAGAAAAAAAAAAAGCAAACACGCTGGTGTCGCATCTTACTGCGTGAGCACAAGCATGCAGCGGGTTCTGTAGAGCTGCTTGTCAAAAGCAGAGTACAGGTGTAAAAGATTTAGTAGATGTTTGTTATCACAGTATAGTTTGGATTGTCCTTGGTTAAACTTCACTGCCATGTCAAATCAAACTTGCAGCTCCCCTACGGAAGGTAAGTCTTGAATGAAGATACAGACATTGTTAGATTTTACAGTAATGTAAGCCGAGAGTTTTCCTTAGAGTTAGATCAGGTCTTTACATTATTTATAAATAAAGATGGTTAGTGTTAGTGCTTATGATACTTCTTATGCTACTTTTATATTGAACTAAGCTTTACTGGTTTGACTTCAGAGGGAGTAAAAAAGGTTAAAGGCTGATTTTCATATCAGATTGTATTTTGATTAGTTAGCAGCTTTTGCGGGACTTCCCCATCTTTTCTGTTATTGCTCTAATAGAAGTCTAACAGAATCTCAGTACTTTCTAGATGCAATTGTAATGTTTTGAGAAAAAAAGTGCTGAAAAATAAACTGTATGCTGCCTGGCACAATGTGACAAACCCAGACAAAGATCATTCCAGGAATTAAACTACACCGGGCACGCCAATAAGCTTATAAAGAGATGAAATTAATATAGAGCAGAACTGTTCAGCTTGTTGGTTCCCCAGCAGTTGCAGTTTCTCATGTGGCACCTTGGGAAAACTAACCGCCCACCCCTGCCTGAGATGCTGCCGGAGAGAGAAACATATCCAAAATTAGAGTCAGTAGGACTTCAGCCAGGGGGGCAGGAGCTGGATGATAAAAATGTTTCCAACTTTGTTTTTAAATCAGTGAATAGTGCTTTAAATAAATGATCACCACAGTAACCAAAAACAAACAAAGAAAATCCCCCAAAACTGAGCTTACTAAAAGGTCAGTTTCTTTTATACACAGCTTTCTCCCACGCCTTCACAGCTGCCATGTGAAGTGTCTGTTGTGTATAGACTCACAGTATTCTGATTAAACAGACAGTGATAAACGCTCAGAGGCATCAGCAGTTTAATTAGGACGGTGCAGTTTGCCCAAAGGCAAAAAGCAATACTGTGTAAGATCGTAGAATGTGTCTCATTTTAATGAGGCGATGCATTACCAAAGCTAAATTATTTATTTAGGTTTTGTAACAGAGATCCTATGCACCAGATATTACTCTGTCAGAATGTGGATCCATTTCCACCACTGCAGAGTCAAAACACGTTAAAGTGCTCCTTCGTTGACAGTGAAGATGAGCAAAATTCAGCTGAAAGTTATACGAGATATTGCACACCACAGCTACACAGTTAAGAGTTACAGTTACAGTCAGGCTTTTTATGTGATTCAGTGGCAAACCAAAAACCAACAGTGTGTTGACTGAATGTTTTAACTCACTCGAGATCGATGAGGCTTCAGGAACATGTTAAACATAGTACATCAAAAAGCACTGCAAATGGTTTCTGGGGTTGGAAATGCGCCCAAGATGCTTTTGCTCAGTCTGTATTCCTGCAGCAAACATTGCACGTATCACACATCCATGCATGCAAGTTTCTCAGCAAAACCACATTTTCTGTTGCTCAGAGCCGGTGTAGATGTATTGCTCAAGGACTATGATGCCGTGCATGTTTTCACATTTTGGTTTATTGCCCAATTTCCTTCAGCATTGTTTGAACAATCCACTTTCAAGCATGTACCTCTAGTTCTGCATTTTTTAAAGAGATATAAAAAAGCATTTTTATTTTGTTTATTCATATTTTAAAAACTTTACATGATGCATGGATGGATATTCTTCATTTATTAATATTGTTATTATCAGTAGTAGTCACTTATTTAATATCTCTTTAAAATGTGAACTAAAAAGGAAAAAAAAAGGTGTCCCAAATTGCTAAAATTAGCTTTCTGTGTTGCGTGGTGCAGTGATGAAGCACAGTCATATCAATTTGTGAGTAGGGTATTTCTGTGTGAAGCTAAGCCGTTTTCTCACAGTGCTTCCATTTCTTCCCACAGTTCATACACATTGTATTAAGTTGGTTGCGAGCTCTACAATGAGCACGTGTAAATGGTAGGCAGTGGATGGATGGACAGAAAATTAAAGACACAGCTATGTAAAAAAACTGCCTTTTGATTTGATGGATGGATGGATGGATACATAGCAGTTTTCTGCCTTCGTGTATGAGATTAACATGAGGTCAGTGAGTGTTGCTCAAACAATTTATTAATTTAAAGCGACTCATATTTGTTTTTCTTTTTTCTAGCTTCACATTTGGATGGTTTATCTAGGGAAACGCAAGCGATCTTAGGGGTTCTCAGTGCAGTGCTGATCATCTCACTGGCATGGAATATTTTTTGTTGTGTATCAAAATGTGGCTCAGGTAATTACATTATTTACATTATCCTCACTCAAAAAAAAAGAGATTCACAGTAAACATGATGCAATAGTTTGAGTAAAATGCAACTGGAATATATATATAAAGAGTTATTTATTCTAATATTCAATTATTTCAAAAAATGTGCTTGTATAAACTGAATGCATATCAATCAAATACATTTGATTTGACCAGATTTAATTAAATTTAACATTTTTACATTTTACATGTAACAAAAATACATCAGAAATCCAAATGCAATTAAATTAGTTAAAGTCAGTATTTGGGGAATTAACACAAAAAACCCTAAAAACAATCCAGTTGTGAATATATTCATCTTTATCTTGTATTAGGAAAATGGAGATGTCCACTGAGAAGACGACAAAGGTGTGTAGCGTGTTTTTTTTTTTTAAAACAAATTACAGTAAAATGCATCTGCATGTGAAGAACTCACAGTTATCCTCTCTGTGTTCCCAATTTTAGTCAGAGCTTGAGGCAGATGGAAGAAAATCCTATTTATGGAAACTTAAGCTACCTGCAAACAAGTAAGTGCAAGTGTTTGTGCGTATGTATGTGCACGTGCTTTAGTACACTTGTATCAGATTACAGCGTGATGTTATTTCTCCACAGGCGTAACTTTGTTAACAGAAGACAATCCCCCTCACTCATCACTCAGCTCTTCAAATGGGAAGTATCAGCGGAGAGTCAGATCAGACTTACAGGTAGATTCTTTGAAACTCTTTGGAGGGTTTGAGATCTTTTATTCTGGCTTCACCTTGGGCTCACTATCTGTTCATACAGGTTATTAAACCTTCATGACAATATCTCTCCATAAAAAGTAAAATACAGCTGTATGATACTAGATCAGGTAATAGTAGGAACATAAAAAGTGGTCCTCTAGGATAGGTCAGTCTAGACCTACTAACCGACGGGTGTCAAACATAAGGCCTGGGATCTAGAATTGGCCCAGAAAAGACTCTAAACTGGCCCCTTGGCCCAATGTGAAGAAGGGCATAGTTTGTTTTTATTTTTAATTGTATTTTTAACTCTCAGTTTTATAGCTTTTCATACTGATCAAGGCTTCTCTGTTGCCAGTGATATTAAACCAATTAAACTAAGGTAATTAAATAATAGATAAATAATTAAACGATGAAAAAATTCCTTTTTAAAAATATCTACTAAGGAAATGTTGTTTTTTTACAGCAGGTCCACAGCAAAACCAAAACCAAATTTAAAAAAAGAGCAAAAGTACACATGTATTTCTTACCATTTAAAAGCAGAGAGTCATGCTAACACATTTCTTTCATCTACTAAAGCAGCGTTTCTTTATCACGTAAGAAAATTGTGATGTATTGTTGAAATTGCACTTCTTTTTCTTAAATTAAAATATCCCAAGCATTACATTTGTAGCTAAAAGTCTTTTCACAGACAGAAAGGGGAGTTTTGCTTGTTCATTGCATTGAAGTGTGATCATGTTTACATTGTTTTTTGTTTCTTCTTCCAGTCTAAAAACCACGACTGCTATGCCAACCTGACCTTAAAGGGCCCCAGGCTGCAGGCTGGTCACAGCTGTCCGCAGATACAGTACTCAGATGTAATGCAGTTAGGGGAGCCACCGGAGTCAGAGAAGGAGGATGACGGTAACACGGACGCACTCTCCACCGTGTCTGATCTATATGCTTCTGTGCAAACTCAGCGAACAAAAACCATTGACTCTGCAGACAATGAGGAAGGCTATGCCAACCATCTCTGAGACGTGCACAGCTGCTGATGCTGAAATGCTGTTTTTTTCAGGCCTGATCTGTCACCACAGGATGTCAGTGTTTGTCATTATATGAAAAATGGAAACGCGTCTGTGCAGTTGTGAAGTAGGCTGAGTGCTGCACTTTTCTGATTCATCGGCTCTCAAACTAGTTCTGACACGAGCCACTTGCAGAAGCTAACAAGATGACGGGACCCACAATTTCAAACAATTATTAATAATAAACAGGATCCCAGTGGAGTTTTACTTAAATAAAGCTCAGAGTAATAGCATTCACAAACTCTTTTTGCGTTTGTTAAATTAAAAAGAAAAGAAAATTCATGTTCTTTTAACTCCCTGACAGTTTGAGAATCACTGCTCTGCCTGAATGTGAAAGTTTTAATATAAAATGTGTATTTTATGTAACATTTCAATGACATTTTTTGGTGGACTTGTTTTCTGATGGTGCATTGAAAGCTAATTAAGTACAACATATCTATTTTTTGTTTTTTACAAAATGACACAGTAATTAATTGTGTAATATTTGCTCTAATAAAATAAATGATTATCTACGAGTGCTCCAGACAAGCTTTTGTATGCTTAACAATATAATCCACTTATAATAAGTGAGTAAGTAGTTTTTTGACACTTGCTTTTCAAGTCATAGCACATTTAAAACCAACATGCTTTGCAAAAGAAATAACAATATAAAATATTTTATATGTTATAAATTTAGGCAAAACACTCCCAAATTGCCTTAATTTTTAGTTTTCATTTAGTTCTAAAGTAGCTATAATACATTTTAATAATTAGCAGGTTTGAGTGGAAAAATACTTTCAGATACTTCTCACATGGTCAAAAACTGCTGACTTCCAGTTAGCTGTGTAATAAATCCCTTTTCTTCTCTTTGCTTTTATCTTGGTTAGAATTCTCTTAACACAACTTTCTCCTGCTGTGTCAATGTTTAACCCTGTGAAATGAATGGGTCACTGAAAAGACCTAAAGCAGTATAAAAACAACACAGAAATAACATGCAAAAGAAATTTTACTTTGTGTAAACCAAGAATTAATATCAGTTACCATCACTTAATTTCTTTAAACTCCTTTGGTTGTGACATTAGACTTCTTGGATGAAAGGTCACTTAGGTCTGTACTTTGCATTTATCGGACAGCCTTATTTATGGCATTTACCATTTGAATAATCAATGTTTGAGATAAGAAGAGTTTCTAATAGTAATTGCAGTACAGCTGAAAAATGATCATCCATAAGAGTGAGCCTCAGTGCTTCTATTTATTTTAAGTAAGTGCTGCTCATCAAATGCAGTGTGTTCACTGACCATCAGCTAGTGGGGCTACCTCTATAAAAACATATGCTATGAAAATGTGCTGGTCTGGAACATTCAGGTGTGTGATAATCTTCCCAGGAGTGGACATCCCATCAAATTCACATCGAGGTCAGACTGTGCGAGCTTCAGAGAAACTGCATGTCAGACTCTACAGGAAAAAGCTTCCTGTTTCTAAAAACAATGCAGCACCCAAGTTGCTTTGCTTTGCAAAGCTGCATCTGAACAAACCACAAGACTTGTGGAACAATGTTAGATACTTAATGCATAGCGCCACATTTGGAGAAAACCAAACACAGCATGTCAACACCAAGTCCTCCCACTAACATGTCACAGTGTACAGAGGCAAACTGTGTGGAGTGCGAGTAGTGGACCCAGGTGCAGACAAACCAACGTGTGGAAACCAACTTAATAGGAACAAAAAGCGAGCCGTTTAATTAGGCTGATAAAAAGGTGCCAAAAAAAAAAAAAAAAAAAAAAAAAGCAGATACACACTGGGAAGAAACTAACTACAACTGAACTGGGAGAAAGTAAACGCTAAACGCTAAACACAAAAGACAAAGAACAAAACCTCGACTGTGGTAAAAACCTGAACGCTGAAAACCCTGGAGGCATGGAAACATGTCGAGAACAAAAGACGACCTGACAAAGACTGAAAACACAAACTAAATACACACAGGAGGATAATGAAGGATTGGGAAACAGGTGGGAACATAGCTGGGACAAATCAGACCTAACGAGACAAGGGGAAGAAAAACTAGACACACTGCACATAGGACAAGGACTTTCACAATAAAACAGGAAACAGGATGGAATGCAGACATGACAACACAAACTTGATAACATAAGACACGCAAACATGAAACTCATAAAGGGTGAGGGAAACTTAAATACAGGGGCAGTAAACACAAGGGTAATCTAATAAACAAATGAACTTAGCTAACCTAGTCAACTTAAACATAAACATCAACATCAAAATAAAGTAAAACTTAAAACGCGGGGTCAACAGACCCAGGAACGTGACATAACTGTCACCACATTGGTGATGGTGGTGATGATTTTGACTTGTTTTTTCAGCCAGTCGACTATGAACTCTTCTGTATACCAAGGTATTCTTGAGTTAAAGGTGAGATCATGGACAGTTGATCCCAAGAATATCAACAAATCTAGGCGGAGACAAGTATCAGGGATGATTCGTGACAAGGGGACGATTTGAGGATAGCAACAAGTGTGAAAAGGAACGTTTACAAGATGGTAGTGAGACCCGCTATGATGTACTTTTTGGACACAGGAGCACTGACAAAAAAACATGAAGCAGAGCTGGAGGTAAAGGTGTTAAGATTTCAGTTGGGATTGACCAGAATGGCCAGTGAGTACATCAAAGAGACAACTGAGGTTGAGCGATTTGGAGGCAAAGATGGAGAGGCAAGACTGAAAAGAGATGAATAGATATAGCAAAGGACGATATGCAAAAATGCAGAGGATTGCCCAAAGATGCCCTACCATTAATTACTGCTTCAATCTGAAATATGATCAACCTTTCTCTAATAATCTGCTGTGTACCTCATGCCTTCAAGCTGGCAATAGTTAAACCATTACTTAAAAAGTCATCTCTTGAGCTGTCTTAGCTAATTACAGGCCAATCTCCAACCTTCTTTCATCTCAAAAACACTTGAAAGAGTAGTTGTTAAACAGCTAGCAGATCATTTGGAGAAAAATTGATTATTTGAAGAGTTTCAGTCAGATTTCAGAGCTCATCACAGCACAGAAACAGCTTTAGTGAAGGTTGCAAATGAACGAATGGCCTCTGACAGTCCTTGTCCTGTCCGACGTCAGTGCAACGTTCAATACTGTATTGTTGACCATACTATCCTATTAGAGTGATTAGAGCATGCTGTAGGTATTACAGGTACGGCGGTGCAGTGATTTGAATCATATCTACCTTATAGACTCCAATTTGTTCATGGAAATGGAGAGTCCTCTTCTCACACCAACGTTAATTATGGAGTTCCACAGGGTTCAGTGCTGGGACCAATTCTATTTCCATTATACACGCTTCCCTTAGGCAGTATCATCAGAAGGCATAGCTTTTTCACTGGTATGCAGATGACACCCAACTGTATGTCCATACAGCCAGATAGCGCACACAAATAAAACCACAGGAATATTTTAAAGACATAAAGACATGAAGATATATTCTTCAACGCACACATACTGGAGGTAGAGGAGCCGCTGCGGGAAGGGCTGCTCCAGCTGGGAGCGGTGGAGGAGGCGCTCCAGCCGGAGGTGGACGAGGTACGAGAGGGTCCGTGCCTGCTGGGTGAGAAACCGCTGCATGAGGGGCTGCTCCAGCAGGGAGCGGTAGAGGAGCCACTTCAACTTGAGAGGGAGGAGGTGCACGAGGGTCCTGTCCAGCTGGGAGCAGTGGAGCAGCTGCTCCAGGCGGAGACAATGGAGGAGCCGTGCGAGGAGACGGAGGTCCCCGTGTCAGGGGGACCTGCGCGACCTGGGGCCGAGAGCTATACGCGAGCTGTCCCAGAACAACGGACGCCGGTCCAGCCGAACACCACCACCCTGCAGGCACAGCCGTGAGCCTGCAGGGTGGTGGTGTTCTGGGAATCCATCCTACCTGACAAACCATTATCCTACCCGTTGTTTCTGCGCACGCGCACAACACGAAATTAAGTGGCGAACCGTCCTACCTTTGTGAATATTAGCTAGAAAAATACTCTGACGGGTAAAATTAAGTGCCAAACCATCCTATCTTTGTGAATGTTACCTACAAGCATACTTTGAAGTGGCAAACCATCCTGGCTTTATGAATATGAGCTACAAGCATACTCTGATGGGCAAAATTAAGTGGCAAACCGTCATACCTACTTACATTTGTGCTGGAATTACTCTGTGACAGCAGAAATGTGCATAAACTACTTACGGTAGGACGTTTTGCCAAAGTAGGATGGTTTGTCAGAACACCGGTTCGCCAGGTGGCCGACTGCCAGACCAGCGTCGCCACTGGAGGCGTGGCCGGCCTCCGGAACAGCGTTGCCATCACCGCTGGAGACTTGGGCAGCCTCCACAAGAGACACACCGTGCAGGTATCTGCAGATCACGCCCGCGGTGTTAAATCATGGGGAAGCAGGGGTTGAGAGGCATGTTGTGGTGTGATGTGCGGCTCATAATTACAATCTGTGGTCCCGTCATGCCTTATTCACGCCACAAGGGATGATCTGTGGTGACCTCTAAAGCGAGCAGCTGGAAAAAAAAGAGAATTATAAACTTGTCAGCGAACAGATTCTTGAATTTGGTGCAAAGCATATGACTAACTCCGCCTTACAGACACCATCGCATTTGTTAGACGTGAAATCTCTCTCAAAGAATTTATGGTTTCAAAGATAAAATGCTCTTGAGAAATCCAGGGGAAAATATAAAACATTTACTGCATCATATATGAACCTGATACATTGTTTTAAGAGAAGGAATTTTCCGTAAAGAAGGTGATCCACTCAACATAAAAGCATGCACCAGCATTGTGTGCTTGATAAAAATCAGAGCACATAGCAACTTTTGAGAACAGTTGATGATTAGATAAAGAAGTGTGTCAAACCTATCAGTTCATAAAAGATTGGTGATGTAATTAACCTTTGTAACAGTGGCATACCCATTCATACAGGTAATCACAGCAGGACATGGAAACTCACTTTACCTTTAAATTATGATCTTCTCTTCTCGTAGAGCCAAGTTTGAAGTGCTTGTTTACATCCTCAGTTATCTTGTCTTATCTTGAATGAGATGATACCTTATATGCAGCATTTATATTATTTTACACTGGTCACTTCCAACTTAGGCCCATGATGCCCAGATAAAAAGTTGCGGAACGGTGTGACAAAACCTGCATATAAACCATGCATGTATATTAAGAAGTCCCAGATGTCAAAAGTCCAGCTGATAACATAAACTCATATATTCTTTATGCTTGTATAGAGGCTATATCACTTGTCCAGACAATAGTTTTTCAAAGTAGAGCTGATATTTTTTAAATATCACAAAACATGTGAAGCACATGAAATTTGAAAATATTTGTAAAACGATGAGGTAGCATTAGATTATGATGTTAAAAATGCTGAATGAGATATGTTACCTTGATGATAATGATGAATTTCCATTAAAGGAGATTATGTTTTCATATAAGATTATGTTTTCATATAAGCTAATTTGTTTGGTGAATTCTTCTGTTCAGGCTTTGAAATACAAAACTGTGTTGTTGCTTGTTGTCATTGACTGAACAATGGGCCATACTTTGGTCTGGTGATTGTAAAGCACAGTGAGATTGTTATATAGACAGGACTTTTGTATCCTTGAGGTAATCTAGAGTTCAATCTGACTCCGTAAAACTATGTCAGATTTTAATACAGATTCCACTATCATGGTCGTGTTATGAAAATGTCATGTTTAGGCTTCTATTTTATGCTTGTCGTATTTGTAACACTTTAGTGAGTTAACAAATTATTTTATATCTATTTCTAAAGGGACGATGTGTGTCAAATATGCCCTGGCTTATTGTTGATATGTCTTCACACATTAATTATAAATTAAAAAAAATTAAAAGTTTAAATTAAAACTGCAGTTTTCATTTTGACAAATGATGCATTTAAGCATATACTTTTTGCAAGAAATCGGATTCCACACATTTTTAAATAACAATAATGATAAAATGAACCATGTTTTATTAAACTGTTTATTTTAAATACATTATACTGCAAAAAAGTTCATATTTCAGCCTGTTACTTTTCCATTGCTTTTTTGTATGCAAAATGCTAAGTGAGATTTATGGAAACAGTTCAGTACAAAGAGGTATGTAAGTAGATGTTACCACTTTAAAATCTATAATGATCAGTCTCACTTGTGCTACACTGGAACCATGTGTGCAAACAATTTCTTTTTAATATATTTAGAAATCACAATATATATGTGTATGTGTATGTGTATATATCTATATCTATATCTATATATATATATATATACATACACACACACACACACACACACACACACACACACATATATATATATATATATATATATATATATATATATATATATATATATATATATATATATATATAAAGTTAAAAAAAATAAAGGTACAAGAGCTCAGACTTTGGTGTCCATGGGATTCATTTGCCCTTTCTCCTCATAGGTTAAGGGGACTTCTACACTGGAAAAGTCTGATGGCAACTCAAAGAAAAGCTCATCATCGAAGCAGTTCTTATCAGATGGAGATGCCAAGGAGGGAAACTTCATGACCAGCCCGGTGAGCAGACCGCCAACTGTAGAGGCTCCGATGGTGGTAAAGACAGCCGCCACCTGGTACAGCGCTTGCTCCTGTGCAGTGCGTCCCAAGCCCGGCTTCAGTCCAGGAATCAGGTTCTGGAGTTCTAGCAGCCGTGGATCTCCTTCAGGTGGAGCACGGTGGGAAAAGATCTGGTACATGCTGGGCCCGTAGGTTTCCTCAGTGGCGAGGAGGATGGCGCAGATCCCTGCTGCGGCTGATATGATGCCAGTCAGTCCGTGGAGGTTGTGAATACCACACTGGTCTTGGATCCTCATGCGATAAGCCATAAATGGGGTCAGGTACTTGTAACCAAAGAAACAGGCAGTACAGCCCATGACGCCCAGTGCGTATGCAGCTACAGGTGAAATCATCATGTCCACAGAAGCTCCAACTGTCACACCGCCTGCCAGAGTCACATTTTGGATATCAGCCATCGTGAGCTTGCCTCTCTTATTGAATAGCGCAGAGAGTGCAAAGGCAGTGATAGTGGATGAGGAGAGACCTATGAAGGTGTGGAGTATTGCTCTATGCTGATCATCACCTTTAAATGTAAGAGCAGAGTTGAATGAAGGCCAGAATACCCAGAGGAACAGGGTTCCCATTACAGACAGGATATCTGAATGATAACTAGTGATCTCTTTAGCATGTCCATCATTCAAACTTGGCCGATAGAGCATAAATGTCACTCCTAGACCAAAGTAGCAGGCAAATATGTGGATAAGAATAGTGCCGCCTGCATCATTGATCCTAATGTATTTGAGTACAGCCCACTCTGTCACAGCAAATATAGGAATCTCAAGAGAAGCCATGACCAGTAGCTGAACAGGACTGGTCTTCCCAAGCACAGCCCCGAAGGAGATGAGCACCACAGCACAGGCAAACTCTGCATTCACCAGGTTGATCACCCCCAAGTGAATTTTACCATCATAGTAAAACTGGAAGAACCCTTGCATCAGGATTGCCCACTGGATTGCAAATGTAGCTGTGAGAAAGTTGAAGACCATCCCGCCAAAGCCGTAGAATCTGAAAAAAGCCAGCAGGCAACCGAAGCCTATGAAGATCATCACCTGCACATCAGCAAAGTAGGGGTAGTCACGATAGAGGGAGTTCTCCATGGGGCTGGTCTCATTGTTTTGCAGCTTTGCGTTGGTATCGTCATCATAAGTGACAAAGACAGCATAAAGAGCTATGATGATCACCTCAAACACTAACACAAACACTGGCAGGCTCACTTTCAAACTCACTGAGTCCTTCATGTTGATGTTCAGTATCCAGACTGCGACTCCTCTCGCTGCAGCAACACCCCTTTTGTACTTTTCTCTTTTTTTAAAGATCAGATAAGAGCAGATAAAAGCATTGGTTAAAGAGAGTGAACACATGCAATGCAGTTATTTAACAGTGGATTGTTATTTAACAACTCGAGAGAACAACGTACTTTAATCCCTCACTGCTCACAACTGAGCTTATCTCTCCCCCTGTGGTTTTCCGCAGCAAGTTCTGATTGGTATTAAATGTCTTTATTGAATTTTGGGATGGATTTCAAGAATTTGGTGTGCAGTTTTTAAGTGTTTTTTTAATATGAGTTTCTAAGTTTGCTGCTTGATAAATCAGACAATGATAGCAGAGTGCTGAAATGTGACCTTATTTATTTATTTACAAACTGTATCGTCGTCGTCGTGGTTGAGGATTGTGACTAAAAAAGAAAAAACCCTCAAACCCCCATAGACTCCAGTCCAGTAACCAGCAGCAATGAGCAGGTTAAAGCCGGTATTAAAATGCAAAAGAAGAAGAAGAATCGCTCCCATAATGCATTGCATTGCCAACGTATGCAAACAGGAACATGGCTACCGGTGTTTAACATCAGCACTCTTGAAAAATTCTCTTGTCCCTGACCGACATAGTCTGTGATACACCAGCTTTTGCTGATCCTCCGCGACAGGAGAAAGGTCGGAGTTTATCAGTAGACTCTGGAAACAGCTCCTCGCTTCTTCGTCGGTCACAGACAGGTAACGGGTCAGTTAGCAGACGCTAGCTCCCGGTGAAGCTAACGCTACCAGTGCTGCTAATCACATCAGTTCATTTAAATGTTATCATCGCTGTCATCTCCTTTTGGAGACGGGCTGTGAATCATTAGTCAAAGGAAGACGTGGAAAACACATCAGTATACTTTTATACCTGTGCTGTGAAACACACACATAAAGCCGCTGCATGGGGGCGGTAGTTTTTGTGTCTCCCAGAGCTTTGACACGTCTGCACCTCAGCTAAAACTTAATTGTCATGTCACTCATAATTAGACTATTAACTAGACTGCTGTTTGCTTTTAGGCCTTACAGGGAGAGCAGTGTAACAGCGTATAATGACATATGTTTATGGTTTATAATTAAGTCACATATTGATGAGGTAAACAAGCGTGAGGGGGAATATGTTAATGTCACAGACATAATGCTGACAGAAAGAGACTAATGCTGAAAGAAAAAGAAAGGGCAAAATGTTCTGGAGTGACGGTGGAAGATCTGGTCCTGCTGAAGTAGGGGAGGGTAGACCACCATTTTCAGTAAGCAAGCACGGTAACAATGTGGCATTTAAGTCATCGAGTGGAGCTACACAGTCGAGGAACACTACATTTATTTACACTGAGACCACTGCCCCACAATCTGCCCACAAAGCACAGCTAACCAGGGCTGAAGACGAGGAAATTGGAATCTAGAGATGTGGCAGAAATCACCACAAGAACCAGACTTCAGACTTGGTAAAGGTCATGGTAAAATAAGTGCATTGGTGGCAAACATAAGGTCTGGGAGGCCAGAAGTGACCCAGCAGAGACTCCCAATTTGGATCACTGGACCATTTGAACAAGTGAAGGAGGGCGTAAATCTTGAACCAAGTTTTATAGCTTTTCTTCCTGATAAGGCCCACCCATATGGTTATTCATTGTGTACCTAAGCTATTAAGTGACAGAAATGTGACTGTTTTTTTTGTTTGTTTTTTTTTAAATTTTATTACTGTCTTCTATAGATGTTTCAGTGTTTTGTTTTGTTTTTCCTTCTTACAATGGGACTACAGTAGAAATCAGTAACATGTTTTCTATTAATTGATGAAACGTCTATAATTGCAGGAGCTACCAATTTTTTTCTGTAATTATCCAAATTTATTTCTCACAGTTTAAGCCCAAAAAGTCCTGCTGACAGATTTTCATTTACTACAGCAGCATTTCCTTATCTCGCAGAAAGGTTTAGGCATGCTGTTGAATTTGTGCTTCTTTTTTTATGTATTAACATATCTCAGAGACTAAATGTGTAGTTAAAATTCTTTACAATGACAAAAAGAAAAGTTTCACTGATGGAAGTGGGCCGTGTGCAGCCCACGGTGTAAAATAAGTTTGACCTTCCTGCACTAAAGTAAGGGGTGAAAGTTTAAAAGGGAAAAAATAGTTATAATGAAGGGAAATGTTTAAAAATAAAATGTTACACTGATTTCAGTTTTTAAAAGGACTTAGGATTTTCAGAAGACTTGGGTATGACAGTATTTTGTTATGAGAGAATATAATAATTTTGAGGAGTACTCGAGTATGAGAATATCTCAGTTAACATTGTGTATGTTTGGGGGAAAAATAAGGAGAAGTGAGGGGATAACACATACTGATAAGGCAATCAAGTGGTGGGAGGGTTACATAGAGTGAGTGAGCATGGGAACAAAGTGTATGTGATGAGTTGTCAGAGTAATCCTGTTTAATGAAACCAGATGATATTTGCAAGCCGTCTGCCAGCCAGTGAATAGCCAAAAGCATTGCCAGTTGTTATTTGAAAATAATCAGACTTTGTAGGATATCTTTTTTTTGCTAAACATGTGCAGACTTGGTAGATGTTGCTTCAGGTAAAACTCAGATATCTGGTTTACCCTGTTATGTAATATCAGCATCTTTTATTATTGAACAGATTAGATAGGCAATGGATTAGCCAGTCAAGCAGACTAATTGTCAGCATTTTTTTATTTTTACAACTCATTAATCTTCATGACCTTTATTAATGTGTAACAAGGTAAGAAAGGCAGGGTTGTATTTTTTTCTGCTTTCTCAGAGTGGGCCTCTGGGGGAAGGTGTGATTAAATACATAGGCATATCTAGTCTGCATACAGTAAAGGCATTTGGTGTTTGTTTGTTACTGTATCTGACAGAAATTGATGCATTTTTGTGATAAAGAAAACAGATGATATGCTTGTTTTGAAGTGATTTATTCAGTGGTTGGGAATTTCCGTTGGTTCTGGCTAAAGCATCTCGGGAGGGCGGATGAGTGAATACCCTAAATGGCATACATCCACTGGTTTCAGCTTCTCAAATGTCATAATACTGATACTTTACTTTTATTAGTCGACTAACCAGTTGGAAAAACAATTTTCCACTTACTTTGTCCTAATTCCATTAATATTTATGAAAGTGTTAATCTTTAAAAATAGGTACCCAAAGTGCAATGAATGTCATTATAAATGGTTAAATGATGACCTGATATGGCTGAGCACTGCAGTTTAAACAATACATTTTGTGTTCACTGATGGTAATTACTACATAAATCTATTAAGTTTGTTTGAGGTTGTGGAGAGAAGCTTTAAGAATCATTGTAATCGCTGCTCGTTGCACGTTGGGCAGAGGTCTAGTTCGATGCTGTCTCTGTGCCATAGTCAATGATAAAAACAAGAAAACAAAGAAGCTGTAGGGGTTTCATGATATTAAAATGGTGTGGGTAAATTACCTGCAGTAGCCTTCCACATTTCGCACACTTACTGCCAGATGCAGCAGAAAATCAGGTGAATATTTGATAATTCATTAATGCTTTAATTTGAATTCACAATAAAATGTTAGATTAATTCTTCCTGTGAATAAAAAGCATTTAAAAAGTTACATTTATAACATTTTTACATATAAACTTTTTAAACGTTTGTCAGCAGTAACTCGTGGTTTGATGAATATTTGGTTGAATTTTGACCTTTTACTTCAGCTTTTCTGTGTGTGTTTCATGGCTGCAGCCTGTGGAGCAGGTTCAGGTCTTTTAAAGTTCATCATCTAAACATTTCCTCTGATTGCCGTCCAGCCTTTAGATATATTGGTTCATTTTCACAAATTAAACCTGCCCTCTATAATAGAATACAAAAATAAAGTGATACTCCAGTGAGACTGTGTGATTTCAGTGTGGGAAACAGAAGTCAGGTATTGGTGGCTTTTAATTAGTTGCTTAGCAACATGAAGTTGGGTTGAGTATTAATTCTCAGGGGTTTGTATTAGTATTTTTGCTCCAATAGTTGTGCTTAAGATGATCCTCTGCAATTTTGTTTCAGTGTGAGTCATCATGGCGAGTCCAAGGACCAGAAGAGTTCTGAAGGAAGTGAGAACTCAGGATGAGAATAATGTAAGTCCTTAAAGCTTCTGATCCATGTGGCTTAACTTCAGTTCTTAACCAAAATAATCTCAGCCCACCGGAACGTTTTTATTCTAATTTACAGTTAAGACAGCAGCTCCTTGGGAGGTTGCACTTTCGCACTATCGTCCTCTAAATGGCCCCAAATAAATGAATCACAAGAGGACACACATTCTAGTTTAATTAAAGAAGGTTATTTCTGTCTGTTTGTAAGAACATTAGTCGGCTTTTTGCTGGAGAAAGTCGAATGAAGAACTCCAGGGTATATCATTGAATATGAAGTGTGTTGTTGTTTTTTTTACCTGTTTATATTTGTTTGTTTTTGTTTGTTTGTTTTTCAGCTGTGTTTTGAGTGCGGAGCTTTTAACCCTCAGTGGGTTAGTGTGACATATGGCATCTGGATTTGTCTCGAGTGCTCTGGCAAGCACAGGGGCCTGGGAGTACATCTCAGGTAATAATGTGATGAGTCATGGTGTCTCTTAACTTTAGTCACATTCATGTGATATTTGGCAAACTACAAAGACATGCTAAACTTTGAGATAAGTTTACTATAGTAAAATAACAAGTTAAAAAAATACATTTTAATCAAATGGTCTAGGTTATATATGGATTAGTTTTGTGAATATGTTACATTATTGGAAGAACTTTGTTTACAAGGAACAGTCCAGAGTAGTCTGTGTATTCCTTCAAATGATCACAAAGAAATTGTTACAGCCTGACAATATGCAGTTTTATCTTTTCTTCCCCATCCTCAGTTTTGTGCGCTCGGTCACCATGGACAAGTGGAAAGATATTGAACTGGAGAAAATGAAAGCAGGTGGAAATGGAAAATTCCGCTTGTTTCTTGAATTGCAAGATGATTATGATCCCAACTGGACTTTGCAGGAGAAATACAACAGCAGAGCTGCTGCACTCTTCAGGGACAAGGTAAGCTGCACACATTAGTTCTTAATTATTCCGTTTTTTCTTCCATTAACCCACTCACAGAGGACCGGATAGAACAGGATAGAATAGAATAGAATAGCCCTTTATTGTCATTGTACCTGTACAACGAAATTGTGGTTTAAATTATAAATGTATATCCTCAGTAACGAGGTATATTTTTAGCTTGATATCTTTAGATATAATGCTTTCCAGTTTGCGCTAACATCTTCACCCTTGTTCATCACTGCATTGACAGGTTGCAACGTTAGCGGAGGGAAAGGAGTGGTCCATTGAGACCTCGACTGCAAGAAATTGGACGTCCCCTCAACCCAAGAGCACTCTTTCATCCTCTCATCGGTATGAATGAAGGAGATTTTAAACTTACTAATGTTGGGTCTAATACTGGATACAGAACAGCAGGCATCAAAACAGCAAACTGATATTTCTGTAATTTAAAATTTAGTTCTGGAGGATCTGGACAGAACTCGGCGAAATCCAGCGATAAAGCTTTTGAAGACTGGCTGAGTGATGATGTTAACTCTTATCAGAGGTAGGTTTTTAAAGTTTTCTATACTAGATTTTAAACATTAATATGGCAGCAAATGACTGTTTGCTATGCAGAGATACATAGTGTATATCAATGACATCTTTGGCAGAGAATGAAGTGTCATTCCTGTAATTATTGGTGTAACTTCATTTGTGCATTTAAAAGAAAAAAAAATCTTTCCTGCTTTTTCAGTGGAGGTGGTTACAGTGGGAATCAAGAGAATCGGTATGTTGGATTTGGCAACACAGTGACCCCAGAGAAGAAAGAAGATGACTTCCTGAACAATGCCATGTCTTCTATTTATTCAGTAAGTCAAGACACACACTTTTTTGGGGGGGGGGGCGCTGAACTGTATTTTTATTTTTATTTTTTAAATATATATCTATAACTTAACTTTTTACATTTTTTTTTTTTTTTTTTTTTTTTTTTACCAGGGTTGGAGCAGTTTTACTGTTGGAGCTAGCAAGTTTGCCTCTATTGCCAAAGATAATGTAAGTGACTTCAAACAAAGGTTAACTCATTCAATTTAAAAATAAAATGAATAGGAAATGTATTCATTTTGTTTTTCTCGATGTGATATCAAAATCAACAAAACCAGGCGTTTTTGCATAAGCTTATTGAGAGCAAGATGTCTACACTATTTTAAGTGAGGTGTTTGTATTGTAATAGCTGGGCTCTACCCTGGATTGTCTTAGCCTGATTGCTGATGTCAGGCTAAGTGGTCACACATGGCTGGATGACAAACTATAATTCTGGAAAAACACGAAGAGGCAGAAATTAACACAGCTCTTGCAGAAAAAGCAGTGGTTTGAGTGAAAGTAAGAGGACAAGCACTGTGTGAAAGTGTATTTGTTTAAATGTTTTGATCGGTTAGACTGAAAAAAATTACTGTGAAGGTTAAACTATTTGAAGGCATTGAAGGAAAGCCATCAACAATGCTGACTGTCTAAGAAGTTAACACACTTATCAGTATCACAACTTTATCATTAAGACACTGCTCATTGTAATCTGATAGATTATTCTATTAAATTAATGGTTAAATGTGCATGTGACAGTTTTAGTTTTAATCATTTTCAGCTGTGTAAACCCATGTGTAATTGTCAGAGAAAAACAAACAAATAAACGAACCAAAAAAAAAGAAAAAACTATAACTTTAGAGCCTCCTACTGTCTGCCCATTGAAGTCCAAAGGATCTGCCGGGATTAGTGATGCTATTTCCTGGAGAAGTGATTGGCCAGTAGGATTTCATACCTGTTGACCTCTAATCTGAAACATAACCTGCTCTGAGGCAGGTTAGGTCTGCAGCCTAAATTACTATGGTGATGTACCCTAGAAAGAAGTGAACCCCTTCCCCAGGGTTAACCCTGAACTTGCCTGGATAAGACAAAAACCTGCTTCGCAGTACAGGCCTCTGTTCTGAACATCTTAAATCTGGCCCTGACAAATACAGCCCATAGGATAATAATTTAGCGAGAGTAAAAATGAACATTTTTCCAACTAACAAAACATTTCAAAAACTAAACCAAAACAAGCCAACACACTCTGCACACTAATACCACAAAAATTAAAAACTGAAAATAGAAAAACTATAAATCTGATTCACACAAAGATGTTTTATTTTCACAGAATTTATGTTGGACATTTAACTTGTGCATTTAACAAAAACAAAAACAAAACTTTAAATGGTGATTATTTTTTTCCCTCTCATGCAGACAACTAAACTTGCAAACCAAGCGACCTTAAAGGTAAGTCTATCGCACTCTCGGGTAGCCAGTTATTTCTCCTGTTAATAAAGGTTTTTGACTCTTCTACAGACTGTATTAAGTAGTCTCCTCTTTCTTGACTGTATAAGCATGTGTATGCCATTTGCTTGTAAATATTTTAATAATATAAACCTACAAGCAATAACTGTGTTACTACTTTACTATCTCTTTGCCTTCTGTGGATCTAGTTAAGGGGCTATAAAGCGCCCCCAGAACCGGTAAAGCAGTTTATAGATGCATGGTGCTTCTTTTATATCATTTGGTTTTTTGTTTTTTCAGAATTATTGTCTGCTTTTTAGTTATTTTTTTAACACTTTTAAAGAAACCTTTAACAAAAAATGTTGTCAGAATTGTCGTCTCCATGTGCTTCTGCTTGGTTAAACACAAGGCATTTTGTCTCTTCTCATATTTGAATTTGGAATATATGGATAACCTTTAGGACAAATGGAATAGGAATGAACAGAAGTACTGTTCACTCACATCCACTGATTATGGGTTATCCTTTTTATGCATGCCAGTGTTTGTGTTTACTGCTAACAGCGCTGAAGAGGGACAATGGTATGCAAACACCTGATTGGTTTCTGTGAAAAAACATGAGTCCTTGATGCTGTTCTGTAGAATTTAACATGCGGAGTAAGAAGCAAAAATATCTTAATATTTGGGGTTATAGATGTGCCATGCTACCAGTGTCTTGAACCATTACACCCTCTAGTGCTTGTTCAGTGTCATGGTGGATGGGAATGCTCAGGCTGCATGCTACTGCAGAACAAGCAGCTCAGTGTCTTGCAGTACTGTGAATGTTAAACTGTTCCATTCAAGTGAACTCTCCTCTCTGACTTCCAACTAGGCCACAGAGTTAGGACAGACATTAAATGAGAATGTTATCAAACCTACTCAAGAAAAGGTAACATTGATGTTTGAAGTTGTTGATTTGGTGGTGGGATGCAGTGCTTTTAGACAAGAAACAGCTTCAGATGTGAATGTGCTATTTTCTCCGCTGCCTGCCTGTGCCAGCTTATCTGCTTTATGCCAGCTAACATTAAACGACAAAACCTGTAGTTTCAAAGATGGAAAGGGGGAACACAAAGCTTTGTCTCTCTCTCTCTCAGTCAGTGACTCAGCTGTGGGATTTGCAGAAGCGTACGGCTGTGAACTGTTTATTTGGGAACGTGTGTGAGTCAGTGTGAACTGTCACTGGATCAAGCCTATAGCACAAACATTTTTAACAGCCAAACTCTTTGTTCACGTGACGTCTGAGTTCAAAGTCTCCAGCTTTCAGTGCAAAAAATGACATCACGACTATTCTACTAGGTTTTGATGTTGCTTTACTGGAAGCATTTTTATGTTCTTGAATCAGTGACAGCCGCAGTGAATTCCCTATAAACAGACAGCAGCATGCATAGATTCTGTAGGCAACAGACTATTTATTTATTTATTTATTTATTTATTTATTTAGTACCATAAGCTTCCTGAAAATTCATGGCTTGTTTTCTGAGTGCTGTTACGCTTGAGCTGGTTTTGGTTGCATTCAGGTCAAAATGCAATCTCAAAACCACCGGCTGTCTGCTCACAGTAAACAAGAAGTGATGCATCCTGGAGCTCTTCATTTGAAAGCCACAGCTCATTATCTTTGGGGATTTGGTGTGTCTGAGCTTTGTTGTTGTTGTTGTTTTTTCTCTCTTTCTTTTGACATCATGTAATATTAGAGCACATGTTACCATTTTTGCAGTAATGGTAAGTGTTTTTGACACAGTGCTTCTGCTTAGCAGATTTAACTATCAAGTGAGCAGCTCCTGGATGTCATCTTTTAAAAAAAAAAAAAGAAAACAATTTTTTTTTTTTCCCTTTTTTAAAATTAAATTCCAGAATCAGCAGGCTAATTATTGACTTTTCAAACATAACTGTTACAAAAAGAAGGATGCCTCTTTTTACCATGCTTTGTAGTGATTTATTCTCTTTGAGTGGGCCAGTGACTAATAGAGACTGACAGAAACAAAATGCTTTTGTCTTTTAATGTAGTGTTGGCAATATTAATTTGATGTATCTGTAGTTTGTGCTTTTTTTTTAACACTCTTTACTGTCTTTCTTCGTCTTCCTCTTCTTTTAAATCATCTGTGCTGTTTAAAAAATAAAAATAAAAACTGTATTTTTATTTTCCACAATCAAAAATGAGCTCTTCACCGCGTATTTCATTAGACTGTTGTTTTGATTAGTTTTTAACAATAATTTGGCTCATCCAGGTGAAAGATGGCAAATTGCTAGATGAAATGGCAGTCAGCTTCACTGGGCTGGCAAACAAGGTAGGAATGGCAGACATCTGCCACACTGTGCTGATGCAAAACCAGTCTCCCAAGTGAGGAGCAGCAGCCCTGACACTGCTGCTGCAAACAGTATGCAAAACTGCAGAAGAGCCCCCCAATACACTATTCGCTCTAGTCCTCCAAGGAGACTGGTTTTGCAGTGTCGTTAAGTTTGAACTATACTAATTGCATTTAATTTCTTGTTTTTCTTGCTGCCATTTTGTTGTGGTGGTGAGTACATGATGTAAAAGAGTTAGAAAATGTGTTTTTGTGTCATTTTAATATTACTGCATTGCTAAAACTAAATTTGTTGTCGGTTTGATTGTGTAGTTAAAAACTGATTTATCATAATGGATTTATTAGGACTTATTATTTTTTATTAGGTTATTCTTTGACCTTTGAATAAATGAAAAATAAGGTATTTTAACATGTTCTACATAAATAGTTTATCTCTTCCTTAGGTTCAGGGAGCTGGGTCAAAGCTGACTAATCTGTTCTCTGGAAAACAAGAAGATGGGTAATAAAAAAAACTTAATACAGAATAAATGAAACGTCTCATATTCAGAATCCTAAGCACTTTGTGATGCAATGCTGTAAGCTATGGCCTGTAAAAGCATTTCTTTATGTTCAGGTCTGCTGGTGAGAGCTACCAAAACATGGATGCCACTGAGGGATATCAGGGTAGTTCTAGCCAGCCTATCGCAAGAGACTTCTGGGAGACCTTTGGCAGCAACAGCTCCTTAAAGGCTAAGAAATCTCCGAGCAGTGACAGCTGGACCATTGCAGATAATTCTGCCAAGAAGAGCTCTGACAGTTGGGACAATTGGGGCTCTGAAGCAGCGTCCAACAACAAACACAGCACAGAAGAGAGCTGGGAGGCTTGGGACAACAACTGGGAGAATGCGGATGGTAAGACAAAGAAGAGTCCCACGAAACCTGCTGAGGAAACCTGGGAGAACGCAGACTGGTAGTGACCTCACAAATGTACATCTCCTTACCTTTTTTCCTACTCTGGCCTTTTCCCCTCTCTCTCTGTTCATCTCACCGGCACTTTCAGGGAAAGCTCCATTAGCTTTGATCCTGTTAATGCATTTAAAATATATTTATTATCCTAGAAGCAAAAGAATGAAGCCCAGGGATGAGTTGAGCTCATCATGAGATGACTATTCATAAAAATACTACTTTACTGAATATCAGTCCTGTATATTATTGTAAATTGTCCTTATTAAAGGGAATTGAGCTAAATCAGACCATAATGTACTGCCTGGACCTCCCCAAGTATAATACTCTTAAAGGTTAAGAAGCCAGTGTTCGTACTGGATCGCAGGTTTAATTTCCTTATTAAAAAAACAAAGCATGAAGGAGAAAATCTGATGTTGTACATTTGAACCCTTGTAAATACAGTATCACCATCTAAACACTAACAACTTTCTGTTCTGTGTTTAATCAAATTTGGCCCCTTAAACATTTTCATTTCTGTTTTGTAAAATAGATCAAAAATAGTTTCAAAAAAAGTTCATTCCACCCTGTGTTTACCATTAATCAAAATCTCTTTGGTCATGTACAATTTAAATAAAATGATCTGATGTATAATGAGTTGAGACTAAATCTCCTTCATGGTATGAATTGCTTTTTACACTTTTTTTTTATTTTAATGAGCAAGTAGTTTTTTTTCCCCTTTCTTTCTATCTTCACACTAGAGACCTGCAGATACAACACTGTCATGTATCTGCACCAGCAATAGTGCAGATAGGCAAAGGCAACAGAATGCTTTGAAGTTTGGCATGTCTAAAAGTTAGTAACTGCCATTCTGCTAAAACAGCTGCTTTAGGGTAAATCCAACTTGAAATCAAATTGTCATTGAATTTGACCCCCCTTATGCATTTGTGAGCTTTTTAAGCTCTTTGATTGGTTGGATGAGTTAACTTTCAGTCAGCACAACCTGTCTGTAGGTCCAATTCACACTAAAATGTTCTTTTAATCACATCCAACATCATTTTTTATTTTTTTGTTACACATCCTTTCAAGTAGTGTTGCTTTATGTTGCAACATTGTTTTTTTGTTTGCTTCACTGCTTAAATTAAACTGCTAATTAAATATGCCCGGAATACCTGCCAATGCTAGAATGGAGTGGGGAGGTATTGCAATATTGTGTTGTGTGTTTTCCTCTCATTCTGACCTCAGAGCTGTTTGAAGTGACTTGAAACAGAATGAACTTTCCCATTAGAGTTCATGCAATCAGATCTGGCTGCATTCACTTGCAATGTGGTTTAGACCGGGCTCAGGTTGGACCAGGTGTTTTGATCAAGTTCTCTTATTAATGAATGAATAAATAAGAGTAATCACTCATATTATTAAACAAAATAAAATGTATTTAAAGATTTCTAGTTTTGTTTTCAAGAGACATATTGTGAAATTTTTAATAAGTCATGTCTAAAGATGATATACAGTTTATTGTAGATAATTTCACACGAGAGGTCCTCTTTGCTGGTTATACTCGGTGTACTGTATGCAAGGGTGTGATGGTTGTGTGTCATTAATTGGACACAAGTGTGGATTTTTAGACTGTTTTATTAGCAGCTCGTGACCATAGCTGGTGACAGGTCATTGTAAATGTTATCTCATACGAAGCATCTCTGTGTCGAGTGTTATTGCACCGTGGTCGTTGTTTATATTACGAAGATTCTGTGTCACCGATATCTCTACACTGTATTAACATCTGAATTGTGGGGTAATGCTAATGAGGCTCATTATACGCTGGATGCTTTGATGGTCATAGCTCTCAAATGCTTGTTATGAATTAATTTAATCAACCTAGTGCATCCCTCGGTCAGATTAAATGGCAGCTGTGCTCACATTGTTCATCAGAGATGCAAATGCATTTTTTGAAAAGTTCATGGTTACAAGCGGGAATGTAATCAGTGTAAAATTGGGCTCTAGTAAGGTGTCTGGGTTGAAGTATAGAGCAATTTTGCATCAGCTAATTTCTTATGTGGCCTTTCATTTCCTGTAACCCTGTAAATTTGTTGCTTTTGATGCAAAAATCCCCTCATACAACACTAGTTTAATGTCACTGAACCAATTACAACTTCAGGTTTTGCTAATATCAAAAGTAACGTGATTGATTTGAATTTCCTGGTGCTTTTATTGGCAAATAGTGCACTCCTGCAGACAGTCCTCATTGGACACGAACGCTTAGCTGATTGATTATTGAAGAATAAATGCTCCATTACCATTTTCCTACCTCTAAGAAGGCTTTACTTTACTGCCTGGGTTAATTTAGTGAACATGTTTTATTTTATTTTTCTACATTATTTAGAACTGTTTTAATATAGACCTTATCACCACTGGTAGTGTAACAGTAAAGCAGCAAATATGAGTCTACAGTGTCAGTCTGTTTTCAGTGATGATGCGGTGCTGTAAAGAAAAAAAAATATTAATAATCACTCCTGGAAGATTTGTGTTGCTAAACCTCTGCAGTCGTGTTCATGTCTGGTCATGTGATCAAAGCCTTAAACAGCTGTGTTTGCTTTCTGTTGATACTGGTGCCACTTTACTTGTGTATATGTCAGATAACGTCAAATGATTCACTGTTACCTTCAACTTTTCCCTGTATTACTGAAGTATGTCAACTGTTTTATTATTATTTTTTTAACTTTATTATGGCGTAAAACTGACTGCCAGTAAATGGATAAATTCTTTTTGATCTGCTCTCATTGTATCTAAACTGTTTAGTCCTGATATACCATAGTTTTTCTTTTAGTGAATCTCTTGCTGGGGTTACTAGTAATTGATTTTTGGATGATTAGCAGAATTTGATAGTTATTGAAATGCATTTAAATGACTTAAAATCATTTTTTTTCTTTTTTTTTCTTTTTTTTTTTAAAAGAACTGATTGTATTTTTTTTTCCACACAAAGTGAATCAAATTCTGAACTTTCCAGAGCAGCAGTTCTGCTCATTTTCTGTGCCTGTGGATCACCTGAGAATGGGTATGTCTGTGTTTGTTGACTAAACTAATAATTATGTCAGAAATTGATGTCATGCATGAGATGTTATGTGATGCTAAAAACATTCAGTTGTTTCCTAAGTGAATTTAAGTGCAGTCGTCTGCTTGACCCTTCAAGTTTCACCAGCAGCCATCCTGAGGTGAGCCAGTGTTACCGTACCCACTCCCCCAAGGCTCTGGATATTTCTCCTGTACACATGTTTCTGTGTAAAATTAAAGAAAAAAATGTGTTGTGAATGCTTTTGTGGTGCAGTCTTCTGTTGATTGTGTGGATAGATGGATAGTTAGGTAGTGGTGGTAACAGAGTTCAAGGAGGATCTTGGCACTGTCATGACAACTATCTGTTACCATCACATTTGTCCAGGTTCCTGCAGACACAGATGTGCTTTGAACGGTCATGGGAGACATTCAAAACCGTGAAACAGCAGAAGCGTGAACATACATGGCACACAAGAGGAACAGAGATCTAGGATTCCTCTACACCGGTAGAAAGACTGCAACAAGAGAGTTCAACTCCTTGTCTGTGTGGTGTTTGCATGTTCTCACCTTTGCCTAGGTGGGTTATTTGAGGTTTTCCAGCTTCTTCCAGCTTCCTCCATTCCTCCAGAGACAGATTTTAAGGTTAATTTGTGATTCTAAATTAGCTGAAGGTGAGGTGTATAAATCCTTGAAGTAAATGTGTGAATGTATAAAGTTTTCTGGTAAGATCAGAAGTGCTATATGAAAGCAAACATTACATTTGCACGTGCAATATAACTGAAATCAATGTAAAAATAAACCGATAGTTTAAAGAAATTAGGACACATTTACTCTGACTGCTGACTGCTAAGGTCAAAACAGATGGAAAAAGGAGTTGGTGAGGTCATAAGATTGTTAAAGCATCTGAGGTGCCTTCAGTGAGTGTGATGAAATGTGCAAATCCTGCCACTTTCCTACCACTGCTATTGAGTTTGCAATAGGCATTTTTTTTTTTTTTTTGTCTTCCAAGTGTGGGGTTAATGTTGAATTAAAAATGATTTGATGATATAGCAGTGAGGATGGCATTTAAAGGTTGTAGTGCTTGTATAAACTAAATATCCCAACAATTCCAAAAAGTTCCTCCTATTTTCACTTTTAATGAAATCCATTTAAATCATTATGGCTGTTTTTTCCGTGTCTTAGGTAAAACAGGGCATGACGTTGTGTGAAAACAGATGGTCTTCTCCAAGAATAATTGGTTTAAAACCTTAAAAATCCAGATCCATTCTCCCCGCTCTCCGAAACTATTATTAAAGATTAATAATGTATTTAATAAAGAATAATAATGTATTTAATAAATCCAGACCGTTTATCCTTTTCTAAATTGATCTGTAATTCACCATTCGGTAGCTATCCGGACCACACAGCGAAATATGAACAGTATGTATGGGTTAAAGTGAGATGCCAGATTGAGAGTGCACAAATGATGAGGAGCCTGCCTCATTTGCAGACGGTGACATGGTGTCCCGCCTACAAGGCGTGGAACCGCGTCTCCTTTTCACGAGGATTTCACTGGGGACAGAGGGGGATACCGAGAGCACCATCGATGGCCAGGACACGGGGTGAGTAGCACCAAGTACTGACATTAGCAGATAAGTACCCTTCGTTAAAACCTTCCGGCGAAGCCGGTGAGCATCTTCTGCTCGGGTGACGGGCTGTATCCTGACTGCAATGGAGGAGAAGACGGGGACAGGCTGGGCTGGATGATTGAATAACACTAGCCGCCTGCTGAGGAATAACGGTGGTGTTCACTGTAATAGCGAGTGAGTTTGCTATTAATCAGAGGCAGAGAACAGCAAGAGACGTTAGCCACTGTTTAATTCAAGAAACGACACGATCATGAGTTGTGATTGATTACGCTAAACATCACAAGGTTGCAAATGCAGCCTTTCAATGCACCAGTCGGTGGGCTTCTGTTAACCACAGCTTTGATCCTGACTAATCGATCACCAGCAATTACGCCTTAACCATTTTAAGTCAAAGTTTCTGGTTAAACAAGCGTGATTGGTCGTATTAATGATGGCTGAGAATGAGCTGCTAAGAAGACATCAGCCTTCTTAAATGCCAGAGGATGACTGTCATCGCACTCTGGGCTGCCAGAAGATAAATTTGCCTTAAATTCTTTTTTATTTTTTAAGAAAAATTACCAAGGCTGTTTTCTCTCCTCAGACAGCAGCTATCGTATAACCAGAAGGGGCGCCACTGCGCATGATCAAGTAGCCAACTAGCTGTCATCAAAGTTAGGCGCTTCTCAGTTTTTCATCTGTGAACCCGTTTTTTAATGCCCACCGGCCTGGATGGGAGTCCCGAACCACATTTAAAAGCACAGTAAAATGGCGTCAGAAACATCCGGGTCGCGGTGAGAAGTAGCTGGTGGCGCCGGGGGGGACACAAAAAGTTGGGAGTCTTTTGAATTTAGGCTCCGACCACACTGTTGGGTTTCTTTTCAGGCTTGAGCTTCTTAGCAGTAGTTGCTAAGCTACCATCACAGCGCGTGCAGCCAAATAAAAAGCTCCTAGTGCGCGCGGCAGCCGCGAATCCAGTCATATACCAGCCAGATGACAGGCCCGCAGAAAGTGGAGAGAAAACAGTTCCCATCGCTTTTCATCAATATGTCTGCCCTGTTCACAGACACCAGAAAAGGACAACACCAGCAGGTATTTTGAAATGGCGAGGCAGGAGAAACACAGGTGTAGTCACTGCATAGTCCTATGGGATAAAGTAAATGGTATCGATCACAAGTAAATACAGTGCCAGTACTACCGACACCAGTACCGATACTTTTAACTTAGAAATGCAGCTTATGTAGGGGAGAGCAATGTGTCATCACTTATGAGGTGAATCACCATCAGTTTGCAAATTCTGAACAGTTTTTAAACAGCACTAAATCACTGTGATTTTTACTTTCTGCAATAATTAGTAAACAAAATAAAACACACTTTATTTTCATTTTTGTGAAGACCTGTGATGTAAATGTGTCTGTTTCTAAAGGACTTGGTTCAACTTCTGATGTCTAAATGACCTAAATAAAATAGATGTGACATTCAACACAAAAACTGTGACATCTTTTATAATCCCCCAAAATAATGTATTTAACACAGTTCAGTGGGTGAAATACTGAACATAGAGGATAAAAACAAAGTATTGATGCTATTGTGTCATTATCAATTCAATACCAATACCAGTGTTGGTATTGATACTATTGCTATTTGGACCAATCTGCCTACCTCTTGTGCACCTCTGGTTCGCTTGAATGACTGACATGTGAACAACTTTGAGCGTTGTTGGTGTCAGACGGGCTGGTCTTTCAGAAATTGCTAACATACTGGAAGTGTCCTACACAAAAATCTCTAGGGCTTACAAAGAATGGCAGTTCTCTGGGTAAAAATGCCTTATTAAGTTTAGAGGTGAGAGGAGAATGGCCAGACTGTTTTGAGCTGATAGGAAGGTAATAGCAACTTAATTACAACTCGTTAAAAGTACAGTAAAGATGCAGAAGAACGTCTTTGAACGTCAACACAACATGTCAAACTTTCAAGCAGATGGGTTCTGGCAGCAGAAGACCACACTGAGTGCCCCTTCAGTCAGCTGAGGACAGAAAACTAACGATACAATTCACACGAAAATTGAACAATTGAAGATGGGAAAAACATCGCCTGGTCTGATAATTTCTGTTGCAACATTCAGGTCGTAGGGTCAGAAATGGCATAAACAACATGAAAGCCGGAATCCATCCTGCTTTGTATCAACAGTTCAAGCTGGTGTAATAGAATGGGAGATATTTTTTGCCTACCTGAGAATTGTTGGTGACCATGTCCATCACTTTATCACCACAGTGTATCCACATACTGATGACTGCTTCAAGCAGGATCAACTGGAAGCAGTTCAAGAAACCGGTTTCTTGAACATGAGAATGAGTTCACTGTACTCAAATAGCCTCCACAGTCTCAGTCCAATAGAGCACTTTTGAGATGTGGTCATAGATCATATCAATATGCGGGCCGCAAGTTTGAGACCCCTGGTTTATAGTAACAGATACTTTTTGTTTGTGCAGATATTTAGCCACATGTCATTGCTGAACAGGGCTGGAGGCTGGACTGGGAAGAAAAATCGTCCCTGGCCGATGCCATAAGTTTGATTATGGATATTGAAGCAGTCGTATTGCAGCATGTGACAATAATTAAAAGCTACACTTTAGCTATTAGTAGTGGCTTATGGTCAAAGTAGCCATTCATTTTACCTGAATCCTTGAATCTCTCCCTTTCTAAATATGTCCCTCTATGTATTTTCTTACCACGTTAATTTCATCTTCCTTGTCTCTTCCTCACTTCTCCACAGCTGGTGCTAGCAGCAGTTAATTTGCTGTATCTATTATTAGTTTCTTTTTATTGTTTTCTCTCAGCTCCACCATCGCCACTTCTTCCACACAAAACTTTTTCTACAAGCTGCGTGAGCACACAGCGACTGTAGGGGAAGAGCTGGTCGTGTTAAGAGATTTGACTGGGAGATCCAGTGTCAGTAATAAAAATGAACAAATGGGCTGCTGTCGGCGCATCCCAAAAGTGCGTCGGCCCACCGGGAAAATGCCCGGTATGCCCGAGCACCGGTCCAATTGTAGTGCTGTACATCAGTACAAGAACATGTGGAAAATGTTTTTACTATATTTTCTTTGTAAGAGAACAGACCTTTTAGCAGATATTAGAGATCAGAGATTATATAATGGACAGTTTGCAAAACCAGTATTCTGTCATGTATTATTAATTTTTCCTCTTTCTTCATCATAATCCAAATTTATTTTAGGCAGAATTCACTTGGTGGTATTTTCAGACTCCACTGATAACTTGTTTACTTGATGTAAATCTTAATGCTGTATATCAGTCTGTTAAGCTGTGTTCTGACACTATCACAGTTGAGTGATCCCCTGGTCCAAAGATGAAAGGATTTGTGCATGCTAATTATTTAAAGTACAAGAGCTTAAATCTTTATCCCAACTTTGATCAGGAGAAGCTGGCATCTGCGGTGCAATGATATACTGACAGCTCATGCTGCATTCTCTAAAGAATGAACTTACACTAAAGAACAAACTGTGCTTTATTTCGTGACTGATCAAAGGATCACGCTGTCAGACATCACATCCACTGATCATATAAAATGGCAGGCAAACGTATTTAGAGAACAAACATTCAAACTCTTCAGAAAGACTGTGCCGCAGTGCTGGAAATATCACTATGCTGATAAATCTCTAGGGAATACAGTTGTTGGTTGAGTCTGTTTCACAAAGATTTGTCTTTCGTGTAACAGTAGGGCAGTGCTTCACTCTGCAAATGAGTAGCTGAGCTTTACAAAGCGCTTTGTATCCTGAAAGCACCCTGAATGCAAAGAGCCATTTGGGAAACAGCAGTGTTTCTTTTCTTTACAGCTGTCTCCCAATCAGACGGCTTTTCCTGCTCGCCTCGTGTCTGAGCAGAGGGGGATATCGGTGTGTTGCCAAAGACTGGTCCCTGCTGTGCTCTTCCTGCTTTTGTATCGTCAAGCTTTTTTTGTTGCAGATCGTGAAAAATATGTTTAATAAGAGCCAGTGGTCTGCTGAAATTAGGTGTTAAAGGTGAGGCCTGACTAAACAAGAGTGCAAATAAAAGTTAGAACAGTTATAAAAACTGAGTTACTGCAAACACGCAGGCTACACGAGAGTGAGCGTTATAAAGGAATTTGAGTTCAAACGGAGCAGATGGCCAGAAGGTAACATCCCATATTGTTCTAATTAATAACCATTTTCCACACAGTTTTTGGATTCGTACAAGCTCTATTTATCTTTACTTCTTCATTGCCAAAGTGCAAAATGTGAAAAGGAAATAAAAGAGACGTTTTCAGTAATAACTAAACTGCAATAATTTACTGGTGTAATAATGTTTTTGCATAGAGGGTGCAGAGCGAGCTGGAAATGAAGGTAATTAGGTTATGCTTTGCAAATAATATGCAGATATGTCAAGGGCAACATAATTCAGCAGACCAGACTCAGCTGGCAGAAAGCTTGACCCAGCCAAGATATTTATGTGACTGTGTGTGTGTGTGTTTGTGTGGGTGGTTTTGTGAAACAGTCATGCTTATTGATCTGTTCTCTGACAGATTCAGTTCACTGAAGAGAAAATGTGGCGACTGAGCGAACTGAGCTTTTGGGCCTGCATGACCAGGCTGTGTTTTTCTGTGTTCACAGGGGAGCTGACGAAGGGGTTTATGCAGCAGAGCTGTGACAGCGACTGACGCTTTCAACAGTTATCAATTAGGTGCTGTACAACCCCAGATTCATACTAATATTCTCATTGTCTGACTCTTGAGCCACATAGCTCAATAAGGCAGTTCTTTGTATTTTTAATCATTTATTTGAAGAGTAACATTTAAATGTAGTGTTTCAGAAAGTCTCCGAATGACTGGTGTTATTTATTTTCCTTTTTTTTCTACAGGGTGCTAACTAAAACACGGCCATGCCTCCCCCATCTGACATCGTGAAGGTGGCTATTGAATGGCCTGGTGCCAATGCTCAGCTAATAGAGATGGACCAGGTATGCATGAGTACGACAAATGAAATAAATCCTCACGATGCCTCTAAGAACTTTTCTTCCTCTAGCTATTACAGTGAATTATTCAATTCAGTTCAGTTTTATTTATGTAGTGCCACAACAATGGGTCGCCTCAAGGCTCTTTATGTTATAATGTAAAAACCCTACAGTAACAGAGAGAGAATCCCAACAATCAGATGACTCCCTATGAGAAAGCACTTGGCGATAGTGGGAAGGAAAAAATCCTTTTTAACAGGAAGAAACTTCCAGCAGAACTGGGCTCATGGAGGGGTGGCCATGTGTCATGAGTGGTTGGGAGGTGAGGGGAGGAAGACAGGCCAAAAGACACGCTGTGGGAGAGAGCCAGAGATTTATAATAACTAATGATTAAACGCAGAGAGGTGTATAAACACATGTGGGCTGTAAAGAGTTGAGTGAAGAATAAACAAAATGCATAACAGGAATGGGAATAACAATTAAAGGGGCGGAAATTATGTGCGGCTTTAATGTGAAAATTTCATGTATGCAAAATACGAAAGTACCCCAACTGGCAGATTTGATAGATTAGTTTTAGCTTCAAGAAAGATACAGGGAGTGCAGAATTATTAGGCAAATGAGTATTTTGTCCACATCATCCTCTTCATGCATGTTGTCTTACTCCAAGCTGTATAGGCTCGAAAGCCTACTACCAATTAAGCATATTAGGTGATGTGCATCTCTGTAATGAGAAGGGGTGTGGTCTAATGACATCAACACCCTATATCAGGTGTGCATAATTATTAGGCAACTTCCTTTCCTTTGGCAAAATGGGTCAAAAGAAGGACTTGACAGGCTCAGAAAAGTCAAAAATAGTGAGATATCTTGCAGAGGGATGCAGCAGTCTTAAAATTGCAAAGCTTCTGAAGCGTGATCATCGAACAATCAAGCGTTTCATTCAAAATAGTCAACAGGGTCGCAAGAAGCGTGTGGAAAAACCAAGGCGCAAAATAACTGCCCATGAACTGAGAAAAGTCAAGCGTGCAGCTGCCAAACTGGTGCCACTGGCCACCAGTTTGGCCATATTTCAGAGCTGCAACATCACTGGAGTGCCCAAAAGCACAAGGTGTGCAATACTCAGAGACATGGCCAAGGTAAGAAAGGCTGAAAGACGACCACCACTGAACAAGACACACAAGCTGAAACATCAAGACTGGGCCAAGAAATATCTCAAGACTGATTTTTCTAAGGTTTTATGGACTGATGAAATGAGAGTGAGTCTTGATGGGCCAGATGGATGGGCCCGTGGCTGGATTGGTAAGGGCAGAGAGCTCCAGTCCGACTCAGACGCCAGCAAGGTGGAGGTGGAGTACTGGTTTGGGCTGGTATCATCAAAGATGAGCTTGTGGGGCCTTTTTCGGGTTGAGGATGGAGTCAAGCTCAACTCCCAGTCCTACTGCCAGTTTCTGGAAGACACCTTCTTCAAGCAGTGGTACAGGAAGAAGTCTGCATCCTTCAAGAAAAACATGATTTTCATGCAAGACAATGCTCCATCACACAGCGTCCAAGTACTCCACAGCGTGGCTGGCAAGAAAGGGTATAAAAGAAGAAAAACTAATGACATGGCCTCCTTGTTCACCTGATCTGAACCCCGTTGAGAACCTGTGGTCCATCATCAAATGTGAGATTTACAAGGAGGGAAAACAGTACACCTCTCTGAACAGTGTCTGGGAGGCTGTGGTTGCTGCTGCACGCAATGTTGATGGTGAACAGATCAAAACACTGACAGAATCCATGGATGGCAGGCTTTTGAGTGTCCTTGCAAAGAAAGGTGGCTATATTGGTCGCTGATTTGTTTTTGTTTTGTTTTTGAATGTCAGAAATGTATATTTGTGAATGTGGAGATGTTATATTGGTTTCACTGGTAAAAATAAATAATTGAAATGGGTATATATTTGTTTTTTTTTTTAAGTTGCCTAATAATTATGCACAGGAATAGTCACCTGCACACACAGATATCCCCCTAAAATAGCTAAAACTAAAAACAAACTAAAAACTACTTCCAAAAACATTCAGCTTTGATATTAATGAGTTTTTTGGGTTCATTGAGAACATGGTTGTTGTTCAATAATAAAATTATTCCTCAAAAATACAACTTGCCTAATAATTCTGCACTCCCTGTAGTGCCATGTGAGGAGTGATCATTCATGATTCCTTTAAGTCCTTTAATGTTGAATTTTTCAAGTCTGTAATGAGTTTCTTTCCCCTCTTTGCAGAAAAGACCTTTGTCCTCAATAATTCGGGAAGTGTGTGATGGGTAAGTATTACTCCTGTATGTTTTAATTGTTTCCAAAGGTATGTTCTGTAGGATTACTTAAAATATTTGAGATTTATTTAGTTTCTAAAGTGTTAGCTATAATGAACTTGACTTTGGTGATTAGTAGAATGTAATTATAATACTGAAAGCTTTATTACAGATAACTCAATCAAATGGTAGATCTAAGGAGCACATTAGTTAACTAACTAAACAGCAAGAAGCAGTGAAAGCCCAGAAAAAAGATGAGAAATGTCATTCTATTAGATCTGCGTCGTGAAAGTCTTATGTGGAAAAGCTAAACTGACATGAGAAAATGCTTATGATGACCACACTTACTGCTGTAACACCATACATAACCCTACTCACCTCTTTCTAACCCCCATTGTTGTGTTTGGACTTTTTTGCACCTAAGTGATGGCTATTGCAGATTTTATCCCACCCATCCAGCTCTTAGCCTGGCTCCATCTACCCACTGCCTCCCTTTACCATCTGAAACAGAAAATTCTTTGCACTTTACTGTTAACACCCACTGAGTGATTCTCCTCCACAGCCTCTCTGTTTGCTGCTCGTGTAAATACAACTGCTGAAGGCAACAATCTGACTTCGAGCAACCTTTTGTTCATGCATACCAGAGTATGCTGCATTGCATTACATTTCTACAGTGTGTTATACTAATTTTCTTCTTTTTTTCCCCCAGTATTCAAAACTGATATTGAATATTAATTCTTTAGCAAACATTTTCTCTCTGCTTTTTTCTCCAGCTGGTCTTTGTCTGGCTCAGAGCAGTTTGCCCTGCGTTATGCTGATGGTCCTCAGCTTTATATCACTGAGCAGGTGAGCTTCATTGTTTTCTTCCTAACCTTGAGACGAGGACTTCATGAATCGATACTGAACTCTGTTGTAATCCTTTCAGAGTCGTGGCGACATCAAGAACGGGACCATTCTTCGATTAGCAATTTCTCCTGTAAGTGAAAAATGTGGCATTGATTTGAAAGTGCCATAGCAATACATTTGCTGGAGAAGTGCTCTCTTGTATGACAAAATAAATAAAAAAATATATTAAATGCTTATGTGTTGCATGTCTTATAAGATGCACTCACTGTTAACAATAATAGCCATTACTACAAACATTAAATCAGCCAATCACATGGCAGCAACTCTGTGCATTCATGCACAGATGTCTACACATGGTGAAGATGACCTGCTGAAGTTCAAATGAAGCATCAGCATGGGGAAGAAAAATGATTTAAGTGACTTTGGATGAGGCGTGGTTGTTGGTGCTCGACAGGCCTGTTTTGAGCACTTCAGAAACTGCTGATCTTTAGTTATATAATAAAAGCAAGGTGTACCTAAAAAAAGGCGAGTGTATATATCTTGCAGTTTATAAGACACTGGTCTTATAAAAGATCACATTAACATTTGCTATTGTAGCTAATAGAAAATTATTAAAATGTATTATTCCACATGGGCTATAAGTTTCTCCATATATGTTTACAGTAAATTCAGTGACCTGGACAAGCTGATGAAGGTATCATGACACTGATTGATCGTGTTTGTCTCTGACAGACTCGTGCTGCTCGCCAGCTCCTGGAGAGGATCCAGTCCCATGGCATCGATGCTCGCCTCGAGGCTCTGAAGGAGCTCGCCAAGCTCTCTGCAGATCCAACCTTTGCTGCAGAATTCATCAATATGGAAGGCATTGGGACACTGGCTCGACTTGTGGAGAGCGGCACTCAGTGAGTTTTTTTACCCCTCAGCCATGCAAGTCTGTTGGGATCTTGTTGTCAACCGTCAGGTGGGCAGGAGGCATGGACACCTACATTTGTGAATGCGATGACTCGAGAACAAGGCGATGTAGGATTTTCAAATTGATACCATAGTTGACCTTGTTCTCAAGGTCAGAGGTCAAGTTTTCTGAAAAACTTATACTACTTGATACTTGTGAAGGAGGTGTACTTGTGAACTCTGTTTCCCTGGGTCTTTTCCCGTGTGTCATGAATAAATCTTCTTTTTTTTGGTACCAGTATTGGTTTTATTTTGTTGTATTTATCTGCGACACCTTAAAGGCCCGTCGGTGAAAATACTGTCAGACATAAACCGATCCGTGGCGCAAAAAAGGTTGGGGACCGCTGTTCTAGGAGGCTGAGCTGTAATGTTTTTGTTTTTTTTACAGCTGACAGAGGTGATCGATGACTGTTTGTTGTATCGTCTTTGTTGAATTTGCAAAGCTTGCAGTGCTGTAAACTGCTAAGGCTATTAGCAATTTTTAAAGAACATCAGTTTCCTTTACTTTTGCTGCTTCCTTCCAAATCCACTACTTGCATTTTTAAGCTCAGTTCACATTCATTTAGTGATTTTATTTATATGTTACAGTTGAATTGCTTGTGGAGGTCAAATAAATCCACTTAGTCAAAAAGATAAGTTTTGGCTTTTTAAAGTCTGCCCTCGTATCAGGATTTCTGTAAAGTTAATCTAAATGTTAACGTGTGATCTGAAAGGCCTGCGCTGACTGTACTTCACTCCCTTCAGCTTTGGTGAAATGTTGGCCTTCACTCTCACTGCCTTCCTGGAACTAATGGATCATGGCATTGTGTCCTGGGACCTTATCTCATTGTCCTTCATCAAGCAGGTACTTCTTCCAACAACAGAACAATTCATAGGACACATTTTTCATTTCAGTGAAACACCACTGTACAACTTTCCACTTTAAGAAAACAAAACAAAACTTCAAGGTCGGTCATTTTTATGCCTTTTTATCCTTCCACTTTTCTTTAATTGCACTTTTTCTTTGACCTCTTTTTCTACACAAATGCCGGAAATGTGTGGGTACTGTTGCTGAGCAACTACTCACATAATTTGGAGCTCATTCTGTGTTTATGTAAATAGTTTTCTCTGGAAAACTTCATCCTAGCCTTGGCAGTCACTTGGGAGAATTTTGCAGAACTCTTGATTTTGTTTTCTTTGTACTGGAAAAAAATATTCTACTCGATTTTTGTTGAAATGAACCAAATAAACCAAGAAATGAAAGAAACAAAATTGGTTTCTCTGTGTTAACCGGTCTTCTCCATGCTCACTTAGATTGCGGGCTACGTCAACCAGCCGATGGTGGACGTGTCCATCCTGCAGCGCTCCTTGGCCATCCTCGAGAGCATGGTTCTGAACAGCCATAGCCTCTACCATCGGGTGGCACAGGAGATCACCGTGGGACAACTCATCGGGCACCTGCAAGTGTGAGCACACACACACGCACAGGGGCTTCCTGCACTCTGAAATGGGGGAAAGTGGAGGGTGTAGAAGTGTGTGGGATGACTGGATAGAAAAAGTTGCTGTGAGTTTTGTTTCTGTTTATGTGGATGGGTATGGGTGCACAAATGATCCCGATCAAACAGCAATGCTGTTATAAGACTTTTGTTGTTGCTGAGAGCTCCCATGAAAAGACCAAAACCAACAAGTTAGGAGGACACAAAACCCCCAAAAAGGGAGTCGAACACAGGACATGGAGAAAGCATACAACCTGAATACACAGGGTGGGCAGGGTGACTAATCAGGGGGGTGTCTGGGAACATAGAGGAAGGAAAACAGCTGAAGAATCACGTGGTAAGTAATGCTGAAAACACCATGAACCAACCAAACTAACCAAACCTCAAAGAACTCCTAACCAAGAACCTGACGCATGGTGGTGATGGAAACTACTTTTACTGCATGTATCAGGCTGCCAGTTTCGTTATAATCAGATGAAGGCGGGCCAGGTGTGAATGTTAGTGGTGACTTTAAGTAGTTAATCTGCTCTGTTTGCTCAAGTGTACAAGTGTCAAACATAAGGCCCGGGACCCAGAATTGTCCCGATGCAGACTCTCAGCCCACTGGATGGGGCCTTTCACTTAAGAACAAGGCAAAGAGAGCATAAATTTTCATATGTTTTACAGCTTTTCCTACTGATAAAAACCTGCTCCATGGCTACTATTACTGTTCTCACAATTTAACCCCAAATACTTGGTCTTAATTCTGTTTCTTACATATATCTCAGGGATTAAATGTGTAGATAAACTTATTTACACTGACAGAATGGGGAATTTCACTGTTCTGGCCCATTTAGGATCAAAGTGGGCTGTATGTGGCCCACGATGTAAAATGAGTTTGACATGCCTGCTCTGGTGAGTTTTCACAGCAGCACGACTGCATATGAGTCACTCGCAAAATCAAATCAAATCTCTGTGCTAGTTATAACGATGATACATTTTGTATTATGAACAACAGTGGAGCCCTATGAAATGATGAAAATGAATCTTCTTCTTTTGGATACTGCCTTTAGGGGGCGCATCATCTGCCTCCATGTCACCCCTGTCTCATCCTCCTCTCTCACACCAACCCTCTGCATGTCCTCCTTCACTTCTTCCATGAATCTTCTCTGTGCTCTTTCTCTTTTCCTCCTGCCTGGCAGCTCCATAGTCATCATACTTGGTCCAGTATACCCATTATCCCTCCTATGTACATGTCCACATCATATATGCCTTACTAATGATACTAGGTATAAGATCAAAAAGCGTTTTCTGTTACGATAAACTCGAAGTTGGTTTTGGTCTTTTTATCGGAGTAAAGTTTAGAAAAATGTCACATAGAAAAACTAAAGACTGATGCAAATAAGACCCTTCTAAAAATCCTGCACCCATCCCAGGTGTTTATTTTGATGGTAATTAGACTATTTTTTTATGCTGTTAGCCTGTAGTTTTGTTCCTGTGTGGAGATTTGCAGAGCATGCTGCTTCTAACTGGTTGTTACGCTGCTGGATATTCCTTCAGGTCAAACCAGGAGATCCAGACGTACGCCATCGCTCTCATCAATGCTCTCTTCCTGAAGGCACCAGAGGACAGACGGCAGGTCGGTGCACTGCACTAACAGCACAGAGACAAGGACAGACCTAACAGACCTAACTGAAATACTAATATTAAATCTTCATATTTCATCCTAAAGAAATCCACTTATACATAATAGACATTGATTCATAACATTTGTGGTGTCAGAGAGCTGCAGACAGTGGCTTGCCGTGGTTTCTAATGTGCGCACCAGTAGGCCAATTAAAGCTAATCTCATGAACAGACGTCTGTCTGCCAGCTGTCACGCTGTGGATTCAGCCATCACTGCAATGACACACTCACTCCAGATACTTTCCTTTGAGGTTTGTACATTTGTTTTGCTGCAGTTTTTTCAGAGCAGCTCAGTGACGTTAACTGGCCACCCATCTGCAAGTGACTGATGGTTGTTTGCGTCTTTTAGAAAAAGAAGCCGGAAAACAGAAAACAATGAGTTTTAAGAAAGCAGCTTCTTTCCATTTAAGGACTGTACTCGATGTTATTCATGTGTAATATATCACATCACATTACATTACATTTCTATTTTTATTTTCAGTTTTTAAGTTGATTTAAGGAGATTCGAACAAAAACAAATTGAATCTCGAGTATTTTTGTTGTTCAGATAAATGTACAAATACCAAAGGTGGAAGTGTTTCTGTCCCACCTGTCAGCGCCATCTGTCCTCTCTCTCCTAACTCCAGCATGCTTCAGAGTTTAACCTTGTTTAATACACCTTACATGTAGTTGTGTGCTTTTCTAAATTATTGTTCTCCATGTAAACTTTGCAGTTTATGCCAGAAATTGTATTGTAACATAGAAAACACAACATTTCTTGAAATAATGTCTTATAATAAATGGAGTAGTACTTACAGTATATAGAACTTTTCTACTCCGTTTGAGCAAAACGCTTTCTAACTACAGGCCTCATTCACGCATTCACAGACACGCATTCATGATTTTAACCTAACAGTCACACACTCAAACTCTGTTAGATTCATCGAGGGCAATTTGGGGTTCAGTATGTTGGCAAAGGATACTTTGAGATGCATACTAGAGGAGCTGGGAATCACACCACCGGCCTTCCAATTAGTTAAACAACTTGCTTTACTTTCTGAGTTACAACTCTCAATTAAAATGTTTTAACTAAGCCAAAGAATTTACATAAAACTAAAAAAATATTATTACTTGTTGCTGTTCTCTGTTAGTACAAACCCTCCATTTACACAAATTGACGATATCTGTTTACATTTTTTTAAAGGATTTTTCAACAGCAAAATATGACATCTATGACATTTAATATTACGTTTTTAGTTAGTTTTAGTTTTAGTTATTTTAATTGTTACTAAGGCTGTGCAGCTGCAGATTTGCAACACCTGGTTTATACTTAACATTTCCCAAATGCAAAGGTGCTGAAATCATCTGTCCTCATTCAGCTTTAAAGTTCTAAAAAATTCAAGTGTACACTCAATTATATTTAATCTCAAGATAAAGTATTTTCCTTAATTTACTGTGCAATGCACCAGTTTCGTTTTTACCGTAACAGTAAACGGTATGCAGGGCTTTTAATGACATTTATCTCCAGTTGCTGTTGTTGACCACTGGAGGGCGAAGTGAGTCAATTTTACTTAGAGAAACACAGCAGAAATGCATCCTGTGTTTAGCTCGCACTGTGGCATCACAGTAATTACGATCTAAATGCCAGTTTTCACCTCATTTAGCAAATAGGCATAAAGTAGCACCTCAACTTTTAGATTTATAGATCTCTCCACATCAGCTCGATGTTTTTCTTTTTTCTTATAAAAGAAGAGAGGCAGGGAGGAATCAGAAGAGACTAACATGTTTACAGTACACACATGAGAGCAGCCAGTAAGCCTCAGTGATTTGCATGTTTAATGGTAGTTCTAAGCATCATCCTGCTACTCTGTGGGTTGATAAATCCAGCCGTGGGTGATGGTTTATAAATGTAGTTTACGTCGGGTGCATTAGGTGATGTGTGACTGCTGATTTTTATTTGATGCTGTTTCATGTTCTTATTTTGTTGCATGCTGTGCCGGTGATGTATCTCATGGTCCATGTGCGTGCACGTTTTATTTCCATTACTGTTACACCCACACTGCTCCTCCCACTCTTCAACCCGTAGGAGGAGTATACTAACCCGCTGGAGCAGCACCTCACTGTGAGTACACATCCCTCTTTAGCTCATATCATCTTTTCCACCTCTCTTTCACTGTCTGATCCTTTCTGTGTCATGGAAAGCCGCTGCATAAACTTTCAAATCAAGCCAGAACCATAGCTTGCTGCACCAGTAGACAGACTCGTCACCGACTGTGAGACATATTTTACAGAAGGCGTGAAAGGCAAATAGTTTAAACCATAGATCAAAATCTAGCTTTAGATTATTTCTTCAAAATTCTCATATATCCGTAGGTCGATGTCAGTAAAATTATCATTGGGTGCGATTTTAGTTTGGAGTAAATCATCTTTCCTAAATTGATTTTTGTGGATTGGAGTAATGTGTGTCTTTACCCTCAGGAAATGGCAAGCTCTTTGGCTCAGAAACACCTGCGCTCCATCATCCTCAATGTGAGTATCAAGTCTGAAACTCAGACACTAAAACGTAGCAGAGCTTTCATTTGATGGCTGTTAAGCTTTCCAAGTACTTTAAACAATTCCCATTGAAAGTGTCAGGAACTACTTCCAATAAAACTCCCAAAAACCTTGGTGATATACAATACTTGCGTTCATCTAGTAAGTAAGTAAGTAAGTAAGTAAAATTTATTTATATAGAACTTTTTAAGACAAGAAGCTGTTACAAAGTGCTTCACATGGGAATGAAGGCATGTCAAACAACAATATAGCAATATAAAGGAAGTATAAAAGCATATCAAACAAAGCAATAGTACAGTATAAATGTAGTATAAAACAACATATTACACACGAACATTACCCAAATGCCTGTCTAAACAGATGTGTTTTAAGCTGTTTTTTAAAAGAAGCCACAGTGTCGATGGTGCGTAGCAGGGGGGTAAACCGTTCCACAGTATTGGAGCCAGGGTTTGAAAAGCGTGATCCCCCTTCGTTTTCAAACGGGTCCGTGGTATAGATAGAAGACCACTATCAGTGAATCTAAGAGTCCGCTTTGGAGAGTAGGGTTGGAGAAGCTCCGTGATATAGGTGGGGGCATCACCTTGTAGAGACATAAACGTAAAGGTGAGGATTTTAAACTTATATCTATACCCAACTGGAAGCCAGTGCAAGGATTTTAGTATAGGAGTGATGTGGGAAAATTTATAACTGTGGGTTAAAAGCCTTGCTGCAGCATTTTGAACCGCTTGGAGCCGATTCAGTGAAGCCTTAGATACACAGGAGAAGAGTGCATTACAATAGTCTAGCCGGGAGGAAATGAAGGTGTGGACAAGCATCTCCAGTTCAGTTGTGGAGACAATAGTCCTGAGTTTGGCAATATTTCTTAAATGAAAAAAGCAAGAGCGGGTCACAGATTTAATATGAGCGTCAAAAGACAAAGATTGATCGAAAATTATCCCAAGATTCCGAGCAGTAGTTTTTATCGAGGATGAAAAGGCACCCAGATGTTGACTAATTTGGGGCTTGATATTCTCTGGAGCAAGGATTAAGCACTCAGTCTTGTCTGCGTTCAGCTGCAAAAAGTTGTTTGACATCCAAACATTAATTTCCTTAAGACAGTCCCTAAGAGTGGATAGCTTGTCTAATTCCCAAGGTTTAAAGGAGATGTATAATTGGATGTCGTCTGCATACAGATGGTAGGAAATATTTTTGAAACCGCTAATGATCCGGCCTAAAGGAAGAATATATAGTGAAAATAACAGGGGGCTTAAAACCGAACCTTGTGGGACTCCACATAGAAACTTAGCCGCATCTGATCGGAAGTTTCCCACTGAAACTAAAAGCGTTCTATCCTCCAGAAATGAGGTGAACCACTTTAGGACAGATCCAGATATCTCTACCATGAGATTTAAGCGATGGATTAAGATCTGATGGTCAACGGTATCAAAGGCTGAGCTAAGGTCCAGAAGAACTAGGACTGAGCAATCACCCCTGTCTGCAGCCATCAAAAGGTCATTTGTGACTTTCAGGAGAGCAGTTTCTGTAGAGTGTAACTTTCTAAAACCCGACTGAAATTTAGCAAGAATATTATGCTTCTCCAGCGCTTTCTTTACTTGTAGCCAAACGACTTTTTCTAAGATTTTAGAGATAAAAGGAAGTTTTGAGATGGGCCTGAAGCTTGACTGAAGTGTTGGATCCAGGTTAGGCTTTTTCAGCAAAGGTTGATTAACCCCCTGTTTAAAGCACCTGGGGACAAAGCCAGATAGCAAGGAACAGTTTATCAGCGTGACTACAGAGGGCCCGATGGTATCAAAAACTTTACAAAATAAATGAGTAGGTAAGACATCAGCTGAACTCGTTGAGGGTTTCAATTGGGTCAGTATTTCCGATAGATCTTTTAAAGAAACTGGGAGGAAAGATTCCATAATTATGGAGTGTGGAAGATCATGGTTGGTGGGGTTACCTAAGGGAGTTATGTTACCTCTTAGGCAACTGATCTTATCTTGAAAAAATTTTAAAAATTCACTACAGTCCTTATCTGAAAAGACAGGTGTACATGGCATTGGGGGGAGACGATGCTACTCACTGTATCAAAGACAACTTTAGGATTTCTTTTTCCTACTGCAAGTAGTTGGGAGAAATAAGTGGCTCTTGAGTCTTTCACCATGTCATTAAAGGTAGATAATAGTTCTTTTAAGTGGAGCTTATGAACCTCAAGTTTTGTGATTTTCCACAGGCGCTCAGTTTTACGGCACATTCGCCTAAAGCTGCGGATACCTTCTGTGAACCAGCGCGGGCATTTAGCAGTGCTGCCTTTCCTGATTTTAAGAGGAGCCACTTTGCGAGTTGAAGGAGGCCACCTATATCGTCTGTTTCAGATAAATTGTTATCAAACAATTCCATAAATTCTTCTACCACAGAGTCGTTAATTAATCGTGAATGCTTCATATAAACAGAGGGTAGAGTGTCACAGGTAAAAGAGAGATCAAATAAAAGATATTTATGATCACTAATAAAAATGTCTCTGCAATGAACTGGGCCGATATCCTCCTTTGAGACTTTCCTGTGTTGGCGTTTGGTGATGGTTTCGACCCTTGAACAAAGAGCTGGTCACAATTTGGAAAATGGAAAGCTTTACTCACTTGCAGGGCTGTGACACAGAACCAGCAAATGTGATATGGGGCCAAGTCTATGAAGTGGAACAAAATCTCCTCTGAAAATGATTCCTTTTGGCATTTGGCTGAACTGGCTGCAAATGGCTGCAAGTTAGGAAGTGCTGCACTCAAGCCTCCTGGAATAAGGAAATGTCCTAGAGCTCCACCATTGTGCTCTTTCATGCACTGTTAGTGTGACCTGGTTATCTACGAGATAAATGTCTGTGCTATTTTATTTTTTATTGTTATTTCAGACAAATTGTAATCATGGTGTATGTCAGAAAAATGCTTATCTTGCTTCTAATTAGAAAAATAATACAATTCATTTGGTCCTTTTTGTTATATTCCATCAGTAGCTTTGGTTTGTACTGATTCATATTATATGCTGCTTGTTCACAAATTTTCAGCCATCATAAAGGCTCAGCTCAAATCCCTGTGCTCCTCTTTTCCAGCACGTCATCAGAGGAAATCGACCAATCAAAGCAGAAATGGCACATCAGTTATATGTGCTGCAGGTGTTGACTTTTAACCTTTTGGAAGAACGAATGATGACAAAAATGGATCCTAATGACCAGGTAAAAAAGTGGAATAATGAATTTTGTGCTTATTTCCATGTTGCTATGCAGTGGTTTGTGTGATTTGAATGTAAAGTAATCTAATCGTCTGGAGCATGTTTAAAGAAGCAACATGTTCAGCTGAATGGAAATAGCTGGATCCTGAAAAAGTGTAATTAGAGACAGCCTGCTACCAGTGACGTTTACACTGTCAGAGCTGCTTTAAGTGTAACAAGTGCACCAGAAAATTAAAGTTTTCCTGTATTTTTTTTCCCACTGCTTGTTTACAGCCATTCGCTCTCTGCCGATTGACCTAACCTTTTTGCCTTTTTCATTTCAGTCCTTTGCAGCTGTGTGTTCCTGTTTATGCTAATATGCTCCAAACATGTTGGTTTTTCTCTCACAGGCTCAGAGAGACATCATTTTTGAGCTACGCAGAATTGCCTTCGATGGAGAAAACGACCCCACTGGCACAGAGAAAAGAAAGGCCATGTACACCAAGGACTATAAGATGCTGGGCTTCACTGTGAGTCTCTGCTCGAGATTTCAGTTTCTTCTGGAATAATTTGGAGGTTGAAATCGATCCAGTTTGGTGAGATTCTTTCTGTCTCTTCACTCACATTATCTCTATTTAAAATGCAGAACCACGTGAACCCAGCTATGGACTTTACCCAGACGCCACCAGGGATGCTGGCTCTGGACAACATGCTGTATCTAGCCAAAGTTCACCAGGACACGTACATCAGGGTCAGCGCTGGTCTCATGCATGACTTTGCCGAGTTTACAGAGCCAGCAAAGTCTTCCACAACACGTTAACACGTTTCCCTACTCATGACAGATTGTTCTGGAGAACAGCAGCCGAGAGGATAAACACGAGTGTCCTTTTGGCCGATGTGCCATCGAACTTACTCGAATGCTCTGCGAGATACTCCAAGTTGGAGAACTGCGTAAGCAGCTTTGCATATGTTGCTGTTGTATTTCAGTGTCACTCTATCCCTTAATGTTTTTTTACATTTTTGTTAAATTTGATATTGAACTTACTCCTCGATTGCAAAATGGTGTGAGATGGAAGAAGCGTGTCTGTCTCATGCTTCATGTTTTTCATTTAGAAATCTTTTCTTTTGTGTAGCTAATGAGGGCTGCAACGATTATCACCCCATGTTCTTCACCCATGACCGGGCATGGGAGGAGTTCTTCTGTGTCTGCATCCAGCTGCTTAATAAAACCTGGAAGGAGATGAGAGCCACAGCTGAGGACTTCAACAAGGTCAGATATGAACATACACAACACATCTACATGTCAACATTTCCACCCTAGACAAGCTTTTATATCATTTGAAATAGTATAAACCATACTGCCACATGTTAGACCATGTGATTGATTGATTGGTTTATAGATGGATGGTGCAATGGTGCAAGCCTCTTCGTAGAGCCATGACTTATATGACAGCCATTACAAACCCAAAATACTACCTTAAAAAATACTAACTCTGTGAAGTAAAAGTACTATTAGTATAGTTAATTGTGTGTAATTAAACTGTGTTTAATTTGTATAGTACTAATTAAACACAGATAATATAGTCGGATTGTTTGAAGTTCCTGGGAATAATTGGAAATGGAATTCTCTGGGTTTAGTTTAAAATACATGTTTAATTATATTTACGTAACTTTATTTATCTATATTGTGGAGTAGAGAGAGTGTGTGACCCCTGAGCCCAAACTGGGAGCTGGTTCCACTGTGAAGGTGAAGGCTCTGCCTCCCATTCTATTTCTTTCCCATTCTACTGCTAGAAACTCAAAGCGACACAACTAAATCTGAGCTCTAAGAGCAGAGTGCTTTCTTTTGGCTAATATGTTATTGTAAAGTCTTTAAGACATTACGGTGTCTGATCATTTGATCTGATCATGTGAAAATGAAGGCAAACTAATATGGGAGAAATATGATCTCTTTCCAGTCCCTTTAGACTGATTATTTTCATGGTAAAACTTTCTTTGAAGTAGATTAACTCCACACTCTCTCGTCCTCACCTGTAATCATGCACCTTGGGCTCTGCACTGTTACTCTACACTGCTCTACACGACACAGCTTCAAGTTACAATACTGGATTAATTCAGTCATGCGTATTCAAATAAATTAAGTTGTTAGATAAGAATATTAATGTGTTTTTTGTATTGCTCTCTACGATAATAAAAATGTTGTAGCTTGACCACAGTCTTGTTATATAATACAATTAATATTGTGTTGGTTGTCAACCCTACTGAGTGAGTTTGTGTTTTGAACAATGTCACTTCAAAGTGCTGGTGCACTGCATTCAAGCTGGAAATGCTCAGCAATGGAGGGAAATAAAGAAGAAGCAGAATATCTGTGTGTTTTGTCTTCATTTGATAGTATCAGTAGAGGTAGATGGGAAAGTGTTAGAGCAGGTCATTTTCATACAGGCCACCAGTCGATCACGGGTTTCGGCTGCTGATGCTGCTCTCATCCATGCGGTTGGTGTGGATGCTAACTACTTGGTTTGTCTCAAAAACAGAAATTGTTCAGAAATGTGTGCTTTGATTTTTGTAATCAGATTCACCCAAACAGTGAATATTTTTGACTTTGGTCGACGACGTTCTCTTTTTTCAGAAGAACACATTAATTCCTCTCTGTCGGCCAATCATTTTGGCAGTTCCTTAACTCAGTTTTTTTTCTCTGCATCATTAGGTCAAGAACTTTACTTTGTACAATATGTCGGCTAAAAATGTTTGTCTATGAGCCACAGCTGCACTTTCCTTCATTAGCTAATTTTCGAGTGGTAATCTGAAATAATTAAGTGCTAATTATGGAAAAGTCACCACACTGACATAACCTAACTAAAATGATGATTTAACAAATCGCCTCAAATGTCATACCAAGTGCAGTGATGTTGAGTACAGTAGGTGCTCATCATTACCAAATACACACCATCCAGAGCAGACTGTGTTTGACAGGTATCACTGTGAGGAATATCAGGCGTAACACTGACACACATTACTGTAGCTGCTGTGTTCTGCAATGTGTGACTGAGCAGCTCACTGGAGCAAACAGTTGAAAGGTTTTCGGTTTATTAAATAATGCATGACAGTTACTACCTCGAAAGACATTTAATGAAATGAACAGGGATACACAAAGCTGGTTTGCGTATAGAGTGGTTTAAATATTAATACCTTTTAAACATATTTCAGTCAGCAGTTTTAGCTTCTTCTCCGGGGAATGAGGGTTCATTAAAAGCCAGTGTTACTACTCTACAGTGTACTGTACCCATGTTAGCATTCAGGAGAGTGTGTCATCTTTTCTTACTCGTCTTTTGTGTGTATGTTTGGTTAAACCCTCACCAGGTGATGCAGGTGGTCCGTGAGCAGATCACCAGAGCTCTGGCCATGAAACCGTCGTCTATAGACCAGCTGAAGACTAAACTGCGAGGCCTCAACTATTCAGAGATTCTGCGTCTGCGGCAGTCAGAACGAATGAGCCAGGATGATTTCCAGTCTCCACCCATCATGTCAGTTTGTGTCCACACTACTTTTCTTTCTCATTGCCAGCCTTGAGAATGTGGCTGTAATGTTTTTTTTCCCTTTGCTTCGCAAATCTGTCAGACTGTTGTGGTGTCTGGTCCTAGAAACACCTGCTGCACTTGGCGTTACTGCAAAGTTACGGCGAAGGCAGTTTCTTTGGGTTGTGTGTATATGTTTGGACATTTTAGGACACATGTCAACATGATAGCATTAAGGATATGACCATGAAGCTTTACATTGTTGTTGCTGAGATCAAAATGACGGTCAAGAATAGGCGGGTGCTGGAAGTAAACTTCACTCGCATAGTGTTTCCCAGAAGAGGAAACACTCTTTCGTCTTTATCTGGTTGACAAGCCAACTTTGTCTATAAAGCACTTTAAAAACAGCCACCACTGTCTGAAGTGCTAAACATAAGAATAAAAATACATTATAATAAAATATTTAATAAATGAAGAAAAAAATTGGCTCGAAGCCAAGCAGAGGAGGTGCGTCTTAGCAGCAAATTTAAAAATGGCCAGTGAAGAGGGCGGTCCGATGTGTAGTGGCAACAAACTCCACAGTTTGAGAGCTGCACCTGCAAAAGGCTTATTCCCTCGACACCTCCACGCACGGAGTGGAGGCTGATTGGCTGAAAGAAGGCAGGCAAGAAGAGGATTGGACTGCAGTAATGGTGTCTTTATTGAGATTGATAGCGTGGGAAAGTGGTAGTGATGTGAAGAACAGACTAGCAGCTGAACACCCAGGAAAGCAGGCAGATGAGTGATTACAGATCTTCCTTATTGAACTTCAATAAGGAAGCACAGGCTTCATTTTAAAATGAACTCAGAGCAGTGAAGATAAAAGAGAAGTAATGTGCTGTCTCTTCTGTGTTCCAGTTAAAAGCCAGCAGTTGCACCAGCTTGAAACGAGACAGGGAGCACTCACCAATGTACAAAGAGTTACAGGAATCTGACAGAGCTCTGATAAAGGCCTGGATCACTGTTTTAGAGTGACCCATGACCCATACAGCTGCACTGCTCTGACTGTCCGATCTTAAGTCATTCTCCATCCTAAAACCCATGTTTGTCACAGTAGGTGCCACTGGGCCCACGACAGCATGGACTTTCCCACGATGCTTGTGTCTCGGCTGTGGTCTCTTGCATTTGAGGAGTTTTTAATCATATCCGAACTGTGCGTTTTTGTGCTGCAGTGAGTTGCGGGAGAGAATTCAGCCCGAGATCTTAGAGCTCATCAAGCAACAGCGACTCAACCGGCTGTGCGAGGGAAGCTGCTTCCGTAAACTGGGCAACCGCCGAAGGCAAGGTACAGTACAGCATCAGAGCAATCGCTTTGCTCTTATGAATGATTGCTGATTGTAAACTATGCACCTTGTCCCCTTCTTTTATCTAGAAAAGTTTTGGTTCTGCAGACTCTCTCTGAATCACAAAGTGCTGCACTACGGGGACTTGGATGAGTCACCTCAGGGTGAAGTGCCTTTTGAGCTACTCAGTGACAAGAGTAAGACACTATAGTGGTTCCATCTGCCTGATAATAAGTCTTTCATAACACAGACAATGACACTGTCACCAGCAGAGCACGCCGCGTCTGTCACAAGGCTGACCTTAATAGATGAATATGATTATGTGTTTGTTTCTTCTGTTTTTCCCCAGTCCCCGTCTCCGATATCAAGTCTGTGGTGACAGGGAAGGACTGCCCTCATATGAAGGAGAAAAGTGCTCTAAAACAAAACAAGGTAGTGTCATTTTCTTTCTTTTTAATTGCCATTCTAGTCTCATAGCTGCCCTTTAATTCTGTGCTGCCGCTCGGTGTAGAAACTCAGTTGTTTGACCTGCTGATTCCCTCAGGAGGTGCTGGAGTTGGCCTTCTCTGTCCTCTATGATCCCGATGAAACACTTAATTTTGTTGCACCCAACAAATACGAGGTAAGCTCATGTGTGCACGATAACACGACAGCTGTTCTTCCTTTTGTTTGGCACATGTGAAAACTTAAATCCGCACTGATTAGTATTTCTATTATTAAAACGTGGTTATTTGTGTGGCGGGCTTGGAAAGAATTAGCTTTAACTCCCCCTAAATTGCACATCCTTGTGGAACACTTTAGCATCATTAACTTCTTTACTTTGTTTTACAGTCAGCAAATCTACTGATTTGCCTTAGTCTCACAGCTCTCATCATCCTCATTTCCAGCGACAGCAGGCAGCTGAATAAGCTCTGACAGATTTGCTGTATGTTACCTTCCCAGCACTAAATGGCAGACAGATAAAGTTAGCAACCAGCTGGTGAACACAGCAGCTAAAGAGCCAGATATTTCCCTTGGCAATTGGTGAAAAGCAGAATGTGAGTTAATATTGCACTTACATTTGCCAGGTGGATGGAAACACTTCCAAATGAAGTCCAAGTTGTTCAGTGTTTGCCACTTATGTAAACTATCAGCTGTTTGCTAATACATTCTCTATATTGACTTTAAAAGGTGATAAAATGTTAATGCTGTTTTTTTTTATTATTGTAAAACAATCAAATATTTCAAAAATAGCTTAAGAGCCTGGTCCGGGTGTTTGTTGTAGAACCTTCAGCTAAAGGTCTAAAAGCTGCTCTCAGAAATCAGCTAACATAAAAAACACACAAAAAACCTTCTTGGATATTTTCCCTCATATAGGCCTGGCTGTGGTTCACCTTCATGTTTCTGTGTGTGTGTGCATATGTGCAGTATTGTATCTGGACTGATGGGCTGTGTGCGCTGCTGGGCAGAGAGATGGGCAGTGACCTGACACGCAGTGACCTAGATACTCTCATCAGCATGGAGATGAAGCTCCGCCTCCTCGACCTTGAGAACATCACGATCCCGGAAGCGCCGCCTCCTGTGCCAAAGGAGCCTAGCTCATATAACTTCACCTACAACTACAGCTGAGATGTGTGCGTGCGTGTGTGTATGTGTGTTTGCAATGCATGCATGTGTTTGTCAAGGACGAGTATGCTTTTGATGAATTTAGCTGAAAATGTGGAAAAGGCTACTTTGAATTTTTTTTTTTTTTTAAACATTTCAGAACCTTGGAGGCTTTTACTTGTTTGTGACGCTGGATAGGAAAGATGTGTTTTATCGCCTGATAGAGAGGTCAGAAGTCAGGGTTTGGTAGAGAAATGCTCTCCTGGAAGAGCTGAAAGAGATGAAATGAGAGAATCTCATCTATCGGAGCGTTTCAAGCAGACTGAAGATTTGCTCTTCTTGTTGTTTGCCATATAAAGGTGGACATGAACACAGATGAAAAGATCAAAATCTACAAATGAATGTTTACATTTTAGTCCAACTTGAAGCATGAGACACTTGCCGTTTCCATGGCAACTAAGAACGAAGTAGCCAGTTTTAAATACTGTGTTCACTCCGATACTGCCTGCTCCTCCATGTGTACAGATGTACAGTACAGTGTAATCACTTCTACACCCTGCTCCTCATCGTGGTCTTATTAATACTAATATATCTCATATGCAATTGATTAATTTAAAAAGGATTAGACATGTGAGAAAGCTTGAGATGTAAGATGTATAGAGCAGAAGCAGGTAATGTGGAACTATGTTCCCTTATTCACTTTGTTTTGTTTGTCATACATGGGACAAAACGTTTATCAGTAGGAATTATAGCTTTCCAGAGTCCAAATGATAATATTAAAAAGGATGGTGAGGTGTAACTAAATTTAAAAAATGCGATTATAAAAGACCAGGAAACTGACGTGTGGTTACATTTGGGAAGTTGGAACATTTAGATTTAAGCATTTTCTTTTTCTTAAGGGTGTCAGGTGATTAATTATTAGACCAGCCATTTCAGCTCCACACATGATGATACAGTCATATATCTGTTGCGGCTTCAGTTAACTGAGTAGCATTGATGCTGCTTCTTTCTTCACACCACTACAGTCTTTTCATAGGCCTGTTACACAGTGTGAGCGTACTCTACCATATAAAGGATTAATGAAACCGTTTAAGTGTTTCTTGCCAAATGTAGGTGTCTGTAAGTGTGTGTCTGTGTGTGCAGATTTTTAAAGTCTGTGTGTGTTTTTAATGTTGAGAGACTGAGGGCAAAATCTCTATATTTAAAGGTCACGCTGCTCGTTAAATTCGGGGTCAAAGCCCTGACATCAAACACAATTAAAAGACATAAATCATGTGAACTTTTTTTCAATCATAGTCACTGCATTGCCTTATCATACACTCAAATGTTGATAATGAAACACTACAACACACTAAGATATGCTTATATATCTATATCTACTCATATGAAGAGTTCATAAGTGTTGTATAAGCAGATAATTATTTATAGACACAGTATAACACACTTCTAATGCTATTTCATGTCCACATATGTTAATAGTTACAATACTGTGCAAAAGTCTTGAGCCATCCCTCACTTCTATATATTTTGTTTCCATGGACCCAGACTTGCTAGTCATTTTTAAACTGGTCTTGAGCAATAGTTCTCCATCCTTTCTATCTTTGTCTTTTCTTTAATTTTCAGTCCAGTTCTTGCACCTGAACATTTTCAAAGTAATGTTTTCTTGTTGTTTGTGAAGCCACTTAACACCAACTTTTGAATCATTTACGCATAAACATAAACGAAGTCCTAACTCAAGGGATAAACCAGTATTGTGTCTACATATAACAGACAGCTTAACAAAAAAAAATCAAAAACATGTTTATTCTCAAAAAGCTATTCGCCCAAAAAATTGGCATATGTCAGCATGGTACAGTGTGCGTCCTTAAAAGGACACTGGATAACAGCAGGGGCAGGCCTATAAAAACCAAAAACTGTCTACAGCAGATCAACAGCGTCTGAAACTCATGCCCTTATGACATAAAGATTTTTTTTTTAAAAAGCCATCCCTGCAAAGACCGGACACATCTATTGATCCATCTACTGTTCACTGAAGCCTCAATAGCAACTTAACGGCAGCTGAGAAAAGGTTGAGGTATGCCGAATTACCAAAGAACTGGACTGAAAATCCAGACTGAAAATCAGTGGTAGTTCAAATATTTGTCACTATATATGGTTGAGGTCAGAACAAAGACACAACAGTGAGTATGGGTGAGGTGTTGGGGATCTTATCCAAACATTCTGAAACATGAGTGGAGAAAAGTACCATCAGATTTTGATCCACCATGCATTACCATCTGGAAAGTACCTGATTTGACTCATTTTTCATTATTACATTGATCCCAAACTCACTGCCAATGCAGTAAAAACTTTGATGGAAAAAAACCCCTGTGAAACACTATCAGTCATGGATTGGCCTACCCAGAGTCTGGACCTCAACATTACTAAAGCCCTGTGGGATCATTGTGAAAGATAATGAAGCAAAAACCAGCCAACATCCAACCAGAACTTTGAATTACCTTCATGAAGCCTGGAGAACTATTACTGAAGACTACTTAAAGAAATTACCAGTAAGAATTTCTAAGAGATTTCATCTAGTGTTGAAGAATAAAGGTGATCATACCAAATATTGACTTTAAAGCTTGTTAGAATTGTACAAACCCTGTTTTTGCCTTACATGATGTATTTCCATGTATGTTTGCACAGGTTTTAAATCATTTGTTTCCCATATTGCGATATAAAAAAATCAGTGCTCTAAGACTTTCAAACAGTATTGTACATAGTGGATTATAAATCCTCCAATTACTGTTTACATTTAGTGTGTATTATATTGAAACTATCAGATTATCTAAGCTAACACTTATGTTATACTGTGTTGCTAAAATGTTTTCAGTTTCCTAGTTGGTGACAAAGACTTTAGTCAACACTTGCATATTGACTTAAATCAGCTACAGCTCCATTATAATTTGTTATAAATAATTTATTGATATACTGTTAATACAGTAAATACATACAGTTATTAAGAACTATTTCTAAACTATTTGGAAAGTTCATCCTACAGAGTTGTAAAAAAGTGTGAACATATAAGTCATGAATTAATCAGCATTTGGAGCTTTGATTTCCAACTTTTTATCAAGTAGTGCAAAGGCAAGCAGGAAAAACAAAAGGATAGAAAACACAATCAGATGCACAGAAGGAGACTAAAACAGAGTGGCATCTAGTACTGCTCATATATCATAGTGAAGTATGCAGCATTGTGTGTGCTTTGTACACAGTGGTAATAATTACAGTATTGTTGCTTGATGTCATTTTCTAATTTCCACATAGTTTCTGGTTCAAAACTTCGTCTTCTAAACCAGAACTAATTACTTGTGTCATTTGTTAATGCAGAGTAGAGTTATATTTTTGTAACTGATCGTACGATTTTGTGAGTCTTGAAGAGAATGGGAACTAACAGTGGCATTTTCACTTCACGTCAGTGGGTGGGGTACATTCAGCATGCTCACGTCACACTGAGAGCACCTCACATAATTTAGGACACCAACTCCAGCAACTTCTTATGATGTCAGCTTGAGATTTTTTCTTGTTGTTTTTTGTTCGTTGGGTTTCGACTGATGCTGAAGGATTAACGGGTTAATTTCACTGGTTAGTGTTACGGTGAGCCAAAGAGTTCAATTCGAGGCAACTTATAAAAACACAAGAACACAAGCAAACTACTAAAAGATTTTTCAGCATTTACCAATGTGAGAAAACAACCATATGCTGAAATGCCGCCAGAATAAACGGAGAAACCTGGATATAAACAGAATACTAAACTGTGACACAACTTAAATGACACTAACATCATCTTTCACCTTCAAAAGCAACAAGCTACAGTATGCTCATCAATATTTAATGACCCTTAAAAAGATTTTCATTGTATTTGCAGCGGCTTCTGTGTATGCTAATGCATGAATAATTGCTATCATTTTTATTATTTTTGCTAAATCTGTTGTCAGATTTGAATATTTGATGAATATTTTCCTAAGTTGCTCCAAAGTAAGTTGCAGTATTTTGAGCTCTCTGGGCTTCCGTACACTTTTTTTTATTTCAGAAAGTAAATGGACCATTAAGCTGTGTTCAGAAATCAGCTCAAACAGGTTGGCAACGACAACATATTACAGGAAGTAAAGGAGCGTTGCTTTGGATGTACAGTTTGACTTTGAGGTTTTTGCATCTGGCTCTCTTTTACATGACTTGCTAAACTATTTATTTACACTTGGTAGTGACAGTAAAGAATGACAAAGTAACATAAATTTTAAACATGGTATACATATAAGTCATTGTATGTATATACAGTATTGTGTTGCCTTATTGAAGAAATGTATTATGTTTTGTGTGAATAAATGCAAACTAACTACTGATTAAAGTGTTTTTTTTTTTAATTTTAGGTGGGAAACTGGGGTATGTGCTTATAAAAGATGACTAAATTAAAATATTGGGCAGTTTATTAGAGCATATAATAAAAAGTAGTCTGAGATTCACATATTAATATCTCTCAAAATGCAAGACTGGCTGTAACATTCATGGAAAATGATATTGGTTGATTTATTGTTTTGTTTTTTTAGCTTTAAAGATTTTCTTGTTTGAACTCTTTGTTCACTGCAACATCCAGTCAAAGTAAGCTAAGAAACAACAAGCAGTTATGATCAGTAGATACTCCAACCTATATAAACCTAAAGGTGCTCCGCCAAGTCAGAGAAGCAATGTTATTACTATCATAAAACAGGACATGTCACTGCAAATTGTTTGACACAGCATCCTCAGGGGGGAAAAACCAAGTTAAAGGTGTCATTGTCATTAGAAGTTGTAAAAGTTGCCCCAGGTGAACTCTCTCTCTCTTCCACCTCACCTTGCATCAACTCATTGGTGATGTTTGTCTCTTGGTGAGGTTATGTGATTACGTGCAGTGAAAATGTATTGGTGGAGTTATTGGATGCTTTGACTTCAAAGATATTCCTGCAGGGATTCCGCTGTAAAAAAATTAGTGACAACATACTCTGTTCATTGCAAGATCCAATCAAAATCAGCAGACTTCTCATACTTTATCACACTGAAGTAACTGTAAATTTGCAAGATAAACACTTGATCTGATTCATGCTGCTGACAACTGAGCCCAGTCTCTTACACTGGAGTCACTGGAGCAGGGGATACTTAAAATACTCAAAGAGAACCCGAGTCTAGGGACAGACATGTAAATGTAGGATTGTGACTTTTACAATGAGACTGGCTTTTTGGGACTGATACTGCAAACCCTAGCTCAGTTCCACTTGTTATCCAGCAGGGGACACACTGCATCTTGTGTTAATTTGGTAGGTTCCATCTATCCTGAGCTATTATACCTATTTCTACCGTGGAGAAATGATAATTGCATGCAGATGAGGAAGGGGCTGTAGCTGTAGATGAATCAGTAAGAAGATTTTGATCCAGGAACTTTTCTGTATTTCCTCGAGCCCTAATCAAATAGTGTATTTTCAGTATTTTTGAAATTGTTTTGAGGTCAGGAAAATGGAAAGAAAGAGTAAAACCGAGTAAATGGAAAAGAGATTTTATTGTGTGTAGCTCAAAATAGAATTTAACACAATCACTTTCAGATCACTTTTATTTTGAAGCAGAATGTAGGATGTTAGGTGAGGAATCCGGATGAGTATGCTGTACATGTAGCGTACTGCAAGATGGACAACCCAGTCCAAGATTTTGAAAGCTAAGCAGAAGGGTTGTTACATCAATCACTTTGACTTACAGAGTCCAAACAAGCAGGGATTTTGTTCAGTGTCAGTCTTAAGGCAGACTTTCATCTGCTTTGAGAAACTCATGGTTCAGTCTGTGGAACACATAGACGGCAAACATGACAAAACCCTGGAGGTCTGAGCTGCTCCCGTCGGTAAATATAAGTCTCTGGCTTGAATCAGTCTCTGTTTATTTTCGGGCCGGTGGTCATCGGCAGCTCTGGCTCATTTGTTTCTCCTGTGCTCACTCACTGTACAGCAGGAGTTTGATTGTCCAGTTTTATTTCCCTGGTTAGGGGTTAGACATTTACAACACATCTTAACACAGAAACAATGTCAATATATACTTTATACGGTATATAAAATAAATACAAATCTCTCTCTCTTTACGGCTTTCATCTATGACTCCCCTCTTCTTAATAACAAAGTGTGTATCTGACATTTTGTGTGCGTGCGTGTGTGTCAGTGTTACTGCATTTAAGTGTGTACAATTATCTCAGCAGTTCCGATGTAGTAGCAGTTTGTCGTTCTGCTTTGGCTGAGGGTCGTCACTTCCTTTTGCCTTTTGATTGACGATCAGAGCTTTGTAACCCCTTATGTCATGATGGGAGGTATTATGGTTCTTTCCCGTCCCCTCACCTGTCTCACTGTCCCAACCCTGACCTGCGAGCAGCAGTATGATCGCGAGGAGCAGTAGTGTGACTGCTGTGGAGGTCAGCTGTGGGTTCAGCTGCAGGCTGGGCTGGGGTTCAGGGGCATCCTTTGTCCTGAATGAAACGCACTGAGGCTTTCTGCTCTCTCTTAATCTCCTGCTGGCATGCTTTGTGCCCTCACTGATTCCTAAATGCATACAGACTCTGTAATATGTCCCTGCCTGCAGGTGAGTCAGGTTGAAGCTCTGTGTACCAGCAAGGATGCGTGTGGTGTATGTGGGCGAGTGGGCCTTGGAGAACATGGCTTGCCAGGACAGGCGGGTTGAGGGGAGGTTGTGTCCACTCTGCCAAGAGAGGATAGCATAATGTTCTCTGATCTCTCTCACCTCGAACCTGGCATCTGCTCTCAGTAATTGAAATTTCTTCAGGTTAGCAGCTGCCCCCCGGTTTCTTCTCTTTTCTCTGTTATGGACACCTACATTAACGCTGCGTGTATCTGCTCCTATTGCATTCTCAGCCACACATGTATACATTCCTGCCTCTCTGGCGCTGATCTTGCTGATCTCCAGAGTTCCTTCCGGCAGTACCCGGTAGTGTTTGAGGAGCTGACAGGGAATATTGTCTTCATTCTGCTGGCGAGGGGTATTGGCTTCAGATGTGAGGTTGAATTCTTCAGAAGTCCTCCGGCTCTTGCAGGGGAGAGGAGTTGAAGAAGCTTTGGATGCGTGCATCGGTTCCGGATGAAGTTTCAGACCAGAGGGGGTCACCCAGTACAATTCAGGCTGTGGATCTGCAAGAGCTCGACAGTGCAAAACCAGTTTGCCACCTTCACGGACCCCTACGAAGGAAGGCAGGGAGCTGGCAGGAATCATGGGAAGACACAAGGCTGACATCTCTCCTGAGGACACCTCTCTCACCCTGCGAGCTCTGAGTTCTGGAGGTTCTGAGCATAAGGTCGCCTGGGGTTGAATAAAACGCACTACTCGGGGAGTTTGTGCATCTGCTTCGGTGTCTTTCTCGAGGCGGGGATGAGAAACCTCCTTGGCTGCCCAGTGAAACAGGCAGTCACATCGCAGAGGGTTGGAGTGTAAGCTGACCTCTTGAAGATTTGGCAGGGAGAGCATGATGTGCTGGTGCAGAGCACTCAGTGAGTTGGAGTTGAGCATTAGACTCTCAAGCCTGCTCAGCTTGAGGAAAGCCTGTGGATGAATGTAGGACAGACGCGGGTTGTTTGTGATCTCAAGCTTGGTGAGCTCTGGAAGGTTCTGCAGGGCGGCCCTATCAATGGACACCAGCTCCTCCATGTTGTTTAAACCGAGCTCCTTCAGGTGAACCATGTCTTGGAAGTCTCCTGTCCCAATCAGTTTGATGCGGTTCTTGTTGAGGTCAAGAAACTTCAATCCTGGTACTCTCCTGAGGGCCTGAGTTGGAACTTTAGTCAGAAGATTATCATAGAAGGAGAGGCTCTCTAGGCTGTCCAGGCCTTCTAGTGCTTTTTCAGCCAAACCTTTTAGACCCATACCGCCAAGGACAAGACTCCGGAGGGATTTCAGGGCAATAAAGCCACGCTCAGGAAGCGACTCAACAGGATTACCCCCAAGCATGAGAACCTCCAAGCGAGGCAAAGCCTTGAACCATTGAGGGTTAACAGTGGTGAGTCTGTTGTTGTTGATATGAAGACGGAATAGCGAGTCCAGACCAACGAAGGCCCCAGGTGCTATTGAATGTAAGTAGTTGTGACTGAGAAAAAGCTCCTGCAAAGCTGGCAGTGATGCAAAAGAAGCCTCAGGTAGGTGAGTGAGATGGTTTTCCTCCAGGTGTAGAGACAGAAGGGAGGGAAGGGAGAAACGGTCGGTTATAGTCCTGACGTGACTGAAGCGGTTCTGAGAGAGGTCGAGGTCGGTGAGGTTGGGGAGTCCATGGAGCACTGCAGTGTCCAGAACTGACAAGAGATTGCTCTGCAGGTGCAAGGTGTGCGTGTCCAAGGGTATTGGTGATGGGAGGTTAGTCAGCAGCAGATCATTGCAGTCCACAGTGGGGGCTTCGTGGTAAACAGAATCGGGGGAGAACCATGGCTTGATCTGACACACGCACCTCGCGGGACAGGAGACATGCCATGGTAGTGCGGGAGGTTGGGAGCCCATAACAATGGGCACACACATACCACCGAACACACACAAGAGACAATGTGACTGTAGAAGCACTAAAGCCGGCCTCATAATCCTTACAGGTGATTTAGACGAGATGGAGAGGAGATTGTTATGGAGATGTGCATTTAATCATTTGGACAGCAATTTCTGTAAATCTGTAGTGTGAACAGGCACGCAAGCTATTTGTATATATCAGACAGATGGTTTAGTGTCATCATTCACAAAGTGGCACCCAATTAAAGAGGGACTATAATGTTGACAGACATCAACGGTGGTTTCACACAGAATTAAAAAGCTGAAATGTGTTTCTTCCCATTGCTGAGCTTGCAGAGGCCCTACTGTAACAAGAGTGTTATTGTGCGTCTTTGATTGCAGTGGTAGAAGTGGGACTGCACAGCGGCTGTAGCTTGATGACGGCCTTTGCTTTCACATCATCAGTCTCACATCCTGACCACAAGCGGAGGACTCATAGCTCGGGGTGCGGCGGATCTCTGTTTGTCAGAAACAGAACAAAAGAGAGAAAAAGGGGATTCAGAGAAAAGGGAGCATAAAAACTGTTTCGTACAGTCTGTTAATGCTGCATGTGAGACTTTAAAAACAGCACAGTTTTGCTCATGTGTGATAGCAAGGTCATGGTAGAATCAGGCAGAGGTTTAAAAGCAGAATAGGGAAGAGCTAAAGAAAAGAAGATGGACGAGAACGGGTAAAAAGTCTGAGATGAGAATGTCTGTTTTCAGTGTGAGATTTAGCCTTGACTCTACCGTTAGACACGGACAGAATGATGATTAAAAACTAAGAGACGAAGCAGGGAGAAGATTGTGCTCTGTTGTAATCGTATCTCAGCTGGTAGGAGAATGGCTAAATATGCAGGAATGATGAAATCACGTAGCATGTACATAAATATTTCACACTGGTACTTCACATTCAGAGCCCGTCAGAGCATAGCGTCCCACAAATGTTATTCATTATGTAACAGTTAAAAAGACCCCAAGGTTCTTTTATGTTCATATCAGTGTTCTGTACTTAAGATTATAAAGGGAAAGACTCAGTGAATGTAACACACACACACACACACACACACACACACACACACACACACACCAAAGAGACTTACTGCTCAGTATTCATGGTGCAAAATCATCACACTAACACATCAAACATTTAGAGCATCATGCCGGTAATTAGCTGACCAAAACTGCAGGCACCCTACGGTGGGAAAAATTATGTGCTGTCCTTAGAAATATCAGCTTCTAGAAATCTGATTTTAATTTGAAAATCACCAAAGACATTTTTTTAAACCAGGCAAAGTATGACCTAAGCTGTAGGCCTAAGTGATAAGCTCAAATGCATATTATTAGAATTATTATTTCTTTTCCCTTTTTGTTTTTTAATTCACTTTAGATGTAATTACTTTCCAGAGTGGATGTGTGTTTATATGTGTGTTTTTAGGTTTCATTAGTTTTAGTGGTTTAATCTCTTTAATTATTATAACGTGGAGGATATGTGCCAAAGGCAAGAGCTGAGGAGTTTGGTACAGATGTTGCAAAACAAACACAACCCGAGTGTAAATAAACAAAACCTCTTCAGGCAGGTTGTGTTGTTAAATGTGACAGCAACTGAGAGCGAGGAAATTTCCTTTGTATTTTTACATTTTATTTCAGGTAAAATGTTTTTCATATCTCCTTAGTTAACTATTTATAACAACCTTGGTGACAAGGTATAGCTAAAATATTTTTCTGCTGTCGGTAACATTGTTACAACTGATGGAGGACGACTACATCAGCTCCCAAACTTAAGCTTTAAATTGCTTCATTAATCACTAGCTTTGCCTGACTGACACAGTGTGACTGCCCACTGTGATAAATGAACCAGTAAAAATAAGTAGCCAGTTGTACGCCATGAAACAAACAATATTAACAATCTTAAAAAAGCTGCAGACATGCAAGAACAACAAAAAAACCAAAACAAATAGATGAAAAAAACGCAGAAAAATTACTTTCAGTGTGCATAAAAATAGCCAGCAAAAGTCATTATATTTATATTTTAAATGTACAGAATTACTTTGACAAGTCTGACCTTTAGACACTAAACTTCAGAGTCACAGAATTCTGGACTTTGTTGGAAAAGTGTTTTATTTTATGGGTTCAGTTATTTATTATTCTAGCAGAGACAACAACTACACTGATTTGTTGTAGGAAGCTACAAACATTTTAATCAATACACTACTACATATTCTTATATGCATATTATATATTATATACCGATCTAAGCATATCTCGTCACAGTGTACTTCGCCCTCTAGCTGGTATTTCACATTTTTATTTTCACCAGAACAAAATATTCTTTTGGATCCGCTGGAGTAACCTTTAAGTTATAATAGCCAAGGCTAGCCACATAGTTGATTTATTTTTGCAAATCTCCCATGTAGACTCTGTGTTGTGAGGACTACTTTGGATACACTGTATATCGACAACAATAACTGGAATGAGGCAATGTGCAGTTTTAGTCCAGCTTGCAACACCATCAGGGAGATGTTTGATTTTTATTCATTGCTTTAATCTACATCATGGCAGGAACCTCAAACATAGAGTCAGAGAGTTCTGGTTGAGACCTGTGGCAGATCTCAGCGCCATGGAGTGATGGAGCGCTTTGAAAAAGCAGAGGTGGTCACAGCAGAAATTGATTTGATGTAAGTTCTTTGAATTGAGATGTCACTGGATAACCTTTTCTCCAACATCACCAAAACTGACCTCTAAGTCGGCCACTGATGTTACTTTTACTGATCCAGTGAAAGTAACATCAGCTGAATGTCGAGTCCTGTCTCCTAAATTACTGTACTCCAGAAAAGGCTACCCAGTGTTTTATGAAACGGATAACCACACATTCAGTGCAAAAGTACCCTGAACCTGCGATCTTTCTATTGGCCAGCAGGGGGGGACTTGTGTCGAAATCTCTGGTAAAATTGTCCTGAGCTCACTTGACCTCGGTGAACACTTTCCTGATAGGTTTGTGGGCTCAATCACTAGTTCCAAGTCCTATTGAGCACAACATATTCAACAGGTTGGACTACTACTGTTGAACCCTCTTAAATCCCAGAGTGAATCCGTCAAGTGATTGCCTGTCCAAGGCTTTGCTTTCCGTTTCTGTCACTCGCCCTCTTCCCCTTCTCTTATTTCTCTCAGCTCTTTGTCTTCTGATGAGCAGAGTTTCCACAATTTTATCCACCTTCCACCATTTCAGCTACCTAGGGAAAATTACAAATAGCTGCTGGGGAAAACAAAAGCACTATTCTTCTCCTGTTCTGGTCGTACAATCATGCCTTCATTGTCCCAGAAGATTTCATATCCACTGCCAAACTGAAGTGAAGCAATTCTCACAGATTACCAGTCTAAACCCAGACGATGCCATTATAACTTTGCCACATAAAGTAAACTTTAAAAAAGATGAAAGCACTGCTACGTCTGCCTTAAAGGTGTTCTACACAAGAACTTCTGTTCTGCATGATAATAAAAACTGTTTATATTTAGATGAATCTATACCCCTTCATCACGGCTGCAGAGTTTTCCTATCCAAACCGCTACAGGCTTCAGTCTCTTGACTTAACAGAAGATCATGTACAGCTGATGTCTGTCGGCCAAATTACTATCAAGCAATACAATTAATTATCTGCCTCTGTTTAGAGCAGTTACGACGACAGTGAAAGCTATAAGCATCCAAACACCATATTATTGAAATGTATGCAAGATTTGTGAAACAATCGTTGTGGGTGCAAAGTGTAAGTCAGTGTCTGAGCTGAGACGCTAACAACACGGGAGCAGTTCCCACCTCCCGGGGCTCTTTTTACGCTTCTATCAGCCATTCGCTTTCATCTCCACTCTCTCATCTTTTTACAAGCAACCTGCTCAATAATGGATTTGTCATTTAATTTTGATGTCCTCCATTTTTTATCATTTGCTCTCAAAAGCTCATAGCAATTTTGGCAGTTTCAGGAGAGCAGAACAATGTGCTGATAGGTGTATACAAAGGGCTCGTGATGTGAGGACATGTAATTCTGACTATGGATAAATAATTTTTAATCACTATTTTTTGTTTATTTATCGGGGACTTGCACAATACATGTATCGTAACAAACAAAAGGGACCGATATGTGCTAAAAGCTTTTCATCTGTAGTTCATCGCTATTCTGTGGGCATTTCTTTCTCTCTTTCTCTCTTAGTGCTCATTATTGGTCTGTACACTCTTCTGATTCACATTTAAGCCCCACATATAACTGTATCCTGACTATACAAGGGCAATAAAAACAAAACGCAAAAAAAAAGCTGCACTGACACTAATTAAAATCTGTGTACATGTGTACATGCACCACCTTACCATAAGCTGTCTCACTACTAATTCATAAAGAATATTAGTAGTGCTCCTCCAGTTTAATTGGACAGTGAAAAAAAAGCTCACAATCAATACCACAGATGAAGAGATACATACTTTTAATCCATAATTTCTTCTTCTTCAACATTTAAGTGCAAAAGCTATTTATTGTAGCTTCGAGTTGCTAGTTTCAAGATAATGATCAGGCTTTTTCTTCCAGCTACACACGATTGGCTTTTCTTGAATGCACAAAAGGTTGCGTACAGCCTATTTGGACTTTATGTGTGAAACTGCTGGTGTGTAACACCTGGAGGCCTGTAAACACACTTCGATTTGTAAAATCAGAGGAGTTTCCCTTTAACCACGCCTGCAAAGAATATCTTATGCTACTGGTTGCCTTTTGGGACTACGAGCACACTATGTTCTTGGCTCAGGATGATGGGATGCAAAATCAAAACAATAAAACCCACTGATTACTTTTAATAACCATTTGTCATGAGTAGACATTGCCAAAAACAAAAAAAAGGGGTTGGAGTTCATTGTCTGATGTGTCGTCTGTTCTGGCTGTATCATTACTTAAATGCCAGTGCAGTTATTACTTTGTATCAGTGCTTTCTACGAAATGTGCTCCTAATAGAAATAAAAGCATTGACTCAGGCTCAGTAGAAGCTCTTATGGATTTGTCCATTCATGTATTTATGAGTTTTATTGCAACAGTTTTCAAAATCTACCTTTCAAATCATACCAGTCTTCAAAGAATACAAAATGATGCGTATTTTCCAGGATTGTTGGATAAAGCTTATGTGCTTGGAGCTTGGCATGACACCTGTCCATGTCCCACCAAAACAGATTAATGGTACACATTACCATTCTTCCTACAAATGGTTGCACTCACAAAACCCGCACAGACACACAAAAAGCAAACAAAATGTTTTGTATCGACAGTTTTGAAGAAAAATGTGTTAGCACATGTATTTGTTGTGCTTGATGCACAGGCAATAAACTCTGCACCCAAGTATCTGCATGCAATTAAGTTCTTACTTGTCTACCTGAATAACAAGACTTTTATTAAATCTAATGCAGAATTAGCAAAAGAACATGTAAAAGCAGACGTGCGTAGACATACTCGTTCACACAAACTCAATGAAAGAAAGTGAGGTATTCTAGACTAAAATTTAGCATATCACAAAACTAATTTTTGCATGTGGGGTACTGAATTACAAGGGGCTGCCTTTCCTTTTAAGGGTACTGTCAAAAAATCAGTGTTTTGAAAGTCTTCACGGAGAGGAACATAGGGATTAAAAGGACGGGATAAATCAGATCAGTCACATTCAAGCTTCTCCAGGAGTTAAAGTCAAACATGTCTCTCCTTTGGGCTCCTTTGGACTCTCCAGTTTGAGAGAAGCCAGGCAGAGACTGAATGAAGCTGCAAGACAAAGAGTGATTTGTATGAAGAAAAGACACATGCTCATGTCAAATAGTCTTTGCATATAGGTCTTGCTTGGTGAGTGCAGATATGACACAGGGACACTGCAACAGGGCGGAATAGAGACAGAGAGGATTTAGAGAGCAGGAAAGAGGGGTGGTATGACAGCGATAGAGGTGCTGGATGCAGATACTTTAAACACACACACACACACACACACACACACACACACACACACACACACACACACACACACACATACAGATGCATTGCTCTGCAGCTGAATCTCTTCCAGCACTAAGACACCCATATACACAAACTCATCATTTATTTTCCTTCTCTGCCTGCAGAGACACTCAAGCTTTTTCATTACACACACACACACACACACACACACACACACACACACACACACACACACACACACACACACACACACACACACACACACACACACACACACACACCTGCTCCCATGACTACTGAATCAATCCCGCTTTCATTCAGAGTGAATATGCATGCATCCACCACAGCTGCATGTGTGCAAGAGCAACTACATGCTTCTGCGAGTGCTACAGTGTCCAGTTTGCTCAGAAAATACTACCAGCATATTTTATCTTACCGCAGCAGAAGCACAGACTACATCTCTCTCTCATTCTCTGTCGTTTCTTCCCTTCTCCATTCGCTTTCAGTCGTTGTTTCTGCAGATTCTTCACATGCCGAGTTTTCTGTCCTTCCCCCTCTCGCACGTTTGTTGATCTCTTAAGATTCCTGAAATATCACTTCCCCAGCTCCCTCTCTATCACAAGAGCTGAAGAGAAAATTGGCATAGACTCAGTCTCTCTCTCTTTTTCTACCTTTCTCCTCTTCTCTCTCTCGCTCTCTCTCTCTCGCTCTCTCTCCCTCCAGCTAGAGAGGAGATGAGGTGTTCTGCAGCAGTGCTTCTGCCCCTCTCATTTCTCCACCTCTCTTTCTGTTGCCTGCCTCACTCTTTCTCGTTCTCATTTTCTTTCCACAAGCTGATAGAAAGCCACATGTGCTCGATACAACGTGTAATTTTTTTCTGGATGAGAAGTTTTCTTTGGCCCCTGGTGGCATTTTAGTTTTCTGCCATCATATGTGCATTAAAGACCTGTTTATAATGTCAGGTCATGCACAGGAGGTTATAAAACACCAGGGGGGACAAATCTTTACTTCAAACAGAAAAGAAAAGCATCATTTACTGTGTTTATGGCTCTGGTATCAGATCTTTACACGGCTGATTCTGAACTGGCTCTGTAAACAGCTTCTGTATAATGTCACATTGACAGGGGGTGGCTACAGTGGTAATTTATGTCTGAAAGAACAATAATTTAGTCCAGTAGGGATGCAGACACTGAGAGGCTCTCAGACTTACTGCAGTATAACATATATATATATATATATATATATGTATAATATTAATATATGTTAATACTTGACATGGCTATAGACTAAAAAAAGAGGGTGGATTATAAATGTTTACTCTGTAGCATGTTCCAGGCTTCAGCAATACAAATTAGGCATGCAGTGTATAGTATATCATATATAAATGGTGTAAAATTAAAGCAGACAGAGACTGAAGTGGCGGGGTTTTTTTTGCATATAGCACCCTCAGTTACAGCAGTGAGATGCATTTGAGTGCTGACAGTAAATGTGACTTGAAAACCAAAACCTGCCTTTCATATTAATGGAGTGTGCTGATGAGGAGAGAGGTATGCAGCTCAAACAGCATGACTTAAGCGAGTCTAATATTGGTCCCTAATCACATCTCGGCATAGAATATGTATTTTAAATTAACACGGGCTCCAGCGACAACAGGAAAGGTGAAAGCTCATCCTCAGGAGTCAAACTGGGATTAATCTGTAAACAGGATTCGTGGTTTCACTGGTGCGCGTGAGTATCAGCAAACAGTCACAGGCATAACAGGACTGCATTTAAGTATAAGATTTCATTATGGAAGGAGCTATAACATTAAAAATGAGAGCAGTTTTCATTATCCAGCCAGATGCTTTGTCTAAACTCATATACACACACTTGCTGTTTTGAGTGACAAGTATAAATGCATGCTGTGCACTATAAGCACCTGGACTGTGTACTTGTACCTGTCAAAAATGTTGCTATACTTTAGTGAGGCAGGTCACCCCCTGATGACACTGAAGAATTAATGTGTTGCACCGTCTAGAGCAGGAGTGTTAAACATAAGGCCCAGGAGCCAGAACCAGCCTGTCAGAGAATCCAGTCTGGCCCACGGTATGGCTTTAAAAAATTTGAGCATTTCAAAGAGAGAGGGGACAGATTTTTTATTTTTACCATTTGTTTTTTAGTTTTTCTGTCATCTTTCTTATTAAGACACAAACCATGGTCATACACCAGAAAATTAACTGTTTTCTTAGCGTTGATATTCCATTAAATAACAATTAAGTTCCAGTTTTTTAAATTTAACAGTAAAAGACATAAAAAACTTTTTAATTAGTGGATTAATTTCTTTATTTCTTACAGTGAAAGCCCAATGGAGCGTGCTAATGAGTTTCTTTAAGTTACTACAGCAGCATGTCTTCATAATGTGAAAAAACTGAAACATATTTTTGAAAGTGCACTGCAGGAAATTCAAGTAAACAAATTTTAGTAAACCTTCTGTAAAATCAGATTTGGAGGTGCTTTTAAAAAAATCGTTTACTGGACTTTAGCTTAACTGGTCTGGCCCGCTTGAGCTGAAATTGGGATTTAAGCAGCACATGATGTAAAACGGGTTTGATGGGGCACCTTTTAGGGTGAATATGACATGATTAAAGAACTGAGGTGAGACAAACACCAAGTCCAAACAGCAAGGAGGTCAGGGTGCATGGATAGGTCATCAAAAACATTTTTCAATAAAAGACTTCTTATTTCCCGTTTCCAGCTCACAGACAAACAATGTTTCCACATTAAATTTCAAGAGTTTTCTATTTTTAAGAATAATTCAATTCAATTCAATTCAATTTTATTTATATAGCGCCAAATCACAACAAAAGTCGCCTAGTGAAGCTAGGGAATCAGAAAACCCCTCTTTTTCCAGATTGTGGACAAACCATTTTAGACTTTGTAAACTGGAAGCTTTGCAGATTACATTTCTTGACATCTCTTTTTCAATTTCTTTCCAGACCATGACTATTTTTCTTTGTTTCCTGTCTCTGTCAGGAGCTGTTTTCACTGAAAAAATAAAAGAGCTCCCAGTTTCCTTCCTAACAAGCACCAAATAGCAGACAGACATAATTAGCGACTAACTGGTGAACATGTTGCAGCATTTAGCTTCTAAAGACAAGTTTCTTCAAGAACTGAGACAAAAAACCCGAAAACATAGCCAAACATAGGGTGACTTAGATCAGTTTTAATGTATATCTTTAGCAGCTAGTGTTAACGCACAGTACAAACCACAGTGGCTTCTAATAGAAATGCACGACTTAATAAAAAGTCAATACTGATACATGCAAATATTACACCAGCACGATCAGAACACCCATGTCATCCTGCAAGGATCATCCATATTTATGGCAATCCATTAGTGGATTCTTAGACTACTTCTACTGTCAGATCATGCTTTTGGGAGACCACAGATTAATAGCAGTCCCCATATACAGTATTATATTACAAGAAATATATTAGATAGCACAGCTACTTAATATATATATTACAGAAAATATAATGAAGAATTACCACCACCACCACCACCAAAATCCATCAGTTTTTAGATGCATGCTTTAAATATTAAAAGTTCAGACAGTCTAAAGTGACATGACATCCTGAGTCTGCGCTGGGTCAAATGTTGCTGGGAGCTGTTAAAAACTTACATGAGGACATGCATTTTTTATTTTAGCACTTAGAGAGGTTATTAAAGGTGGGAAGCGAAGAGTAACAAGATTAGAACAGTAGTCACAAAGCTTTTCTCTGTGTTGTAATCTGATATTAGACCTCTAAGTACATTTTAACACAGCCAGTGGTGACATGAAAGTTGGATTTGAAGATATCCTCCAATCACTTATAATTTGCTTGTTTAAAAAAAAGAAGAAGAAGAAGTCAAAGTTAAATACATTTATATAGTGCTGTGTTTATCATTATAATTTGAGTGGGTGCGTTGTGGTTGAAAGTCAGCCAGATGGTTGTGTAAGAAAGTAAATGATAGCGAGTCGCTCCTGCAGAATATGCTGTGATAAGGAAAGTGCCAAAAAAGAGTGAGAAAAAGATAAGAACTGAGAAGTCAGCAAGTATGAAGCTTTTTTTTTTGCAAAATGATGGATTACTAATGTGTAATAATGCATGCATGTGTGTGTGCGTGTGTATTCATGCATGTGTGTGTGTGTGTGTGTGTGTGTGTGTGTGTGCGCGCAGGTGTGTGTATTCATGCATGCGTGTGTGCATGTCACATAGTCTGACTTGGGTCTCTAATGGCTCTCCCCTTCATTTGCTTGATTCATTCAAGAGCCAACACACAAAAGCACGCACACCCACATGCCCTGCTGACTGAAAGGCAGCAAGGATAAGTGGTAGCTCGCTGAAAGGAAGGGAGAGAGAGGGGGTCGCCATAGCAACAAGGAGGGGTTGTCGCTTTTATTGGAGAAAGAAAATCAGCTCTGCCTAAACCCCCCACCCCAAACCACCACCACCAACTCTCCTCTCACTCTCCCAATTCTCCTTTCCCTGCTTCACCTTTCTTTTTCTCTGTTTGTTCATTTCATCTTCTCTGAGCTGACATCAGCTTCCTGAGACATGGACACATGATGTGGACATTCAAGTCACGTCCGTTGTTACAGTTGTTTCTTATTAGCACACTGGAGGTAAAATGGTTTTGATAGATCAGGTGCAAGGACGAAGTGTAAATGTGTGCAGGGAAATTAATATATTTGCCTCACGCACACACTAAAGACAGAAGTATGGCAGCATATATACAAATGTGGCTCATTGCTGCAGCAGTAGTGACAGTGTTTTGACACAACCTTGCAAATATTTTGAAAGTACTGTATGCCTTCAGCTGTCAGTGAGCCAAAATCCTGAGTCACATCATTTACATTTTTAAGAAAACAGGCTCTTTGTTCTCAGCACATCTGAGCAGAAGCAAGCGCTCTGTGAACTTCAGGAAGAAATGAGATCGATTCGTCAGAAAAACCACACATGCACAGGGCGCATGGTGGCACAAAAAAATTCAGCAACATGTTATGTCATGCTGTAACAGCCTGCATGTGAAAAATGATTTTAAAACAAGTCATCTTCTAATGTGCGGCAGATAATCTCGATCCTGTCACAGCATCTGAATTCTGTTTGGAGGTGGGCTGTTCCCCAACTGGACCTGGGAACACTCAAAAACTCAAGGACGTTTCTGCACAGCTAAATGTGATGTGGGAGGGTTGTGTATGTGCGAGAGCTTGCACACGGAAACATAGTTGAGGGAAAATTATTGAGCATTTGCTGCCATGGTGATAGGCCCAGCAGTATCTAATAGCAACGGGCTGTTGAAAAGCCTGAATTATGTGGGTGGGGAGGCGGTGAGGGTGGAGAATGAGATCAGTTCTGAGAACTGAACAGAGAGCAGTGTTTACACTTTTTACAGTATTTACATTTTCATCTTCTTTTTTTTCCTTTAGTACACGTTTGATAGTTTTAACCACTCGCTGTATAATAAAAGGTGGCTGCGGCCCTGATAAACTGCTTTAAGAAACATGGTTCTTGGTTGAGCGTGACATGTAACCACACATCAGGTCATATTATTTATTAGATTTCCTTAAAAACACTCCAGAAGACACCAAAAGCAAAGACGCAGTTAAGAGGCTGAGTCCATTGGCCTGACCTTGAACTAGCTATGGTTTACAGCTTCCTGTGCCATCATCCACCATTCACTCAAAGTGGCCCTGCCCCTGTATTTAACTCTTACTAAAATGTAAACGGGTGAGCTATGAAAAACTGAACAAAAAGCATCCCATTTGCAGCAGTAACAAGAAGGGTAAAAAAGGAGAAGGCACAAAATGTGTCCCCTGGATGTAATTGTGATTATTTCTACTGCAAAGCTGCACATTTTAGCATGGGACTGAGTTGCTTTTGGAGCCAGCCTCAAGTGGCCATCAGAAGAACTGCAGTTTTTGGCAGCTTTCACGCTGGCTCCGTTTTTACATCCCCCGGAGGTCGCTGCTCATTTTTCCCATTCATCCAGACTCAAACTGAGAAGAAAAAGTCATGTTCTCGCCATTTGTTCCCTCTGCTTTAAATATGCACTCTCACATATCTGAGAAGCTCACATGATCTGATAAGTTCCTCTGCTGCAAAGGCATGAAGATACAAATATAACCTTAACAGCTATTTCATTTAAACCCCAGTGAAGATGGGAGCTGCTCAGCATCTCTGCCCTTGCTCTCCAACAGAAGGTGCAGCACAGCGACATTAACATCACCAGGATTAATCACTATTTTCACATGTCACTCTACTGTCAACTAGCACTGTGTGCCCGTCTGTGTATGTGTGTGCGCTTTATGCAGCTGTGTGTATTGCGTGGGAGACGGCAACAGGTTTGTGTTCATTGCCTGGCTCCCTGTGCATGGTTGCCATGGTGAGAGAGACAGAGAGAGAGAGAGAGGAAAGAGTTTAGTTTGCGGTTCAGTAAGTTCAATGTAATTTATCTGTACAGCAAAAAAGAACAAGATCTGATGTTTCAGAGGTCGAGACCTGTTTTGCCTGAAGCGTACTTCTGACTTTTAAAAGTTCTGACTATTTTAAAGAGCAAATGACATCACTGCAGAGGGAACTGAAACGATCAGTGGATAAACAGCCTGTTGTTGCTTAACAGCTCACACAAAATGGACCCAGCTGCTACGCAGCTTATTGACTCTCTCTGGTGGTGATATTAAGCAGTGCATCTAATACTCTGCTCGTGTTTTTACCACACACTTATCAATGTGGTGCATTTTCTTTTTCACATTTTATCCAAACATACACTCAGTTTTTTATTTCTTCGAGTCCATTACAACTTGTGGTGACTGGTGTGGGATAAATGATTGCTCTTTTAAAAATCTAAAAAAGATATTTCAGACTTTCACAGGAAAAAAAAGATGTTTTTCTCTCTTTTACCGGAAAAATATCTGGGCCCATAATACACAGTACTTACCATTAATGAAGCAACAGTGGTGCAGCCACATATATCAGCGGAAAATGTGTAGCTTTCACTGTTGGTTTAATGAACAGCGCAATGGTGAAACTGCAGTGGCTACCCGCTGTTCGGAGGTGATAATGTGCGTCTTTGAAAAGATATTTCTCAGCATTGTGTGGAAACTACAGCATGATGATGCACATCTCAGATACTGGCTCAGCGTTGATTGTGTTTCTATCCTAGTAATGGCTCTCGGGATGACAATGCCAGCCAATCCACCACTTCAGTCCAGGCTGAAATTTCAATACCCAATAATGAGCTACTTCAGCCTGAGATAGCTCATTATTGGCTAACAAACTGAGACACACTGAGACACATACGGTAGACTGTATATCAAACTTAGTTCATATAAGGCAGAATCCATGCCATGCAAACTGCCTGTCTCATTACCCCACTTGTCACTGAGTATAGCTATGGCCCATATGTATAACTTCTAACACTTGTAAAGGCTGTTCGTATTGAATTACTTTTTTGGTTTCATGTGTGGATAACTTTATATTTAAGGCATTTTCTCCTTTAATCACTAAAAGTCAGTATCTGTTAATGAAGCTTTATAAGCATAAAAAAATAGCTTAAGGATCCATCCATTGCAGTTGGTCTGGAGCCTATCCCAGCTGTTATAACAAGAGAGGCGGGGTACACCCTGGACAGATCGCCAGTCTGTTGCAGGGCTAAAACAGAAAGACAAACAGCTATTCACAATCATGATCACACCTACGGTCAACTTGGAATCACCATTTAGCCTGACATGCATGTCTTTGGACTGCAGGAAAAAACCAGAGCACCTGGAACGAACACACTGTCATGTTGGTGTGAAGTGTGGCTGGTTAGGGCCCAAACGCAGTCTCCAAAAGCAGGCAGATTTCCAAGGTCGTAAAAAGTCAAGACTAAATAGGATGCATACTTGGAAAATGGTGCTTCAGTGAAATTTACAGGAGCTTCCCCTGAAACAGTTAGATATTGGAAGCAAGGCAAAATATATGGCGATACGTGTCAGTGCTTCTTCGACTGAACTTTTTATTTCAAATCTGCCTTGAGTGCCTGAATTTTTTGCTCCTAATGATTTAAGCGACACCGGTAGTGCCTCTGTTACTTTTTTCCTTTTAGGCGAAAAGTACATTTAAGAAATTGAGTGTGATGTACAGAGCAGCCAACTTTAGTAACCTCAAAGAGATCTGATTTAACCTACGGACACATAATCAAAAGGCACTTGAAGGTTATCAGTGTTTCCTGAAAATCTCTTGAAACGCTCATGTTGCACAAACAAATACGTTTTTTGTTTTTTGCATTTACTGATTAGCCAAATCAGCCATAGTTAACAAATATTGCGCATACGTAGAAGAAGTGAGGGCTATAAAAGAGCGTTAGTGTCCTCAGATTGCTGTGATACAGTAGACAACATGGACAGACTACTCATCTGCACCGGTAAGTTGAACTTCAAAAACTTTCTTACATTTAAACAGAATATCTCTTTTCAGCTGGTTAATACAAATTGATGCTGAGTAGTTAACCTGCCTTCTCCTTCTTCACCCTTTTTGATCTCCTTTCTCTGCAGGACTGGCTCTTTTGCTGCATGTGCATTTAGGTAATTGTGTCTTTTATCCACTGTTAGGCTGATGTGTGTAGACACATTTTAGTTACAGTGTAAGAACTATTCCTTGTCTTGCAGGAACATCGTACATCCTTTCCTGTTATTTTACTAGCTGGGCACAGTACCATCTGGGGGCTCAGCTTCTTTGACTTATATCAAAAGTCAAAGAAGAAGAGGTTATGATCTGCAAAATGCAGAGATGAAGATGAGTCATCACATACCTGACCTCTCACCAAAATGATGCCCTTGTCTTCCTTAAATTTCACCCTTAATCTAGACTACTGAGTGATTCCAGTTTTTATTATCAGGTCTTCTGATAACTTCCACATCCACACAGATATCCTTTATGTTTCAGCGTGGGTGACTGCAAACCCAGAGAGCCATTTAAATGTTAATGTGTGCAGTTGTTACTGTAGCGATGGGAGCAACACATGAACAAGCCACCCGACTGATCTATACTTTAACAGGCCTACGGTCTGACCTCAGGCTTTCTCAGTGTTTAAAAAAACAACAACCATGTAACAGCTGTAACTGCTTTTTGTTCCTCGCCTGTCTGTAGAAGTTGATGAGCGCCTTTGAGGAGGAGGGAAAGAAGACAAACCGTCCTCGTCTGTTGCTGACCGCTGCTGTCTCTGCTCGAAAGGAGACGATTGACTCTGCGTACCAGGTTGCCCAGATTGGAGCGTAAGTACAGCGCATGAGCTGAGACATGCACACACTACATACCTCCACATTTGTCATCCAGAACTCAGCCCTTACTAAACATTAGCACCTGTGTTTGTTTGTAAGTGTGCTGGACTACATCCATGTTATGACCTATGACTTCCATGGCTCGTGGGAACATAATGTTGGAGAGAACAGCCCTCTCTATAAGGGCCCTAGTGACCAGGGATCCATGATCTACTACAACGTGATAAGTGAAGGCGTCATTATTCCTCGGTCTAAAACATTTTTTTACTCCTGCTTTGAGTTAATAAAAAAAATATTGTGGAAGAGTTAGACAAACTGCTCTGTGCTCTATTGTTTTAAGGACTATGCTATGAATTACTGGAAGAACAATGGTGTCCCAGCTGAGAAGCTGCTTGTTGGTTTCCCCACTTGTGGCCACACTTTCCACCTGACTTCCTCTAACACAACTGTGGGAGCTCCTGCCAGGGGACCTGGACCTGCTGGACATTTCACTCGTCAGACTGGATTCTTGGCCTACTACGAGGTCTATTTCCTAATCTGTGTGAATGCATACATTAGATAGGAGAGTTCATGCATGTTAGTTTAAATCTTTTCTTCCCACCAGATCTGCACCTTCCTGAAGGAAGGAGCCACACAGGCTTGGGACAACGCCCAGAACGTGCCCTATGCCTACAACCAGGGAGTCTGCGTTGGATATGACAATATTAAGAGCTTCCAGGCAAAGGTGTGAAGTAATCTTTTTTAAAAATTTATTTACATTATTTAATTGTAATTCTTGTCACAAATGTGCATTTCTTAAGCTGATTAAACACTTGGTTTATTTTCTGTTTTGCAGACTGAGTGGTTGAAGCAGAACCGTTTTGGTGGCGCTGTGGTGTGGACTTTGGCTTTGGACAACTTCACCGGCATGTTTTGCGGCCAGGGGCGAAACCCACTCATCAACACTCTAAAAAGTGGATTAGGAACTGGAACTTGTACGCATGAACCACATATCATCTGGGAATAGACATGTAAAAGTTTTCCCTTTTGTTAATCTCTTTAATTTTTCTCCTCAGCCTGCAAAGCTCAGCCTAACCCCCCACCTGCAGTCACACCAAGCCAGCAGCCCAGTGGAGGCAGCACAGGATCTGGCTTCTGTACTGGCAAGCTGAACGGACTCTTCCCTGACCCGACCGACAAGAAGAAATTCTACAAGTGCAACCAAGGACAAACCGACATCCAGTAGTGCACTGCCGGCCAGGTGTTTGATGACAGCTGCAAATGCTGCACCCGCTCTCAGTGAAATGAATGAATCTATGTGCTGGGTAAACAATCCACTAGCCCACCAACACAAAGAATGGCTCTGTAACGCCTGCCATTGATTTAACCTAAATAAAGCATTTAAAGCATCTTTGAATCTCTGTTTTGTGAACTTGTTTTCATGGGTCCACAAATCAATAAATCAATATCAAGTTATTCTTAAATAACAAAAAGCCTCAAACATCAGCAACTGATTTATTCATCTATTCACTCTTCTGCATCCAAAAGAGAAATACAAACAGAACACGATAAAAGCTGCATAAAATATATTATAATAGAAAAACAAGTGTTTTATTAAAAGTTTTATTTATTTGTTTTAGTTATTTTTTGCATTAGACTGGAAATATAGATAGCACACAAACAGAGTAAAGCCTTTAAAACCACTTGTGAAGATTAGTTTCTTAAATGTAAAGCCTTTCATGCGTTTACTGTATGTGTAGCAGAAGGCTGAGATAAGCATCACCCAGCTACTACCAAAATAGTTGATTAAAGTTTCCCAGTATATTTCTGCCTATCTCAGAAATACACACACACTTCAGGAAAGCAGGGTAATAACATCAGTCAGCAAAGAGCAGACATACTGTACCCTTGTTACATGTGGAAGGTCCAAGAATGACATGCATCCCTACAAATGCCAAGAGAGGCATCCAGCAGGTGAGGTGGTGAAGATGAAGATCACCTCTAATGACAAGAAAGCTTGAACTGAAGGGCATCCATTTAACTCACTGGTTAGAGCAGGCAAACCATATGTCACCAGACTAATGGAGAGGCCTGGGTTCAAAGCTACCCTGAGGGCATTAGCTCTGTGTTAGCTCTGGCCTTTCTACCAGCTTTTCCATTTTCTCTCCACTGTCCTGTGTGCTCTTTGGAATAGGTTATATTGTAATTGATTATAATGGTGTCAGTGGTTAATAATAATTTTAGATTGAATGTAGAGTTCAGGCCAAAAATGAAAAGCATTACAAAGAAAAGAAATGAAAAGCAACAGTCAAAAAGCATGAAGAATAAAATGGACCAAAATGAGGTAATATAAAGCTCAGCCAGACCTTCTGGATACACAATAAGTGACTGACCCAAATCCTGCACGCACAGTGGATAAAACTAACACGAAACTAACATGAAACTAACATCAGAGATCACAGAGATGTACATTTGCTCTATTTCACATATATCAGAGATATTTAGGCTTCCAGGATGAAGACAGACAAATGTAAGGTGGCTTCATGTATGAAACAGAGGTTAGCAACCCTGTCAGCTGGAACAGAATTAACACATAAGGAGAGACAAGTGTGAAATACACAACCTGGAGATGCAAAAGTTATACATTCATACAATAAACATATTTCAAATGCATATACATTTGGCATAAGTTGAGTGAGTGTACTGTATTAAACTCTCCCCAAAACATTAGGTGATTTATTAGTTTCTGAAAGTTGTAGTTGTATACTTTTTATATAACGTATGTATAGATATATGATTGATGTTTAACAAAAAACTCATTGATTTGTAACAGTGAAAAAAACATAAAATTTTGAAACCGCAAAAAACAAAAAAGTGGTTACATAACTAGTTACAGCTTGTTAACATCTTTCCAGCAAGAACAGTCATATGAGTCATATTTAGACAAACTAGTTCATCACTTTTTTTATTCAAATTGCATAAAAGACTGTCTGGACTCGAAGAAACGAAACTGTCTGTGACCTCTTTCAGACACAGATTTGCCGTAGGTGATGCTGCTTGAAGCTTAAAAAAAAGGAAAGAAAAGGTGAAACCCTTAATTATACTGCATAATTATATTGTTTTTCAGTCTATACTGTCAAATGTGACTCATTTCGAAGTCTTTTTTGTAAATTGTTACATTAAAATGTGTTGTTTTCTTTTGGGGCTTTCCATTGGGGTCTTTATTAGTATAGTGCCTGCATCACACTATGAAAAATAAATACAATATATTTCTGTTTGTTACCAGTGTTAATGCAAAAAAAAATGACATTTAAGAGGATGCACAAGTTGCAGTCATTTTTTTAGTATTGTTTGCATATTTCACAAAACAGCTGGCGTCTTTGACGACAACTTTAAACAACAGTAAAATGTACTATTTGCTAGGAGTTACAATTACTAACTGTCATTGTAACAGATTGTACTGAAGCTGGGGCATAGATGGCTCTGCTATCGTGGTTTGACAGCACTGAATATTAGCACTACAATAAATCAAAGTTCAAAATCTTACTTATTTTACAGCACAAAATGACCCACTCTTACATCCTCTGGAAGTCCTGAGGTGTATAATTGTATGCCATTTAGTCCTTCAGCAACATAGGCTGTAATACACAAAGTGTGAGTGGCCAGAAGATGATTTAAACTAATGGCACTTGACCAGACCTCAGTTTGTGTGCTGACGTCAGAAACATACTTAACCAAAGCTTAGAGTACAGCCGCTGTAATGACAGTGTGATACATGTCACGGCCATCAGAGATGAAAAAACAGGTGTTACAGACAGGTAAACTAGAAACACAGCACAAAGCATTTCTCAGCAGATTATTCAAATATCTCAGCTCTTATTATGTCCACATTAAAACAACCATTGCAGTCATACACATGCAAACAAACACATCAACTGGTGATTAATTGGTGATTCTAAATTTTAGTTGTGAATGTGAACATGAATAGTTGTCTGTCTGTTTGCCCTGCGACAGACTGGAAACCTGTCCAGGATGTACCCCAGCTGAGATAGGCTCCAGACCCACTCCCACCCTGAATTGGAAAATTGGATAAAAATGTGTGGATATCTGCACTGAGTATGTAGAGTTAGCAGTCGGAGGTACCAGCGTTCTCGTTTCTCTTTATAGTCTGGGTTTGAATGACCAATCATTTTAGTAGGATAACCTGAAAACTACTCCAACCCTGTATTTTGGAGAAAGGTAAAACTCAATGTTTTTTAAAAAAGTATTATTTTTTTTGATGTGTGATAGTTAGAAAGGTTTTTTTCTTTGTTCCCTAATTGTCAAAGCTTCCACTCACCCATCCATCCTTTTTTTCTGCTTATCCAATTCAGGGTCACAGAGCAGAGGCAGAGTACACTTTGGACAGATCTCCAATGTGTCCCAGAGCTGACACAAAAAGACAGACAGCCATTCACACTCACATTAACACCCACAGTTATCAATGAACCCAACCCAATGCATGCCTTTGTACTGTGGGAGGCTGCTGGAGCACTTGGAAAGAACCCACTCAGGAACCGGGAGAGCATGTAAACTCTGCATAGAAAGGCCCCAAACTGCATTCAAACCCTGCACCTTCTTGATGCGAAACATTTGAGCATTTGGTGAATAATTAAAAAGAGAAAAAAAACATCTTTCAATTAGGTCTAGATATGTTTGAGTTTGGGTCCTCACCAGTGATACTTAGATTTAAACAGTGTGTGCGATGAGCAAATGAGTTGTTGCATTTGGCTGAAAGCTATCACCCACAAAATTTAGCTCTACCTGAAAGGGTTCCTGGATTGTTATAAGATAAACTTTGATAAGTTTGATAAACTTTTTATTTGTGGATTTTGGGGTTGTTGAACAAAGGTGCAGGGGCACAGGTGAAAATACTATCAGCACAACAATGAAAAACATTCACCAGTTTCCATGGATCATAACGATTCTGCAGGTGGGTTTGAGTTTTTAGTACTACTGTAAGTAATTCATGATCCTATTTTTTTCTTCCCTTTTTAGCTACTGGAAATGGTTTTGGAAAAATGCTTTGTATTGTAGCTTGCAAGTGAAAATGCAATGCAAGTGCATTCATTCGACACATTAATTTTTCCATTTCTTGTGTTTCTAATTTTTGAAGCGGCTACCCTGAGAATGTGAAAATACCCAACTGTGACACACTCAGGTCACACCCAAGCAGTATTATTATTAATGGAAGACATCAGTGCAAACTGTATTTAAGAAGCTTCTGAGACAAAATCTTACATGATTGCTCGTTACCATCATAATCACACAGTACTCTGTTCAGGGTAGAAGTCAGATCTATTCAAAGGAGGGTGCAAGATTATATAATCCAGTCCTGCCTGCAAAGGACCAGTTTATATATTTATATACATAAAACAACCACCCAACTAACAAAACACAAAAAACAGACTGAAATAAAAACATCTGATAGTTTCCTTTTCCTTTTACTACTTTTCAAATATGACAAATTCTGAAAAAATATCAGTTGCATTTTTATTTACTACATTTAAATATCAGCAAATAACTGACAGGAAAAGGAACTGTGCTTTAAAGACAAGCATAGTTAATGACACAGAATCAATCTCTACTAATATAAGAATAAACAACCCCCCCCAAAAAACTGCCAATAAAATATCACCTGATAATAATGCCCTATCAAGCAATACATATATTAAAATATTTGTTTTTTTCTCCATGTCAACTTTGTTTGTGTGATTGAGTCTTCTCTTTTTCTGTACACACACGAACTCACACAAGCTGCAGCAGGACATATACAGTAGTATATACAATAGGTCATAAAGACAGGGGAGAAGACCCAGACATTTCTCCTAAAAGAAGAAAGAAGAAATGTTTAGATAGTAAGAAGAGTCCACATCCTCATTTGGGAACATTAGATCTCAGCTGTTATGCAGTATATACAGCATTCTGCTCAGTAAAGTGTTCATACTTTGTTTGCAGTGTTGACTTGATTGCATTGTGCTCTTAAATAAACCCATTCTCCCTGTCGAAGGACATAGTTTTTCTTTTCTTTTTTTTCTTTTCAAAGATAATGCTGATCCAACTATTACCAAACAGACTGTAGAAATTAAAAATACATCCCAAAGAGCGCTCAGGTTTCAGGAAGTTAACATGTAAGTTCTGTGCAGTCTGCTGTGAGTTTATATTCGGGCTGCTTTCTGCCTCCCAGAGGTCAAAAATGACTTAACTTTCAGAATGTTCAAAACAAGGTATTCATAGAGCAAACACAGGAGAAGCCTCATTATAGCCACGAACTGGAGATTACATTCAGATTAACTTCTGCTTTATTTTTGCTGTTGTTCCTACGGTGGCAGCGTTCTTCTGAGTAACGCTCCCCTCGATGGACGTCCAAATAGGGATGCCATTCCTCAGATGGCGAGCACAGTGACTTCAGACGCTGCAGAATATAAGAAGCGTAAATTTTAGTACTGTGTATTTATTTTAATACTCACAAATCATTTGTGGGATTGACTGAAAAAAAAAGATCCAAGCAGTTCAACAACTGCTACAATCTTTCAAATGTAGAAAAAGACAAGAATAATCCACAGTCAATCCACTGCACAAGTACACACCTTCCAGGGGTTTCCCTTTGCTTTTATCAGCTTATACCCAGCAACAACAGGGATCCACATCAGGACAAATGCAATCATGCACCAGCCTAAAGTCATGCCCCAGTCTGGGTACGGGATTCCTCCATAGTTAGGGGGTTCAAAGTAAACCAGAGACGAGATCAAGAGGAACTAGACAAAAGTCACAAAAAAACCACAAAGTTCACTACTGGTAGAGACAAACAACTACAACATATTTGTGTACACCTATACACGTTAATAAAAGTCAATACTTTTACATAACACAATGTTTTTGCCTTTTAAATTCTCTTGTACAGCAAACAAGGCAGCACTGTGAACTCACCACTATGATGCAGGGACTGATGAAGAACCAACATGCTCTCCACCACAGCCAAAATGTGGAAGTCTTCATTCCAATCATCATCTCAATGTCTTTGATAAAACGGTTTCCTCCTGCAAGATGGAAGAAGAATATAAATATCCTGGAATTTAAGACCATCTGTCACCTTTCATATGCACAAACTTAGATTGTTGTACTTACCGTAAATGTAGGAGATGGCAATAATCTCCAAAAGCACCAAAAATAGCAGCACCCAGCTGGCAACAAACTGGTCAATTAGGGTTACCCAGTATATTCCTGCCTATGATACACACATGCATGAAAAACACACAAAACCATTATACATTATACATTTATACAGAGAGACTGAGCAAGTTAACTATTTTATAACAGCCACAGAAAGTTGTGCTAAGACAGACTTACCCTTGTGACACATGGTAAACCCAGTAGGTAGAGGATAGAACATAACGTTACAGTTAATAAGGCATGTTTGGATTTGAAGACTGTGGGGAAAGCGTCGAGCAGGCAGGTCGTTATCACCTCTAATGACAAGAAGAGAGATTTTAGTTTGTGTAGATCAAACAGCAGTGGGCTGAATGTTCTGCAAACATCACACTGAACTGAAGCTTCAGATCTAACCTATTCCTGCAAACTGGGAGTCCAAACCAACAGTCAAAAGCATGAAGAAGAACAAAATGGACCACAGCGGGGAGATGGGGAGCTTAGACAGAGCATCTGGATAGGCTATGAAAGCCAGACCAAACCCTGCACAAAGACAAATAAAAGGGGAAAAATCATCTGGTAGCATCATCTGGAACCAACATGGTTTATCCAGCTTATTATGGTTTGCAGGATATCAAATACTGCCAATATTTTCTTCATGCAGCATTGAGACCAGTCTTGCACTCATTTGTAAAGGATCCCATGAATTTCTGAAACCTAGTCGCATTCTTTGTTTTAGTGTCTGAATATAACCAAGTACTTTTTAGTGTCTGAAACTAATAAACAGGCAAAACTGAAAGCACAAAGCTGACAGAATGGCAGTATTTAACACAGCATGATAAGAGTGTGTTAGTGTTGTATGTCTGACCTTCCTTTACCACTTTTGAAACTGGCGTTTTGTAGATGTGAGCCATATGTCCCAAAATTGAAAATATGGCAAAGCCTGCAAGCACACTGGTCCCTAGAAAGAGATAAAATCAGGAAATGTATAAAATTAAATGCAAAAACAATTTCATTCTTTCTAAAATTTAGTTAGAGAGGTCTCTACCTGCATTAGTAAGGGTGACAACAAACGAGTCCTTGAACACGTTGTTGTGAAAGTTGTTATAGGAAGCAAGAGCCATGAGTCCACCCCAGCCAATAGAGAGAGAATAGAAGGTCTGAGTTGCTGCATCTTTCCACACCTAAAACACAGAGTTGTACTGTAGATCTTTGTTTTCTCAGAAAACAAATGACTTTATTGGATTCCACATGAACAGTGACAGTTTCCACCTGAACTTCAGTCAGTTTGGTCAGATTGGACTGAGAACCAATGTAGAACTCTATCCCATCTTTGGCTCCCTCTAGAGTCACACCTCTGATCAGCAGGATCACAATCACCACGTAAGGGAAGGTAGCAGTGAAATACACAACCTGGAGATACAAAGACTTGTTACTTTGCAGGAAAAGCAAAAGACTGCATTTTGTTACATTTCTTAAGCCTACATTCTAAATCTTTCAAGCCCTCTGCATTTCAGTACGGACAGTTTAGCATCACATACGAAAAGTGCAGTCTGTCATTTTGTTGTTCTTGGTTTACTAATTTTAATAATACTTTAACACTTTAATACTTTAATAGTTGCTTCGAGTTAGATGAGATGATGAAAATCAGTCCTGTTTCAGTACATTCAGCTAATTATGAAACTAAGGGAATATTTTGTTAGATTACTATAAAATCGTTCAAAACTAAAAAAGGAAACCAGCACTATAGACTGTCGATAAAAGGTTTCAAATAACCATCCTGAGTTTTTTAAACTGGATAACAGAAACAAGGTGTGGAGCTGCCTGAGACATGGCTGCACAATAGAAAATATAAAGCATGTGGTGTCTTTTTTTATTTATTTTTTGCCATTTTAAAGGGGAAAAACATTTGGAGCAGCATGGTGGTGCAATAATTAGCACCTTTGCCTTTGAATCCACGTGTGGAGTTCGCTTGTTGTATTGATGCCTATGTAGTTTCTCTTGGGGTTCTCCTATATATATGTATATACATACAGGGCACCTTTTGTCCTATGACACCTGAGTTGCTGAAGTCAAAGAAAATAGCAGGATGGGACCATAATTTAAAAAATTATGTTATGAACATAATTTAAATCTAGTAATAGAGAGTATTAAGTCCTTGAGAATGTGTATGGTATATATGAGGTCATGAGCAGGGGGAGTCACACCCTGCTGGCTATAAGAAAAAATACCACAGTGACTTCACTTATCAGATGCTTATTAGACCTTTTACATACAGTTAGTTTGTGAAACTAAACAGCTAATATCACAAACTAAATTATTCTAAATACATGTGTGGATTTGTATGCTGGACAAACGAATATTAGTCCATCTACACGGAGGACTTTGACGTACTTTGCCTGATGATTTGATGCCTCTGATGAGCGCAGCAGTAACAAGTATGGAGCTCAGCAGCAGACAGAGAGCCAAGTGCCAAACTACTGGCCCCGTTTCATCAAGACCCCCGGACCTCTGCAAAGCCACATTACTGCAAAGAAGAAGACACGTGTATTTGTACAAACAGTGTGACAAGTGCTCTTATTTGTGCCTGTGTGCACGAGTGTTTGAGTCTTACTCCCAGTACAGTTCACTCGGAGTCTGTATCGAAGAGCAGCTGCTGTTTTCCTGAGTCCAGTTGGTAACCAAAACACTGCTTACATTACAGGACACTAGAAAAAGAGAGAGGACCTGTGAGTGTCCAATATATAAATCTTAAATCAGTATTTACCACAACACAAATACCTGAGATTGGATCTGAAGTGGGTGCTTTAATTTCTCCAGAATAATTACATTTTAGGTTACTGAGACTCAAAAACACATCAAAATACTTTATAATCTTTATAACTGATATTAATTTATGTTAAATCAGTGTATGTGGTGATACAGATGCCACAGACCAGCAGATTTAATCAGCCGCTCTTTACAAGAATACAAGAATATAATGTACGCACCTTCAGGCGTGGTGCTGCAGTTACTGCCATCGCAGCTGGAACAGCCGGACCACGGCAGAGGACACTGCATGGAGGCGAACATGTAGTACAGGCTGTAGGCGATGATGACGTTGTAATAAATAGACACTATTACAGACACCACAACCATGGCAACACCAATACCTGAAGGGATAGATAGGGCATAAAAGATACTATTAATTTCAAAAAATATTATCGGAAACTTCACCAGACAAAAGCTGTCTCTTTTTAAATGAGTTTTTGATTGAACTAATCATAATAAGTTTACTGATCATACATAAATGCATGCTATTTTTGTTTATTGCTGTAGTAATTTAAAAATCTTATTACACTTTCTTTAATTACACTGCAGCATTCTTCTTTTTGTTTGAAGAACATAAAACAATTTTGTATTCCTCATTAGAGCTGTCATAAAAAAAATTGGGTTATGGTCAGTTTTTGGTCACACAGTTGACCATTAACCAAAAATCTCATTAAGGCGAGTTTAGGGCGGATTTACGGTGACACAGCTCTGCATTGGCCACAAGCCTCATTAAATGTACTGTTAATGATTCATGTCACATGCAAGCACTACTTAAGAAAAACAAATAATAAAAATTAAAAAATGCACATTTATATTTATTGGAACGTTGATTAATTCATAACATTTTCTTTTATTAAAAAAAAAACATTAAAATTACCCTGTATTAATGGCACTGCTCTCCATACATTAACTGGACCTTGGCTGCAGAATTGACCAAAGGCACTTTCCAAGAAGAAAAGAGGAATTCCAACCACCACCAACATCACGAAATATGGGATAAGAAAGGCACCTGCTCAAAATCAAGGATTTGGTGGTGAAGAGGAAAACAAATGTTATAAAAACATAGTTGCTTTCAAATAGAATCTTGGATAATGGATTAGAAAATAAATGCTGATGTACCCCCTCCATTCTTGTATGCCAAATACGGAAATCTCCAGATATTTCCCAGACCAACAGCATATCCGATCATAGAGAGAATGTACTCCTTCTTGCTGGTCCAGTTACCACGCTCAGTATTCTCATCCCCATCATCCACACGTGGATCCTGCTCATTTAAAAAGTTCCAAACTGTTGAAAACTTGTAAAACTTGTGACGTGTGTAAGCAATTATCGGACGCACCAGGACTTTCAGAAAGAATAAAGATGTTAGAGAGAAGAGTCTGTTTTAGAACAACGGTATGGTACATATTTTAAATATTAATTAATCAACACCAGGACACAAAGTCTCAGTCACTATAGTAATTATATACTACAAAGTTGGTTTCATTTTTCAGCTGAACCATTTTTTCTAAATATGTGACAGTTACATCAAAAACAACAACAAAAAACTACTATGGTCTTTATACAGGCAAGTGTCTTCTTCCTCAGTCTATTTCTCTATTTTTATGCTGTAAGTTATCCAGTGAAAGTCTGGTCAGTCAGTTGTGCAGACCTACCTGGTCGACAACAGCAGGATTTCTGAAAATTAAACTCTTGAAACTTTGCCACCTGTATTCCCGCATGTTCGTTCGCCTGCTTGTTAGGACAGAATAAGAAATTTAAAGTTAACTACATCTGTTTTAAAGTCACCTCTCTAAAGGCGAGCTGGTGATGTGTTCCAACCAATCACCTGCCTCATCCCTCCCCTTGAGATAGTTGTATGCAATTACCTCAACTCCCACTCTAATCTTAAAAAAAAGAGGTTATAAACATCAGTGAAGGAGATTTTCCTCTTTTTAAAATTAATGACACACCTGCAGACAGTCTGATAACGTCAGTGTCACTTTAAGCAATCATGTGGAGCTATTATTAGATGGTAGTCGTGTTCACTGTATAATATCATGGTGCTAAAATACAGTGTAGTGTAGGAGTGAAAACTTACACTGATAAAAAAAGAGTGGAGCTCTGACTGTTTACGAGTGTCCAGGTTGTGGGTGACTCAGCGTTGTGACTCTAAGCCTGCATCCTTATCTTCAGCACTCCACCCTAATGCCACTGCTGTAATGCACCGTGGATGGGACTCATTTCGGTCAGTGACATCTACACATAATGACTGTACGGATGACCCTCGTGTTGTGGTGGATTTTTGTTTGATATGTATAACTATGTAACTATATACACTATATATCTATGCGCACTGAACCTATATATTTTAACTTTCATGTAGAGTCTTAAGCACAAGACATTTTTGCTTCACCGAGGTTTATTAAGTTGGTACTGTAACAGGGCAGTTAATGTAGGGGGAGAGTTCTCTTGAATAATTTACTTAATAATTAATTAATTTAACATCTTTAATGCAGCACAACCAAAACAGTAACATTGTAACAGAGATCCTGAACACATAACGATAAAATATCATACAAAGTACACACACACACACACACACACACACACACACACACACACACACTTTGAACCCAAACTGAAGTGTTTTTAAGCATGTAACCTGTGTATTATATGTTATAAGATTGTGCCACTTGCTGAATAAGATTTAATAATTAGGATTAATGTCTGACCTTTGACCGTGTCATGACCTATTGTGATAAGCCAGAGCAGGGGTACTCAGAGTCCTGACTGGCCTTTGGCCAAGACCTTGGCCGCTATCTGACCCCAGCAGCTGTGCGGGGCGTGTGGGAAAGTTACCCAGCAGCAGGGGGCGGCGATACTGGTCCCTATATTAGGGGACCAGAGGACGCCCCCAGAGCTCTTTTTCCTCCTGCTGCTGCTACCTGTCCGTCTCTGTGTTGCTCTGCTGTCTGTGCTTAAGGCTGTACACCCCGGGGTTTTGCTTTGCTTGCTTTCTGCTTTGTAATTTTCTTGCTAAATGTCTGTATGTATTTTTCCTGCTGTTCATATGATTCAGTGTATTAAACTCTGTTCCAAGAATTCTACTCTTTTACAGAGCATCTTTTTGAGTGTCTTGGTTTTAATTGGATTTGGATCTCCACATCGTTGGTGGAAGAAGGTTATCAGGATGGCTTCAAAATTTGCGACCACAGTGTGTCTGTGTCACTTGTAATAACAGATGGCGTGCCCACATGATGGTGACTGGTGACAAAAGGAGATGAATGAAAAATGCCTCAGATTATTCAGCACAGTCCAAACACAGATGTTAAATTGATTTCATTCACATAAGCTAATAGTGTAAGCGCATATGTAACGCCGACTTTGTCTTTGGTCATAATTTGGTAAGCTGTAACTTTACCAGCTAGTGCTCTGTGGACACAAAGTAACCAGATCACAGGGAGACCTTCTTAACAACATAGAACAATATAAAACAATGTATTTACGTAACTATGACGTTGGTCATCAAATATAACGGGCCCTGGTTTTGACATTACATCATTTGAAACATTAAGCAGACATACGAGACCAATAAAGGACATTAATGCTACCAGCCAGATATTGTTTGCAGGGTTCTGACCCACATGCGTTAAAATAGTTTGGCCTCATGTGTTGTTATTCAGTAATACTAATGGTTTTCCTAATGCTAAGTGCAAAAATAATAAAGCTTACTACTTAGTTTTCATTTCCTGCCAGGGACACATATTCCCTTTGGGATTGTGTCAGGAGGGACATCCGGCATAAAACTGCCAAATCAAACACGTGGAGCTGCCCGCTGTGGCGACCCCTTCTGAAAGTAGCTGTCCCTCTCTCCTTCTTGCTGTGCGCCTTCCTGACATCAAACCAGTTTGAACATGTTGGTGTTCATATTTGTGCGTGCACTGATGAAAAACATGGAGATGAAGGAGAAAAACAAAACATACGCAGGGAACATGAGCACAAAGCAAAGCATGACAGATAAATGTAAGGTTGGACTTTACTACAGAAGATGAAGACTTTGGTCGTTAGTTTTCACCAGAATCTTTGTTAACACAAGTATCTGCACTTCTGCTGAGTAAACAACTTGTGCACGTTTGTCATCTGAGGTTATTATTATTATTATTGTTGTCTTAAGTTGGCTGTGCTTCCAGGTTACCTCGTTTCCTGTCCATTTTCACTACTACTGCTATCAACTAAACACTTGGCTCAGTATGGGTACACCTAACAGACCTTATTCCACTTGCCAGATTGTCTCTGTGTCTGCAGTGATTCTGCATTACAACATTTTCTGGTGTTGTTTATTCTTTAAGAACCTCAAAATTGTAAAACGTTTTTGTTCGCTCCTCATTTTTGCCTTTTTCCCTGCTCCCTGTCTGCTCTGATTGCCTTGCTGGTTTGCTGCCTGTGACCCCTGCTTTGTGTATGCTGGATTTTGGAGTTTCCCATAGATCCCAGAATAACAGTGGAACTTTATGTCATATCCAAAGGTCAAATGTAATTATCAGGCCAACAAGTTCTACACATTCTGTTCATTCTTCAGACTTAGACGAGCTTCTTTCCACAGGTTTTATGAGTCAAAGGAGTTAAACAAGTCGAGGACGGTTAATGAATTATTTGTGTTTTCCAGGGCAACAGATTTTACTCAGATAATCCAGTCTTTACTATACAGTTTGCTACAAAAGTAAGAGATTATGAAAAAATGCACCCTATCTCTATGTATCTTTGTTTTGGGAGCATTCAGATGCTGTCACGCTGAACATGAGGCGCTAACACTCTTACCTCTTGTTCACTTTGAATGGTGTGACATTGTGCTTTACAAGACCAAATTATGGATCCTTTGCTTGCATGCAGTGAAATGTTCAGCTTTTTAAATAGTAAGACAGTTGCCAGTCAGTCAAATCATGGTTATTCAAATATTCCAAAGCTGCTGTGAGCCAATCAAATCACTACAGAAAACTATTCTGAGGGAGCGAGGTCGTTGCTCGTGCAGCTTGTTATTAGGCATCAAAATGCAGCTGTTAAAAGTTGATCACCTTGGTGAGTAATCACTCTATTTTATAAGGACAAAGTTAGGTAACTGGTTTGGCTAATGCTAATTTCTAATTGAAGATCTGTTAACTTGGTTTGTGAGTGACTGGTTGTTGTCAGTGGTCATGCTAGTACCTCAAAGTCTGTTTTGCTAACTGTCAAATTGTGGAAGAACTGTAAATCCTCCTAAGGTGAGTGTACTCATGCACTTTTCCTTGTGCATGGGTACAGTAGCAGTAGCAACATCTCTGCTTCAAATTCAACCTTTGTTGCATCTCTCTGCTTCTTTCCTTTCATCTTCTCATGTTTTCTATGACGTAAAAGCATAAAGTTCCCACAATTTCTATGAAATGTCCTCGAAATTACTCAGTACTCAAAGATGGATGAATATAAATAGAGAAACAGGAAGTGAGTCATATGTTGTCATTACTACTCTCCACCATAACTATACACAAATCCTTCTTTTATTGATAGCAGTGCTTTTGAGTTTAAAGCTGTGAGCAAATAGTATTATTGCCCAGTGGCAGTTACTCAGACAGTGTGAGACCTTTAGTTGTTCTCTGTACTCATTGTACCTGTTTGCAATGGTCTGTACCTGAGTTCTCTGCTATTTTGGTCACTGACCTTTAGCCACAAGTTAACCACAGAAGTCATTTGATGTACATTTTCCTGTAATGATGATCCTGTGGTGTGTGTCCACAGACTACAGTGAAAAACATCCTAAATTTAGACATTATGTGTCCTCTGACCATCCCACATCTGGTGAGCTGACGCGTAGAGGGTTAGGCCCTGATGCAACGGCACATCATCGTTAACATTATCAGCATTACAAGTCCATCCCAGAAGAACCTCCATTTGCAGCATGGCGGGCATAAGAAATGTAAAAACAAAAGATACACTTAAATTGTAATGGAAGGCCATTAAGATGGAGCTAAAAGGAACTAAAGAGAAACATGAGAAGGAAGAAGAGAGTCGTAGTTTCCCTCTCGAGTAAAGCCAACCAGCCTGATAAATATCTCTATAGCCATGAGAAAATCGCCTTAGCTGTTTAGAGGAGCAATTAGTCTCAAGAATTCAGGTTAATGAGGTACAATTAAAAAAATATAAATATTTTAAGGAATCCAGTGCCTCTTGTTTGTGCCAGTATCCCCTTAAGAGCTTTCCTCAGTGTTATATTGGGTTAATTTATTGGATAAACATATGAGCAGCTTCAGGGCTTTGACTCCTCGTGGTTTCTCTCTCTTTCAAGGAACTGGTTTCTGTGGGCACCTTGGGTTAAAAGTGTAAATAAGCTATAAATGAAACACCTCTTTATCCTGGGAATTACTATGTAGAAACCTTGCATCAGGCCCTAAAAACCCTCACTGGTGACTGATACTCGCTTCATGCTCATGTCTGTTATTAACCTTTGAAATAAGTATGAATTTAACATTGAGAGATAAGATCAACGTAAACTTTAATTCAAAGACTTCAAACACACTTTTCAGCCACGTTTCAATTGCAGGAGGAAATGCTAGAGAGACCTTGAAGTGGCTCGACCCCAGCGTCCCGGATCTAACTTAAGTGCTAGGTAAATTATTTTAATCCCCCAAAGTTCCTGCTCAGGGTAGTAATTTCAAAGAGCACGAACTTTGCAGGTGGAGCTTGCAAGAATAAAGCTTTTTTGATTGTTTGAGTGCCTATTTATTGTGTTCATCTCTACCCAATTACTGAGGAAGTTTGTTGTAGCAATATGTGACAATTCAGCAGCCTGTTATCTTAAATAAAGTGTATTCTGTAAATTAAACACTATTTAAAAACAACACTTAAAACACCGTGAAACAGTGAAGTGAATATAACTGATCAACTCTGGGAAACCTTGAGCTTTTATTATTTAAGTTGTTACAAGGAACCATTTGAGGAATAGCTACAAAAACTTCAAGCCATTGACTCAATCTCCTCGGATCCCAGATCAAAGTTTATGTCAGCTTGATTGAAAGCATCCTTACCTCAGTATCGTGTGGTAACCTGACCGTGGCAGTTAGGAACAAACTGAACAGGATCGTCAGAACTGCTGGTAAGATTATTGGTCGACAACAACCTTCACTGGATAAGCTGCATCAGTATGTTGTCTTAAGGAAAGTCTGGTTTATTGTTGCTGACTGTGAACACCCTCTTCATTCTGACTTTGAATTAATGTCCTCAGGATGATGCTTTTACACAGTAAAAGAGAGTCAGTTTATACTTTTGACTGATCACCTCAGTATTGCATTTCATCATTGGCTGATCAATATAGGACAAAAATGACACAGATCTTTATTAACTTTATTTATTCTGGAATGGCTTCATAAACAAAAACCCTTTGTCAGGATAATAATTAATCCATGCAATGTTTACAGAGATCCTAATTCACAGACCATGAGCCCCATGCATGTCTGGTTTACTACAGTACGATATCCATATTTTTTCTCATGGAACAGAGACATTTTCTGTGTCTCTAAGAAAATTTCACTGTGCAAAAAGACGATCTTAAACAGAATCAAGCTGTCACAGCATTTTTCTCTCAGAAAGATAAAATAATGTAACCAAGTGCAATAACATATTCTCATGCAGTAGACACCATAATAGTGTTTTAGTATTCTACAAGAGCTATATGATCTATATTTGAAATTATACACTTCACAGTATATATGATACAAACTGTTATTCATCACCTTATTATACAAAGCAATAAAACACATGGAGGAAGTCCCGAAAAGTTGATTCTGTTCATCTGGACGTAGCGTCACCAACCTGTTTATTAGGTTGGGGAAACCTGCAGTGAGCTGACACTGAAGAAGTCACTTGAATGAGTGACAAAATGTTTCTCCCACTGAAAATGCTACGTCCACATGAACAAAATCAACTTTTTGACATTTCCCTACCTGGATGATTGAGCATGCGTCAAGAAATATGGAGGAAGAATCATTACAACAGAGTATGCTGTAAATAGGATGAAGGTCAGAAAACCATTGCTAAATTTGATTCAGCTTTTGTTGTTTTTTCGTGATTAAAGGCTGAGGAGGAGGACTTTCCAGTAAAGCTTGCTCACAGTGATCCTCTCTGCAATCACTACTAGGAAAATACCGTGTTTTAATAACTGCTGCTACTTGCTGTAGATATCAACTTATATCTGCTGTAATCTGTTGTCAAAAAATAGTCCTGCTGTAGGTCCATGTGGTGAACTGAGCCACAGACTGCGTTGTACACATGCTTAGATCTCAAGGTCGAGAACCTGGCGCAGACAATGGCCCACGTCGGTGGGGATGTCCACAAGACTGAGCTCATTTCCGTCCAGTCGCACCACTAAGAGTCTGGAGAAATTCGTTACGTCCACGACACTGCAGAAGCTACCCATAGTAAACTCTACAGGCAAGGGAAAGAGTGGAGACAGCGATGAGTTTACTTTCATGCAAAACTGTAGAATGGCAGTATAACTGTATAAATCACCTCAGGAAAAGATATGCCCAACAGCTCATCTCTCAAAATCCAGCAAACAACTTTTTGTTCTCGTTTAATCTAAGTGTGCATGACACAGTAGTACATACACGATCATGAAATTTCTTATTGTGAAATCAACAAAACTGGCTTAAAGGTAGAAAACTGTATCGTAATGTAGAACATGACGATTTAAAAAATGCTTTCTTCAAAGAAACTCTCACCTTTGATCTGATTGGCTTGCAGATAAAGATATTGCAGCGTGGTGCTAACTGAAGGAATTCTCTCCAGTTTGTTGAAGCTCAGGTCCAGCTCCACCAGCCCAGACACGTTAAACGTGTTAGCGGGGACGCCTTTATCTGTGAGCAGGTTGTGCGACATCCTAAAATACTGTAGCTGAGAGAAGAGGCTCAGGAATCCCTCAGGTATAGAGTCAATGGCGTTGTACTCCAGGTAGAGCTGGTGCAGGTATGCAGGTAGCGGAGCTGGGACCTGGGACAGTGACACAGCATCTCTGAACGAGATTACCTTGGTTGCTTAATAATGCATTTAGAAACAAACAGATAAACAATTACCTTTGTCAACTTGTTGCTGCTGAGGTCAAGCAGTGTGAGGGAGTTCAGCCCCTTCAGCGATGAGCCCACCTCTGAGAGAGCATTATCATGAAGGTACAGGATAGTGAGGTTATCCATTCCCTCTAGGTCTGCAGGTGACACCTAGGTAAAAGTGGCAATAGCTGTAAAGCATAGCGTAATGTCTCACCTGATGTCGGACTAAACAGGGGGGCTGTGAATGTGAATTTTTGAACTTTTAAAAAGTCAGAAGATTTACCTTCTCAATCATGTTGTTATCCATTCTCAGGTCTCTCAGGCAGAGGGGAAGGTTTGAAGGAATGCTGGTCAAATTATTGTATTGTAGATATAAACGCTCAAGTCCCCCCAGCTTCAGAAATGCCTGCAAAATGATCAACATGAGCAGGTACGAAACCCAAAAAGAAAAATCATGGTAAGTTATGTGGTGTTTTTACAATAAAAATGATGAAAGGGGCCTTTTCAGAGCATAGATGCACTATTGTCGGTTGTGATATTGAAATGATAATACACTACATCTTTTTATGTGTTTGCAAACGACCAGCTAATTTTCAGCTTACAGTGCACTTTTGCTTGTGTGTGAAAGTGTTTTTCAGTGTGTTTCATTGGAGAAATAATGCTGGGGGTTGTAGACCACAAGGTCTGTGGCTCTGATGTAGCGAGCTGCTGTCTGGTTTAGTGTGAGCATCTGCTCTGCTGATCAGACTGCTTTACCCAAACATGTTTCAAATTATAACAAGTTTATTATATGATGACAGAAAACTAACCACAGTATTTATTCATGTTTTTTTCCCCCTTTTGGCTCCTTCTTTTCTTTAAAAAAAAGATAACACAGGAAATTAACTTGAGGATTAAGAACACACACCATTAAAAAAACACAACTCGGGCTGTTAGACACCTGTCAGCCATCGTACCGCTATTTATCGCGACAATAACTCATGTAATCTCACACACGAGTGTCTGGATGTGCCTATGACCACGTGTTTACCTTCTTGCCAATTGATTCAGATGTCAGCTGGTTGAAATGCAACATAAGCCACACCAGATTTGTTGCGTTGCTTAGAGCCGAGTCCGGCAAAGATGTGATGGCATTGTGTTGAAGATACAAGTATTTGATATGGGAGGGAATCGGTGGCACGGCGGTAAGGCCTCGCCCGTCACAGTACATAGCAACAGGGAAGGAAGAGGGGCAGTCACACTCGTCAGGACACGCCGACACACTGTATGCTCTGTCTGCATACTGGGAGCCATAAAAGTATCCTTGGCTCTGCCAGTAATTTGTCCAGGAGTTCCATCCATGGCAGAGAACGAGGGGAATCAGGGCAGACAAAAGAAAGAAGATCACCAGACGCATGATGGAAGATCTCAAATCTTAACTGTAATGTAACATAGATAGAACAGAGGGACACGCACTGGTATTAAAAAGGCCAAAAAATAGAAAAAGTTATTCACAAATCACCAAAATGTTCGAGATTTATCATCTTACAGATGTTTTAGAACGTTTTGAAACGCTCAAACATGCAAAATTAAACATTTGAAAGAACAAAAAAAATCTTTCAGAAGTATAACTGCCAACAAATCTGTTATTCTTCTGTCCTACTTAGGCTTAAGGTGCAGTGCAGGCATGGACTTTATTTGAAAATATTACTAGCTGCAGGCAGTCACGTTCTTAGTGGTCTTAGTCCACAGGGAAGCTCAGAAAAGCCTTTCCTGGCTTCGTTAAGCCTTCCTTGAATGCCAGTTTCGTAATATTCACTCTGCTGCTTATGGTAAAAATTAAGCTAAAACATTCAGTGATTACTTTTCCAAAATTACTCTACTCTTACTGAGTCTACCTTCTCATTTAGCCTTGTATAAATCTCCATTTAAAAGAAAACAAAAAGATTTCACACACTTGCGTGCACACACAAACACACACACCTACCCGATCAAAGCACTGGCCCTCTTGTCCCCCGCTCTCTCTCTGAGTGAGTGTGCTCAGGACTGTAGGGTACTCTGACACACACTGTATGAAACGTCTTTTCTCCCCTCCCTGCTCTCCCTTCTGTCATGCCAGCCCCCTCCACACCCGTCTGTCTGTTCTTGTGCTTTTGATTACTTCCACCCCCTTGTCCAATTGCCCGCACCCCATTGCATTTGGTCGGGAATGGCCCACAGCCCACTCCGAAGCCTTTTTTTTCCCCCTCCAGTGTGAATGATGTGAGATGCAGTGGCTTCGAGGGATTGTTCCCATCTGCGAGCAGCACATTCAAGCCCTCCATTTCCTCATTTCAAGTGACCCCCTCTCTTTCTTCACAATAAAGGGTAGTAAAATAAAAGTCATACATAAGTGGCAATGATAAAGTGATCCAACTTTGGTTCATATGGTGCAAATGCAAATACCTGTGAAAATGAGTCAGAAATTGATACTACATATTCTTTAGCTGTAGCACTGAAAAAAAGTGGAAGTTTTGTTATCGTAGTTTATTGCAGCTACAAACATAAAATCACAGGTGTGCTGTTAGCAGGTGAGACACTCACCAGCCAACTTCAATGTGTAATTTGGAATAATGAAAAGTTGGATAATTGGTTGTGTTTTTTTCTTCTTGCTGCTTTTTTTAGGAGGTCATCATTACAGCTGGAATAACTCAAAGCAAGCATACCTTTATCAGCACACACCTGCGGGAGGTTTTATTGTGATCTGTGTGGGGAAACGATGCAGAAAAAGGAGTACAGCACAGGTCAGTTTTGTTGTAATAGTACACGGCAAAAACCTTGTCACACCTTGCATGTGCTTCTTTTGTAGTTGCTTCAATATGCTGACAAGTGTTTTACCTGTGTTGTGTTGTAACGTGTAAGGCGTTGGTTTAAACGTTATTAAACATAATAAGATAACCTTAAGACAAAACCTAGATGCCCTTCAACCTACATATATGTTTTGTTTAATTTTTTTTTCTACATGGGTGCGCTCTTCTACAACAAGCTTACATCTTGTAAAGGGTTAAATGAAACCATGTGTGACAGTCTCCTTATGTTGTCTGTCTGGTCTCAATGTGGGCCTCTTCCTGCCTCTCTATGTTCTCCAACTCAGCGTCCATAAGAACCAGTGTTTCTACTCATTTTCTGCCCTCTCCACATCTTTTCAATCATTGGTTATTCGGAACTTTTCTCTCTTCTTTTTATCCCGCTTTTTCTCTCCTCCTTTGATGTAAGCTTGGAAGATCTATAATTTTCCACGAAAATAATATTTACACATACTGATGAAATCTCTGAGCTTTAACTATATACAGGGAAAGATTTTTGGAAACACATGAAGATACAAACAGTTAGGTCCAAAATTTGTTGGGAGAAAGACAAAGTATCTGCACACCACCACACTGGATCGCACAGTCAATGTGTAATTAAAGTTCAAACTTTCAGTTTTACTTTGAAGGGTTTTTCAAATGATTTGCATGAACTTTTTACAAAGTTTACAGCCATTTTTAAACATAGTCCCCCATTTTTAGACTCAAAACTAATTGGACAAGCTAACATAAACATTAAACACACCACTTATTTCAATATAAGGAGTGTGTTTAATACTTGATGAAAATCTACATCGGCTTGTTTGTGGATTTTTCTTCTTTGTCTTCAGTAACTGAAATGCTTGCTTTCTTGCAGCTTGCTTCAGGTCATTATCCATTTGCATTGTGGAGCTCCGTCCAATCAGTTTTGCAGCATTTGACTCAATCTGAGCGGAGAGTTTAGCGTTGTATACTTCAAAATTATTCTGCTGCTTATATTAGCAGTCACATCATCAATAAAAACTAGTGACCCGGTTCCACCGGTAGCTATATCGACATTATAACGCTGCCTCCGCCATGTTTGACACATAATGTGGTATGATTTGGGTGATGAGCTTTTTCTCTCCTTCTTCAGATTTTTCTCCTTCCATCATTCTGGTAATGATCTTAATCTCGGTCTCATCTGTCCATAGATTTGTTTGCAGAGCTGTGTCGACTCGATGTTTTCTAGCAACACATAGTCTGGGCTTCGTGTTCATGAGTGGAACCAGTGATTTGTTGTAAACCCTCTGCATTTCCATTCATAGAGATGCCTCTCGATTATAGCTGTAGACAACGATACCCCTACGATCTTAGGAGTGTTCTTGACTTGGTCAGACGTAAATTGACCAAGCAGGCTGTCGTGAGAGTGAGCAACCTCCACAAATGCAACAACTCAAGGAATAAGCTTTGTTTTGTATCACATCTAACATAGCAACTCTTGAACAATCTGCACATGATGTCACACTCAGTCTGACTCTTTTTAAGTCAGCATATTTCCCCAAATGCTAATTTTGTAATCCACTTATGTAGCTTTGGAGCCTCATCCAAAGACTGTATCAGTAAAAGACAGGCTCTCTGTGAGTGATCAAAGAGCTGTCTTGTCAACACGTCATAAAAAAAGTATCTCAGATGAAATAACACCAGAAATTCTGCTGTGTAAACTGGCTTTGTGCCTTATACATGTTATTCGCGTCGGCTGTTATTCCTGTAGCCATTGTGTCCGACATCTGACAGCAAAAAGCTTTATGCATCAAAAAAAGGGAAGAAAAGAGTGACCAGATGTCCACATTGCATTACATCTAAGCCAAAAGTTTCTTCCCTCTTTCTTTTTTGTCTGCAGGCATCCACAGACAGATGTAGCATTGGCAAAATGTTTAAGCAGTCATATTTGTTCCTGTAAAATGTTTTAGTTATTTATTTGATTTTAAAACATCTTAAAACATCTGAGGAGTTGTGTTCAACACCTGTGAAGTGAACCAAGAGACTGATAATTAACAGTCAACCCCTAAACATGAGGTTATGAGGTTAATAACTCTTGAAATACTGAAATCTGCTTTTATGAGATTGTCAGGCAGATAAAGTTGTGTGACATTCGTGTGCATGCGTGAGACAAAGATAACCTTTCTGTCACACGGTATGACACATTCTCAAGGTTACCAGCAGCTACCCTTGAAAGTGAGGGAAATGACTCAAGGTCTTCAAAGTAAAAGGGTAAAATGGACTTTTAGGAGCCACAAACATGTCCAACCCCCACCCATGCCCCCCCGTCTCCAAACTGGGTCATGAGCGGCACTGAGCTAGAACCTAATCCTTCTAGCGCAGACTGTGAACTCTTCGCAGGAATGCCTGCTAATTTCTCCTTGTGCAAAAAAACAAAGAAATACCAAGAAACCAAAACACTGACAAAGAGAGATCAGACAAGCCAAACGCCAAGCAGAAGTAACTGCAAAAAGACACACGCACAACACACTAACTTCTTTTATCTCCAGCATGAAGTCAAACAGGAAAAACACACTTTGTTTGCAGCGCGTTGCTTAAAATGAGCCAAAGCGCTCCGTTACATACGTATGGCAGTCAGATGTTCTCTCCGCTGGCTGAGGTAGAGATTCATGGGGCCCTCATAAATTTGCACTAATTTAAAAAAATCCAGTGTTTAACAGTTAAGTAAGACGTGATGTTGGGGTTGTGTATTACTTGTTGCTGAAAAAGAAAGTATGGAAGAAGATAATAATAGAGATTCGCTACAAAAATTCACTACGACTTGTGATGCATTTTTTTCTTAAACTGCATAGTTTGCACATCTCTGTGTTTCTCATTTCCTGGACACTAACCTTAACCTTAACATGCTTTACCTCATCCCTAATGACACACACACTCACACGAGCAGCTTCAATAGCTCTTCTCAAGCATCCCTGATCTCCTCACTCACTGCACTCCACTCCAAATATAGCTGATTCTAACTTGTCCTCCACACAGTTCTAAATGCTGCATAAAATAATCACTGAAGGAAATGCACACTTAATAAAAAATACTCTGAATTTTAAGGTGTTATGGTCTACTTGGACAAAGGGACTCCTTAAGGTAACTTAACCCATGGCACCCTAGGGCACAGGGGCAGCAAAACCATGCAATAGAAAGCAGATGTATACACACACATACACACATATAGATACATGCGTGCACACACACTTCCACATAAACCATAAATGATAAACAGATGTTTAAATTTACACCATGTCAGGATTCTCAACCTTTTCTCATATGGATAAAACGCACAGCTCTTTAAAGAAGTATGTTATAATTACGGGCCTGAGCAAAAATAGGAAAATAAAAAATAAAAAGAACAAACAAAAAGCATTTAACTTCTTAACATCTTGACATAATTTGTTTTTCAACCAGTGTTAAATCTTTTTGAGTTACGCTGAGAACGGAGGCGCTAAAACTGCACTGAACGGTGTCCTGGTGACTCAGCATAGCTGCCTGCATCTTAGACTCCAGCTGCAACATCTGGAGTCCAACACTGTGCTTTGGCCCATAAACCTGGGGGAAATTGTAACACTAAAAGAAAGAATATGGCTCCAAAAGAAAGTTATATCTGTCTTATAAGAACAACCAGGAGTCTTTTGCCACATCATAATTCATCTGAAGTCTTTGAGTTGGTTATTATTTTTCAAATTGCTAATAAATCACATCTTTCAAATGGGCTTATATGTGATTTAGTGGAATTAATGCGGTACGTGTGCTTTTGATAAGTGAGGAAAGAGAGCCCTCTAGTGTAAGTGATGGGAAATTTAAGGATGTGTTCAGGAAGCTGTTGAAGACAATCAGAGAGAAGGGCGAGAAAGAGGAAAGCAGAATCACAACTTCCAGCTCAAACTATGCTCTGGTCAGCTGATAACACTTTTAAAATAAACATGTTAAGCAGACAGTTTAAAAAAAAAATTGCACAAACTAGGTTAAACTAGGTTAAAAAACATTATGAGTTTAAAACGAATAAAGTGAAAATGTTCAAAAAACATCAGTCATAATGTTGTATTGTACATTCAGTCCCCTTGAGACTTACGCAGACATGGTAACGTGCATCTACTCATAAACAGGACGGTAGCTGGCAGGGACAAAAGACGATGACTCATTAATGAGGAAATTAAACAAGAAACTCCGAGTGATTCACACGTCTACGATGACATTATACCTTTTGTCAGTGGTTACATAAATAATTGTGTAATGATGCTATTGTAAACAACAGACAAGTGTTGATCTGACTGTCTCATTGTAGATTATTGCATCACATCATAAAAAAGCTATGATACAGTCTGAATAATAGCGATAATGATAATAATAATAATCTAGGATTATGATGAATAATGTGTGACATTATTTGTATCTAGTTTAAGAGTACTTCATTAAACAAGGTGAAATTTCAAAACACTTACTATTTAATCTTATTAAATGTCTCTATTGTCAGTTCTTAAAAATACTCACAGGAATCCTTAATATAGTGGGTGTAAATGGCATTTATAGTGAGCATTTCTAAGTCATGACTATGATTGTACTATTCTAAGAGAAAGGAGATAAAAAAATATGCTGAACTTATGTTTTGGGGTTTTTTTTGCTCTTTGCACTGTGATTACACAATGTTATTGTCACAGTTTGGCAGCGTGGAAGGCAGGAAGTGGACCCCAGTGCAGGACTTAGAAGATAAGACTCGAACTCAGCTTTACTTTACAAGAAACTCTAGGAGAAAAAGACAGGGAGCACGGTGCAAGGATACACAGTACCATGTGGAGAAGACACAACAATAAATAGACAAGACTTGGACAATAAATACACACCAGGTAATTAGGAAGATGGGAAACACCAGGGAACACAGCTGGAACTCATTGGGGAAGCAAGACGAGGGAAGCAAAACCACACACATCGCACAAGAGACGAGAGACTAACAAAACAAAACAGGAAATATCTAAACACAGTTTCACAGATTCAAAGACTTGACAAGAAGGCACGGGGGCCGCTGGAGAAGCATGCAAACTGAAACAAGAGATAGAATACAAACTAAAACACAAAGACACAGAGGAAATGAAAAAATGAAACAGCAAGGGAGACATGGCTGAACAGGGAGACAAAACTAATTCGACACAGGAAGACAAAAGGACCAGATATGGGAATATGGAAAGACAAAGGAAAATGCTGATGTCACTGGGACACCAAGGAACACAGGAGAGAACTAACTAGAACCAACCTGCATGCCAACGGTAACAAAAATGACAAGAACAGAAATCCGAGGAATATACTAAGTTCATAAAGAGCCGCAAACAATAAAAAAGATTGTTAATCTTTAAAACACGGGGAATAAAATTAAAGCCACCACTCAATAGTAAATAAATATCAACATTAACAGGGACAAATAGTGAAAAACTAATGACTAACTAAATATAAAAACAAATTAAAGGCAATAAAGAATAAAGGTGAATATAGGTAGGTGAACATTGGTAATCCACAAAATGCGATTGAAACATTAACTTCAGAAAACTTAGAACCCATCGTTTTATAATATCGCATTCAAAATCACCTCCTCGTGCACCATTTTCAGCAGGGTTTCTCCTCTGAGTTGTGTCAAAATGTAATCCTTGAAGTTGAGGGGAAGTCGTAAGGAGGCAAAACTGATCGTGCTTGTGTGGCTCTAGTCTTTTAAGAGCAGCTGCGTGGCAAACACTTCCGATCATAGATAGTTTCTGCTGAATGCAGAGTGAACGTGGACGGTCGTATTCCTACCTAGCGTCATTTCCACTGGTCTTGTTGCAAATTGTGATATATACTTAATAAAAGCTTACAATGGTGTGACTGGAATGAACACTTAAAATCACTTGTCCACACAGTCAAAATAAAGTTAGGATGTGGTATTTTTGGTTAAAGAACATGTTCTTGTAATTCTCCATGGTTAAAGTGAAATGATCCATCCCCTCTAATACATTTTGAAGCCCACATTAAGGATTGTGATTCTCCATGGTTTATCCTAGAGGGAGCTCTTTACATGATGTGATCAGGAGATCACTTTGCCTGCTTCTTCCCCACTGCCTCTTCTCTCTCAGTAATATTTTGCAGAAAAGGAATGTGGGATCGTTTTCTTTTCTTTTGGTCAGCTGTTTTCAAGAAGCTCTTTCCTTCAAACACGCACACACAGATACACACACACACACACGCATAGGCACACACACACAGAATGGTCTCTTTGGCTCCCCAGGTACTTTGTAGCTTAATTGCCTCTAGGCAGATCACATACTCTACCCCCACCGCCACCACCACACACACGCACACGCACACACACAAACACAAACACACTCTTTCGAGGAACAATAACATATACAATTTGCATGCTGATCAATTCAAATCCAGTTTCCTCTCATTTCCCCCCTGCTTGTGCTTCTTTAGCATACCTTCTCAGATCTTTTTGTGCGTCTCTGCAAGCAAACACGTTTCCACCAAATGTCCTGCTTTTACTGCGGGCTAATAGACGAGGAATGGAAGAAGTGAGTGAGGGAAGTTTATGAAGGAGGTCTGGTAGCGTTTGAAGCAGAGGAATGTGTCAGACGGGGCATACGCCGCCGGTAGCCTGAAAACATACACACATGCAGACATCCTGACACACACTCATTCAAAGATCCCAAGGGTTTGATCACTGGGGATTTAGGACAACCTGTCTCCTTTTGTATCTCCTAAACAAACAGGTAAGTTTGCGGTTAGTTTCCAGTTTACCTCCATTTCCTCTTTCTGCATTGATGGCAAAACTGGAAATGATGAAAATAAGAGTGTGTGTTTGTTTAGTTACAGTAAATCTCTTGGCAGTGCTGCAGTGTAAGACAGTACTGTAAGTGTGGAATGCAAATGCAACATTGCAACCATGCAGATCAAGTCAAACTTCCTGATGTTGCAAACATTTCTTACAAATTGCTATCTTATACGGTAACTTGATGTGTAATTGCGTGTGCATGTGTAGGTGTGTCTGCATACGTGTGTGTGTGTGAGTGTGTGTGTGTGTGTGTGTGTTTGTCCTCTTGTGCACTTTATGTGAAGGTAGGAAAATTTATTCTCTCAGATTCAGTTTGAATTCGAAGAAATGTGCAAGCAAAAGCAACAATCTGCACACACAGCGACTGAAAACTGTGCCATATACTTTATTGTTCATTCATTTTGCTCTATTTTACTTTATTTATCCTGCAAGAGAAATAATCACAAAGACAATTTCACACAGAGATTTAGCTTTAACTTTTGAAGCTTCAGATGGATAAAAATAATTCATTTTCACACTGAACAGTTTAATAATCAGAGATGGTACTTGTACTTCACTTGAGTTCAAGTACAGATGCATGCATGCAAAAAATACTTTTTACTCCAGCAGAAGCACTGATTCAGCTTCTTTACTCATGTAAAAGTGTAAAAGTACTGCCTTTGAAATGTAATCAAGGTACATAAAAGTAGCTGAGGTTGAGGATATTTCTGCCAGCTATTTTTTGCGAAGGAAACTGAAGCTTGTGCTGTATAACGATAATAATAAAATCATATTAGTAAATAGAAGGCAAACTTTATTTCAACCTAAGTTTTAATACACCGAATGTGCTTAAACACTAGCTCTGTTTGCTCTTGCCTATATTGCAGATGGGTGACTTTGGCTTCATGCGTAAACAGAAAAATGAGTAAAGTCAAGAGTTAAAGTGGGATTCAGTAGGTGACCCTAAGCTAAGTTGCAGTGGTGCAACCTGAGAAAACAATCATTTAGAAACAAATCACAATAATTCCTTTTGTGATCTCCAGTAGAATTTCTTTGCAGCAGGCTGTGATTAGCTTACTGTTGCTGCTACTTTTTGTGGATTTACACAACCCAGTTCATCAAGATATCAGCAGATGTTTCACAAACTATTGTGGCTGACTTCCAACCCTAGATGCTACAAAACTGATGTAAAGGTGAAAATTAGTGAGTTAATTTCACCAGTTTAATTTACTGTCTGCTACCCTTGTTATATCCTAACACTGACCATGAACACCAGAGCTGCTCTGCACCAGTCCAACACAACACATCACTAACCAGTGTAGCCTGCACTAAACTGCCCAGTATGTTCATGCAACCTTTGAATAGCACAAAATATAGGTCAAATTTGCTGATGTTTGTTGAGTTGATAGAAAAATTACATATCAAAATAACTGCCATGTTACTCTATTTATGCTCCTTGATCTTAAGTGAGGATCATGATATTGAGGTACTGTGAGCACAGCATATAAATATCAACACCAGATATGCTGTGTAGATCATTCCCCCAGTATAGTGCTGTAAAAGATGCATAAATTATTTTATTTTTTTCATTTTTGTTTTTTTTCCCCATTTCTTCATATGCAACAAGCCCCTGTGATGGATACCAACAGTAGAGATATTTCGGTAAACAACATGAAAGTAAAAAGGTGTCAGAAAAACAAATACTCACGTAAAACACAGATACCTGAATTCTTAAGGACATGAACAAGTATTGGTATTTCATTACTTGCCACCTTTGACAATAATAAAGTCTTTTTAAAAGAAACACTCAGGAACTTTACACTCACACACTTCTATTAATTTGGTGAATTTAACAGAGACAGATAGAACAAGATTAGGCATGAACTGTCACACCAGTGGCTCCTTGAGGCTCTACATAAAAACAGTGCAGTTTAGGAAGTAATGTTGGAGAACTTCCAAAAATCTCAAGAGCTACATGTCAAACTTAATATGTTAAATGTTAAAGTTCATGACTGCACAATTAGAAAAACACTGAACAAGTATGGTTTCATTGGAAGGGGTTTATGCAACAATGTCATTTTGACAGTCAGGACCAACGTGAAGATGTTTAAACATAAAGTCCACCACTGCATTCAGCAAAAACCAAACACAGCATATCAGCACAAACACCTCATGAAGGGGTGATGATTTGGACCTGTTTTGCAACCACAGGGATTGGGCACCTAGCAAACATGAGACCATCTGTCCGACAGCTAAGGCCTGGCCCAAATTGGGTCATTTAACAGGACAATGATCCAAAGCACACCAGCAAATCTAAAACAGAACACCCAAAATAGAAAAGAATCAAAGTGTTGCAATGGTACAGTAAACGTCCAGACCTCAGCTTGAAATGCTGCGGCAGGACCTCACAAGAGCTCCGCATAAATTAATGCATGCAAAACTTAGTGAACTGAAGCAACACTGTAAAGAAGAATGGGCCAAATTTCCTCCACAACGCTGTGAGAGACTCATGAGGTCATACAGAAAATGCTACTGATTCATGGTTTTTCAGTTTTTCAGATTACTGCACAGAGTCCTTTGAAAACTTTCTTTTTCACATGATTGTGAAAAAAAAGATGCGTCGGAGCTTATATAGTTGAAGCTCCTCCTCCTAGACTCTATTAAGGAGCTCTTATGCCTGGCAGACCATCCAAAATTAACACTTCCAGGTCTGGCTTACGGATATATTGTTCCTTTCTAATTTAAGTAGTTGTACGGATCATGACTTGTAAAACTACTTGTAAAATCTACGATGGTGTTCAGGTTTTTCTTAATGTTTCATTTACAGCATAACATATCCCCCCAGCCATGTCCATGGCTCTTTTGTGCTCTGGCCTCCTGTTTCTGCTGAGTGGTTTTCAGTCTGCTTCAGCCACATTTGTAGCTGATATGGACTATGGAGGCATTCCTCTGTGGATTAACCGCCTGCTAGGCGAGCCCAGTGTGTTGAGTCTGCAGGGGCGAATGGATCCAGCCTGGTTCCGCGCTAATAATCCGCAGCCCTGCCCTGAAGAGTGTGACTGCCCCATCCAGTGGCCCACAGCACTCTACTGTGACCAGAGAGCCTTGGCACACATCCCTGACAGCCTGCCGGACAGAACTCAATACCTGTTTCTACAGGTAAGACAAACACTGACATGGACAGTGAGCATGTGTTATCTTAAGGTGGTCTACTGTAAACCAACTGAGGATTCACCTCAGTTTCACCTACAATATATTCTATATGCTTTTCATCAGTGTTAAATGACAAAATTCCTCAGGTAGTGAATTGTATTCTTATCAGGGCAACAACATCTCAACCCTGTCCTCCTCTGTGCTGGCCAACGTTACCGGGCTTCGATGGCTCATTCTGGACAACAACCAACTGGAGAGCGACAAGCTGAAGCAGGACTCTTTGCAGAGCCAGACCCAGCTGTGGTACTTCTTTGCTAACCACAACCACCTGAGTTCAGTGCCCAGTGCTTTACCAGCTGGACTCAAACAGCTGCGACTGGCCTACAACCAAATCAGCAGCATCAGCCCAGAAGCTTTCCAGAACATGCATAGCCTGGCATTGCTGCTGCTGCAGGGAAACAGACTGAATACCATCACAGAGGGAGACCTCAGAGGTAGCGTAATGTGTCATTTCCTTTTGTTTGTTCATGCACAATTTACTTTGAACACGTATGGCTGGAAAGTAAGAGAGAGCTCAGCCTTATCTTGCTGACAAAAAAACAAACAGAAAAACAAGTCATTAATTTAAAAAAATTGTATTGTACTGAAACACTGCCAGGAAAGATAAGAATATTTTTACATGTTTGTTCATCTCACTGGGAAATGTTTTGTCCTAAAAACTATTTTAGCATCAGTGTTAAGTTTTGCATGTTTGTGTGTGTGCATGACTTGTGTCATGTAGGTCTGGTCAGTCTGAACCTGTTGGACCTCAGCGGGAATTCATTTTCAACCATTCCCAGGCACTTACCTTCCTCCGTTGAGCAGCTCTATCTGTCAAACAACTCTCTCACTGGACTGGATGAGGACAGTTTTGAGGGATTTCTCAACCTTAAGTATCTACGCCTAAGTCACTGTGGCCTGCAGAACCGTGGGGTCCACTCGCAGGTCTTTAACCACTCCAGCTTGGTGGAGCTGGACCTTTCATATAATAAACTCACTGCTATTCCCACAGTCCCCACCACCCTCCAGTACCTCTACCTGGAGGCCAATAAAATACAAGGTGAGGACTATACGTTCAGCAAAGCATGCACAGACAGATGTCACCTTTTACATAGTAGAGGTGTTACTGAATTCACGTTGCCTAATATTTCATACATGTTACCATTCAACAAGACAAAGCCCTGCTGTAATAGAGAAGAAATGTGGAAAGCTTTCACAGCCCATCCCATTTAAAAATGGGCGGCTCTCCTTGCTGTATGCAGACATGGGAGGGGCTGGGTTTGGATGGTGAGGCAAGTATGAAGGCAGAAAAGGGACAGAAGGAAAGAAAAGGAGTGAAAGGAGGGTGGAGGTAAGAATAGAAGAGGGGATATTAATTGGTTAGACGTGTGGAAAGTGGAGCTAGTGAAAAAAAAAAAAGTGAGGGGATTGGTATGACAACATCTGTGATGGATTCGAAGGTAAGAGTGCCAGATGAGCCAGAAGCACATGCTGTTCCCCTCTCCAGTCTCCCCTTTCCTCTCTCTCCGTCTGTTCCCCATCAGTTTGATTTTTTTGACTTTTCAGCCAAAACCTGACTCACATGACCATTTAGCGGCAGAGAACTGGCACGCAGTTTTGGTTCAGGCATTCAAGTTTGCTCTCATTTCTGAATGTGTGATGCAGCAGACAGTGGGGCTGTGTACCAGCGAGACAGACAGACAGCAAAATACTTCCACAATAACATACACCTCATCGTCTAGCAAGCAGCCTGACTGCTACTGCAGTCTTTGGCTGCCAAAGCGCACGCTCTGGCCTGAAAGACATTTTACTACTGAAATGGCTCAGAGAAATATGAAGAGGGTGTTGTGGTTTCCTCTGTCTTCATCTTTACTGCAGCACCTGTAAGATGGTAAATGCAGACTCTATGGGAAGAAGACGGATTTCTGCAGATTGCACAGTTCAACTTTGATCTATCTCTGAACGTGATGAACACATGGCACATGATGTGAAACTACAGCTCTCCAGACTGGCTTAGTGCCTATAATGTCTTGGCGAGACAGCATTATTCATATGGTTGTGACTCCAGTGAATAAAGATTGTGAAAATAGAAATACCTTTTTGTCTGTTCACCACAGAGTTCAATGTGACCAGTTTCTGCAGAGAGGTGGGACCTCAGTCTTACTCCAAGATGAAGTTTCTACGATTGGATGGAAACAAAATATCCTACCATCAGCTGCCTCCCGACTGGGTGTTCTGCCTGCGAGTCCTTCAACGTATTTACATCTGACTCTACGTTTTGAACACAAAACCAACACAGAGGTGCTCTGTGTAACTGTCAGCCCATCAAACCTCCAACTACGACTCAGCATTTCAATATCCAGCTCATAATGTGAACTCTAACAGCCCAGCTTTAAAGCTTAAAACCAGAGAAGAGTCTGATTATGTGTTCAAATATGTAGATACGCAGCCAGGTGGTGGTGGTTAGAGGAAAACTGAGCTTCAAAAGATAGCAAAGCTTGAACTTAACCCTAAACCAGTGTTATTTATTGGTAATGACAGAGGTTCTGATCAAACCCTTTCTTATACCGCCACTGCAGCCTCGTGGCTTTCTCTCTTTTCCAAGTTCTGCATCATCAGGTTTTAAACATCTGTGTATTATTAGTGAATAGGAACAGTGACAACCCATCTCATTTTTGAGTTTACTGAACGATGTGCTCTGGTTAAACTGAGCTGCCCTTGGGCAAAGGAAGCATGTATGAATGGCAAAATTCAGTAGCTTTCCCAGGAGTGGATCTGACTCATTCAGCTGCACCCTGTTTAACAGCCACACCAGTCTACATGTGGAGCTGGGTGGAAAATGAACATGACCTGAAGCATGCTTTGAAGACTTTGTAAACCTCTTTATTGTTAGATTCTTTAAATCTCAAATCAACAACTGATTTCCATGATAAATAAAATAAAACAAAAATATACATATATATCACATGCGTACCTGTCTTTTTTTTTTCAAGCAAAAAAAACCCAGTATGTATAAAATTTGTGATTTAATTTTTATGCAGCTACATGATGTCAGCAATGTAATAACTGCAAACTGTCTATTTAAACTTTTCAATCTCCCCACAGTGATGTCAGAACTAATAAAGCCTAATGAGGAAAACACAGAATACAAATGCAGTGAAGACCACAGTCCTTGGGCTGTTTCTCGATACCTCGAAATGGCCTCTGGTTATGCACTGAAGTACTTATTGCAAGTAGACTGCCACTTGTGCACAACATTTCTGCACTCTGTTGTCATTTCACTGTTTATTATGCGTCTAATCAGCTGATCAGAGCTGGTGGTGGTGAATAACCTTGACTGGCATAGATTTCAGTGAGGCAAAAGAAAAGATGTAAAGATGCCGATAGGTGTAAAACTAATGTCTCGAGCTGGTGTTCTATTTGCACTGACAAAGTGGGTGCAATAATACCTTTCATTTTCTAGTTTTGTCACCGACTGCAGTGAATACTGAGAACTGTGTGGGAGTTACATTTGTAAAGATAAACACAAGGCCATCGACTCAAATCAGCACTGAATGTATGTATAATTGCGATTTTGGTATTTCCCCAGTGAATTATATGCTGCTGACTAGTATCAAATATTAATACAACTATTACTAATAATCTAAGATAAAGGAAAAGTATTTTCTAATAAGAGTCAGGTAGAACTCTCATAATCGTAATTTCCTTCATTTTCCAATCATTGTGAGACATAGATCATTTCTGAGATAGGTGCATCATCAGTTTAAGTAAATTCAGTTTAATTCGATAAAATAAGTGGGAAAGATTCACTTAGCATAAGCAAAGATTTGAAAACCTGAACTATGTTAGATTAGACCAAAAAACAAAAACAGCACACGCGCATGATTTCTTTAAGTGAATAAAATGAAACTTTAATCATTATTATAGTTTATAATACTTAAATACAGGTACTCAAAACTTTAAAAACAGTACTTGGGTTTGTCTTTTTCTCACTAAATCCACTACCATATTTTCCCAGTGATTCAATTTCTTCCAAACGCTGCATGTTTTTGATGGTCTGAACATACTTGTCCAATGTCTGGACCCACTTTTACCAGAGTCAGGAGTCACTCACACAGACTTCCTTTGAGGGATGAGCATCAACCATAAAATAGTGTACAAGTTTGTTCCAGTGACAACCAGCCGGCAGTCTGCTGGCTACGTATGAAGTCGTGGTGGAAGGAGACAAAGTGAAGGAAAAAGCTTGCTGGTTCGGTGTTGCTGTTGAGGGACTGTAAACACAATACAAACCACATCATGCTGTCTTAAAGTAACAGTTTGACATTTTCAGAAACGTGCTTGATCACCTCCTTATTTTGAGTAACAGTCGTTTCAGAGCTGTGCTAATAGTTTCCACTTGTTTCCCTTGTTTTTGCTTCGTAGCTCATCAGCATGTTTAAAGTGACATCAGTCCTCTCATCTTTCTGTTATAAAAAATGAATTATTTCCCCAAATTTCCATATATATACTGTTAACATAGGAGGAGGTCAAATAATCTTACCTTCTGTGAAACTTTATAGATGTCAGCAGTTCTACAATCAGCAGAAAATATATTGATCTTTTTACCTCTTTTTGTTGTCACAAAAGTTGGGTTTAAACATGTAGGACTTGCTATGGTCATACTTGACCCACCCATCGAGCCCAATCTCCTCCCTGTGTAAACATGGTGGCTCTGTGATAAGATAACCTTAGATTCACCTTTGGAAATAAAGCATTATAATTATAATACGAACAATACGGTGTGCTGTATCTACAGGTCTTAACTTGCTGAAAAGGCAGTCAGAGTGAGCACACCATCACTGAACCCAATAATCGGCTGTTCTCTGATATGTTCCTTCATACCGCAAAAGTGGTGGGTGATATAAAGAGTTTTTAAGATGTGGTTCTGAGTCTGTGTATCAAAGCTGATTTTGATAGAGATCTTGCTGAGGTATTACCTAATTTCATATCTGGCAGCTATGATTAGCTGTGACAGGCCAATATGTGCAAATTTGCTAATGTGCTAATAATAAAGAGTGGAAAATCAGTGTATTGTTAAATATCTTTTTTATGCAGTCACTGTGAGTGATTAGAGCGCATAATGCACTGACGGCAGGACTTAAAAGCTTCCTCTTTTGCCCACGTTCCACCGCTCCCTTAAGCTTCTTGTAACCTGACAAAATGGTATTGTACAAACTGCAACCTCCTTGGCAGATGTAATAACGTGGTTGCACTAATGACCTATGGAGAGCAACTGTGGTAATAATCTTTATTTTTTTTTTAGCTTATTTTTTCTATAAATCAGTCACCCTCCCACACTTAAACCAGACCTCTAATGCATTTCTCATTTTCCGAACCATGAAGCACGATGATCATAAATAAGCCACGTATTTATTGGAACAAAGTGCACTTTAAGGGGAACCACATTTAAAATATGGTGCATATTTTGTTAGAGTGAGCCATTAATAGTATCTCTAAACCAACACCTGCATCTGAGAAGTGCAGGTGTTGGTTTGTGAGATTGCCAGATACAGAAGAGCCCACTGTGGAGCCAGATGGCACGCGTTAACACCCCAAAGGCTGCTTAAAACACCACTGAGAGAAGAATCAGCGACTGAAGGTGCTGTTGTTGGTGCACTGACTGCAAGTCACTGATGTGGTAATTGTCCTTCACTGTAAAATAATGTGTAATTTTTCCCTTTTCTACTTCCAGACTCACTGATTTGCTCAAAAGATGACCTAAACAAAGTGGAAAGATTGCAAAATGGATCTGGAAAAATACAAAAGCCTCTCTGTGTATTCAGTTTTTTTGGGGGTTTCATGTTTGAATAAGTATTAAATTTTGTAAAGAGACTGAAAGCTCATGTTAGTTTAGACGTTATTCATAGTCAGGAGTATTATCTTTACAGCAGAACAAAACTCTGGCTGGTGAAATCGTTAAGGCTCTCACCATTCCTCTCCTCTGAACTAAACTGTGCCTTGGAAACCACCAGTCAAAACAATCTGCTACAAAGTTCCCTGTGGTGTCATAAGAGCAACATAAAAAACTGCAGAGCTCAGGACGCTTCACATATCACATCCCCCTGACCGCAAAACTGTCCCGTCAGGTGTTGGAAAAACTCGCCTCTTTGAATCTCCGATTTAATTCACTGCCGTCAATGATCTGTTTTACCATCGCAAATATTTCTGGATGGTTCCCAGCTGCTTCCTGATCTGTTCTCCTTCTTGATTTTGAGCTGCTAAGAAAAATATGTTAATGTAGGCACAGACCCCGAAGCCTTGGAGCAAGATTTCTCAAAGTGCTACAGAGTTTTATGACATTGTTTGTGTTGATTTTATAGTCACAGATTTTTCTGTATTAGTTCATTGTCACTGGCTCTAACCCATATTACACCACGTTCTCAGTGCCAAACAGCAGAGAGACAGCTGGCAACTGAACACCGGAAATAGTTGAGAAATTAGCACCAAAAACGCACACTTCTCCCTCCTGTATTTGGCCGAGGAGAGTGAATATTGAACTTGAGTCATTGGACTCCACAGTCAAAAACTTAAATAAATGACAATGTTGCATCAAGTGTGCAGGAAGTGTGATAACGGGGGCTTTTTGCTACTGTGTGAACAATGTGGAAACTAATGTTATCTCTAATTGTTATTTGTTGTTGCGGTGAAATGGCAATGCATTGGCGCAGGATGTTTTCTTGCTACTTCAGATAATATTTAAGCACTTGCTGTGTGGTATCTGACAGCTCAGACCACAGTTCATTGCACGCCAATGCTAATATGGTTAACTGAAACTAAACTAAAAATAAGATTAGATAGATAGATAGATAGATATGAAATACCATTTTAGCTCAATTTTGAAAATGCAAAACGCTTAAACTACTTAAACAAATCAATAAACATGCCTCACTGATGAAGGTTTCATGGACGTCTCTTGCAAACTGAGTCATCTGCTTTCGAAAATGTTCTGTGTTTTTATTGTAATACCTGTACTGAGTTTCAAAAATATTGCCTCTGGCCCGCCATACAATAATAAATAAAAAGACTAAAACTAATGCTGATAGTAATAAAAAAATAAACTAAAACTTAACATTTTCCAACAATAAAAATTAAAGTAAAAGAAGAAAATCCACTCTGGAATCTGAAATTAAACTGAATTAAAAACAAAATGAAATAAAAATATAAACTAATTAGAAAGCTCTGATGGGTACCTCAGAAGCTATGGGTTATTTAAATGCCAGTTTAACATAGCTGACTAAGTCATAGTGCCATGCCACGGTGCAAACAGCTTAAGGGCTTTGGCCCATTCAGAAAGCAGCACATCAGTAAGGTTAAATACTCACTGGGCCTTTAGTTCTGGCTTATGAATGACTTTCCAGTTCATCTGAAAGATCTTGGGGTAAGTTACAAATTCTGTCATATGTTCTTCTACTTGTTTCTCAGCTCTTCCCTGTTTGTCTTGTCTTAACAGTGAGGGGATGCTTTGGAGAAGTAAATTAACCCCATATTTCATCGGAAAAAGCCAGAGATTGGTGGCAATGAATTAACCGGATTGTTAACAAAACATAAGCATCTCTGTCTTTATTTATCTTCTAGGTAAAAGACTGGCTGACTTGTGTGTCCATAGCTGCGCTGCAGGTTGTGTGTGTGAAGAGTACTTGCAGGATAGTGAATTGGGTAATTGTGTCACTGCCCACAATTCCCCATAAAGTCACCTTTCCTTAAATCTGTGTTAAACAATTAAGGAAAAATCATGAATGTGCTCATGTGCCAGCCCCCTATAGTGACTAATAGAGTAATTATATATAAAGCTGATGGGAACCGCCCAGCTGTGTGAAGAGTCTGTTGCTAGGCACAGATATTAGCTTGGAATCCAGCACAGACTTGCATGGGTCTTGTGGTTTTGGCGAGATGACTGAGGAAGCCGTTAGTTACATTTACAGGCCTGTTTACAAGCAGGACTAAGACCTCCAGCCCTCTCATTACACACAGACACACACACATAAAACTGCACACAGATGCTGATTGTGCTGTCTTGTCCTTCCTTAAAGGCTCCCTTCTACATGTAGCACAGTAAGAACTTCTTCTGTTACTTATGGCAGCAATTACTTTTTACTGAGACACTTTCACAAATAGGAATGGCCATAAGCTTACAGTAATGAGCCTCAGCAAAATGGAGGGGAATGCATAATCTTCATAAAGTTTCTGTTAGTGAGCCTGGAAGCTTCAGCCAAAGAAATGAGTAACAGCACATTGCTCGAACAAATGCCAAATTTGAGTTTTAGTCTCAGCATATTTTATTTATTTATGTATTTATGTATTTATTTATTTTTAAGATGAATGCATCAGAAAAATGAGTGATCTAATAAATTTATTGCATTTATAAATGATCAGAGTCCTCAGAGTTGTCATATTACTGAAAGGTATTGTTTATAACTCGGGGTCCTGACGTTTTGTCACAATCCCTGCGCCTGTCTGAGACCCATGTTTGGGCAACTAGTAATGCAGTACAACTCAGATTAAACTTAGCAATTGTGGTTTTCCTGTTTATTTACCTAAACGATACTTTCATTATCGTCTTGACTAAACATTACGGGAGACAGTAGGTGGAATGGGGGTTGAGGTTGCTTTGTGTGAGTGGGTAAAGGTGTTAAATGTGAGGTTTAGGGTCCAGGTTGAATATGATATACGTGTGTTATGCGTGAGCAGAGTTTGACCTCTTATGGGAAGTGTATCAGACATTCCTCGTTTAACCTACGCAGCCTCATATGTGAAACACGTGCAACGTACCCAACACAGTATGGCCATGTGCAAACATGCAGACTGCTCTAGCACCGGTATCACACTTACACTTCATAAACGCACGAGGGCTTTTTTTTAATCTAAAAGAATCTAACTGTGATTCAAAATTGGGTGTCAAATGCAGATCTTAAGCATGTTCATGCCAGCCCACAAGTTCAAGCAGAGCAAGCGTCCAAGCAATGACAGCTGTGTCAAGCTTTAGATTTCTTAGCATGTTGAGACAATGTGCATAATGTTAGTCAGTGTGAAGGCTACCGCTGCACAGTGTCAGGATCAGCTTTCACAGTGTTGTTGCTTTAACGCACGCCAGCTAGAAAGACTTAAACGACATTAACAGCAGCTTGATTAGCTGTCATTTCAGCCTGCTTAGAAACGCTCATTAGTCAGAATATGAGAAACCTGCTTTCATCTGTCTCTGTCTCATAAGACAGGCAATTCTTAGTAATCCTCCACAGTTTACAATGTAAACTGCACGTGTAGGAATGAAAAGCTCTTACGCGAAAGTAGAGTTTTAGTGCTTTAGAGGAAATAAAGCGCTATTAAAATACGCAGTATATGATAGACACTGATATTTAATTATTCGCTGGGTACTTCGTTTCTCTCAAAAAGTGCTGCGATCAATTATAGAGCACCGAAAGAAATTCACATAAAACCAAAACTAAGTGAAAAAGCAGGGATAAGACTGAACAAGATGCTTGAACCGCAGCTATGGAACATTGCTGCTTGTTTTTATGAAAGCTGTCACTGGTTTATCTGAGGAATTTAAACACCCTCAGCTGTGAATTACACCTGATCAGACCCATGCGTCACAGGGTGTATAGCCACCTTGGCATCACCCACTGGTTTTGCGGAGAATCATTTTGAAACCTCCAATTCAGCAGATCAACCACTACTGTTTGTTTGTGTGTGTGTGTGTGTGTGTGTGTGTGTGTGTGTGTGTGTGTGTGTGTGTGTGTGTGTGTGTGTGTGTGTGTGTGCTTGAACTGTACATGGTAAATGGAATGATTCTTATATAGTGCTTATCTACTAGTACTCCACATGATATAGTACTCCACATGAGCACTCAAAGCCCTTTATACTGCATGCCTCATTCACACATTAATACATGCACTTTTTTCTATGCTCGATTACACGAGCACACTGCATGTCCACGCTGTAGCCACTTGTCAAGGCAGACGATAAACATTTTGTAGATATTAACAGAGTTAATAAATTGATCAAGACTTCTATATAACCCCGCTTCTCCTTCTACCACGGCACAATTGGCAAATTTCTGGTATCGAAGTCTCCAAAGATACATCGTATTTTAGAGTAATGCTCAAATATTCAAAGAAGTGACACAAACAAAATATTTTAGTCACATTTAAAGGAAAGTATCGCTAACACATGACTTACTGATTCAGAATGGGAGTGAACACTGTGAGTTTAAGTCTGACTATGTTTGAACGCAACGTGATCTTTGATTTGGAAGTCTTAACTGCGCAGGAGGATCCTTTATTTTACGTCATACTTGGGAACCGCAATTTCTATTAATATTTTATGTACTATGATTCATAGGATAACATAAACCAGATCTGACCTCAATTTTGGGAAATTACTGTGTGACAGCAGCCAAAACATGTCATTTCATGATTTCATATACATTTTGAGATCATGAAATGCTTCATCGGGTGCTTTTGGACCCGCACTCACTGATGGTGCTCAGTGAGTTCTTAAACTTTTATTTCGCTTTTATCGCGACCAGAATTTGTCCTAACTAGCAATAAAAGACACTAAGTTTATCAATAATATAACAAGAATTTTTTTGTGTGTGCATTTAGGATCCAGCTGTTGAACAGCTGCTGGGACTTTATCCTATAGGGTAGACTGCACGCTTTACTGTTAAAGTGCTAAAGGAAGACACTTAGCCCAGAGAGTTCAGCGTTTATGACCAAAATCCTTCTTTCATATTTCTATAAACATTACTTTGTTTCAATAACACTGTTTATTTATGAGTAATTAGAAAAATAATTTGTGCAATCAGAAAATGATCTATGAGATGCCAGATTTGTCTTAGCATGAATCCTTTAAAGTCAAACACAGAGACTTCTATAAAACCCCAGTTTTATTATAAACTCTTGCCATTTGCCAAAAGAAGTCATAAAGCGAATGAGAGCTTTGGATTTTGAGTCGACTTTGAAAATAAGAGAGAGGGTGTGGCCTTCAGAGCTTAATATACAAACACGCTCTCCTAAGGGATTTCATATCTTCTTGCTGTTGCAGCAAAAAGAAAGTTGTCTGTAAATGTTTGGGAGAATATTAGTATTCCTCTCACTGGACTTCCTCTGGGAACATTTCTGGCTAAAACTAATATGCAACTCCATTAAACCAAATAGTTCAGTCATCCAAATCACTCTCTAGATGACAGAACAGACCGTTCTTGGAAAGTTCTCACATTATTATACACACCAAGTCATTTTGGGGCTGAGCCTGCTTCACTCTATCCATCTGCTAAGAAAACAGCTGCTGCAGCATGTGATACCTCTAGTAAGGAGTGCTGCTTAAAGATTTCCTACTGTAAAGACAAGGGTCTGGCATTATACACACCCCTCCAGAACCAGCAGGTTGAATTCAGCTGTGAAAAATTGAGAGCCCTAACATCCATTCACCTCTGTGCAGGCTCTGGCTGTACTTGAACACTGCAAGGCCAAGCAGTTACATTCCACAGGCCATGTGACTCAGTTTCCACATGCAAAACAAAACCACACAGTTTGATCCTCAAAGGCTGCTTAAGCTCTGATACACACAAGAAGAAATGATGCAGATGTATGGTGTCTAAACAGGTCAGTATTTAGATGGTGAGCATGCATCAGCACAGTTATGAAATTGTGGCAAATACAAGAATCACCATTTTAGACACAAGAGGTGATAATGAGTGAGGTGCTTCACAAACTGGTGCTGTAGGTGGCATGGAGGGAAGCCAGTTAAGTCAAAGGTAGCTTATTAAACATAAATCAAAATGCAAACATCAAAGTGGGGTGATGCCAGGTGGGCATTTCTTCATCACTTCTCTCTCTCTCTGCCCACTTCTCTTTCCCAGCACCCCCAACCGGATAGAGCAGATGACTGCCCCTCACCTAGTCTGACTCTCCCTGAGGTTTCTTCCTGTTAAAGGGGAGTTTTTCCTTACCACTGTCACCAAATTCTTGCTCATGGGTGGGTGGTGTTGCTGGTGGTAGGAGTGTTGTGTGATTGTTGGGGTTTTCTTTCTTTCTTTCTCTTTATTGCAGGATTTTACCGTAAAACACAAATCACCTTATGACAACTGTTGTGTTGCATTGGTGCTATATAAGAAAGACTGAATCAAATGAAGTGGTTTTCCAACTCATTCTGTTCAAGTCAAATCTTTATTGCAGTCACGGTTTAAATGGTGATCAATTCACAGAATGTAGTCTCTTATTTCTGAAACTCTCTTTTCTGCAGCATTCTGTATTGATTTGTTGTTGTTGTTTTCATCAGTGCCTACAAAAAAGAAAAAAGAAAGTGGCTCTCTTGTGACTGTCCAACCAGTGAGGTGAAAGTTAAAAAGCTAAATAATTATTGACTCTGCATTATACTTAAAACATAGATGTCTTAGTTTGCTGCTATTTCTCTTTGTTGTGTTTCTTTCATTTGTTGCACTATTGCATAGTAGGTAGGGTATGAGTACACTGCCAACATTAAGCCTAGTTAACACGCAGATTTTTCCCTTTTTCATGGATGCCCACCTCTGTGTAGAGAACACTGCAGCCACAGACCAGTTTTGTCACATTTAGTGTGGGTCTAGGGCCAAACAGCAGCAAGAGAAATTTGTGGCGGGCTACCTCATTCAGAAAAAGCCTTTAATTTAATTTAGAATTTGTTCAGTTTAAACCCTGCATCAAACTGGCGATCTGTCCCGAGTGTACCCCACCTTTCACACTAAGAATGCTAGGATAGGCTCCAACCCAACCCCCACGCCAGCAACCACGAATTGGATAAGAGAGAGAAAATGGCTGGGTGGATGTTCAGTGTAAACTTTTTGGTTATTGTGTTATTTCCATGATATATGAAACATTAAACAAATGTTGGACTGGTGCTGCTAATGAGCAGCTGTTTCCAATGATGTCATCCTCGAACGCTGCAAAAAGAAAAACTCGCTGACGTTGATTAGAGCTGAGTCACTAAAAAGCTCTCACATGTAAATGGTAGCAGAGCAGATGGGAGGGGAAAAAATTTTTTAAAAAATGACGTATTTGTTACACACACCCGTTTTGCTGCTTGCGACCTGTTTGTTAAAGTATACTCTCCTTCCTTTGCTGGGAACAGTCTGGTCCAGATGTTTGACCCGACGCTGTATCATAATCACTGACTGAGTGGGAGACAGGAGCGCGGCGGGAAAAGGAGGCATGTGTGTACATGTGTCTTAAAGACATATCCCCACATATGTTCACCTCATTATCGTTCAGCTGCAGCTCACTCTGCAGGAATGCAGGGTAGCAAACACATGTCCACCTCCAAACCCCCGGTGACATATTAGCTAAACACACACACATGCACACACACACACACAGACCCTACTTCATGCCACCAGCCCCACATCCTGAGAGCCCGAACACATCACCCTCGACTCCACAGTTGGACCTCGACAATCAGACTGCTTTCGTGTACTTACACTAGAGGGGGAAGAAGAAAAAAAAGAGCGTTCCTGGACATTTAACTGACACAGAAAAGATGCCATGGAGTCAGCGGAGAGATGCTTCTAATGAAAAGCACATGACTGGATCTGAGTGCAGTCATCTAAACAATGGCGGGGTGGGTGGGAGACAAAGAAGGGATGCAGTTACAGCTGGGCTTTCCCTCGCAGAGGTCCAGTGTTTGTTTATCAAAGACTTGAGATACAGAAACTAAGGCTTGTTGCAAACATGCAAATATGGCACGCAAACACGTCACGGTGCCCTGGTGTTTATGTATTTAGTTATTTCATTTTTCAGACCTACGCACTCATCATATAGTGTGACAAAAACAAAATAATAACAAACTGCACAACGGTTCAGACACATAAAAGAGCCGGTGGTCTACCAGAAGGAATTAAGATTAAATCTCTCTGGCTCCGAGCCAAGCTAAGGGGGGAAAAAAAGAACCACTGTGACCTTCAGAGGGAAAGAAGCCAGGGAACAAACCCAACAGGCAGGCTTGTCCACCAAAGGAGAGCGAGAGGGGGAGAGAGAGGGAAGGGAGGGCTAGGGACCAGAGGAACAGAGGAAGAGCAAGAGGGAGTGAGGGAGCGAGGGGTAGGAGAAGAGTGAGAGAGGCAGAGAGAAGAAAAGACACAAAACTTGTGGCTTGACAAAAGAGGGCAGGTACCAGAGGCAGGTAAGACCCTTTATTTGTTGTTTCCACTGGGGGCTGTTTTTGATGGGACCTGATGAGTAAAGGTAAGAATGCAGACAGAGTTCTGTGCATGTGTGTGTATGTGTGTGTGTGAGTGTGAAACAGAGAAGCCAGGAGAGGCAGTGAGAGAAGTGTTTGTGGACAGAAGGGGAATCCTGGCACGGGCACAGCTGGGCCATGCTGCCGAGTTTCTATAGAAACAGTTTGCCATACAAAGTGGTACTCTGTCCTCCAGGGAGCTGCCACACGCTGTGACTCTGCTGCTTTTCTCTGCTACTGAACGCTCACCTTGATTTCATCTTTTTCCATTAGTGAGTACAGAGAGCTACCACTGCAGTGCAAGTGAAAATATGCAGACTAGAAGAGCTTTAGCCGTTGTTTTAAAAAAAAAAAAGAAATGCCATATTGCTCACTTTTGGCAATCAGATGGATCCCCAGGGGTTTTAAAGGCGGTGCACAATTACATTTTTGGCTTCTTCTGTGGTGAATTCAGATGGATGCAGTTCCTACATGGGTGTAAACCAACAGTTTAAAAAGCTGAAATGGAACGTTCTGGTTTAAAAACAAGCATGCACTGAAAAAAAAGTGCAATCACATGATGTGCTGACATAAGAAGGTTTGTGAAGTGTGTGAAGAATTTGAAAAGAAAAACAGCAGCTACTTTGGAGCTGGCTGATGGCGATGTGTACAAAGACGCGGGGATGACAGTTTCCAGATTTCTGATGCTCGTCCTTCTGCTCTCAGCTATGTTTACATTCTAACTACTGTCGTCTGGTTTCTTAATAAATTTATCATGTTTTATTAGAGCATCGAAGAGCACACTTAGTTGGAGTTTTTGTATTTCTAAATGTATGGAAAGAATCTGTAGATGTTAGAGCTTGCCATAAATTTTGTGGTTATTGTGCTTAGTCACAGTCACGGGTCTTTTTTTAAAGATATCTGACTCAGATAAGTGAGGTTGACTGGGGATGATGTAACTTTTTGTCAGGGCTTTTTTTTTAAAAAGTGGTTTTATGAAACGCTAGTTTTTTTTCTTTCTTTCTTTTTTTGGTAAAGGAATGATGGGCTGTTCTGCCAAAAAAGAAGGTTGGAAAGAGCCCATCATCAGTGATGAAAAGGGCGTTATGAAACTGAAAATTTTTGAGGATGAAATGCTTTAGATATAACCTAAAACTCACACTAGTTCTATGACTTTCTACTTTTCCTTTAACCAGATAATTCTAAACTTTAAATATATATATAAAGCAAACTGTTTAATAGCTGCACATAAACATATGATTAGTTGTCTGAAAAATATCAGCAGTAAAGTAAGAATGTGTTATTTTTTAGTAATGTTTAACCTTTATCTCACCAGTGCTTGCATATATCTTTTTAACCTTGCAAACAGCCGTTGAGAACGTAATACCACCACTTAGTAGGTCCACATGGTCTTCATCAAGTCCAGTAAGACAAAAGTATCTGATGTTTAAAATATGCAGATCCAGTTCAAAGTCACAGTAGATCGTGTTTGTTTTAAAGCTTTGCAACAGTTTGTGTCATGTACTAGCAGTGATCTCTGTCCTACCGTCCTAAGTATAGTTCTCATGCTGATAACGATCAGATTAACTCATTGAGGTCATAAATAACAAACTGGTGAATCAGCCATTGTGGACACCGAGTCTTTAATTGTTTGCCAAACTTCTGGTCGTAACAGCAGCACGACAGGAAGGAAATCTGGCTGTGGATTTAAACGAGGGGTTGCAAGGCTCTGAGAGGGAAAATGAAGGGCAGTGCCAGGGAATGCTGTCAGAGAAATCTTCAGATTTGTTATTTCAGGCATTTTAGATATGAGGCTCATTCCTGCCTGATGATTTATATCAAACTGAACAAAGGCAAAGAGAAAGAGCGCTGGAAACAAATGGTGGATCTGTGATGAGAGTTTATGTTTTTCCTAATCTTTGTGATACTTATTTACAGGGCTTTGCTGATAATATAGAGAATAACAATTTAGCCATATTTACCATGGCCTGAAAAAGATCGTTTCACTTTGAAAAGTGAATTCGATTCACTGAAGGGTAAATACCTGCAATGGTAAGCCAAACAACAGCATGTATGTGTGTGTGTTTCAGTCTCAGTCTGACGTAATTTTGTTATCCACATACAGAACTCTGAAAAAGTATCCCTCTCCTTCCTGATTTATTAATGTTTTTGCATATTTGTCACATTTACATGTTTCAGATCATCAAACAGATTTTAATATCAAAATACAGTTTTTAAATGATGGCTTCTCTAATTAAGAGAAAAAAGTTATCCAAACCTACCTGGCCCTCTGTGAAAAAGTAAAAGGGGCAAAAGTTGCCCCTGATTCCATTATTATTACAGTATTACTTATTGATTCTGGGATCTCACTGGCTTTGTTTTGAGAGTCACCACCATCTCTAACCAGCATGTCAATATTACATTCATGCAAATGAATTGCACTGTGCCTGGTCAAATGTTTGTGCATGTTGTGGAGTTATTTCTCCCCCTTGTTCTCCCCTTGTGGGTCATTATTCAAAAAAAGTAATTATTACAAATATTACACAGAACACTTTCATTAAAGGTAATGCAGTACAATACTTAATTACTTACTCTTTACATTGCTTTCCATAAAATGAGCTGAAAAGCATTGCCTCATAATATACATTTAACAATATACACCTACAGGCTACAGTCCCACACACCGATGCAAATCTTGATCCTAATGAGGACAGACATATGAACCCAAACACAATGCTGACAACACAGAGCAAAGACGAAAACCAACAAAAAGAGACTTTAAAGTGATTGCCACAGTGATTCTACTGTAGAAACATGAACAGGTAAAAACTTCTCATCAGTTTTTTACCTGTTGAACTTAAGGGTCTGGCTGCTGGGCTTGGGTCGGCATATACTCATAACATCGCTCTGTGTTTTTGGCTAGCTTAGCGTTAGCATGCTGTCTGTACAGGAGCTTGCAAAAACCTGAAGCTGTTGTCCAGCAGCAAAGCAGTCCCAGACTATCACACTACCGCCACCATATTTGACTGGTGGTATGATGTACTTTTTGCTATGTTAGTTTTACACCAGATGCAACGAGTCTTGTTAGTCCACAGAATATTTTCCCAGGCCAGGTAGGTTTGGCTATTTTTTGTTTTCCCTTAATAGATGCAATCATCATTTAAAAACTGCATTTTGCATTTACTCTGGATATTTGAGTCTAATGTTGAAATGTGTTTTATAAACTGAAACATGAAAGTGTGACAAATGGGGCGTGGGGTGCAAATACTTTTTCACAGCACTGTAGCTAAACCGATTTGCTCACAATTGTTATATATTCTTAAACCCTGTCAGTTACAGAACATGTACAAATCACCTCCCCTGTCCTCTCATGGTGAAATGCAAGCTCATAGGTGTGCCTAAGATGACTCCTTGATCAATGTGATGAAATATACAAAATGGAAATTCCTTCTTACAAGCAACTTTGGAAAATTCCTCATGCACACACAAAACAAATCTTCCTGGTGTGAAGCTTTAAACAAACACTGATTATAAAATGCTGTAAACACATATTGAGTTCATGAGAGCTTCATTCCAGTGCGCCTCCCTTTTGTTGACATATTTTAACCTTGCAGGCTTGCTTTCTCTACACAGCTCTCCCCTCTCGACCCATGCTTACAATAGTGCCTTTATCCCTAAACCTTTCATAAGCGCTCATTTCCTGTATCAGTATCTGCCCTACACTCCCTTGAATTTAATCAAATTAAGGAAGTATGGCTCCTCCTCAGACAATCCCACCTCTTCAAACACAGATTACTTTACGGAGCTACACATGTCCATCTTCCATTAGTTTAAACTGCAATAGAAGTGTGGGAGCAATTCTTAAGGTAGGCTGTGGGACAATCTTGGTATATAACATTAAATGTTTTCATAGAGTCAGATGAGCATTGCTTCACGTAGGCTTTGGTAATGCTGTTTCACTCAGTTCAACCCTGAAAACACCTTCTTAAAACTGGTCGAACAGCAACCAGCTTGAAAGTGGAATCTTTCCAAAGAGAAATACAAACTAACGGATATTTTTAGTAAAATCAGAGATAAGATGAATGCCCGGGATTGCACGTAGCCTTGTAGGAAAAAAGGAGGGTTTGTACGCGGCTGAGTCATTACACCCACATGGAGAAAGAAGCACCAAAAGGACGTATTGTACTGAATTGAACTATTTATTTTTTCTTTTTGTTTTTTTGAAGCATCTTTCTCCCTTAACTTAATGCCTTTCACTGTGAATACTGCACAGTCGGTAGAAATCGCTACTTACACTTCATGCTTTTCCTAGGACAATGAAGGCTGGTGCGAGACTCCTGTCGGCACTGACTCTGCTCCTCCTACTGGGGGCAGTGTTCACACAGAGGCCTCGGCCAAAGAAGCCCACCAGGCGCCCAGCTACCCCCAGAAAGCCTCCTGCTCGTCTCCCAACTGTACCACCCCAGCCTGAGCCAAAGGAACCAACAGATTTCCCCCCACCCATCCTGGGCCCACCTTCCATCTTTCCTGACTGCCCCCGGGAGTGTTTTTGCGCCCCAAGCTACCCGAATGCGCTCAACTGCGAGAACCGGAACATTCGTGTAATCCCAGTGATTCCATCCAGGACTCACTACCTGTATCTCCAGAACAATTACATCTCCGAGATAACCTCGGAGCCCTTCCTCAACGCCTCTGAGGTCCGCTGGATCAATCTGGCAAACAACCGTATTCATCGGATAGATAAGCAGGTCAGGGAGTTCACCTCTATAAATGCTCAGGATTTAAAGAAATAGAATCACTTTACTACAGTTGCTTTGCATCTATCTCTCGCGCAGGTGTTTGAAAAGCTTCCAGCACTTCTGTATCTCTACGCCCAACGAAACCAGCTTAATGAAGTCCCTTCAGGCCTCCCAGAAACTCTGGAACAGCTCCGCCTTAGTAGGAATCGTATTTCCAAGATCCCACCTGGGGCCTTCAACAACATGGGGAGCCTGACTATGCTCGATCTGTATCACAACCAGGTGAACCTCACTGTTACAACACTGTGCTATCTAGACATGTATGGAGCCTAACTAAATCTCTAGCATTTGTGGAGCAAATATGTGATGTCTTTTCTGTCAGCTGAGTGACAGTGGCCTGGGTAAGAACAGCTTTAAGGGCCTTACGAACCTGGTGCAGCTCAACCTGGCTCATAACACGCTGAGGAGGATGCCTACTAGTATACCAACCAGCCTCGTGCAGCTTTTCTTGGATAGGAACCGTATCGATGACATCCCAAAGCAAGTATACGGCGCACGCATTGTCCCAAAGTTGATTATTCCCACTGAGAATCTTTGTTGTTGTCTTTTTTCAGAAACTTCTTTGACAACTATGTTCACCTGGCTTTTGTGAGGCTGAACTACAACCAGCTGAGTGATAAAGGAGTTCCCAAGAATGTGTTCAATGTCTCCAGCCTGCTAGACTTGCAACTGTCCCACAACCAGCTCGCTTCGATTCCTTTGTTCAACAGTCACCTGGAGCACCTGCATCTCGACCACAACACCATTGAGAGTAAGTAACCAGCAGACACGTCAGTCCCAGTGAGCGGTCATCACTGTGCTTTTGAAGCAAGGCCTCCACATCAGGGAGCATAACCACAGTTTGTCTCAACGTGGGCTGAATGTCAGGGCTCTTCATGTAACTTTCAGCAACTTGCAGCTGTGTCAGGTCACCTGAGCTTCTCAGTTCAATGTGGTCTTAGCGTTGTCCGTGTCTCCCTGTTTCTGTTTGGATCTGGTGGATCTGGTCGTGTGGCAACTGAACAAATAATATAAGATAAGAGATAAGATAAGATAAAACTTTATTAATCCCTCGGGTGGGTTCCTCTGGGAAATTCGGTTTCCAAAAGCACAGCACCAACAGGAGTTACAGAACGTGAGCAGAATATTATATATATACACACATATATAAATACAGAGACATACATAAATAAAATATACGAAAGGGATAAATAGAATAAATAGGAATAAGAATACAAGGGAATTGCACATTTCAAGTATTGAAGTCTATTGCACCGTTGGCTATTAACAAAAAGTATTGCACAGTGAAGTGAAGAGGCACTACAGCTTAGTTGTTCCCCCCTCCTTTGTCCTCCTGTTTCCCCTCCCTCTCCCCTCCAGAGAGGAGTTAAACAGTTTGATGGCGTGTGGGACAAAGGAGGTTTTAAGTCTGTTGGTTCTTGTATTTGGGAGAAGCAACCTATATGTCGTTGATTTAAACCCCTCTTTTTAACTTATGTATTAACCGCTGTAAATTGTCTTGGTTAGTTATACCCGATTGTCTTGTGTCCTATGCCGACTTTAATGAAGACAGATTAGTGTAGTCTGTTGACACTACAGCTGTAATTTGATCAGCGTGCAACACAAACCAAAAGTATTTTTTCAGATATTCTGTTATACCTGTTTCTGCGCCACGATTACAAAACAACTTTGGCTTCTGGCCATTTTTTTTTCAACTTCCACTGACATTAATCATCATGACGAGATGTATTTTATTTTTTTATCTCCTCTTGTTCCAATGTATTTGAATTTATTTTAAAAATATGTTTCTTAGTTATTTTGACGCAATAATTTAAGGGCTTACACAATGCAATCTTCTTCCACATCGTTGGAGAGAAGACGTTAAAAATACTGAATTAGCTGCTGGGTTTTGTTTTGTTTTGGGGGTTTTAACTACACAGTTAGAAATGTATTAATATTGGTGGACTCAGTAACACTTAATCATATTTTCAACATGAAACACTTACTTTTCTGAAGCATGTGTTGCATTACAGAGAAATCAGATGTGATCCCATTTAAAATACTTACTTGTGTTTTCCAATAAAGTATAATCAATTTTACAGTTGAGCTCTGTTTAAAGGTGAGTTTGTTTTTTTCTCAAATATACCCACTTCAGTAGCATTTAAACACACTGATATTTCTGTCTTTTTTGTATCCTTTGTTTTATTCCTAAAAACATTTCTCATGCTATTTTCTAAGTTAAAACATCATAAAAAATAAAGATTTCTTCTGAAAATTTATGCTAAGCACTTCATGTTTAAATAAATAATTCAGATCATGCATAATATTTAAGATAATTATCTTCTCAGGCTATTATCAGGCTATACCCCGCTCTTCCTGTATATAAATTGCTATAATGAAATAAATTATACAATAAACAAACAAAACCGTCAAATCTAAACTAGCATATTTTCTTATTTATATGCACATGTGAGCACTTGAACAGTAGATCTTAATGACTGTGTATTTTCCTGACAGGCATCAATGGCACCCAGATCTGCCCATACAGCGTGCAAGCTGACCCGAGTGATATGAGCCAGGTTCCCAAGCTAAGGTATTTCACATTATGTCATAATGCGTGTCTCAGCACTAACCTAAAGAATGAACTCGTCTGAGCTGCACCTGTGACCTGTGTGTTAACAGGAAGTAAACAGGAACAAAAGAATTTTGTCCGGAAATGCCAGGTTCAAAGAGCGAAAATCCCAATGACATATTAGATAACTGTTCTGTTGTTTTTAGGTATCTGCGTTTGGATGGAAACCACCTGAACCCTCCCATCCCTCTGGATGTCATCATGTGCTTCAGGCTCCTTCACTCTATTGTCATTTAGGAAAATGGGGGCATGGGGGCTTGCACATGCAGTACTGTGCAAAAATCTTGAGCTGTGCGCCATTTCTTTATATTTTGTTATTAAAGTGTGAAAAATGTGCTTTCTTGTCATTTCTTTAAGTGGTCTCCAGAAATTGTTCTCCGGGCTTCTTAAAGGACATTCAAAGCTCTTCCTTGAATGTTGGCATCTTTTTGTTCTGTTCTCTATCAAGATGATTCCACACTGCTTCAGTAATGTTGAGGTCCGGGATCTGGAGAGGCCAGTCCATGACTGACAGTGTTTAATTGTGTGTTTTTCTATCCTGGTATCTTTAACTGCTTTGTCAGTGTGTTTGGGATCTTTGTCATACTGAAAGTTGAAGCTTCTGCTAATCAGATACTTTGCAGATGGTACCACATGGTGGATCAAAATCTGACTGTACATTTCTGCATTATTGATGTCAATTGATTTGACAAGATCCCCAACACTGTTGGGGATCAATGTAGCCACAAACCATGACAGGGCCTCTGCCATGTTTGTCTGCAGACACACACTGTGCTACATCTTTCTTGACCTCCTCTGTACATATTGACCATAATTTGAACTAAAAAATTCAAATTTTTGGTTCAAAGAAGACCTGTTAGGACTGATATTTGCTCCCATTCTTGTGTAATTTGACATACCTTAACCTTTTCTCCATTTTACTTAATTAAGAATGGCTTCTTAACAGCCGCTCTTCCATTTCTGATGAGGCTTCAGTGAACAGTAAATGAACTGAAGGGTCAGATGCATCTCTCGGGTCATGTTTCAGATCTTTGCTGGATTATTTGACCTATTTCTTCTGAATATAACTTTCAGAAAAACTTTTAAAAGATTTTAATTTCTTGGAGAACTGTTGCTCACTACTATAAAGAATTACAAGAAAGTCTGGCTCCAAAACAACAAGAAATGAGGGGTGGCTCAAGACTTTTGCACAGTACTACTGACACACACACACACACACACACACACACATATCCATGAAAACATAGACTCTGTGCTAAGTGCATTTCATTGTAAAGTATGGTGTTAACCCAGCAGTAGACGCTGTGTTACTGTAATACTGAAAGAGGGACTGCAAATAACTGCAAAACTTGGATGGTTCAAGCTCTTTAATTGTGATGACAAATTTAACTATTGCCATTTTTTGGACAGTCCCAACATTACACTACAAATCAGCATAAAATGTGGCTATGCTGACATTTAGAGTTAGGTTTCTGTAGTAGTTGCAGTTTATCAGTGTTTTTTGTTTACAAAACTTCATGTAAAGAAAAAAAGTGAAAAATATAGCTTGAGCAACGTCTGAAAACACAGGGACATTTACAGACATGCTACAGACATAAACGGTAGTTAGGTTAACAAGAATAGGTCAACAGAGTGGGGCAGCAGTCAGAGGCAACGAATAACTACGCAGTGGAAGTTAAAAGAGATAACCAGCTTTAAATAACTAGCTCCATGTAGTTAAAACTGTTTCAAATGTGCCTGTGATTTTCAAGATACTCTTTGTAAAAATGTCATTTTATTCTTGTTATCCCTAATCTTTTGTATATTATTCTTCTGTATAAAGAAGCTTTGTACAAACAATGGAAAATAAAAGTTCTCCTTGATCATCTGATAATGCTTGATGTTTGAAATAAAAAGTGTAGTTTTCTTCCTCATTTCGCTTTTCTAATATGCTTCACCGCTCTCTCAGCTTAGTCGACACCAACCCAACCTGTTTCACAATAAAATGAGCCTTTGGATAAAATCAACATGTCAGTAACTGACCAGCTATAAAAGGAACATTCCAAAGAAGCTAGAGGTAAGGGTGTCACCTATCTGTAAAAGGCTATGTGCAAAAACCATAAAAGACGGGTGTAGCACCATAACGTCAAGGTCAGCATTTTGGCCGATGCCATGTTGGTTGTTTGGAGACTGAATGACTCCCCTAAATCTGCTGGCACTTATACCTAAACAGACAGATGTGTTTACCATACCATAAAACAGTCAAAGAAGGTACGACCTCTCTCATGACCTTAGGATATGTATATGCCAGAGCACCTGTCAATGAACCCACCCAAGGCCTCGACTCAATAATCCAGGTGGATATTTATATACATTTCTTTTTCTACCAGGTCTTAAAAATGCCTTTTTTTAATGCTTTAAAGTTTGGCTTTTTATCATCATGACTTCCTCTGGCAGCTAACTTCAAGTGGCAGGAACCACAGGTTTGTGCACTTCCTCGCTGGCTTCATTTTAAACTCATATATACATGGCTATTTGAGAATAATAATTTCTAAATGTAAAATTTCAGAGAATCTGAAGATTTGTTTCTCAGGGTGACATAATAAAAAGTCAGACTATCCAGACAAGAGACAAGAACCTAGTAGTGTAAATCACTGAATGGCCTCACCGTTACTGAACACAGTTTGACGCTTGAGTCACAAATACAAGTTAAAGCTGCAACATTCAAAGAAAAAATCCTATGAAAACAAGATCCAGAAATGGTGCCACCTCCTGTGAGCCTGAGCTCATCGAAAAGACAGCATTTATACAAGCTCACATTAATGCTGAACAGTATACACAGGTACTGTAGTGACATGTGCTAGCATCCAGAAAACATTTTTTCATAAGAGGCCCTTGTTTATTTAGCAAGGCAGCAGTTAACCACATGCTAAACGAGTTAGGACAACATGACTTTACAAAAAAAAGAAGTTTGCGTGCTGAACTAGCATGCAGGGCCTGGCTCTACCACCAACTGGAGACATTTGGTGCATTGTGAAATGACAAATATGACAACCAAACTTTTCAGAAAGAACTGAAACACCATCACAATAGCATCAGCAAACTGCTTTGGTTCATTCTTCATAAAAAAAAAAATTAATTCCATTTAGTTTCACTTCACTGTGTTTTTTGCCTGATGCGCCCCACTGGCAGTACCTTTGTGTCCTACCAGTGGGGCCTTCCCCGCAGTTTGAGAACCACTGGTGTAGAGTTTCCATGTTGACCCTATGGTCTGGGTGGTGTTTTTGTGGGTGCTCTGATTTCAACCCACAGTCCAAAGACATGCATGTTTGTTTAAATCACAATTGAATTAAAGGATTTTTCATTCTGTGTTTATTGACTGTGACAGTTTAACATGTAATAAAGCGGAAGTGACTAAAGGCTGCAAAATTGCACAACACAGCGCAAACAGAAGTAACCATGTGCACGTAAGAATGACTGGATTAAGCCAAACTCTCATAAGATACATCATAAGAAAATATTTAATATCCACTTCGTTTCTAAAATGCTTGATGATTTTACCTTTTAAGATGTCTAAAAACGATTTCAATGAAACATGCTGACATTTCAACTGGTTTCAAAGAGTAACAGTTGAAAAAGGGTTGAGAGAAACTGACAGTGGCTACGCTGGCAATTTTGTCAATTTTTTGTGTTATTTTATTCGGTCAGTGCCGGTTTCAGTGTAAGAAAAAAGTCACTTTGTTCCCGAGGCTCTGTATTAAAGAGGTAGTACTGCATGACTGCAACTCTGGTGGAATTGAGAATACAATAGAGAAGCATTAGAGGCTTTTTAACTGTCTCTAATTGACTTCATTTACAGGTTATTCCTACTTTCATTGGGTTTTTCTGCTTCCTACCGCTGCAAGCGAAGTTTTAGAAGACGCCAAAAGCACCCTGGTCAAACAGGCTGGCGAGCAGGTCTGGTAGGTGTTTCCAATCAGGACTTGTTGACTGAAGTGATGTCAGAATGCCCTTCGAGTAAAAAGACAAAAGCCGATGAGAGGCTTTATTTCCAGTACACACCCACAGTGTTATGCAACATTTGGAAGTAGATATACCAATCAATCTGAAATCTAAAAGAGACACGAAATAAAATGATATTGCCACAAAACACTTTCTTTTACAATTAATCACATTAAAACAACACAGACTTTAAAAGGTCATAAGGCAATTGATGCAGGGAGTGACTTCTTAATGCGGAAGCTGCAGCAGCTTCAGTTTTAATGATGAAACTCTAATCTAGCAACAATGATTACTCATCCATTATTTACATCACGCATCACTGAGAGTGAAAGTTTTTCTTCACAATGACAGCACTACTCACCAAAGAGGAGGAAATCAGCAGTAATTCCTTTTTCCATTATTCCAATCAGAGACTGAAACATCACCGGGAGTTCCTTTAATTGCACCGGACTTCCTCCTCCTGTAAACCCATTCACATGCATGCACCTGTGCAGTCCCATGCATGTTTAACCTGTTCGATACCTGGTAAAAAATCCCCTTACTCCACACTATAAGAGGACACAGGATGGAGGCACAGAGACACAGCTTCACTAGAACTCTCCCTCTGAGTGACACGCGCACAGGTGAGTCTGAATACAGGTGATGCTTCTCTAGGCAATGATAATGGTAGCTGATGGACTTGACATAGTGTTTCCTTTATTCTGGATATTGGTAGTTTATAAACAATTTTTTTAAATGATCCAGTATCCATTTATATATCTATAAATGCTCATAAAGTATTTTTTAATTTGAGGATTTGAAGTTTTTTATCTGTTTTGATGATCTGAGGAAACTGTGATGAACCTTTTTCCTAAATTAATCAACAATCAACAATTTTACATAATACACAATTCTTACAAACCGAAACGCTTCTGTTAGCTTTCTCACCAGATCGCCATCATCAGGATGAAGATGCTTCTCGGCTGCTCTGCTTCCTTCCTCCTCCTCCTGCTGCTCAGCTGTCTGACTGAACCTGCGGAGAGCCGAACTCTGCATCTGGACAGCTGCTCTGTCAGTGTTCACACACACGAGCTGCGCAAATACTACGCACACATACGATCAAACGCGGTGAGTTCAGCGAGCAGTCGTGCAATCGAAACCTCTGGCAAGAACTTGCACAAGTGTAACGTCAGATTAAACTGGCAGAAAGTCGTTGTAACTGGATCCTGTGTTTTTCTTTTCTTTTGTGATAGATTTCGGAAGACAACGAGATCGGAATGAAACTTCTGGATAGATCACTGATGAAAAACGTTCAGGTGAGCTGTTGCGTTGTGTTGCCACTGAGTCATGATGATTTGCCTTTTATATTTACTTTTGCTTCCCTTTTTTTTTTGACAAGTGTCTTCCACATATTAAGTCTCTATCACCAGTATATTGGCTCTGAAAATAGGTTGTGAAAGGTGCTAGAATCTGACTTTCGCCATGTCCCCCTCAGGATGGTCAGACATGCTGTTTCCTGCGTCTTGTGCTGCGTTTCTATGTTGAGAGAGTGTTCAGCAACTATGCCTCATCTGAGCCAGAGCAACAACGCTGCTCCAGCGCTCTGGCCAATGCTTTCGTGAGCATCAGAAGAGACATCCATAAATGTGTAAGTTTGCTCTCCAGTCTCAAAATGTGCCTTATTTAATGAAAAGCTGTCATAGATTGTAATGATAATTGTGCTTTTCTGTGTATAGCATTGCCAATGTGGAGAAGAAACCCAGAGAACAATTGATTCAGTGCATGCTGAGTTTATCAAGGTAAGACACACAATAAAATCTAGATGCTCAGTAATAAGCCCCAAGATCAGTTGTTGTGATTTTCCTAATATAACCTAGTTAGTTAGGAAATAGCTGTGATCTGTGAAACTTTGTTGTATGTCAATAATATCTTTAATAATGTTACTTTTTGTTTTGGATTTCAACAAGAAACAAACACAAAAGGGTTACTGTTCAGAAACACAGCACACAGAGAAAATACCTAAAACTGCAATGATTTCTAAGTCTTGTAAACTAATTTTTATTCACAATAGATTCTCTGAGTCTTTTGATGATATTATTTACTGCAGATGACGAGATAATCAAAGCAGTTTTACTTTATTCTGAAATTATTCAACAATTAGCTGATGTTTTTGCAGATAGTTGAATCTTTGTCTATCTTTACGTATGAGAAACTCTGCCTCTCTAAGAGGCCCTTTTTATACCCAGTCACGTTACTGAAATGCTGCCAATAAATTGAATTAGTTGCAAAATGTTCCTGTATTGACTTTCTCAGCCTTTTGTTGCCCCTGTCTCGACTTTTTCGGCGTGTGTTGTCACCTTCAGATTCTAAATCAGTTAATTTTTTCTCAGTTTAAACATTTGATATTATTTCTATGTTCTATTGTGAATAAAATCTGAGTTTATATGATAATCGTATCACCTTGCACATGTTGTATTTTTTAGATTTATTTATTTTCTTATCTAACCCTTTTTTCCATTTTTCCCTTGTTCCTCTTTCTGCTGAGCAGCTACAAGCAAACAGGGCAGCACAGAAGGCAGTGGGTGAACTGGACACTGTGCTGGAGTGGCTGGAAGCACTGGGACCCAAAACTCAAAGAAATTGAGCTGCTCTTTACAAATGTGCTAATTTAAGTTTTGTGACATGTTGCATTTCTATTTTTTCACTTGAAAGAACTTGTATCCACTAATGTGGACTGAAGTTGTTTGCTATATTTATAACTAAACAAAAACAGACATGTATACTTCTGAGGAAGCTGTTACTGTAAGATTGTTTACTAGACTTAAATGTTTGTTTTTATTTTTGTAAATACTTTAATTTAAAAATCAATTAAAGAAAATACAACTGTACTGTGTGCTCTCTGAGAGTTTCCTGTCAACAGCTGATGTCTGCTCTTCATTACCATCTAGTGGCCATCAGTGAAAATGCAGTTTTCTGAAACTGTTTGTCCTAATACCAGATTAGGAGCCTGCTCGTGTGTCTGCTTCTGTGCTTTCTGAAATTGTCTCAAATCAGTATTCATGGTGTAGCCCACATTTTATCACAGTCTAGTATTCTGCTTCGCACAAACGCTGACAGTATCTGGGAACATGTGGACAAATTGCTTTATTCTGTTGTCAGGACTGACATCAGTCCAAAGGCATTGTTTATGATTTTTATGATATTTGGGATTTAGTGTTAAAGGGGATCTTTTAAAGTCCAGACACGATAAAGTTATGGCTGGAAGTCATGGTGATGCTTCCTCTAATATATAATCTATATTTGAAAGAAGAGAAGAGAAGAGAAGAAGAGAGAATGTGTTTCACTTACTGTTATCAGATCAAATCCATTTAATCTGATGTGTCTTTTTTATGTGCAGCAGATGTACAGCTAGTAGATAACTTGATCTGGCGGGCTGCTCTGCCTTCTCAGCTTCTTAATGCGTGGTTTGTTTTATGCCTGTAATACTGTATGACTGGGCCTATTAGTTCCAATAAATCACCTGAGAACAAATCAGCCTGTCACGTCTGCAAAAAGAATTAATTGAGGGACATTATCTGAGCAAGCTTTAAGGGACATGTTGAGTCGGCTTTGATCCTACTGCTTGAACTAAGACTTCACAAATCTAAGAAACACAATGACAACATTCAACAATTTGACTTAACAGGACACACACATGCTTTCATGATTAAGAGTGGATGTGTAGCAAGCCCTCTGGCTCTGTCTGAACAGACATCTGATTACTAGCTGCTTGAATACATGCCAATACTGTGAATGTTGTGTCAAATATTACAAAGGAAATTGCTTCCTCTGATTATTAATCACTGCAGCAGCAGAAACAACAGACGTGTGACAGAGTATACATGTAATCATGTCTTACACAGGAACAATAACGCCTCACAAAGTATGATAAAAAGAAGCACAGGGGAAAAAAACTAACACCTACTTACTGCAATTCTCATGTTCTGTGAATCCATAAAGCTGCTGGCATTTTTTTTTTCACTTTGCTGATAAAGGTTAAATTGGAGTAAAAGTGAAACCTAAGTTATGAAGTTCTAGCTAAAATGTTGTACTATCTTTCTTCGAAACTTGTGGCCAATTTATTTTCCTCTTCTGGTGTCACAATCTGCTGAAAAATGAAAATGAGATAAGTAGTAAACCTGATGTGTGGGATCATATTGTACAGATCTTTTACTTAGGCATGAATCCGTGTGCTTAGTTTCAGAAAATGTGAGCCAAGTAACGGATATATAAGCGATTGGATTGTTGACACTTACAGCTCTACTTACAACAATGTATAAGAACATTTTATTAATATCCACTGTAAATAAACTATTCTTAAGGAGGGGAAACAGGCTGAGTTATGCCAAATTACACAAGAACTGGACTGAAGATTAGCGCCAACAGTGCTTCTCACGAACTGATTAATCTAATTGTGAGATTTGATTTCAGCCAGCTGTGCTGCGTATCTTGTCAAAATTGATGGAACTATGAAAGCGGGAAAGTTTGATCAGGTTTTGATCCCATTTAAAAACCATCTGACTCACACTGGCTTCGATTTTCAGCATGAAATTGATACCAAACACACAATGGAACACTATCAGGCATGGATTGGCCTCCCCACAGCTCAGACCGCAATGATATTGGAGAAGTGTGGGATCATCTCGATAGAGGGAACAGAATAAAAGGCAACATCCAATGAAGAGCTTTAATCCTACTCCAACAACGTGGTGGTTCATCACTAACATCATATAGACACAAATATCCACAATCCTGATTACTTATTAGGACTCGCTCACCTCCTCCAGTATCGTTTGGCCCACAGCCCACAGTTAAAATTGAATCTAATAGAACAAAATATTAATATTACCAATAAGTCACCACATCAAACAAACCCAAGACAATCTCATCAGTATTCAAAAATGATTTAGGTACATGAATTTGCTTTCTGGCCCTACTCCTCAACAGACTATGTAATAACCTTTATCCACACCTAACAGTACAGATGTATAACTTACACAGCACATAAATATTTACAGGGTTCGCAGCAACCACAGAGAGGAGTTTGCGGATGGCCAAAGAAACTCTCACCCTCTGTTCCTAGAAAGCTTTCTCGAAACAGTTTTCAGAATGCAAATGCTTTTCCTCAAAGTCGTTTCTCATTTGATTCATCAGCACCCTTCTACGTCTCTCTCACTCTGTTCCTTTTTTTTCTTGCTCTCCGGGTCATGAGTGACTAACACCTTGGAGGACCAGATCAAAAAAAAAGTTTGACGGATATTACAGACGGATGTGCCACGATTTATGCCAGCAGTTCCGATCACTAATTCCAAGCACGGTGAAGGTATTATTTGACTTGATCACACTAATTGTGACTGGTTGCAAAGAGTCAGGATCAAATGTTCCAATCTAAAACATGTCATACTCAAACATGTCTCCTAACAGGCCGCTAGTGCTTTTGCAATCACCATTCTTCACCATTTAGGGAAATGCTGGTTTCCGTTCAATTCTGTTTCCTAGGAAGTATTACAAAAGCTCTGGAAGACCCTCAGTGGTGGGCGGCGTGGGCCACTATTTCACTAGCAAGCACCCTCGTTAGGGTGTGGAGGTGACTTAAAGCTGCATATAACAATCGAGGCAGATACGAAAATTTGACAAATAGAGAACGAGGAAAGTGATGACTTAGAAACCTCCCCTTGCCGAGACAGAACGTACACAGGGCTGCAAACAGCTACTGACATTCATCACACTTCAGTACAGAGCTACAGCAGTGGACTCATTCAGTTGGATATATATTATATCAGCATCATCTGGTTTCAGGCACTGTGCTAAAAATCGCTGATGGCAGATTCTCAGCACTCAACAGCACTCGTGTGTGACAGCATTAGAAACTTTTGAAGGGGTGAAGGGTTCAGACCAAAACTTACAAAGAGACATCTGAAATATGCAGAACAGGCAGATGCAAGATAAGATTTGCTCTCTTTTTATTTTTTCAGTAAAGCAAAGTGTGAAGAGGAAAGATTTGGCACGGTTTAAGTTGTCAGTTACATTTAACAGGATGATGTGAAACAACCACTTGACAAACATTTTTTTTTTTAACTCCTAGCACAGATGCGTTTTGGTAGTATTATGAAATCGCATACATTTTTTAAGTCAAAGTCAGGAATTCATTTGTATGGTTACTGTTCAGAAATGCCCAAGAAAAGCAGCTGTGTTAAACTTTGTGTGGTTTGCATTTTGTAGCATGCTGTTTCGAAAATAAGGAACAAATCGCTAAAAACTCTAAAAGACTTATATGGTCTGAAAAGAGAAGCAAGAATGGAACTTGCTTAAACATGCAAAAATCCTCTGGTTGCAAGAAAAGTTGAACTCCGTAGAAGTCTTCGAGAAAATGACCCTACTCTTCACTTGAGTTAAATATTTTGAGCTTGTAACAGTTTGTTTTCAGTTTATATTTCATCAAAATCGTCTTGTTCAGCATTCAGATGAACTAAAACACACTCTAAAGCCTTGATTATCCTTTGCAAGTCCTCTAGGGTCCACTTGAATCTGGGTCCTAGTCCTCTAGGGTCCATGCAGAAATCCCAGTGACCATAGAGACTTGTGTGTGGAGAGTTTATATTACACTGCACCAAATGTGCGTGTGCCCCAGACACCGGACTTCAGAGAAGCGTAACAAATATGACCACTCAGTTATCGTTTCTCCAGCTGTCCTTGACCATAGCAGAGTTTAATCCAGGCTTAAGAAGTCTGCTGCTACTAGCCACAGTTAGCATACAAAATAACACCTCAATACATTTTTTTTTGCCCTGTCTTCCTCCCCTCACTCCCAACCAGTCACGGCAGATACCTTCACAGCCAAATGATGTAAAATGCCAAGACAGTGCAGTCAAAGCCCAACCAAACTGCATCCATCTCTTGCATATAGAACCGTACGTCTCATGACAAATTCAGTTCAGTTCAATTCATTTAGCATTACTAACACCAATAATATACCTTAAACACATCAACCTGAGGACTCATCAAGGTGGGGGAAGAAACTGACAGGGCTCCTGAGGAGGGATTTTCTTTTCACTTGTCCCTCCTTCCTTTATATACAGACACACCGAAACACAATACACATTTTAATTTGTTTCTTTCCTGGAGAGTCTTTTGTTCCCACGTCTTTTCCTGCTGTCTAACCCTAACCCCTAACCCATGGGTTTTTTTTAAATCTTTGATCCACAGTGACTCAGTCACAGTTTTTTTTTTTATAACATCTAAGTTTAAAAGTTCCTGAAAGAGTCCAACCCGAAAGAGTACCTGACCACTTCTCTATAGAAAAACTAGAAAACTCTCGTCTCTGGGTCATAGCAAAAACCAAAGAATATCCACAGTGTCATCAGACTCAAGCCACAACTTATTTTCTCCCTGCGACAGACTGGTGACTCTGTGTTAGCCGGGCTGGGCTCAAGCCGTCCCGTGACCCTGATAAAGTTAATCAGAAGAGAATGACTGGATGGGCACAATTTCTGACAATTTTTTTAAATTTAGTTCAATTCAGTTTTATTTATATAACACCAAATCACAACAAGAGTCACCTCAAGGTGCTTTAAATTGGAAGGTAAAGTCCCTGCAATATTATGTGGCCGCTCTAAGTTCACTTCTATTTTTAGTAGTTTAGTGGGTCTGATAATACTATTAATGCTATTATTATTGTTGTTGTTGTTGTTGTCATTAATAAAAGATTTTTGTAAAGTAGGTCAATGATTCAGTAAACCAGTTTTATTCTGGCAGATCAGGCCAGAGTCCTCCTGCTTTGTCTCTTTCAGTTGCAGATGTAAGGACAATAACAGGGAAATTATTCACCTTTGCAGCTTAATTCTGGATAAAAGTCTGGCTGCCAAGTTCTGCCCTGTCTAAAGCAGTATTTTTTCAATTCAAGCAGATAAAAAGACTGTTGCATCCCTCCAGGTGTTATTAGGTGAAAGCATCTGTGTCTTTAATGGATGAAATAGACTGCATTTCTGGAACATTCCTACACTGACGGAACACATGTCAGAGTGAGAATATGCGAGTGCCCCCATGTGCATTGCTACCATTTAAGGGAAAAAAAAGCAGGTTTAACCATTTCCCTTCCAGTAAGTCTCCTCCCTCTCATATCTATCCCAGGTTTTGCTAGACATTACGACAAGGGGGATGACTTCTAACATTCAACAAGCACTTCTTCGGAAGTCTCACACAATACTTCATGGTCTCTCTCCAGAGGGCCTTTTCATCAGGCTCAAGAAATGGAACTTTTTGACAGATCCAAGCGTGAGTAGTATTTCCATGTAGCACTAACCCAGCATTATATTGTTTTGTAACACTAACCTACACACTAGCTTGAAAGCTATTTTACTGATTTTTCTAACTGGATCTCCAAGTTAAGAGACTTGCAGACATCAAAAATGTGATGCATTGGCCTCTATTGCAGTTTGTGCAACTTAAGTTGATTTTAAACATTTTTTACTGTTAAAGCCAGTAAATTCTGGGCATATTCGAGCTTATTCAGGAGCTGCTTTGCATGAGTTGGTTTCTGTTTTCATACGTAAACAGCCTAGCTTTTGTGCCTTTCAAGAATATATTTGATTAGGTCAGCATGTTGAGATGACTAAGCCTGCCTTCCTCGTTTGTAAACTGTCAAAGATTCCCATATTTTATTTTATTTTGCATTGCTGAGAATGAAAGAGGAACACACTAAATAGGCTTTTTTTCTTTTTCTTTTTCTTTTGCATTGATCAGAGATCCCTAAACCGGATATCATATTGCCCAGTGGCTGCATTTGATCCATTTGTGTTAGGGGGACCGGATCCCAATACTCGCTGTGCCAAACATTGCTCCAACCCAGGGATCCAGTCCCCCGGCAGAAACAGAGTAATATTGTGCATGCTGTCAGGAGGATTACCGTGATTTATACATCTGAGAAACCAAACAACCTCCAGCTAAGCAGATGGCACAACACAGAAGACCTACCTCCTCAGGCCAGGACTTTGCAATCTATTCACACCAACGATTTACACCTCTTATATACTGTTGGGGTTGGGGAAACCTGCAGTCAGCTGAGACTGAAGAAGTCCCTTGGATGCGTGACAAGACGTTTTTCCCATTGAAAACGTCACGTCCAAATGAACAGCATCAACTTTTTGGAATGAGTCAATTTTTGCGTCCAGAAAACAAGGAGGGAGATCAAGAGTGATAATCAGATGATGAGTACATCATGCTTTCTTTGTTTTCAAGACGCTAATTCGAGGCACTCATGAGCAGAAGGCCTGTCACAAGTCACGACTTAAAGGTCAAGTCATGACTTTACGTGGATTCAAGCAAAGTCAGTATTTCATTACCCATCACCTCACTGGGTTGATTTATCATTGCAGATGTGTTTCAAAACATGTCCCCTGTGTCAGTGTGGCTATTTGGGGAGCATGTTCATCACAATAATCTTACTGAGACTGGCTGGAAAAAGGGAAGAGGCAAAATGATCTTAAGGTTAGTTGTCAAGTATTCAAAATATCACAAGACGTTCAGTGAAACATCATGTTGGGATAGCTTTGGTCATCAGGTTTAAATACACATATGATGTTCATGCAGCTCGAGTGCCCAAAAAATAACATGCATCGTTTAATGATTCATTCACTCTGATTATTAGGGGGTATAATATCAAAACACTATGTAATTCGAAGAATATCTATTCGATTGTCTGGAGTGGCTGTAGCTCAGAAGGGAGAGCAGGTCATCTACTAATTGGAAGGTTGGTGGTTAGATCCCTGGCTGCTCCAGTCTGCATGCCAAATATGCATGTGCAAGATGTTTACCCGATGCATCCATCAGAGTGCGAATATTAGACAGAAAGCACTTGCACATAGGAAAAAAGTGATTGGGTGAATGAGGCATGTGGTATAAAGCGCCTTGAGTGCTCACATAGAGTAGAAAAGTGCTATGTAAGAGCCAGTTTACTTACTGTGTTCATATATAAAAAAAAAAAATATATCTGAAGAACAGCAGACCAAGCATGGAATTAAAACGATAAGAATCTATGAAACTGTGATTCATCATTACAGATGCACGGAGAAACTGTTATTTTTAATTTTCGCCAATTCAGCGTTTATACAACACATTAAAAAGGAATATGGAAAACATGAGCTGTCACAATGAGCAGTTCTTACTTATGTGCGGTTAACACCATCTTAGGCACATATGCAAATTACCAAATATGTGCATGTGCTTACGCACTTTGACTTTTTTTAAAAAACGCTAATAATACAGACAGTATGGAGAATGAAACCTAATTCTTGATCATATCAAACTGAAGCATATCAGTTACAAACGAAACCAGAAAGTAGATTAACGAGTGAGTAGGTCCGGGTCAGCTGAACGCTGTGTGCACAGGGAATTTCAGAGTGTCTCCAGTTGACAGATGACTACTCAACATGAGCGCAGGGCTACTTAAGTTTCACATCACACCAATAAGGGTTTTTCGTACCGCTTGTACAGCTCTGCAGAAATAATAAGTTTGTTGAGAACGTTTTATTTATTATTGCATGCCCGCGTATGTGCATGTGTGTTTCTGTGTGTGTGTGTATGTCAGGTTAAAACCACTTAGGTATTGGCAAAAAGCACTTGTATTAATGTATGTGTGAATGAATGAATGAGGCCTGTGGTAAAAACCACTTCAAGTGCTCAATTAGAGTAAATAGCGCTATATGAGCACCAGTCGATTCGCAGTCAAGTGTGCATCACATAATAAATAAATGATGATGAATTTGTTTTTTCATTTCCATCACTAAGCAGACCACATTCACCAGAGTGAGTAAGCTGGGAGGACAGTTCAGTGACTAAAGAATTACTCGTAAGTTCTCTGTTGGTCAACTACAGTAAACGAAGACAAAGCTCCAAGAAATTTGCTCTTTTACTGTTCTGAGCATTCTTCAAAATAGGCATCTATCCACCCCGTTACCAGCTGTCACATCAGATCTCATGCAACTTGTTACCACACCCATTCATGTGAGAGTTACTGGCGGTATAAGCGATACTTACTGACCCTGGTCATAGTAGTTGCAGTTGCAGTTCTGATAATTTCCTTTTTGAGAATTTCTAAAGCTACATAAAACTAGTGAAGACACACACACGCAGACTTCATAACAATTGTTTATGTTTATATAACCAAAGCCACAAAGTATAAACAATAACTGAAACATACCTGAGAAGAGTTGTGTGCTACAAATGAGGGGAAAAAAGAGTACACATACACACACACACGCGCATTCAAACGGACAAACAATGTGAAAGTGAAAGAGGAGTGTGGTGAATGTGACTGTAAAGACGCTTTAGTTTCTGATAAACTGACAAAAAATGTGATGCACAAGGCTGAGGAAAGGCATAACTACAATACAGAGTGCAAGTCATCAGGTCTGCAGAGCACAAGAAATTCACATTCGTCTGAATGCGTCTGCATTGTTATATCAGCTCGTTTCTGTCAAGTTCCAGGAGTGGGTTAGGTTTCAACTGGATGTGATATCAGCAGTAATTTCATGTAAAGTGCTGAAAATCGCTGACAGCAGATTCTCAGCACTGGTGCATGACAGCATCTGAGACAGAAACTGAGGTGAAGGGTTAAGAGCAAAGACAACAGAGACATCTAATTATTTACAAGGCATACGCCTCCCAGCCGACTGTTACAACAAAACGACAAGATAAGCTCTGGCTCCGCTTTGTCCCCATTTCATTGAAGCAAATTGTGAACAGGGCACGAAAAGGGATGTGTTGGCAGAAGAAAACCGTTGTTTGGTGTGGTGTGGGAAATATCACTGCTAAAGCAGTTCTTTGCGGTTTCGTTTGACAGGTTACCTTTTACAGACTGAGATGAAGGCGTAATGAAAATGTTAACTTAACTTTCTGACAGCGCAGATTCTTTTTCATAGTATCGTCAAATTGCTAAAACAAAGAGATAAAACTTCACGCACTTTGACTTTTGCAGAGTTCTAGTGTGAAAGTCACAACTCTGTCAGTTTACTTTATTGAATATTAAAATGAGACAGAAATGCAAATGGCACCCGAGAAAGGCAGCTATATTAAAATGTATGCGGTTTTCCTTTTTTTGGTGCTACATACTGATTCAAAACCAGGAAACAGCTTGTTATAATTGACGGATGGAGTACTGATGTAACCTCTGTACCAGAACAGAGAAGTCAACTATAAAGTGCCTTAGCCCCTAAAGAAAATGACCCAACTTCTCTCTTGATTTATTACCCCAGTAAATACTTTGACCTTTGAGCACTGTGTTTTCAGTTTCAGTAACATTTTCCTTGCCTAAGATTGCTGTTAAGATTTTTTCAGTCTTGAGAAGAGTTTTTGCTTGCTACAGGCAGCACGGTAGCACGGTGGTTAGCACTGTTGAAGGTCCTGAGTTCAATTCCACCATCAGGCCAGGGTCTTTCTGTGTGGAGTTTGCATGTTCTCCCCGTAAGCGGGAATGTGTTACCAGAGGCTACAGTTTGCATGGGCTCATCACAACTGGTGAGAAACGTCAGGTGTGATGAGTCTCGATTTGTGCTGTGACATTTGGCAGGGTGTTGCATCAACAGTCAGGCTGCTGCTGCCTGTATAATGTTCTTGGCACCCTTTAGTACCAACTTAGCATCACTTAACTGCCACAGCCTACCTACCTGAGCATTATTGGTGTATTATTGGATCCTTACTGGGTATGTTCATCCTTTTGTGATCACAGAGTATCCATCTTCTCATAGACACCTTCAGCAGGTTATCATGTCCCAAAGCTCAGATCATCTCAAACCGGTTTCTTGAGCATGACTTTGAGTTCACTGTACTCGAATGGCCTCCACGATCACCACATCTCAGTCGAACAGAGCACATTTGGGATGCGGTGGAACAAGAGATTCTCATCGTGGATGTGCATAACTGTCAAGCGAATGTGAACCAAAATCACTGAGAAATGTTTCCGACACCTTGCTGAATCTGTGCCACGAAGAATTAAGGCAGTTAAGACAAAAAGGTTTCCAACTCAGTACCTACCTACAACAGGAAGGTGTGGTGAAATGCTTAACTGGAGGCATGAAAACGGTAGCCCACAAACCAATGGATGACATCATTTTTGCTAATCTTTTGCATATGGTTTCAGGTATATCTCATGGCAAACGGGATTAGCATTACTAATACCAGTAACACAATTTCAACCTGAAATAATCATACCTTGATAACACCTCAGTTCTGTGAATGGCAGGTCTGAAGACCTCATTCATTGTGTGGTGTGGGTTTCTATTACTCAGGAGTTTATCTAGATAAATTACGTTCCGAATATTTGTCATTTTTGGAACGAAAAATGACGTATCAGACTAGTCAGAGGCATCTTAAAAGCAACTACAACCACATGAAATTATAAAATCACAATGCAGAGCGCATGCATGCACTGATGTGAAGTACGAGGCGTTTCCCATGAACTGGTCACTGCTGATTCATTTATTTTACATGGAGTAACTTCAGCTGTTCCCTTACTTCCTAAGGTGTTGCCCCATGCATAGATTTTACGCTGGATTGGCCTTAATGACATAACCATGGGACCAAACGAGAGTACACTAGCTCATGACCCTCCGAGGACGGAGTTTGTCGGCTCTCAGTCTCAAACCAGGGATCTTTTACACGTTCGTGAACGGGTGAACGACTACACCATAGATTTTACAGATAACAGATATCGTGGATAGATTTGACCACTTCTTGATTTTTTCCTCCCAAACCCAAACCGCAACGCGTTCCCTTGTTCTGTTTAGTTTTTGTAACAAACTGAAAGTTACACCATAATTTAGACATTTCAAATCTTCTGCCTTTAAAAACAACTTGAAACCCTTTTATTAAATCTCTTATTACAATATTATTGCAAAATGATGTGTGTGTCATGTGGTAAATGAACTTTAGCTTGACCCTTCATTTGTCTGCTGACTGCAAAGTCTGTTTATCACACAGAGGCGATCACAGAATGATCCCCCCCCCCAATGGGCGTATTTTGAAAATGCCAGTGTTGCCTAACATGCACGACCTAAGACGACGTGTGAATTGGACAGACTGATATCAAATATCTGGACTGCTGGACATTCCATTCAAAAAAAAAGTACTAAGGGGGGAAATACCTCTTACTCTGCCAACATTACTGAATCACTTCTCGGTGCCGTTTCCCTATTACAAATATGAATACATATATACGTTTTTTTAATGCAAAATGGTTAACTGAAAAAAGATAGTGGAATCTGAAGAAAGATTGCAGTAACTCCAACTCAAAGTGAAAAGCACTCTTATTACGTATGTCTGACATGCAGCGAGAATCCACAGCGTCATCATAGTCAAACCACAATTCATGTCATTTCCATATGGGGGTTCGATTTCCTTTGTTATTGTGAATAGAGTCATACGTTGCTTTTCATGGACTTTAAACACAGTTTTTACACTGAAAAATCAGTTTGGAGTTCTTTATCTGCTCATTTTAGGAACTTAGTAGGGTCGATGTGTGTAAACTTGTCACCTAAAAGCAACAGGTTGAATAAAAATTCAAAATATATAATGATAATAATAATGATGTGTGGAAGGATAACTATATTTACTATTACTGGTAGTGGTGGCAGCATTTTTATTATATATGCAATATTAGTACCATATGAAAAATCATTTTAAAAAAGAATCAATAGCTTCTAATTCAGTTATTGATCACAGAAAATGATGTCAGAGTTTATTTCCATGGTGTCAATACCAACCCATATGATGGGAGTGGTAGAACATATGCAACACACTAGCTGCTTCTAGGCCAAAAAAAAAATCCCCTTCATGTATGAAGCATGTTTAACCATTTCTCTTCCAGTAAGTCTCCTCCCTCCCTCCTCCCTAAAGGATCGCCAGATTTTGCTATAAATTAAGGCAACAGATGAGCTCTAGTATACACATTTTTCTCTTCTGAGCAATTCAGCAAGATCCAACAAAGCCTTTTGTGCAGCAGCAGCAGGAGCATCAGCATTTCTGTGGACCAGCTATTCTCTTCATTCCAGCCAGAATACTTCAGCATCTTATCCAGCAGAATGACTTCTCAGACCGTCCTCCTGTGCGTCCTGGCGCTCGCGTCTTTCTTCAGCTCTGCTTTGTGCTCTCCTATGTGCAACAACCACTGCTGCCGTTTCGTGGAGGGCTTCCCCGTCAGGCTCAAGAAGCTCAGACAGGACTATTCACGGATCAGAGATTTCTACGTGAGTATAAGCATGTTCTCTGCAGGCATTTTTGCAGCATCACCAGCCTTCCCCACAGCGGGGATGCTGCACTTTCTCACTTCTGCCTGTCAGTCTTTGTGGGTGCACGGGTCTCTCACGGCGCACTTACTATTTTTTTCTCCTTCGCTCTGTTTTTGCAGGAAGCAAACGACGACTTAGACTCAGCGCTGCTAGATCAGTCCGTCGAAGACTCCTTTAAGGTAAGATTCTAGAAAAAAAAAAGCCTCCTCGTTCTGTCTCGCGGAACCAGAAAATGCGCAGAGTTTAGGATTTGATAAGAAAAGCATGAAACTAACCACGCTGGTGTTCTGCTCCATCAGAGCCCGTTTGCCTGTTACGCCATGAACAGCTTACTGGAATTTTACCTGGACACGGTTCTGCCGACAGCCATGGCCGGAGTGACTGAAGAGATCAAGGACTTAAAGCCTCACGTGGAGTCCATACAAGAAATTTTCAATACCCTGAAGAGAGATGTCACCCAGTGTGTGAGTATCTGACACGTGTTAACTCCCACAGCAAAACAAACCGTGTAAATATTCACCTCGCGCTGCTTTAAGGTCACGGGTATCCTCTGTAGAATACGCAAGTGCATGCCTTAAAGTACCATTCAGTGGCTTTATATTACTTTTTTGTTATGTTCGCTCAAGTCGTTGAAGATGGCAAAAAAAAAGAAAGAAACTGCTGAATGCTATTAAAGGAGCAGAATTCAATCAAAACTATTTACAAGTAATCACTATGTTTGGTCAGGTGGATAGGGTTAGGTTGATAAAATACACCCATAAATTTAGTTTTATATTGATTTTTTTTAAAATAGCCGTTTGACTTTGTGTGATCATCTGCAAGGAAGTTAGCTTCTACTCTGCATTTACAAATATTCAATTATTCAATTTCTTAATTCATTGAGACAAAAAATTTCCAAGTACCCTGCGACAGGTTGATACGGGTTTAAGCGAGTGCTCACAGAACGAGTCAATACTGCATTAGTCATGTGATTTTTGAAATGCACAAGTGTGCATCTTCCAGATTGTGCAAAAAGGGAAGACAAGAGACTGAATGTTGCCGCCGAAAGGTTCTTTTCTTAATGCTGTCTGCATGCAGACCTAGTTTACCAGTAGTAACATCATGTCTCTTTTGCTCTTCTTACAGAGGAAATACTTCTCCTGCAAAAAACAGTTCGACATCAACAATCTGAACTCTACTTACACTCAGGTGAGTGTCAAAGTCTCACGTGCAGTGAGGCAATATTTGAAATCCTGATTTCAAAAGAACGTGCATGCTTATACTTTTCGCCATTTGTACTAAATGAACCTGTCTTTGCTCATCTGCAGATGGAGAGCAGAGGTCTATACAAGGCCATGGGAGAGCTGGACATATTGTTTAACTACTTTGAGACGTACCTGGCTTCTAAGCGACACAGACAATAACCTCTGCTCGAAGACCTGCTGACCCAAATCAAGATATGAAGCTCATCTCTGGGAGAAAAAGAACTTTTACAAGCATTGACAGATGTGAATTTTTTGTATGGGACTTACTGAACTGTTGTCTTTATTTTTTATGAGACGTTATAACTAATTTGTCCTATGGACAAGTTTCTGTTAGGATCCTTTTGAATCATTATCATTTTGTTTAAAAAAAGGACACTTTGTTATAATAATATTACATTTGTTATAATTATTTATAAAGATGTGTCATTCTGTGTTTTTTATATTTATTGTGCCTTCTGTTAAATTGCAATAAATTACTTTAATAATATAACAGATGTCTCTTTAGAGTTGCTTTCACGATATGTAAAAGCTGCTATCGTTTGCCATTAAAAGGAATAGAGCACTGAATACATCACATCCTGCAGTGCTGCAGTATACGTGAGGAACCATAGACTGCACTGTCAACATGCTGATGCACTAACCTCAAACGTGACCCATATACATCACTTACCAGCAGCAACACTGCTGTATCTTAACTTACCGTAACTCCAACTAGCCAGCCTCACCCTCAATGGCATATGCACACTTGCACGCATGCAAAAGTAATCTCACTTAGTCACACACATTTAGAACAAAACTGACAGGCAGACTAAAACCACTCTGTCATAATGAAGGAAGCACAAAGTCATGGGGAGCAATTGCAGATTGGTTTGGGAAGGGGTGGTGGTGAAAGCATCATACAACAGTCAATGATCTGAACTGCAAATAAAGAAGAAGAAACTGTACACAGACACCTTCTGTGTACTGTAGTATCTTTGATTGTTTTCAAAGTGAAGCATCTACAAAACAACCTCACAAGCATCAGTGAGGTTCCTGACCTGACTCAGGACTGCACTGAAACTACTCTAGGACATTTCGTCAGTCAGTTGCTGACTCAACGTGGGATGAATAGTATCAATTTAGCAATGACAGTACCTTGCAAAAAGATATCATTCATAACTTTGTTCTAACAGGGCATTGGTATTTTTTTGACCTGTGCAAAAAGCAGTTTGTCAGCAGTGTTGTGGTCAGTGTTTTTTATTAATTTCGATTTTTTTAAAGATGCTTGCAGATTCACACTTCAGTCCCCCCCTCCCCTCCCCCCAAAGAGCTCTGGAATCGGTTCCACGTAAACCGATTAAGATCACATCTGGTTGTTATGTAATGAGTGGACTTTCAGACAGCAGTAGCTTCAAAGCAGGCTGAGAAAAACTGAAGAATCATTTTCACAAGTATCACCCTGGTACTCTTTTACACTAAATATTCACATCCACTTAAAGCATGGCGTTGAGCAGAATGCAACATCTCTGAATATTGTACAGGGATGCTCACAAACAGCAGGTCACAATAAAGAAAGCAATTAAAATATCTGTTCCTTGGGCAAATGAAATACGGCTGTGTGGAATCTTTGAAAATTAAGTTTGGTGGTGTTTTCAGTGAATATAACATTTTCACAGATGCATGCGTGTCTGATTTTGTTGACGGAAATATAACAAACAAAAAAAGTCTTTCACTCATCTGTTTCATAGATCACGTGTATAGGAAAGTAACAAACAGTGCACACAGACGCATGTGTTTCGCAACCTGGAAAAAAAAACATTTATTCAGAGGTTTCGGTACTCGATCACGAGGCAATTAATCAAAGGGAAGGTACCTCTTATAAGAGTGGCTCTAAGGCTGCAAGTGCATATTGAAAGTTGAGGCATTTTGCAGCTACACTATATGGACAAAAAGGGGCACCTTCACAGGTGGTTTTATGACATCCCATCCTAAATGCGTAGGCAGCGCAACTATGATGTCTTCTGCTCTTCTGGGAAGACTTTCTATGACACTTTGGAACGTGTCTCTGGGAATGATTGCCCACCACCTGACAGTGGTGTTGGACAAGAGGCTTGACTTGCAATTTCTGTTCTATATTTTCTCAAAGGTGAATTTGATGGGGTTAAGGGAGGTCAGGGTTCTGTACAGGCCAGTCAGATTCTTCCACACCAAACTCATCCAGCGAAGCCTTTATGGACGTCTTTGCACACAGAGTGAATCAGTAGAGCTCGTGACTTCTGTGCAATCTGAGCTTCAGCCCCCTCTGGATTCTTTACGTGGTCTGCTACTTTTGGCTGAGTTGCTTCCATCTTGCAGCAATACCACTTACAGCTGATGGTGGAATACTACTGAGGTGGGAAAAGTTTCACAAAGTGACATGTTGCAATAGTAGCATCCTATTGCAGTACCAAACTTGAATTCGGTGAGCTCTTTATAACGATCCATTCTTTCACGCATCATTGTAAAGGTTAGATTTTAAACTACTATGATAATGGGACAACTTGAAATTCAACAGTTAAGTCCATATAGTCAAGTTTGACTGGGAAATACTTTTTCTATTAATTTTAAAAAAAAAAAAATGTCTGTTTAGAAATCATGAAGCTATGTGAGGAAACAAAAGCATCTCCAAGAAGAAAAGGAAACAGCAGTCAGATGTCAACTAGACCAGCTATGATTCATTATTTAGAATAATTAAGATTCATCGTGTTTGCAAAGAATATTTTTACACACACGCATCAAATTTAGATCCTTCAGGGATACTGACACCCTTTAGGTATAACGTGGCACACTCAATTATGAGTCATTATGAGTTTTCAATACATCAAACTTGGAAAAAAAACCAGGTCATTAGCCCACCTTGGCATGACACGATGAGTAAAGCACCGTGCATGACACGTCACTTTGTAGGCACAGTACGGATATTCTTCCTGGCAACCTTTCCTGCATCGTTCACTGGAAAGACATCGGTGTGAGCTCTGATCATGTTGTGACAGATTTTGCAAACACAACAATATTAACAGAAGTCCCCCGCGTATTGCACAACTGGGTACTTGTTGAAAAAAGACATAACCATATTAGGTTACATCCTTCAAATGACAAAAGTGCCACACACAAAAAGCCTGTTATTGTCACAGTACTATCCTATCTGACTATAACTACTCACTGCATAACTGCATATAAGATAAATATCACAGTGTTTCATGGCAGAATATTAGCACAAAAAACTGTTAATAATAACAACTATTGTTATGACTTATTATCATTATTATTGATATTAATGAGGCATCTGATAGCTCCCAAATTCATTTTGTAGCACCACAATGAGCCTAAACATGCAGCCTGATTCGCAGAGAACAATCTTGAAAAACAATCCAGCAACAGGCGGTCCGACTGCCATCAGCTCAGATCTCAGCACCACAGTCTGAGAATTACAGAGGAGCCACTGAGAGCCTAAATTCATAAGCTGTTCTCCAAAATAATTTATTTATTAAAGCTTGAAACCAAGGAAAAAGCAGCTTTTCTTAAACAAAAAAAAGAAAGAAAAAGAAAAAAAGATTTGGGTAGTGACTGAGAAATCAAAAACCACCCATTGTATTATTTCTAGAAAGGCCCCTCACTTTGCTTTCCAGTATCTATAACTTGCACTATACTACACTTCCTTGTGCAACTCAGCTTTAAAGATCAAAACATGCGTTTCTCCAAGAAGCACGCCTTTGTTACAGGGACCTAAAGAAAATTTATCAGAAAAACACAATCAAAGCGACCGCACTAACCACAACATGCACGCTGGGCTGCTCTTGACAGTAAGATGATGTGGATTTCCATCACATGTGAAAGATAAGCCACTGTACATGCTAAACTGACAAAACAAGGATTTCCATTTCATGTCTGGTTTACTCTGTGCTGCGGGTTTCTTGCTGAGGTAATGTGCCGCATCTACGGCTCTACTGTCTACAGCAGGTCAAGTCAGAGCCGGCACGTACGAGAGGATGTGTGTGTGTGTGTGAGAATCAGGATGGCATGCCACTTCAAAGAACTCTGAGCTGTGTGTCACCAGCTCAGCTGAGAAGTCTCCATCCTCTACATTTCCCCACACCTTTTAAAAACGGTGAACACAACAATAACATATTGGAGGCCAATCTGCTGACAGTTTCCAGACCAGGAAAAATTATTTAATCACTTGTTTTTAAATTGATGAGGGGGAAAAAACAAGCATCTAAACCAACTTCCTCTGATCACATTTATCACAAATCACATCAGCTGCTGAGAATATTACTTTAGAAAACATGTACATATAGTGATGACATTTTACAGTGCTGCTCATCTCTACCCACCCAGACCGCAGAAAGAGACCAGGGACCCATCTTTTGTGAAAAGCATGCTGAGTGGGCGCCCTAAGGTTTTGATGCATTTGTAGTGAGGGGGTAGAATCTCCACAGGACTACTATCACGAGGGACTCCCCTTGGGCCCAATTTACCCCCTCTCTCACTTACCTGGCAGAGACACACGTCTTACAGAGATGACTGTGGGTTTCGTCACACTCAGAGCTGGAAGCTCAAAGTCTACAGTTGCCTTGCACCTGAACCATATGCACTAGCGGGAAACTGCTCTAAACACCCCACTGTTGGCAAATGTCTGTGTTGACTCAATGCCACTGTGCTGTTTTGCTACGCAAATGCGTATATTCCAGGAGTCACTCATTCTAGCAGGGATGATACAAACTGGTCACGAGTTGAGTCTGTGCACTTCGGCTGAAAGCCACAAATCCCAAATCGACACAAGAACCTGAATCATAACCGGACAAGTGTTTCAGTTGAAAAATTCCCTGAATGTGGAGGCATAGGTCAAATATGAGGAAGATATTTTATATATATATATTCCCCCTATTTATTGAATTTCACAAAATTTCAGTTATGCAACAAAACAAACTTGAAGTGAAAGACTTTCGGTTTTACTTTGAGGGCACCGGAAGGGGGTTTTAGAGCTCAAAGTCTCGGTTTTGTGATTAGATCTTGATTAAATACATACTATACAGTAACACAGGCATTCACACGCAGATCCCGATTTTTAAAAAAAAGAGAGATAAGAGAAAGTTTGTGTTTTAAGGGGTTTTTTTTAATCCAAAGCTGAAGCAGACAAATGTACGGCAGCTGAACAGATTCCAAGACATCTGTGTTTCCACTACAAAAATGTGTTGGGAGGGACAAAAAATAAAAAATAAACATTGTCACAAACATTTCATGAACATTTTTCCCCATAAGAAATTTCTAGGTGCAATGCGACTGATAAAGTGGATGTGATCTTACAAAGTGAAGTGGCCTAAACTGACAAAATTATACAATAATATTCCCATGATTCCCAAAGTGAGCTGGGAAGTGTCCTGTTGCATTAACAAAACACTACAGAAGGAGAGACCATTATACTTTGTCTAAATGTGATGACAGCTTGCTGGTGGTAAGTCAGACTGTGCTCAAGGATGAGGAGCAGCTATTACGTACTTTGCAACCTATCAGTTTCCGAGGAATTGTGAAAAAATGACGGATGATAATGGAACTGCACTAGATTAGTCATGTTGAGAATATCCTGACTGACACCTGGTGCAACCAACAGTAACTGGAAATGACCAGTGTGCACTCTGTACTCCCAAGGGGATGCTACTGCTTACATAAAAACACAGGGAACACTCCCTACAGTTGCTCAACATCTCTTCAACACATCTGAAAACAGAAATCACTCGTAATTTGATTACAAAAAACATCTGCATAGCATTAACCTGAAATATAATCTGGCAACGTTTTAAATTCTGAAGCAAAACATTGGTAAAAGCTTGAACCAAATGTTAAGTACGAGTTAAAAGCCATTTGCTGATTTAGCAGTACTCATTAAGGCCTATGCTAAAACGTTCATAGAATTCATAAAAAGTACAGTATAGGCTGCCTCCAACTCTCCTATGAGCTACATGCAGGAGAAAGACGGGCCAGTTTCTGTATTTTAATCTGGCTTCCCTCTCTGCCCTAAAATTGTGTACCTGAAAAACAAGCGTAGATAAAGATAGGAGAGAGGGGCCACGAGTGAGGTGCTCTGTCAGAACGGCCCCTGTGTGAGTGCATAGGCCTGTGTTCAACATTCACAAAGACAAACTGAACCTGACACACACTCCGAGTCCCGGGAATCAGCAGCTTACTTCCAGCTGATTCCAACAATCGAGGACAGAGTCTTTACATTCCACTTGTCAGTTCAAAATACATCTGCTTATTTTGCATGTAAGAAAAACTAAACCTTCCCTTGTGTGTCTGTGTTTTTTTGTTTTTCCATTTTTGGGATTTAGCCATCAGAGTTAACATTCAAAGGTTTGGGGCTGGAGCAGGCTTGTGGGGGGGGTGTAAAATAACTACTGCTAATGCTAAGGCGTACATCTCCTATTCCAACATTCGAGCCCCTGTGAGTACACAACCTGATATTTAGGAAAGAAGAGGCGAGAGGATGTGTCAGTTCCCCATTCTCCCCTTTTCTAAATTTCATAATCTCTTCAGTGGTGTAAAAACACAGATCAACATCCCCTCTGCTATTGCAGAGCGATGAGTTGTTAAAATGGTAGCGTAATAAAAACAAACACTCTTACAAAACATTACAATTTGTCATGAAAAATAAAACACTGAGGAAAAAAAAAAAGAAAAAATCCATGCAACCCGACTCACGTGTCGACAAATTATTGCTTCCTTTTCACAACCTGTGTTTGTATGTGCAGGCAGGCATGCATGCATCTTTCAGTGAGCAGCAGGTGTAGCCACGGCGTTGTTTGCCTTCTTCCTCCTTTTCATTAGCAGTGGATTGGTCGAGTCCTCAATGGTCTTAATTCTGATTTGCTCGTAGTCGACCCTCATTGTTGCCAAGGCACTAGTCATTTCTTCCTGTTAAATTGAGAAACAAAACAAGGCCATTAGTTTTATTTACTTATCAAAATCTGTGGTTTTAATGGGAGACATAAATTTAAACTATTTGGTTTATCAAATAAGCAAAGCGGGTGCCAGAGCCTGGCATGCACCTGATGTGAAGTCACTACTGGGAGGTTTTCATTTTTAAATCCAACACAGACAAAATACCCTCACACCAGATTTTGATATTTCCATCCATTCAAATTACCAGAGACCAACGAGCTACTGATACTTCATCTGTTTTACTTGGTAAGCCTGTTGCAAACACACTCAAGTAGAAATAATAGATTAACAAACAAAAATCATGATGTGATTCCAAAAGTTTATTTTTTTTCCTTTTAGGTAGACTGCTTGGTTTCCACACACTGCTCTAGATCCACACGCTGGGTTGGTATAGTTGCTCACAGTCTCAATGACAACATTGCAATTTGTTTCTTGTAAAAGTTTCTGTTCACATGAATGAAAACTAATGTGATTAATATAACCATTTTCACCAGACACTGTGTTAGAGGAAGAGAAGAAGAAGAAAAAAAAAAAATACAGTTCCACTGAAGCTTGTGGTTACACCGGTTCAGGTAGCACAGATGTTCCAGTATATTAGCTGCAAGCATTCCCAATGCAACACATGAAGTAGTCGTAACCTTTTGCTTACACAAGAAACTTGCAGTTTGTGTTTTCGGATTCATAAATGAATGATGAAAAAAATACAACTTTCCATGTTAATTCTGGATTCTGATATCCATGAGCTATTTAAAATGTTTGCTTGGAACGTAATTTATTTTTGCACGGAAAAAAAATCCCCAAAAACTCAAATGTAAATGGATTTTTGCACCTATCAAACAACTGAAACCGCAACAGGTGGTAGGTGTCAACTTTCACATTAAGTAATTTTTCTGTTTGACTATTTGTCACCATAAAAGCTGACAACATATGGATGGTGCAAAGATAAGCAGGCATCTTTTACCTTGACTTCCTCCCATGCGTCCTTCTCTTCCATCAGAACCCGGCTGGTGTGAAGGGGGGTCTGGGGAACCTCCATTGATTGCTTTAGGACGACACACAGGGGCAAATTCATTCTTACTTAAATATATAGATTATGATGAAAAACACTCATGATTTTAACCAAAGGGGGAAAAAAAAAAGATTAAATAAATAAAATTTAGTAAGCTGTTTAAGCAGAAGTTAACTTGCGTGCTTACATTGATCCAGGGATGATTCATGAACTCTGTGATGGTCAACCTTTGGGTGGGCTCAGTCTTTAGAAGAGTCATAATCAGCTGTTTCGCTGCAAAAATAATTTATTATATTAATAAAAATAAAAGAGACATTTGTATGAAACCACCCTTTGTATGCATTTACAAATCTGATTTAAGGAACTGAATCAAAAAGAATGTTTTATAGACAATTATGTCACAGTGAAGTTGAGACTTAAAATCCAAAATAACTCCAACACTGTATCCAATTGGAGATTTGAGTAATGTGATCTCAGCGACCTTTGACTTTCAAACCTAATTAGCATTTTGAATGTCTGTTTGTTCCAGATGTAATGATATAATCACAATTCAGGGAGAGTCCATAGTATCCCATATTTGAAAACTTTTCCAAATTATTCATGTTCTTAACCAGGCTACGCCCTGGACAAGTCACCAGTCCAAATTGTTAATTTAAAATCACCAATAACTTGTGTCAGCAAGCCAGAGTGCCCAGAGGAAACCCAGGCACAGAGACGACATGCAAACTCTACACAGCAAAGACCCAGGCAACCACAAGGTTCAAATCTTTTTAATGTGGTACAATAGTGCTAAGCACCTCTGTTGCCTATTTCCTAAATTAGGTTATGTGAATTGAAAAAAAAAAAAAAAAAGTGTGTAAGATTTGGTATGATGGTAATACTTTGGCTGCCTCAACCAAAACACTGTAAACACTAGAGTTCATCTTTCTTTGATATACTGCTTTGTCTGTTTTGTGGTTAAAAAGAAAAAAAACCCACTCTGAAGTAGACGACTTTATCGACAGTAAATACTGCACTGCTTCTTGAGTAATGCATTACAGTAAGTACAACCCATCAGTCGACACAACTTCCACAAAAACTAGAGTCATTTTAGAAGGTATAGAGCAACACCAGCTTGCATTTTCTCTTTTAAACAAAAATCCATCACAGAATAAACGCATCACTTTCAATTGTAGAAAATGTGAACGACAGGATGTGAAACACATCAAGTTTCTATTTCTTGATAATAAAGTAAAGACCAGTCTGATTGTCATATTTAGGTGAAATCTTTTATAAAGACTTGAAAGTGATACTATTTTGAAATTTCTTGTTTAGAAATAAGGCATCTCCATAGCTCCATTTTACATATAGATACACCACCAGTCACAAGTTTGGACACCGTCTCATTTAATGTTTTTTTTTTCTTTATTTTTACTACTTTCTACAGTAGATACATACTGAAGACATTAAATATATGAAACAAAATACATGGAATTTTGTAACAAAGAAAACATTGCTGAATAACTCTAAATATGTCTTTTAGTTTAGATTCTTGAAAATAGTGACCCTTTGCTTTGTTGATAGTGCTACAAACTCTTGGCCTTCTCTCAATGAGCTTTATGATGTTGTCACGTGAAATGGTTTTCACTTCACATGCGTGCCTTGTTGGGGTTCTTGCCTTCTTAATGGGCTCGGGACCCTCAGCTGTGTTGCGCAGTCAAGGTTTGTACACAGCTGAGAGCCCTATCTGACAACTGTTAGAATTCATATTAAGAACCAATCAGCTACGTAAAGACAGTCCATCATCACTTAAAGAACTGAAGGTCAGTCAGTCTGGAAAATTGCTACAATTTTGAATGTGTCCCTAAGTGCAGTCGCAAAAACCATCAAGCGCTAGAGTGAAAGTGGCTTGCATGAGGAGCGCTCCAGGAAAGGAAGACCAAGGGTGACCTCTGCTGCTGAGCATAAAGTCGTCCGAGTCACCAGCCTCAGAAATTCCAAGTTAACAGCACCTCAAATTAGAGCCCAGATAAATGCCACACAGAGTTCCAGTTGCAGACATACCTCTACATCAACTGTTTAGAGGAGACTGTGCGAATCAGGCCTTTATGGTCAAGAAACTACTACTTTAAAAAAAAAGAAAAAAGAAAAAAAAAAGCAACAAGCAGAAGAAATTTGTTTGGGCAAAGAAACAACAGGAATGGACATTAGACTAGTGGAAATCCATGCTTTAGTCCAAATTTGATATCTTTGGATCTACTTGCCATGTCTTTGTGTGCAGAAAAGGTGAACAGATGTCTCTACATCCATGGTTCCCACCGTGAAGCATGAAGGAGGAGGTGTGATGGTGGGGGTTCTCTGCTGGTGACACTGTTGGGGATTTATTCAAAATTGAAGGCACACACTGAAGCAGCATGGCTACCACTGCATCCTCCAGCAACATGCCATCCCATCCCATCGGGTTTGCGTTTAGTAGGACCATCATTTATTTTTCTATCAGAAGGAGAGTGATGGAGTGCTGCGCCAAATGGCCTGGCTAGAAAGTCACCTGACCTAAACCTAGTTGAGATGGTTTGGGATAAGATGGACCACAAAGTGAAGGGAAAAACAAGTGCTCAGCATATCTGGGAACTCCTTCAAGACTGTTGGAAAACCATTTCAGGCGATGACCTCATGAAGCTCATCAAGAGAATACCAAGAGGTGTGCAAAACAGTAATCAAAGCAAAGGGTGGATATTTTGAATAATGTAAAATATAAAACATGTTTTGAGTTATTTCACATTTTTGTGTTCACTACATAATTCCATATGTGTTCATTCATAGTTTTGATACCTTCAGTCAGAATCTACAATGTAAAAATAAAGAAAAACCATTTAATGAGAAGGTGTGTCCAAACCTTTGACTGGTAGAGGAAATATTACAAACCCATATACAGTTAAATTAGTTTCTATGTTGCATTAGCAAAGTCTATTTTTATGATCTTACCTTCCTCTGATACATCACACCATTCAGGGTTGGGAAACTCATATTGACCATTTCTGATCCTCTTCTTCATCCCAGGAGAGATGGCTAGACCATGGTTAGAATAAAACGGAGGATATCCACACAACCTGTGGAAGTTGTAAAGCATCATTATACGCTTTCGTATTGAATGTGACATCTATAACACAAGGATTAGAGGGAGGAAAAAACAAGAACTTACAAGATATACATAATGACACCCAACGACCACATGTCACATGACTTGTCATATTTCTCTGGGCCGAGAACCTCTGGAGCTGTACGCCATAAGGAAGAAAAGAAGGAAAAGGCAAGAGAGGGATGTTTTTAAATAGTTATCAATGAGAGCAGCTGTAACGTAGTAATAAACACAAACAGGTTCTTACCAACATAGTAGGGCGTGTAGCAAGGAGTAGCTAAAGAGTTAAGTGAGGTGGTCTCCTTGGCAAAACCAAAGTCTGTGAGCTTGAGCAGGGCACGGGGTCTCTTTGAGGAATACAGTAAATTCTCTGGCTGCAAGGAGTATTCAGGAATCCAGCAAAAAGATAAGATTACAACATTAGTAACTTTAAGTCATCCTCAGTTTAAAGAAAAATCAAGTTTATTTCTTATGAATAAGTACGATAAGCCAATGCAAAGAACATGTACCTTGACATCTCTGTGGGCGATGTTGATTGCGTGTAGAAATTGGATAGCCTCACCTATGCTCTTCATGATGTGAGAAGCCTCTGAAGTGATGAGACAATTCAGTTTTTTAACAGATTTTAAGTGACTGTGACAGCAAATGTCAAGCGTCACAAATGGAGACTGTGGCATGTATTTAGCTGGTATCAGAATGCTTATGTCTTTATGATGAATCAAATCTTCTATATCACAGGTGTTGAACTCCAGGCCTCGAGGGCCGGTGTCCTGCAGGTTTTAGATGTGTCCTTGATCCAACGCAGCTGATTTAAATGGCTAAATTACCTCTTCAACATGTCTTAAAGTTCTCCAGAGGCCTGGTAATGAACTAATCATTTGATTCAGGTGTGTTGAAACAGGGTGAAATCTAAAACCTGCAGGACACCGGCCCTCGAGGCCTGGAGTTCGACACCCCTGCTCTACATAATCACATCATAAAGCATTGTAAGAAATGCTGGGGTTTGTAGGGCAATATAGGTTTATTACCCCTCTCTGTGAAGGCCTGGTCTCCTCTGGACTGGATTCGATTAAAAAGCTCGCCACCATCCATGCTAAAAAAGAAAAAGAAAAAAAAAGCCTTATGTCAGTAAATACACATGCTTTACAGTGTTTGATTCCAGGTTATTGCATGTACAGCGTGATACCCTGCCAGATGTCCAAACAATCAATGGCTTGTTGCAATGATACCAATAGAGACAGACAGGAAATTGCTCTCACTGGGACAAAATTAAAATGAGAGAAAAACTCTGGTAAATTAACTGATGTGCGAAACACATTAAAACACATGTCCTCTGAAACATGTGGGGGGGTAGCACAAAAGCTAAAATAGCTGTCAGGATGTGGGGTTTGGTGTGTGCCCTAGTTGTAGGAAATACAGCACACCATTCGAGCCGTTTCAAAGCAAAGAGGATGCTCTCTTCCTCTGCCTTGTAGAGGTGGTCTGCGGTCTGTTGGTTGACCAACAAAAGTGTGCGAAACCAATAAAATGACTTTTTCTCACACCTTTTGCAAACTAACCTAATCTGCCATCTGTAAGGTATTTAAATCTTACAGTTACTTCCTTCTTCCATGAATGTAACTAGTTCATCTTGTATACCACAAAGTGTGCACGGCAACAATTCAAATTTGCATGTTTTTTTTTTAAGTTAGTTCAAGTAAATTTACGATAAAAATTACTACTATTTTACTGGCAATCTACTAGGTCCAGCCAGTGTGTGAAAGGCACAGAAGTAGGTTGCTATGGTCTTTTACACACTTTTAGTATGACTAACAGACAGATTGCTGGTTGATTGATCTTCTGCTTCCCTGTGTTGCGCAAACGTTTTAAAGACTGCTCTAAACAGAATGTTAATGTGTTCAACACAGCTGTCAACCTTGAGGTCTTTAAATGCCCCCTTTATGCTTCCAAAACTTGTTATGCAGAGTATTTTTATGTATGAGCCATCTTGAAAGTACCTATATTTATATTGTAGTCAGATTTAATAAAATACTGCTTACACAAGCATGGCCCCTCATCACATTATGATAACACGGAACACCCCCACAGTAATTTACCAATGAGGCGCAGACATATGCATGTGAAAGACTTGAAGAAAAGGTCAAGGATGTAAGCAGATGCTGACCACTGGTAAACTAATGAATGTTAGCCTGAATTCAAATGAGTATGAGAAACTCGCACTTAGCATGCTTGATGTTAAGTTTCATTTAATCTCGTCACACACGGTATGACTGTGAGAGTTTCAGGTAGAATCATCAACGTCAATTTTGTATCCGAGTGTGTCTAATGGTATATGGCAGTGTGCGTACGTATAGCAAGCAAGCAAGATCCGGGGACGCCACGGGACAAGGCTTCTAAACCACAGCACACTTCGAACTTCTTTAAATTAATCATTCACATTTTGCATACTGAGAAATGGGCAGCAGTTTGATTGAACTCATTTTGATTAAAAAAAAAGTGTGAGAGATCAACGTGTTAAACTGCCAGTTCTGAGGTAATCCAGCCATTATTCAAACTTATCTTATACTTGTGCACTGCAAGCGGTAGGGTTCATCAATGTAAATGCATCTATTGAAGCATCTGTTCTGCTGAGAATTCACACTTCTTTTAATATTTTCAAAAGCTCAAAGGAATTGCACACATTTTACACCATAACAGCAGCAAACTGTAAAACACTTGTACATTTTAAGCTACAGTCTTTCACATGTACATATGGAGGGTACAGTGTTATAAAACTGGATTTTTTAAGCTGATTTTTCTCAATGAATATATCATAAAGGCAGGTTTGTATTTGCTCTAAGGAACTAAAACTCTAATAACAGAGTGTAATATTAAGAACAAAGTTTCTAGCAATCAGCAGTGGTAGTTGCAGCTGTGGTTAGCACTCTGAAATTAAAGAAATCCCATAACCACAATGCCATACGGTTCAAACCACCAAGTTTGCGCTGAAGGTTGTATAAATACATGTTTATCCAGCAGTTCCAGACAGACTTCCGCTTCCAATTTGTCATGCAGGAGAGATGACCAGCACCAAATTTCCAAAATTATGTTGCGGACCTGACATATTCACATGTTGGGTTTTTACACAACACAGGAGAAAACAAAAATGTAGGTCATCACACTGACTCAGTTACTCAGCATATCTATGTGTGTTTCTCTCTGTCCACAGGTGATTTTCTAGGAATCATTTAGCTTCATCAGAAAACTTCATTGGCGTTTCATGCCTAGCACATTTTCTCAAGGAAATGAGTCAGCCATTTTTTCGCATGTCAGTGTGTAGGCAGATCGGTCCACTAACGCCGACGACTACAAATTGGAACCGCAAACCTAATGAGTGCACGTGTTTGAAGTTGGTAGTGGGGGATGGGGGGATGGTGGTTTAAAATGCTTCAAAGTGGAAATACAAACGCAAGGAAATTGTACCAATGTCATTTAGAAGAAATGGGTCACTTCTAAGGTTGTACACAAATGATTTACAATAACTAACCTGACAGAAATTTGCTTAGAGCAACAGAAGGGTCGAGATGAGTATCACTTCACCTTTGTTCTAGGTAATCTTACCTTACCTGCCTTTCAGATTCTAGAAACTAAAAACTATATAGCAACAAATGAAAATTTCACTTGATTTATGGTTTGGCATAATAGCCCATAGACAAGAAATACTTAACCTCCTAGGTCCTGGCGTCCACATATGTGGACATCACATTTTGGGTTGTCTAGACCAAAATACTAAATTTTGCTCTACAAGGGCCTCATATCCACTTACGAGGACATTATACTGCCACTGTTCTACTGAAATTTTAAACAAATATCCCCATATGTGGATCTCATTTTTCTCAGAAACAAAAATTGGGTAAAAAAAAAAAAAAAAAAACAACAACAAAAAAAAAAAATCTGGTAATTCTTTGTTTTTACATTCATCGGGTCCCTATATGTCCAAATATCAAAGAGAAATTAAAAATGCATGCCATGGAAGAGTTCAGGTCTTAGGAGGTTAAAGATGAATGGGCTTTTGGATGGATTTTAAAACAAAGAAATTTAAGTTTAAGATGAAAGTAAACAAGATGCTCACCAACACTCTGATTGTTCCCAACAAATCCTGTCAATCCTGTCACATATCGAACACATTGTTATCGATCTAATTTAAGCTTGCTTACAACCTTTTGAAAAGTTTATACTTTCTCCCACCATCCATCCATCCATCCATTCGCTTCCGCTTATCCTTTTCAGGGTCGCGGGGGGCGCTGGAGCCTATCCCAGCTGTCATAGGGCGAGAGGCGGGGTACGCCCTGGACAGGTCGCCAGTCTGTCGCAGGGCTAACACACAGGGACAGACAACCATTCGCACTCACATTCACTCGCACATTTACACCTAGTGGCAATTTGGATTATCCAATTAACCTATCCCCACAAGCTGCATGTCTTTGGACGGTGGGAGGAAGCCGGAGTACCCGGAGAGAACCCACGCAAACACGGGGAGAACATGCAAACTCCACACAGAAAGACCCCGGCCTGATGGTGGAATTGAACTCAGGACCTTCTTGCTGTGCGGCAACAGTGCTAACCACCGTGCCACCGTGCTGCCCTTTCTCCCACCATTTAAGCATTTTTTTTAAATGAAGAAATAATAAAGAAGAAAGTATCATTAATGAAAAATGTAATCCATAAGTACTTGCTCTTTAATAAAGTATTAACTTTAATTTACCTCTACCTAATCCTCAGTTTTGCATTTGAGCACAATGGCAGCCACCGACTGTGTCCAGGGTCCTGGGTCAGCCCTTTTGCATTCAAGACAACACTGTTAAATACTAGAAGTTCCCCCAAACTTTGAGCTTGATTTGTGCTTATATTGTTCATTCTTCACAGTTCAGTCTTTTAGGTTATGTTCTAATTGTTCTTCAGAAAAGGGTAAGTGCATTCAGAGTGCATCAGGAAGTTACCTTTCTTCAATGACCAGTGAAAGTGTAAAATATGCTTGCCTACTGCTCTGCAGGCAGCTAGCTAGCTAGCTAGCCAGCACCAAAGATCCTTATTCAAAGTAATATTCAGAGAATGTATGACTATGTCAAGCGGTTAGATGCTCATTCTGCATGATCGGGCAGGTCGAGGGGGAACCAAGTCGACTGGGAAATGCATGGGTTCTTCCACCTTACAATTTGATTTTGACTCTGAAGGGGAAGCCCCTCAAAAAAGTATCCAGAGAGTTATGCGTTTTCCAGCTCTTAGCCAGAGCACTATCAAATTCAAATCAAATTACTGTCCTGTTGCAGTCTTCTGAAAAGCTACAGTAAAACCCATGAATACCTGTTTGTTTGTCTGTGTGCTCCGAGTTCAATAGTTTCTTGTACACTTGTGCATACAATGACAATGACGCTCATCTAATCTTAGCTGGCATCATGCTTGCATCTTTAGCAGTAATAACATAATTTTCTGCATGACTCCAATCTTACAGAAAACAATTTAGTATGATATTGAGGAACACATTGTTGTTGAGGAACGTCTTTACAGGGTTGCTTCAGTTCATTGAGGTTTGTGGGTATTGTGTTTATGCACAGTTCTCTTAAGGTAAAGCCAAAGCATTTCAATCATACAGAGGTCCTGACTTTCACTGGGACGTTGTAACACTATTTTCCTCCCAAGAGTTTCTGCTGTAGATTTGCTACGATACTTGGGGCCATTTTTTTCTTGCATGACTCAATCTGAGCAGATGATCACACATTTGGGTGCCACAGTAGCATGGTGGTGACTCTATGTCTTAACTTAAATCTGAGCAGGTTTATTTCAATATAAAATAATACAACTGAAAAACAGTTTGTCCAAAAGTACTCAGGCAAGTAATTTTGCATCAGTACATTTTTAAAAAGACAGTGAAGACAGAGAAATGGGATATTTAGCTAATATAAACAAAACTGAAGGCAGACGCACAAGGATCAACTGAATGTGGCTGCAATAAAGGCCTGGGAAAGCATCTCAAGGGAAACACAGCATTTAGTCATGCCCATGAGTTCTGAACTTGAAGAATGAGAAAAAGCATTACTAAAATCCAATTATTAAAATGAACCTCAAATTCAGAATTTTATTAGTTTGTTCATTGAGTCTCTGACTTTTTTGATAATGTATGCAAACTGCTGTATATCAAACTGTCAGTGGAACAATTTTGACTGATTCAAAATCCACTTGGACAGTGTACAGAGTCAAATCTGTAAAGCCCGTGTCACTGTCTAACAACTTATAGACCCAATTGCATGTTTTCAGTGAAAGAAAAAAAAAAAAAAAAGCACCCCAAAACTGCATACTCACCATTCCATAACAATAAGCAGACACTTTTTGCCCTGATAGAGGTTCTCATAAACATCGATGATACGCACAATGTGGTCACAAGGTGATGCCCTCCAGTGAAGCTCCACTTCCCTGCGGGCTTTGGCGCAATCCTGTAGCATCTGAGTAGAACAACAGAGAGAGACATGGAGGTTAATAAAAATCTAAAATGTACAATATAAAAGAAATTAACAGGCTTTAGGAAGAAAATGAAGTCCATGTTATATTAAAATTATCAGGTGTATCTTAAAGTTTGTTTGTTTTTGTTTTTTAATTGGAGTAGAGATTAAAAAGTTTGAATTTGCAGACCAACCAATGATTGATTGATTGATATACCTTTATTAGTCCCACAAGGGGGAAATTGCCTCCAATTCACACCAATAACCAACCATTAAGAGTGCAGTGCTGCCATCAGGCGACAAAAATCATGAAGTATGCCATTTTTCATTCATGTGAAAGTGGCACCCTCTGTTGGTTACACCCGGTCAATGCACCATTCAACATTATAAGCCACTGAAACAATATACAGTAAATGCAATGGACTGGAATCTATAACATACCTAGGTGTCTCATTCAGCCAGTCATACACAATCATGCAGTGCCTTTAACTCTACCTAAGCACTTTGCTTAACATTCAAAGACACTCCGATGGATTCATGGAGGGCAGCTCGGGGTTCAGGAAAATGCCCAAGGATAGTTCAACACATGGACAGGAGGAGCTAGGCATCAATCAGCTGACCTTGGTAAACGCCATGCTCAGGCACACTCAGCTGGTATGTAATATTCTGTTTATTTTATTATTTATTACTGCTACATTATGATCACATGTAATTAAACTTAAATTTACACATGTAATTAACACTAAGTTAAAGGAAAGGGTCAGGGTGTTATGACCCTGCCCATTGTAAATAACACATTAAAACGCCTACGAGATTGACACAGGAAACCAGCTGACTCTGTTACACTAGTAAAAATAGTTCCTTAGACAAATATGGACCTGAAGGTCTAAAATATAAGCTCCTGCCTTTCTTAAATAGCAAATAAAGGAAAATAGATTAAGTATACCAAGCAGGAAAACATTAACTACACTTTTCATAATGTCTCTAAAGACTTGTTTGTTTTTTAACTCAGTTGCACTGCTGATAGAAGTGTGTGACTACATGTTTTTATTTACAAATTTAATTAAAAGATAATTAATGTAGCCCCACAACCTTAAAATATCTTTGTCAGTCCACGGAAAGAATTCTGCCATGTAGCTTAGCCAATGAGCCGCCGCCTGTTTATTTTGTTGTGTATTACATTCCAACTCTACCCACATACACACACAAACACAATTAGTGGGCTTAGTTCCAGCTGGAGTGTCCAGTCTGTTGGCTGAGCATCATTAGATTTACATATCTACATGATAACCTCGTTCCCTTGAAATACCAGGTCACACAAGAAATTAAACAGCGTGTTAAAAAACAGTTTCAGTCATATCATCTACACCCTACCTTTAGAAAGCATTCTGTCCTTATCTTACAATTAAAGTAAATTCTTATCTGCTTTATGTACAAACTTTCTTCAACCTTTAGTCAGACCATCAGTAACATCAATCTAAATAATGTTTTATCTGGACTGGAGTTCAAAAACAGCATTAGCATTAAATGGTGCTAGGTGGTGATTTGTTGAAAAATCTAAGGGTATATTTAAAAACCACAATTTTAAAATGTCAAAATACACCTAACCATGTACAGGCTATTAGACTAATGTCAGTGACAGTGCTGCATCAGATGATCTGGCCTTCATAATTGTCTAACTTAACCCAAACTGAGACGGTTAGGTTGAACTGGACTATGCTGACCACATGAGGGAACCACCTAAAGGAATTTGGAAAGAAATTCCAGGCAACTATCATGAAGCTGGCAATGAGAATGCTAAGTATGCACGAGCTCGTTATCAGTATAAGCGGCAGCTGTGCGAGGAATTGAAAATTCCACTTTTCCACTACACTTTTTGACTTCCTACCCATATCCAAATGCTTTATGTTTTGGTTTTGATGTCACCACTGCTTTCCAGTGGGAAAAGTGGGAAAAACAAAAAAGTCACTGTGTCAAAACCTTTCACTGGAATGTCCCTGCATGGTACAAAACAGATGAATTGTTAAGGTGAGAATCAAATGTCTTAGGGCTCACTGACCATTAAAAAGTGACAGTGTTACCCAGGAGGAGTTAGTATGGCGTGATGTATGAGTCCACTTTATCTCAACACTGAACTCACAGCACAGTTCAACCACCCTTTCTAACAGAACAAACAAGGGTGGATCTTACTTCCTTCGTCAAAAAAGGAACAAGTCTATGGATACACAGGCATGAAGGGAACAGAGGCTTCTGTGACATTTAAATCCGCTATAAAAATTAACTGATAACAGTTGATATTTTGTGCACATCTTATGAATCAATTAAAAAAAATAAAAGGACTTTGATAATTACAAATCCACAGCGCAGCAAGGCACATCATTACATGTCCTTCATCCTGACAGCAGGCTGTACAGTCTACACATTTGAAATAAAATTAAAAAAATGGTAAAAATGGTAAATGGCCTGTATTTATATAGCGCTTTTCTAGTCCCTAAGGACCCCAAAGCGCTTTACATATCCAGTCATTCACCCATTCACACACTGGTGATGGCAAGCTACGTTGTAGCCACAGCCACCCTGGGGCGCACTGACAGAGGCGAGGCTGCCGGACACTGGCGCCACCGGGCCCTCTGACCACCACCAGTAGGCAACGGGTGAAGGGTTGAATGCCACCAGACCCATTGTTGAGGGCATCCCTGGGGGCAGCTCTTCCTTAGACCAGCAGCCGGGGTGCAGTAGCAGCACCTTCATAACTGGTGCTATTTGTACAATGTAAAATATTTGGTTGTTGCCTTAATTAAAATGCTTTTTGTACTGTGACATTTATTGACATTGTGGGGTTTTTTTGTGTAGTTTTACACTCCATCACTTCTACCTGTTCCCATGCAAGGGGTGACTGAAGCATGCACAGTAAATTGAGATTGAGATATATATAGATATATATATATCCCGTCTATCCCGCAATATACGCTGAATTCTGAATACTCTCCTTATCAATCTTGCACCTTCCTTGCTCGCGTACAAACGGACAGGACATGGCTGCGACAGACTTCCCAAATCCACCTTCGCTTTTATAGCCGTGGTCTCTCATCTTGATTGCATGAAGTAATTTACTATTACTACCCTAAAATATGAATTACATCTGAAATAATCTACTACATGACATAGAATGATTAATAGTACATTTCCCTTTTTTTCGGAAATGACCTGTATGTATCTGTATGAAATCAATAAAAGAATCAAATGCTGCATTATCTTTAGTTACATTGATAATATTTATTTATGGTAAAACAGTGGCGAAATATCGCTGTTGCTTTCGTATAAATGCAGCGGACATACCTGAGTGGCCGCGATCTAATCCTGTTTACATAAAGTAAGCCTGCTCCCGACCAGGTTTACGCTTACGGATCTGTTGCTATGACAGCAAGTCCCGGATGAGCTTTGGAGAACCGAATGATCCAAGATCACGCGAAATCGTCAACATTCAAATCCGGCTAACTTACTTAGCGAGGTACGAAGAACGGGCCCCTGGAGTGCGGGAAGGCGGGAACAATAGGCAATGTAAACTACAAACATACCCCAGCTTCTAGATACAAATAAAATGGCACAAACAAACATACACAAAAAACAGCCCAATACCTTAAACACATAAAACAAGTACATATACACATATATGCTCCCAATTTAGTATATAAAATTACTATAGACCATTTTTTAATACATCTGGCATATTTAACAAATTAGTGTTGCTGTCTTTGTGTCTGTTCATGTAGGCGTTTGGCTATGTAGAGTGAAGGATTTTGAGTTTGCAACCTTCAAAGGCAGGCTTACAAAAACAGTACATAGCCAGACGGTGATGATGCTATGCGTAGGTCAAATGCTGTTGAAAGCAGAGTTCAGTACAAAGGGGAAGAGGTGCAAAAAAAAGAGATAAAAGATCAAAAAAGCAGCCTAAAACACAGACAGCTGCTGCAGTAGACAGACCAAACCAACTCCCTTAGTTCAGTACATTCTGTGATTCAATTAATTACCGAATACACTGTAATATCTCTCTGGACAGAACAAGTACAATAACAAAGCGTGAGTTACACTGGGAACACTTTGTTAGTGCACCGGCTGTTTTCCATCAGTAAGAGTATGCTAATGGTGTAGGCCTTTAAACACTGTGCAATAGTTATTTACATGAAATGTGTTCATTTTAAACTCTAAAACACTAAATATTTTGAATATCGGTCACAACCTGGGACTCACCCTGTAAGGAGAAACAACAAAACAGTCCAATATTGTGGAAATGTTTTTAAATTTGGTATTATTTATTAATTATTTCTAGATATTAGCCCTCTGGTCTTTTGTGCACCCTCACTAATAATAGTTTACACTAGAAAGCGAGCTACAGTGGCTCAGTTTTTGTGACTGAGAATGACTGAATTATTGTTACACTGACTATTATGCTATTATTATGGTTATCATTATGCTGCCCAATTGTAAAAGCAAAATTTAAATGAAGACTAGTGTGCATGCATGTACTGGAAACGAAACTAAATGTATAAAACACTCACACCACCTCTTTAAGAATATGGGCGCAGATGAACATACTCCCGTCACCTTTCAGCTGATGCATTACTGCATTGCAACCCCCCCTCCAATCTGCTGGTAGCCCTTTGAGACCGAAGCTTGTGGAGAGAAGGAGGGATATGTGGAAGACAGATGGGCACACAATACACCTCCTTTAGCCGGCACAAAAGCTCCCCTGCCCAGAGCAGGACAGTGGGAGGTGGGATGGGGTTACGCTAAAGGAAGTAAGCATCCTCCACCTGCTATTCCTGGGCCAAGGAAAAGCCCAGGGCTGATTAGAGTGAGACCAGAGGGTGGTAGGGTAGTGTAATTCAGTGGAGAGGTGATAGGTTAAGCTAGGTTCAATTAGAAAAACAAAAAAGGGTTAAACAACACTCTAGCAGTAGACTTGCTTCTGTATGTGACTTTTTCCTTTTGTGGGCTCAGTGAAGCACCAAACATGTTTGTGTGTTAATAGGACATGATCTGATTAAAGACATCTGTTAAGTCCCAAAATACAATCACATCTGTTGTTGTGTGTCTGCACACTTTCATGAAATCATGTTTTGCACATCTACGCAATTAGATTCATACATCTGTACGTTTACTAACATTTCAATAAGCAGTCTCCAATACTACTGTTTAATGCAGATACAAAGGAGTACAATTTTGCAGTCAGAACAAGTAAAAAGTTCATTTTTCAGCTAAATACAAACAGAATTTTATAGAGTGACTGCATGTCAAGACAAAGCAAAGATCCAAATTCACCCTGCACAGTGCAAATTATACATCCATGGGTGAATACTGTTTGTAGTTGGGTGAAATGTTTGTACATAAAGAGATATACAGAGGTAAGAGTAAGATGGGCTGATTGAGAGAGAAAACAAAGACCTCGAATTCCCGGTGAGCTCTATAGGTCTGTCACTCTGAGCTAGAAAACACATAAAAAAATAATAATGCAGCTTGTTCATGCGTAGCCCTGTGATGGACGGACAATCTGTCCAAGATGTGCTCTGCCTCTGGTCCTGTGACAGCTGGTTAAAGCTAACATTTGCACAGAACATACTGTTTGTCGCAAGTAAACACAGTTTTCAACTGTGGCACTTAAGCTGAGAATTTGTTTAATTTAAAAACAAAATCTATGTTTTGAATGTCTCACCAGTGACCAAACGGCACTGAAGTTCTGTCAATAATGATGACTGTGAACCTATCAGGACAGATAGCTTTCAGCATTTCAATTCATGAAAAAAAAAAAAAACAAGTGGCTTGCTAAAAGGAGGAAATGAGACAGGACTATGTCTCTATGACAAAAAACACCAAGTTGTCTCACTTCCCAATATAGACTGAAAGATGATGGAGCTTTTTTTTTTCCTTTTCTTTTTTTTTTTTTTTTAAATAGAAGCAGCTAAGTTGGGACAGATGGAGACAGTTTGAGGCAGTGGACAGAATTATTATAGAAGTGAAATAGTGAAATAGAGACTAATGACATTTAGCAACATTTTGACTCTAACCCTTCCTTTTAGCTAGCCTCAGTACCGCCTCCCTTTGGCCACCCTGTGATTCATTGTGTAAATCCCCACCTGCACTTGTGGCTTTACTATATAAATACAAGCAAACTGGCGTGTTATCAAGTGCTTTCAAATGACAGCGGGCCAACAATGTGACCAGTGCCCGGTTAGTCACAGGTGTGAGTGTGTGAGAGTGTTTTCAGACAGACAAACTAAGATGTTTAGCGGGACAAGTTACCAGAACAGTTGAGCTATAAGGAAGTTCCACTCTTCTGAATATTAAGGATCCTCAAGAGTTCAGCAGTGTTATTTTGCATCATGATTTTAAGCTGTAAAGTTGCACAACAGCAACTTTTGCTTTTAAATGACCATAACTAGCTTCAAATCTGTGAATTTCTAGTGTTGTGTCACAACTGAAACAAAAGCAACAGATTTATGTGATATGTTGCATGAATGAACTCTGAACAAGAAAAACCACTCACTTCCCGTTACTGTTAACACCATTCAGCACTATTTAACCGTGCTCTTTCCATATTAGGAACTGATCATAAGACCCGAGCAGAAAAAAATACACGAAGCAAGAACAAAAAAAACTGAGGATGAATACATAAAATATACCTAATTATGTTACATGAAGATCCCTAGGGGAAATTATTTCCCCTAGGGATCAATAAAGTATTCTGATTCTGATTCAGATTCAGATTAACTTGCAAGTACACAGAAACGGGCTAATTTAGTTTCACAAAGTACTGCATCAACTTGGAAATTACTCTGTCACATCTACAGTTGCCTACCTACATCTGGGACCATCTTTCACAACCACAATACCACATCCTTCCAAAAGCACTTCCCTCCACAGAAAGAGATGCAAGAAAAAGACATGGTCAGTATGTGTGGGTGGCTTAAGTTGAATCTTAGTTATTTATTCACAGGGACCACATTCACAAAGAAGAGATGCACCATACCTCATTTATCTACTAGTCAAGCAACATCTACATGTTTGGGTGGTTACTACACTTGATCACAGACAACGTAAGTGATTAAATCATATTAGGCCAAAGAAGCTTAAATCCCCTGAGATGTTTATGAGGCTTGAGCTAATCTCTTTGTTTGTGGCAAATGTCAAACACATTTTTGGGAGGTAAATATGCCACCACATTGACAGCAATAAAGATTTAAATAATGCTATGATACAGATCCCACTTGTCACTGAGCCTGTGACCTTCAGACTAAGAAAACAAGCAGAAAGAGTAGACAATAGTCTTTTTTTAAATGACAATAAGTAGTGAGAAAAAAAAAAAAAACCCAACAGGTTTTGTTTCAGCGTCATACCTATGATCTGCGTCACTGTAGCTACTGACTAAGTAATAAGTAAACAGTCCACTCTCTGCCCACAGATAAAAAGGTACATATACACACCGAGAGTTATAACATCAAGTCAGTTCATTTTCTTCTTGCTGTTCAGACATCCCCCTTTTCCCTTCACTCTTTAAAAATGAAAAACATGACTATTTTTCAGTTTGAAAATACATTCAAATCAGAGTTTCAGTAGATTAACAGGCCTGTAAGCGAAATTATTTATTCTAAGAGTGAAAAATATTTTTAGCCAGAAGTTTGGTACATCTGGTATCTAATGGCAAAATAAAAAGAATACCTTTAGAGATTTAAGGATTAAATTATTGAGTAATACATTCTGTTTAACTCACTTTACACAGCAAATCAGTGATGACTAAATGTATGCTGAAAGCAGGGGGATTTCAATCTTGCTTAAGCAGGTAATCAGATGCATAATGGAAACACGAGTAGCTCCTCATCTAGCAATGAAAAGAGAGAGAGAGAGGAGATGGCAAACTCATAGGGGAAAATCATAAGGGTAGAGAAATAACTCAAAGGAGACCAAAGGAGAACCTCTTCCTTCCTCCTCGTCCCTCCTTTTCCTGCCATGTCATGATTAACGCGTGAGCAGTTTTTCCTCCATCAGTGTTAATACTTAATCAGACAACTTACCAGCCTAAAGTCACAAGAATTTATGATGTTAGACTTTTTATTAGCCGTTTCAAAAGACACTACTTTTAAAGCGCCATTTAGACAGGTTTCCTCTGCTCTGTAGTCCAAGTGAAATTGTGGAAATGCAAACCACAAAAACACACATTTAAACTGCCTAAGATTACCCCTTCCTCTTTTCTTCAACAAACCTTGACAGGTGTTTACTTCACTTGAATAAGTCAAGCATTTTTTTTTTTCTTTTTACCCCAGAAGGGACAACTGTTGGAACAACTCTGAAAATGTGACCAGAGGATTTAGTTTCTCTGTCTACAGCCATTTTCACACAACGTCAGGAGAATCAGTTTGGGAAATTGCTCAAAGTTTCGTTTTCTGATGCATAAAGAGGAAGTTTGCCTCTCACTGCGAGAAATATTGCAATATACACGATGTCCAAGTGACAGTTACCTGCACTACTCACACATGGCCACATCACGCTGACTTCATACTAGGAGCTGACAATTTAGAGAAAGAAAGCATTGATAATAAAATTCAGTTCATGTGGAAAGTGCTTAAACACCTTAATAATGCACAGTACAGGAGGTTCCTTTCCAGATACGAACAAACTTCAGAGGGATATCTTCTTTTGAGAACAAACTGTTAATTGTGCATTTGTGGGTCAACATCATGCGAACATCCTAGTCTAGTGAAAATACTTGATTACAGCAAGATGCCTGCTTTCTTCCAAAACAGAATATATAGTTATAATAATTTAAGCTAGACCCACACAGAATTATAAAAGCCATTGGTGATGTATTTATTCCAAATATCGCTACAGTTTCCAAAATATCTCTGCTCATTCTAAGCCCATATTGTCTAGAAGGCCTAAAGCCCTCTCAGCCTTGTTCTGCATTCCCTTTTATGGTTTTGTTAGTTTGTTAATGTTCATCTAACATCATTTATTTGTCTTTATTTAAATAATATACAAACTGCAGCCAACTACAATCACATAACGCTAAAGTATGTCACTAAAATAACCCTTCTGTCAACCAAACAGGCTTCACTGTAAACTTCACTTCCAGCTGGAACACAGTTCAGTCATAATGTATAACAAGCCTATATAAACAGGCACAATCCTCAGTGATCTAAAAAATAAATGTACCCGCCCAGATCGTGCAAGTTTAAACCTCTAAAGTGCCTGCTGTACTCAGCCTCCTTAGTTACTGTGAAGACACCACTGAAATTGCACAGCAAGGAGTCCTGACACTGAAGTCACACACACAGTGTGCTCAAATGGGAACTGCATTATTTTGCATTTTCTACCACACATTAGAGGGAGAAAGAAAAAAATATGATAGCAGTAAAACTGCGAAACCGTGTAGCATTCTGGCATCGAGCAAGTCTTTGAACTAATGAATGCCTTATCCCATTAGGACTGTATGGAGGCGTTTCATTTTCTAAAATGTGTCATGTAACAACTGCACAGATAAAAACCCGTTGTGTTTCGATTAAAATGTGGCCTTGAATTTGAGTGCTTCCAATGCCCTGCTTGCTTGTCAGCATAAAAATGCAGGCATTGTAAGACAACACCAGCAGTGCTTCACACCTTGTGAGGGTTAACCTGTGTTAGGACACATTAAAGGGAAACCAAATTGTGCCCATTTTTTGGTACAGAGATGCATCCATTAGGTATTTGCCTATGGAGAGGGATTGTGAATGTATACAAACATGTTTGGCTGTGCATAGCCAATACCAATTGGCTAAAAAGTGGGCCAAAATTTGGAAGAGTGCAACAGGCTTCTCCCATTCCAGTGACCTCCAGAACGGAGTCTGTTGCTTCCATCAACAAACAAAATTGCAATTTGATAAGCATAGACAGGGACTGCAGTGGACACAATTCATAGTTTTTAAACACTTGTTTTCACTTCTTCTCTTTTTATGTTATAATTCGCCCTTTTCAACACCACAAGCACAAGTAGCCTGCGGACCCGGTTGTACCACATATTTTGAACACTGCCTTCATGAGACGCTCAAACAAGGACACACAACACTGTCTCCCACAAAAGTCAAGAAGTCAAAGCTAGTGTTTCTGTGTGACAAACTATATTAAGCACAATACATCAGAAGGTTGCAACGAATTATTTCAGGGACTCCGCTTCTTTACTACAGTCCGTCTTGCAAACACAGATGAATAATCATGAATTATTCATCTGTGTTACTACCATAAAACCTGGTTCCAGAATACATTTTACAAGTTGACTCCACTGTGGGAGATGTCAGCAGAGTCCTGAGAGTGGAGGTGGTGGTTAGGGCTAGGGCTGGGTATTGTCACTGATTTCCATAATCAATTTGACTCCGATTCACAGTGTCCCGATTCAATTCGATTAGATTCAATTTTGACTCAGTCAGAAATATTATAGTTATGATAATTTATCAGCACATATCCACATTTTTATATCTATGTATAAAAAAACAAAGCTGACACTTGTGAGACTTCATCAGAGGTGTAAGCATCACAGCAGATGCAAAGATTCAAAGTAACTGACGATTAAACAGAAAAACATTAAGGAGATTTTCCTGGCCCGGCTTTTTATAGCAGATGACCGCCTTAAAAATATCCTGCTGTAGATCAAAAATGTAAGAAAAATATGAATCAACATATGAACATTACCTGATACTGCTGAAGTGAAGCAGAGCAAAGTTACAGAGGTTTTATTAGAGGCGCTAAGAGTTTTGCAATTTGGCATCATTTTTAATTTTTAATCATTTGTGAAAAAAGAAAAGAAAAAAAAAAAAAAAAAACAACAGCAGCCCACAGCGCTGTACACAACAGTAGACTGGTGCGTAATAAGCAAGCAAATAATGCAGAAAACAGAGATTTGAGATGGGAAACTGAAGTACACAGTGAGAGCGAGAGCTGTGCAGGAAGTGTGATTTTATCGTGCTAGAAGCAGAAAGGAAAAGTAAGAGGGAATTAATGACAATGTTTATCAAACATGAAACATAGTTTTGATCTTCTTTTGCTGCTGGTTCAGTGAATTTTGGTCAGAGAGTGACAAAACCTGCAGCTTCAGAATCTGTGACATGTTGGCTCTCGTTTGCTGTTTTAGCTGTTTGGCAGTTGTTGAAATAGTTTGGTGAGCTTTAACCTGAGATTCAGGATGTAATCAATCGATATTGCTTTATTCAAGCTAAAATCGATTTGAATCGGAAATTTGATTTTTTTTAAACCAACCCCTAGTTGGGGCTCAGATGAAAGAAATGATGATGGAAGAAATAAATAGTAGCTTTTTACAATATTACTGTTTGAGTCTATGAAATCAGACAGGCAGCTAACAAAGCCATCTGTCTAGATGCTAAAACATAAGAATATTTATGTGGAAGCGTATGTATGTTGTCATTCAAACAGTGCACAAAGTTCAGGTAAAATCTTCACCAACTTTCCTGTAACTGTGATACATAAACAGCAATCCCCACCAACTTCTGTCTCCGGTTAGGAGAGAGAACAAAAGTGTTCTGTCCAAACGTTATCTTTCATCACTGTAATTTGTTCTTCCATTTTAGGAGTGTCTTTGCAACAACATGTCTTCTAATCTAATTTTTCAATTGCATTTTATCAGTGAGGTCTTAACAACAGTTTTGACTTTGTACTATCAACAATATAATATTAATTAAACCCTCTGTCACTGTTGGCAGCTATTTCTGGCAAATATTTTTAAATATACATGTTCATATCGGGGGAAGGACTGCTTTGCTGATGGAAATTCGGGGTTGGCAACACGACCAAAAACGGAAAATCTATATGGCACCCCATATCTTAGGTTATGGGCTGCAAAGTGCAGCCAGTTGTAATGTGCCTTGGCAGAGAGTGCGCAAGTCTCTAAAACTAATACATATTCCCCCATTTCATGTTTTGATGGTGGTCTATAGTACTGTTGAATATGCAACTCCAAAAACTCCAATAGGACTTCAGTGGGTTGAGATCTAGTGTCTGACAATGTCATTTTCATCAACCACTCAGTGACCCCCCCCACCTTGTCCACTGTCATCCTAGGAGGGACTCAAGGGTTCAGATTTTATAACTTCAGTCATTTTAGTGAACCTAATCTGTGCAGTTAAAAGATTTGTTGTGTTGTGATTAAAATGATAAAAATGATCCACTGTTGACAGCCACTCGAGTCTGACGATAACAAACACTAAAAAAAAAAAAAAAAAAAAAAACCCATATTGGCCCCTAAAAAGTTGATTGCATTAGCAGATGCAATACGACATAGGCGCTGCGGATGTGCATGGACAATGGGGTAGTGGTAGATGCAAAAGACAGGGTTTATTATTGCCCGGTAATAAACACACCCATACCACACCATAATTACCAAGGGCAAACCCCTCCCACGTGAACCAGTCTAAAATTAAATGACCCTAACACCCACCTTCAAACCAAAAAACAAAACTGTTGCTCCACATGATTACACTCAGACATCAACAACCTTTACAGCTGGCATATCAAATGAGATGTGATAATACTGCGTGGCATAAAATATTCTCAATGTAGCGGCCGTAAAGACAATAAGAGATACAAAACACCTAAAAAGAAAAAGCATTAAACCACCATATCCAACAGAAGAAAAAAAGACATCTAAATATTCAGCTTGTACACTGTAACAAAAAAGAAAACGCCAAACTGCAGCATCTTTGTCATACAAGCAATCACGTGACCCAACCTCCCTTTTTTCCCCAGTATCTGATGAAAGGCAATAGGTCAAAGCATTAGTGCAATTTGTTTGTTTGCTCAGTCGGCCAGAATAAATTGGTGAAACTAAGACTTTCATTACGTTTTGTTTAAGGTCCATGTTTTTCATTTGGGCATTTACAGCACTAGAAACACAAAGCAAAGAACACAGTAACAAAATAGCAAAGTTTCCCAGCACCTAGACCAGAATAAAGAACACTCAGGAGTGAAGGAACCAGGCAAAGTAAATTGTAGCGCATGCAGGTAGGAAGAAAAAAAATATTCATCTTGGTGTCTTATGTGTATCAACTTTACTTAGTTCAGACTTGTATATTTAGTTGGAGAGATGCCACAAAACAGTGTTTGCTCAGTGTGATTCATTTTTAGTATTGTTAAGTTTTCAGTTATGCCAGTAAATGCTTTGGCTTATTTATGGTACTATTAAAAAAAAAAAAAAAAAAAAAAACCTGCTGCACTGGGTGTTTGCAACTAGCTTCATAAATGTCACAACACCACCAGAAAATGACACAGATTCAGACTTTCACACAACTCTCAACACAGGAATGCTTGGAGATTCAAAATAATTATATTAATGTGCAATAATGCCAACTACTAAGCTTCACCAAGTGACCAGAGTCAGGAGATGCAGCAGCAGTTGCTTTATTTATTATAGCTCATATTAGATTTAGGCTCAGGACCATAGTCACAATTTGAGAATTACAATTTTAGTGTTTTTTGTAGTGTTATGGAAACAATATTCTTATTCTTATTATATTAACTTATTCTTATATTGTTCTAGGTGAAACACAGCTCTGGAACCTGTCTTTGGGAGCTCAGGGTGCCATGGACCATCCCTCATGGAGTGTCCTGAATGCCCTGCCCCACAGAGAAACTTAGATGAAACGCTAGTGTTAAGCAAAGCCATTAGAATTTCTAATTTCGAGTTATATAAACTGATACCTACTTCTAAACCCAACCTAGCAGTTAATTTTCTGCAAGGCAGACAGTGTTCAGGAGTTTGCCTGCAGCTCTGGATCAGTTTAAGTACCAGACTACTGACAACCTGGGCTGCTGTGTGAAAAAATGAATATTTTGCATGAACCATATTCTACACTTTGTGAATAAACAGATTGGCTAGTCATTAATGCATGCAATTTAACAGGTATCTGTCACTTTGGCTAAACAAAGTTGGTAAAAAACAAACAAACAAACAAACAAGAAAAGAAAAAACTACTAGGCAGCAGAAGAAAGCTCCTTTGCAATCTAATGGGGTGTTCCAGTGTTAGAGACTATGAATAGTCTGTAGTGGCTTAATGGATTGGTTCAGGAGTTTATTGCTCAGGGGTGAGACCATTTCTCAGTTAAGCGGTGTGGCCAAACCAGTCTAAGACCCTTACAGTTGCAAAGAAAATTTCCTAAAACAGCATTTAATAAAGATTTGATAAAATTGCTGGTAAATACCTCTGCTAGTTTGGTATTTGGTATTCTAATGTCAGAATTAAGGATGTCAGAATTAGTTGAACCACATCTTTATTGACATATAGTGATGTGTCAAAACATATCATTAAGGATACAGGAGAGGTATTCAGATATTGTCTCTAAGGGACAAGGACCTAATGTAAAAAAAAAAAAAAAAAAAAGCAGTTAGAGGATCAAAGATGTTATGACCCCACTGGCCACTAACCTGGGCTGTAGCTCTGACAGACAGATGCAACCCCCATTCTGTCTGTTAATTTTTCTTTGAAGGGAAGTTGCAAACAAGCAAGGGGTAAAGTAAACAGATGACAGCCGGCTAGCATGGCTGTCACCCAAAAAAAAGAAGAAGTGGCCGTTTGTCAGGGTGTGAATGCTAGCATGGAAGAAGGCCACTGCTGCTAGCATTGCTAAGTTTGGTTCGCCAAATTCTGCTAACCCTGATATTGTTTTTTGTGTAGCCTTTTCCTTTGTTGCTGGGTTTCAAAAAGATTGTGGTTTTGAAGGAGCTGCTCTCATGATTCACTGAGTGACAACAATAACTGGCCAATCAGTGGCATGGAGTCTGTTGACATCACATTTTTGAATTAATTCAGATCACTTGGAACCTAGGCCAAGTAGGTACCTGGTGCCAGGTACTACCACATAATGGAAAACCCTGCAAAATGGAGTTGAGTCCAGCCAAGCAGGTAGTAGGTACTAGTGGAAAAGGTCTATTAGTCGCCAGGAACATCTCTAGTTTTGGTACTGAGTAAATTAAGAAAATAGATTTATTATTACAACATTAAAATTATTTAACAATGATGTAAACAAAATGATTTCATTACCAATTGTAAGAGTCTCCCTCTCACCGCCTGCCATTTATCCCTCTCTAGTGCACTGATCTTATAAGGCAGATGTGCAAAGTATTTTTCAGTTTTGGATCATTTAAATTGACACTGGAAATGGATTTAATTATATTCATATTCTAAGATGAATATAATTAACCTAATCAAAGTATGACGGTTTTGTTACTACTTTTCTCAAAATGTTACACTAAAATGAATTGCTGACTTCTGAAACAGAATCTAGCTAACACTAGTTAGTTACCAGCTGCAGTTCATATATCTTTTCTTTACTTCTTTTGAGAAAGAATTTAGATATTTTTGGTCTGAAACTGATGGAAAATTGACAGCATTTGCAACTGAATTTACCCTCCAGGACCCCACTCATGCCACATTCAGTCAAACCTAATAAGACTAAGATTTAATAAAAGAATGACCCAATATATTATATCATACTTGGAAAAAACTTCTCTACTCCCTCAGCCTTAAGCGCTCAAAAATCCTGGAAAAAAATTAATAAGTACAGAATTTCAGCCCACTTCTGTGCAATCTGAGGACCTTTAACTTGGAAAATTTTTCACAGTGTGAACGCAAAACTGATTTTTGAAGGGCATGAATTACTGATCAACTGCAACAATAATCATGGGAAGTTGCAACCTTGTGCCAACTTGCTTTCACCTTTGCACTTCTATTGGATATTAAATACTGCTTTACTAGAAATGTTTTACACTGCACTGTGAACTGAGCCCACTTCCACTTTAAAAATGACAACTATATTCACATAAAAGGCAGCTATAGTTTTACATGCAGCGCTATCAATGTATAATGCCCCTGCTCACACAAGACAGCTGAGAAGACAATTGAGAAGGCCTGAAAGTTCAACATGACTTTCTAAGTTTATACTTGTTACAAGTGTTTTAACAACAAACAAAAACATGGCTCACTGACGGTTGCGTGGGAGCTTGTGTGGAATTTGCTGTTTGAAACATACACACAGAGAAAGAGAGAAAGCGGTCACCTGTTTTTTCAGGTTTTAGATTTGTATTTTTCATCTTGTCTTTCCCTGACTCATTCACTTGTGGAGGACTGTGCAACAGTTATGCATGCTGAGAATCTTAAGATTATACTCCCTATCATGATGATGGAAAAAAAGCCTTCTGTGATATTTGGCCTCACTGGATAACATTTCAGTCACTTGTGTGTGTATAGCTGTTGTGACGTTTGTCCTTTATCAATGATTGACCAATACAGAAAATGATCTCTTAAGAGGTAGATCCTGATACTGCAGTGTCACTTTACAGCCACAACCCTAACAACCCCTACCCCCCACTCATACACACTTTTTTTTTTAAAGCTATGTATGACATTCTACCTTGTTACTACTTAAGTGGTGGAAGTGGGTGACACGTAAAACAATAACAATGTGAAATCCAAAAAAAACCACAATTGAGAAACACCTTTAACATCACACACCAGCCTCCAGTCACAAGAAGCAGCACTGCACACTTGAACTGGCGAGATACCTGTTGTGTATCAATTCACTATTTGCTTGTGCACCACCTTAGTGCGATGAAGTTACATGTTCTAATAATAGGAGTTAAAAGGCACTTGTTGGACAACATCGGGCTATATTTTAGGGTAAGAAATTATTGACAAAGGTGATCAAATATTTAATTCGTGGATTAACTTTTACCAACATTACCACATTAATGAAGAGAAAGACAAAAAAAATAGAAATTTGGATCCTGTAAAATGTAAGCAAACTAAAAGTCGAATTTCCTAAAAGTTTGAGGTCCTGATAGGTTTTATCCAAACAGCAGGCTAAATGTAATACTTTGCAGGAGAACAAACAAGGAGAAATATGTCTAAATGATAAGTCTAAAAACGACACTGTGGGACAAAAATGAACTGCTCAACGTGTGATTGGTTCTGCTTTCCTATTAGAGCGTCCAGATATGTAGAATTGAACTTTAAAAGTCTTAATTGCAAAATAGTGACCACTGCATGAACTCATAGCTGGACAAAAGATGGACTACTGTACAAAATTGCGTTGCTTCATTACAGATATGACCTACCTTTAGGGCATACTTGTCGCCAGTGCTCTTCTGTACTATTTCGAGCACTTTTCCATTGATTCCCAACCCCAACACCTGGCTGGTCACCTTGTATTCGTCAGTGATTGCGTTCTTCCTGATCTGTAAGGTGGGTCTGGGCTGGAAGGAGTGGAACTGACCCGAAGGGTTCTGCTGCCCGGCTGGGTTCTGCTGCCCCGCCGGGTTGGGAAACAGTGGCTGGTTCTGTGAGTTTGATAGCATGTTCATAGTCTTGGGCTGAGAGGTAAGCAGCCTCCCCTCAACAATACTGTTCTTAATACAGAGACCGAGTCTTCCTGAGTTAGCTGGCCTCTGACAAACTGCTCAGCGCGTCGCGTCCAGGCCCGAGGAAAATCTGGCAGTAGTTCTAACGATACAGGTTCACAAAGTCACTCGGTTAGCCGGTAAAATGCCAAGTTAGCTAGCTATTAGCATCCTAGCTCGAGTCTTTTCTGTGATTCTCGGCTAACAACTCAGCTATCGGTTAGCTTATCCATCTCCGGTGGTGTCCGCCGTCCACCGGTTTCCTCAAAGAACCCTTCAGGAACTTTTCTAAAACATCCTCTAAGGCGGCAACAGCGGTAGGGTTTGTTTTTTTCACTCGATACCGTGAAACCCCTCGAGGGAAGTAAAAACAAAAACAACAGAAACACTTAACGAAAGACAGGCAACACAGGGGGAAAAAACTCCGATAGCAATAGCACGACAAACACACTTCACTTTCCAACGGACAGACACCCAGCAGGTTTAGCTTCTGACGTCATATGGCCGGGGCTTTTTTTCGGCGCTTAAAGGAGAAGTGCGCCAAAGGAAACGGCTGGATTCATACAACAGACTGGAGCGTCGGCCAGGAGAGGGCACACGCACAGGCGTTTACAAGAACAGAGACTTACTTTGCCAAAAGATAATCAAAGAGTAACCTGCATTTTTATTGTGTGTTTCCTATATGACAGTATGAAGCGCTACGCGGGTTTTAATTGCCAGTCTTTGAGACAAGAGATCCCCCTCCAGAGTTTATTAGCAGTCTAACAGGGACAGGGACGAAAATAGACACACTAATCTCTGACCAGAAGGACCAAAGTGCTATAGGTGACCTCAGTGCTAGGGCTTGTGTGCCTTTAATTCTGCTGTTCCTACTTACACATTGATTTGTTTTGGGAAAGCCACGATATTGGTAAATTAGAACCCAAATCTGCATGAAAGTATTGAAAATACAAGTTACAGAGCAACCAGGATTGTACACACATCACTATCTTGCTTTGTCTTTTTCCTGGATGTATGCAAATGTCAAAGGGCAGCAGTATATAAAATGTTTTGTATGCAACTACTAATATTGTGATTGTCAAACAATGAAACCTTATTATTTGCCTAAAAGCAGCACTGAATGCTAGCGAGAGCCCATGCAATCAATCACTTTAATCATTTTTACATTCTAATTATTAAATGAAAACTTCCTTGAGGTTATACAATTTCCAGTTTCAACCCAAAACACAGATATAACAGGGTGTTTTGGTCCGTAAGTTTTTCATTAAACTCTGGTACCTTTACAGCACGTAGCTAGTCTCTGACAGCCTAAATCACTGCAACATTGTTGTATTTCAGAGGACTGATGGATACATTGTGTTGCTAATCTGCAAGGGAATAAGACAACACAATAACTGTGGAAAAGAAATGATTACAAAAAATATTAGGATAAGGGAAGACTTGTGGTAACCAGCATGACTGAGGAGGAAACTGAACAGATGGGCCTCTGCAGGTCAGTCTATGTAGGTTCTCAGTCGTCCATGTCAAGGTAGTCTTAAGAGCTTTAAAAAAAGGAAGCTGGACTTCTTTAAGCTAGTGGAGACATCATCCAAGAGGCTGGAGAGACCCATGTCTTGAAACCCTAGTACACTTGACCCAAGCTGCACATCAGCATTTAAAGGATAAAGGTCACTTTTTGAGGATGATAATGTCCACATTTTAGACCAAGAAGACAGATGATTTGAAAGAGGAGTACAGGAGGTCATCTATGTCCACTGTGAGCAGCCATCGGTGAACAGGAGAGGTGGCTTACAACACCAGCTATCAGCCACCTACAATGCAGTCTTGATATCCCCTCCCTGGCTCTTTAACCCTCCCTCACACCTTGCCTCAGGTGACCTCAATAGGGTGGGGTAAGGTCTCACAGTGTTTTAACCCTTAACCCCCATTGATGGTATTGACCTGTGCATTTTTTTTCACACCTTGGCTCATGTGATAATCTTCAGGATTACTTCCAAAGGAGAAAAATCCCACTAGGCACTAGGGGTTAAATACCTGGGTTTCTCCATCCTTTATTTTCAGAACTGAAGACACTTCTTACATGAGGTGGTGACACGTCTTCAGAAACCTAAGGAAGTCCACTTTCCATCTTTCCCAGACTTTGGGATGTATTCTTCACATGTCCTTGAATCTAGAATAGAGGTTGGTGAGCTACTTTTAAAGCGTCACCCTCCTCTACAGTTCTGAAACAAGCGGAAGGTTGTTGAGGATATTCCACGCTCACGTTCAGCTGTTCTGGTGAGTTCACTGATGCACCTCTGCACCGGGAGGAAAGGTCTCCTGTTTGGCCTCTGAAATATTAAAAAGATAAAGTGTATGAGTGCAAGCAGTTTTTTGTTGTTGTTGTTGTTGTTGTTTTTCTTTTTGGGGGAGGTTCGGGGGGGGGGGTTGCCAAAGGAACAGCAAAGTGACTTATTGGTTCCCTATTCAAGTTAATATGGTGTGATGCTGGCCTTGGCCTAATAACAACGAGCCTGCAATTAAAACAAACAAAAACATGCACAAATAGATGAGTGCAATATTTCCCTTTATTTTTCTGCCACTTTAATTTCTTACTACAGAGTCAAGCACGTGGTCCGGAACTAATGGCGGTAGATAAGCTATAAATTGAATGCAGCGCCTCTTTTTTACCAGAAGATGGCAGACAAGTCTTAACGAAACGCTTTCCTCAAAGCATATTACATCGTGCTTTTAATCTCACCGGAGAAGAATATTAAGTGTACATTGTACAATATGGATAACATTAACATTAATTTATTTATTTAAACTTTTTTTAAAATGTTAACAGTGATCTAAGGAGCTTGCAAAGCTTTTTCCCTTGAAATGCTTTGGTATGTAGGATACTAATATAGTTGTGTTTAGATTTGGCTAAACGGTAATTAGCCAAATCTAAAAACAATCTGAAAAATCTGTTTGGAACACGATCTTCCAACAATGTATATGCTTTGGTTTCCTGTTGTGCAAAGTATTGTTTATTTCAATCATGCTGCACCTCCTCTGAAGATTTCAACTTAAAAAGTACCTTTTAATAAAAATTAGAATGTTAATAGAACACAATCATTATTGCAGTATTCATATGTAGTATAAAAAACTTCATGCGGTCATTCTCATTGTGCTTCCATCAGTCACAGGTCAGTTTGGTTAACTTTCTTTCTGTGAGTAGGATAAAGTTTGACTGCTCGTGTTGCTGAATGAAATCAAAGTCTACTTCACTGCCATCAGAAGTGAGAGAATACCACTAAGATATGTTTAATGTGTGAAATCAAGATTTTAAAGGTTTATCCAAAGTAGCGCCACATTATTAAAAAACTTAAATGGAAATACACATACACTCATCTGCCAGTAATTGGCTCACAATTAAGTAGAAATGCCGCATATGCTCACTGACCACAACTCTTCAGCTGCTTATCAACATAAATATCTAATCAGCTAATCACATGGCAGCAACTCAGTGCATTTAGCCATGTAGACATGGTTAAAAAAGATCATTAAGTGACTTTTATTGTTATTGGTGGCAGTCATGCTGGTCTGAATATTTCAGAAACTGCTGATATACTGGGATTTTCCCATCTCTAGGGTTTACAGAAAACAGTCTGAAAAGGAGAAAATATCCAGTGAGCAGCAGTTCTCTGGACAAAAAAAGTGTCTTGTTGATGTCAGAAGTCAGAGGGAAATGGTGAGCGCATTTTGAGCTCATAGGAAAACTGACAGTAACTCATTACAGTCAAGGTATGCAGAAGAGCATCTGTGCTATAGCAGCAGAAGACCACACCAAGTGTCACTCCTGTTAGCCAATAACAGGAAATGTTACACAGGTTCATAATAAAAGATAGTAGAGCACCTTCACTACAGAAGAACAGGGCAAAGAAATGTGATGCTATCATGTCAATATGCACCCAGATCTCTCAGTAGGTTTCTAGCATGAATCTTTGCCACAAAAATAGGACTTTTATCACAGATCAAGATCTAAAAATGTTAGCTCCTATAAGCTTCACCATACAGACTTAAATGGTGGCCAAGCTCTGCCAAAGCTGATTTTATATAGTACCTGGACACAGCAGAAGAAATGATACCGGTGTTTTAACCAAATGCTTCCTATTACAAGTAAGCTAAACTGTGTACTGTGCAAATGAGGGAATTAGTGGAATACTGTATGCTTTTTGTAGCTAATAAAACCCCCAAATAATCTTGTTTTTATCCATGCATGTGTTTGATACAGTGTGTTCAGCCTACAAATATTTTTAAGTTTTCTAATCTTCAGTAGAAATTATACTACACTTCTAATAATCTACAGGACTACAGATAATAAAACCTTTGATTTATACCATATATACCAACAGCTAATATGCCAGGGATAAAGGACATCATACAAGCTTCATAAATTTCCAACCTACAGAAATTTTCTCTGGCACAGTGTACAGGCACGGCTCTGTCCTTATGCCTGTTTATCCACAGTTATGTAAGAGAAGCACATCACATGTCCTGAAGGACCACCTATATATATGTATGCAGAGAGTACACCTTATAAAACACTTTTGCACAAGCACATGAACACACATAGATACTTGAGTGAAGGCTCTGAAAATGGAAACGCTTGCCTGAGCTCTTGACAGCTTTGTACTGATGAATTAACACAGTCTCTTTACATAACTCGTGGAGTACTTATAGTGTCTACCCAGACATTGGTCTGACCTGTTTATAACAATATTCACCTAGGGTTTAGTGTCCTGGCTCCAGCCTTTCTTCATTATCAAAGCAACCTGAGTGACTATATGACACCAACTATACATAGAAGATTTCTATCCATGGGTTATGCAGCAGTGTCCCAAAGTTTATCCTGTTCTACAAGAATCAGGAATGCGTGGCCGGTGCACAGGGCTGCACAGTTTGGCATGTTGACATTTTCCTTTTCTCCACTCTTTCCCAGAATGCTCCCTAGACACTCTCTCCTGTTTCACAGCACCTCTTTTAACTTCCTGACAGGGGCAGGAGGTGCATCTCCTTTCGTATTTCCTGCACCCCTCTCTGTTCTTCATTAGAGTGCATAAGTCAAAGCAAGTTTGGATCAGTTATTTCAGGCTGGCTAGAACCCGTCTTTCTCAGAATAATCCTCCGCGCAGGGCTGAAACTCTAGCCGACTCTTGATATAGACCCATGGTCAGCACTGGCTCTGATATAGGATTCTAGCACCCGAACACTTCCAACCCTCCAGCCCAACATGGGACCCGTTGAACCTGCTCACCCCACTGATGCACTCAAACACACACAATCAGACACACACCCCTTATAATGACCTCTTATGATCTTTGTCTCTCACCAACTTGGGCTCTTTCTCTTTGACTCTCATGTCTCTGTAATTGCTATGTGAAACAACAAGAACCCATAAATTAATGTTTCTCATTTTACTCTGATTTAGCTGCATCTGTTTGCATGCAGTCTGATTTAACCATAATCTGTAGAATCTTCAACTAGAAATTCAATTATTTCCATGCTTATGGTCTGGTTTTTGAGAAAGCCAATAATAAAATGCTCTCTCCTCAGGAGAGGTGGTTTCTCTGTTCTAGTTTTGCTAGAAACAGATATACAGTAGCTTTTAAAGACAGTGCATTACTAAAATTCCCCTTTCTCTAGCCTCCTTTCTCACGGTATCCCTCTCTTTCTCATGTTCTCAAACATAGAAGGTTGTAAATATCACAACGATAAGTCATAGTCACCAGCTCTGAGACAGTCCAGTCATGTGGCTTGTGGTGGAGTGATACAGCGTGTGCAAAGACACGTGCAGTCTCACAACATACATTTCTGGAATATGTCATGGTCTATAGATGATAGTGTAAGCGTGAGTTAATTTGTGAGTTGGTGTGCGAGTGTGCTAACGGAAGTGAAAGTAATTCATCTATGCAACTCATAAAGTAGTACAAGTTCTTTCACAATATTCTCATGGAGCACGTTTGTGTAGAGGGTTTACACACTCACTTAACCAAGAGGAAACACAAATCGGTGGGTTTACATCAGAAAGGGCATCCGGTGTAAAAATCTGCCAAATCAAACATACCAATCATCAAGAATGAGATGTCCTTATTGGGTCAGTGGGGCCCGCGTTAAGAATGAACAAGGTCCTGGTGGAAACTGTTCTAGTTTTGGCCGAAGACAAAGGAAGAGGAATGGGGGAGGCATGTTTGAAGGCAACTAGAGGGAAGGAAGAAGAGATGGTTGAAGTGGTAGAGAGTGTCCCCAGGGGAAGAGAGTGGTGATTGGAACAGATGTAAGTTGATATATATTCAAAAAAGAGGGTGGCAAAGAACAGTGGGATAGTTAGAGAGATGAAGAAAGTAGAAAGAAAGAACAAAGGTGATATGCTGATAAAGCTGATGTGGCATACTTTGAAGATATGGGAAAGTGTTGATGAAGCTAGGGTAAGAAGAGGCTATCAGTGAGAGTGACAATCAGTGAGCTTCGTGCTTTGAAAGGACACTCCAGATGTGGTTTTTGCTTTCAGAGTGTTGATGGAGATACAGAGAACATCAGAAGAAGTCGCACTGTGTCTTTCTGGATCTAGAAAAGGCCCATGGCAGGATGCCAAGAGATAAACTGTGGTACTGCGTGAAGGTGTCAGGAGTCACAGAGAAGTATGTGATATTTGAGGACACAGTGTTGAGGTGTACAGAAGGAGTGACATATGGGTTCAAAGTGGAGGTGGGATTACGTCAGGGACTTGTTTGCAGCGGTGGTGATGGACAAGTTGGCAGATGAGGTCAAGCAGGAGTCTCAGTGGACTATGATATTTGCAGATAACATTATGATCTGTAGTGAGTGTAGGCAGCAGGTGGAAGAGAGCCTGGGGAGGTGGAGGTATGCTCTGGAGAAAAGAGGAATGAAAGTCAGCAGAGGTAGGTCGGAATACATGTATGTGGATGAGAGGAAGAGAGGTATAAGACTGAAGCTGCAAGGATAAGAGGTAGTGAAAGCGGATGAAATTAAATATCTGGGGCCAACCATCTAAGGCAACAGACAGTCCATAAGAGAGGTGAAGAAGAGAGTGCAGGCAGGGTGGAGTGGGTGCAGATAAGTGTTAGGGGAGATTCGTGACAGAAGCATAGCAGCAAGAGTGAAAGTGAAGGTTTACAAGGCAGTAGTGAGAGCTGCTCTGCTGTACAGTTTGGAGATGGTGCACTGACAAAGAGAAAGGAAGCTGAGCTGGAGGTGGCAGAACTGAAGGTGTTAAGGTTTTCACTCGGAGTGACTTGGTGAGTTAGAGAGGCAAGACTGAGATGGTTTGGACATGTGCAGAAGAGGGACAGTGGATACACTGAACTAATGATGCCAAAGATGGAGCTGCCAGGCAGGAGGGAAAAGAGGAAGACCTTAGAAGAGATTCATGGATGTAGTGAAAGAGGACATGCAGAGGGTTGACATGACAGAGGAGCATATGGTGAGATGGAGGCAGATGATCCACTGTGGCAAACCCTAAAGGGAGCAGATGAAAGAATAAAACATAAAAGCCCTCATGACAAAGACCAAACATTAAACTCACTTCTCTCTCTCCCTCTAACACACACTTACGGTACATACCTATGGAACTAAAGACAAAAAAGGAATGTGTTAAGCGTAGACTGTCATTGATCTGCACAACGCTATAGAAATGCTGTATGCACATGCGTCCAGACACAAAGGAAAACCATGTATGGCTTATTTTCCATGCAGTAGTTGGCCTCTTCTATAGCGCTGCAGGAAGCATGTGACCGTCACTGGAATCCCCCTTTCATAAGAGAACAGAGACTATATCACAGAAGTCCCTGCAGAGGCATGAGAGCCCTCAGGGTCACATAGTCTGGCCTTTTTCAAACTGGCCCTCTGTGGAGTTGAGGAGGGATATTTTTAAGCTGGTAAAAGAAATAAGCAGATGAACAAGATTTCCTTCTTTCTTTCTTTTCACTTTCATGGATAGAAGGTCAACAACTTGTGGGTTTCATGTGTGACCAGTTGCTCTCACGTTTTAGTCACATGAACATTCCTGCCCCCCTCTGCCTCTCCCCCCGACCAATAAACAAGAGACTGTTTGATGATAGGACATGATTATTTAGCCTACTTCTGCTGCCAGCTCCTCTTTTGCCCTACTCAGCTGTAAAGAATGCCCTAATTTCAGTTCCACCCTACTAACAACCAGCCTCACACGCCCCCTTCTCCTTTTCATTTTACAGCTTTGGCCATCTCTTCTTTCTTTCTCACTTTTGAGCACACACACATATATGCAGGTCTGATTCTGCTGACCCAGTGACATGTGGCTGCAGGATGCTCCAGTTATTCTGCACAGAGAGTTTCTGCATTTATTGGTCCACTGGCATAAGGCCCACTTCCAACCAGACACAACAATTCCATGCTGCTTTTTCCCCCCAATGATTCACTCCTGTCCACTGACCCAGTCTTGGAAAGAAGATACACTCTCACACTCACTCCGTTATTGCTGGTAGTTAAATCTGTCTGATACGACGCTAGGACACACTCAGCACCCTAAGATGACTCAAAGGGCTGCTTTGACCCCAGATGGTTGTTATTTTGTCACGGATGGAGACACATATGCAGAATATCCAAACAGCATGGTACACTAACCGCAGTTATGCTTGTTCTTGAGATAACAACATGAAGGTCACAGTGTATGTTTATGTTTACATATTCGGTTCAGTTCAAGTTTCCATGCCTTAAATCAGTGTTCTCTCACTGAGCCAAGTACATGGCATGTTTACATATCAAACTTGGCCCGTTTCTCCTTTGTTCAGGCCTCCATTACAGCTGTAATAAAACATAATTACACTTTCAGAAGCCATGTAAACGTGCAATACTTTAGGATCCAGCTATAAAAGAAATTATTCTATTTCACCAACCTGACAAGTTGTTTCAACACATGGTCAAATCTAAGAGACATGGCTGTCAGTAAGATAAAAACTCATGGCGGCGACAGACGATCATGACGTTACAGAGATCTGAGTCAGTTTTAGTGATTAAATGTTTGGTCCTAACAGATCAGCTACAAGTCCATCCCATCAGGCATTGGTGGAGGTGGGTGGAGTCCCTTGCCATTGCGGGAATTTAATTATGTGACTCTTGAATTTTTGTGTATATTATAGGTAATTTTGAAAATGAATGTGATGTCCTCCGTCCTCCGGAAATTTAATATTGGCAATCACAAGACTTTTGAACAAGACAGTGATTCCAAGCATATTTCTTATTCACAGTAAGTTTCAGGAATGAGTTCAGGAATCTCTTTGAGCAGCTGTCTCAGCGCTCAGATATGAATGCCATGAAAATAAAAATTTTTCATGGTATTCAAAGCTGGCTCGTAAATCACTTTATGCTCTGCTTCGGCGTAAAGTCCAGTTCACCATTAACTTTTATAATTATTTGATCATTTGGCAGGGACACAACTAAAGAAAAAACACTTTAAACTTAAAAACAGGAGAATCTGATTTGTGTTGGAAAATTTAGAAAAAAAATATTAGAAGTTATAAATGTAATGTGGACCAAAACTGTATTATTTTACTACACCAAAGTTCTGTGTTTTCTCCAAGGTAAGCCTAATATATATTATTGACCTTTTCCTTGACTGTTCACTAAGAGCTTATATGATGTTCTGATTAAATCTTATCTTCTAGCAGGTTAGCATTGTCCTGTCTGTCTGCTATATATGAGTCTGCTTAGCTTAACTTAATAACTTTGTGTTACAGAAACATGCCATTTTAGGTTCTGTACTAAATTATTTAAACAAGTCACTGTATGAATTTTAGTTCAGTCACTTATTGGAATTTGTTACCTTTTAACAGAGCCAGGTTAGCTATTTCCCCAGCTTCCTGTCTTTATGCTAAGATAAGATAAGTTAAGCTAAGCTATGCGGTTACTGGTATCAGCTTCATTCTGCAAGTGTAAGTTTCAGCTGTCCATCTTTTTTTCTGTCAGTCTGTGTCCTTGCCTCCCTGCCCCCCAGAGGGGGGCTCGTAATCCAATAATCCATCTTAATCCAAACTGAGATTACATGAGGTGAAAGAGCCACTTTGTCCATGAGAATATGCTCCAGTTTAAATCAGCCTGGCATTTTATATAGATTACATTTGCTGCATGTTTTGTACATAATCAAATGTATTAACATCTGTGCATGAGTGTTGATCTGTTATGGAGAAGAGCTGCACTGTGCTTCTTTTTAATGAACAGCTGTTCCTGCAGCCTAGCGCTGCTTCTTCCTCCCTCCACAGTGTTCTGCGTATTAGCAGAGGTCAGCCCAGCCAGTGCTCTTTAATCCTGCCAGTCTGATCCTCATCACGTTTCACCTCCTACACTCAGCCTACTGCCCCACTGCCCTAACACGTCTGATCGACTAGATTCGCCGCAGAATATTCCATATTCCTGTCGTACTTGCTCTGTTAATGCAGCCCTACCTGACTTACAGCATCACCTTAACCTGTCTTATGATTGAAGAAAGAGAGCTGAGATGAACCCTAGAAGACAACTCGGTTTAATGATCATCCTCTCTTTGTCTCAGCAGACATCACAAAGCTGAGAGAAATCTGCTGTGATTTACTACTGGACTCGCGGTCATGTGTTCTTAGAGTCCTGTGCAGTTGCAATCCTCCACTCGGCACTATTTTTAAGCTGCCCAGCTGGCACCACCCCCCTCCACACCGCACATGCACACACCCACACTGATGTATGTGCTTGTGCAGGGCTGGTATGACCATTGCCTCTCCTATGTCCTTGTATGGTTGTGTGACCCACACACCAGCATGCCCTGCTAGTTCGGCTTTCCATTCCTGGAGTCCACTCCTAAAACATACTGTTTATTCCTCATTGCCAATATTATGTCCTGTCACGCCTCTTGCTTACTATTTGGCCTACCCATGACATGCATATACAGTAAACCATCATGGGCATGCAGCACTAACAAAAACAGCCACACCTGCTTATCTATATGATGTGAACCCATGCCATCTTTACGGATAGATGACATAAATAGACCATTTTGGACTTTTTGTATATCCATACTGTATACACATAATACCTCCCTGCCTGCCTCACGTTTCCAGTGTATCTTTCACCAACTGACAGGATTAGTAACATTAAGCCCTGAACTCTTGAACTCAGGACTTAAAACAGTCAGGGAACACGACCAGTGCACTACCACTGTTAACTGCAGCCGGCCTCACACACTGTTGTATGCATGCTTTTTTGTTCTGTGGTGAAGAGTGAGTCGAGGAGATGCGTGCCACTGTCATATCTGCCCATTAAAAGTGAAGAAGATACAGTCAACTGCTAGTTAGCTTCACTTAGTCTGAAGACTGGGAACAGTGGAAAGAGCAAGCCTGGCCCTGTCTAAGCAAAATGTTGTGGGTTATGTGCCAGACTGTTTCTTGGCTCTGTGTATTTTCCAGGAAACCAGCAGACACTCCATTTAATTACTTGCTCCAAACCAAAAAAAGAAAACTGAGGGAAAAAAGTCAAAGGACACATAAAACCAGGAACCAGTAAACAAGGAACTGTCTTTTTTTTTTTTTTAGTTAAGAAAATAGATTTATCAAAGAACACAATCTGCTATTAAGCGGTTTTAGAGCTAAATGATACTGCCACTTCTTTTCTGTTCTGTTCATTTCTTTTTCTGTCTCTCCCTTTATTATGATTTTTTACCCTGCAAGGCTTTCAGAAGCTTTGCGATGTTTCATTAAGCAGCCAGTTTGCCTCTTAACACAGTGCCTTAGGCCTTAATATAGCACTAAGTCTGTACTCAGCCGCCAGTGAAACATAAACATTAACACTTTGCAGAGCACTTGAATTATTAATGCTCAGCTGATGGATTGTGTTCAGACATTGCTTTAGCCTCTTCCAGTGTGTGTGTGTATTGGTGTGTATTGACAAAGGGGTAGGATAATACAGAAAAAAGAGGCTAATTCAAAGTGTGCTCTTCACTGTTTTGGCTCCTGTGGGAGACGCTGCGCTCCTCTCGTCAGTAGGTCAGCATGTTTCCTGTCAGAAGCAGACAGTAACAGCAGCTCCTAACACTCTGCCATGGAAAAAACTCTTAGGACAACAATCCACTCAGCAGCTGCTAACAACAGAGAGACAGATCAGAAAGAGGACATAGAGAAGAATGAGGCCAGTGGGGCTTCCCCTGAAGACGCAAACTTACAAACATATGCACAAATATCTTTGTACAGCACTGGTGCCACCCTGTCCCGCAAACGCCTGCATATAATGTACTGTGTAATACCTTCAGGGGTCATTTCAGTGGAGCTTTTGTCCCTTGTTACAAAGTAATGCAGTATGCTCTCTTCAAACTAGATTCAGTGTAATCAGCATTGAGCTGACTTCTCAAGTAGCCACAGATAAAGAATTATGGGTAGTTATGAAAGCATTCAGAGAACAGCTGGCCCGACTAAAGGACACTAAATTGATTATCTTGTTGTCCAACAGAAATACAAAATCGAAATTTCACGGAATTCTTTGTTCCAACACAACAACCCTTGAATACACAGATTCCCATACTTGGAAAGCGGACTCTGTAGAAGTACAAACAAGATAAACCATGTGACAGAAAGTGATGAGTCGGTGTTTACTCTGTGCATCCACTGATGCGAAGACAGTCACAACACACACGAATGTGTTAAATATATACAAGCAGCACCCGAAATTGCTTTATTATTTATTTTACAAATGCCAAACCGCTTCCAAAACTATAGGCCAGTGAAGGTGGTGTAAACTGATTGTCAGTGCTGATGTTTACTAAAGGTTCACACCAGAACATGACTGTCTTCCAAACTCCCAAAATTCCCTGCTAAAGGTTGTCCTGTCTTTTAAAGGAAACCCGAAACCCACCATAAATATACCATTTACCCAGCAACAGAAAAGATGGGACAAGAGTTTCCAGGCTGCAGGTGCCTTACCAGAAAACAGGAGTCTGATGTTTTACTACAGATAACCTGCAGGTTGCATTCTCTTAGCGACAGCTAAACATCCAGCACAACGTACTGTAATGATTTGCTGTGCTGCCGCGACATGTTCAAAGTGGACAGGCTTGGGTCACCAGGCTTATCGGAGCATACAATAAACCGGGCGGCAAGGGAGTGCATGCATGTTTGATGGGGAGGGAAAGAAGATAAAGAAAATAAAAGAGAATAGATGGATGATATCATTTAGAGAGACTTTTAAGGACAGGAGCTTGCCACCACTTGGTCAAGGAGCCTTTTATGGCTTTTAGAAGTAATTTTGTAGGTGTAGTTATCATAAAACCTGAATGAGTCAACCACATCAGCATACATTCCCGATCACACAAGATAAATATCCTTAATGGTGGTTTCCATCCTGTAAGTCAGGGACTAAAGCTTCCCTGTTTATTATCTGTTTATTTACATTATCTGATACTGAATTTCAGTGTTTCTTAATCATTTTATATAGTTTTAAGATCCAATTTGAGTAAACAATTTTATATAACCTCGAGTTTATCTTATATTGTGTTTTTTTATGCAAACCACCTGTTGTTGAAAGACACTACACAAATACACGTGCCTTGCCTAACACGTTATTGGGTGGATGAAAACAAAAATGTCAGAAGAAAAACACTCTCGAGTGCCTGGTTAATAATAAATATGTTGAGCAAGACCAGACTGTGGAAAATTTCCCCCACCGCGAAGCATTTGAGTAGGTGGGCAGACGGATTTTGAGATAGGATTGCTTTGATGCATCCTTGGAGCGTCTTCCTAGAGTGTTGCTGTGCAGACCGCTTACTTAAGGCTATAAGAAAGCACACACTAACTTACATACACATATAGAGAAAAAGACACAGTCAGATTCACCTCTGCAGACAGGGGGATGAGTCATCCTCTATTCCAGTCCCAACTGTGATCCAGCCGGGGTCATGTAAACAAGTCTAGCAAACTGGCAAACTAAATATGGGGGCTGTATGTACAGGCAGCAAATACATTGAGGAATAGATACAGTTTCAACCAGAAAGACTAATTTAAAGGTTGCAATAGGATGCTTTTTAAAATAAAAATAATGGGGGGGGAACAAAGTGTGCACACAGTGTATCATGGAGTCTGTGTGGAATGTAGATTGGTGGGTTGGGTGGGCAAATGTTCTTGAAGTGCTACCCCACCTCTCGCAACGATCTGCATCTGTTCAGCCTGTATAGACATGTGCTCAGCTGTGCATGTGTTTGTGTGTGTGACTAGTGCGAGCTCAGCTGTGAGTGTGTCATTGTGTGCACATGAGTAAGGAACAGTGAGCTGTAGTCAGTCTGCTTTTGTGCATGTGGAGGCATGTGTTGTGTTTGTGTGTGAGTTTGTGTACTGGTGCAACAGCAGGGACTAATGTGGCATTCGCCTGCTGCTTCCCTCGCCTGGTTCGTACCTCAGCTGTTCCAGTGGACCGAAGCCAGACGACACTCATAGCTCTGGTGTGTGTCTGCACTCTGTGACCTGGGGCTGTGTCTGTGTGTGTGTGACAGTATTGTCCATTCCAACATCGTGCAAAAAAAGAAAGGTTTGTGTAACTGGAGAGCTGAAGTGAGCCTACTGAGGAATAAGAGAATGAGCGCTGTGGAGTTCACCAGAGAATCGCCATTCCCGTAGACGCTTCAGTTCAGGCAGCGTTAATAGGCTGCCGCTGGTGGATCATCACAGAGCTCAAAATGACATAAAACGAGCTTCATAACAAAGTTTTGTAACATGTAAATATGTGAACAAACAAAATCAAAAAGAGGCACGACAGACCCCTAAGGGCATCCTTTTAATTTGCCAAGAAACATCAGTCTCTGTCTCATCCTTAAACACTGGTTAGATAAGTCTGCAGTCGCAGGCGACTGTACTAGAAAATAAAAACAAAAGATTATGGCCAGTTCTTTGGATAAACTTGATATTCTACTTAATAAATCACTAGAACTACTAATGACATCATTCTTTATTAAAACCATGTTTTTCTTATTTATGTTTCTTAAAATCTATCAATAAATCCAGCTTTGGCATATCCTCTTGTCCCTATGCTACCCTGAGTGTCTTTAGAAACACCATTTATTTTGAAAGAAGGAGGAGCCAGGGCCTAACAACTGCTGCTGAAACTCTTGCCAGCAGCACCAAATCCTGGTACAGATACAAATTGCAGATTAAGCCCTAAATTTATTCTTGCGTCGACTGAAACGGGGTAAATTACATAATTTCTTTTGTAGGCATTAGATCCAGCTAACAAAGTTAGCATTCTCTGTCCAGTCTAACTGCAACATAGTATTTGATTAAATGTCATTTTTCACACAAACTAAAACTTTTATTTTATTGGAGCAAGACAGAAATCTGAGACAAATGAACTGAATTTCTGAAAACTGGCTACATGGCAAGAAACAACTTCACTTTTTATGTATTTTAAAATACTGCTTCCACAGGTTTTAAGAGGGTATAAGTAGCAGCCAGGAGCTACTAATCAAATAAATTTAGGCACCTGATCATCAGCAAATGTGAGCATTTCTATAAAAGCAGATATTTTGTTGTTTGCAGTTTGCTTGTCTGGAGCATTTCCACAAGTCAAAAAAAATTCAGTCTACGACTGTTTAATAATCTGCAGAAAACCCACAAGCTACATATCAGAGCCCTCAGCCAGCAATGTTAAAGTTGATGACAGTACAATTAGCAAAAGACTAAACAAGTACAGCTCCTTTGGAAGGTTTGCCAGGAGAAAGGCTCTTCTCTCTCAAAAGAACGTAGCAGCACGGCTTAGCTTTACAAAGTGGCATCTGAACAAACCACAAGACTTCAGTGTCCTCTGGACTGTAGAGTGGAGATGTCGGACCATAAAGGCCTTTACACAGTGAAATACCACATTTTTTGGTTATGTAACATGTATATACACCAAATGTGGCGTCCTGATGGGGAAAATCTGTCTTTAAAAAATGCACTTTGAAAAAAAATGACGTTGATCCGGATGTTCCTAAACAAGAAAAGGAGGAAATGTAGATTCTAGGTTTATCCAGTTTTCACAAGAAGGAATCAGCAGGGAGAATTTCTAGGTTTGATCCAGGAGTTGAAGCGGGATGATGACTGCTGTCATGATTTCAGTTGGGCAGTTAAGCTTTTCTTGGTTCAGGACTGCATCTGAGGAGGCAGAGGAATAAATTCAGAGAACCAACTGACCCAGAGCAGCATTTAGCTGTGTGTCTGAGGTAAAATAGCATTATTTAAATTTTTTATATAATTATATAGTCAATACTGGTGCACATTTTGAGCTACGAATACATTTACTTATTCACATCCCTAAAAAATGTGAAAAATTTCGCATGAAATATTCACACAAATCTTTTTACACGTCCAGTGTGTAAAGGCCTTAACACACAGCGTCGTGTTTGTTGAAATTCAAACACAGCACAAACATCTCATACCAACTGTCAAGCACGGTGGTGGAGGGGTGAGGATTTGGGCTTGTTTTATAGCCACAGGATCTCAGAAACCTTGCATTCATTGAGTCAACCTTGTACTCCCTGTATGCCAAGGTATTCTAGAGATATATGTGAGGTCATCTGTCTGACAGGTAAATCTTGGCTGAAACTGGGTGATGAAACGGGGACAATGACGCCAAGTACGGCAGAAAATCTACAACAGATTGGCTGAAAAAGAAAACGATCAACATATTTCAATTTCCCATCGCAATCCAGACCTCAACCTGATTGAAATACTGTGGTGGGACCTTAAGAAACAAGAAGAAACATTTTAAGAAGCCAGGCCCAAATCCCTCCACGATGTGAGAGACTGACAAAGTGACATACACAACCATTACTTCAAGTTACTGCTGCTGGAGGTGGTTCCACAGGCTACTGAATCATGAGGTGATTTATCTTTTTCACATGACTGTAGGAAACATGCCTAAATTGTTCAAATCATTGGCAGATGACACTAATTTATATTGCTCTGGGAAAGGTTTGCAACAGCTTCTGCACACAAATAAAGAACCTGAAAGTCTTGAAGGAATTAATATGTTTTCGCTAAACTACAGGGAAACGTATTATGTATAATAACAGGCAAATAAAGTGAACCGATCGAATCGACGGTTAATAGCGGAGCTTGTAGAGAGACAGAAACACATGTTTACACTTAGAGCCAAATTTTTCGGAAGAAGGAGGTCAAGATTTCCTAACCTGCAAGGTAACCAGAAACCTGTCACCACTCTGCCCCTCCTCGTTCAGACTCAGCACCAAAAATCCTGCTGTGGCTCCATATGGTCTGCAGGGTTAGAGTCACTGGGAGATTCTCGTGTGGGAGAGAGATGTGCGGGGTTGACAAAAATAGAAATCAGTGTGTCAAAGTGGATGTAGGGACAGAGGAGCTTTACACCATATGGTCAGAAGGTGACTGGGTTGATGTCTAATGGGATTGGTCTAATCTGCTTTTACGTTAATCAAAAGAGATGAAGAGAGAAAGATTCAATCACTTAGCTTTAGAGTCTGTCAAGTTCTTCTAGCTGATTGCACGAATTATTTTAAAGGAAAAGCTGAATACAGGAGAAATACGTCCCTATAAAACCTGTTCTTCTGCTACAGCGCAAACAATGTGAGATGAGAACATTTTTACAAGGATGGATTACCACATCAAAACAAAGCCAGAAGAAGTTTTCTTATAGGCTTAAATTCCCTGAACAATAAAATGAGATGGTCTGTCTTTTCACATGCATTGCCTGCTTGCTTATTTGTTCAGCCTTGCCTCATATTTGAATAAAGATTTTAATAAGGGCAGCCTGACCTACTGCTGATGGAAAGAAGGTGCCACACCCAGGCTCAGGCAAAATAATGGTGCGCACATCATTTTTACCCTAAGGCAACCCTCATATTTTCAAGATCAGCTGGCAATAAACACCTGTGTCAAATTCTGTTACGTATACCCGGCTACCTAGTCATCACACACCTCTTCTCTAGTTTCTGTATCCAGTCATGTTGCTCAACAGGTTTCTCCTCCTCCTCCTGTTGCGTGTGTACCTGACTTTTTCATCCCACTGGACACCAGCCTGCAAAGTGTAAACAGCCATGAATCACCAGTGTCTGTGATCACGCTGCCTTCGTTCTTACGAAAGCAGGCGTCTTCTTCCAGATTTTTCTTGACAGGATTATTTTTAGCAGTCTTGTGTTTTGGTTCTGTGTCACATCAGGACACGAGACACAAAGGACATAAAAGGACAAGAGAAAAGTTGAGAAATATTACGAGGAGGGGCTATTTAATCTATATATAATGAGATTTAATCAGCTAATCACATGGCAGCAAATAAGGCCATTTAGGCATGTAGACACGGTCAAGACGATCAGAAGTTCAAACTGAGGATCAGAAAAGGGAAGGAAGGTGATTTACGTGACTTAGAATATGGCATCTTTGTTTATGTTAGATAAGTGTTTCAGAAACTGCTGATCTACTGGAATTTTCCAGCATAACCATCTCTAGAGTCTATAGAGAACTGTCCAAAAATGAAAAGTCCCCCGCTGACATCAGAGGTCACACTGCATCGAGCTGGTAGGAGGGCAGCAGTGACTTAAATAACCGCTTATTGGTATGCAGAAGAGCATTTCTGAGAGCACCACACTTACATCCTTGAAGCAGAAGACCACACCGGGTGCCACTTTTGTCAGCTAGGAACAGGATTCAGACAGCAGGGTCATAATTTAGCATAATCAACATGAAGTTTCACGTCACAGAAGCTGTAAATGAACAACAACAACAAAAAATTACTGTCAGCAATTCTTAATCAGTTTACTAAAATAACCTGTACTCATTGGTAATTTTGTTGCCAGAGCAGCTGTTTCTGCTCTGGCAACAAACACTAGTAGCAGGTACACTTACTTTGTTTCACTACCTAGAACTAAAAAGCAGTCCAATAGCCTGGAAGACTGAATCATCTTCCCGTATGTGTGCTGTGTATTTTCTCACATCTGTTCCTTATATCTTTATGACTTTAATAAAGGTGGCATAATAACAAGGCAGCCTCGGTATAAAAGGCTATTGACTCATCCATCACCGACTGTAACCTGATCGCTGACTGAAATCCAGATCACTTAAAAGTGATTCATTGTGCTGACTGCAGTGTAAGCCGCTTTTTTCCTGACACAAGCTCCTGATGTCAGACAGAAAAAAAACCCAAAACACCCCCCCCGGTTTCTTTGGAGGTGAGAGCTTCACACATGGAATTAAATAAATAAAAAAAAGCACATTTCAATCCAGAAATCACCCCAAAGCCTAACAGTTCACTGAAGTCATTTTTATTTTTTCTTAGAAAAACAAACTATCACAACTTCATTTGGTTACTGTACAGTTTCTCTCATAGTCACTCAGTTTTGATAACAGGTTGTGATTTCATGCTGAACACCAAACACCCTCCTACTAACTCACACCACTAGTACAACATGACAGTATATGACTTTTCTCTTTTTTTTCTTCTTCTTTTTTTCATTTTTTTTGCATTTGACATCCTTTGATATTTAGGAGTGAAAAGCATTAGAAACCACTTCTATAAAAAAAAAAAAAAATGGAGACAGAGTAGAAATCCCTGACAGTTTCACTTAGAAAATGAGGGACAAGAGAAAGAACTCTTTGAACGGTGTGGTCCATACCAACATGCACCTGACATGTTTCTGTGTGCGTGTCTGTGTGTGTGCATTCTGGACAGCACCATTATTTACTGTGTATGTGAGAGTTTAAGAGGTTCCCTGCCCTACATGAGACAGAGTGAGAAAAAAAAAAAAGGAGCAATAAAAGTGAATGTGGGGGAGGAGAGAGAATCTAGGTCAGATTGTGGAGCATGCAGACCCCCTTCGCAGACTCTCGTAAATACTCTCGCTCTGAACGGACTGGGCTTGCATGCCATCTTCATCCACAGTCGGGCTACATGACTATAAGTGGAACACAGTAAATTTTAAGATTAAGGGATGTATCAAGTATGTCTCCCTGAGAAACGTTTCTTTCAACAGTACCATTAAAATCGTTCGTTTTGTCAGTGGCTTGTCTTCCACACATCTCTCCTCCAGAGAATAAAAGATCCTGGCTCATATTAAACATACTGCCCTTCATTTTATCCCGTGATCTATCTTTCCTTGCACTACCCACCCATTAGGACCACTACCGCTAACAATCTCGGCAGCCAATTACAGGCACGGGCAGGTGACATTCATACAAAACTTTCCAGCCAATCAACCCAAAGGTGTTTAGGTGCTTTGACTTACGGCTCTCTCCCTCTCACTCTCTCTCTCTGTCTTGCAAACCAGTTGTGAGGTACCGAGCGCGACACCTTTGTGACCGAGTCCGAGCTCTACTGTCCTTCCGATTCCCCATTTTTTCCCCACTCGTGTACGGTGAAAATAGGAGGACGACGGTGGGCTATAAATAGGCTGTCCTATGCCCTCTCAGCGTTTTCCACAGTAGTGCCACGATGCTAATATTAACATCACACACTGAGCTGACACACAAGCGCAAGAGATGAGGAAAAGTGGTGTATGTGTGTGTGTTTGTGTGTTTGGGGGGAGAAAAAGGAAAGAGGAAAAAAAACCAAACTTCTTACTGCTGTTTTCAGAATCTGTCGCTACATAAAGCCAATCCTGTATTACCAGTCTGAAGGCATTTATGTTGTATATATGAGGGATAACTGAGTTAAGTGTTCGCAGAACCCAAACACTAACAATTTGTCTTCTAGTTAAATTACGTTGGCTGAACAAATCTCGCTAAGTCTAACTTGATAAGAGTAATCTCTGTAGCCCTTTTCAAGTTTAAGAGTGTGAAGTGAGGCAAGTGACAGTGCAGGTGTGCTTCAGTGCGTTTTACCAAAACACAACACTTACGTGAGATCGCACACAGGTTAGAAACATTTCCTCATTGAACAAGCTGTCCACTCACACAAGGAAGTTTTCTTTTGTTTTTAAAAAGCATTATCTAATATCAAACCACGTCCTGTGGCTGTAAACGGAAAATCCACAGCCGCTGTATAAAAACTTTTGAGTGTTTCTTTTATTATTCCTCTCTTTCTCTTTTCAACTATTATTAAAAACCAAAGACTGGGGTGTCGACACCTCGCAGTAGAAAACAAATAAAAGAACAAACAAAGCTGTTTTAAAACCACTTTCTCCTGTACTCGGACTCCTCCTGAGGAGTGGAAAAACGTGGCGAGGGAGGAGATTAGAGGATTCTAGCTCTTGCTTTCTCTCTAAGAGACAAGTTTAGGTAGGACCGTGCGAAGAGGTATGCCCTCCCCTGAATCTCCCATCATGTTGCTTCTAAGTTTGTTGTTACTGGCAGTTGTAGAGCTTAAGCCAGGCCCCCCCTTGGCCAGAATAGAGGGAAAGGAGGTGCTGTGGTGCTCGGGGAGTCGTTTCACAGAAGCTCCTTGGCTCTTCTCTGTCCCGGGTATTGGTTTGGGAAGCCTGCGATACAGCCAAGGGTGTCTGAGGGCCTGGCTGGGGGTGAGGCGAGAAGACGGGTCCCAGTCCAAACACTTCTTTATGAAGTCAGTAAAGGCGGGGTCCTCGCAGCCCTTGAGTGCAGCACTCCAATCCTTGCTACCTGGAGGGCCTCTCATCTTGCCACGGCGCGAGCGGGACCCCGTCAGCACAGTGGCTCCGGTGGGCAAAGTGTTTGCACCGCAGTACCGAGGGTGGCCCTTGGAGTTGATGAAGTTTTTTGCTCTTTTGGCCTGCTCCAGGACCTTCTGCGGCGGCATCCCCAGCAGCTCCATGACACAGGCCAGCTGGTCGCCCTCATCTTCGCCGGGGAACAAGGGGTAGCCAGTCAGCAGCTCGGCCAGAATGCAACCAAAGCTCCACATGTCAATAGGAAGGCCGTAACGTGAACCGAGGATCACCTCCGGAGCTCGATAAAAACGAGACTGAATGTAGGTGTAGACCCGCTGGTGTTCAAAACAGCTGGAACCAAAGTCAATCACCTGGTAGGGGCAAGAGAATAAGAAATGATATAAATGAAAATGAAAACCAAACGCACAGACCCATTACAGCACAGACCGGGATGAGAAGGCGCCGCCTTTACCTTGATGCCGCTGCGACCCTGCTGTTTGAGCAAGATGTTCTCTGGCTTGAGGTCACAGTGGATGATTCTGTGCCTGCTTAAAGCCTCCAGGCACTGCAGGATGGAGTGTGCAAACTTCCTGACCAGTGCCAGACTGAAGCCCTGGAACTTGTTGCGTTTGATAAGCTCATACAGGTTCATGCTGAGCAACTCAAAGGTCATGCAGATGTGGTTGCGGAAGGTGAAGTTTTCGAGCATGTGCACAACATTCATGGTGCCGTTACGATCCTGCTTCCGCAAGTGCTCCAGGATGCGGATTTCCTCCTGCGCCTGCCGGTGGAAACGCTTCTCGTTGCGCACCATTTTCAGAGCCAGGTGTTGCTGCAGTTTGTGGTCATATACCTTCGCAACCTGGCCAAAGCTACCTTTACCAATGATCTGTAGAGAGTAAGACAAAGGACAAGCATTTGTTTAGCTGAAAATGAAAGAACAAATTTAAAGCCACAAACATCAGAACACATCTGACCTTGAGGAACTCGTAGCGGTAAGCCAGGTGGTCATGGGCGACGTGAATATAACCTCCTTGCTCGTCATCGTAGCCGCAGTTGTTGCTACCTCCGGCAATTGCGGGCCTCTTCTTTGCATTGGGTCCCACAAAGTAAATGTCTGGGTAGGAGTGGATCTCCGCCTGTTCCAGGGTGGTGAGCTGAGTTCGGTACAGTCTCAGAGCCTGATCAGGAGTGAGTGGGCCGCACACTTTGCTGCTGTTAACGCCATTCCCGGCTACATGCGGGCCAGAGGATTCGACAGAGCCCTTACTGGATTCAGTGCTGTTGCAAATGAGGATGGCAGAAATGTGTTAATGGACAGCTTGACTGGTCATCATCTCGCCTGTTACATTTTAATTAATTAGCATGCTCTTAGTTAGCATGTCCATCTTTCTCACCTGTCCACACTGTGCTCTTTGGACAGGCTGGGGGCTGGGGCAGGCTTAGTGGGTGTCTCATGGGTGGTCCCACTGTTCAGTGTGGTTGCTGTGGTTATGGCATTGACCTTGCGGTTGCTAGTTGAGTCATCATACAGGTACTTCACCTTTGACGGGCCACCTCGGATGGTCACCTGATCCCTCATTACAGCCTTGTTACTGACAACCTATTGACACAGAGGCAAAACAAGACTTTAGAGAACGCAGTTGGTGAATATCAGAGCAAATGCAGTTTATTTTGCTGTACAAAGAGAAAAAAGTTTCCTAACTGAGGGTCTTCTAAAAATGACTCAAAACTCAATATTATCTTGCATCATTCCAGCTCCACATATAAGACAGAGTCTGCAACATTTTTAAATCCTGATTATTTATAAGAAAAAAAGGTTGTATTTGATGCAGATCAAAATATCAACACCCAACTGCAGAGTCTCAGGTGGAGAGAAATGAGCACACATCCACTTTGCAGTTGGTTAACCAGCACGACGGGATCCAGATCCTGTCTGGCAGCAAATGCTAATGCGCGACGTCCCCTCCTCCACTTCCAAAACACATGCAAAACGACCCACAACCCCACGTACTTGTTTGTATACTTGCTTAGATGTAAGATACCACTAATCTTGTTAGTGCTGTCATAATCTTGCTATAAACATTTAACTTCTAAATTACTCCTTAATTACTACAAATGGCAAATACATACAAAATCGAGTTCCAAATAAAAGAAAGTGATCGCACAATCACTAGGCCATTTTTTTCCCCACCATAACTGTCCACAACCTTTAAAAGTGACAGTTTCACCTTTGCTTGGGGGTGAAGGTTAAAGGAGTTTAAAGAACGGTCTCGAGTCTCGCCGGAGAGCAGCTTCGTTTCAGCAACCCCAGGAATTCATTCCTCCTCGCTCTCTCTCTCTCTAGCGGAAAGAACGCTCCGCAAGATTATGGAGCGCAAGGGAAATGACGGTCATTAAAGTTGAATTATACTGTTAAACTATAGAAGATGTGTGGCTGTTAAGACATGAACTCACCAAAGCCTTCGTACAAGCAGTTAGACTGGAGAGGGATATATGCTCACGCTTTTTGTCTGTCTCCCTTACACATGAACACTTTTTACTCTAAGGGCAGACCGGTTTTGGGACGATTGTTTTGTTTTTTTAGGAAAAGTGGGTGTTGATCATCCACGGAGAAAGGACTCAGCTGAGAGTGTGTTTTTGGGCTCTCTAAAAATAGAGTGGGAATGCGGGATGGGTTTCCATACATGTAACTACATAGTCTTAACTTATTACAACAGCTCTGCTGCTGACCCAGGGTCTCATGCAGCTGTTGTTCCAAAGTACACAGTGAATGTCATTGATCGAGCCCCTTCACCCAGACACACACACAAATATTGACATACATATCAAAGCTCTCCACACGGGGAACAGCGTCTGTGATGGATTACTGACTGACCCGGCTGAAAAATACAATAAAAATTCAAACGTAAAAGGGCTCGAAACGGGGAGAGAAATCAGAGCGTGCGGCACTTCTCTCACTCAGGTATTACAGAGGGTGGAGTCCCCTGTGTGCAAATCTGCATGGTGCAACAGATGGAGGAGAGCTAATCTCTTTGCTGCTACAGAAACACCTCGGTATCCTTTTCTCCTCTCTCTGAAGCTCACACAAGGTTGCAGCAACCACACAAACCTCTGTCACAAACAAAGCAAATGTTGGTATTATTACGCTGCTGTAATTTGGGTGACAGTCAGAACACGGCTATAAAAGGTGGGGGCTCATGAATTAAACTTACTATGAGTACAAGTTATTAAAGCAGATCAAGCCCTCATCTAACACAGAACAGGCCTGGCATCAGTTTATTACTTTAATAGAGCATGAGGCTAGTGTCTGAGGACTGAACACGCTGAACTGGGGCGAGTTACTGTCAGTCACATTCACCGGAGGACAGTACCTCTGTGAGCGTGACACAAAATACAAAGGAAGAAGGATGGGACTAGAATAGAAAACTAGGGCTAAACTCTGTGCAAGCCCAGTGATGGAGGATTACACGAGCTAGGGGAAGGGGAGGAGAGGGAGAGAATGCTGATTGGCGAGTTTGTTTGTGGGTCACATTTTCAAGCCCAATAAATCTTTACAATATATCAAACCAGGCTTTTTCATCTACTGACATGTAGGTCTGTGGACTATTGTTGTTTGTGTGTATGTGCATTTTATTTTGCCATAGGGGGCATTTATAAGATCATATATATATATTCAACAGATCATTTATTTTTGTTAATAACCCTCCTTTAATGTAAAACTGGCTAAAAAGCTCAAAGCAAATCCCTCATTATCTTTCGGAATGGATTAACAGAACTGCAAAAAGTAATTATGGTATATGGGCCAATTTATTGAGATTAATGAGCTCATATCATCAATGAAAGTTACCGTAAGCATGCATGCATGCAAGATAAGCGCATTCTGTAGTCACTTTAGCCGAAGAATCAAAATGGCCAATTCACGGTAGTTTCTCTGACGCAAGCACCGAGAACTGCCGGGGCACCAAACTTTGATGCCCTAGGACAGTAAATGAGTCTTACTCACACAATGCTGTTAAATGAAGGGTATAAAAATTTACTGAAAGTCACATGTTGGAGATAAGGAAACAGATAAGCTGCCCATCCTACGCAGCCAGAACACAGTGGAACGAAGGAGGGGGGGACACGGGACTGGCAAGGGAATATCTCTCAGAGGAGCAGGAAGTCTGGAGACAGAGTGTGCTCCAGCACAGGAAATAGGGCTTAACTGGCTATGCGCGTATGCGTGCGTGTTTGTGTGTGTTTACTTACTGTGTGTTTGGGCATTGGGGGTAGCCCCGATGGACTGTTTGTGTCTGCTTCGTCTTTCAGGATGTGGTCGGTCCTCATGTACGAGTCGTACAGACCGTCACCATGGCGAGCTGCAGGGACAATGATGAACAAAGTCAATCAGTGTGATGATGTGATCCTATTAAATCTGCAGCAAACGTGCGCTCGGTGGTAAAAGCACAGAACGATCTTCGAAGGTAACGTCAACAGAATGCAATTTAATTTTCTCCACAGAGACGCACTATCCTTGTTTGACCAAATCAGGCAATGTCCTATTAATCATCTCATCAATCACACCAGCAGTTCCAGTTACCCTGATGCTAAAACAAATTGCATTGTACAACTGGACAAATCCCTTGAGCCACCACAGCAAGACATCTTGCATTACACCGATCTCTGTATGCCAGTGGGGATGAATACGGTCTCCCACAACAGGCTAGCTCACAGTTGCTGTGAAAAGACCACCATTATCAGATACATCACTGTAGCTATTGTACCCAATACATTGTGTCTAAGGCCAGCGCTCCAACCTGACCAGCTTACACACGGCTTAGGGTCCCAGATCGCTAGCGCTGCAAGTGGTATTATTGGCCTAATGGGGGTAACAGATGCCTCTGTGACGACAGCATCTTTCCGTCTGCCCATCTGTCCATTCAGCCCAAATCATGTGGTGCACACACCAGGTGTGTATGGAATTAGAGCTAATATAGAGGGATGCTTGTGCCTGTCATTCAATAGTGCTGTGTTTCATGCTCACCTCTTTGGCATTGAGCCAAACACCTAATACGAGATGATACGGCCACAGTAGATGGACGAGCACGGCATTTGGGACTGTGGGTGGAAGCCAATTACAAAAATGGCAATCGCTCCCATTGGCCAACTGTTTACCACAACAGTCATCGAGCTTACGTGCTAGCGGATACACCAACTGATTAAAACTAACTGTGTAAAGTGCAGCTTGAAATCAGGGTGAGTAGCTCGTTAGCCGAAATTGTGGCGAGTTTGGCGTTCTCCCTCATGAGTCTCAGAGAGTGCTGTAACCATGTGTAGGTGCGTCAGAGGCTATGTTCCCAGCACAGGCTTGCTTCTGGACAGATTAGACCTGCTGCCTGGATACGCACGCATTAAACCTGCACAGCACTGCAAACAGTGGCATTAGGACTACACACACAATATTAGCCAAGCACAGACTCCATTAGCCCTTAGCAAACTCCTAATCGCTCAGTGGGTGCTCAGCACTTTTTGTACAGAATCTAAATTTGTTGTCCAAGCAAATCTTGAAAGGAAAAAAAAAAAGAAGAAACAGAGAGCAAACGTCTGTGTAACCCCAAACATCCAGCCCGCTATGTCCAGCTGGCGTTCAGCTCTCCCCACTATGAAAACCCTCCTCGGCACTGTAAAGGATAGAGAACAGGGTTCAGGCAAACAAACGCAGCAGCTCATGTGTCATAAAACGTGTGAGCGTGGCTGTGGTGGTGGTGGGGGAAAGGCTCAGCTTTTTGTCCTCTTCCTGGCATTCTGGACAAAGTGTGTTTTACAGAGGCAAGGTAAACCACAGGGTTCATATGACATGACATAACGACGAGAGCCCTGTCACTATTTCATTCTTTCTTTCTTGGCTTTGCCATTTAGTAATCATGTTACCAGCTTAAAAAGAAAAAAAATCAGCACATAAGCAAACAAAAAACAGATCAGTTACAGTATCATAAAACAATAATAACAATGGTCATAGTACAAATTCCAAAACAGCGTCTTAAAAGGATGCCAACTGGGATATTACTGCTTATCAACCCTTTGATAGAACAATAAAAGTTTACGAGAAAGATGACAATAAGAAAATAAAATAAGCTTCCTGGTGTGACATTCAAAACCTTCTTAGATAAAAGTCTTGTAATTGATCAGGGTAAGCAAAAGGAAAAGAAAACTTGTTTACATGTCGGGTCTTGTGAGAAGCCCACGGCACTGTTACAGTAGCTTCATGTATACGTGCTCTATCCCCACAGACACGACGTGACCACAAAGATACTTGTGAAACTAACCAGTTCTGCAGCTACTTGGAGAGCATTTTTTTTAAATCCCAATCATACTCACCTCTAAATTATCCCAAAATAAATCCTATTCACACGACCACGAGGAAGCGAAGGTACAGATAAACAACGCTTTACTTTGTTTTGGTTACCTGTTGCTATTGGGCCCTCTGGTTTCCGGCTTATGATCATCATGATTGCAATTAATATTAGATGCCAGCATCCAAAGTGGGGAAAAAAATCCGATTAAAAAAAAGGAGAATAAAAGTTCAAACTAGCAAACTGAGCTACTAGTATTAAAAAGTCTGCTGTTGTAGTGTTTTGCTAGCAGTCCGAGTACCCGTTAGTTGTCTTTTCGACTGAACTCAAGTTATTTTCCTTTCTGTATCAGCAAGCTTTCTTCCCAGTGTAAGCAGTAGTTTCTTCTTAGTTTTATTGTGTTTTCATGTGTTGCTCTCACAGTCGTCTTGGCTAACATGGGCCAAGCTACAATTAAAAAAAAAATGAACAGGCGGTGGGGGTCGTTTCCCTCAGCTAACTAGCCAGCTAGCTCGCAGAGCCACGAAACACTCGTCCGCCGGAGAGCCGCTTCCTCCGTTAGTTTGAGTCCAAATATCACAGCTCGATGGTCTGACCCATGTGCCCCTCGCCTTTCTCTGACAGTACAATGAGTCGATCCAGAGCACCATTCCCGTGCCTATTCCTGGTAAGCTGGCTTGGTAGTTAGCAAACAAGAGCCCCCAGGATTTGTCCTCCTTCGGGACAGCTTGGGGGGGGTGCTTCGCTCGTCTTCGGGGATGGCTAGCCCAGAGCAGGCTAACTGTATTCACGCCTCATGTTTATACTGCATTAATAACCGGAGGAGAATCCCCGTCGCGTAAAAGCTTCACCTGAGGTCAGTGCAGTAAAGCTGCACTGTTAAATCCTTCTTCTGTGCGCTGCGAGTATCTTATTCGACGGTGCAGCTGTGTGTTGTTGCTAAGGGCGTCTTCACTGAGTTCAGAGTCAGCAGGCGGACGGAGGGAGGGAGCAGGGCGGCGCTTACCGGGCATCCAGACAGCCGGCAGAAGGGCGCCCTGTAGCGTCCACATGGGGCTCTGCAGAGGAGCCAACGGGAAAGTGGTCGAGCTTGTACATGCATAAGAACAGCACAGGTCGCTTTTTCTCACATCACTGCACGAAAAAGCAAGGAAAAACAAACAAACAAACAAACAAACAAAAGACTGATGTAAAGAATTAGCAAGTGGTGCACTTGTGTAGAAGAGAGCCATAAGTTTCAGAAACACCCGGGCTATTCCTGCGGCAAGAGTCCTGTAAAAGGCCTATAAGCAACACTCTTCTAATAAATTATTAGCAATGCTATTATCTCAAAGTAATTATTATATATTATAAAGCTATTATAAAGGTGGTTTTATTAGAAAGTGGTGCAAAAGGGTCAATAATTTGCTGATTCCTGTATTTGAACTGTGGATACATGCTAAATGTGGGTTTGTTTTGTTGTTTATTTGTTTGTTTGTTTGTTTTTTACTGTTTTCAGACATTTCTACAGTGCAATAGGTCCACTGATGGGCTAATAAAGTCAGATGCACATATATGGCATAATATACTGTGCCACTTTTCATGCTTGTTTGTTAATGTTTTAAGAATATGATTACCTGTGATCTGCAGCCCAAGAATTAAGCATGGCTTCTCCTCTCCCTCTGCATACCCTATGAGGGAAAGCTGTGGATTGAAACCGGAGAGTGTTTGGAGATCTATACAAGGCTGGATATAGTTAGGGGCAGGGCAGAGGACAGACGGAGTGAGACCCAGCAGGCATGAGAAGGGTAGCAGGCTATATTCAGATAGTGATACATGCTGGGCAGAGGGTGATTCTAATCTTAGCTCTTTCTCAGAGGTGAGAAGAGGGGGTCTCTCTATATTTGCTGCCACAAATACATACACTGACACACTTTCATTTAGACCCCCCGGGCAGCAACCAACCCTTAAAACCTGTTGCTTATTCTTAGATGGTGGTGTATAGAGTGAGTAGGGTGACAATGCCTATAAACTGATCTGCTTATTGCACTTGCCTCTCAAGAGGTTTCAAGGTGTAAGCCTGTGGACCATGTGCCACTTTTAATCGCAGTGAAGTGAATTTAAAACTGCGGCCCAGTGGGACCAGGTGCAAAGCTACCTATAGGTCCTTGAGGTGGGGGTCTGGGGGGGTCTGGCTGTATTTAGTCTGAGGCTGTGACAGACACTGACACTTGTGGGTTTATTCACCTGACACCACATTTTAAATGCTCTTGAAAACAAACTCATCTGCGAGGATACGTGTCAAAATGTGAATACTTTCTTACCAGAACATATAACAACAAAATAATGGAGCTGTGCATGAACTCACACTACCTGTTACACAGTGATTACTAGTGATTGCTGTTGTTATAAGAACCCGCCACCTGCTGGTGATTTCGCAGCAATGCAAGCTGGTTCTGGCGGAGAATCTCGTCATTTTAGAAACAGCAAGACAAGAAGAACAATTACATTTTTTAATATTGGTAATAGTAAGGTTATTTTTATGCTTATATGTGTAACGGCAGTACACATATCAAATGTAAAAACCAGAAACTCATTATTCAAATATTGATCATAAAAAATGATGTCAAATTTTATTTCCATTTCATTTTTTTCACCCTTTAAGATCTTTAAAACTTATAGTACCATCTGATGGGAGGAGTGGCCCATATAAGAGTTCACAGAGCAAATCTTAAGCGGTTAAGCACTTCCTTTAAATGAACCACCGTGCATCACCCAGTTCATGGGAAAACGGAAGCAAAGGGACTGAATGTTACCACAAAGGTTTATTTCCTTAATGCTGCCTCTGATGAGCTGCATACAAACCCGGCTCTCTTTTGCCCAACAACAAACAAGGAGTTTCTCCGGGTCTGTATTAACATCATCTTTCTTTTGCTCTTCTTGAGAGAAACTACACTGCCGAGTCAGACAGTAACTGGGTCAACCTTATCAGCTTCTACCTCTCTGTTGTTATTTTGTCGTTGGTTTGTACACAGGAAACAAGCTTCACGCTGCATGTACATAAATGTGCCAGTAGGGGGCACCAAAAGATCTATTTTTTACACACTTTTATGTGATTTTAGGGCCACGCAAATATTTTATTCGTACTCAGGACCACTTTATGTTCATGTCCATCTTCTCACCCAAAGTAAAGTCCACTATGATGGTGTCAAAATGAATTTTGCATCAGTTTGTTCATTTACTCAGTGTAAATAAAGCACAGCTTGTGTGGGCCGTTATATTTTCATTAACATTTAATAATGCAGCTGTATCCTCAAACATCATCTTTGATTATTGTTCATTTTTACTTAAACAGTTGCATAATGAGTGAATCATAGTGCGGTGGCGTAACACCTGCCTGCTTCAGCATGTGCCACAACTCTCATTCACAGGGTGTAAGATCATTGTACAACCTACACATGTGTCTGTGCTTCGTATATATTTTACTTGGTCATCCACCATCCACAGAGCCTCTTTATTCATATCAGAATATCAGAGTGCTTTGCGATTTTTTATTTATCATTACATCTTGTATGAGAATGTAGGATATTCCTCCTTAGAGAGCAGCACTGGATGGTGTTCATTTACAAGGTTTTCATCCAACCGTGGCCGGGTAACCTCTGCGCTTTGCTTAAATTTGAATACAGTGCTTAGAGTGCAGGTCACAGGACTTTCCAACATCAGCTGGGCTTCGTAGCAATTAAATGTATAATTGCTCCCTCAAATTTGATAAAAGACAATGTGTCTAATTTAATTTAACACTTTATAAGGTTATATTTATGTAACTGGAATTACTCGTGCACATGCTATTTGTAACTGATGAGCATGAATGCGCTTTACAGTTTGTTTTCTGCTTTTATGTAAAACAGTAAATTTCAAAAGCCAATGGATAAAAACAATCATATTTTAGCATTAAAAACATCGATAACACTTTATAATAAGGCCTGCAACTAAGGGCATACGTGCCTTTTGAAGTCTGTACTTAATGTTCGTTATGTTGATGTGCATGATGGATGTTTTGCTGTTCACTTGTCCTTTTATTTCTCCCTTATTAACCTACAAGAAAAAATAAATACTATAAAATTTTGCAGGGCTATGTGACCTTACATTGATGGAGCTAAGGCTAATGTACTTTTTTTCCCCTTTCACATCACTGTTCAAGCCATCAAAAGGATTTCACAGGAAAGGAGTGTCTCTTTCCCTGTAAAATACCTGGAAGTTAGGCAAGGTTAAACCACTCCCTAAAACCCCCACTCCAAAAAGTACAGTGTGTTTACAATGTAAGCCGGGGAAATGTTGTTTGTTTTCCCACAAAATTACCAAGAAATTACACAAAATTACCAAGTACTGTATAAATTATTATACAGTACTTAAAATTACTTGAGCATCAGTATAATTTCTGTCTCCTTTTTTGTAAAACACCCAGAATTTAGGCAGAACCTAAAATTATCTATGCACTACTTATACTTACTTACAGTATAGTTATGTGTTTTGGGTTAAAAAACAACAACAAACAACAACAACAACAACAACAAAAAACCCTTACTTATTACCCCCTTATTCTAGCATACCTACTATTAGGTAAATATAAAAATTTAATTCCAGGGGAATTATGACCTTAGTTGTGGGACACATTATAAAGTGTTGCCAAAGTATAATTTTGATTAAGGAGCTTGCACATACTGGTGAGTACTGTTAATTTAGGGCAGCTGTGACTTTACATTGAGCGGTGGTATAATAAATTCGTTAAGCTCTCTATATATCTTTTGTACACAGACCTTTCTTGTATCGCTGTAAAGCATTTAACAATAAGTATTGATTTAACAGTATAAGATTGTTCACTGAAATGTTTTATACTGCTGTAAAGAAAAACACAAACAAAGGAGAAAGTTTCAATAAAGGAATTTCCTTTTTTATTTCATTTTCATATTTTGTACAATTCTACTGATATACACACACTTCTTCAAATAAAACAAAATAAAATCGCAATAAAAGCATCAGGTCTACACATCCCTTACATAACAACAATGTGGATGGTGTGAACCGTGAAATAAATAACACACGCACACGCAAACCCACACACACACACATTCCCACAGAGGGTTTGGTGGAAAGACATGAGTGTTACAGGACAGAAAGAAAACTGAGAGAAACAGCACCACCCGGGGGACACAGGTTTGCACACATGCGAAAGCACCGATACATTTAACTCGGGCGCCTGTGTGCTGAAACACACCTTACATAAATACACAGGGGCACAAGAAAAAAAAGGCACTGCCAGCAGGAACAGCTCAGGCTTTGGGTGGTGGCGTTAAAAAGAAGAAAAAATACAAACAAACACAAAAACAGTACAGAGGGACGCATGTGCTCATGGACAACAGGCCTCGTGTATCAGTACTTTTATGCACTAAATGAAGCTTTCAAACTTCTCAAGGTTTTTGTTGAATGTTTTCTGTGATGCATGCACTCCAGATGTTTTAGCAGCCAGCTAATGTGCAGTTAGGATCCGTTACATTATACGCGCACTCAATGCACATCTTTGTAAGTGAGGCCCAATGATGGAGCGCTGATGACAGACACACTCATTTTAAAACACTATTCACATTAGCCTCACTGCCCTAAATGAGAGTGCAGACACACACGCGCACGCAGACGCACACACACACAAACCAACCAGTAGGAATGATACTTAAAAATGTTCATTTTAACAGTTAAGTTAAACCTTGTCACTCTTTTTCCAGTGTCTACATAATACATATGCATTGCAAACATATCATTGGTACATCATAGCCATGTTCATGAATTTTATATATTATTATTTCCTATTTTTTTTAAGTTGGAAGGCAGGTCGATTCAAGAAAACCTAAATGCATGCCCAGCCCCAGATGTGTGGACCATCATTAACCTGCGTCTACTGTAAATGTGCAAAACAGAATCAGTTTATCCTCACATACACCACCTTTAATTCAACAAACTTTTGTCTGTAATCCCTTTAATCCCTCTTGGCAGATGTGCCCCCTCTAAGCTTTGGCGTCAAAGTCCTGTAACATTTAATATACAACCCCATCAGCGTACATAAAGTGTGTCCATAAAGGTTTGTGGTTCACCTCCTTCGGCAGGCTTTCTCCGCAGGTGGGGTTCATGCAGTTTGCAAGTGGAATTCATGCAAGTTTGATTGCGATTAAAGTGAGAGGGGAAATGGAAATTATATGACAGTTATCATCTTGGAACACGTCTGGATTATGTGTATGTTTTGCAGGAGCATGGAGAAGGGTGCTAACTGGGTGTGGCTGAAGAAGCACTGACTGAATTTAGCAAATAAGAACAGATAAGCAGGGGCTAAAACGAGCTTGTTCTACGTGGAACAGGGCTATCTTTTTCCTCCTTTAGCTTTTCTCTGTTCCCAATTCATGCTCCCTGAGAAAAAGCCCAGAATGGATCTCGCTTTCTTATACCTGTTATGAGATTTCGAAACTCCTTAAGAAAACATTTTCTAAGGAGAAGCACGGGTTGCCAGTACTTCAACTCCCACCCTAAATATCTCCCTTAGAACTCCAGAGAGATAAAATAGCACATCTGCTGATAACTGATACATCATTTCCAGGAACAACACAGTATGATTGTCCTTCCATCCCTGCATGATGCAGAAAAAAAAGTAATCATGCCTTCTGTTTTAATCCTAAGTCTATGTGCAGGGAAGATGAGCTCAGACTCATGCATAAGTAACACTTGCAGTAGCAGCAGCAGCAGTAGCAGAAGAAGAGGGAATCTTTACAAACACCACTTATTCAAATCTATCAGTCTCAACTCGAGGTGAGTTACAGTACAGATCTTTCTGTGTGTATGTGTGTGTGTGCACGCGTCCTTGGCACTATTTGTCCCATCAGCTAGAAGACAACACACACTCTGTAGCTTTTTACAGCGCTTTCGACTCCCGATCCCCTTCACAAGGAGGCGACGTAAGGGGAGGTGTGGTGGCGGTGAGAGGGGCTCATATGCGTCCTGAGAAAGGCTATGCAACCACGTGTGAACAAGTGTGCACGTCCGCGAGTATATCTGGAGCTCCAAGAAAAGTTTAGTTCGGGCTCCGCTCTGTGAATAGATCTCGAAGGTGTCGGAGTTCAAAGGGTCAGTCTCTCCCTGGGTTAAAGCCATGACGTTATGTGTGACGGGGGTCAGGGGGCATGTTGTTGAAGGGCCTGCTGTAGTTTCTTTCGGTAAACAGTGTATTTTTGCTCCACTGCTCGGATGCGCTCCGCCTCCTCTTTCTGAAGGATGACCAGGAAGTTTTGAAGCTCGGGGACAGAGAATGCATGCCACTGTGGGATTAAGAGGGAAAAGAGAAGGAGCAGATTTATAACACTTCTGGAGGCACTTACCCTCTTACTTAACATTTGCAGCTTAGTAATAAACTCATGCATGTTTCTGTGCCTTCTCACCTCTACTTCTCCGGTCTCGTTTTCCTTAAGCACAAAGCTGAGCTGCTCTGGATCTGGTCCCGCAATCAACCTTAGAAGAAGAGGGTGGTCGGAGAGAGGAAGCTTCTGGAAGAGGTCTGCAAAAAGAAAAACATAGCGTTGATGTTGATGTCACCAGTTACTTTTCTGGAAACCACGCGAGCCAGCGGCTGCACAGGTGTTGTCCTCACCCTGTCCGTCGCGGTGTGTCTGCCTGTACAATGCAAACTTGCGCGGATCGTCCAACACCATGAACTTCTTCAGCAAGCCCTTGATGACCTCTCCTGTGGTGGTTTGAGAGCTGATGTGGAGCTGCTTCACACTGTCGCTTGGTAGATAGAAGGACGTTCTCTTCTCTGAATGCTCAGAGTCTGTAGCTTCCTGCTCCTTCGACGGAGCTTGGAGGCGGTCGCCGGCCTGCTTGGATGCACCCTCTGAGGCTGACGGGTCCACGCCATGGACGGTGACTGGTCGATTGAGCCTCAGGTGGACTTTAATGAAGCCTGTGTATGAGCCGTCTGAAGCCTACAGCATCAGAGGGAAAGGTCGTGCATTAATGTATGCAAAGTAACAAAATGCAGCCTAACGATCCTGTTTCGGATCTAATGTCCACCAAACTTGTGGTGGTTTAAGATCTTTCAATTTATAGACAGGTTAATGCAGTGAAACATGGAAATTAGGAAAATGTGAAAGACTTGTTTTATTCTGAACTTAAAAAAAGTTACAGGTTTAAAAAATCTTTAGTTACAGTTATGAATTTTTTTTCTAATATAAGTGGAAAAACATGACTGAGCAGTTACTTATGAAAGGCCTACTGTAGTTCAGCATGAAAAATAACACGCCTGACAAAAAACAAAACCACCACCAACCACCCGGATAGCACTCTAACATGTTCAATCTTGTTTGCATAGTTCATGAGAAAAATGTTTCTCGACCGGCGGCAGCCACTTCCTGGCGCGTTGCTATTCTTGTGATGTTGCAGACCAGCAAAATGAACTTTGGATAGTCCCAGGTGTTAGGTGTTTGCACCTGTAAGCTAAGCTAAATCAAGGCTCCTGAGAGGGAAGCAATTTTTATCATCTCTTTTGTCTTTTTCAAATCATTCCCACTGCTTTCTGTTTTGTTTTTAACAGTTAAAAGCTACATATATAAAAGTGTGCTACTTTATTTAATCAAACTAAGTATTCCTAAATACTATTCCCAATTTAATATTTTACTTTCCACACTACATCCAGGTTTGTTTGGTTGTTTTTATTATGTGTGCATTTATGAAAAAAGGGAAGCTAAAATAATAAGGTTTCATTGTGGCTTTGAGACTGAATAGTGCTATTCACCACCTACAACATTGTTTAAAAAACAAAACCCTCACCAATTTCATTCCATTTTCTGTGACTTGAGCGTTATACTCGTCAATCCTGGCCCGCACTTCTTCCTCTGATAGGTCTTTTGTCGCTCCCTTCTCTTCTTCCTTTGCTGCATTCTGCTGTGAGGCAAAGCAAAAAATTATTATCAGCACTGCACCACTGTCGCAAGCAGCAGGAATGTTTTATCTTTAACCAGCAGATGGTGCCGCTTCAATCTGTCCAGAAAAACAAACGGTCTAACAGTCTTTGCTCAAGTTTCTGAAGAAAGATGAACCACAATCAGGAAAAACCCTTTCACCTTCCACACAGACTTGCAGACCTAGTGGGTGTCATGCTTGGCTCACAAATAAGACTAAAGAGAATCTAGGCCAGTTCCTGCAGGGTGGTCTCTCTTGACACTACCCTGTCCTCCATCTTTGCCATCCTCACACAGAAAAAGCTGACTCTCTGACTGCAGCTGATGGGCTTTGAATACGCGCTAAAGCGTAGTTACACTATCCCGCAGCTCTGCACGGGGACAGGAAATGTTGTGAATGGAGCTAATCGTGCATTCAGCATCTCAGCGCAAGAATATTGACAGCTTTGCCTCCCTCTTACTCATTTCCCTTTGTGAATAAGGATGAGAACGAGAGAGAGAGAAAGGAAGGATTCAATGAAAGGAGACGAGGGGGAGTCAAAGAGTGGGAGGCAGCGAAAGAAGGGGTAAGGAGTGATGAAAAAGCGGCTGCTGAGCCAGCCTTAGCAACACAGAGTTTGACTAGGTTATTTATAGTACAGTGGGATGCATCCTCTCTATCTCACAATAGCTTCTTTCTTTTTTTTTTTGTAAATTTCCTCCCTTCTACTGTTCGTTTGCATTTTCCGGGGAGGTGGGAGAGAGAGGTTATGTGTCTTTGTGTGTGAGAAAATGTGATGCAGCTATGGTTTCTGGAGGGAAGTCCTCAGGTTGAAGATGAAGTCACTGTTTCTTTTTTTCAATGGAAATGCAATAAGTGCACCCTTATGGTAACAAACAATACAAATAAAAGGACCCATTCTGGCTAAAACTGGGCATTCTGGCAGGGGAAACGCTGCACTGCTCATTCTTTTTGTTGCCCTTTTTATTGCGCTACCAGACTCTCTGCCCAATTATAGTCCCACAATTATGTAAAAATGCCAAAGTTGCAACAGTGCAGCAGAGAATAAAGGTGGCGCCTTTGAGAATAAAATGCTTTACTAATTAGGACCCAAATACGAGTGTTTTTGCCTCATATCTGAATGTGAATGTAAGCATCTCTGTCATGAGGGAATTTACAGCCTTCTGTTCTGCATCTCTCAAGACCCATAAAAAGCCACTGAGTTTACTGACCCAGCTGCATTCATAAAAACATAAATAAAATAAAGAGCACGTTGTGCAATCCAAGGTTAGGAAAGGAATCTGAGGGATACAGAGGAGCTGACTCGTATCGAGAATTCCGTGCAGTGGAAAGCAACAAAATGCAAAGAACCTCGCAGGAATTCCTGCGTTTGTATGCGAGTTTATAAATGTATCAGAAGCAGTGCCCTGCCCTGCCTGTCTGCATACCAGCGAGAGTGATCAGAGGACAATAGAGCCGGACAATAGTACAGTTTTCGCTCCTGTGAGGTCGGCAAAAGCCCTGACTGTGACCAGGTCACAGAGGCGCACGGAGTCTGCAGAGACATTCCAGGAAAACACATTTGATGGACTTGCACAGTAGATTATTGGCTCCAGAGCTAAGTGTTTCACTACATTAGATAGTTAGATATCTTTAGACTGTAAGTGCTTGAAAGTCTCTTAGCCAGTGTGCAAGCACACTTCCATCATCTAATGCATACATGTAATAAGTTATCTGATTATGCTGTCTCAGTCTCATATGAAACAATCAGCTCTTGCTGTCCTGTTTTCATAATTTAGATACCACGCTTTTACTACATACACAGCTTTTATTATGATACTTAATTGAGCTTCACAGTGTTGGGGAGGGCGCTTGAGGCAAACCTGAAGCGACTCAAATTTGTTCTTGTTGCTGAATGCATCTAAAGGTACTGTGTATCTAAAAAGCATGAAAAATACAGATAAAATATCTCTGACTGTGACATAAGAGTCTCTCACATACACAGACACACAGAGACAGTCCCTCCAAGGTGACGCAGATAAGTGTTGATGCTCTCACTCTTGTGAAACTGGACAAGAGGTTTTACGACTGCTTGAAATATCACGAGAGTGTAGTCGATATGAAATCATGTATCACACCTGTCTGTGTGTATCACCTGACCACCTTTTTAACTCGAACTTGTAAGACCGACAACATGACGAGTGATGAGCGTTTTCACAAAAATGCAAACATTTTGAACAGTGTGCGATGGTCACATGCAATCAGATACATAAAATACACACATGGACCTATGCGCACCAAACTTTCAGCAGTTTGTTTCAGAGCACTGTCTTTACTGGGTCAAGTGTCAAGGAGAAGTACAGCTGATTCTATTTCACAGCCCAGAGAGCGCTGTGTGTGTGCCATCACTGCCAGCAGCGCAGGTCTGTGCACGAGTGTGCACTCACACAACAAACACACACAAACCTAAGCACCAGCGTCAAAATAGATTTACTACCACAACTTATTGCATTTTTTATGATGACTGAAACTGCAGATATCTACAGCTGTTGTTCGTGGTCTCACTGGGATGCTAATTTAGAGCAGGATAGTAGCTCAGTTTTTAATATGTTTGAGTGCAAGCAGTAACAATCATCTGTGTAATGACTAACTAACACGAGAGCTACAGTTGATTCAGCTGGTTTGGATTTAGCATCACTTGATGTTCTGGACTGGGCCCCACAGGTAGCTAGGTGGCTAATAAAGCAAGCTACGTGGCGGCAGTAACACTTGGTTGTACACTGAAGGAAGTGAGAGATTTCATGACAGGTTGACGTGTTTGGGTCATATCAGTTTCTATTGGCTAAGATAATGTAGGAGGAAGTAATAGACACAATATTCTTGTTTTATTAGCATAACACGGTCTGTTTCTGAATAAAATGTTACAGGTTTCCAGGTGAATATCAGTGTTAGATATGGCCTACACTGATATAACTCATTTATTTGAACTATACCAGAGAACTGCACATACTCAAGATGGCTGGCTAATCTGGAGCAAAAGGCTCAGCTCTGGAAATAATTCATAGAAAAAAAAGAGTACATGAACTCCATTCAACTGTTTGGATGAATATGTGTGTGTTTGTGTGTGTACTTAAATGCACACACAATCATAGAGTAAGCTTTGCCCGCACAGTGACACTTCAGTTCAGTTCCTTATGCACGAAACTTATGATAATGTCTCTATTTACAAGATGCAGCTCAGATCTTTGCATACTCCTTTTCCATATTCAAACACGGGGATAAACAGAGCACTTTGCTCTTTAAAGACGCACTGCCCCACAGGGCTGCAAGCACACAATTCAGTTTCTATTGGGTATGTGGACTAGCTACTATGTTGTCTAGCTAACAGTGCTACTACATTATAATTCATATAATATTTCTTGGTTACAGGGTGTCGGGGTTATCAGTCTCAATCAGCTGGCAGCTTCTGTTCTCTCAGATCAGGCAAGTCAGCCTTGGTACCCTTCTGTGTAAGCCTGGCTGCAACCCTAACTCCTAAACCTGACAGCACAGCTGGTCAATTATTCAGAGATTATACCTTCTCCAAGTCAGACACCAAAGGCAGCACAAGGCAAGGACAGCAAAGAAGGGGGCTGAGCAGGTTTTACATGAACCCAACTGTCTGTGTTGGTTCGTCAGGCCGTCTCCCACTTCCTGGGTCTCTTTTCTCTTTTCATTTATAGTATTGACAGCGCTGCTTTTCTTTCAAGTACTTCTTTAAATACTTTGGTTATCGTTTGTTACACAATCAGGTCACCGAATGTACAGTAGAGCTAAACTAAATCTCAGGAAGTGTGAAGACTGCCAGTAAAACCAGCAATGGGTTGCTATGGTAACTAGAAAAGTGCAGTTAAATAGTATACACACACACATCTACCCACACACACACACGCAGACTTGCTCTCGTGCAAAAGTATCAGCTTTGCCTCTATGGAAACCTCTCCACTCCCACACACTGTAGAGAAGAAGGCTCCATGAAATCAGTCGGTTAAAAACAAGCAAACCTGACAAGCCAACAGATCAACGTTGAACAATACATATGTATTACAGTAACCCCTTCCTACTTTCTCACACACACACACACTCACACCTAGAGGCCTACTTAACCATGCACAAACGCCATCGCTTCCTCTCCTAACTTCTCCTTTTTGGATAAAAGTTTCGTTTTTTTAAATATAGAAAAAGTGCAGTAGAGTTTGTTTGCCGGCACGATCGGCGCACCAACTGAGCTTGCTCTGATATTAAATTTCAATTATCAGGTTGAGTGTAGTCCTGATTCTGTACCTTAGTTGTTTGCCTAGGCTTGCGGAAGAACGAGGTCTTGGCTGTGAAGAAAGTGAAGTCCTCGCTCTCGTCATCCAGGCTGCAGTACCCACTGCTCATGCTGTTACTGCTGGTCATGGAGGGGGTCAGCACTGTGTTGACGGTCATGGAGAGGTCCAAGGACAGCCTCTGGCACCAGAAAAGCACCCGAGTAGCACGTTGGCAGCTCGAGGAAGCGATGGGTTGTCTCGAAGTGACACTTGGCCACAGTCAGAGTCTACACGCGTACAACTGCTCTTTACTCATCCAGAAATAGTCTGCACTCCTGTGCTGATGCATCCAGAGGCTTTAGATCCCACCTGCGAGGGCGAAACAGGTGAACTCGGCTTCGATTCGGCACTGTGGGTGCTACCGGAGAGACGACCAGGAAATGCAAGAGCGAGCAACAGACGTGTCACTTCCTCCTGTCATGCGTGTGAGTGTGTGTGAGAGTCACAAACAGGCCATTCTGTATGTGCACCTGAGTATTCTCAGCTAGACATACAGACACATTTACGCAAAGCTTGTAACTACCTCACACGCACGCACGCATAAACGTAGGCACACGGCAGAGTGATGGAGTCAGCTTACAGGCTGGTTTCAAGTTAAGCTCGCTCACCTGAGAGCACCTGTTATGCCCACAAACACACACTCGTTAAGGCATGCATGCAAGCAACACCACATCCTGCTTTGATCCTGCTCTGTGTCTCTGTGAAGACCCACTGAGAAGGAGCGAATAACAGTCCAACTAAAGTCCCTCATGCACAACCAAGTCAATTATGCTGGCATTTATTTGTGTAAGCATCCAACCGTCCCCAGGGTCTTGGGTAAATAGCAGCAGCAGATCTCCTCGACTGCAGAAACGAGATGCTCACAGATCCCCTGCTACCTCCTCTCTGCTCTCCTTTCCATCGTTTTGACAATGTTACCAAAAAAAAAGGACAGAATCCTCACACTCAGCTCCTCTCTTTCTTATCCTCTCCCTCTTCTCTCAGCCTGTCTTTGCACCAGCTTCACCGCCTCACTCTCTTGCAACCTTGCTCAACCATCTGTGGTTGAGCGTGTTATCAGTCCGCAAGCGCCCTCCCCCTTCTCCCTCCACTCTCTCTCTCTCTCTCTCTTCCTGTAAGCGACTGCACCCTGCAAAGCATGGCCACTTCCTCTCTCAGAGGGGAAAGAGAGATGTATGTGTAAATAGAAAGAGAAATGCTGATGAGTGAGAGATATGAAGGCCCGTAGCTTCTGTATGACATACAAAAGACAAGCACAAACAGGAAGCAGCACAGAAGCCGGGCAAGATGGCTGTTCTGCAACTGATATTCGGGTGCAGCGTGCAACGGTTGACTGGAAACCATCGTAACCGCCGTAAATGTCACTTTTATGTAGAACCATCCCGACTCTTAATTTGTCAGCACCGAAACGCAGGCAGGGACAGACACAGTATTACAACAAAAAGGTGCACAATCACTGCTGTTTTGTTGCTGAGGGGATAGGCTTATGGTGCCCAAGGAGAGAGACAGAAAATGAAGAATGATGGCCGTTAGCATAGAGATTACCGTGACCCCTAACCTCAGAGCGACCCTACAACCTGCCCTCTAACTCTGGCAGTGACCCCCTTGCCAAAAATCAGCCGACGCTTGCTGCTGCTGAGATTGATGTGCCCATCTGTCTGTCTGCTGCTTCAGTGCATGTAGCAAGATTTTAAAATCACACAATAAGCTTACACTTTGGAAGAACTGTGGCACGCACTGACAGCGTGTCAGCCTTTCACTGGGGTGTTTTTCATCAGGTTTAAGTCAGCTGATGACTGATAACCTGCAGCTCTCCTCCTCGCTTCCATCAGCGTAATCAGTATAGGAGAAGAGTGCTAGCAGGGGGTGCTGCACACAAACTCTCTCACACACACACACACACACACACACACACACACACACACACACACACACACACACACACACACACACACACACACACACACACACACACTGCTGGTCTCAAGTCGATGAAACCTGGTCAGTGTGATGATCCTTTGTGTGGCTGCAGCAGTCTCCGTCCATATGGGGCAAAAGGCGATCAATTTCTGCTGATGTACACATAAAAAGGACTCATACCAACCACGCACACACGGTTACAGTTATAAAACAGAGCAAAGGAAAAAAGGGGGCTGCAGGAAACAAAGTGTCATCTCTCCTCTAGTCTCCAATTCAAGAGGCTGTGTTTGAAGCACACCAGTCACTAAGTTTATATGCCACTAAAACTGACATCATCTTTAAATGCTGACATGCTGACTAATGGCCTCAATGTATAATACATAAAAGCAATTTTGTCGTTATTTTTTTGTTCATGTGTAGCTGGACAGAGGACCTGAATGTAGGACACCAAGGCAGATGAAGTAAACACGACATGAACCGGTAATGGTGATTACAAAAACACAGAAACACAAAGTCCAAACAGCAGCAAACCAAGAATCCAAAATAAAAGCACAAGAAGCACAAGGAATGCAGGGGGAAAGCACTGAGCACAAACAAAGGGAAACACAAAGTCTATATGGACAGATGAAGACACAGTTATTAACCCTCCAATGAGAATTTTTTCAGTTTTGATTTTGTTCTGGGGTCTTTAAACACATCTTTCACTAGTTTTCTTTCCAGAGTCTTTATGAAATTTTTTTTTGGTCAAAATTTTCCCAAGTGCTATTTTTAATAGAGCAAGGGATTTTCATCACACCAGCTCCTATTTATACAAACACTAGTTTTCTTTAGAAATTATAAATTATTTCTATTTGCCAAAAGCAAAAGACATCAGTTTAGACTTGAGAAAAAGAATTGTTGATGCTCATATAACAAGAGAGAGATATACGAACTGAAGAGAGCCACACAGTACAGAACGAGCCTGGCAGTAGGAAGCAAAAGATTTCAGAGGGGTTTAATGATTTTGTCCTCTGGGGTTAACTGCAAAATGAGACACTGGTAGAGACAAGGAGTGGGTGAAGTAAACAAAGCACATATAAAACTAATGAAAGGCGAGCAGACAATCACAAAGAAAGGAAAACAACAAAAACAGGAAGTACATAAAACAACATGACACATGAGAAAATAAACCTTCAAAGTAAAACAGGAAATAACTGAAAGACAAATAAATAACAAACATGCTGAAACAAGGAAACTGATGCCAAACATGATGCACGGAAACAAAATGACACCAGAAACAACTAAAAACTGAAGGAAACAACTGGGACTGTGGCATTTATGTCCCACTAGAGATTTTGATTGAAACGAATAAAGAACAAGTGGTGCTATTGGCTCAAATGACAAACACACTTTGCTCCAATTCTGTGCACGCTGTTTTGACCGTATTACTCTCTATGCATTCGCTCACACTCTCTAGATGACCTCGGGACATAAGAGGAGCTGCCAACATTTTGCTGCTGCAGGCCTGCTTGGTTAGCCAGAGCACCCTTGTGCCTGATAGCTGTGTGTCCGTGTGTGTGTGGATGGACCGCATTGCGTGGGTGACTGTGGATGGCATGCCAAGAGCAGCACACACACTCACGATGTTATAGGTCCCTAAACACAACCATGTGCTTACACAAAGAGTGAGTGAGGCACTATTTTGAGGATGGATTTTACATAACTACTGTATCACTTGGATGCCTCCAGACTTGTACAGTAGGAGAATAGGAAACAAGGCTAAAAGCTGAAACTTTGAATTTAAAGTTTAAAACTGTTGATTTCTTCTTTATATAGGTTACTGACTTACCATCATCCATGGATACTAAAAATTACATATTCCTTTAGCATCTAAAAACTCTGATATAGAGCAAGCAACAAATAAGGTTCCTGTACACAGAGTTAGTGCTGTGGACAAGGAATGTCCACTAATTGCAGTGTGAGTGGTTCTCCGGCTCCTCCTGTCTGTATGCCGAACTGCTCTTGTGCAACATGCTGAACTCCAAATTATTCATGATGTATCATCAGTGTGTGAGATAGATAAAGTGCTTTATGGGTGTGTGAATAAAGCCATTTGAGTGGTCAACGCAACTAAAAAGCACTTAATAAACTCATTAAGCAATCCAAAAGTTAGGACATCCTGAAGCAAACCTCTACACTGCTGGAGAGAGGTGGTGGAGAGCCAAAGCTGGGAGAGAGAGGGCGGCAAGAGAAGTCATGAAAGTGGGAGAGCAGACGCTAATGTGACGTAGCATATTTTGTCCTGGGAACACTCTCTGACCAAAAAAAGCAAATGAGTGCATAAATACATTCATAAGTACAGAGCCAAGGAGGAGAGACCGCATGCAGTCAAAGTGGAGGATGGTTATGTAAAAGTGTGGGCACGGAAGGAAAGAACTCTTCCATTACCCAGCCCTGACTCATGTACACCTCTGCTGCACACGTCAAAGTGCTTACTCTTCCTCTGTGCCCCCCCCCCCCAAAAATGGCACCCATTTCCTGTCATGTCTTTTAAAATACTCACCCTGCACTGAGAGGCTGTGGAGGAGCTGTGCCGTCTGGGAGAAGGAGCTTCCTCAGGCTCTCTGTCCCTCTTGTTGCAGTCAATCTGTACTTTACTTTTACACTCCAGGTGACATGTGTAGCTGCAGTCTGTTGATCACACACACACAAAAACAAAACACTCCAGTCAGAGACAAGAACAGAGGCACAGAACCGAGGGGGAACAGCAGCGAATTAAATCAGGTGGTGATTTAATAATGTGGCCCCTGTGAAAGTGTGAAATGGTGATTAGTCGCATGTAAGTTATAAATGAGACCCAGTTCTGACTTAATCAAAGGTGAAGTCATGCAAAAGATCCATTTGCACAGAAATCTGGCTCCATCTAGTGGCTAAGGGCAGACTCACAGCTTATAAGGTGTAAAACTGCTAGGAGACTATATGCATGTGTGTAGTGATTCGGGAAAACTGGAGGCATTGATACCTGAACATGTGCTCTAATCAAGCAACTTTACCTGATGCTGACAAATTTAAGGCCCGCTGAAATCGAATCGATTGGCTGTCATAATATTATTGCTCAGAGAAGGGATCAGAGAAGCAAATTCCCCTCCAGTGGAACTACATTAGTCAGTCAATAATGAACATGTCACATCCATTAAAAATCAAATCCATAATGTAACACAGTTTTAATGCATCGCAACAACTGATGGGCTTACTCCATTTAAAGGCAACAAATGGTGCAATGCTGCCATTGGTCAACTCCCATCGACCGCCCAGCTAGAAAAGAATAGATTCAACTACTTCCCCCCCTTAAAATGTCCCAAAATAGTCCGTCGTTGTTCTTTAATTTCTAGGTGGTTCCGCGTATGTCAGCGTCTGCTTTTTTATGCCCTGCTGATTTTATTGTGGTCAGAGACTTTCCCCATTGCAAGGCCCAGCCTCAGATCTCACTTCCCCTCGGCCGGTGAGATAATCCATGCACGAGGATAGAAAAAGGAAAAAGATTACTATTATAGAGCTGCACAGACAAAGAGAGAAGTGTATTTTGTGGAAGCTCTGAGTCAGACGCCTTTCATGGTTTTTGAGCTTAAAGCTTCATAAAGGACACACAGTGGGCTATACTGCATGCACTCGGCGAGATCAAACCTCAAATCAGCATGTGTTGTTTTCTGTTACACCTCTTTGCTGCAGCTAGGGCTGAATGAGTAAGCCAGGCTGAGCCCTGCGTGTTGTTTTTCTGTCTGCTGTTCTTAGAGGAGGGAGGGAGGAGAGAGGAGGGGGGTATCACTGCGTCTCTCACACTCAGCATCAGTAACCATAGTAACAAGCTTCTTAATGACCACTGTTAAAGAGAAGGGCTTTAATTACAAAGCTGTGTGTGGAGCTTTTCTTATTGGAAAATTAGCTAGCAGTTTCACATTATTATTCACTACTGATTAAAAGAAAAGAAAGGTCTATGTGGGCATTAAAGACACTGGATAATGGTGGGCTTGCTTTTTAAAGCCGGGCTACGTGGGGAAAAAAAGTTTTCCCGTGACAGTTTAGAAGTCACTTCAGATTGAGATGCCTCTCTGCAGTGACCTCTAAACTGCTGGTGTGTGTCTGTAGCTTCAGCAGAGAGAGGAGGACGTCAGCGCCTCACCGGCAGGAGGGATGTGTTGAAGCGAGAGGAGAGTTCAGATAGGGGATGCTCTGCTCGTGACACTTTAGAGGTCACTGCAGAGAAAGAGAGATAGAAAGGAAGCACGCAGGGGAAGGAAAAGGAGAAACTCCTTTCCTGCCCTGCTTTTCTTCATTCACTCCCTCCATCCACACTCTGGCTGGCATGCTGTGCCTTTTTCCTTCTGCATTTGGCTATGCTTACACAGAAAAACCACTGCTGGTGTTTGGTTGGGTGACAACTTAAAGACGGACCCCACCCTTTTCTCTGATAAGTAACTGCAAAAGTTGGGACATGCTGAAAGGAAAACAGAGCCACACTGTAAGGGTGGAACGTTTTTCCCTGCTCCACACCTACATGATACACCGCTGTCAGCAAGACGTTGTTCACCTAAACTCCACGTTATTCCCACGCTGATAGCATACCTCTGCTTCGCACATAAACAAAGAAAGAATGGAAATGGCATTTCAGCGTTTTGGAGTATTTTGAAAATTCACAGAAGTGTTCCTGTACAGGTTTCAGCACCTTCCTTATCCCATTCTTTTGAATTGCTTGAGCTCAGGTTTTTCTTGTATGTTCAGGGTAAATGTTTGAGCGTCTGCTGGCATGCTGGTGCATGCAGGCCTGGTATTACATGTGACTCCTTCAGATGAGTGCTAATGAGCAGGTGGAAAAAAGAGCAGCAGCAGATCCAGTGAACCAGAGGGTTTCTGAAGGTCATGCAGGCGTGCTGACGTACGCACAGGCAGAACAGAAAGAGTAAGTAGGAGAAGAGTAAGCACTTTTCGTGTGTGAGTTTTCTATGTAATGGCAGTTGAATGCAAATTGACCCCATCAGCCCCGAGCTCCTCGCTGGGACTTGCAAAAGGGGCTTTCCACTTTCTATTCTGGAAAGTACACTCTTACACCGTCCACTCAGCGGCGAAGTTCCTCAATCTTAAATAGATTCCACCCTGCTGGAGTTTTAGATTTTTGCAGTGGGAGATATTTACAGGAAATGCCATTTTACTTCCATATCTTTATGTGAAATTAGGCTGGAAACTACCTTTCACAAGAAAAAAAAAAAAAAAAACTTCAACCACTGTCCACATTGGACTCTTTTAAAGCTGTGGGGCTTTTTTTGGTGCTTTCTCTCCCATCATTACAGGGTTCAGGATTTGAATTTTTCCCCTGTAAAATACTTCTGATTAAATGGGGATGAGGTGGAGACACTTTGCTGGCAGAGAATGCAGAGCAGGTACACGATACTCAGAAACTTTCCTGAGAATGTAGCAAAGTAAACTGTCATCAGCATAGCTTCCTTCTGCGCTATTTCTGTGTGTGCCGTTTCAACGTGAAGAAGGGCTCTGGTGTTAAGTGTCACCATGGATAGACCAGTTGTGCTCCTTCTTCCGCCGCTGTGAGCAGAAGAAGGAGGACGAGCTTTGATTTGTGAAGTAAATTCTGATCTCAGAGGAGGATGAGGCTGTTTTGTTTGTTTTCATTCTTTCTGGGGATTTTTTCTTCCCCTTTTAGTTTCAGTTGAAGTAATTTGAGACGTTCCTGTATGCAATCAAAAAAATGTGACTATGCCAAGAATCGGCAGATAGGACATGTGGGCGGTTGTGGTTGTTTTTTCTGTGACATGGTGGGTGTGGGAGAGACAGGCGTGGGTAAAAACACAGATTATCAGTGCGTCTTTGGTTATGGAGTATGTCTGTATGGTTCCAGATAGAGACGAGTGGGGGGGGGGGCATATTGTATTTACTCCTTGTCTGGCTGAGGATGAAGAGGTTACACAGGGGTTAGGTAGCGATAAAAAAGGGGCGAGGATATTAACACACTAATGAACCTGAAGGGAGCTCTGTAGGATTTAGAGTAGCTTTGGAGGTCTTTGGGGGGCCTTTAGCTAGTCTGATCCCATCATAGCTGATTTGAAGCAGTTATCCATGTTCTCCTACTGCGTAGCTGTTCTCCATCTCTCGGCACATTAGTGAATAAAAATATTACCGTTCCGTTTTTATACTTGCCTCCATCTCTGCCTTATTCATAACTCAAACGACCCCTCCATATGCTGCCACATCGGACATGAACAGATCTAATCTAATCCCGAATCTGAATTTAATCTGACCCTCTTACCCCCTTGACATCTGTTTTTATTTGTGTAAACAGTCATTTCATATTTCGTTCCTACATTTTTAATCTTCATCGCGGCAGAGTCTGTCTTCTCCTCTCGCAAAACTCCCATCTGCGAGGTTACAGATGCTCTGAGAATTAGCGAAACAAACAAGACGGGAAGTGGGCTTTATTTTTGTTTGGTTTTTTTTAGTATGTGCTGTGAGCTGTAAATAAATACAGCTGAATATTTTTGTGGATAATGATTGCATCATTAGTGAATGTTTTGGAATGACGACAGTTAGGTTGCACGATAAAAAAAAGAAGCACATTTTTAAAAAATATGAAGTCCATACATGTATGTTGGCCCCATAAATGTCAAATAAGCAAAATTTCCATAAAAGGTTATGGATCCCAACCTAACCTAACCATCACCCTACTATTAACTAAATGAGTCCATCTGAAGTGCGGTCATAAATGGATGGATGGATGGATCAATACTACATGCTAAATGAAATACAGTTACGGTAAAGCAGACTGACTGTACAGTATGTCCATACAGCGTTTATTTGAGGCTGGTTAACACATGTCCCCATCTGTTGTCATGAATGTAAAGCTTCATTCTGAGGTTATGTGCTGACAACTGAACAAGCAAGCAGACCTTGAGAGTTTCCCCATCATTCTATAGCGCTAATATTTCCCAGTTTCTAATTCAAAATTCACAAATGACTCTCAAACCTCAATAGAAGAACGTCCAGCGTAGTAAACCGCACTAAACTGCGTTCCAGTGAGGCAAAACTTTTAAAGTGTGCACGACAGAAGCCTTAATAAGCCAATAATAGCTTGACTCAATGGCGTGCTCTGGAGATTTGACACTACTTGTACTTAGACTGTGAGAACAGGAAGATTTTATAGCAGCGCAATAAATGTGACACATTTTCGTAGCTATACTGTGTTTTATATGTTGTGCAGTTTCTTTTTGTTTCTTCATGCACTGTGTGCTAATGCTTAAAAAACACTTTATGGTTAATGGAATGGACTCCATTTGGCTTCTGAGCGCAACCTCTGTTGAAATCACCGGGGCTACAGATACACAGACTGAGCGCTGACGACGTGGTTTTAAACTGACAGAGTGCCCTTTTTCTAGTTATTTCTGTAAATATGCAGTAGCGCTAAATTATAGCCCCGTGTTGGCAGGAAGAACTGTCAAAAGCCTCCCCTGATATAATTATGTAACTGTGTCTTTTGTTTCAGGTCAGTTATTATATTCTCAGCTGGTTACAGCATCTAAGAAGACTCCCAGGGCATCCTCCACCATTTATAACACTCTTTGGCAGATAAATATAGACTAAAGATGCAGTAGAAGACAGAATCCATATTGGACAAGTTCATTCTTAAAAGGATGAATTGGGTTTCCTTAGAGGGAACACCATCCAAAAATAGCTGCTATCTGTCTGCGGCAGCTTGTACTACTGATGGTGTTTCTAAAGCTTTTGAGGCCGCAGCATGACGTTACTCAGGTGGTGCAATGATGACCTCCTCCTTGAGTCATGTTTAGTTAGGCTCTTATCAGGCTCACACAGGAGGGCGCTCCTACACCTTCCCCCAAAACATGTGCACAGACATTCACACATAAATAAGCTGAAGTTTTCTTTGTTTTTTAGTGGTGGTGGGGGTTTAAGCAGCTGCTGTCACTCTCTGGCTGAATCGATGATTCTGCAGCACCCAGCCATTTCACTCCCTGCCTCTTTTTTTTAACCCATTCACACTTTGTGCTGATGCTACATTAGTCCTCTATTTGGAGAAAACATGGGAAAAATCAATGGCATGCAGCCTCAGGCAGGCTCACTTTAATCTCAAATTTCTGCTACAAATATGAAAGTCAATATGATAATTGACTTACAGAGGTTTTTCCAGGCAGACTGAAAATGTGCAGGTTAAGAATAAACTCTAGATACTGTGTGCTGTACACAAAAGCAGACAGCGGGTGGATCACCCGTTAGGGGTACTGACAAAGACTAACACAGCTTACCGGCTCAGTTCAAAGACAGATGGATCGGTGCGCACAATACACAAATATTTTGGCCTACGGCCGACCTCTGAGGCCAACCCAGCTCAACCTGTCTACTCATCATATTTCCCCTTGTCCAGAGCACTGACGCTAACTAATCAATGTCCTATGCCCACGTTTCCAGGTTTCACTACTTGTACACACTCTGCGGTCATCTTGATCATCTCCATACCTGAGGTGTTAAGCAGAGATCCGTTGGAGGATGATCGTCGGAGGATTCGCAAGCTGTCGCTCCAGGAGCGAGACTTTGGCAGCCTCTTCAGCAGCCGCCCCAGCCGCCGTGACACCTGACCGAAGCAGGCGCTGCCGACCTCCCCTTCCGATTCACCCGTTACCTCCTCAAGACACAGTGAAACCTGGCCGAGAAACGTCCTGCCCACCCTAACACGCTCGGCTCCCCCAGCCCCAACTCCAGCCGCCGCCTCCCCCTTCGCCTCCTCCTGCCCTGGGACGGGAGGTGCTATCTGTGCCATTGATGGAACATGGTGGCACCATCCGGCAGGCACCGTCCTGTGTGCGTAACCCTCGCTGGAGGACCTCCTGTCCTGCCGCCGGTCGCCCCTCTCCCTCTGAGGACTGCACCAGCGCCAGCCCCCCCACTGCCCCCCTCTGCCATCCCAGCGCAGCCACTCTGCCACCGGTGCCACGCTCCGAATAAACAGCCCCCTCTCCACACGCTCTGCCACCCCTCCACCTGTACTTCTCACACCCTCCCCAGTGCTCAACCCCCTCTACTCGCCCTACACTGTCCTCCTCGGGTCTACCCCTGAAAACGGTCGTCTTCAAGCCTCAGTGTGAGGACATGAGCCCCAAATCTCTGAGGTACAACTTGTTCCTCTGTCGTCCTCCTGCTTCTCTCACCGCTGCTCCCTCATCCTCTCTGCCTCTGTCTGTCTCTGCTGCAGCACCCACACACTCCGCAGTGAAGAACGGCCAGCTTAAAGAGACAGAGACCCCCAAATGCATCCACTGACCTAGCTTCTCTGAGCCTCTCTCTCTCCTCTCTTCTCTCTTTATAGCAACAGGAGTCTTTCTGTCCCCTCAGTGGCTGACTTTCCTCACTTCATTCAGTATCTGAAGACATCTTCAGACGTCACAGGGATCACTGCAGACGCTCCAAACGCCGTTCCCCACTTTTCTGTCTCCTCAGTTTGAAATCCACATCCTGGCGACGAGGAAGTGAGTCAGCCATGCTGTCTAACCCCTCAACAGTGACATACTGAATCTTGTCAGTGTGAAGGATATGCTTCACCTTGTGTGCGTGTGAGTTTGTGTGGGTCGCTGTGACGCGCAGTCCGTAGCTTATTAATATGCGGTGTGAAAGAGAAAGAGTGAGAGCTCCTGAGAGTTCTCGTCCTGCCCCACTTACAGAACTGAGCAGTACAAAGGAAAGAGATGCTCACCATTCTCACACAAATGCATTACGTTACAAGGTTTTTCATCAATTCTCACTGCTTTTTCCCACTGAGGTGTCTGTTTTTTTGTTGTTTTTTTTACCTGTGATGTAATGTGTGTTGCTAAAGTCTAAAATCCCCCGATTCGACCTCACCTAACAGGTTCTTGAGAATGTTTTCATTGGTTCTTACTGCTCTAACCACCTCTTCCTACACAGTCCTGCTATCAATATCCACCAAGGGCAACCTAAATATAGCCTGCTTGAACCCCCCATATACATACAGCAGAGTGGCAATGCAAAGTGAGGCAAACACAAAACACCACACGGGTCTTTCTGCAAAAATACAACAAAACCCTTCATGTCCTACATTTCTGCTTCTATTACAGCTAAACATATTCATCACCCTGATGTCCAAAGCCTCACTGAAATGACATTCAAAATAAACAGATTATAATACAGGCGTTCAATCAAGCTCTGTTCAATACTCAAAGCAGCTTTGTACTCAGACTCAACTTGATTTCAACTTTAGACACATGAGCTCCAAAGGAATGCTTTGGATGAAGTCTTATTCAAACTATATTCAGCTCAGCTCAGCGCTGGCAGAGCGGCAGCAGCGGTATGCAGGGACAAGAAGGTTATGAACCATTTAACACAACCCTCCTCCATGTTTTCTTCTTCAGTGGCGAAAAGGGCCAAAGGAAAGAAGTTCCTGAGACAAGGCCTGTACTGTGTGGACCACAGGAAGAGGTAGGATAAGGATGGAGTTCAGGGAAATAATACAGTCCCTGGACAGACAGCGGGCATGCCCCGAGGTGAAAAGTGTGTGTGTGTGCGCACACTTACACGGGCTTCCTGTAAGACAAATTCAGAGACGTGTGTGGGCTCACACACTCGTCATGAATGCTTTTGCTGTTGTCGTAAATTTGAGGATCACTGACCTCTCAGGTGCTCACCTTGTCAAACAGACCTCTGACACGAGAAGGGGAGACATGCAGAATAACCAATAGCAAAGCTCACAAACGGTGGTCGAAGTTCATGCAAACATGGCCACCGTGAACGATCTCTGAAAAACATAATTATCTAAAATAGTTGAATTACTGGACTAAACTAGCAGTTAAGCAAAATGAGGATTCAGATTCTCTGGTTGTTGCTTCAAAACTTTGGGGCGTTTGTTCTTTTCCTATATTATTGCACATTATACTGTGCTCGGACAACATAACCAATCAAGAAAAATGCTAACTCTGACAGTTTTCTTTTCACTTCCTTCTGATTTCTCTTTGAAGTGTTTCATTTCTATCCCTTCAAACTGTTTATTTAACTGAATGTACAGAGAAATATAAGGACATTTAAGGGCATTCCTGCAATTGTCAATAGTCATGTCTCCTCCTCTGAGGCTCTCATAGCCCTCTTATACAGCATATAATGACCCCAGATAACACATTAACAATTCCTAAAGCATGCTATGCTGCATTTGTCACTTATAAATCAGCTTACATCTACATTAAATTGCAAATTGTTCATCTGCTGCCTGGATGTTACGCTCAGGGATTAAGTCCAAAGAGGCTAAAATAGCATTTAGGAAGGAACAGTGTAAATACAGTCAGTGCCACATGTCTTATAGATGACCAGATCCAGCATATCAGTGTACGAGTGCCACAACAGCACGCTTCCCTGAAAGCTTTAATTAAATATTAATCTGACGTCTGATCCTGTCTGTTTGTAATCCCAGTGATTCCACTCTGGAGAGATAATCCCAGGGCTGGAGACACTCAGAGCTGAGATTAGTGGGAGTGCCCTACCCCTCCTTCTCCCTAGTATAGTGTATAGATTTACAGATGTATGTATCTGCTACACACTCATTTCTTTTTTGTGTGTTTAAATTAGCATTTTATAACAAGTCGTAATAGTATGTGTACTGCAGGGGTGTCAAACAAAAGGCCTAGGGACCAGAATCAGACAAAGCAAAAGAAGGAGTGCATACATTTTTGGACTTTTGACTGTTTTACAGGTTTTCCCAATGATAAAGAACTCCTCCACAGCCAGTCATGCTAAACCAAAGGAATTAAATAATAATTAAACAATTAAATGACAGAAATGCTCCTTTTTAATCACCATCTATGGAAATATCAGTAAAGTTTTCAACATTTATCAGATAAAAAACTGAGACATGCTGTTAAAATTGTACTTCTTTTTCTTATCGTAAGATATTTTAAGGGTTTAATGTTTAGTTAAACATCTTTACACTAACAGAAGGGAGCGTTTCACACATCCAGCCCACTTAAGATCAAAGTGGGCCGTATGTGGCCCACAACATAAACTGTGTGCATGTTTTCTGCCTATATGACAATGAGCTTTGAAATTTTAAGATACCAAATGGAAGAACAGGGGCTCAACGGTGGGGAGGGGGGGATGTGGGAGGGGGTCTCCTAATGGGACAGACTAGCGCCAGTAAAGCAGCTCATAAATGTCCTGACTGTCACAGTCATCAGAATCTGTGCTGGTCTTTATGCTTTCATATGTCGTGCTCCACTGAAGCCTGATGTCACATATGGCTCATATATGTGCGTAAAGTCTTTAAGCTTTACCACAAATCACATTCTCATCCGTCACCCGAGAGGAGCAATAAAGATAAAGAAAACACAAACACAGAAGAAAGGCAGCAGAGGAAAGTTAAAGGCCTGTACACCAACAGAGCAGCAGACGAGAAGACTGGGAACTCTTGGGAGATTGACAGATTCCAGTGCAGAGCAAGGCCACAACTGTCCCAGGGGTGCACGCTGCACAGCTGTTTGGGCTTCGTATGCAACAAAGCAAACACAGACAAGAGTGAGGGTGATAAATTAAAGGAAGGCCGAGCGAGTGAGGCAACAAGACAAAGATGGAGAATGATGGTTGTTTATGGTTGCAGGGCCTCTTGTCTCTCACTCCCTGTCATTTGCAGGGAGCGGGGTGCGTGCGTGCCGTTTCTATTTTGGCAGTCACGGCTGCATTTCTTCCACCGCAAAAATACCTTAAAATGCCTACATTTATATTGCCTGCTGACCTTCACGGCTGTTCGCCGCATTCACCTCTGATGTCTTCTGATAAAAGAGAGCAGATGTACAGCTAATTGGTTTTATCCATGACGAGAGTAATTGTGAAGGGGAGTGAAAAAGTTAGTGAAATTTTTGAGATGTAAAGAAACTGTGTGTTTTGTGTGTGTGCATGCTTCTGTGGGTATATGTGCTCCAGTAATCTCTCTGCTCTTGCCTCAGTGAGCTCTTGCTGATAGCACACTAAATCAGACAGCTCCGCAGTGCCGGGCAAACTTGCGCTCTTTTTCCTCCATCCCTCTCTCTCGTGCACTCTCTGCTCTTAGCTCTTTGTCTCTCCTGATTCCCGCCACTTGCCGTCACCCACTGTTTGCAACCACATGCCATCCTTTATTTTTCTCTTTCATTTCCTCCTGGTTTTGTTTCACTGTTTGTTTGTTTTTTAACCTGCTTCATTCATTATCCCTCCCTTTCCAATCATCCTTTATCCTGCCTTATCTCACACTACTCTGCAGCCCTAACCTCCCCATGACAAACTACTGCTGACACAATGCCTGCTCAGCAGACGCATACACTCAAACACACACACACATAGAGGATGAACGCATGTGCAGTAGGTGTGCAGAGAAGCACAAAAGTACCTCAGGTTGAGTTCTAGTCCAAACTGTCTGTGACAGAGCCGTGCAGAGATGTTAGGAGTGGCATCGTCAGATGCTGCTTTCTGTCTCTGAACACATTCTCACGTCCCACAGCATCAGACTGATGTATTTAATATATTGTCCCCATTAAATGTGTCTGACATTTCCACTGCTCAGGTTTTCACCAGTACACTACTGTGGATTCCATCTCGCCCTCTTTCTCTAATTCTGGTAGCAAAGTGGGAACTCTGGGAGGCACAGCTGCAGAACGAGATAATGCTCTTTCCGTGGAAGGATTTTGGCTGCCTGTGGTGAAAAAATCTTTGGAAATGTCCTTCCCTGTCACTCCGAGTCACTCACAAAGGCACATGCACAATTTTTGTGTGTTTTTCTCTGTGTGTGTACAAACACGCAGCCACAGCTATGGCTTGGCACCCAGCTACAACGTGCCCTTCATAAAAACTGCGCTGCAGGAACAAGACGCGGATCTCTAATTCAAAACACTCTGCATTCACGTGCGCAGTCTATTCCACGATGTCTCGTGTGGGGAAATGAAACAGTAATCACACAAGTGAATGAAGCAGGTATACAGCGAGTGTGTGGCGTGACACCACATAAGCCTATAATCACTCATTTCCACGGGGAAAGAAAAAAAAGTAACTCACTTGCAGTAGCCTGCTTTAACTACTTACTTTGACATTTGAGTGCCTCCACAGTGACCTGCCGGCTACACGCGTCACACCAGTCCTGCTTAACGGGCTTGGCCTCGAAACGGTGTCCTTCACCCCTTTCCGTCTTCACCCGGGGGTCCGTCCCCTGAGAGAAGATGGACCAGGCCTCCATGCGGTGAGGTTCGGGACGTGCCAGCTTCACCACTCCGGTTCTGCCCTGCGTAACCCGCTCCAGTGGAAGACCGCCGCTTTTCCCTGGCGCTGAATGCCGCAAGGAGATGCACTGACGTCCGCCGTCTCCGTTCACAGAGTCTGCCTGCGTCGCGCTCCGATGCCGGTGAACTCTTTTATGTCCACTCGATTCGCTCGGCATGACATTAGTGCCCGGTCCCTTCAGCGAGGAGCTCCTCCGGCCCCCGCGGGCGGTGTGCTTGGCGTGACAGTCCATGTAGCTGTTGCTGCTGCAGTCGCCGGTGATGTGCCCGCTGTGACTTTGCCGTGCCCCGGCGGCGGTGCCCGCGCCGCTGTCCCGCTGCTTCTCCGGGCTACGTGGCGCAGAATGGGCGGACGGAGCCCCGCATCCTTCACCGGGCATCATTCCTCCTCTCACCACCGTCCCCGTGTCTCCTCCAGCAGTGACAGACACATCCTCCTCCCCGCTCCCTGAGCTTCTCCTGAACATCTCCCAGGACTTTTTCCTCGGCAGGATGGTTTTCTTCCTGCCGCCGAGCTGCCCGAAGAACTGCGGACCCGGCTGCTGCCCCACCACACTCACAGACGCCATTATCCTGTCAAACCCCCTCCTGTAAGCGCGTGTGTGTTCGTCTGTTTGAGGGGTGTCAGTGTGCGTGTTTTCACTCCGTGCCCTGACTGTAAACTCAGCTCTCCCCGCCGTGTCACGCCTGTAGTAGTGACGCAAGGGATACGACACTTTTAAATGCCGCGAGCGCGCTTCCCCAAAGACACGAGGGATAGTAGCGCGCATGAATTTTTGTTTAACGTTTTAGCAAGCTAACCAACCCGCTTCACTGGGTGATATTGAACTTGATGATGAGTCAGTGAAATTTGTTTTATTCCAGCCGGCCACTTACTGTAAATGAAGGGAAAGGAAAAATCTCCTGAAACCAGAGAATGCATTCTTAAAGAAGAAACCACAATCACAGTTCAGGGATATGCAGAGAAATACCACAGACTGGATGTATAATGAAGCGAATAGCTTAAAAATGATAATTTAGGTCTCTTATTTAAATAGTCCGTGTTGTTTCAAGTGGGGTTTTTTGTTTTGTTTTGGTGTTTTTTGTTTTTAATGGGACAGCAAATTAAAGGCCAAGATATTTGACATGCCACATGTTTACCTTAATTTTTTTTAAAAAGTGGAATTACCACCTTGAGATTGTATGCTTCCGCCATCCAGTCAAGTTCTGTTTATGCTGCGAGTCCAGATATATGTTACGGAAGAGGACTAGATATGTAGGACTTTGAATTTACACCAAAGATTATTACCACCAATTTAGTTCACCTTTGACCCCTCAGGTAAATATTTTCATCTTGTGTCAAATCCCTTTTATATTTATGGTTTAAATTCTTAAATTATGGACAAAAAACACTTTTTGTGAAGTCAGTTTATTTCTAATGGGGGCTTTCGATTCTAAGTATTTTCAAATGATTTGATTTCTGTTTTGAGTTTTTTCGTTGTCGAGTCCGTTTTGTTTCTGTTTGACTCTTTTCAGTTTCACTATTATTTTTACTATTATTTTGCATGGAGGGGATTTGTCAGGGGCAAAATGAAAGGTTCTGACTCAGTACTGCAAGACAAACAGCATTTTTTGAGCAGCAGACTAACAAGTCTCTAACCAACAAGACAAGTCTCAACAGACCTTAGTACCAAAGCCTCATCAGGAAGGGTGTGAAACCAAAACTGAGCAAACTGACAAAAGATCAAATCTTGTCCAATATATGTATATATTTATTTTAGAAGCATAGTTTTTATTTCACATAACAAAAAACAAACCCAGAATGGCTCAGGTTACAACTATTACTGACTGGGAGGCGTAAAAAACACACATTTGATGAATCTGATTTGTAGGCCTCAGTCTGGACTGACAGTATGGTGAATTTTGTCTCAATGTAAAATATCACAAAGTCTGTCTATCACACTTGTTTGTGTGGGCTCAAAACAGTAAAGTTTTCCAATTTGCCAGGAACACGTCATATGAGCTGAAAAAATAACCACAGAGGCAGCTGAGCTCATCGCCCCCAACTGATCTGAGAAAGTCCACGAGGACGCCCACGCCCTGCCCACACACTTTCTTTCATTTTCAATTTCTCACACTTGTTTTATGTATTCACTTCAGGGTTTTTTGGTGTTTAAGAGCAACGATATTCGTTCACACCCGCCATAACCTGACATTATGGGCCAGGAAAGGGTTTCATCCACTTTTCTGTCTGAAATCTGGCTCTGACTGAATTATTTTTAAAGACTACAAAACAGTCAAATAAATAAATAGGTTGAAAAAAGAGCAAGTATTTCCCCCTAAATACCACCTTTCATGATCAACAAATAACAAAGCTGGGATTTCCCCAGCATGCACCACAGTGGCTAATGTCACTTTATAATGTCATTTTGGTCAGCTGTTATCGAAGTGTTAGCTTTAATGCCCTTCTGTAAAGAAAAAGAAGACACTGTGGTGAGTCCTGAGTTCCCCATGGTCGTGCTTCTCTTTTACAGGGATTCCCATGATGAAACACACAGAATTATTTTATCATTCCACTTAAAAACCAACAGGAACAGAAACAAATGTGGGTTAAAAAGATGAAATGCAGCAAATTCATCATCAAGCGGAATGATCAATGATCACAGACACAAAGAAATACAGAGTCTACATGCACAACCGTTATCCTGTTTATGAGCAGATTTGTACAGAAACATCCTATACTGTTTTTTATAATGTTATAATGTTTTTATATCCCAAATATAATCAAAACCTGCATACTAGTACACACTCTGTCTGAATAAATACACTATTCAAGGTTCTCCAGAGCCTACTCTTCCTCTTCTGTGAAACAAAGGACCACAAAAAACAGTAAGAGCTGACTTTGCATTCATTCTCTCCTGGCTGTCTATCTCAATGGCAGCCTATTACAAATACAATAACACTTAAGGCATTAATGAAGATTTTATTGATTTTATTACTGCTATACTCAGCAGCACACACACACACACACACACACACACACAGATCTGAAGCCTATCCTCCTTTCTCTTTATGCTTATCTTATTTCTAAATTGATAAAGACATTTCATTGATTGTTAAAGGAAGAGGAAGCAGATAAAAACAAACACTGTAGATGGTCCTTGAAAGGCCAGTACATTCATTAATGGTACTTAAAATGAGGTGATTTTCAGAGAGAGAGTGTGTGCGCCTTTCAGAGGCAAGGTCCAGAGACAGTGCTCTTGTGTCACAGTGTAGAAGGTCTGTCCAAAGTCGGCTCCAGAGCTGCAGGAGAGTTCACGGCTCCCAGGCTATAGGACCACAGAAATACCATCAGCATCATGCTGCATGTGCTTTGACAGATGAGATTTATTACCAGTAAGGTGGTCACACCACTGACCTCTCTATAATACCGTTGTTACACTGTAGCTCCCTCACCAGAATCTCCATTTCCTCCTTCAAATGGTGCATCCTACAAAAAAGAAAGAAATACTGCAATGGCAGTCGGGAAATGTCTTAATTTTACAGACACACACACACACCTGGAGACCATCTGGTCATTGTCTTTGGGTATGACTGCTGGCTGTTGTTCTGGTCTTTTGGACTGCAGAGTGTAAAGGATTCTGTCCATAACCTGAGGACGACAAATGACACATGACATAGTCACTGACATGCGTGACATCACTAATACAATAACTAGTGAGCACAAACAAAAAGGCAGCAGAGGAAAAATGCATGTCAGACTCCATGTTTATGCATAAGGTATGCAAGCACAGTCATGACAGGAATAGTCAAGACTGTGTCTCCTAGGCATGAAAAGAGGGATACTGACCTTATTCTGGCACTGCTCACTCATCTCTAAGTCTGCCATTAAGCCTGCAGAGAAAGAACTGAAGTCCTGCAGTCGGGTCTGCATCTCCAGCATAAGGCTGCAAACAAATGTAGAAGCACACTTGAGTAAACTGAAGTGGTAACAGACAGGTTTTCAGACCCACACCCACCATCCTGCACCATTCTTGGAAAGACCACCCTGCTTTCAGTTATTAAACACCATCATTAGGCTGGTAACTAGGCAGGGTTAAAGGCTCAACGACCTCATGGAAATAACTTTTCCTTCAAATTTTTAACCATCGAGTGAATGCCAAAAATGTTGTTCACCCTTGTGTCCTTTGGGCCTCGCACTCCTTCACCTTCTTTTCCTAAGCCAGAGTTTCCTGTTGCTCCAGTTATTCCACTACCTGCCATGGGAAAGCTATCGCTGGCCACACGAGTAAACAAAAATGCTATCCTGTTCCTGTTTTAGTTGCTCCAGCATCAAGTAATTTTCCACGGAGATTGGATACCCACTGACAGACAGTGCTGCCAAATGACAGAAATGCTTATAGATAAACAATCGTGGTGGTGTTTTTTTGCATTTTTATTGTCCAATCACTTTATAACGATGATGAAAGATAATTTTAAAAAAGCATTACTGACAAAATTATAAATGTTTGATATGGGAATGTCAAATGCTTATTTTAAATGCCTGTTTTTAATGCTTTAACAGGGAGTTTATTGGGGTAGCCCACCCCTTCCTGAGCTGGGTTCTACTGTTGGTTTCTTCCTGTTAAAAGAGAGTTTTTACCTTCCATTCTTGCCAATTGTTTGTTCATGTGTCTGTGTGTGCAGAAATGAGTAAATAAGAGGGGCATCTCAAGTTGAGCAGCGTGGAGTCAAAGTCAGAGAGGAAAGGCTGAGATGGTTTGTACATGTGCAGAGGAGGAACAGTGGATATATTGGATAAGGGATGTAGAATATGGAACTGCCAGGCACGGGAAAAAGAGGAAGACCTCAGAGAAGTCAAACCTTAAGATTAGTCTTAAAACCTTCCTTTTTGATAAAAATTATAGGTAGGACCCTGAATTCTCCCTTAGTCACGCTGCAATATGCCTAGGCTGCTCGGAGCCTCCTATGAAAAACTCACCTTTTTCCCTGTCCATGTGTTTAAACAGCACTCTGATGTAATCATTAATTATTATTAATCTGTGGCTCTCTTCCACAGATTTCCTTCCCTCACCCCCAGCTGGCAGATGGCTACCCTTCCCAGAGCCTGGTACTTCAGGAGGCTTTTTCCTGTTAAAAAGTAGTTCTTCCATCCCACTGTCGCCAAATACTTTCTCATTGGGAGTTTTCGGTTTGTTGGTGTTTTCTCTGTGTTATTGTAGTTTTTTAACCTTAAAATATTAAGTGCCTTGAGGCAACTCTTGTTGTGATTTGGAGCCATATAAATAAACCTGAAGAAAATTTCACTGGATTCAGCTGAAATCCAGCAACAAATTGCAGATGTCTTTCTTCATGGTGGAAGTAAGAATTTTTTTTTCTTTGTGTGTGTTTGGAACACATATTGTGTATTATAGAGGGTGGATAACATCTTTGCTTGCTGCTGGTGATGCTATCGTCCAAAGGAGGACGATTTGGAGTAGGGAGCGAACCACCCAGCCTTATTATGGTCATTACTTGAGCCAAAAAGAAGGATAAGCCACCATGTATTCACTGGATAATGACTTGTCAATCACAATCGTTTGTCTGCTCAAGGTGGCAAAAACTCTAAGTTTGAGGCTTCACAAGCTGCGTGGCTCCACCCATCTTTTATACCATATATGTTTTTAACCTGTATTTTAAATTAAAATGTTTCTACTCTACTTAAACACATTTGAAAGACAGAGAATCAAAGTGCATAAAGTACATAACCTGTATTCCATGTTACACAAACATACAGTGATGATGACCAGGGTTAATCAATAACATACAATATCAGCTCTGATCAACTGTTTGAATGACTGTAAAGGTTATTTTAATGAAAGAGTAGCTTGCTCTGACCTGTTCCATGTTTTTGCTGAGGCTAAAACCTCTTTGTATTTCTGCACGCAGTCTTCTCTGAACAGAGATTTCACTCGCTTAATGTGGCTCGACAGGTGGATTCTGTCAAGGAAGAATGACAAACAGATTACATGACAGCGCAGGTACTTTACAGGCTGGGGCACAGCTGTGCGAACACAAATCCATAATGACACACACGCACTCACTTCTCAAACTTGTGGATTTGCTCATCATTGTATGCTAGCTCTGTGGGAAAAAGAAGAAATCTGTCAGATGAATAATATGAAACACAAACAAGAAATTTATAGTATCTATAGAGAAGTTATGCATACTGCCGGTCAGCCTGTCTTTACGATAATGCTGATGAATTGCAGTTATCTTCTGTAGCAGCATTTCTATCTTCTGGCAGCTATAAGAAAAGAAATTAGTTCTAATAAACACTTATAATAAAACCAATTGTCCATCCTGCAGTTTTGAATCCCTGCCCCCGATAGTACCTCTTATCATTGGCCAGAGTCTCTGCCAACTTGGCCTGTTCTATCTGTAGTTGATCTAGTCGGTTCTGAAACTCTTGGATACCAGCGCTGTACACAGGTAGGTGATGATGAACCTGAGGAGACAAGCATCTCAGATTCTTACACCCAATACATCAACAAAGCACAAATCTGTGCAATCAGTTGAGATTCAAGCTCTCGCATTTAGGGGATTCAATATGAGACGCATCAAATATAAGCTATGCTGTCTGCCTGTCTCTCGTGATATTGAATTTCAGTCAACTGTGAGGGAACTCTAACTTGTTTGCATACCAGGTTTAAATCTTACTATAACACTAAGGCAATGTGCCCGTTTATGTATAAATTCATAATAAACCTAAATTTAGCATCCTCTAAAATTTAGTACCTTATAATTCTAGTAGCAACTAAATATCCCTCTCAAAGACACACAATCAGTGTTAATATTTACCAATAGGTAGCATAAAAAGCAGGATGATTATATCTGCTTTCCCTCTATGATGTTTTTAGAATAACAGCATGTAAAATCAGGTGCACCACAAACTGCAGCATCCAGTACCACTACTACAGTGCCAGCAAAAAATATTAAACCTTCACAAAGACAAGACGTAATTCAAGTTTTAATTGGGACCTGTATAACTGCATCAGTCGAGCTCGTCTCTGTTTTTTGCTCTTGGTACTCACCTGCCGCAACCTTTGACCATTAGCAGCTGAGCCTTGATTTTCTGAAGTGTAAGGGCCTCTAAGAAATGTAGCAGATATTAGAGGAGAAAGGAAGGTTATAGGTTCGAGATGGCATTATTACAGTATCAGGAACATCAGAAATGTTTTGTGTCTATGTTTACACAAGATCTAGACTCATTTGTCAAGATAAAAAAAAAAAAAAAAACCCCATCTACCTCAGGTAACAAGTATGCCTGAATTATTGCAAACAAATTGGTGTAAAAGTGCACTTTACCATCTCGAGTGCACTTTTACAGAATTAATTTTCTGTATTTATTCTAAAAACACTTATGGGTGCCAGTGCTACCCTTCAACCTTCTAGTAGATACACTGAATGTATTCATTTGAAAATCCCAGGTGACTTCCTTCGTGAGTTATCACATTCACAAGATTTCCAGAAAACTTGCTACAACAATAATATCTCTTCAGCCTTTTACAGCTTAGGGTTAAAAAGTGTGCAGACAAACTTACAGCGTGCGAATCCTGTGTTCTGCATTGAGGCAGGACTGCAGTCTAATGGTGACCATGGCAATACTGTGCAAGGCTTCTCTGCACTCGTTGCGCAATTTCATTCTAAGAAACAAGAAAAATAGGAAAACACAGAACATAAACCGAAGGGAAAAAACACCCCGGAGGCACAGAATTCCAAGAAGACTAACAAATAATTTTTATCTGTGTTTGTGTCTCACATGTAGCTGTAATATCCCTGCAGCAGCAGCTCCCGGTGCCTGTGGAGCAGCTTCACTATCCTCAGATACTGGTGGACTACACCTACTACAATCTAAAAATAAAAGGGGATCAGAGGGAAAAAGAAGGCGGATATGAAAAGTGTTTAGTATATAAATAATATATTAAATAATATTTTAAACTAATAACAGGGAGCATTTACCTTGGAGAAATTGTAATCTGCCATGACGTCAAACCTGGCCGGGATGACGGGACTCTCTGCTGCAGAGGACAAAAGAAATACATCGCAAAAAATATATAATTCATGAAAATGTGTAATCATGTCTGTGCAACTGTGTGACAACAACTGCATGCTCACATATTTCTAGTGTGATTGCTATGTTATTAAACCAGCTAAAATATTTCTGTTGAGACAGAAACCGACACCTTCTTTTCCTCAAAACTTAACACATACATATTTCAGTTATGCAAGTCTCGGTCTTACGTTCTCTGAATGGCAGGCTGGTGTTTGCATCAGGTGCATAGGTGAGCAGAAGGAGGGGCTGAGAAGGTGAAGTTCGTGGAAGATTGACCACCTTCATGCTGCCCTCCAAGAGCAGGTCATGTCCGAGGTACATGAGATGTTGTTGCTGTACCCCTATACCTGTCTGAGACGCCACCTCTTCGAAGAAGATTGATACTCTGGTTGAGAAGAGGGACAGATTTTATTTTTATTTTGTCAGACACATTTTTAAATTTAGGGAGCAAGTTTGCCTGGTCGCTGCTGCTTGGAGTGAAGCTTATTTAGTTAACTTCTTTTTTTTTTTGTCACACAGTTTTCTTCTGGTTTTGGAGGGTTTGAATACCTTTTTGATTTGTTCTTGTCATTGGTGTTTTTCTTATTAATGTACAAATCCCCACAAATAAAGTGTATTAAATCTAAGTGATTACATGTGTCAGTAAGTCTTTTAAACCTTTAGTTCGCTTCATAAACAATGACAAAATAATAATGGTCAGATTACCATAAAGCTGAGTTGCAGACATAGTTTTATACAAAAATTAATGTAAAATAATTGTTAACAGTATTTTTTTTAGCTTTTTGTCTTTTTTTCAGTGCCGGCAGAGACAAAAAACAGGAAACGTTGGGTCAAAAAAGATGAGGAAATAGCAGCAACAATGCCTTACAGTTTTGTTTGCATAAAAATCACCATCCTCAAATTACAAACGTAACATACAAATCTGCTCTGTCCTTAAACGCTCTGAGTTCTACTGCGCAGATTCAATTAACTGAGAGTGAAAGGCTTTAAAAAAGCAATTTGAGATTACAGATATAATCCACAGCTCAGCACAGACTTTACTGGCATTACCACTTTAAAACTATTACACATATTACACCTCATTATTCTGCAAGTTCTGCTGCTGCATATTTCTTGTATAAATTCCAGAAAACAAAATGGTTTCACGTCATTGTCAGTAACAAATGCAACCTCTCATCGAGATACTGAGCTTGCACTACATTTTTTAATAAACAAAAACAGCCAAAGAAAAAAAAGGGCCACCCATAAAGGCCTCTGCAGACATACGTGTTGTAGTGGTGTATGTAGATACAATGTGCCATGGCCTGCTGCAGAGAAAAGAGGTGAACTGCTTGCCGCTGCAATATATCTGTGGTGGCTGTGAAGAACTGGTCAAAGCACCAACACTTTTCCTGGTCAGCCTCCATTATACCTGCTAGTACTGGAACCAGCTGCACCCTTAGACCCCTACAGCCACAGAGACAGAGAGAGCAAGGAAAGGGAACAAAGAGAGACAAAAAAAACATGAGGGTTTGATGGTGACAAGGAACCGTGTGTATAAATAGGATTCAGTTGTTTTTATTAGGTGGCATACTGTGACAGCTGGCAGCTGTGAGGTAGGTGATAGCTCCACTCTATAGGTCCGCCCTCTGCCCGTTGTATTCCAGCTATCGCCCCCATAGGTTTCTCTGTGGTTATTTTGAACCTACAAAACAAAAACCCCCAAATGGGTCAGAGGAAATACATACATATATGTCCTAAGGCACAGTTACTGATATAGATCAAGGCTGGCACATGTACGGATGTTAGCTGTGGTTTCAGTCAGGGGCTTTAAGACCTCTAATGTATTAACTTACATAATGGGCTTGTTCCTTCGTGGTCCTTCATATGGTGTGAAGGGAAGACTCCCAGTGGCAGCGTGGTATAAGGTCACACCAATACTCCACAGGTCGACACTCACCCCGTAAGATTTATGATGAGGCTTACGTAGCACCGCACGCTCATACATGTCTGGGTGCTACACGCACACAAACAGACACACACATGAAGAAGAGAAAACACAGTCAAAGCACCTTCATAGTGAGCCACAGTGCGCCATCTCTATCCAGCGCTGTGTATCAGTCAAGTCTACATAGTTCACCTTTTGTTCTGATAACTCAGCGATTTCCAAAGTATCGGCTGGGGCCCCCTGGTGGGGTGCAAAGGTACCACAGATGGGCCGCAGTAGCGACAGAAGGTCAGTTTGAAATTCCTCAGATGCATGTACTGTTACATATTTATATAAATATATTTATTTATATAAAAAGTGAATTAAAACTGGTGATAAAAGCTTGTGAGTTTGTGATATTACTCATGACTATGGCCTAAAGTCACTGCTCTTGTATTGACGTTTGTGCGCCAGTGGCAGGTGGGTCACACATTGGCCTTAATACACTGCGTATGACTGGGTAGCATTTGAAATTTATAGCCAACAGCCTGTGTTTTTATGTTTTTCTGATAAAATATTCAAGAAAATATATCACTTGTATTTTGATTAGTAAGTGAAGATTTAAGACTGGATGAGCCCCATGAAATTTTCTGCTTTTTAAGTGGGCTGCAGCACTTTTGATTTTAGGAATGGTTGTTATAACTAATAAATTTGACCACTAGATGGCTACCTAGTCCTGATCATGTAGGCTGCCTTTAAATATTCAAATTTGGGCTCCTGAAGATTGTCATTCAAATGTCACTTGGATACTGTCCACTTTGCTGTGAAACCAGACCCTGGTAACAAAACATTTTCACATCAACCTCAGGTTAAATCACTCGCAGACGTGTTGGTCTCAACCTAATCTAACAAAACACAGAGATTCAAATCAGAGTTTACAAGGTAAGATGTTCCATTGGGGAAATTGGGAAAAGCAAAATAGTTTAGTGGGGACAAGGCTGCATGCCCAGTCCCGAGTGCTGAAGGAAGCATTTTAATTATTGCAATATGAAAGTGTATCGATTTAAAGCTTTTACTTTAAAATCAACACTCCTTGCGAACATGTTATGTTATATACTTTTTAATGACCCCAGTCTTTAGATGGGAATGAATGCACTCTTTCACCACTGTCCCTACAGTAAGCCAGTAAAAAGATTTTCTGTTGGAAAAACTCATCATGATAAATGTTTTTTACTGTAGTGCAAATGGAGCATAAATGCAACGGACCATGTCAAGGCCACCTGCAGGCTAACCCGAACCTGAAAAAAATGATATAAGGCAACTGCATGTCCACCTTTTTGCTAGAGACAAAATTCAGTAACACAGCAGGAATGTCCAGATGTCTTCTATCATTTCACCTGATCTATTTTTATATCTTGATATTTAAATTACTTCAAAGATTTAAGTGAAATATGGTGAGAAGATACAGAGACTTCTTTAATGTCCTGTTTTATTAAATCTGATGCATACAAGGTTTTTATATAAAGATACTGCAACACAACGTTTTCTCTAAGAAACTTTTTGTCGCTCTTTGTCCAGGCTCGATCACTTATTTTTGACCCCTTGAGGCTGGGTTTGTGTCTCCTCCTGGTCTCAAACTGGGGATGTTTTGCATCTAATGCTTGTTTTATTCTTTAGCCAGGATAGTGGACCTGCAGAGAGCGCTTGCTATCGATAGAATCAGTGTAAAAAACATGTATTCCAGTCAGTCTGTGGGCTACTCTTCCCTGTCCTGTTGTTCGTCCCTCAGACAAAAACAATGGAAAGTATCCACTACAGCTATTGTCTATGCTTTTCCTGCTGTATTTTTTTTTAATCTTTGATTTTTTTTTTTTTCCACATTATACCTTTTCTATTCTGGTCCACTCATCAGTGAATCAGCATTCGATTGACTCCTAGGAGATCTAAGTCCAGTAGGATTTTGAAGGACTGCACGGCAGCACGTGTGCAGTGGCTAAAAACTCCTCTGTTTGCTGTCCAAATGTACATCTGCTGATATCCCAGCGTTGGTGTTGTTCCTACATCATCATAACAGTGTCGGTCAGCAACCACCACCGCAACTGACCAATCATGTTGTCTGAGCATTCAGTTAGCATTAGCCAAGCAGTTAGCTAATCAGGGCTCTAGACTAACTTTTTGCCACGGTTGCACTGGTGTGCCTAACTTTTTTCCTTAGGTGCACCAGCACAAAAGTTAGGTGCGCCCAAATCTTTCACCCAAATCTTTCAACCGCATTGCTTAAGTCTGCAGTTTTACATGTTCGCTTTTTTTTTTTTAAATTGCTGCCCATACAGACAATATTGACTTGTAAAAGATTAACTAACAATCTTGTCAGCACAAAGTTCTTTATTTGGAGCACAGTTCTACAAGAAAGATAAGTTACTGAAAAAGTCCTTGTGCTTAAAGTGCTTTGGCACTTTGCCACTCTTTGGCAATATTGTAGGCAATGTTAAACTTAATCATGCCCTCGGCCTCCTCTGACGACCTGTTTCCTGCTGCCTGCCGCTGAAAGGCAGTGGGGAGAGGGGACACTTGGGCAGTGCATTTATCGCAGCATATAATGTGTTTCTGGGTACACTGTGCTTTCTCAGCATTTCAGTTCGAAACATATTAGCACCAGTCACAATTGCAGTATTGCCGGCCATGGTCCTTCCACACTCACGACAGTAAATGCAGTGCATCATGCTATCAGCTTTACTGTATCTTAGCCAGGGAAACTGGTCAAGCCACTCTCTTCTATTGTATACACTTTCCCCCTTTTACTTTCAATGGGCTCTGGCTCGGAGTCGATCGTATCTGATGCTGTCTCCGGACCAGTGTTTGACATAAACTGAGAGGTCGATGGCTCCGTGTCAGAGCACTGGCTATGAATTTCAGGCGGATCAGGCCTGAACTTAATGAAAAAGTTATCAATCGTTCTTTTCATCTTTTCTCATTACCCACAGCTACATCCACCTCTGTCGGGCCTAGGTTACTCACTAGGGCTGGGTATCGTCACTGATTTCAATAATCAATTCCGATTCACAATTCACAAGATTCAATTTTGACTCAGACAGTCAGAAATATTATACTTCTGATCATTTATCAGTACTGACACTTGTGAGACTTCATCAGAGGTGTAAGCATCACAGCAGATGCCTTTCTGTCAAAGTAACTGAGGATAAAACACAGAAAAACATGAAGGAGATTTTCCTGGCCTGGCTTTTTATAGCAGATAACCTTAAAAATATTCTGCAGTAGATCAAAAACGGAAGAAAACCATGAATCAGCATGTAAACATTACCTAATGCTGCTGAAGTGAAGCAGAGCGAAGTTACAGAGGTTTTATTAAAGACACAGCATCGGTGCGACCTAGGATTTTTTTTAGTCGCACCATTGAGAAATTAGGTCGCATGTGTGACCTAATTGGTCGCACTCTAGAGCCCTGCTAATACTCCTATCACAAGCAAATCAGCACTAAAAACAATAAACTGTAATCAGTCTTCACTTATTCGAAGATCCCCAAAGTATTCAGGAAACCTGGCAGAGGTATGCTCAGTGAGTCCGCTATCTTACCAGATACTCTTCGGTTCCATAAATGGAGACAAACTTCTCGTCATCTTCGAGCTCTCTTGCTGCTCCAAAGTCTGTCAGCTTGTAAACAGACCTGCCGTCCTCCCCAACTTGCCGCATGATGTTCCCTGGCTTAATGTCCCGGTGCACCACTCCATTTTCCCGCAGGTGATTCATACCTTGCACTGAAGAGAACAGGGTTTGGAAAGTTTCAGAAACAGGTGCATAAAATTACAGACCGATACCACATATACACACCCACCTATACACTGCAATACTGTGAGGAACTCTGTTTCAGCGAGACCAAAGGCGTTTTCCGGCTCCTCGAGCAGGCTTAGGAGACTCCCTCCTGAACAATACTCCATCACCAGCACCTTTTGTTTAGAGGGCAGCTGAAAGGTGAGGGATTAACTGTGAGGTGTGCTTCTTTTACATGTTGCTAATATTTTTCTTTTTTTTTAAAAATATAGATATCTTTTTGTATTCTTACCTCTTCCACGGTGAATAGCTTGATAATATTGCTGTGGTTGAGCTTCCGGAGCATCTCGAACTCCCTCATCTGGACCTCGTGGGGGCGGTTGTAGCTCATTATGTTAAACACCTTGACGGCCACCAGTTCACCCGACCTCTGCAAACACGCATGCACATTTGCATCACAGATACATCACAGCATTGCGTAAATGTGTCAGCAATCAACAGCATCTCTGAAACCACAGCTTTTCTTATCGTACATCCTGGTATTGCTCTGAGCAAAAGAAGAAGAAGAAAAAAAGCAGGCTGAAATTTCAATAATGACGGCAGCACTGATGTGAATGACTTTTCCTGTGAGTACGATGAGATGATAAAACCATCCGGTGGTTACCTTATGGCGTGCTTTGTAGACGCTGGCAGTAGCCCCCTGCCCGAGGACATCGTCTAAAGACCACAGGTAGCTTATTGTACTGGCTGTCATACCCGACATACTGGAAGAAATGAGAAGGGAGGGTTACTATTATTAGAAAAGCCTTGGGAGACAGAAACAAGGTTATTCAATCATAAAACAAACAAATGCTGAAATAATAAGGTTAGTATCGGATAACCGTACGGCCAGCTGTTGTAGTATTTGTCAGTGCATTGCCATACTGCAAATTCTGGTGTTGATCTGATACCAAGTAATGCAGGGCCAGCATTACCAGTATAGATACTTTTGACTTGTAAAGGTACTTTACCTGGGGTACAGCAGTGTGTCACTAAATCACGGTGGTTTTTACTTTCTACAATAATTAGTTGATAAAACAAAACCTTTCGGCTTTTCATTTATTGTGAAACTGGGTTGTTTTTTTTTTTGGAGGCCTGAAATGTAAATGTGCCTGTCTGTAAAGCACTTTTGGTCGTCTTTTATTAATTAAAATGTGCTGTAGGCTATAAATAAAATCAATGTGACAGTCAACACAACAAGGTTCAGACATCTTTCCTACTGCATGACAGGCTCCAACCCACACCCGAGACACTAATAAGGTTAAATGGAAGAAAAATGTTGGCTAGATTGATGTTTGAGGTAGGGGTTTTTCATATTTCTAAAATAAATAAATCATTTAACACAATGCAGTGGGCTACATGTCAAACTGAGAATAGAAAAAAAGTATCGATCCTGTATCGATCTGACACCAATACCGGCATTGGCGTCGATACTTTCAATTTTTGACTCGATCCGCCCACCTCTAGTATTTGCATTTATTCATTTATTTATAATTTTTTATTAGCTATAAAAAGGCTAGTTGAGTTCATGTGATCACAGCAGCCATTTTTCCCATTAAAAGCAGGTGTTATATGAATTAAAGCTCTGTCAGTAGACAATCACCACTAACACGGTTATTTACCTTTTACTAAACTTCTACATCAAAGGCTCTATTAAAACGACGTTAATACGCGGTTAGCTACTTGAAACTAGGTGTTTAATTAGTCTAGCAGGGCTCGCGTTACTAACCGATGTAAGAGCTGTAGCCGTAGCTCACCTGGACCCGGTGCTGCTGCTCGTCAGGCGTGCTTTAATTTAGCCCTGACGGTAACGTGACAGGAGCAAGAAAACAGCTTTTCCCAGCCGTGCCGCCACAAATAACTGCTGGTGATGTTGGTTACTGACTCCAACTGCCCTGTGGGTTACGGTAAATCCAGCTCGTCTGAAAACAAAATACGCCTACGTGTGAAACTTCTTCCGCAGTTAGAAGCAGCTTTCATACCTGGAAGGGCTCCTTTCCGAACAGGTGAGACGCGGAGAGGAGCTGCTGCTGGAGACGGGCTCAGTGTGCCGGGGGTCACTTTTTGTAACGGGGATCCAGGAGGGTTCGTTCAGAGCCAGCAGCTGGCCGCATTGCTCTGCGGTGTTATGATTTAGGAAGTGCGGACTTCACGTTGTGGGACGGACTTTAGATGAAGGCGGAAATGTAGTTTCCCTCTGCGCCTGTGTGAGTGTGACTGCCGTGAGAGTACGCAGATCAGATCAGAGAAACTGGGGCTGGAAAACCCTGGAGCCAATATGTAGGGAATATGTTTGTGTTAGAGGGAAGTTGTAGCAAAAAATAAATAAAAAAATAAAAAAATTGCTACTCTCTTACATAACCATACAATAGTTTTAAGAGTATTTGGCAATGAACTCTCTTTTTTTTATCTCTATGCATTTATTTGTGCAATTTTGCTCCTTTCACCACTGACTTTCCCAAAGAATTAGATTAAAATGAAAACTGGCCGCTTAATTTTGCTGTTTGCGTGTTTTTAGCACTTTATTAACAAGTTTTTCATTACTCCTCCTTAGCATGCCATTTGTGTTATGTTTATCCACCTGTTACTGTTACACTGCTGTACATGTTGTAACTATGTACAGCTGTCACTCCTACTACATCACTGCTAGCATTAATCACAATCATAATAGTATCAGATCTGGATTTATAAATGGCATACTAAGGAGGAGTAATGAGATATAAATGATGAGTCAAGCATTTGCTAATGGAAAATATGCTGTAGTCAACAGGATTTACTGAAGGGGTATAAAGAAACTACTTATTTTGCAATCGTCTTTATTACTGTGTTATTGTAACTACATTGCAATCCATCCAGTCCTTCTCGGACCTTTTTAGACTGATGGCAATATGATATTTTTCAATACTTTAATAAAATATTGATAATTGGTGTCCCTGTATAAACATAATATCACCACACAATGCTACATTGACCCCCCGCCCCCATCCCTATCTGACAGTATCCTCTTTTCTGCCATATTTAAAAGAGATTTATATTCCACCTCACTGTGCAGCTCTCACTTTAGTCTGAAATATTTAAATCCAACACACAACTTTATTGTTCATTTTATTTTCTTAATGACCACAAAAATCATCTTCATTTAATGTTCATATTTGACCAACTCTTCGTCTTTTCTAATGTTGAGGATATAATAATGCATTCATCCATCTTTCTGTGTGGCACTTTGCAGAGTTCTTTGAGGGTTTTTGAAGGGATTTTCCAACTTTCTTAACATTAAATCGATGAAACTCCCCTTTGGACTTACAGCTGTATCTTTGTGCCGTGGATATTTGTTCTTTCGCACATTAATGCACAATAGTAAGACGTAATAAACAAATAACAGTGGACAGACATAAAATTGGAATTAACGTTTTAAAGAACAACTTCCTGGAAGTTTCATGTTGTCAATTTATTGTTACAAACAAATCAAGAATCTTTATAGCAAGCAATGTTTATTAAAAAAAAAACAAAAAACAAAAAAACAGATCTACAACAAGAACTACACGTGGAATATTATATAAGGCCTATTTGATTAAACTACTATTGCTATTACTGTACAATATTGTACCAAAAAAAGAGTGTACCTCTGTAATGTACAACATTGTATTTACAAAGTAAATCTGAACACAGGATTCTCCAGTAATACAGAGACAACTATAAATAGATTTGACATTACAGTCTTTTTTTTTTTTGTGTGTTTTGTTTTTAAGTTCTGCCATTTTCAAACTGACACAAAAATGCATATGTAACAATATTCAACGCCTACATTATCATCCCCACACAGTTAGTCCACATGCAAGCCAAGTTGTTCAAGTGCACGATGATTGATTTGAGATCAAAAGAGGCTCCCAGTTCCCTTTGGACAGCACAACTGGGACAAAACACACCAACCACCCACATGCATGGTGTGTATGTGCGAGAGTGTTTGTGCCGACAATGTGATTTAATGTTTTCTGCACCACAACCACACACACAAACACACATGCACAAGCGCACAATCCCTCCAGTTCTCATGATGAGGTAAGAGCAACACAAATACACCAGGTAACACACAATCAGTATACAGTGATTAAAAATAAACCTTAACACTAACAAGTCATTACCTGGGAGAGAGAGAGCATCCAGGAGTGCACTATGTGCTGGGTAATGTGAGTTTAGCATTTGTTCAACACAGTTACAAAGAAAAGGCTTTCTTTCTTGGATCTGGGTGAAGACAACTGGCAAACGAAGACATTTTAAGTATCCCTGTACGCTTTTTATCTGGTGACATTTATACAGTGCATATTTGTTCAGCACTTAGGCGGCCAGCACTCCAAAACACCGGAGAAGTTTCTGTGTGTCTCCAGGCAGTCGCTGTTGGTTGGCATCCATTTTTGCTTAGGCAAGGGCTGGGTGAGGTGCATACATACTCTGCCAATGCGTGCCTCGCACAGGAACACGCATGTGCATTTACCCAGGTGGCTACAAAACTCCACAATTTACAAATTCTGAGCATAAAAAACCCAACAAAAAAAAAAAAAAGACCCAAACGAGAATATAAACAAACTTTGCTTAAGAACGTATTCGATGAGGTGGTTGGTTGTGCTTTTATATAAACACACTCAGGAGGATTCTCAGCTCCATGCTTCCAGTTATCATTGTGATTATTAAATATACATACACACTGTTAGAATAATCAAAACCCTTTTTTTTACGGCTATGTTTGAAGGATGTCGTCAAAAGGAGCAAAATGTAGCTTTGTTTGGAGTTGGACTCGGACAGCTAGTGCTGCAGTGGCTGCTGTCAGCGGCCCCCCAGCATGCAAGGAAAACCTGAAAGGGGTTTAGCTGCCACAAAACAAAGCACTGCCACGCACATACGTTTGAAGAAAACGTAGGTTTGCATGTACAGTCCAACATTACATAGGAAAATGCTGGGTTTTCAGTGGTCCCCTACACACAAAACCGAGCTGCAGGAGACGAGCAGCACATAATGCCACAAACTACCAGGGTTTAGCATTTGTATTGCTTTACGTAGACTTAAAATTATTGTTGGCCATGTTATTTTATGCTCCTGTTGTGGTGCGAATACAAAAAAAATATTAAAAAATAAGAATATTTCCAAATCATATCGAACACTGAAGGAAAAAGACAAAGTAAAGCTCTCGATCACATGACTTGCACAGGTATTTGGACCAGTTTTCTTTTTTTTTTTTCTTTTTTGTTATCATCCCAAAAGTCTGCCTTTAACTCCAGCTTTCCACTTCTGAAGGAGCAGGTCAGTGTGTGAGTTAGAGGTTAGCATTTCACAGTCTGTTCTCTGAAATCTGGTCTGCTAGTCACGGGGTCATTAAAAAGATAAAAACGCTGTCTACTATACAAAAAACAAACAAATAAAAAAAAACAGTGCTTTTTATTCCTCACATAGATCTGTGTATAAAAGGCAAGTAACGCTCTTGCACGCCCACTCAAATGGAATTTCATACAACGCAAACTAGTGTATGCAAGCTCCAGGGCCTGTACGAGTCCACCCTGAGTCCTGCTCCCCTGTACAAGATTTGAAAATCCAGCAAAGTCTGGAATCTCTGTGGTGGCAAGAAGAAGAAAAAAAGAGAGAGAGAAGTGTCTTTTGCTTTATCAACGATAGTTGAGCTGTAGTAAAGCAGAGCTGCCAGGAGAGGGCAGATTAAAAACTTGACACTAAATTGAACATGGCATCATAAGGAACTCATCTGGACTCCAAGTAGTGAATGCTACATGTGAGAATTGGGTTAGGGGTCCTATGTGTAACAAGTGAAGTGCTTTTGGCACCTGACAGAAGAGCTGTAAGAATCTTAAGAGTTTGCAAGAATCAGGATTTCCATTTTGGGCTTAAGCAGGGCAAGATTTATCATTAGACTGGGGTGGAGGGGGAGGTGGAGGCGTGTGGGGGAGCGAGTGTGTGTGGCCTGCAGGTGGAGGAGGAGGCGTAGGGGGAACAGTGGAAGTTGGGGAGCCCATTGCTGGACTGCCGCTCCCTCCTCCACCCTTTGGGAATACCACCGGCTTGGGCCTTGTTGCTGGCGGGCGCGACTCTCTGAAGGAAGATAGGGATGAGGAGTGAGAGGTGGACAAAGAGGGGGACGTGGCAGAGGGCAGGGGGCTCCGTGGCTGGCTCTTAGCAGGGCGGAAGGAGGAGGGCACGTCGCTAGCTGAGGAGGCGCTGCGCTGGAGTGGATGGGCGTGTGAGCCTCCCTCATTGTCCCGCAACAGACGGGAGTGGAGTGGACTAGAGGGCTCTGAAGCTCCTCCTCCGCTTTTCAGCTGCTCCAGGGTGTCCAGCACCACGTCAGGGGTGTGTGTATGTTTCGGGGTGCTCTGTCTTTCCAACTTACTGAACTCATTTATGGTTGTTTCAGTGTCCTGTAACACAGGAATCAGACATAAAGTAAACACACACACAGACAGAAAGCTGAAATGTTCCAGATGTTTAAACTTGAAGCTGAAATGAAAGCAGTACCTGTGAGAGGGGATCCACCTGGGCTATGACTTCAGGGTCCAGTGGTCTGTGGTTGCTGAAGCTCTTGGAGCGCCCTGCTGTGGTCGTCTTCCGCAACTGTGGACTCTCCACCTAAAAGCGGCACAATGGCCTCAATTAAATGTTTTCCCAGACAGCAATAGTCCAGTCACTCCATGACTGCATACAAAAGACCAAAGGAGATCCAGTTACAGTACCTTGGTCTTGAGTGAGGAGTGGCGAGTAACTGAGTTGAGGATGCTATGAGCGCTCACGGGTCGCTTGTCCCCGGTTTCTTTTACCAGAGCACCGCCAACAGGAAGAGAAGCGGTCCTCACTCCTCCTCCGCCTCCACTGGTTCCTGGACTTGTGCTGTCGGTCTCTGAGCGGAACGTTCTTCTGATGTTCCCGGGCTCCGGCCGTTTCCTCAGCCTAAATGACACAAATGTTTTACTCATTTCTTTTCTATACTTCATTAGGAAATGTTGTGGGAGCTAATGGAAAAACAATCTGAAAAGAATAAAACCACACATGACTAATGTCACGAACTGACATCTGACTGAAACATATATATTATGAGACGTATCTGCACACGATACACACTTGTTCAGGTTAGCCAGATAGATGTCAGCTACGTGAGCTCCTGTAGGAGAGGCAGCACTGACTCGAGTGGGTACTCTATCCTCCAGCAGATCCCTGCTGTCCACGTCTGGCTTTGGACTTCCTCGCCCTACATCAGACCTGGAGAAAAAAAGGAGAAGAAAAAAAAAAAAAACGCAGCAAAATCGTGTTACTTCTGCTCTGCCTCTGTCTTGCAACAAACCTACAAAGGAGGGAATAAAATGCACACTGACACATCTGCAAGAAAAAGCTTATTTTAGAATCACTTTCTATCTATATAGCAGCTGCTCTTTACTTCCACGGGAACCACTAGCAGTAAAAAAAAAAACAGTCTTAGCTGCATTAAATAAATAATAGAAATCTGCCTTGACCTACTCTTACATTTATACCTGTATAAAAGAAATAAATTATTTCTCTATATAAATCCCAGATCTCATTGTAGTAATTTGCAATGCAGTTGCAGAACAGTTAGCAACAGCAAAGTGAACATGAGGTTCAGATTTTTGTGCTTGGGTAGCAGGGAGGGAAAATCCTTACACTAACGCAACAAGCCACTCTGCATGCTTGTATATACAACAGGCTAAGCTGAAGAGGAAATTGATCTGCTATGATATGCAGTCTGTATGACTGCACTTCCTTAACAATGGGGATTTCCACTGGACTAGTTTCTGTATTTACTCATGGTCAGTGTCTGACATCATTCCAGTTTATGCTTTTGACAGAGGCCTCTTTGTTCTCTGGGTAAAATATTATTATTGTAACCAACATTCATATCAGACAAAAATTTAAAAGTAACATCTAATTTAATAAATACAAAAGTCAGCCTCTTAAAATGTATGATGCTTATATTAAGATTAATTACTAGAACAGATCTTACGTGTCTTGGACCACAATATACTGGTGCGGCACCAGTCCATCCACTCCGTTGTGTCGTCCCTCCCACCAGTCATCAGAGGCTCGGTGGTACAGAAGCAGAGAGGCACCTTTCTTGAATGACAGCTCCCGACCGGTCCGGCCTGTATAATCAAACCTAGCGATGGCTTCGATTGGATCAGACTCTGAAACAGCCAAGGAGCCTGAGATTCAGAGAACGGCGGAGAGACACGGGACGTGGCAGAGGAGCGGAGGAGCAGAGGAGCCGCAAAAATTGAGGGAATAGAGAGGTGTAGGAGAGAGGAAGCCTGATTAGCGCATGGCAGGTTAGTGCTGTTTATTCAGTGACTGCAATCACGTTAAAAATTGCTGAGCAATAACAAAACAGATTAATGAGAGCAAGACGTGAGCTTGCACAAACAGATTTAAGCCACAGTAAGTGGTTAGGAAAGCATGAGATCTCTAAAACTAATGAAAAACAAGCCAGTACATAAAGTACATACAGTGCATGTAGTTAGTTTTGTATGTTACTTACCATCTTCGCTGTTGTGGCTGACAGAGACAGTGTCAGGTGCTGGCTCTTCCACAAGAGGGGGCTCACAGTGTGGAATGTCACTACAGTAAATGGAGAGGGCAGCAGGAGTCAGAGGATGCCATACTTGTCTGATAACTCACAATCTGAGCTCACGATCCTCCACAGAGTTATAACTGCAGACCAAGTTGTGGTCTGCAGTTATATAGAGCCTTTTAAGGTTAGACAGGTTCTACATAGTGCTTAACGCGGTGTTCACCCATTCTGAGCTGCCTGCCATAAAAAACAAATTAGGGTTTTGGAAGGTTGGTGAATTGAATGTAACAGAAAAACACTGACTGCTGGAATTTCTTTGTCATTTGCAGGGATTGTTATAAGATGTTTAAAATACTGAAATCAAACAATCGACTACCCTGTGGATATATTTTCTGAAGCGATATGACACAAACTCACAGAATCATTCTGGTCGATTCAAACAAAGTTAGCATATGCTAGCATGAATGTAGTCTCCATACTTTGTGTGACATAGAACAAAAGCTGCTGCGCCATGACATACAGTCTGTACAACCGGAATGACTGCCAGCAATCATAATAACTGGTGCCCGGGCTTGTCATTATAGTAAAACTGAAAGTAACCATTGTGTGCATTGTGGTGTGTGAGTGTGTACACGCTGTGCTCTGTGGTTAGGCGGTGCTTTCATCTTTAGTGTGACAGAGGGTAAGCTGATCCTCGTGGCCCCTTACCCAGAGTAGGGCAGACAAGCTGAGCCTCCATCACTCCCCGACAGCCTCTAAATCAACCCCCACTCCCCATTTCTGGCCTACTCATCATCTCTAAGTCCCTTCTACAGCAGTATGAAAAAACAATTGGAAAATATATCCAGTTAGCTTCAAGAAGCTTTAGCAATTTAAGTTTCATCCCATTGTGATTTGTGGGGTTTCTTCCCCAAGCCTCACCAGAAGTCATCCCCAGCTCCAGGAATAGTGTAGATGGGGCCTTGCAGGTCTTGCGGTCCAGGAAAGATGGTGTCATGGTGGATGATGATAGTTTTAATGAGTTCGTTGACATGGGCCTGGCAAGAAACCTGGTCATGACCCTCTGGGACAGACATCAGGGTGGGGCCAAAACAGATGGCCAGGTTGTAGGGGTCCATCATGTTGTCCTCGCTGTACTGAGACAGGCTGGGCAGAAGAGAAAGCAGAGTCTCAACATATAAACCCAAACAACCATGACAAGTCATTTATAACCTGGTGATGGAGAGACTCCGATGATGTGTGTGCGCGTTTCAGTGAGTGAGAAGAAGCAGGAGTTTAGGGGGTGACTGTAAATCACTCACGTAAAAGAAACTCCCCTTCTCCACATGAGCTGTCTGGGACCACTTGGTTTACCCATGAGTCTCAAATGTCAGGTCTCCCACACCATATTGCTTTTTACCCTTTCTCCTTTTAACTGAAGGGTTTTGTCACGGCTTTTAAGGACGGAGTGGACAGAATGGATTGCGTCTCTGCGTGCCGTACATGCACTCGCTCTTAGTTTAATATTTCTTTGAACTGATACACGATTAGTACCTTTGTTAAAAAAAGCTTTTCTGTTTGCCCTTCACTTTTTTTTTTAAAGAGATTGGATTTTTGGGTAGTGTGATGAAACTGAGCCCATTTCAGAATATTGGACTACTAAAATAAACTCAATGGAGGAAATTAATTAATTTCACAGAGAGGAAAGCTTACAGTGTCTTGAGTAATAAAGGGCTTATTATAGTTTCTTTTATGGACTTTTATGACCCCGAACTTGACTTTCCATGAAAGTTGAAGGATGTTTTGAGACGGCCATATAAAATCGGATGTTTACCAAATAATCAAGTGACTATAGGTCAAGTGGATCAGAACAGGGCTGCTTATAGTGACTATGTTGCTTTTACACATGGTTAAGCAAGTTTTAGATGGAGTAGATATTGTTTTTAACTATACTTCCTTTAGACTTTTGCTCTATGGACTCTTTCTGCATTGACTGATACTGAAAGTATATTTCTTCATGAATGAAGATTCAGTGAATTACTTAGATTTTTATACATTATACATACATTTTGAACTCTGTTGTCCAAATCAACAGTTTGATGACATTTAAGTATTAGCAGCAAATCTGTGATAGGTTTGCATGCCTTAGTTTTTTGCTGTTTGTTTTAAGATTAGTGTATCCACTGTTCCCACTGTGTCAGGGAGCAGGAGCGGGTAATGTGCGACACAGGAAGTGAAAACACCTGAATTCAAAGATTAAAAAGGTGTGGCCCAGTATGTTTCCCAACAAAGCGTTACACTAGACTGTGCTACCACATTAATACACATCATCTATGTTACGAAAGTTGCAGTTAGTGATACATCTATAGCTTAATCCCAAACATCTGGCCTCTGAGCGCTCTGGTACTCACTGGTTGAGGAAGGCAAAAAGGTATCTCATGATGATGAGGGTTTTACTTGGCAGGGACTGCAGAACCTTCTTAATATGGACTGCCCGCTCTGTGAGGCTCTCCATTGCTGAAAATTAAAATGAACCCCCATGAGATTACTCACACTCTCAAATTCATAAACACACAAACAGGCAAAAGGAAGTAACACTTACAGACACAGGATATGAGGTCATGGAAGACTTCTTTAGGGAAGAGGGCGTGATCCAGGCCTCTAAAGTAAAGCTTGAGCACGCCAGCAATTGAGTCCATGTCATGGTCATTTTGGTCCCCTGCGAGCGGGTCCTCACCTACACCGGATGAGAAGAGGAGGGACCGTGGGACACAACGGATAATAACGCGCTAGATAAACACAACAGAGGGGAAATGCTTGTTTTTCCTGCAGGACAGTGTTACCTCTCTCAAAGGCATTCTTGATGTCATTGACTTCCACTTGTGAGCCTGACACTCTGAAGATTCCCTCATGCTGCAGACCTACACACATACACAACCACACACACAAGTCAATATCAATCCCCTTGTTCAATTTCAGAGATTCACAAATCTGAAATTAGAGGGAAGAATTCTGATACATTTTTTTCCCAGTTCAAAGAGATCCAGAACCAATTGCATTTGTAGCAGTTTAACCAATCAGCAGACAGAAAAAAGCTGATCCTAAACCTATCACTTCACCGCAGAATTTCCTCACCATGGCGACTGATGAAGCGGATGCAGCTCTCAACCATCAGGGGAATGGTTTCGCCCAACTCCTGCAATAAGAGGGAAAAGAGTTACTCCTGTCAGAAGAAGAAAACGGCACATTTCTTTCTTCTGACATGTCTGCAAACGCACATGCATGGGTGCACACATTTAGAAGGAACGGGTATCAGACATGGGGGAAGGATGGTGGGCACTGGGTTCCCAGCTGTTGCTAGGAGACGGCACCTTTTCCTTTTCCCTTTGTTTGTTTGGGGATTCCAAAAAAATCTCTGGCAGTGAGACCAAGGAATCCATATTTGACAGCACATTACTGCTTAGAATATAAAGATATCACATCACAGTTATATGTTTGGTTTTTTTTGTATTTTTTGATGTAATTTGAAATTAACAATTACTGGGATTACATTTTAAGCCAGCGCTTAAAACAAACACAACCACAAGAGGGAGCTACAAACATCAGCTTCTCTAATGAAAAGGTTGCCTGCTGATCAGATACTACAGATGCAACTGTAGAAGCAGACATGCACATTTGTGCATTGTTATATTGGGTTACATTAAAATGAGTAATACGATACAAATAATAGGTACAAATTCACCCTATGGGAGGAGGATGTTGTGAGAAATCATGTGACTTGAGTTAAAAACAAAGCTGCAGTGGCTCTGACTGAGAAGCTACCCAGCCACACACACACATGCACACACACCCACCCACACAATGCTCAAAAAATAATTACCTGCTTCCGTACTGTCGAGTTTCTCCGTCCGCTACGCAGCAGAGAGAGAAAAGGGAAAAAAAAAAGAACGGCACTCTGTCATTATGTCTCCAGAGAAAGTCTATTTATACTCCCAACTCTGGTAATACTCTATTTGTATACACAGACACACATAGACATGTGTTGAGGATATCTATAAACACTGACAAGGAAAATAATAACCCTGCCTGCCAAGAAATCAAGCTTTAACACTGCTTTGGTAAATATGTGTGTGCATATCTGTGTGTGTGGGTCCGTATATGTGTATATTAGCATATTTCCTTCCTACGCCACACCTACCTGGCAAGGCAACAGTCAGTCTTCTGACCTAAAGTAGGGAGAAACAGGAAGGAAAAAGGGGATGGGGGGGGGTGGAGTGGGGTAAAGGGAGTTATGACAGAGAAGAGAGAGATAGGCAGTTATAGCAGAAACAGGACACATGAGGAAATTTGTCAGATGGAACAGAAAAAAAAGAGAAACACACTTCCCACTTTTAGCTGTACACACACACACACACACACACAACTCAGGAGGGGTTCTCCCATAACGCTGTGGACTGGATGACACTTTCAGCCCACTGTTACACCTTCCCCACACACAAACTAAGTTAAGCAAACAGCTGCATCCACATATGGTCACTGTCACTTTGACCTACCCCTGCCCTCTGTCACACACACTGAACTTGTGGATATTAGATATATTAAAGTGATTCTGCTTCCCTGCGTTGCTCACTGATGCGCCCCGCTGCACCACTCATCTCTCAGATTTGTTCCCCGTTTAGCCTCTGGGCACCAGACTGTTCATGAATCCTGAATCCTGCTCAGTCCCATTGGGGGACTCCCAGCACATAAACACTCACCCAGATGGGAAGGAAAAAAGATCAACTTCTAAAAGATATGAAGGACATTCTGGCAGCCATACTCACCCTCTCCTAGGGTCTTCTTGATGAGGTCATGCTTGGCCTCCAGCTTGGTGATCAGGTTCCTGCCTTCCAGAAACTCCTTCAGCTTCTACAATACATACAAAGACACACATGATGAAGTTACAGTTTGTGCAGATTATCCTTTCCAGCCAACACAAATGAACATTAATGATCAGAGTCATTGCTAGATAAATGATAGCATTAATTGGAACTGACTGTGAAGTAAAACTGCTCCGTCTCCTGCTGATTGGCCCGTCTCTTAGCCAGGCTGGGTTTGCTGAGATAGGATTCACAAGTGGATTTGACTGACTCCATGCTGTTGCTGTGCTGGAAGCACTCGGAGACATCATAGTCCTCCACAGTCACCATGTCTTGAATGGTGGACAGAGTAGCTTCCATGGTTTTCTTCACCTGAATGGCAGCGAGGCAGAACGATATAAAACAGGCTGGGATTAACACGCAGCGCAGGTGGAAAGTGTGGGAGGCTAAACTTATAAATAAAACGCAAAGAAGAACAGAAACATGCCCGACCTCTTCATTCTCAATCTTAAGCGTGGAGAGGCGGGACTGCAGCTGCTGACACCTCTGGATCAGTTCGCTTTCAAGCGGCGACTGTGCACACATCACTCCCATCTATAAATTTAAAAAATAAACATATTAGAACAATCACATTTAGAAACGCACTTACTCTAACACACAAACGAGCAACGGGACTCTACCGTGTCTCCCATGTGGGACTGAAAGTCAAAGCGAGCTGGTGGGCAGAAGACATTGTTGTAGGTCTCCATCAGTTTCTGTTTGTCCCCGTTGGCTTCAAGACTCTCTGTGGCTCCCTCTAGAGCACCAAGCCCTGTTTGTTTGGATGTTTCCACATTCTGTTCAGCAGACAAGTAGGTCCTCAGCGCTCGGTGGAGGCTGGCATGGTAGCCCAGGTCACAGCACTATCACACATGCAGACATATGGTATGAAATAAACATTATTGGTTAAAAAAAACCCCACTCTCTTTAACTTTGTAATTTTTATAGTTTTGCCCCCTTGTTCTGCACTACATTCATTCATTCATTCAGAGGCACATGGGAAATGTAGTGAGAGAAAGCCAGAAACAGACCAGAAACACTGAATTAATGTGGTAAACGACAGTGTCACCAGACTTCTCCCACACACTGCTGACCTGTATTTTTATGTCAGTGCCATTTATCAAATACATGTGAAAAGTGCTGTACGATCAATATCGTCTTACTATAATGATCGTAGCATAACCCATCTCCTCCTTAATGGTATTTATTCAAAATATCAACAACAACAAAAAAAGCTATTACAAAGAACTGGTTTAAACCTGACCCTCGAAGTCTTAAACAATGAATGAACATTGTGATGTTAGAGAGGAGAAAAAAGAAGTGCTGATAATAACATTGGTTCTGCTGTATTGGTTATTTATCATGAAGTACCATAAAGCTGTGTCATTTTTAAAAAATAAAAGTGGATATAATCTAATACCCAAAGGTGTTGTAGCCTACTGATGGGATGAATAAACACAGAAAAAAGGCTGAATACATGCTGAGATAAGTATTCTCTTTTCCAGCAACAGGAAGCTGTCCAGTGCCACCACAGCTGCTGGAGCAGCCCGTGACATTCAGGTCATGAGCCTGTTTCGCTACCCTTTCAGGTCACCCTTGCATAAACTGTTTATGCATACACATGAATAACTGCATGATTACTGCTTCCTTAATTCGCTTCACAAGCCTGATAGGAACACTGTCTCCAGCTGGCACCTGCTCGCTGATTCCAAGCAAAATTATACACAATTTTTAAACTAGAACAAAACAAAAAAAACAGTAAAAAACAAACAAACAATTAGAACTGATGTATTGCTACATGCCACCTCCTACCTAGTTAAGTGTTGCTTGTTCAGACACGTGTCAGTTTCTTCAGAAATGAAACGTGCTGATGACTGCGCCGTTATTTCAACAGGCCATGACGCGTTATAATCAAGCAGAGAATTAACAGCTTCCGTGCAATCTAGATTTTTTTCTTTTTGCCACTGGCTGTCACTGGAGAGGCAGGGAGGGGGGCACAATAAACCCTGTGTTATGCACTTGGGAAGCATAAGGACTTAAGAAGAGGGACTGTACTGAGGCTAATGTGAAGAGACTGACCGAGGAGCCACTGCTGGCTCAAACGCAGGGACGCTGGAATACAGACACAGCAATAACACGGTTATACTCACATCAATGATGTCAGAGAGGTCATGGATGTAATATTTGAAGACGCAGCTGTTGGTGGCCTCCAGGGCGAGCAGGTACTCATTTCTGGCTTTGATGGCCTTCAGTCTGTTCTCTGTGTACTTAGCTTGCCTCTGATAAGAGAGAAAAGAAGAATAGGGACAGGATGAGGGAAGGAAGAGAGAGCGTTAATATGTGTTTCAGTGTAATGTCTCAGTATTGATTGCCGGTAATAAGAAGAGGGGAACCGTGCTGGTGTGACAGGCTCCAGTAATAATAAACAGGGTTAGCAATAAGCCAAGCGCGCACTTATAAATCATTCATGAGACACAAACATAGATCTGTCTGACAACAGGTGGGGAGCCCAGAAACAGCCGTCATCTATCTGCTCGCTCCCCTCGATTCACCCTCCCTCCTTAATCCCACGCAGGCTTGCTCACCTTCTCCTTCATCTTCTCGATTTTTTTGACGCTGGAACGCCGGACGGGTTTCTCGTCCATCTTTATGCTGGCCAGGGTGTCGGGGGAGCGCGGCGTTTGGCGGTCATCCTGTCGACCAGAGCGCCCCATCTGCTTCTCCTCCTGCTTCTCTGCCTCCTTGAGCTTGGACTCAGCATTGATGCTGTCAGTGTTGTACATGTGGTATGTCTTCATCACCTGGAAACAAGGGTCGAGATTTGTAGACAAACACGGATGTGTGTCTCTTCGCTCACTTCTGGCTCCGTATCAAAAGCGGGCCTTTTGCCAGTGAGCAAGCGAAGCACCAAAGCTCAGTATACACACAGCTCAAAAAAGTGGCTTTCTTTTTTGGATAAACCTCGAGCAATGGTTGGCTTTAAAATATTGAAGAGAACGCGTCACAGCACCGTGCTGGACGGCAGAGGGGTGTGGCACGAGTTTACCGTGAAGAGTTAAACACGTGTGCAGCGTCAGCCTTATTCAAGCGACCACCACTAGAGCCATCATTATGCTGTTCTGCTCAAACCCTCCAGCAACACTGCAGACAGACACACTGGTTTGTCTATGAGCAAGCATGTGAGCGTCACTCAAACCAGATCTATTCCTATCTCTTACTATAGACTATAATTACTGTGCAAGAGTTGCTTTTATGGGCCTGGCTGAGCTTTAGCTGAAGCTTTAAGCTGTAGTAGAAAACCCACACACGCAGACAGTGACACACACTCAGACTGCTTTAGTGCTTTTGGCAGTAGCACGAAAATGTGGAGCCAGACTCCAAGATGCCCGTGATAGTGAAAGAAGACAGTGAGGTTTGGCATTTATAATGTTTAACACGATCACCATTTAGCTTCGGCACATCCGCTAATTAGCTTTAAAAACAGGGTACAGTTGAATCTGATGTCATTAGTTTTGCAGGCATTTTGGTGGTGAACCAAAGGAGTAGACCGAGCAAAAAATTAAATATGAATGTGACGATACTGCTAACTAAAAATTTTAAGGACCTGTGAAAAAAGGTAAAAGAAAGCAGTTTTAGTGTCTGCTAACACCAACCCATAGCTCAACAAGGGCAGGGCTCTTTCTCATTGTTCTGTATGAAATGCAGGCGATCGTGAGACAAAATTAGAATCTTGCTTGTGACTGTAATAAAAAGGGTTTTCCTTACCGAGTAAAGCTCATTAAGAACTTTCAACAGGTCTTCTTGCAGCTGTAAGCCAACCTCTTTGCTCTGATGAGACAGAGAGAGAGAAAAACAGAGAACACATGTGATAAAACACTCCCAACCATTGACTCAGTGTTATAACTTGCAGCTTCTAAGGGCTGTCCACTGATGGGGTCATCTCTCTATACCCACTCAGCCATGTGGTCAATCAATAAATCAAGAGTAGATTATCTGGCCAAACAGCAGTGGAGAAGTGTCTAATCCAGACAAATGAGCGAGGCGGTAATGGTCCCGATGGATGTGGAGCTACAGATACCGAACTCTACATGATGGCCGAGATGGCGAGAGGACAAAAGAGCTGAGACGGGGTGGGATGACGAAGTGGCAAAAGACAGAAAAAGAAACAAGAGAGGGAGGACAGAGAGTAATACAGGCGCTACCATTCTCCAGACATAACTGCCAGGAGCCACTACTGACTGATGACTTCACAGCAGCCCACAGATGAGTAGACTCCACACACATTAGAGCACACACATGAATAAACACACACACACATCCATTCAGAGCCCTTCTCAACATTTCTATGTTAGGACTTTGCTAATCTGCTAAAAGGGCACCATCCAGACTTGGGTTTAATATTATGACAAACCGAGACATAAAATTTTAAAATCACTCAGTATCACAGATTTGCCTCAGGACAGCGCCTGTCCCAAAAAACAGGAAGAGTAACAGACAAAGGATACCTCTGTTCAGACGGACAGGCAACCCATGCATGTGTGTTCAGAATGGATCCATATGGAAAATGTACAGTGTGAACATACAAGGTAGGAAGATACCAAAAGGATAAATGGTGACAGGTAAAAGAAGAGCAACCGGTTGAACAATAAAGAGAAAATATTATTATCAGGTTTAGATCAGGGGTGCCAAACATAGGGCCCACGGGCCAAAATCAGCCCGACAAAGACTACAATCCAGGCCACTGGAAGGCTGGAAAAGGAGGGCATACATTTTGGGGCTTTTAACTGTATTTCCTATTGAGAAGGACCTTCCCAAAGGCCATTCATTCATTAAGCAATAGAGAATTAAATGATAGAAATGTTCCCATTTGTCATCACATTTTTCTTTATCAAATTTTGATTAAAAAAAAAAAAGAAGAACATTTCCTGTGAATTAACAAAAACTCTATATTCACAGGACAATCTGGGCAGCTACCAAAAGCTTTGCTGTAATTTTACACATTTATCATGTAGAAAATCTGAAACATGCTGCTGAAATTGCACTTCCTTTTCCTGTATTAAGATATCTCTGGGATGCAATGTGTAGTCAAACATCTTTATACTGACAGAAAGAGGAAAATCACTCGTCCGACCCACTTAAGATCAAAGTGGGCTGTATGTGGCTCAAGACGTAAAATGTATTTGACATCCCTGGGTTAGATTTTAAGGCCTAAACAGAGCCATGGAGGCAGATGTCTGTGGTGCCATGACAGGAAACTGCCCTGGAATTTGCCTTTTTTATTTTCAAGTCTAAATATGAAAAGGAAAAGGCTCATGCTTCTTCTCACTGTATTAAGAGTAATGGGCGTAGTCAGACTGTTTCAGAATGATGAAGGGCCACTTTTTCCCCATTTTGAATTTTGTACATCATCAAAACCACCTTCAGATCTGTTCAGTTTAGAATTAATTCAAGTCAAGTTCCAAAGTGTTGAGATGGGATCAAATCAAACAGTTTTAGTTAAAATTCTTGCTTAGAAGACAAAAACAAAAATAGAATAATAGATTCAAAGGCATGAATTATTGTCTGAGACAGCCAACACCAGAAAAGACATTTTCAAGTCTTTGTGATATCTTTGATAAGCTGATCCGAAGAAAGAGTACAATAACTGGCAACAAAAGTCTTTCTGTCAGTTCTTGCTCTTGATCATTTTAGTTTTATCAGAATTCGGAAGCAGAAAAGATCAAGAGAGTCCCAAAATTTCCCATCTTTTATGCAACATATTAAACGTCTGGTAGCAAATGTGGGCAGCATGGCGGTGTAGCTGTTAGCATTGCTAGCACTGGCCGGCTGGGGCCTTTCTGTGGGGAGTTTAGATGTTCTTCCTGTGCCTGTGTGGATTGTCTCCGGGTACTAAGGCTCCCTCCCACAATCCAGAGGCATGCGTCTAAGGTTAATCAGTAATTCTAAACTGACAATGAAGGAGCTGTAATTGTGAGCAAGAGTAACTGTTTGTCTCTCCCTGTGACAGAGGGGTGACCTGTCCAAGGTAGTATCCCAGCCTTTCACTCAGTTTGGAGTAGGCTCCAGTGGATCTGATTTAGATAAGAAAAGGATGATTGATGGATGGATGATTGCAACGGTAGCTGAAAATATGCAAATCATGTTGTTGTTTTCTCTTTCTTTTGTGATTTTCTTTTTTTTCTAAATTCATAATTGTTTCTGCAGAAAAAAAAAAGAAACTGAAAAGGCCAAAAAGACCGTTGCATTGTGACATAGTCACTGTAGCTTGGACTGGTGATTGAAGAACACACTCAACACAAACTCACACATGAGCTTCCTCTTTCGATATACTTCATTTGCATTGCAGCCTCTTGCAGACATGCATCAGAGCATGTGTGCCTTCTGTAAAACATGGCATGTACCTCAGTGATAATCTAGCTGTGGGAGTAAAAGGTCAGATTGATTGCCACTGGAACTCATAGAAATAAGGAAACCGTTATCTGACACATTAACTGAACAATATCCCTTTCATTATTGGAAGTGTTTGAAGAGGTTACGATATGTGTGCACAGATTTACACATAATGCAAATCTGTGTACACAAATCAAACTGGGTTAAAAGGTGAGAGACAGCAGCAGAAAGGGAAGAGAAAATGAAAGGAGGAGAGAAATAGGACAGTGAAAGTAACAAAAAAAGTAGAGGAATGCAGACAGAAAGCAAAAGCAGAGCATGTTGAACATCTGTCTTCTCCTGGATGAGGGCGCAAAAGGGAGCAGAGAAGGATCGAAGGCTTACAGGTCAAAAAAAACAAAAAAGGGTTAAGGGTGGGAAGTTTAAAGGTGGTATATGAAAAAGACAAGGCGAGGCGTGTAGGGGATCAGATATCATAATGTCGAACCTATTTGACAGCATTACAAGGAACAAAAAGGTCAGGAACAGAGGGGATAAGGTGATACGGAAGGAGATTTAGGATAGCACAGCAGACAAAAGAGGTAACAGGATAACTGTAGTTTTCCTGCCCTCTAAAGAGGTTCACATTAGGTGACAAAGCCCAGACCACAGCCAATCAAAAAGCAATAGTCATGGCTGAGCTCTCCTACCGTGGAGGTCGACCTTTGAACTTCCTGTTTTGCCTGTGGTCGTCTACTCTACACTCTACGGGGACTACAAAGCAGAAACTAGCAACGGCTTCATTAGTCCTGATGTTTGTGGCTTAGGTGGAGATTGTGTGCGTGTTAATAATGCAGCTTGATTCATTATTGCTTCCTGTTGGCCAGTGACTAAAATCTCACACACTCCCACTCTATTTCAAGAGCCTGAGATGAATGTGTTAGCTTCTCTAATACGGGTTGTGCTTTGCATCTCCATGAGTTGTGTTTGTGTATAATAGCCCCTGGCACTACTGGTATTCATGCCACTGACTGGAAATGTTATAAATGAACCGATTATCCACTTAATTAGCCATCAGAGCATTCTCTGTGCAGCCTGCTTATGACCTAGACACGATGGAAACAACCCACATGCACCCAGTATTACAAAAAAACCATGAAAAATTTAAATCAATGTCCAAGAGGCTAGAGGGCAGGAATGAGTGCTGCGTGTCGGACAGGCAGAGAAATGAAAGTAGAGGTTTGTGTGCGCTCCTGTCGCTTGGGATCTGATTGTAAATGTAGTTCAAAGACAGCCTATCGGGTTGGAAATCAGCAGCCTCTGCCATGACATTCCACTCACAGATGGCCTCACTTTGCCGTCGGAGCAGACACTTATCTCTCTATACTTGGTGCGGCTTTCCTCTGATCAAATTTTTTCCCTGCGCCCATCCCTAGCCTTCTTCACCGTGACCTTTACCTTAAAGTCAACTCTTAATATCCAAACTAACACTTAAATTTAAATTCAGCTTTTTGTGTCCATCGCTCAAAGCTCCAATACGCTGCTAAAAAAATGCCAGAACCCTGCAGAAATGTTCACAATCTGAAGCTCACACAGAGAAAAAAGGAAGCGCTGGAGAAAAGTAAGTGGTTGTATTAAACAGATTAGAAATTTTATTTGCATTTTTGGCACTAAGGGCTTGTTTATTTGGTCTCATATCCTGGAGATGAGCAGCAAACTCCCAGGGGAGAATACTTCCTTGCCATTTGTTGTCATGTAAAGCCCACTCGCTCTGTTCCAGTTCTTTCGTTTTATTCTTTTTTTTTTGTTCTTCCTCCACATTTTTACTCTTTCATCTCTCAGACTATAAAGGCAAAGATCAGAGCGGACAAGGAGGAGGTTTCAGTATGAAACAGACAGTATAAACTCTCCTGGCCTGAGGTTCTGCTGCCTCGCTGTCAGTCAATAAATCAGCCAAGACAGAAAACAGATGCTGGGGGGGGTTGGGGTTGGACATGGCAAAATATGACATGGATGTAGCACATCGGGCTGAATTCTTTCTCTTCTTTACTGTCTGAAGTGGGGAAGGAGCATCTACCTAGCAGCAGGATGGATTTAAAATGTATTCACACATGAGAACGGCTCTGAAATAACTGCAATCCTTACGCCGTTAGGTTCCCCACATAAATCAAGCTAACCGCGATGGACAATTAAACAAAATTACAGTGAGGAAAAACAATCAGAGCGAGGCTCTGAGATTCCTGCGTGTGTGAGTGGGTGCTTACCTTCTTGAAGAGGCGCCCTGAGTCCTCACTGATCTGTGCAAAGCGGGGAATGATGTTGTTGAGGTAGAGGTCAGACAGAGTGGCGTGGTCGCGGCTCTCCCTCTTCACCTGTTGCAGCAACAGGTTCCAGCAATTCACCGGAGATAAAATGCTCTGCTCCTTCCTGTACGCGCAGAGAGAAATGACAAGTCTTTATTCAAGGGAAACTGTAATCTAAATTCATCTAACGTTCACTGCAAACTTGTACACAGGTCTATTTTCTGTTAAATGCAAAAACAAGCAAACGGTACACCCATAATACGGCTTTTAGAAACATGAGACAGGGCACTGGGATAACAGGGATAGACAGAGAGTTTGTAGACAGACTCTCTTACACACATACATACACAAAGGGTTGGTAAGCCAGCCCCGACGCAGGATTCAGCCAGGGTACAAAACCCAGCAGGAAGAGGTAAGGCTCCCCTGCAAGCACAGCTGCTGTCGAGGGAAATAAGCGAGAGCAGAAAAAGATGGAAAAAAGCGGGCAATCTGAAGACTGTAATCATTTCACTAACGATATAATGGTTCAGTGGTGTTGCGCTCTTTGTTTCAAAGCCATTACACAAATGCAAAGCTGTTAATGCCCTGCTTACATGACAATACAACTGCTTTTATGGGGTGTGCACACTGTAAAAGTGTATGTGTGTGTGTGTGTGTGGACTATAGTATGAGTTATGGATGATCTAGTGGGTAAAATGGATTATGAGTGAGTGTAAGTGGATGAAAGAAGGCCTTTGTGTTGTTAAGAGGAGCTTTAACTGGATAGAGACAGCAAAGAGCTGCAAGGCATTTATATCACACACACACACAACACAGGGGTCAGGGAAAGTAGAACAGTGACCCCAGCACAGACAATGCCAGACAGACAGAGAGAGTCTTTGATTTGACTAAGTGGGGTTATACAGCGGGGGCGGTGAGGGGACTGTGTGCATGTGTGTGAGTAAAGGAGGTTTTCTGGGGGTGCGTAAGGGTGGTTCCAATGAGATGACTCAATGGGAGCGATGTGATAAACTGGTACTGGGTGACACTGGTCTCAATGTCATATGACTAACTACATGAGCCTAACAGACAATCCACCCGCACCACTTCAATACTGAAACCCATCTCGCACTTGTTATGTGGCTGCACCTCACTTTCTTTTCAAACTTCTCTCTTCTGTCTGATTCATGTCCGGTGCGTCTGTTTTTACTGGTTGCACAACAGACTCAAAACATGACTCCAGTTCCTCTGTAAGCTCGAGAAGACAGCCTCAACGCCACCATGTGACTCGTCACCCTGAATCCACCAGCGATAACCATGGCAATGGCACTGGGTGAAATATCATCCAAATCCCTCTCTGACCTTCAGCTACCGCAAGGTAAACACTGAAACATAATTGGCCCCCCTCAGGTCACATGGTGCAGATGCTGTTCCATACTGTTACACAGGCTTCATCCCCGCATGAAGTTATTTTTATTACCTCCTCGCAGGCATTACAGCTTTTGCAGCAATGCATCTGTGCGTGAGGATTACTTGAGCGCCTGATTTAGACAGTGACACTAGACAATACAAATTACAAAAAAAGAAAAACTGGGCAACATGTGAAATCTGGGAGAACTAAAATGTGCTTTCATGAATCTGTGTGAAAACTGATTTTAATTCCTGGTGCATGATTTATTATTTTGTGGTATTTTAAAGGAGAAAATAGATAAAGCCCTGGACTTAAATTTAAAAAGTAACAGCACATGTAAAACGGATTTGTATTTTTTTCATCCCATGGGTGGCCATGCAATCATGTGATCAGATCTCAAAAAACCTCATTGAAGTACTGGACTGTGCAAGGAGCTGCATCTTATTAACAGTCAAACTGTCCTAATATTTAACATAAGGGCAGGCTTTGAATGAGTGCACAACTTGTGAGGGCTTCTCCATGTGACCAATCAGCCTGTCAGCTTAAGGGCACGCACACACACACACACACACACACACACACACACACACACACACACACACACACGGACATACACAATACGGCTAAACCGTGCAGTCACCCCCCAACCGCTGCTGTATGCAGTCTGCCAAATAACTCGAATACCAGGGGTCTCCACGGGATCAACACACTGACAACCCTCACACCCCACATTGCTTAGAGCACCATCAACGCCTGGCTGTGCAGAGAAACAACCACAGCACCCTTCTACACACACCTACATACATACACACACACACACACACACACACGCACACGCACACACACAAATAAGCACACATAGCCGGAAAATAACTGAAATTCCAGCATGGCACCCGGACTGAGCAGCAGCAGATGCAGCAAGACTGTTAAATACACAGATGTTGGGAGAAAAGAAAAGCAAACGGGGTGGGAGAAGAGCACAGAAATGAATGAAAACTACAAACTGAACAGTTTTCATCATACTTTTGGTGGCTTACGATGACTTAGTGCAGGGCTCGCAAAATTTCAAAATCTCTAGTAGCCCTTCGGGCAGGCCCTCTTCAGTTTTTGGTAGCCCAAAATAAATTTAAGTAGCCCGAATAAAAAAGAGAGCAATTTTTTAATGTTTTGTTTCCGTTACAATATTATACATTAAAGTATAATATTGTAACGGAAACAAAAATTAATCAGAAAATTGTTAAAATACAAATCACAACAACTGTATAAAAATTACAATCATCAACTCAAATACTTGTTTCTAATTGAGCAGGAATTTCTATGAACTTGCAAGAACTGTGTAGAACATGAATCAGTCTGTGTCAGATCCTGAATCTGAAATTTCCACTGAAGTCAAGGGTAAGAGGTGAGTGGAACCAAGATCGAGGCCATTTGCTTTTTGAAGTTTGCAAAAACTGCTAAATTTGGCCAATGGTAGTTCACTCTTTGCAACATAGTAGCTTCTGAAAGATTTTTCAGGACTTCTGCTTGTGCTTGGTTTATTTTTAGCATGTTTTTTGCAATTGCTGTTTGTTCTGGGAAAGATATTGCAGACTGGGCAATAATGCATTTCTTGTGTTTCTCATGGGTTCTGATGGGGTCTTTCTTAAAATTACTGGTCCCAGTTACAAAGGCGCTTGTCGACTCAAATGAAATGAAACTCACGACACACCCGGCAGAACATGATGTTATTTAGCTCGTCATATTCCAGCCACATAAATTCTTTTGTCCATGAAACCAAAAAATCTGAGCTTTCTTTTTCCCCTCATAGTCTGATTTGTCATAACTTTTCCGTTTTGTGGTCGGCTTTTCATTGGCTGCCCCTTCTTCACCCTGACCTGTCTTATTTGGCTCAGCAGAACTAAAATACCGGCGTAAATCCTGCTGCTTTTACACAGGTACTTACATAACGGTCAGCGATTCTCTGCGCAATCAACCTCTCACATGTTTGAGCTTGCTGTGGGAGATTTCACTTGTCGCGTTTGAATAGTAAGCTAATGAGTGATAAGATGATGCCAGAGGAATTGGTGCGCAATTAATCGTCACTCACCAATCAGTGCTGCCGCTCTCTACACACTGTTCGCGCGATCGCAAAGTGAAAGTGAAAGCAAAAAACAAGCGCAAATTCAAACGCGATTTCAATATGTCGTATATTGACAGTGGCTCATCGATGCCAATAACATACTTACTCAGCTACATTTGCGAAAGAAAATGCAAAAGCATTGACACATATTTTTCCTTCCTATGATAGCCCGACGGGCAGGGCTGAGATGGATTTTGGTAGCCCGACTGGAAAAATCGCTAGCCCCGGGACGTCGGGCTAGCGATTTTGCGAGCCCTGTAGTAGATATGATGGGAGCACACCTGCTGCTGCTGGAGCTCCAGTCGATCAGGTAACCTACATCTCCTCTTCTGTTTATTGCTCTCCCTTTTCCTCATCATCTTCTTTCCCTCCCCCGCCCCACCAATATGCATCGCACAATCTGAAACTGTCTCAGTATTGATCGGGGCTGGAGGGTGTGTATGAGGCCGAGTGAATTTGTGTGTGATGTGGGGTATGTCCTCACGGTCGGAATTGGGTTTCGTTTAGAGGACCTATTGATCCTTTTCAGTCTGCGAGAGAGCACGTAAACATGGGTTTGCCCCCAGCAGGGATATTAATATCTCTGGAAGGGTGCATGATGCTTAAGAAAAGGGAACAGTCACTCTATGGAAGAAAGAGGAAGGCTGGTATTTAGGAGGTAATAGTTTAGAGGAAGTCAAAGAAAATATAGAAAAGCGGAGCAGGAAAAAGTCCCTGTCCTTTGTCACAGTTTCAGTTAACTTGGAAAATCCAGAGTATGGAAAATTAAAAAGATCATTTCTGTAGAAATGAGCTCTACCTCTAACACTTCTAAAACCAAAAGCTGGTAGCTAAAAGCACCCCTGCTAATGATTTTTTGATTATTGTTATTACCAGTTAATTTGACAAACACAGGGTTAAACACTGCATCTATCCATTATTATTAACAAAATGCATCAATTAGCATCTGAACATAAGCTGCTGCTCCATGAATGAATTCCCATTTTCTGAGCATGACAGACAAACATATTAATCTGTATGATAGCCTTAATTACATCAAGGCAATGCAAAGTACTAAATTATGTTTTCTGTCTAATCAAATGCTTGTTTTTGTCCCTTAATGTAAAGCCTTCGTGACAAACATAGAAAAACAAAAACCTGAAAGCTGGTTTGAAACCATATGAGGGTAAATTTCAATTTACAGAATCTGTGTGTCTCTTTGTTTTCTCATGTGACTCTTTTAATCGGGCCTTCAGTCCTAGCGGGGAACATGAAAGAGACAAACGCACAGAAGGATGACGATATTGTTTCTGCAGAAAGGGCTGTCTCTGTTCATCAAGAGTAAGCAGTTACAGATGACACACAGCTGTGTCACAAGTCATCAGACATTTAGTGGAGCTATTTGTGTCCCTATGGGTTGTTTAATGACGTATTAATGATACTGCAGTAACGACAACAGGAGCTTTTTGCTTGTTCAGCTAAACGGCAGGGATCATCCATTATATGCACTTTTGCATCTAAAGGCTGTTGCCAGCATAAACCCGTGTATTATATCTGAGTATTTAACCATCCTCAGCGTTGGTGGTCAAATTCCTGTTCACAAGGTAAAAGATGGAAGTGAGATGCAGCGAGGCAGTATTATCCAATAGGATATGTTGTGTGTGTGTGTAGTTTATGAATAGCTAGCAGTTCAGTAAATCCTTCCCTACAGGGAAGCAGACTGCTAAATCATTCCCCACTCAAAAAGTGACAATTTTACAAGAGCACCAAAGGCTGCTAATGCCGATGAGCTCCAGTGTGAAACTTATGTAGTTTCATATAAAAAAAAAAGAGTGAGAGAAAGAGAGAGAGTGAGAAAGAGAGAGAAAATCCTTGGTTTGGGCAATGATCCACTCACAGCAAGACACTACAAAATAGTCAGAGCACAAAATCACCACCTGACCATTTCTGGCAAAAGTTGTCATTTCCCTCCCTCAGACACGAACACTGACTCACAGGACCACACAGATAATCGAAAGGAGCCCTTAAAACGCAGTGTGCACGCAGCTACAAGTCAAGCAGCTATTTCACATTTATCAGGAAGGAAGTCACCAGTCTCTGAAGCAATGCTGGTTTTTTTTCTTTAAATGCTAAATATGGAAGCTGGGTCAGTTTTGTCTCACTTGAGACTTTTACAAGGGCAGGATATTAATTGCCCCAGGCACTTAAAAATACACGTATGCGACCAAAAGCCATAACCTGAGGCTTACTGTCAAAATAAAACTATGTGTGCTGTCTGTGTGATTTTCTCGTACTTGAGTAGATGGTCCTTGGTGCTGCGCGTCTTTGTGAGGAACCTTTCACCCAGCTTCTCCAGGTTGCGGCTGTAGTCCATCTCAATTTCTGCCTTCTTTCGAAAGAAGTCCTGCAGGTCCTGAAGCAGCTGCACCCTCAGCTCGCACTGCTGGTCCAAACACTTGAGCTGCTCCACCAGCTGAGCACGGACCTCTGAAAGGGTAAAAGGAAAAGGAGTACAGAGTCAGAGATGACGTTAGCTTTTTGGTTAACATAGCCAGGTGAAATCAACACTCGAATCAATGTTTAATGTGCAATCGGTCTTTGCTAAAAATCACAAGCCTTTTCATATGTTGCTGTTGGCTATACACCACTACCATTAAGACACATTTCACAACGATGCGTAAGATGTTAAAACAACCCCTTTACAGCTGACTGAATGACTGGATGTTCCAGTAAAACACCTGGCACCGTGTTGGCTTGGCTGAACTCCATTCGCCTCCCACCCGTCCGCAATGCACAGACGGCTAAGCGTGTGTGTGTGTGTGTGTGTGTGTGCATCATCATATTTACAAGTGTGCATCTGTGAGTGTGGGATCAGATATCATCTTCCACACACACAGATCTCCAGAGGCAGTCATTTATCCCAGCTTATCACTTTTCATTTTCCTCCTGCCTCCTCCCTCCTCCCCCCGCACCCTCATCGCTCCTCCATGCTGCTCTCCAGTCTGGCCCTCAAATTAATAGAGTGCACTCAGTGCAGGCACATTCAGTAACCGTATTCAATCACAGGCCGCAAAAAAGTTCTCTGGAGAATCCTGCCCATTGCAGCTACAGAACAGGACACACAAATCATGCACAGCAGCACTTCTGCACAGCCAAGGACACACACATATATATACGCATACACAGAGGTGATAAGCTGGATCAGTCCTGACAGCTGACAGATTAATGCTATGCTCCCATAGCTTCCTGCCAATGCTGAACAGTCTGCATCCCTTAAAAGAGTTAGGAAACAACACACGCATTTCTCTAATTGTCATCATGGCTAATCTACCACAGCTGTCATACCTCTACAACGCTGGCTGTACAGAAAGCGGATGGTTTTGGTCTCCATCCTGGCTTCAGTGATGTATGGATTCCCTTCAACAGTATTCACACACTCAGACACACACATGCAGACACACACGCGCAGTCATGCAGTCAGCTGCCTGTCCAGCCAGCAGCGACTGTTGATGCTGCCTTTGTGTTTAACAGCTGAGAGTGCAGTTTCTCATTACCACAAAGAGAAGTGGGATCTCTAAATGTGTCTGTGAGCGCCCCACTCCTCCCACTTCTCTCTCTCTCTCTCTCGCTCTGTCTCATAAACACATACCTAAACACTGTGCCACCAGCCAGCGGCCACTGTCGTTCTTTACTGATTAAAAAACCAGAGTTAGGGAGTTTTAAGACACTCTGGGTGGATGGGGGGGGGAAGAAATGCACACACACCGAGCCTGTATCAGTGCTAATGACCTGCTGTGAACATTTGCTTCCACAACATGTGTTTTTGTCTCGCCGGCTGCATACGTGCGTGTTTGTGTGCAATTTTCTCGTCACACTCCGTTGTCAATGATCCACAGTGAGTCAATGTCCCGCCCCTTAAGGCTGTGACACAAAACCTTGAGATAGCGGCCTTGTAATTAGCCCATCCACGACGGCAACACACAACACCTCCAACGAAAACAAACCTGTCCATCCATAAGGAACGTAAGAAGGTGACAGAAAGCATATGGTTATCAGCGTGGAAAAAGCTTGAGGGGTGGAGGATATGTGCAGGAGGGAATTAAAAAAAAAAGAAAGCGACAGCTAAGTCCCATGTGATCCAAATGTTTAGAAAGCAGATTTAATGGGGGGGAAATTAATTTAATAAGGAGGCCGTGACCTGAGCCCTGAAACCCCTCTCAGGCCCCTCACATTTACATTAGGATGAAGAGCGAGTTTGACGGCATGCTTCATTTATAAAATATATGGCTGCGTTACATGAGCTCTCCCCACTAAACCCTATTGGTACTGGCTGCTCGACACAATTTCCTTAAGGGGATGTAAAAAGCACAGATGGGTGACAAATTAAAGGAAAAATCCACCATAAAGTGTCATCACATGTGAGCAGACCTGCTTCATTGAGCTTTGATATTCATTCTCCAAGCCCCTGAAACTCTACTGCAGGGTTATAAAGCCATTCTGTATCGGGGGAGCGGGGCACTGTAAAATATGCCTATAGAAAATATCCCATCAGTGTTCAGCTTCATAGGGCACAACATTACGTGTAAGTGAGAGCATTTTCATACCAGTCAAACCAGTCACTGACCTCTCATGCCGAGTGGATAAAGTAATCACTCAGATATGTCAATACAAAGGGTCAAGTGGTCCCAAACCATGTCAGCATGTCTGATTATAGGGGATAAAACGTGCGGGTTGTCTTCTCATTCGATTTGCCACCACTATGCATTTCCGTCTTTAACCATATAAATACCGTTACGACCAAAAGAAGCCGTTTGCTTAGTGAAAGGGAGTTTGCTACAACAAAAAGGAGAGGCGGCGAGTCAAATTCAGCACAGGTCTTCCCTTCGGTTTCATCCCTCTGCAATGACTATCATCCCCCAGCAAGTAAGAAATGGGATGTGAAGTGGGATGTGAACTGGAATGTGACGCCTCCACCCCCTCCAGACAGTCCAGTCACATTTTCCAGGCAGATGAGAGCAGGTCTTGTAATCAGGCTCTGGGATTCTACTTTACTGATGCTCTTCTCCCCGTTTTTCTTCCCTCTCTCCCCTCCGCCTCCTCTGTCTGTAGTGCTGAAGGCTGTCTGGCTCTGTTTGCACGAGCCTCGTCCATACGCTTTTCAGTCTGTTCGCCCGTCCGGCCACACTACGATCACAATCAGGATCAATTTGGAAAAGGAAGAGATGTCTGCTAACTTTGAAGCAGCTAATCCTCTCTTTGGTTTCTATTAACATACATAGTGTATTTGTCTCCCAATAGAATATAGTCACACTACTGCATTTTTCTTTTTTCGGGATCAGTCTTTATTATTCATTCATCACTTTGACTCTCTCCAGACGTAGCAGCCACTTGTTGGTGTGTTTGGGTAAGTTAGAAGGTTGTGTATAAATGATATCAGGGCAAATCATATGCCTGGAAGAATAGTGAGCTCACAAACTAGCAGTGAAATCTGAGAAGTTCAATGTCTTTTTCCCATTTCGATTATTCCACCTACACCCACGTCTCCCTATGGTACATCATAGCTTATGACACATCATCATAGAAAAAGGAAGACGGCAAAAATAGATGATGGATGAAGACAGAATACTCTGACAACAGTGGCACTTCATTGGACTAAGGGTGCAGGCAGCTTGTCTGTGTTGCCTCAACTCCAACCTGAGACAGACGTGTCGCTGCATATTAATGTGTGGATAGACACTGAGGAGGAAATTAAAGTAGAAAAAAAAGGCATAAATATTCTGCAAAAGGCATTACAACCATCGACCTGAAGTTCACGGTACATAGACAACCACAGCGTGAAGGCTAAACATAGCTTTCCCCCATCATTTCCTTTGCTTAGAGTTAATTCTGCAGCAAATTTCCCACCAGCTTAACGCCGTTTTGTTTTGTTTTGTTTTGTAACTGACAAAAGTGATGGTTGCCCTGGATGCTATTGTGTACTGGCCTAGATACAGAAGCTACACATAATGCTACAAGGACTCATTATACCTGAAAACACCCTGGGCTATGGGCACACACACACACTCACACACACAGCAATGTGACACTCTGAGTCCAAGTTGTCACTTTGAGCTGTTTTGACAGCAGCTTTCCAGCCTGCTCCTGGAAGCCCCGCCCTAGTTCTGTCCCCCTCCGTTACTATATTATTATTCTAGACACACACACACACACACACACACACACACACACACGCGCATGACAACTGTTTACAAGTATGTGATGAGTGTTTGAGACAAGGCTTGAAGTGGCTGGAGAAGGAGTGTGACAGAGAGTACAGACAACAGAGGAATGACAAACTACGACAGTGCACACAGTTGTGTTGATTTACAGGGTGCAGTAAAGTTCTGGTTTACGGCTCCTATTACTTTTGGTAAGCATGTTCTATGTGTGCTCAAGTATGGAAATTCCCATTTCCCTTCTCTGCAGACATTATTTATGTGACATTATTTTGTCGGAGCAAAATAATGCAAGGTGAGAAATATGTTAATATAGAGTAGAAAACCTGGCTGTGTACATCAGGATTATCTCTCTGCAAGCTCTGGGCCTACAAACTGTGGGCCAGGTAATCAGTAATCACAGCAGGAACACAAGAACAAACTCACACATTACAGTTAACTAGGACTAAGAAATCCAAGTCAAACATTAGGAGATGTAGCTCCCAGCAAAGTACAATATTACCCATTCTTCTTGCTATGTTTGTGTTTGTGTGTGTGCGCGTAAGCACGCATGCACTCTGTGTTTATGCAGTAAGGCCTGGTCTTTGTTGCTCTGGGGACTGATACTGCAGCACAGGCTACAGAGAAGCTTATAAAAGAGGAGGGGAAGCAGAAGGGGGGTGGTAGTGGTTTTGAGTTGTACCACTGTGAGCTCATACCATTGTCCTCACAAGAATGAAAGAAGCAGAGAGAAAAGAAGAGAGAGGGGGGCGAAAAAGCACAAAGTAGTGTAAAGGGTGAGTAAGAGGGCGGGCACTGCGTCAGTGTGAATAATATGTCCATTCATCCCGTACACACAGGAAGACAGGACAGAGTTGACAGGAAGTCAGCTGGACCAGTTCATTACCAGCAGGGAGCAACACGAGAGGGGAGGGTTATACTAAAACAACTACAGGAAGCATATGTGTGTGTACGTGTGTGTAAGAGGGAGTGTAGGGGTTGGACTGAGGTGTGTGTGTGTGTGTATGTAAGCCAGTGAGTTGGTGTGTTTTTCTCAGACTAAAAGGCCCCGAAGAAAAACAGGCAGCTGTGGAGTTCACCAGTATAACCCACCAACCCTGAACCAAAGAGAGAAGATGGGCTGAGGGAGAGACGATGGGTCAGGGGCTTGCAGGTTGAAGGCAGTCAAAAGTGTGTGAGTGAGAGTGAGAGAGAGACATGATGTTTAGGCCGTTGAATGAGTAGGTAGACTAAAGCTTCAAGTTGCAGGTAGTATTTCCTAATAAGATTCTTCAGCAGGGTGGACTCTATTAGTTCCAGACATGTCAAACTAATACTGCTTTAGTGTATATATACACACATACACATGCACACACACACGTACGTACACACACACATGCACACGCACTTGTGGAGAGGGGAGGAAAGGATAGAGTTACAGTACAGTAAGTGTTGGAGGGAAAGCTATTGCAGGAATGGAAAGATTCCAGCCAATGCCTTTTTCTTGGGTCTGGACATTTACTCCAAAAACAAACACACACACTCTCACTCTTTCTCTCTGCGTCTCACTCTCTGTCACACACACGCACACACACATGCATACATTAAAAGTTATAGAGGCATTTCCTCTCTCACCCAGACCCTAAAACTTTTAGGAAAAGTAGTGTCGTCTTAAGAAGGCAAGTTAACAAGCTTAGCCACTTGTAGACATGGAAAACCATCCCGAAGCCAAACCGCTGCAAATGTACTGTTCAGCAGAGGAGAGGAGGGACCGACAGCGAGTGAGACGGCAGAGAAACACGGAGAGAAATAAGCGCTGGGCTATGGTCGGGCATAAACGAATAAAGGGCATAAAACATCAACGTTTATTGGTGTCACTATGGTACTTTATTAGTTTCCCTTTTCAACTAACGTCATAATGCTAGTGAATATATAGTGATACTTTCGGGAAGGCGAGGATGCAAGCTCCTGACCTTTCTCACGCGCACACACACTTGCATATAGCAAAGCAGCATTAAAGCTTGATTGCTTGGCAGGCAGGGTTATCATTTTCTTTGTCAGCGTTTAGATATCCAAAACACGAGTGCAGGTGTGTCTGCATTTCAACAAACTCAGGCAGTGATTGGCCCCACGTCCGGACAGCTGTGGGGGAGTAGTTGTTCATATTGTGCTTATTGCTTATCTGAAGTCTGGAGAACATATGCATAGTTGGCGCATTATAGCGGAGTGACATCTGCACAGAGCCTCTTGCTGACTCTTTTGATGACCAAATTTACGTCACTCCGACCCAGGCGATAATTATAACACTGCAGTCAGAGAGGCCTTATTTATTTCACAATTGTAAAGAAAGTATTTTGGATCTCCAGAAACACTTAATGGATTTCTTCATTCTTCGTTCTTCGTCTCCACCAACCTACTCTACTTCTGCTCTCGCTGTAGCAAAGTAGAATATTAAAAAAAAAAAGTTTAACATTATATTAAATCTAAGGGCGCTTTTCATAAAGCCTCTACCCTGAAAGCAAGGAAACAGCCTCTAAGGCATGGCTGAGCGCTAACAGGATTTGTATATCAGCACTCCTAAAACTCACTAATCAATAGGCAATCTTACTCTTCATTTATACACAAGACCCAAAGGGGGCAAATGATGTATTATGTGTGTGCTGATGCGGTGACTTCTTCTAGGTTTCCTATATTAACTTTCCCATTCAGCTCTCAGCAATAAAGGGGAAAAGCATGCTTCTCTCAATGACCCAGATATACTACATCAGAAGATTAGACATCAAATGGGAGTTTTTAAGTATCAAAGTGACCGAATGCTAAAATAAGACAAAACACTTTTGAAGAAACTACTAGTCATCCCCACTGAGTTTTGCTTGGTAACTGTTACTCTTTGTCCATGATGCCCTCTTTGGTGGTGGTTGCGAGGGAGCAGGGAGAGGGGGAGGCAGTGTGAGAGAAACATGAAAAAGAGGTGACGAGGAGGAAGGGGGGGGTGTTTTTGCAGGGGGTTTAGTACTCAGCAGGGGTAAATTCCACGGCACTGCTCCACACCTCTGTGGTCAGATCAGGAAGTCATTAACCCTTTACGTGACAGTAGGATGCTTTATATCCAACTGTAGGAAAGACAGAGGTTATTTCTATGATCGAGTACATTTTTTGTGGCCATGCGAGCTACCGTCAGGGTTCCTTGCACTCTGTGAGCTAAGAGCAGAGGTCAAGGGTCAGGGGTCCGCAAAGTTACTGGAGGGGGTCAGTCTCCCATGTCAACCAGCTGGTTACAACTATCGGTTTCAGCTCCGAAGAACGCTCAGCTTGTTTCTAAGTGTTCCTGCAGAGTCTGTTCTTTTACCAGATCGTTATTTCTTTTTGCAGCCATGCTTTCCAGGAGTATGTTCCACTTCTTTATCAGAAAGCATTTATCTCTCCTGACACCCATATCTCTTTCCAGCCATCGCGTGCACAGCACACAAGCATTTGTATGCTTGTATGGTGGCAGACAGAATGTGGGGTTAAAGACTGGGGGCTGGGGGTTTCTACGCATAATAAAAAAGGCTGCTTATCAAAAGTTAACTAGCTTCTTTCGCTCCCTTTCAGGCACCACCTGCTCCACTAACCCAGTCGAGAACGGCACTGGGGGAGGGGTACGTCCCCCACACGCGGGAACTGGAGGGAAGCATTTCTGGTAAAGAAGTGAATAACAATTATCTTCCAGTTTAGCTTAAAATGCTATTGAAGTGTAGGTACTGGACTCTGACTTCACAGACAACCTAATCAGCAATCAGATGTCCAGAGTCTGTGATCAACTTTTCGGTCCAACCAAGATGAGCGGCACTAAATGAGATCACACGTTATCCTATAATTTAGCAACTCACAAGATTTGAGACTGACCATCTTGAATTCTTGGCCTCAAGGCTAATTTCAGTGTCCTTTCTGTGTGTATGTGTGTTTGTGGATGCTGTTCATGCTGAAGGGTACCATCCACCTGGTGTCACCTCTATTTCCTGTCTCTGTTGGACACAGCCATCTGGGCCTCAGTCTGTTCCAACAGGCCTCATCTCTGTCTCTCTCTCTCTTCCTCTGTTTCCATCTCATATACTCTCCAGCTTTGGCAGGCACACACACACACACACACACACACACACACACACACATATATATATGCACTCTCCACAGGGATCCAAACTATTACAGTATAGAGCTCTATGCCATCTGTCTGAGGAGGTATGGACAGGTATCAGACAAAAACCCACACACGCACGCATATCATATCACCCCGAGCCAACAGCAATATTAAGCTGAGCTCTCCCACTGTGCATGTGTGTCCACACCCTTTCCAGTGTTTCAAAATGGCCAGTGCATAACGCGCCCCCCCACGTTAATCAGCTTAGCAGCCAGTCAGGAGATTTGACTAATCCAAAACACAAGCATGGGAAGAAGCCCACTGAGTGTATGTCTGTCTGTGCAAGTGGTCTTGTCTGACAGTGCGTGGAATAACTTAAATCAGCCTCGACATTTCCAGGCAACACTCTCTTAAAGCAACAAGCATTACCACAATCATCCAAGGCTAGTTTCAAACAGCAAAGGATGGGGAAGAGGATGTCTTTCATGTGCGGAAGCATCGCTGGGCGGGTAAAGGTTCTTCCCCGTCTTTATTAGCGTGTTAACTCGTCATAATCCCAGTGATTGAGTGGCAGCGTGTAATCACTTCTTACTTCTAGATTAAACAGTCATCAGTCGTGCAGTCATCTTCATCTTTATTTCACTCCTCAGTAAGAATTAGCCCAGTCATCACTAATGATTCACAGGGACCTTGAGGGCTGTGTAGGCATGTGCACGTAAAGGCCCCCCCGAGAGGAGTATCAGGGCTTTGAAGCCCAACAGAGTGCGTAATGGAAACCTTTCTGTCATTTAATAGAGAGCTATGACAGCATTTGCCGCACAGGAGAGGGAAAACACACATGCATATTCTCAGCGAGGAAATGCTGCATGATACTAAACACGTGTGAGTGACTCGTATGGATGTCCTTATGCAGCAAAGTGTTATCGCGACACTGCGCGAGAAATCAGTGGCATGTTGAAAATGGCTGAAGGAAAAATGATAGAGATCAAGATAGGACGGAGTGAGAGCTGAGAGCAGAGGCTGGGCAGCAACACATGAGTTAAAGGCCGTATCTGCTGATGGCTGCTGATCTTTATCCAAGCGCCAGTGGAAGGCACAGAGGCCAGGAGAAAAAGAGCAAAGGGGACCATCACACAAAGGATGAAACCCAGAGCAGCAGATGATAACATGAGATGCTATCAGCGCATCCGACTCTAGGTCAAATCGCCACAGCCTTCAGCTGCATCTCTCTCCGAAACAGGAGGGGCACATACACAAGATGAAGGAATGCAGAACTACATGAATCCTTATATAAAAAGACAGCTCACCCCGAAAATCAAATAGACGTTTTTTCAAATATTTTTAATCTTATCCATCTATCCGTGTTTTAAACGGCATATCCAACTTATGATAGCAGGAGGCTGTTTATACATACATATCAGTCAAGGAGACAACAGCTCCCGAGATGTCTGCTTTCTCTTAAATATAATGAAACAAGATGCCACATGCCTCATGGTGCTGAAAAGGGAGCGAAAATGTACTTAAAAATCTCTGCAGCATTCTATTTTTTTCCTGGAAGAATCTTTATTCTTCCATTATAAAAAAAAAAAAAAAAATCACTGAAGAACAACCGCTCGGCTGTGAAGAGCGGTTTAATAATGAATTCGATTATCAACAGAAAAACAACAGCATATTTTGACTGTCTGTGTTATTTATGGAGAAAGGAAATGCAATTTGTTCCGGCTTTTAAAATCTGCTTCTTCTTCTTCTTTTTTTTTTTAGTTTTTTATATTTTGCTAAAATGATGGTAAATGACACTCTAGGAAAAATGTAGTGATGTTCTTACTACTATTTTCTTCACATTTTACCGATTAAAACAATAACGGATAAGGAAAGTAATCACTGGTTGGAGGGATAGAAGTATTTAGAACACATATGTACGCGTGTATTATTAAAACATCCTCTGTGTGTGTTTTACATTAAGCTGTGAAAGCTAAAGTTCAACAGGATGGAAACAGCGTATGTCACAATTAGACTGCAGTGCAGCTAATGCGGTCACCTGCCTTTTTGCCTCTACCTCTACGCATCTCTCCAACCCACTAGTGCAATGGTATTTCTCTGCTGTGTGCAAGTGTGCATGCATGCACTTTTTACACATTATGGAAATCAGACATGAGTCTAACTGCTGCAGAGGGACTGGGAGTAGAGAGAGAGAGCGATAGAAACTGGGCCATGCTCCAAGAGGAGGCTACCAGCAAAGACAACAACTCCACACCTCAGCACAACAAACCACCACACGCAGTTCTGTGGAACGGCACAAAAACTTCACAGGGGATTTTTTTGTTGTTTCTCCTCTTCTTCTTTTTCCCTGCAGCACTGTTCGGTCTTTAACTGGCTTTCCACTGATTTTCATGATAAAAAAAACAGTTACTCTTCTCCCTTGGGGCGGACCGAGAGAGTAGACAGTGAGGACAAGTTTTTCTTACACCCCGAGCAATCAATGTGCAACAACAGTCCTACGTCTGCGATTAGGATGGGTAACTTGGGGGAAAGCAATTAACCAGCTTTCATTTTAGACACTTGGCTTCCATCTATCACATTTACACCCCTTTTTTTTTAAACATAATTATTTCATGTGCAGACATAATGAGATGCTTGCAGCATCAACTGGTTTGGATTATCGAATCATCAACGAAGGCTTACAAAAGAGACTTCTCACAGACGGCCAATAAATGCACTTTTTTACAGTACAGTTTATTTTTTAACTGAACGTTACTACTACAAGTGCGATGGAATCACAGTGTCCTGAAGACAAAATCAACTATTTGAGGCAGTGACTGAAACAGGGCAGGAAAAGCCACAAGTACACGTAGTGACCCATGAGACACGGATCATGGGTTATCAGATTTGATGTATCCAAGTAACCATGTCATGAAAACAGATACTTTTTAAAAAGGGGGAATAAAGAAAGGCCTAGGTCATTGTTCAGTTGTCCACACTCTGTCTGTTCATTTTTCCCTGGACTTCTTGACCTACCAAGGAAAGCAGCAAATGAGATTACAGAAAACACATAAGTCAGGTTATTCATTTCAGCAGGCTCAGGAGAGTGCTATGAGAGTGAAACAAGATTACAATAATCATAGACTGCAAGCAGTACTGTGCAAAAGTCCTGAGCCACCCCTCAATTTAGCTATGCGAGAAACTGCACAGTGACAATAAAAAAGTCTCATTTCTTTATATTTTGTGTCCATGGAGCCAGATTTTCTTGTAACTTTTTAAAAGCGGTCTTGCACAATAGTTCAGTCCAGTCCTCACCTTTTTTAAAGGAAGGTTTCTCTTTCGTGAGTTCATCAACTCAACATTGACCTGTGAACCATTAAGCATAAAAAAGAATCATCTAAATTAAGCGATAAACCAGTGTTGTACCTACACATAACAGACAACGCAGCGCAGAACCAATTTTAAATTGTATCTTTAGCCATTTGCTACTAGCAGGCTGCCACAAATGTACATCATTAGTTCACACTTTTGAGCTGAAATATGTCTGAGAGGCATAAAATAGTATGAGCTTTTAGCATTTTAGCATGCTGTGCAGTTTGCCCTGAGAAACAAAACAACACAAAACCAAAGAAGAAACTGAAAAAGCAACTGACCTTAAAACACAATCTACAGCAGATGAACAGTATCTGAAAGCTCCCGTCACTGTTGGGGGTCAATTTCAGCCAGCAGTGCTGGGGCTCTTAAAATGAATTGTTAAAATTAAAAGTCATAATTATAAACACAGAAGTATGGTCAAATTCTGATCCAGCATGCAACACATCTGGAAAGCATCTGATTGGCAACAGCTTCATTTTTCAGCATACCAGTGATCGAAAAAACACACAGTAAAAACATACCTAGTAAAAGAAAGACCCAATGCAACACTATCAGTTATGGACTGGCCTCCCCGCAGTGTGGGATCATCTCCACAGAGAACAGAACAAAAGGCAGCCAACATCCAAACACGAGCTTTGAATGTCCTTCAACAAGTCTGGATAATTATTCCTGAACACTACTTAAAATACTTAAAGAAACGAAAAGAAAGCTGCCTAAGAGAGTTCAAGCTGTGTTGAAGAATAAAGGTGATCATACCAAATACTTTTCAAGCTTGTTAGAACTCTACAAGCTCTGTACATACTTTATTTTTAGGATTTGAGGTGCAGAGATGCTAATACAATATGCTGATGGAAAACTAGAAAAAAACCAAGCGACCATGCAAGAACTTCCTGACCTGGCCAGCAGTATAAAAATAGTTTATTTTCACACCTTTCTAAATTTGATATTCTGTGGCAGTCTGCAGCTGGCCAAATGTCATTAAAAGCAGAGGACAGGTTGTCATTCGAACTTCTTCATAATGAAGATACGGCATCCTTTCATACACAAATGCATCAAACCAAAGCAGACTTTTGCACACCTAGTAGGACGTTCTTGCACATGGCAGATCCCTGATTGGGTGTATACCAAATAAAGATCTAAAAAAAAAAGGAACCTCCTTGCAGCCGAGCAAATTAATGTTTTCTGTTGCTGAGTGAATAAAGTAAGAAAGTCCAACTTCAGGCAATTTCCAGACCTGATTCTTCCGATACCGTCTCACTCTCAGGACTAAAGACATTGTATAGGCTAGTGTTACAGGCTGCATGTTTTCACTGTACACTCAGGTAAGCCTTAAGCAAATCTTCACTGTACCTCTGAAGAAAACACGGTTCAGAAATAACTCACCACTTCTCTCAGATAAAGTCTGACAGAAATGATACCTGGAGGATGTGTTTATACACCACTGCAGGGTAAGCCTGAGGATATGCTAATACATGTCACAACCTCTGTGCTCCTCAAACACACAAAAACACACTCTTATTTTTACTTTCTCACGCATACTTATTTGATTAGCAAACATGACATAGCACCTCGAATCAGAATCTCAAATATCACCCTCTAATTCAATGTCAGAACATCAGCACAGTCAGCTAAAGAAAGACTCAGGCGTGCTGGATGAACTTCACTTCACTTTTTTTTAAAAAATTGACTATGTTGAAAAAAGAATCAATTAAAAGTATTCATTAAAGCCACCGTCTGCCCTTTTCAAGCTTTTGCTTTGTTCCTTGATGTATTTTTGCATTTGTCCCCACAGCTGGTGAACTCTGCAGTCGCTAGCTTTCTGGCCCACATTTCAACCGACCAGTTTTTAACCCACACATAGCATCACCCCCATCAGGCTATTTGGTACTCGGTCTGCACAAAGCACATCTGGTACGTCAGGTTGTGTACCCATAATCCTTCACTCTTTGTAGTCAGATACCTAAATAAACCAACACACTGGTACTCCCATATAGTAATGACATCCACTCAATGCTAATAGTAATCAATCACACAGACTTGATACCAGGGAGCCAGCAGGTTAAAAACCATTTATCGTCCAATCCAACTTCAGTCTTCATGTGTACTTGTAGTTTGCTGTCACAGTGGCAGATTTCTGTAGATTTCTGTGTGATGGAGACTGCTGTTCATGCTTTTGATCCTTTTAACCAATAACCATTTGACCTATAACTAGGATCAAACGCAATATTCTGGGACTGTATAAACATGAGTCTCTGTAGCCTTTGTGTTAGCTGTATTTCCTTAATTTGCTATGCTAGGTCTTGAGCCAGTTGTGTTGCTGGTCTGCTAGTCTTCTCCTACCTATCTGGACAGGCTGTGGATTGAAAACTCTTTTAAAGTTACATACATTATCATGGACTATTCTAACTTACAGGTCCAAAAAGACAAAGGAGAAAATTATATCTACCTTGATACATATCAAGGACTGCTGGTCAAAATAAGTAGAACCTGCTGAGCAGTGTTTTCTCTTCTCATGAGGCTTCAGATTCATGGATGCATTATTAAAACTGGACTTCCAAGTTCTATTTTCCCTCAGTACCTTCAATAACATGTCCCAACCCACACACTTGCTATTAGTGTGAAGACAGCCTTAATGATTAAACTTCATGTCTGTGCTGAATCCTCAATAAAAGCAAGTAAACGTCCACTGAAATGTGCATGAGCAAGACGCTGAGCAGAGGATTGCCTCTCGGTAGCGGACCCCGAGCGGTGACTTCACCCGAGGAGGAGAGACAGTGACGAGATAAACTTCTGGAAGCGTCAGATTTTTTGATTAAACTGCCAGTTGTTTTCGGCCCTGTGGTTAAATGCTACTGGTCAACTTTCTCATGCTTTCTGCCCTCTGACACTTTGGAAGTCTGCTATCTAGTGAGTTTCAAACACATGACAGAAAACAAAGCTATCTGTACTCAGGAATGGACAGCCCTGATACCAAGAGAGAATATACCTCTTGAGTGAGTGGAGAGTGGAACACGAGGTCAGTGACTCTGCACTGAGTGTGTGTCCAATTTTGTGCGTGATGTCATGTGTGTTTATCAGAGAGAGGACATGGTGGAATCACTGCAACACAATAGAGTACCGCAGTGTGGGTGGCCACACCCTTTCCTCTTAGCTCCCCTTAACAGACTTTTCTCCGGCCCCCCAAAAAAACTGCCTTGACAAGATTTAAAAAAAAGAAAAGAAAAGCACAGAGGTGGGAAAAGAAGGGAGGGAATGGAATAAAATCTCTGACATATTTTTTTTTTAAAACAAAGCAACAAGAGCAAAAGAAAACTTATGAGCTTATGAGCTTTAGTGGAAACTTGACAGCAAGACTCTGAAGACAAAATCGAGTAGGGAGAGCGGTTGGAAAGAAACAAAATGGGTGTACATCAATAGTCTAAAAAGCCATAGATAAATACAGGGGAACCTACAGGGAAGGTTAAGACCAAAAACACTGAGCTGTGTCCTGCAAGTGTAGCTAAATTATTGATGATGACTATGAGTTAAAGGATGAGAAGAAGGAGCACTTTCTCACAGTGTAATCTCCCAGTGTACCATAAACATGCCTGCTCATATACATAGAGTCACCTGGAAAAGATACCATGACATTAACGCTTGACAACCGGATGGGCTCCAGAGATGGGAGCAGATCCCCAGGGACAGTCTGTGGCTGGCAGGAAAACAAAAAGGTCAAGGGTTGCAGCAGAACGGAGGCAGGAATGTGGTCAACACCTGTTCTAAACTTGCAATAGCGGACTCAGACAGAGTATTAGGAGTAAGCCACAAGGCACACAAAGCAAATAAGATGCTCATTAGGACCGTTTATTATTTGGCAGTTCTCATTAGCTTGAAATACTACAAAGAGCAGTCTTCTTACTTTGCTTTATCCCTTCCCTGCTCATGTTTTTTCTGTCTCCCTGCCAGGTCCTCTTTCTTATCCGCAGTGGAAGCCTGTTTGATCTAACGGAGTCCTGCTGTTCTGGCTCTTCAGCTCCCAGATACCAGGCACACACTCCTCCCTCCCTCACTACAGAGGAGAGCTCCCTTTTTCTTACTCCTTCACAAAAAAGGAAAAAAAGAGAGAGAGAATCACAGGCCCTCTACCCCCCCCTCCTTTTTAGAAATCAGACACATTCTCCCTCTTGCACAAGAAACAACTAAATAATTCATGAATTCAAAATGGCCTCGCTGCTGTAGAAGCTGCGCTGAGGCCAGCTGCACTGCGTGCATATGGACCATGTAGCTATGTAAGCTATGTCGACGATGTATTTCAATCAGAGGACAGTGGCTATCATTGTCATCACCAGCAAAGCAGGACACAATGGAGAGGGATACAGCCAGGGACCTGACTCACACATACTGTAAGGCTTCCTGGCTGCTTTCGGTAACAAAGGCACTGAACAATGGGTGGTAAGTGTCAACGTGCTGTGTGGTGATACAATAGCGGCTTTACCACACAAAAAAATTAGTACCCGCCTGTTATTCCTTGGTTTTACTGGATTTCCACATACTGTTGCCTGTCATAGCTCATTAACTACAGTTTTTGTATATTTAACATAACTCTCAGCTGTCTTTAAAAAGTACAGCATCAGGAACAGACGGTGAGAAACACTGTCGAGTTTATCCATACAGCCATGTTCATTTCTCATTAACGTCCAGATTTTATTTTACTTTTTGTTTTTAGTATCAATATTATTTTAGAATTAAACAAAGAAACCAATGAATCCCATAAAAATATAGCGCAAATTCAACCCCAGTTCAAATAGAGTGGGACACTGAGTAAAATACAAATAAAAATGAATCCTATGATACGATTCTAGCTGCTCAATAAGTCCTTGGTCTTCTTTGTAGTCGATTCCATTTCATGATGTGTTGAATGTTTTCATTCAGTGAAATGTTTGACTGCAGGCCGCTCAGTTCAGCACTTGAGTTGCTGTTTAGCATTGTCTTGCTGAAATATGCAAGCTCTTCCCTGGATTGAAGCACACGTTGCTCTAAAACCTGTAGAAGTCTTTCAGCATTGACGATGCCTTTCCAGATAGGAAAGCAACCACACAGGGCTTCTTCTTTGCATGAACTAGATTTATCTAGAGGTCCTCCAGTGATTTCTATGCTACAATCACTCACGCCTGTTTTTAATGCAGCGCGGCCTGAGAGCTCGAAGATCACATTCGTCTGATTTTGATTTTTAGTTTTGCCATTTGCACAGAGATTTCTTCATGTTCTATGAATCTTTTGATGAGAGTATGTACTGTAGATAATGACACATTCAAAGTCTTTGCATTTCTCATTGCATAGTAAAATGTCTCAGTTTAGACTTCAGATATGTTTTATTTGTTCTCTTATGAATAAAATACAGGTTTAAGAGATTTGCAATCAGTGGATTGTGTTTTTAATTACATTTTACATTGCATACCAACTTTTTTTTGCAATTGGGGTTGTATAATACAATACTTGTGATAGTTGTGACTTGCTGTTGGTTTGGATACTCAAAATAGCCAATCTAGGTGGCACATTTTCAAGTGAACTCTTGAACCTAGGTTAATAAAAGTTATTGCCAAATTAACCATGCTTAAGTCTTAATGCACATCCGTCTGCATAAAACTTTCTGGGATGCCACAATTTATCGACAGGATCTTTAAAAAAAATGATAAAGCTAACGGTACAATAAATGTGCAAAGTGACGCGACCACAGTGACTCCTCTTGGTTCACATTCATACTCAGACTCAGCAAGAAGGAATCCACCATTCCAGGCTGGGAAACTCTCCTCTACATTCCTTGGAGGGAATACCAGCGACACATGACAAGAGCCCCACTCACACTGAGTCACTTGCCTGCCTCCCACTTCAGCCTTTACATTACAGAGAATGCCTGTGTAGATATGTGTTATGGACAGCAACCTTTACCACGCAACACTGCCCTCAGACAGAAAGAAAACAAAGAGATGTGGGTGAAGCAAGTTACTGAGGGAAAAAAAGAAGAGAAAAGGGATAGAGGTCACAAGAACATGCTTGTGTCAAACAGCTATGCCACAAATGTGCTGAAGTGATTGATGGGAAGGTTCTCTGTGCTGAAGGACATCCTTCATCTTCCCTTCGCCTTTAGGTTTTCTTTGGCAAAATCTCTGTCATCCAGAATTTCAGGGCTTTTCATTACTGAGTTTTGTTTGGGTTTTTGGGTTGTTGTTTTTTAACCTCCTGGTCTCAATTTTCAGTTTTGCACAGATCCAAGCAGAAGCTGACTTCCTACTTCTGTCTCTTAGACATAAACCATTATCACAGACCTCGGGAGAACCAGGTCCAGGCATTATCTGAAGTCTCCCTCTCTCAGATGGAGAACACAAGAGCTTCTACATGTATTCTGGATCCTCACTGCTTCCATTTGGATTTAGTCAGGAGTGACACCTAAGCAGAGGATACAGGAGCCAGGACACATGACACCATGTGAATTCTCAGGACAGTTACCTGCTCTACTCCCACGTGGGCTCAATCGGACATGATGCACTCTTTGTACTAGAGAGCTGTCAGTGCAGACCAATAACGTCCAGCCTGATTGATTCTGATGTTTGCATTCCTACGTACAGCTTCACCAGGTGCTGTCTAGACAAGTTCAGGGCTGTAATACATGTGAAAAACAACTTCCATTATAGTGCACACAGTGTATTATCTGTATGGAAAGTTATATGAAGACCCACTCCAACCCCTGTCCTGCATGCGCCACTGCACAATAGGAATGAGTGTGTGTGCACACGTATGAGGGGTGGGATGTTCCCGTTTCCACTCTGTTTGAAGCACATGGGCTGAGTCGGAATGTGAAGAGGGAGGAAGCAGCAGTGGGAGGGTCAGGGGATGGGTGAAGGCGGTAATCTGAGAGGGGTATCCCACGGTGATAGGCCAGCACATGGTCTTTACACACTACTATGAGCCTGGTGCACAAGGAGAGCTACACCAACAAAGAAGACTTCACTATCAATCACAGGGCTAAATAGAGGAATACAGCAACGCATACTGAAGGGGTCACCACATCATACTTCAACCACCTACGATGCTTGTACAATGACAATATGACAGTCATCGCTTCCTCTAAAAATATCCAAGTCACGTTCTCGCCTACACTTTAAACTTTAACTTAGTATTCTGCTGCTTCCAACTTTCTTCATGAGGGGATACCTCTCCTTTAATAAACAAAAATAGGGCAAAGCCACTAGCTTTAACTCATGTGCATGTTTTTGGGGGATTTTTCTTTAAATTAGACCCAGGCCCAGATATTTTTCCTCTGGCCAATAATTTGCAGTTGCATCACTGCAGCTTCAAAACACGCCTGACTGTACTATGATGCAGGATTCTTCAAACCACCCTGTTTAAACCACTTACAAAGTGAAAAAAGCAGCACTAAAATATGAATAACATCTAGTCTGACAAGAGTGGGAAATGAACTACAATCAGTTTTGGAAAAATAATGGTTCATAAATTGTTTTTCAACAAATCCCACAGCCATACATCAAAACACGCTGCATTTCCCCCAAGCCCCGTCATGCAAAGCATCTAACTCCAGCCTGAACAAACGCACGTCTACCACAGAATCAATAAAAAACTGACTGTGGCTACACAGTCAAATGATTGCAGGGCATTTGTGTTAAATAGCATCTGGTTGCATAAGTCAACAATACAAATGGCAAATCAGTGTATGCGATTATCTTCTGTATCAACTGTACTCCACAGCCTACAGCCAGCCACACTTAAACACGTGAAGAGCACATATAAGCAAGCTCTTCTTACAGGTACACACAGAGTATTGCCCTCTGGCCATGCTCAGTAACAGTCAGCTACAGCTCCTGCATTCAGATAAATATCAGACCTTAGGTATGGTATATGTGCTTCTGCCTCTTGCCTCTGACAGCTGTAAGACAACGTGTACTCAAGGTAAACCACATTTTAGGGTGGATCATCCACTCCAGGCCTGGCACCAGCACCGACACGTCTTACTAACACAAATATATAGATGCATTCTGCAAGGTAAGCAATCAGAGGTGTTACTACAACCACACCCCCAGAAGTGTATCTGATATAAGGCTGGAGAGTGAATAAACAATGCACATCCTAGAAGGTGTGTTTGAACCACGCTGGACCACATTCAAAAACTTGACTGGTCAAAGGTTTACATTTGTTTGTCTGGCATACACGGGTTCCTGAACTCTTCCACTTCGCAGTAACACCACTTACAGCTGGAGGGAGGAAATTTCATGAAGTGACTTGTTGCAATAGTGGCATCCTATTACAGAACAACGCTCCAATTCAACGAACTCTTTACAACAACCCATTCTTTCACAATTGTGTGTAAAGTCAGACAGCATATCTGGGCGCTTTTATGCACCTGTGTCAACGGGACTGAAAACACCTGAATCCAAAGATTAAGAGTCCAGTATTTTTTGCCCATACAGTGTTTTGCTATAGAAACATCAGAATATATGAACGTGATTTTTAGACACACATGTTAACCAAACCCGGAGGGCACCAGAGCTACATTCCCAGATTGGTCGGATGACTGTGGGAGAGATCGACCCCCCGCTGTGTCATGCAGAAAAAGCAAATGGGCCTTTAGCTTTTGTGGTTGCTTTCTACTCACATGCAGCCATGTTTTCTTGGCTGCAAAGCAGAGCCCTCTGTAATGAGTTACCGCGCATTGATGCTATAAAAGTTTAAGGCAGAGTTTAATCAACACATCTATTTCCTGCTCCTAAAAAACCAGCTAACCTCAATGTAACCTCTGGATAAGGTCAAAATGCGAGCCATTCAGCCAAAACACTGTTTAAGTAAAGTGAGTGTTTGCCTGTAGAGGTGGTACATATGGTATGAGTGTGGGGTAAAGGGCCTAAATATGAGGGGAAAAAAGGGACGGCTTTTTGTGTTCTAAGGATCAGAGAGCAGGGGATGCTCCCTCTTCAGAGCAGCAAGCTACCCCCTAAACATTTTTTTTATCATGATGCCAGCAAAAAAGCATGTATTGACTGTGGGAAAGAAAACGGCAGTATTCCCACACAACAGTAGATTTAAACCAAAGCTAGGAATCAGCACTTTAAACAAGCCTACAAGAGGGGACTAATCTCCATCGGAGGAGCTCTGACGCTGGGAAAAACTAAAATAGAACAGGTTCACATAGCAGGGGGAAGAACTCTGTGTTCTCACACTCGGTTATACCGAAGAAACGAGGGAGGAAGAGGCTGTGTGTGTATGTTTGTGTGGGCATCAGCGTGTCCGTGTGTGCGTGTGGAGTTTCAGAGGGAAGAGGTGATGAATGGCTTCATTAAAACAGCATTAGGAGAGGTGTGAACCCGAATGGCGAGTGCCAAAGTGCCGCGATTGCTCTGTTCCAACACACAGACACTTGTCACAATACTGAAATTCTCTCCTTGGTACCTGCAAAACTCATCCACCCCCTATTACTACTACTACCGATTTACAGTGTTTGATGTTAATGCAGGTTTAAAACACAACCTCAGGCTTTAATAATTTCCCCGCTTAAAAAAAACTGATGGGAAGAGGGAGCCAGAGGGAGATGAGGAAACAGCAGTAACACCATGGAGAAAGAGAGCAATGAAAAGAGGGAATAAAGGCAGCAGAAGAGAGAAGACACAAAGCACAAGGATGCAAAGCAAGAGAAAAAAAAAACCCCTGAAAGGACTGAGGTCTGAAGGTTCAAAATGGAACCAGGGTGTGTGTATGTGTATGTGTATAGGAGTAACCTGATTAACCAGACCCTACAGGCTAGGCAAATCTACATTATTCTTTCACATTTTCCCTCAGCTCCTCACAAACCTAGAAAAATGGGGGCAATTCAGTAACCCTAGCAACCAACTCTGCCTACGTGCTGAGAAAAGCTGCTGATGGAGGGGGAAGGAGAGGGAAGAGATACGGAGATGGGGAGTGAAAAGGCTAATAAGTGTGCATACTAGACACACACGCTTATTGAGGTAAGCAGATGGATCTTACAGTCTAGTGGGGTTTCTTCACTTTTTTTCCCCCCACATTTTTTTCTTCACAATCCTTTGCTATTCAGCCCTCCTCATGCAGATCCCTCCTCCTCTTCTTTCACCTAATTCTCCTTTTTTTTCCCCCTCCACGGTTATAACCCTTGCTTTTTTCTTCTCCTGCTCTCTGGTCAGTATGAGAGCTGTTCAAACACAACCTGTTTCCTCTAGCATCCCTTGGGAGTGTTATCCAACCTTCTACTGTTGTGTTTTCTCTCCTTTCTTTCTGCCTCCCTCCTATTTATTTACGGCTGGATGTCTTTCCCCCTCCATCGATTGTTTTATAGAGGATATGAGCGGGCTTTGTCTTTTGCGTGCTCAGCTTTATATAGATCCCTCTGTTCTTAAAGATGTTCTCTCACACACACACACACACACACACATCCTCTCTCTCTTTCTCTCGCTCTCTCAGCTGGTTGTGAGTCAGTGTCCGGTAGTGAGGCTCATGCATGCACGCACAGTCCGTGTGCTGTAATCATAAAGTGATGATTATAGGTTTAAGCTGCCATAGGAGGTGTGTTGAAAATGTGTGCGCATCACATTTCATCACTGCTGACAAACATCATGAGAAAGAGCAAAGAGAGCAAAATAATAAAAAAAAGGGGGGGCTAAACATTTGCCTTTGGGACTGGTAGTTTTCTCAGTGGTCTTGTGACACTTTAGATGCCCAACGGATTTACTTTACCAAATGGACCATCCCAGCCTTGCCGTGGTAGTTGGGACTGGTAGTTTTCACAGTGGTCTTGTGAAACTTGTGAAAACTGGAAGTACAATTGAAGTACGATTTGGAAAAAAAGGTGTGTGTGTTGGGGGGGCTGTTATTGACTGCTCTGCTGGTGCCATGTGTGGCAGATAAAGAAAGTAAACCTGCAAAGAGGCACCCAAGCAGAGATCAATACCTCAACGGTGCTTGGGTAACATGCACATTCACACTGGCTGATGTGATTCTACAAACATCTGTAATCGAGAAATTGGTTTGACTCGATTTTGTTCTTTTATGCAAAAATGAACAATTTCATTGTAACTTGGGCTCTGGGGAACATTTCTGGCCTTTTTCCTCTAGATTTTGATTATTTAGAGACAAAAAACCCTGCAAAAAGGCCAGGGTATACCCTGCATAACCCTATAGGCATCAGCCTCTACATGACCTTGAATTGGTTGAGTGAAAGAAAATGGATAGATGGGTGGATGGAGACCAAATAATAAAAAAAAACTTTAGCAAACTGATAAATACTGAAAAGAGCCTTTTGCTTCAGAGCGTGTATACAAGCAAACATTCTGACCCACAGTAATCATTGTTTGAATGTCAAGATGTTGCATCCTGGTTGAAAAATAATTACAAAATGAAATGTTGTTCTGGCTCCTGTTTACTGAATCTCCTTCATCAAAGTCCTTCCTGGGCATTCTAGTTACGAAAAGCTTGCTTATCTGAAGCTTGTTTTTTCTTTTTCTTTTATAAAATTAAACAAAAAAGACAAATGATAAGATATATAACTTTTCTTGCTTTGCGAAGTGGAATTGTACCTGTAGCTTTATCATTGCTAACATACCTCAGGGGTTAGATTGTTTACAGAGGAATGATTATGCGACGTTGCACCTTTTCAGGTCTGTACAAATAAGCTCATCGCGAAATAGTTATTTAAATAATGTCTTTTTATGACTGTGTTTTTTTTTTTGTTTTTAAAGAAATGTTAGGAACTTATTCCAGCTTAGGCACCACTACCAGCAGCACATCTGTAGAAAAGAGGAAGCAGATATTTGCGGAAATCTTTTATTGTAACTGATATATGCCAGCTGTTTTATTCTAAGGTAACCATCTCCTCCATATCTCTGGTTAAAAAAGACAGATTTGTGTCATTACTGGTTTGTAATGAAGCACGTTGATTCGACACCGATTGCGTATCTAGTAATTTCAGTATCAGCCAAAATCAAGCGCTTCCATCTGCTTATTTTATCTACAGAAAGTTTATCTGTTGAGTTTCTTGGAAATATATGATACAGCAATAAAAAAAAACAAAGCAGATCAATATCAAAAAAGATTTGAAACATATTGCCTGCACATGCACAAACATAGGCAAGTAGTAACTTCTCCACCACAACACTGTTCAGCTTCATCAGCTTACAAAAACCAACTGTCTGGGTGGAATGCTACAGTTGAAATTATGCAAAAAAAAAATCTACAGCAGGTAACAACAAAGTCTGCAAGGCTTCATCTGTGAGTGAGTGTGTGTGTGTGTGTGTGTGTGTGTGTACGTGTTTTGCATGAACAAATAGCTTCCACATGTTTCAAAATGTCACAAACGAGGCAACATATTGACCAGGCAAACAAATTAAGTTCAGGTGCACCCAAACACACACATGCACACACACGTGGACACACACACACACACACACACACACACACACACACACACACACACACACACACACTCACACACACAAGCAGCTCTTCCAAAAAAAAAAAAAAAAGCAGAGGCACCTGAAAAGAGGGAGGGAAGATTTCAGCCAATCACAGCATGCCTCAGCACTGTTGGCCTTGTATCGGGGTATCAGCCAAACTGTCGGGAGTAGCCAACCAGGGCAAACACAACATCTGTTGCCCAATCCTTGCATCTGGAACATCTGGCACTAGCGAACAGCAGTCATCTAGATAACTAGATGACCTCTGTCCTTACCCACTTGGCCCCTCTAACAGTTCTTTTATTTCTTGTGTTTATCATTCACTTTCCAGCACCGTACATGTCATCATCTCTCTGTCACAGACATTAATGAGCTGTCACATCTTAGATCTGATACACTAGGTGTATGTTGTACGCCTGCACCAGTTAAGAAACAGACATTCCTCTTTTATCTCTCAGCAATCGACCGTGTCGTCGGTGAGACATCTCTGTCCACATCTCAATAACACACTCACTTACTAGTGCGCTGTGTTTACATTTGTGTGCATCTGCACTGAAGGAGGCCAGATCAGCACTTACAGAGTTAGTCAATTTAATGCTGTGTGTTTTCTCTCAGGTGCCGCAGGAGCCTCACAGTAAATTGTCATACTGAATAGTGAAGAATGGGGAAGCAGACAAGCAAACGGGAACAGAAAATCAATGCGATTTTTCAGCCACGTTATGTCTGCCGCTGACATGGCACAAGACCACTGCTACTGCGCACTGTCCCACACACACACAGAACTGAAAGGACAGTGGGACACCTGGTTTGGAACACATTGTTCTATCGTGACTTTGCAAAGAGAACTGAGGATTTTTATATATATAAAAACTTGTTTCAAAAAATCTTTCTCTCCGTTCTTTTATATCATGAAAGGCAAATACAGTAACTGCAGGGAAAACGACCCTCAAGCATGAATCACGGTCACAGCGTGTGTGTGTGCATAAAAGACATTCGTTTCCTTTGTCCAAACACAAAGCTATGGGTCCAAACAGGAAGCTTCACACACTCCTGTATGATCCCTGTGTGTCCCAGCCTCCGAAACCTAAGTTGCACACAAACATCCTTCCTGAGTGATTATTTTAAGCTCTGTCAGCATTTTTAGTCAGCTTACAATACAACATTCAAATCCAAGACCCCCCTCCTCTGCCCCAACACACACTGATAGATAAACACACACACACAAACACTGACACAGGATACGCCAAATAATGGCAGAGACTTGTGCGATTGACTCACGGTTGATAATTGCACCACTAAGTCAATGCAGTCAAGCTCTAATTAGCCAGAGGTTGTTAAAAAGATCACACACATGAAGCTTTTCCTCGTCCTCACAACCACACACGCACAAACAGGCCCTGTGCTACAAACAAGTTCAACACAACCAGGATATCTTTTCACCATCTGACTTAACTAAACTTAACCACAGTCACGCCAAGTGGTCAAATGACACTGGTCATAAGGTCAGTGAGTAAACCCAGGTTTTCAGAATCTATTCAGAATGAGGAGCCAAAAGAAGAGCAAACTATAATCCTAAACAAATATGAGGAAGACAGCAACAAAAACCACAGACTGAATTAATAGATTATTGCTATCACTTCCTGTCATTAAGCAACAGGTTATAATTTTGTTTACTGTTAAACTGATGTGATACTCAGACATGTTCTTGTGACACATAAGATCATTTCAGACTCAGTTTATCAACTGAAATAACAGATTTGAGGAAAAAAAAACATTATTTAAAACCATAAGTAGGCTTTAACTATCTTTTAAAAAGTCCAGTAGCCTAAAGAACTTGGAACTCTCCATTTTCCACTTGCCATGCCACAAAATAAATGTCACATATAGAACAATTAAATGCTTGAAATGTTGGCTTCCCAGCAAGTTCATACAATTTAAGAATCTAGACCTGATGTTCCTGCAGTACAGCCAAACGGTGGAGACATTCGCTCAAAGGCCTACAGTGTCTTACTATGGTTTGCAAGACCTTCGAGTAACTTGACTGGTCAGTAAGAAGTAGTTAAGAGCTTAACCCTGATTCCTGGTTCATAGTACAAACCACTTGATATGAAAGCCATTGCAAAAGTGGGTCAGTGTTTCAAGTGTCGTTTCACTTTTCCTTCTGCCCCTTAACGTGGATAAAGACAAAACAGAGATCTCCACACTGTCCCTGCACCTTCTCTTCAAATAAACATCACTCAACAACAATGGAGTCGCAAACAGAAATACAGGCCAAGCACAGAACCTCACATAAAACAAAGACAGAGAGCCACAGTCATGCAGACAAAACCTCTTGCTGTGTCACCACCTTTCCTATTGTGTGCTAGTGAAAGCAGCCATTTATCCTAAATCATACGTTTCTCTGGCAGCCGTAAACACGCAGTTTATATGTACACGTAGACAGACACACATCACACTTGCAGAGATGACTGAGCTTATTAGCCTGCTAGGAAAAGTAAGTAAGTAAAGTAAGGATACTGTTTCTTTAAATGGGTCTCTCAGAATTTACTCGAAAACTCAACAACAGTTATTCAGTTCGACGTCAAATTGAATGGCCACTCGTCGTACCCTTTTTGTATTTTTTTCAGCAGACCACAAAAACACCACGGCCAATCAAAATTGATCAGTGGCAACAAAGGCAGATAGTTATTAACATTCCCAGATGTGTAAAACACCGGCAGCTGCTTAAGGGCTGAGCCAAAATGCATTTGAAAAATGAAACATCTGTTAAAAGACTCGGCACACCTTAATTTTCCACTAAAATATTTCTTGCTCCCGATATTAAAGGCTGCCACTGGAATATAGGAAGTTGCTCTGTAGTGTTTGTTCGACACACATTTACAGGCTTTCACCCTAACCCTCGTTTACCTGCCTGCAAACACGTGTGGATTTTTTAAATTACAATAGAAAGATCTACTTAAAGTGCTGGTGAATAGTCACAGCTTTTTTTATTTGGTTCCCAAAAAACTCAATACTCTGAAGTCATAACCTCTCTATCCCTCTGCAAATATTCTCTTTCTGTCTGTCTTTTACTTCTCAGCACATCTGTGTGTGTGTGTGTGTGTGTGTGTGTGTGCCTCTCTTCAGGCACTTATATACACACACACACCCTCTTCCAAACCAAGTAGGAAAATTCCTTTCATCAGCCAGAATCCAATATTAGAATATCAGGACTCTGTCTGTGTGAAATAACAAAGACAAAGAGATGACAGCATTCGAGCGCTGGTGTGCATTTAAAACCTTATTCAGGTACCCTGTCAACAGATGAGGTGACCACGTCCACTGACATCGCCGTACCTGTCGAGTCACAGCATCATTTTTTGGTGATCAAAAGAATACAGAGCATTATGAATCATAATGTCAAATAAAAGTATTTTCCATCTGTAAAAGTCAAACAGTCACCAGTTACTGTGTGTATTTTAAGCTTTAAAACACTGAGCCATATAAAAGGGACTAATAATCTCAAAATCTCACCGGAGCTTTTGATGATTTTTCATCTTTTTCTGCCTAATACTGCCTAATGTTGCATGGAATACTAAAACTACATAACACGTGGATACCGTCACTATTCCCACCAAGTAACAACTGTGCTAGAACACAGTATGATGGTACAGATGATCATTGTATGTACGTATGACAATACTGCAGAAGTGAGACCAGTCTGTAGACACAATAAACCACAAACACAAATTCACAGTAGCTAATAAGCCAGAATAATCAGCAGAAATCCATTCACCGTGTGCTTGACAAACACTGTCAAGCACACTCATCAGTGAGAGCGTGAGCATTCATGCCTCTCCCTCTCTTGCTGCAGAGCTTCATGAATGTCATCTGGGGAGGATTTAAATTCATTTTCCCCATGATGCTGCAGTGCATGGCTGCGACGTGTAAAGTCTATCCCTTCTGCCTAATAATAGCAGAGTCATGCAGGTACGCATGAGCCCTTCTTGGCTAGCAGTACTGAAATTTGTAGAGCGGATCTAGCGAAGATTTGGGAAACAAGACAGACACGCGTTAGCAAACACAGAGAGAAAAAGAGTGAGAGCTGCTTGACGCTTTCTACAAGAGAGTCTTTAGCAGCAGCACACAGGGTAATGACAGGCTGTAGTGAAGGCATGCTGTTGGGAATGTCACAGCAGAGACAGCATCTCGATGCATCTCTACACACCTCAAATAAATATGAGGATGTACAGGTTTGCCCTAAAATCAGTTCATTTAGATGGGATGGGGAGCAGTGAAGTAAGTGACAGGAGGAATCAATGCAGAGGGTCGATGGACAAACATTAAGTCCACAGTCTGACAAACCCAGCAGACAGTGCCCACAAAACAGCACAGACAGAAAGTCTTTACACGTGCCGCTGGGCATAAACAGCAGTCTAAAAGGCCACAGAGACAACGGCGCTAATGCCACTGTGGTGCCAGCCAGAGTTTTCAAATGAAGTAAGGAAGGAAGAGGCGGTTAACTGTCAGAAATACCTGTTTTAGTGCATCGCCAAACCAAACTTCTGCCAGGATTTGTTGCAGATTTAATGTCAGAAAGATAAAATAAAGAATATTGAAAGGAAAGGTTTGAGAGGTCTAAAATAAACCTCAGTTCAACTGGTCAGTCATTTGTTTCCCCCTCAAATAAACATCAGCTTATGGATGACTAGCTTCAATAACCTGAGGTTCCATAAACTTGTTAAATCTATGCCAACGGGGACATCAAAGCTGCGTTTTGTCTGCTTTCCGTTGCTCCACACCTCACTGAGACACTTGACGAGCGCTCTTCCTTGTGTTTGCCACTCATATGTGCATTGACACCAGTAATTCCAGTTTAACAACCTTGTGATTTCCGATAACGCTTCAAAAGTATTTTGGTTCTTACTGACTTGCAAGCTCTGTCAAAGAATGCCACGGGGAATTTCTTCTGGAGAACAGGAGTGCTGAGAGGTGCCAGTAAAGAGGCGAGGGCGTGAAGTAGGCTGGTGTCTTCTTTCGAAATGGAAATAAGAATCAAGCAGTCGTGGTGGTGTTGGGGGATAAGCCAAGCAGTGGCCCATCTTATCTAGTCATCTGGCACTGCAGCAACAGTGCAAACATGCTGTAACACCCACTCTCCTTCCCTTCCTGGTACCTCTGAGCCTGTTCCTTCCCTCTCCAGCCTCGAGTATATACCACACAACCCCTCACCCCCCAAGATCTGATAAGCACACACTGTCACTCTGAGTGACATCTGGATCCAGTGTGACTGCCTGATGACAGGAAAAAAACTCAACAAACACAACAATCAGCTAGCGACTAGTTAACAACTCAAACGATCCTTCCTAACAGCTACAATCTGCTCTCACAGCCCTGCTTCCCCTCTCGTGTCCTTGATCACCAGCAGAAGCTGCACCGATGAACTGCGATCGATGAACAAGCCAGGGCACAAATCGATCATTTAATTGCAGTCTGCGTTTAACGCATGAGCGAGCAGTGCCGGTGCACAGCAGCAGCACAGACACGCAGGAGACACAGAAGGGGAAAGAAAACGCCCTGCCTTGTGCAGTGTCGAAACCTCAGCCCTGTGGGTCCTCTACGCAAACATACACACATCACCTTAACGCATGCTTTGATAGGAGGCCGCGGTGAGACCACATCTGGACGACACCTCTGATTTGTGAGCGTTTCTTTTCGCCTTTTGTTGGCCATCGGCGCGTTGCCTTAAAGGAGAGCGATCACACGCTTGGGGGCACGCTGATCATCATGTACCATTTATGATTGCTATTATTTACACACACAAAAAGTGATCCGCCACGTCTGCACAATGACAACCTTCTCGAATGGTTGGTGAAATGCAAAGGCAAGTCTGTCCTTTACGCCTGATAGGATAGGGTAGGATAGGAGAGGTGAGGGTAACAGAAAAAAATGGGATGCATTACGCCAAGTCAGATAAAACACAGCACGCAGTAAAGTAAGCACAGATTTAACGCTAAATCTTTCCGGGTTGTGCTGCATGAAAACATCTGAGGGGCTTTGAAAAGTTTTACCTTTAACTTGAGTCTCATATTCGGCCACGATCTCCTTGTCCTTTCGGAATTTCGCTGGAGACGTCATGGCTGAGTTTGGAGATCAACCACTTGTCCTCGCAGTGAAGTCAAATTTCTCTTAATAATTCAACAAATCAGCCGTAGATGGAAGGATTGTCAATCTGGAGCCGGTTTTATAAAAAAGGAAAAAAGAAACAAAACAGCCAAAATGATATATTTACAGCTCTTCAGTGCTCCCGTGGATCAGTATTGTCTCCCTGCCTCTGCTCACTCAGGGCGCATTGTGAGTTTGGCGCTGCTGCTGCTGTGTGCTCCTTCCCGACGCCGCGCCTCACCGCCTCCTCAAGACCGGTAATGGTGCCAACAGCTTCATGAGAAAGGAGAATCATTCCCTTTACGAAAAACAAAACCCGATTGACTTCTTACTCAGCACTTCGGAAAGTTTTTTCTTTTGTTACTCGCCCCGAGCGAATCTCGATCTCACTGCTGCCCGTGTGCTTGTCTAAACTAAAGTGCTGCCCTCTCTTCCACCACCCACCTCCTGAAGTGAGAAAGAGGAAACCAAGTGGAGAGATGGAGGGGCTGGCTGCTGGTCAGCCCCCAGTGCGCAGGACAGGCATGGATGCACACATTCACGTTTGGGTAGATAAAACTACATCTGCTACAGCAAGCCTTTAGCTTGCATGCTACAGGACCGACGGGTATTTATTTGCCTAGGTGAGCTTAGTTTAAATGTGTTGGCAGAGGAACACCTCATTATTTAGGAGAAGACCACTGAAAATGGGACTGAAGTAAGAGAGCCTCGTGCTTTATTTAACTATGAACATTAGCGTAAATGGATATAAATTCTAACCCTTAAACGGTAACACGCTAGTTGTGAATACATACATACATTCATTCATAAATTCAGCCTTTATAAGAACAGAATAACTGTATAAATATAATAAAATGCATTCCATCTCCAGCCTATTACTACGTCAACTTTTTTTTTTCTTTTACACTGACTAAACTACTACCCCGCCTCATACCTACCACTCCACCACGATTGGTCAAACGGTCACACGTGAACGACATTCAAGTCCACCAATCAGCTTTTTTCAGAATTTTGAATCAGGGTTCGTCAACTTGAATTTCTACCCAATCGCATTCAGAATCCGTAATGAATCTGACCAATAGCGTTGGTTACTATAAAGTGTACATCCAATCAAAATAGCGTATGGGGTCTTTTAAAGATAGTTTAAGGAAGTCCCGTTAAATACCAGGAAGTTGTAAACAAAGCTGACAGCTATTTAGTTAGCTGTTAAGTACATGAATGGATGCCCAGTAAGCCGTGAAAACAGGCCAGTTGTTCATCAATACCGTGGATTAATTAACAGTACAGCTTGTTTTATTCACATAGAGCGGGTTTCGCGAGAATATATATCCCTCCGTATGTTCGTTTCACAAGCTAACGTTAGCTGCCTTCCGTTTTATCGTTAGGGAAAGGCTAACGTTTGCACAAGGACATTGGAGCTAGAGCTGACGCTTGCAAAGTTAATTTACAGCTTTATTAAACCGAAGTGAACGGTTAGTGAGAATCATCAGTGTCTGGTTCTTTTTCCCCTTTCTGCGTTTGCTATCCGGAGGCAGAAAGAACGTGAAAAGAGACGAAGTCCGCATTTAGCAAAACAACAATGTCTACTTCAAACGCTAATTTTAAAAACAAGTGTGTGACCCAGGTGAACTGCATATTTTGTGACAGCCTGCTCTGCACGAGAGGTATGAAGGCAGTGCTACTTGCAGACACCGAGGTCGAGCTGTTTTCCACTGACATACCTCCCAATAGGTAAGCGCTAATTTTCTTAGCAGTGCAGCTAGTTTTTGTTTATGTCTGTTTCCAAGGCAAGTTGCACTTTACACAAACCTGTGGCAAAGTGATGTATGTCTGCTTAACCGATGGGAGGAGATACACAATGCCCAGGCCAAGCTGCCGTTATAATTAATAGGGTTTGTTGTATGACAATATAAAATGACTGTTGTCTGTCCTTTAATGGGTATGTTTGTGTCTCCTTGCACGAACCCTCCCCGCAGAACTGTTGACTTTGTGGCCAGCTGCTACTCTACTGAAAGCTGTAAATGCAAACTGAGAGACATCGCATGTCTCAAATGGTATGTATTATATTATATAAGTCCCTTTTATCCTTCCAGTGTTTACTTTGGAAAGATCATCTGTTGATATTCATAAAAAGGACAGTAAAAAGGTAGGTTCTTATGTACCTATATCTGTACACATTGTCGCGCCTGGAAACCTTAAGTTTATATGCTGATTATCTTATTTTTGAGCCTGTTGCTACACTAAACATTAGGTAGTGCTTGAAAAGAGACATTACAATTTCCTTTAGCACAAGTGATCAAATAATACTGGAAAATATTCTTTACTTAAAAATGTCAGTTAAATAAATATTAAAGCCATTGCCAGTTATGACTGCACATATTAATTTTAAATCATATTTAAAGCACAGCACAGTACAGTAAACAATGAACCTTTATAGAGTCTCATTTGTGTTCATGGGCTTTTGTTATTGTACACAGGGCAAACACAAACATGTGTTAGATAATGGAAACTCACTAGTAGTGTTGGCACTTTTCAGAAATGCACCCAGCAAATAGCTGACTCACGTTTCTTCTTTATCCTCGCTCCCTCCCTCTTTTAGTGGAAATGTTGTGGGCTATCACGTTGTAGCCCCCTGCAAACCCTGCCTGCTCTCCTGTAACAACGGCCACTTCTGGATGTTCAATAGCGATGCAGTTTCTACTCTCAACAGACTGGATTCAACGGGTCAGTATAAACTCACCTTTGATAAAACAGAAATGCTATGCAATTGCATAGTCCACGAGATGTGTACATAAGACTTCATAAGTCGCCTTCACATGTGTCCGCAGGCCTTAATCTGCTCCTTTGGGGAGATCTTCCCGAGCTAGATGACAGCGAGAATGAAGAATCAGAAAGCCCATCAGAGGAGGAGTGTATTAGGTAGAGTGGGACATGGACAATGTGAGAGACCTGGAGTGCCAGCTTTTGAGAGGTGGAGATTTAAAAAAAGAAAAAAAAGTGTATAATCCATGCTGGGATGAGACAAAAGAAGAGGAACCAAAAGGGTAAATGAACACCCAGTTACATGGGACCAGCAATCCTGCTGTACTACTCTGTGTGGGCTGAAAGATTAAACCATTGTTCACTTATGACCCCACCTGGAAAAAAAAGTAGTGGTGTCACAGCAGGTGTTTTCCCACTGAAAGCTGGCAGAGAACACCTGCCTTGACATTAGTGATTTGGTGTGTGGCTGTAAATACTGGAAGGTTTAAACCCAAAGAGAGCGGTACAGGGGAAGCTTTTGGTGCTCGTAATTGAGTGTTTTAATTACCCTTTAACCTGTGACCATGCCTTTCCTGATCACTTTTCACTGTTAAAAGCACAGACACGCACATTCACAGATTTCTCTCATTTCTCTCATTTTTGTAAATTTGTGTGCTATTATTTTAACAAAAAAAAAACCATGCAGCTGAAGTAAATTGAAAATAACAGACAGCTAGACTCCATAATCTAGTGTGTTCTGCTTTTCAGAGCTCATTGTTTTGATCAGCCTTATGAAAAGTTGGGTGTGGTGTGATTAATTAATGGTACATACCAGTGAATGCTGTGCTTTTTCACACCATTTATGTAAAATCTGATTTTTCTGGGTAGGAGGTCTGGAATTTACCTATATCCTTTTTTTATAGCACTTATCTTTACGTTGAATGTGCTGTAATAAGTAAAACTTCTATTAACGGTAATCTTTTAATCTCTGGAGGCCTTTTCAGATATGGGACATTAAAACGTTAAAGTGACAGCATTCTGTTCTTCAGACATGGGTGACTTTTACGTTCGTGTTCCTCACGGTTTTATTAAGATATACTAAGGGGACTGACAAAGAGACAAGGTGTGTTTGTAATATTTTGAGAGATATGTCGAATTATTGGCAGCAGCTATTGATGCGTAAAGAAAAAAGAGCTTTCTTATGAATTAAGAATGGCAAAAAAAGCATCATACAAGAATATTTCTGTCTTATTGGGATCAACTTGTGAGATACTGAAGTCACAGTTGCAGCAGAGGCATGCATTCAGATTTTCGCTATGTCGAATGTGACACAAACTTTTTCCTACCCGGAAAAATTGCTGTCACGACTTTTGCTTAAAACTTATCGGGGTGCTCATTCAGGCACAAAGCTAAAATGCTCAGATGCTGTCAAATTAATGAAAAGGCGCTAACTGAAACTTTGAGTTCTTTTTGAATCCCTCATATTGAAGAAATAGCACAATTACAGAGTGATGTATCTATTTATGTTCCTTGGTAAAGGGCATATTTAATTTAGGTTACCTTACAACCTGCTCTTCTGTCATTGGTGGATTTTGAGATGCTGAAATAGTGTTTGCTACACTTGTGATAGCAGCATTTAAGTGTGTAACTCCCAGCTGAGTCTGACTGTAGCAGTGTTCCATACTAACTTACTAACCTATGAATGGGTTGTGCTTTCACACAAGCCTGTGGAGCCGCTGAGTTGAGTATTCGCCCAGAGCTCAAAGAATAAATAGCTCAAAATAAACAAACGCTTATGTTTGTGACAATTTAAAAAAAAAAGAAAAAAAGATGCCGATCATTAAGCAAGATCGTGAAAACATGAGCTCAAATGGGTGCGAGCGTCCTAGCTCTGTTTCTGTTGCACAACTGTTCACTTTTTATGTAGCAGCATACCTGTAGCAACTGAGAAGATGGAAAAAGTCAACTCCAAAGAATCATGGGACATATCAGTGTTTAACTTACAGGTTACCTCCTACTCTAGAAAGATAATTACTTCATGTGGGGCCTGTTTATAAAAAAGCCTTTGACTTTTTTTCGTGAGCTGTTTGAAATGATGCTTAAACCAGTGCTACAAAGCTCCCAAAATTGAATATTTTAGCCTTACTGAAGCGAACCTCTGTTAAACTGTAACCTCTGCGCTGTTGCTGTATATTAACCTGTCATCACTGAGTGACCAGGCCATTTACTCAGCAAGCTACAAAATCCTCCATTCACAACAGACTCAACTCAAAGCCTCTTTTTCTCTATCATTTTCGCAGTGCCATCCTTAAGCTCTTGTTATTGTTTCACTGCTGTGCCCTGCTATTACTATGATCCTGTCTTAAAGTAACAATGTTTCTGTGGATGATTGACAACTTCCTGTGTTGCCGGTGAACATTATTTATTTTTTTTAAAAAAAAGGAAAAAACCCGCAAATGTTGAATGTCCCACTTCTTAGGTGAAGGAAGAGGAGAAGAAAGGAAGCAGCTTTTTTAAATGTTTAACTGGCCTCTGTTTGTCTATGCTATAGCCTTTAGTTGTGGAAATACACCCATAAACGAGGAAACTTTTTCCGTGTTTTCCACATTTATCACCTTTTAAAAATTATAACTGACAGTCTGTCACACTTTCACACCAAATACTGTCTGTGTGGATACCATACAGTGCATCAGCTAGGTATTTATTATATCCACAAACCAAATATCTATCACCACATACTTACTTTGGTTTTTTTGTTTACAAAATTTGTTTACAACTGCTTGTTTTGTATTGTGCTGTAGTACTTATGTTTCTGTTCATGTATTTAATATTTAATTGTGTAGTGCTTTGTTTTGTACATTTAAAGACTGAATGTGTGCAGTTTTACCTCAAGAAGGTATTACTCGTGAGCTTCCTCTGGCTAGGACAATTGTTAAATGATAATCAACAGAATTATTTAAATGGCTGTGTCTGGATGTGAATAACTTTGATTAACATGCCCTGCTGAAAATGTATATTTTGGAATTGCACTGAAACTGCATTGGTAGTTTGAAGAAAATGATTTGTTGTTTTGTATGCTTGTTAAATTAATAAAGTTTTTTTTTTTTCAAAGTTTCTCAGTTGCCCCAAACTTTTTTTGTTGTCTGTTTTTTTTTTGGGGGGTTGATATAACAAGTGGACACTTTATTAGAGACACTGCTCAACTGCAAATGCAAGTAGCTGTTTAGCCAATCACATGACAGCAACTCAATGCACCAAGTTCAAACTGAGCATCAGTGAAGAAAGGTGATATAAGTGACTTTGTATATGGAGTGACTGTTGTTGGGCCGGGGATCTTGTCTGAGTATTAGACAACAGTAACTCAAATAATCTGTTGTTACAACCGAGGTATGCAGAAGAGGATATAGCTACAGCAGCAGAAGACCACATCAGGTGCCACTTCCATCAGCTAAGAACAGGAAACGGGCTAAAAATCACACCCACTCACCAGAATAGGACAATAGAAGACTGGCGAAACATTCTCTGGTCTAATGAGTCTTGATTTCTGCTGCAAAATTCAGATGGTAGAGTCACTGTGGGGGATATGTTTTTGGAGTATTTTGGACTACATGGCACCAACTGAGCATTATTGCTGATGATGTCTTTTGTTTTCGTACCCATCTTCTGGTGGCTTCTTTCTGTAGGATAACATGCAATGTCACACAGCTCATATCATTTCAGACTAGATTCTTAATATGACAATGCATTCATTTTGCACAAACAGCCTCCACAGTGTCCAGATTTCAATACAACTGAGCACCTTTGGGATGTGGTGGAAAGGGAGAGTCACATAATGGATGGGCAGCCGACAAATCAGCAACAACTGTGTTATTTACCCCATCTTTTACTTATTTATTTGTTTTGTCAAATTAAGCAGATGACTCCACAGCCTTTATCATTTCACATTTTCATCTTATTGAGCCAGGAATCCATCCCATGTCTCTGAACACCCCAGTTAGGATCCAGAAAAAGCGTTCTGCTCTGTTTTATATTCCGTAAATCCTCCACATCCCTGGAGTATCATTTAATTATAGGGAAGACTTGCAAGTTCTTCACATATTTTTGATTTGCTGACAACAGACCCCAACGCTATCCCAGCTGCTTCAGCCAGAATTTTTAATCCCGCTTCTTATCTCATAAATTTATCATAAAAAAGGTATTTCATGGCCTGTGCACTTGAGCTCTATTACAGAATGTTTTGACAAACTCACAAATCATTTAGTACGAGCCCATCTTAAATTACCCTTCAAAACACTGGTGCACATTAAAACCAGAGAAAAAGACTTTTGCAATAGTGAAAAAAAAATGCGTAATATAATTAATTTTATAAACTGGAATATTGTACTTGTTCTTCTATGTTCATCATCATAATCATCAAAACACTATCCCCCAAGTCTCTCCAATCCACACAGCTTAAATGATTATCATGATTATGATAATGAAGTTGTCTAATGAATATTTAACTATGGGCACAAATCACAAAGTTCATCACCATGTGTGCAGAACAGAGCGCTCCCCCATCTTTAAAGTGAATGACAGAAAAAAAAGCGAAGAGCTAGATAAGTTGGTGTCATCCCAAATTATTATTAAATATTAAATTATTAAATGAGAATATCTTCAAGACAGCAGGAGGGTTAACATGCTACAGGCTGTTCACTTTGGAGATATGGATGCAACCTGGCACGACACCTTGAATACTGCATAAAAAATGAAAAGAGAAATATCACCTGTAACTAAATTTGATCATTTTGTAACAAAAAGCGATTAAAAACTAATTATTGTAATTAATAATTTGCTTTGTTGATTTAGTCTTAATTCTTAGAATACATTTGATGGTGTCAGCACGCTTGTACCGATGGCATATTTTATCACGAGGAAAGCAAATTATGTTTTGACTGTGAATTATTTTATTTAACAAGTACAATACGAAATCTGAATGTTGTGTTTTATGTTATACCACAATGCAAAGGTATAAAATTCACAACTAACATGACACCAAAGAATAATTTTTTCACCTATTATTACCTCTGAAGTCTGTGAAATCTCCTCCACAGACAGGTCAAGGAGAAAGCCTTTGTTTGAAAAGTTTACGGTTTTAGGAGAGCTCTTTTCAGTGATGGGGATATTACGCCAGAAGATGGAGAAGCATGCCAGTGGACATCTTAACTACAAAGAGAAAGAGTGTTCGCCTTGGAACAAGTAAGAGAGCATATCTGGGATAAGGAAAACTCCTTTCGTCTGCAGTTTTTAGTAGTACAGGGTGTGCAACTGTAAACTTCCACAAGAGCACAGAGGGACTCACTTCTTTTCTGGAACGGTCTGCCTAAAGTTTTGGAATTTGTTTTTGCATGCCTTCATATGAAGCATTCTTTGCTGCTGTTGGGACACGTACTGGGCAATTCAGGTAGTGCAAAAAAAAAAAAAAAAGAAGAAGATATAAATATCTGATTCTTGTGCCCTGTTTTCACATGTTTTTGTAGCAACTGCATACATTGCAGCCCATGCCCACACAGCGTCTGCCCTTTCTTTGAGTTTATCTTGCATGGCTTCGCAAAATGTTTCAAGCTGTCGATTCTTATCTGCAATTTAAACAACTCCACCATAGACGTCACCACAGGTCCAAATGTTAGGTTGCATCTAAATTTGACTCCATTTGCTAAACCATTGTTGTACTTTTAAAGTACAAAGTAGTCAAAAGGAGACCGGTTTTCCAGGAGAGCTTCCAGGTATCTGTAAGACACTGAATGAATATGTAGCAGGGTAATGCATGGCAAATGAATAGTGCATAGTCTCATTTCTTAGAAAAATAGTGGATAAATTAAATCCAATGTTCTGTCTTTGCCTAAGTGTCAGCTGAGCTGGTTAATCAGGCAGAACCAGGTTTACAGGAAAACGGGCTAGTGCAAGTCTAACAGTCTTGGTTTGGTTTACTGCTGTTGACACTGTGTTGATCTTTATTTGTTGTGATTTTTCATTAATGTGCAAAAGATCTTCCTAATATCAATTTAGGAAAGTTAAAGTTCAATATTGAAAACACTTCTGGAAACACCAGATAGCCCTAATTCTAAAATTTTCATCCAACATGAACAACTTTCAGATGATAAAACAAACGCATTCATACCAAATCACTTTCTTTAATGAGAGTTTTGTGGTGGCAAAAAACTGACATATGCAACCCCGTGGTATCCAACTATGGGTTTGCCACTTACAACGTGTGTTAGCTGCCATGTTTTCAAGGCTGAATATGTCTGTGCGCAACGATCACTTTCATGCTCTGTAAGCCACAGTTCGGAGAAAGTTTGGAAGTGAAGCCATAATTAATCTTCATAATTAGTCCCGTTCTTCCTGCTATGACTTGAGAAAAAATTTCTTCCATTCAAATATTCAGTGCCTCTGGTGAACAAAGAGAGTATGTTGCTCAATCAAATCCACAAAGCATTCATAATTAATGCAGTTCAAAATCTGTTTTTTTCTTTTAATGGTAAAATCAGGATTGTTTTTTAGATAGCTCCAGAACTTAATTTAGTAAACCTACCATAGGTATAGTTTAAGTATTCGTATAAGAAAGATAAAGATGTGTTTTTATTTACTGCCTGTACCAATAAATAAAATAGAGTAAATCTGACTGCAGCGCAGTCGTCTGCAGCTACTTCGTTACAATCACACACCCTCAGCATTTAGTTGTCCAAGCATATGATAGCACATACCTGGTGATTCGGTGGAAAATTCTCAAACAGAGCACAGTGGCTCCCTCTGTTAGATGTAAGGTGTAATAACACCCACAGAAACTTCAACAGAAACGATCTGCTGTCAATGCTGGACATTTCAGGCAGTAAATATAAATGGCATCATATGATTTCTATTTGAGTACAGACTGGCCTCTTTTACAATACACTAAAACTACACTTTTATTGTTTGTTATTCTTTTCTTTTTTCTTTTTTTAAAACATCACCTATTTTAAGTATTAAAATCTGAGAGTATTAGATTAATTAGTGGGAGAACCAATAAGATTTTTGTTCCTGCATTAGTTCCTGTCATCTTTTTGGTAATCTGAGAAAAAAATACAATGTGGTGTCATCTCTTTGATCTTTAAGACAACGACTGTAAATTAAACCTGGACTGTTGGAGGTGTCCTTCAGGGAAAACTTTGTTTGGTTTTGTTGGTAGACAGGTTTTTGTAAAAACGTACTTTTGATTCAGTTATGATAATTTCATGGTGATGACCTTAGTATTATTTTTATTAATGTTGTGGTGGATGAAGCCCTGTCTAATCATTTTTGTGTTTTCTTTGATGAACTGATCACCTCAGTCACCCAAGCCAGATGGAAAACTATCAAAAAGACGCATTTCAATGAACACACTAGTACTATATTTATGGAGGCCATTGCTATGATATCCAATATAACAGCAAAGTCTGTGGACGACCGGCTCCATCATTTTAACACTAACATCCTCGGGGTTTTCTCCACCATATTACACCTGTGAGGGTTAAAATTGCTGCTGTTAAACAGAAAGTATCCACAGTGCTTCATTTGTTCCACATTTTGTCATGTTGCAGCCTGATTCAAGATGGATTAAATTAATTTTTACCTCAAAATTCTACACACAACCCTGTAGTGACTAAATCAAAAGAGTTTGCTTGAAATTCTTGTAAATGCATTAAAAAAAAAACCTCAAACTGTGTCTCAGTTTGTTACGTATGGGGCTGCATGGACACAGACCAGTCAGGGTACATGTTATATTTCACAGAAATAAAGCATTGCTGTTGCCAGGACACTGAAAGGCTAGTTCAGGTGTGTTCAGTTGATCTGTTTCCACTGATCATCTGCTAGACTTTTCTAAAACTTGACTCGAGTCCACCTGTGGTAAATTCAGTTGATTGAACATGATTTGGAAAAGCATACACCTGTTTATATAAGCTGACCGATCATGTCACAGTACAAACCAAGCTGTGAAGTCCAAGGAATTATATCAAGGCACAGATCTAGGGAAGGGTACAGAAAAGTTTCTACTGCACTGCGGCACTGTTCATAACCTTCCTAATATCATCCCTACAGTTAAGCATGGTGGTGACAACATCATGATGTGGGGATCTTTTTTAGCAGCAGGAACTGGGACTGAGACTAGTCAGGATTGAGGCAACAATGAATGCAGCAACATAAAGAGACATCCATGAAGATATCCTGCTTCAGATCTCTCTGGACCTCAGACTGAGGTGACGGTTCATCTTCCAGCAGGACCCTAAGCCAAAATAACAAAGGAGCAGCTTCAGGCCCACTCTGTGAAGATCCGTGAGTGGTGGACATATCTGAAAATGGATGTGCACAGACGTTCCTCATCATTCGTGATGGAGCTCAAGAGATTCTGCAAAGAAGATTGTGAGAAACTGCCCAAAACTAGTGTGCCAAGCCTTTAGCATCATACTCAAAAAGACTTGATGTTGTAATTGCTGCCAAAAGTGCTTCAGCTGCTTTGGAGGTGAAAAAATAAATTTACTCCCTTTTTGAATAGGACTATAACATAAGAAAATGTGGAACAATTAATTTCCAGATGTACTGTGTGCTGCCCATAGACTGGGGACAATCTGAGCTCAAAGAACTCTTTCTGTTAAATGGAAGTTTAGTTTTTCCATCCCACTGTTGTCAAATGTTGGCTCACAGGGGCCATCTGATTGTTTTTTTTTTTGTTGTTGTTCTCATTTGTTTTCATTTTGCTTTATTTCTTTGTGTTTTATATTTCTTTAATGCTATATTGTATGTAGCCTACACAACAATTAGTTTGAGGTGTTGACTCAGCCTCCAGTTTCCCCACATCTCGATCCAATCGAGCATCTGTGGGATGAGCTGGACAAACAAATCCGATCCATGGAGGCTCCACTTACAGGAACAGCAACTTACAGGAATTAAAGGATCTGCTGCTAACATCTTTGTGCCAGACACCACAGGACACCTTCAGCGGTCTAGCAGAGTCCATGCCTTGATGGGTCAGAGCTGTTTTGACAGCAATAGGGGGACCAGCCCAGTGTTAGGCAGGTGGTCTTAATATTACGCCTGATCGGTGTATAAACATTTTTGCATGTTTTCCACAGACTGTTTGATTGTTGCTGGTTCCTGTACAAAAAACAACAACTAATTGCTTCCTTCCATTGATTGACAGTGTTTACTGTAGAAAATTAAGAAAGGCTGTCATCTCCAAACAAGCCATAAAGCAGTTGCTCATCATTGTTGTAGGTCTAATAAAAAAGGAAAGTATAAAAATTCGTTTTTTGACACTAGATGGCGCAGTTGTACCATAAATCGAGGCTATCATTAGCCCACATGGGTAGAGGGACAGCCCGATAAAAGAACCATTTTAGAATAAAGACACCATCACTAACTTTGGCTGACTTGCCACACTGGTGCTGGAGTTATTGTATTTGGAGGATGCAGGGAAAAAACAACCTAAAGGATAAATCTCATAGATTCTTAATTTAAAACCCCCAAAACAAAACAGAATCTGATTTCTCATTAACAGGTTGTGCAATCTGTAATAAAAAAAAGAAGAAGAGAGATTTCTCTCTGCGCAAAAACCACCAGCTTATTTTTCAGAAAGGTCGTCAGTGTAAAAAGACTGAGTTATTGCCCTTTTCACATGGAATAAATAATTTTACATTCAGACACTCCAAGCAAATGTCATAATTGTACTGGCTAGGACAGATGAAGAGGACTGCCATCAAATTAGCGGTCACCTTGATCATCAGTGGGAGCAGAATATTTTATAATATTATATTATAGCACTGCAGTCTGTCATGGTCATCTCTTGATAATAGACCTAAAAGGCTAGACTAATGTCCAGCTTTGCTTGATTATGCATATTAATGACACCTCAAGAATTCATCACAAAAAAAAAAAATCTTTCTTCAGTGGACGAGGAGGGCAAATGGTAATAAATGGCTGAATTTATTCACTTTAGGAATAATTCCTTTAATCAGGGGAGGAAACTTTCATGAGACTGGTAGGCAGGCTGCTTGAGTTCTTAAATAATTTAAGAAAATCGATTTTTGTCTGTGTGTGTGTGTGTGTGTAATGGGCTATGATTACCTATCCACAAAAAAACACATCCTTTAGGAACTAATCAGCCCCTGAGCTTGAGAACACTCGTTTTATGATTAAGGCATAATAAAAACAATTGCTTTTCCAAGCTTAGTCTGGGGAAAAGGAACTGCAGGTGGCATGTGCAACAGTGCAGGTTTTCAACAACTGGGCTGCCTACTGGCCCAAGATTATACTCTCGGCAAGCTGCACTGGGCTTTTGTTGAAGTGCTAGAGATAACACAAAGAAAACTTCAAACAGGCTTCTTATTGTGTTCTATTCTTCTGGGCAAGCTGATTACAGTTAAGGATAAAAGTTGTTCCTATACAGTAAACTAATGCGGAGAATCAGAGAGCACTAATTAAGTCATGGGGGATCTGAGGCGGTCGGCTTGGATGTGTTCCCCAACACCCAGACCGTAGGGGTTTAGTAGGAACTTTACAGCCCAACAGCAGTCAGCATCAAAGGTGTTTATTGTCAGCTGAATGTCCGGTGGAGGCATGAACCGCTGGATGTTCAAAGCCAGAGGGGCCAAAAAGAAAAAGCACTAGCTACAGCTTCTTACCCTTGCTTGTCTTTACTCCTCTTTTTCGACTCTCCATCTCACCGCCCCCATTAGAGCTGAGAAAGTTGCACCAAATACCATTTTGTGTCCAAATGTGTACAGCCAGTGTCTATCTAACATGTAAATAGATATTAGCATAATGAAGCAAAAACCCTTTGATTTAACCTCTGATTTTTTATTTCTAAAACTAAACAGCATTTAATTGGTTTTCAGGCAGGAAAAAAAAGAACCTTTAGACTAATATTTCTTTAAAAATCTGACAAATTATGAATTTATGAACTTGTCTTTCAGGTCAGTGTCAGCATGTTACATTCAGTTTTCAAATTTAATTTCAATAGAATGGATATTACTATGTTTAAGTGGAGATGTTGCATTCTTCATGATCACAGCTCTGAATAGCTGAAGCATCATTGTTTGCTCTACGACCTCGGCAGACACTGAATAGATTCATCTTGTGCAAAATTGAGTGCGCGCATTTGTGTATGTGTGTGTGTGCAGTTTATCCGTGTGTCTGTGTGTGTGTGCGTGCATGTGTATTTACTCACCGCGTCTTTGAAATTGTATCTTCGGTGATTGTTTGTTTGCAGAGCCACTGATGAAGGTGACCAGACCTAGAACAGGAACACTGGCTTTAAAGTGTTGGGCTGTATTTGCTTTTCTTTTCAGTGCCAGTTTTGTAATTTGTCCTTGTGTTGGCCTGGCCTCTGTGTGTACTTACATGCATCATTCTTACATTTTTTTTTCTTGTACACCTGCCTTCTGTTTCCTTCTATGCAGTTTTTCTATATTTTAACTGATTTGAAGGTCTGTGAAGGCATCATCTGCCTCCCCCAACATCAGTTTCTGTATGAATAAAAAAAGAAATGATGAAATATTCTTGATAGGACTTAATGGCTGTAATTAAATGATGACAAATTTAGTTGTTTGGCATCCTAGAGAAAATTGTGAATAGCCGAGCAGGTTCTGGATCAAAGTAAACTACGAAGTTATTAACAGTTTAAGGTAAATCTGGAGATTTTATTTTATTTTTTTAGTGTAGTGATGTTTTTAGTTTTCCTTATGCCCATTTGTTGCAGAACACACACACACACACACACACACACACACACACACACACACACACACACACACACACACACACACACACACACACACACACACACAGGCACACGCATTTCTTAACCCCTTTCCTCATTAATGGGAGGGCTTGTCCTGCTGGCTGTAGCCGCCTGCAAATTACAATTTAGTACTCCAAGAGTTAAGACTGTGTTCTTTTCAGCCCATTGTGTGTTTGTGTGCGCGCGCGCGTGCATGTATGTGTGTGTGTCGGGGGAGGGGTAGAGAGTGTCTGGTAGAAAACCTTTAATCCGGGTGCTGTCAGGCCCAAACCCGGCTTGACGTCCCATTGATGTGGAACAGAACAAAACACAGGGCCCCTTGCTAAGCTCCCACTGAACTCAAACACACACACACACACACACACACACACACACATGCACACACACACTCTGGGCTCCTCTCTAAAGCCCCCAGCTTGGGCCCCCACTCTCTAACCGGGAAGGGCATTCCTCAGCCCTTGTACACGCGTGTGCATACACAAACTCACTCACACGCATGCGCAAATGCATGTGCCTGCACAGGCACACAAACTGAGCTGAGAGAACACAATATTAACTCACTGAGTGCTGCGTTGTAATTTGCAGGTGGCAACAACTCGAGGGTTCCCCTCTCTCATATAGGATATATGTCCATTCATTATCATCTAGAAACCTGAGTGTGTGTGTGGGTGTGGGTGTGTGTGGGTGTATTGAAGGGGATGACGATTTGAGAGTCTGGCAATCTATTTAAATTGGAGATAACTGTGTCCACTGTGCGCACACACACACACACACACACACACACACACACACACACACACACACACACACACACACACACACACACACACACACACACACACACACATCAAATGTTTGTGAGAAGCTGGGTTACAGTTAACAGAAGCCAGATGCTCTAGTGTGTGTTGGCAGTAATGAAAGTATGTATCCGTGGTGACAACAAACAGTTATTATTGTCCTGCTGTTTGGACAGCTCCAAGCCCCCAGCATCTCTGTTTACTATTAGCTTTGAAAGAAAGAAACAGAAAGGAGAAGACGGAGAACAGAGACAGTGAAAGTGAGAGGCAGATGCATGGCTGAGCGGATACAAAAAGTGACTTTTATTAGAATAAACATGTGTTTTAGTTGATGTCGTGGAACTATCGAGGACCTCAGAGTTTATCTGCCTGTTGTTCTCTGGGTGGCCAGGAGGTGGGGATATGGACAGCAGGCAGTCGTGGAGCTGAGCGTCTTGCTCCAACTTTGACCCAGCGATAGCTTTAAGGTTGAAGCATTTCACTTCATCAGTTCAGTTTCAGTCTGTGCCCTGAAAACCGAGGAGGTCCCCTTGCACTTCTCTCTGCTATGAGGACTGAAGGAATCCACTTGCCTACAGAGGCTTCAAACATCCCCTTCTTTAATACTGAGCCACCCACACCTACTTGGTGAGCTTGCTCCCCCCTCCTTCTCCAGGACTAAACTTACCCTTAATTTCCGTTGTTAAATTACACAGAACTTTATTCCTCGGTGCTAGAATTCTGCTGCTTCCGTTTTGGAAAGTCAGAACTCCGTGTGAGCTGTTTGTTTGGGCCGGGCTGCAGTCCAGAGAGGCTCGAGCTGTCCCAAGCAAAATGTTTTTATTGACGGCTGAAAGCAGTTAGACCGACAGCACCGATCGGCTGTAATTGGTCGGCAAGTCAGTGGTGTGTTTGAAATACCCTATGTAAAGTGGCAGTCTTAAGAGAACGCGTGCACACATGCCTGCCACCATTCCCCCCCTCACCCCCATCCAGTTCCCTTAAGAGAAGCCAGATGGGCCACGGGGAAGCAATCACCTCTCTATTTGTCTTGGTGCTGATCAGGTTAGTGAAGTGTTTTCAGGCCTGGCCAGGAGTCCGCATACTGCTGCCTGTTGTCCCTGCTGCTCACTGCACCGCACTCCACGACTCTAGCCAGCTGCCTCCGTCAGATCTCTGAGGGACTGTCTAAACAGCAGTACGCTAAGAGTGGGGACATGCACTATCAACTGGTAAAGGGGCAATAAAGGACAGAGAGGATGATTTTTGTTAGTTCTGGTGCATTTTTGATATATCAGGCCCAGCTGAAAAGCAGGTTTTAAATTTGAGCGGTGCACAAAAGCAAAGCAGCTGACAGTTAATATATAAATATGAGGTCAGCATGGAAGCTGGTAGCTAACATCTTTCATCTGTTGATATGGACACCGCCATTTAGCACCGGGTCGGTGGATGGGAGGTGTTTAGGCAGCAATATGTGTGGAGAATATTCCACCCACTGAATACACAGATGGTTTGGTTTAAAGCAATGAAATGAGCACCAGACACAGAGCAGTGACAGTGAATGAAAGCCTCAGTGATGCACATACACACACACACACATGCGTATACATGAAGCGCTGACTGCTTGGGTTAATGGAGTGATGCAATCCAGAAGGAATTTACTCAAGGACTCGGGGAGTCAACCATAAGGTAGCCCCTACACTCCCCTGTATACATTATTTTTTTCACATTACAATGCATTGTCTTTGTCATATGTCTTAACAAGAATCAAGTCCAAAGACAAACAGCGTTATCAAAAAGACAAAAAGGCAATGAATGGAAAAGACTGAGAAGCACAAGATGATCCAACGAGTCACCCCGGGTCTGGGCAGAACCATCAGGGGGACTCCTGGGCAGAGAAACCTGATCTCACTCAGATTTGCCCACCTCCTGATTGGCTGGCCCTCCCATGAACCCTGACCCTTGACTTTGTCTGGGGCTTGTGACCTTGAGTGAAGTGCAGGCAGAGTGTTGAATCTCCTCCCAGACTCTCATCTGTCCTCTTTTTCCTCTCTCTTTCCCCTGGCTTTTCCTCTCTGCCCATTCGTTTCCAGTGAGAGAGGGTCGGTGGGGAGGAGATGGAGAGCAGAAATGTCAGCGAGACATTAAACAGAGTGCGTCTGTGTGTGCTCTCATAGTCCAACCTGTCTGATTTCCCTCTCCTCCACCCCAACCACCTTCCTCCTCCTCGCGTCTCCTCTAAATACGCTTCTCTAAAGAGCAATAAATTCATCCTCTTTTCTACAAATCTCCAAATCTCTTTGTCTTTTTTTTGCTCCATCAACACTCTCATCACTTTTTCTACTAATCCATTCTGCCTCCCTTTGCTATCGTATGGTTTATCATACCAAGTGGCAAGGCCAGTGCCAACAGTAATTCATGTAAAACTTTTATTTTAGTGACTTTTAGCAAAAAGCTATCACAGATCAATAGAAATCTTCTGTAAAGGTCCTATACTATTTGTGCAGTCTTAAATGCAAGTCAGTCAAGAATTAAGTGGAAAAAGCTTTAATTTAACAAACAATGTCACAACAGCAAGTAACTGTCAGTGAATACAAAATAACTTTAAAGGTAAAGTGCTCTCTTTCTCACATGCTATACTATAGACACACAATGTGTCCTAAATCCCATATTATGTACTATATGCTCAATATATGCACTAAATCCCAGCATACGTTTGTGCAAATAAAGTATACTATCTTCTCAGATACACTGCTTTTAAAAACTTTTCTTACATTCAAACCTAAGAGTCACTGGTTAAAGCTGAGCTGCCTTTGTCATAGTCTTTCATTTGCGTCATTTTTTGCATTGCATTGTGGGATATTTATTCCAGCGTAGTGTTTTGTGTTTGCATAGTGGTATACACTTTATGTGTTGTTGTGTTCATACTCAGATTTCAGATATAAAAAGAAGCCACATACTATATATATATATATATATATATATATATATATACATAAAAAAAGAAAAGAATTCAGATAGCCAAATATGGCATTAAACGAGCTTACTGCAGAGTTTAGGATAAACTTTGGAAGCAGCAGGTGGAACCAACACCTGCTTGCAGTATTTCTCTGATCCACATCAAAGTGTTACAATGGCACATTATAGTTTCTAAATCAGACCAGTCATAACCTTCAGTCCTGCTGTTACCAGGAGCCCCTAGCAGAGGTCAGCGTCAGCAGTTACTTGCTGTTTCAAACTGTTGGTTCAGACTACTTAGCTTGAGAGTACTATTAATCTCACCAAGAAAAAAAATGAAAACAAAACATTTCTCAAAATGCTAAATTTCTTTAACCTTGTACCAACAGACACAGGGAGACATTCACTGATTAGCATCCACGCATTTTCTTCCACTCGTCAGGTCACTAATCTGTCGCAGGGCTGATACAGAGAGCTGGACAACCACTCGCATTCACACCTACGGCCAATTTAGGATCACCACTTACGGTGTCCTAAAGACACTTTACATGTCTTTAGGAGAAAGCTGGAGTATGCAGAGACACGGGGAGAAACTCCACACAGAAAGGCCCCAGGCCCCCTGGATACATCAGTTCATCGGTGAACTCATTTATTTATTTTAAATAACATCAATACATTTATTTTTAAAAAAGTCAGTCTAACTTTATATTTCTGAACCACATTAGTGCATTAATACTGTTCTGTTCTTTTATGGATTAATAAACATTTTGTTTTTGTACTCGAATGTACTCTCCCACCTGTGGACACCCAGGCGCGTATACCTACAAGTCGTTTAGATGCACACAAAGGTCACTTTGTGCTGTCTCAGTGCAGAACATGGCAGCAGTGCGCAGCGGTGCACAGCTGAGGGGGTGTTTATTTTATTGGATGTTTATTTCGTTCTGTAAAACATGCCACTCAGGGACCTTGTGGAGCGATGTACTCAAACCCCTTTCTCTCTCTTTCTTCCCTCTCTCCTCCAGTGTAAACAGTGAGTATACTGGGAGTATTTCCTACACTAGGCTGTGTGGACATGTAATCCATCCAGTCAGACATTGTAAACAACATCTCTACATGTTTATAAATGCTGCCCAACCACTCTAATGAATTTATGGTAATGTCTTGTTCTACTGCTCCTGCTGTATGCTTCTGCTTATGTGTGCGAGGTGTGAGTGTGCATGCATTACCACTCTTCTAGGGAGTGCTGCACACATTTTACTGGTTTCTGATGTTTCTGAAGGAGGTTTTATTTCCTGGTGCATACAGCCTGTTTAAAAGCTTAAAACCCGTGACAGCATCAAGCATTGAATGACTGTTATGAAGCAATGTGCCACAGTACGAAGTCCATTAGCAAACCAACTCTGTTTTATTCCATTTACTTCATTTCAGCTTACCGCAGCAAGATCTGATCTTTTAATAATGAAGCATATGATGATTTGACGAATTTTTAAACACATGGTGGAGACAGCTAATACCACTTGAAATGTGTGCACATTATTAAACTTGCCATTTACTTGTTGGAGTCTTAGATCACCGCTTTTCCTTGTTTGTTAAAAAAAACATGTATAATAAATGTTTCCAGTGATGGAAAGCACACCAAAGAGCAAACCAAGGTATGCTCATTAAAAAAGCAATTCTAACTGGACTGTGTCTTTCACAGAGTGATCCTGCCTGCTATGTTACTTTTTAAGTACAACTGTTACTTAAAAGTTCCAGTCCTCTTCCAGAACTTGGAAGCAGCATATTGGTTGGGTGGTATAACACAGCTGGGCTGTCCTGAATTCATTTTAAAAATCTTACGAGAATGACTAGGAGATTTTTAATTACTCAGTCAAAAAGAGTGCACTGTGAGAGCACTGCGAGACGTGTCTACCAAAGGCCCATTAAGAACTTTGGCAACAAAGCCAAACAATCAAAATAAAACTTCAAATGAAGCAGAAGCCAATGACTTTTTTACATTTCTCTCAAACTTTGCTAAATAAAGTTTAGCATTTTTCCATTTGACCACACATTAGCTGCTCATTGGCAGTCATATACTGATACAGATTACAACCATATATTTATTAGGCCCCTCTGCTGAACAAATTAGCTTGCAGTCATCACAAATATGTCTTTTAGGCCTCTTAACTTCTCTTATTTAAGTATTTGTTACTCCTACTCCATGTATCAGTTTGGAACCTTAGCAAAACTACAGTCCCACAGCCAGGCTCTTAATAAACGCTACTGGTACAAATAAAACCTGACTTGAAAGAGAAAAAGGGGTTGCACATTTTGTGTAGCTGTCATCAATCAGTCCAGCATTTATGCGACACTACAACACTGACGTGCATGTCAGAATTTTATTTAGGCTTCTTTCCATGTGATGACATGTGAAAACTAAAGGGGACTAAAGGAGGCTGTGGCCTCTATGGATTACACTGCAATTATAGTTAAAGTCTATGGATGCTACTGAAAATTTGAAAGAGCAGAGTTGTGAAGCACTGGGTAATCCTTAACACAAAGATTCCTTATCACAAAACAAACTTTCCAAAACACTGTTCAATGCACAGTGTTTGGAAGTTAAAGTTAAACCCATGCCATCTAATTGGTGCAACCCACTGGTGAGTCCTCAACAGCTTGTTTTTGTTTTTTAGGATTTTGTGAATATAAAACTGTAGTCAGTACCACACCAGTAGTTTATCCCTTGCCCTGCTTACTCAGAGAGCAATACAAAATATAATCACTGTTACAGACTGAATATGTGATCATAATGGAGTTGGACAACACTCAGGCTTTCAAAGCTAATATAATGTGCGACGGGCAGATGAATACGCCTAAACACGAAATGCTCGCCGTTCCCTTGATCCTCTAAATAATAATAACAAAAACATGTGTTTTGTTTATTTGATTATTTTACGTGCGTATCAGCACATGTGTGACAACATGCATGAGAGCGTGGGCGTATTGCTCTGAGACTAAGCCATCATTGCTCCCCCATCATCGGGCCTGACAGGTGTTATTACATTGAAATGAGAGCAGTGATGTATGCATCTGTAATGTGGACCTGTCCTCTTCTGCTTGATGGAACCTGACGCTTCTCATTAACGTGACACATCTGAGAAAAGAACAAAGTAGCAACACTTCGCCTGAAGTGCGGCTCATAAGGCATTACGAAGCATCATAAGCACATCTCATAAAGACGCTGACGGGAAGTGGCACATCCCATTTTACGTTTCTTTCAAAGCGCTAACAAATCTGATGTCAGTTTCATTTAGTGCAGCTAAATGAAGTTTCTGTTGCACTTTTGGTGCGGGATGTTAAAATACTTGAGAGGAGAGTGCAGCAGGGAATAATTCTTTTTTTAAGGGTTCAACTTGTGAATGTTTTAAGTTAATTATATCTAGAATAACAGTCACGAACCACAGTGATGTGAATATTAAACTAACAAAGACATGTACAACTTGCACTAATGTTAACAAAACAGCTCCTCTTGTCTTTCAGAGAAATATCTCGACTAAATACAACCTGATATGTCACAAACACATTCCTGCTAAGTTGGTATTTGCCTCACTATTTACCAGCTTCCCCTCTCTGCACACCACCTTAAAAGAAAGCTTCATTCAATTCATGCCTTGCCTCATTTGGTTACTGATTTGTAAAAACCATAGCACTCTCTTTTGTTACTTGTTGTTCATTAACAGTGCTTTCACACGGTGTTGTCCCATCCAGTTGAATGACTGGTGTGCCACAGAGACTAGAGAATGAACCGTGTTTTGTTCTTAACATGCCGCAGCAGCAAACTTGACTGCCATGCTGCTGTGGTCACGAACAATGAGAGGTGATAAAATAAAAGACAAAGATAAAGGTATTGTTTGGCACATAAAGAGAAGACAGAAAGGGGCAAAACAAAAGAAACAACAAACTTAGCGAAGCCTCTAGAAAGCGGTGCCAACCCATTCATGTTTGTTGTCCCGGCTTTACTGTATTTACATATTGTATTTGCTTCTTTCCCACTCATCCATGTGTGTTTTACCATCATTTTTTTTTAATTGCTTCATGCATTTCTGGTTTCACTCCTCATAAATGAATGTTACATGCTTTAGGAAACTTTCAGATAACTCTTATGACTGGTTAATAATATCAGCAAGCAAATGTGCTATCTTAAATGTCACACAAAACATCCAGCAACTGCATCCAATTTACCAGTGAATTATGCAGTGTTCATAAACACAACCATGCACTTAATCCCCCCCACTTATCTTTGAACATCTAAACACTCATGAGTGCTCTTTCAAAATCATGTTCAGCTCTGCCTAAACATCTCTCTCATTTGATTTCAGTCTTTAATTACCTTTATTTAATGCAAAACAGATATGATGCCATGTCTACAACACTTTAGCCTAAGCAGTCCTAGTCAGACACTAAGTATTTTAAAAACCCAGTTTACGTGTAGAAACAGTTTGCAGTGTGATGTAATTGTGCTGAGGCAATATTGAAGGTTGCTTGTCAATAACACATATTATTTGCATGTTTTCACCTGACATGAATGAGATGAATGAAACATTTGCTGAACTGAGAGAGCTAGTGTGACTACTATACAGTTTGTGCAGGAGGGACCTGTCCTGCAAACCTCTTTCTTTTTGCAGAGACAACACAGGGCTGTGCATAGTCTCTGCTCTCTTTCATGATACCATTTATCAAGTTGACCCTGACAGCTGAGTAAGCTGACCTTTGATGAAAACCTCTCTTGTGTGTTTCTAGCAGTAATTCAGAAAGCTCAACATATTTAGCCTGCTCCTCATTCATCTACCGATCAATAGTTACATTGTCACTCTAGGTTTTATGTATAATTTTTTGCATAAAGTTTATAAGATAACTGGAATTCAGTGCGCTCTTGGTGAGCTGAAATGTGTCTGCGTGGATGCCGTGGAAGTAGATAAATAATTCCAACAAAAAAATTCTGCCAGAAAATGTGTGGTTACTGTATGTAACCACAGTTCTATGATTAAGAGTGTAGCTACGATCAAGCATAACTCTTTGTTTCGATGGCTACCAGTCACCCCTAGCTATCCCTTCATTTGACAGCTGGAACTAATCAAGTGGAAGTTTGCTTCTATGTAGTGAAGACAGGCTGAGGCTTGTAGAAAACATCAGGTTTAGTAAAGCTGCCCCTTAACCTTTTTGATATAAACTGTCAGCACATCATATTCTGCTAGACGTTTAGCAGAATTTTTTCATCCATTCATCTATTCATCGATTTCCATCCAACCATCCATTTTTATCCGTTTATCCAATGGAGGCTTATAGGCTGTGCTGGAACCTATTCAAGCTGCCATAGGCAAAATGTAAGGTACATCCTGGACAGGTCACAGGGGGGTTTTTGGGTCTCTAAATAATCAAAATATTGAGGAAATGCAACTGACAGCCAGTTCCTTGTGGATGTTCCAGGCTTTGATTGCCTTGGTAACCTTCGAATGTATTTCCTACTAGATGATATTTCAGTTAATTGTATTCTTCACTTCAGTTGGTGGTTGCTTCAGTCACTCGTGAGTGATCTTGGGTCCTGCCTGGTTACATTGCCAGCGGTTATTTCCTCCCGTGTCACTGGAAGTTGTCTTCGGTCAACACGTGGCGACCAGTGTGTATGCCAGTGTTGTTCAAGTTACTTGAAAAAAGTAGTTCGTTACTTATTACTGATTACTTCTCCAAAAAAGTCATTCTGTTACATTACTGATGACTTATTTTCAAAAGTAATTAGTTACTTATAACTTAGTTACTTTTTAAAAACATGATACACAACCTGAATACTTAATAATGCAATAGACCTTTCAGCCCAAGTCTTTTTTTCTGCACAATCCATCATATAAAATCGAATCAAATAAAAATAAAAATTGTTTTATTAGTTTTAATCTTTTATTTTATGCACATTGCATAAAATGTGGGGGGTTTTCTTTGATTTTCACATTCCCGTGGCAGCGTGCTCCAATTTGAAATGAAATTTTTCGCTGTAGAAAGAAGTTTTCTTCCCACGCAGCGTGTACAGCGGACACTAATGTTTTTGTCACTTTTTATGGAATAAAACTTAAATATTTAAGTACTCTCACGCTTTTAACGTTACATGACCGGACTCTCTCCTGCACTCTATATTATCCATTGTTGATCTACACACGTTTGTTGCTGCCACGGACGTCGCATGCTTGTACGTCATTGTCATGAGACACTCTCACAAACAAAATCACGGTTTAGTAACGCAGTAACGCAGCGTGCTTATGGGAACGTAGCAGTAATCTAATTACTTTTTTTGCAACAGTAACCCTTTACATCACTTGTTACTTGAAAAAAGTAATTGGATTACAGTAACGCGCATATCTCTAGTGTACGCAGCTTTACTTTTTTCCTCATTATTCTGTCTTTAATCTCATAATTCTGAACTTTTTCTTGGAAGGGGATCAGGACTACAAAAACGTGTTTTTGGGTCATGACTTTTTTTCCACAGAATTCTGAAAAAGAAAATCATGAGCAATATCGGGGTTACCGATACAAATACATTACTGATTTGAGTCACCGCATGCTGCTGCAATGACTCAAATCATTGCATTGCTTTTGTGACTGGCCAATAGGATGTCTGTTATTATTAAATCCTGGCTGCGCACCAAACAAACCGATCAAGCAGCACTTGGAGTAAAGTTTTTCTATTGTATTCAGGCCTTTAGCTTGGTAATTTGTCGTGAGTGTCAGCATGTTGCTGATTCCCTCGGAGATGGCTCGGATGAATAGCATGAAAGGACAACCCAAGTGTACAAGCGAATAAAGTATACACATTTTATTACCCTTCATCCCTTTATCTGTAGATGTGAAAGGGTCTATTCACTTGGCTGGGCTTATGCAGTGCACGAACAAGCAGCCAGTCCCATGTGTGCTAGCTGAGTTTGTCCATGTTCACTCCAACAATTGAGAGGGACAAAGGTGAACCAACTGATTTGTTGCAGTCGCTAAAATAATAGAGCAATTTCTTTCCTTAATGCTCACGGTCTGCTATTGACTCACACACACACACACACACACACACACACACACACACACACACACACACACACACACACAGAAATACATAGACGACCAGGTCCACTGAGAACGGGCTGTTCGCTCAAATCATCCTCAAACAATGAAGTGCTGAACAGATCACATCAATCTCTCTCAAGAGAAATATTAGTTTCCCCCACCTTCCTTCCCCCCCACCCACACATAGTGGAAGAGGGCCGGGTTGCGTATGTGTTTTTCTGCCTGGATTTGAAAGTGTGTGTACATGGCGTCTGGATGTGTGTAGCAGTGTGCAGTGAGCACAACGACAGAAAAAAAAAAACATTCTCAGCTTGTCTCAAATTTACCTCCAGTCCCCTACGAAGCTTATACAACTGGTAAAAACAGTGAAAGAGATTCCACCACCACGAGACATAAAACAACCTCTAACTGGCAGCTCGTGGCACATCAGTTATACCTTTATTTGTTGGCTGGGAGAGAAGTGAAAGAGGCCTTATTTTCACAGTTGCCTCGAATGGGATTTTACTGCAGTAGTAGTATTTAAATGAACTCAGTTAAATCAAATGAAGTCTATTTTTTGTTTAGCTTTTTAACACGTGGAAATCACATGGAGAGTAATACTAACTTATAAGACTCGTTTAGGGTTTAAAGAATTTTCTATCTTTATGCAGTTTTAACTTTCTTTTGTCTCTTTTTTGTTTCCAGAAAGTCATTCTCCCCCACCTTTTATTTTTTCCCACCCCCCACTAATCTCTGTATATTAGCTCTCAGGAAGGGAAAGCTCTCTCCATGTGTTCTGGCTGTTTTAATATCTGTCATCTTCATCCTGTGCTCCATCCCTCTGCTTCCTCCTCTCTTATTTTGGCTCTCTGTTTCCTCTTGTCTTCATATTTCACTCCATTGTTTGACTCCTCTGTCCTCATCTCCGTTCACTCTATCAGTCCTCGTCAGTGACCGACCGTAGACAACTCTGCGAGTTAGTGTGTGTGCGTACGTGTGTGTATGTGTGCGCGTGTAGTTACGAGGGAGGACGGTGAGGTCTACGCCATGGCGAGTTGTCTTCGCATTCCTCATTTAGCTTGGTGCTTTTTGTCAGAGCTACCCAGGTTCCTTGACACTCTGTATAAACACACTGATTAGAACTAGAGCTATGGGACCAGTATGTGTGTGTTTGTGAGCATGCGTTTGTGTATATGTGTGTGTGTGAGAGGCCAGTGCCAAAAGCACACCTGTGTTTAGGTGTTAGCGCTGCAGCGACATCTTTCATCGGGCCATCTATTCCATTACGTCTGCTTCAAAAGCACAAAGATACACCCTTTTTTGTTGGGTTAATTTCCAAGAATGTCTAATTAACTTTGAGACTGCATAAAACACACCTGTGCATCATACTTTGATATCCATTAATCTCAAGACTGAATTGACAACATGCCCTTGGAGGCATGGGTTGGATAAATGCATGATGAAACATTTTTTAGCTGAATGAAAACTGAACTGAATCAAATGTTTCTCTTTAGAAAATAAATTCTGTGCTATGCGCAGGTTTTTCTCTCAACATGGTAGGATATTTGGCACCGAGGCGTTTAGGTAATAGTGCTGCAAACTTTGTTTCGGAGACTCCGATGGCCACTTTTTACACTGAATCTAAATGATTAGTTAATAATGAAGGAAAACAGCAGGAATGTTTTCTGCATTTATCCTTGGCACGGTCGATCCCTGAAACTCATTATTTAAACAGAGCCTAACACACCATGTTTTAAAGAACAAAGAAAGCTGACTTGTGTTAAACTTAATGATAATGTACTTTTGTTTCACTCTGTTATGTTTTGAAAGGATTTTTCGTGAGCCTAGCAAGTGGTGGAATTTGCTTAGGACATGAAAGAGCATGCAGTCCTTCAAGTATATTGAAAGCTTAAATAACCATACTTGGAGACACCTAAATTTCGCTGGAAAGTGATGATACCAGGTATTTATTGGTGGAATTATCTTCTCCTCTAAATTTAGTCATAGCCAGTTCTGTGTCTCATGACACTGCATTTAGGTCTGCGCACAGGCCCGAGCAGGCGTTAAAGATCACCATCTGACAGAGCTAAATAAGAAGCTGCTGTTACTTCTTTTCTTTTTCCCTCTCATTGCAGTGATTGACCCGGAGAGCACAAAGCCAGAGGTTAATATTATCCACTTGAGATTGCCTCTCTAGTGAATAGATGCCCTGACCAGACACTAAAATTGTTTTCATACGTTGTGGGTTTTTTTAGCACCTTTGCACAGGTTGATCTGTATAAAAGCTGCCATTTTTTATTGGCAGAGAATTTCTAAAGATTTGAGCGAATATATAGAAAATATGTAAGTTTCTGTAAAGCATCTATTTTATTTTATTGTTTATTGCTTCAGTAGTATTAATGTATTACTGTAGGGTCTTTACCTTACAATATAAAGCACAGTGAGGCGACTATTGTTGTCATTTGGTTCTATATGAATAAAATGGAATTAAACTCAATTTTTTAGTGATGGTGGAAATCTAAAACACACCATCTTCTATGGGGTACGTGACATTTCTACTCTGCATGCGTATATTAGCAGTTGTTGAGGCTTTCAGGATTGGCAGAAGGTTGAATTAAAAATAAAATATTTCTATTTCAACTGAGCTCTAAAGAAACAATAGACCTCATTACCCTCCTGATTGATTTGACTGCAGTGTATTGATAGTTTTTATTGTTTAATATGCTGTTGCCGTTCTAGCCTGGCATTAATTGCACAATGAGTGTTAAATAAAGTATTTGATTGATAAATTACTTTGACCCTATAAATACATATCATTTTTCAGTGTTTTCAACTTTTTTTATTTGCTCCACATTCTTATGGTTCTGTCACACAAGAGTAAAAATAGAAAGGGAAACTGTTTGTGGGTGTAAGAATTGGTGCTAGTCCAGTGATTTGCATTAAGTTCTAACATTTGGCAACTGATTGCAAGTAGTTGTGGTGATTATCTGCACAGGTCGTCTGGTTTCAGGCAACCTTTTCCCTAACAATAATTCTCAGGTTGGTTTGCAAGTATTTGCTGTCTAATTTATAATCACTGACAGATTGTCGTAGTCGTCTCGTTGTAATAGGGGATTCAACCCAACTGGTCGCTACATGGTTGTATTCTGGGTATATTTTTATGTCATTTTGCAGATAAATATCTTGCAACAATTACAGTGACCCCAATGGCAGACTGATAGCCGGCAGACTCCATCTTATCGATATTTTATTGCAATTTTGATGCTTCAAAGTTGCTTAAAAGATGGCAGTTGGCTGTGAGTGATCGCAGACCTGGTCTCTGTCTCCAAAGCAACCATTTCTGAGACAATGAGAGTGCAAGTTTGCTGCAAATTTTTGTCATAGTCATGGGTCTCCAACCACTTTTTCCCCCAGTGTGTGTAGAGAAAACTTATAATTGATCACATGTTACCCTGTGATAATATATGTCTATCTGCAAATGGTTTCAACCCCCATAATAACAATTTTAAAAAAGCCTTCGAAAAATTGGTTTTGTGTCCGTCGTGTAGAGTTCCAGGCTTTAATGACCAATGCCAAAGTTCTGGTAAAAAAATATTGCTCAATAAACGTATCAAGAAACGTCCCATTTTGATTTTTTCTCTTCTGTTGTGTTCTGCTCTCCTGTGTTCTGCTAATCTGAGCTTTGGCACTTTAACATATACACATCATTATTACATTCATCAAGATGTTACACACTCTTGATGGATTTATTTCCAGAAACATTAACAAAAATAATAAATATGACACATAACAATTACTCCTAGCGTTACTAGGTTATCAAACTGAGTTATCTGGCCTATACATAATAACTGTCCACCAGCAGGAATTACACCGTGCTGCACACACACACCATCTAAACAGTAATCAGTGCTCACTGGGTGTTTAGAAAGTTACACTGGTGATTTAAGAGTGATTATGTTTTACTTTGAGTAGCTGAATATGTTTTAGAAGAGATTATTGTTCAGCTCACACAAAGAGAGTTTGGGATTTTTTTACCCAGCCCTTTGCATCACCTTGAATAGATTTATTTTACGCGCCTTTCAGAGCTTTAACCGTGAATAGCCAGCAATCCACACAGACCAATATTGGTTCCATTCTTAGACTATCACCTCTTCTGAATATCTGTGGTAGCTGTTGTACTCTTATTGAAATTCAGTATTTTTCGTGTTCTGACTGTAAAACCTGAAAGGCCAAGGTGGAACTAATTCTCTCAGCCTTGTTAGCGAAGGCTGTCGCACTTTGTTTGCGCGCTGCAGAAATGTGTCTCTGCCTTCCAAAGCTCGCCCATTCTCATTTCTCTATTTGCTTTTATGTCTCAAGTACATTATTTTGTTATTATCATTAACCAAAAAAGCCAGGCTCTCTCTCGCTCTCACTTCCAGGAGTGCGAAAATTGAATATTGCATTTAAAAGTCAATTTCCACGATGGGATTACGCAAATCAGCCTCTCCCTGTTTCACCCTTTTGCTTCCATTCATCTCTCAGTCATCCTCCTCCACCTTGATGCATCTCTTCATTTGCCGTGGTTTACTCTATTCATTTGAAGACATCTTTTTTCACGCTCAACAGCCAGACTCATGTTTTTCCACTTTGCATTATTATGTTGCTCCAGGCCAACCTATCTGTGTGTGTGTGTGTGCTGCATATTTGTGTGTGTGTGTGTGTGTGTGTGCATATACAAATATCTTGTCCAGGCCCTTTTAATGGTTAAAAAAACCCTAAAAGCAATTACGACTCTAAAATTTAATGCTTTTGGTCAATGCAGTTTTATGATTAGAAGAGGGAGTTATTTATTTATCTTTCTATCTATTCATTTGTATATATCACCTTGAAAGAGTGGGAAGTGGTGAAATTGTGTCTGTGAAATGAGTTAGGACAAGAAGACGGGGGTGCACAAAGCACGCATTATTTTCCCACAATCCCATCTCACTCTGAATCAACCTTTCTGTCATTCAGTATAGGTGAAAATATACTTTTGTGCATTATGAAATTCTGATCATAACAATCTTTCAGTCTGGTAAAAGATGGCACTATGGTAATAGCTGATGCACAGTGGATAGATTATTTGAAATTGTCTTGATGTGAAAACAGATTATATTTTACTTCCTGTTTGTCTCAGTGTAGAAATGCGACTGGTGGAAGGAAGATCTGAAAAGACAAGAGACCAATTTAAAGCATTGCAGTTGTTTACAATAAACTCGTTGTCTGATCTCATTGCCTTTGAAATGGTTGCTTTGAAGATTGCACAAATGTCTCTGACCACTTGCATTCAGTTGTCGTCTTTAAAGCAACTTTGGAACTCCAAGACGGCGATAAAACAGCGATTATAGGAAGTCACACTGCTATCAGTTTGTGACTGGAGTTGAGTTGCCTATTTAAAACCTCATAGTTTAGTTCTGGTTAGTTTCATTTATATACTTCCAAATCAGAACAATAGTCACCTCGAGGCACTTTATATTGTAAGGTACAATAACACAATCAGACAACCCCCTATGAGCAAGCACTTGGTGATAGTGGGGAGGAAAAACTGCCTATCTTTTCTTTTTTTTTCTCACTAATGACTTGATGGTTTTAAATATATTATCTCCCCCTACACATAATACATTTTCTGCATACAATAATGCACCTTGTGCATGGGTATCCATTTCACATTTTGGAGAGACAAAGCATGAAATGGACATGATGGACCGCACAGAGAAGTGCAAAAAGGTGAGTGAAGAAGAAACAAGTGCTTCATGGGAAGCCCTCGGCAGCCTAGCCTTTTGCAGCATAACTAAGGGAGGCTACAGAGTCACCTGATGCAGTGCTAGCTATAAACTTTATCAAACAAAAATTTAAGCCTAATTTTAAAAGTAGAGAGGGTGTCTGTGTTCTGAATCCAAACTGGGAGCTGGTTCCACAGAGGAGCCTGAAAACTGAAGGCTCTGCCTCCCAGTCTACCACAAGTAACCCAGCAGTCTGAGTGTTTTGATGGGGTGATATGGAACTATGAGGTCTTTAAATAAGATGGGGCTTGATGATTCAAGACCTTGTATATAAGAAGAAGGACTTTACATTTGATTCTGAATTTAGTCAAATAAAATGATGTCAGCATTTTGAACTGAAGGTGTTTCAGGGAGTATTTAGGACAACCTGATAATGATGAACTGCAATAGTTGAGCCTAGAAGTAATAAATCGATTTGATGCAGGGTGGCGATTTAACTGCAAAATTACACAGGCCGCTTGGTAACCTGGCTTTTGTTTGTGAATACATCAAGATGGCAACCACTCGAATCAAATCCCCCACTGCAAAGATGCAAATCACAGACCAGTTGTACTCAATGATGTAGAAGAAAACAAAAAAAGTATATGTATTTATAGGGTCAAAGTATTTATCAATTGAAAACGTATTTAACTATAATGGTGCAATTAATGCCAGGCTAGGAAAACAACGGCATACACAAAAACTATAAAACTATCATTAGAGTGCAGCCAAATCACTCAGGAATGTAATGGTAATGAGGTCAGACTGATTGCAACATGGTGGAAATATGGCTGAATTTATTAATCAGACACGAATTAAACCTTTGCCAATCTGTCTGTGAGTGACTGCCTCCTAACAGGCAACCTAAGCAATGGCTGTCACCCCGAGGTTGACGGTGTTGCATGTTCAAACTCTGGGAAATCATCCTGGAAGAGATCAGCCTATAGAAATGCTTTATCATAAAATCAATCTTTCAGGATAATTTCTGTGGGGAATGCAGTGACACTTCCCTCTAGTGGGATCAGCAGACACAAACCATGTCTCCTTCCCAGCAGGACAATCAATAGTTGTGAATTTAAGCAATGGATAGACTAATCTTGTGTATGACTTTGTTGTCATTATTAAAGTCATACACAAGATCCTGGATACAAGATATGAATCTGAGTCGTATTTAAGTCCATCGAGGCTGTGCATATATGTATTCCCAACACAATAACAAAAACCTAATTCAGTCACACGCAGCATTAAAGTCCCTGTAGACTGAATGAACAAAATAATTGTATAATAAAAAACAGAAAGATGATTGAATTAACTGACAGCTATGACTGCATGTATGCAAAATTAACTCTGCTCGTGGGAATTGGCGCACAAATTGACATTCTCCCTGATCTTTGAACTTCTGTCCACCTGGAAATTGAGGTGCAAAATAATGTAGTGGAGTTGATTTGTGTGCATTGCAAGCAAAGTTTGTTATTGCCTTGAACTGAGGAAAAAAAGGCAGATAAGGCCAAAACTGGCTCAACATGCGGAGAAACGAAAAAAATAAACACATTGAGTGGAAAATTGAAAGAACGGTCTATTCATTATGTAACATAAAGCAATGCATGTGGATGCTGTTTCTATAATGGTTTTCTAACTGAGGAAACGAGTGAGAAGCTTGCTGCAATTTTCTACTTATATGTTAGTTGAAGTTATGTGGTATAAAAATGATAACTGAAAGCATTTTTTGGTAAACATTCATTTGATAATCAAAATTTGGCCGTGTTTTTTTAAGCACTTAAATAAGATTTTGCCACCCGGGTGAAACAGCTTTCGAACTCTGGCCTCATCATCAGCGCTGTGCCCCTCCGCCCTCCCCCCCTCCTGCACTTCTTGCTGCTTTCTTCATTTTCCGCACCTCTCCAGACGGCATCTCTCGCCCGCTCCACTTTCCTCTCTGCTTGTTTACAGTAAGCAGGTCTGAGCAGGATGGTTTTACCTTTTATGGCCATTCTTCATCCACGGTAAAAGTTCGCTAATACAACGGTATGTTACCCACCTCCCCCTCCTTATTCTGACCTCCTAGATGGGGTACCAAGGGTTGGGTGTGCGTGCGCTCTTGCGCGCGCGTGCGTTTGTACGCGCACAGTGCAGATCACCAAGCCTGCGAGGCATTCAATATCTGATGTATGGTAAAAGCACCTTTTAAAAATGTCTCACTTGTCTACATAGACAGATAGTGGCTGAGGCAGTGGTTTGTTTTGAATGTCGGGCTGTATAAAAAGCTTCTCTCTGAAGTGTTTACGTTAGATTGGGGGTCCCAATGTCTGACATACCCATGCATTCACACATGCACACGTTCACAAAGCGGACAGGTGTTATTGAGCGGGACCTGCTGTGAACACGTCCAAGTATTCAAGGGAGGAATGAGCATGAGCAGGAGAAAGAGACGACATGCAGCATTGTGCAGGCATAGTAAGCACGCAAAAGAAATGTCATGTTTCAAAGCAATGTTAATTAATATGTAAAGACAGAATTAACTCCCTTTCTTACTTAAGCCCTGTAATTCCAGCATACACTGCATAGCATCAATTAAAACCCTTCAGACCTTCTCCACTGATGCTCTTTGCTGCATGTCAAGGCCGGCACGCTGGCAGGATTCATCTCCGTGAATTCTCACTGCCACTATGAGCTATAAACATCTCTAGTTAAACTAATTCAGGAAAAAAAAGTCTTATGCTGGTGTGTATGTGGTGCTTTTGTGAGTTTGTATGCTTTATTAATATGACTGAATAGTTGTTTAGGGCCTAAGTGCAGCAGAGGGTACTTAAGTTAGCCACAGGGTGTGCTGGGATTTGACCTCCAGTGCTTACAAAACGCTGACCTGCATATGTGTGTGTGGTTTTGGAATGCCAGTGTCAAGGGCCTGAGAAACAACCATGTACAAACAAACACAGGCTCGTCTTTCCCTGTTGCCCTCCTCCGGTCCCTATCACTCCCATGAAAACACACACAGACACAGTGTGACTGCATGAGAGCGCTGTTTATTGTCTCAGTGTTAACTCACATTGATGCCATATCTGCCCTGTGTAATTAGATTTACCTTTCCTTGTTTTTCTTTCTTTCTCGTTCAGCCCTTTTCCTGCCTGTTGCCTCGCCTTTCTCCTTCAAAGCTGTTTTTCTTCCATGAGTGGCCTGCAAGGAGCAGGAGAGAAGGCTTCAAGCTCCACCCACTTCTCCTTGCGTTGCATCTAATTTTATTTTGTCCTCCTCAGTTTATTTCTCTTTTTTTCCCCTTTCCTTACCATAACTATGTCATCTGTCCTCTGCTGCTTTCATTTTCATGGGAATAGCAGCACCCTCCGGTTCCTCCCAGAGCACCGCCAGCGGGATCAGCTCTCTCCATTTCACCTCACCTCACCTCACCCGAGGGGGATGTCACCCTTACCTGGAGGGGTGGTATACCTTGCTGTGGGGCATACCCCACCCAAACACAAACATAACGCTACATTTCAGGGTGAAGAGCCTCCGCTGAGAGCGCAGTGCCTCTGCGGCACAGTTGAGAAAGAAGCACGCTAGCTTGTTTTCCCCGCAGAGCTGAGGTTGCAACCCGCTGTCATGAGACATGTTGCGATCTCTCTGTAGTTGTTTTGCCTTTTATGCATTCCCTCCTTCCATTACATCTTTCTTCTCCTCACCAGTAATGCTCTCTGTGCTTTTAGATTGGAAACACTCACACTTTGAGTCTCCTCAGGTACTCAGAGAAACATGCACATGGCAACAGCAAACCCAAAAGTTTATTTTAATAGTCATTATCTTATGACACGAAGAAAACGCTTCCACACAGTTTAGTTTAAAGTAAACGGTAGTGCGTCTGTGTGTGGACACGAGTGTTTCTGTTTTTGCGGGTTGGCAGCTGATTTTAGCAACACTCTTTTTCAGTGATACAGTCTTTGGCTCTGTTTTGGAAAGAATAACTAAAAATGTCCCAGTGCTGGTTGAAGTCACCCGACATGCCAGCTATAAACTCCTCTTATGGTAGTGTGTACAGTACTCTGTGTGTGTGTGTACATCTATGAGGGCTATGCCACTTTGTTTTTCCCTCTAGATTTAAAGCCTTACATGGAGACAAACAGACACCAGAAGATACATGGAAGTTCCCCAGACAGGTTTTTGTTGTGTGTGCATGTGTGTGTGTCATTCTGTGTCGTTGTATACACAAACCTTAGAGGCCCATGGGTGAAGGCTATCATATCAAAGGTTCAGTGAGTGGGGATTAAGTATCACTCCCCTGCTAGAGGAGGTTTGGTCCAGTTTAGATGTGACAACAATAGCTGGCAGAACATTAGACTGTCACTAGAGGGGCGAAACCCAGTCTGTCATGCCCTGAAGTGCATGTGTTTGATTCTCTTCAGTTAAAATGTGATGGGTCCTGTGTTGCCAAAAATGAACATCTATCACATCATTGCCCCCCCCGTTACTCTCACCTGGTCGACTCTTGTTTTTTAATATGTCTTTGGATAGTGAGACAGGACTGGAAGTGAAAGACAGGAGAGTTAAGTGCAAGAAGGAATGAAAAGAGAAAACTACTCCAGCACCCCCCCTTTTCTCTCTCCCTCACCTCTTCCTCCCCAGCCCTCCCCTCTGGGGAATGTTTTGGGGCCCAGCTCATATTTTGTTTGCACAATGCATTCCTGCAGGCTCTTTATTTATGTCAATCTTCCTTTTGATCAGAGTCCGGTTACCACCGGTTACCCACTCGCTGCTCCTGTGAGTGAAGGAACCCACCTGTGATGCAGGACTTGTGTGTTTGTGTACGTGTGTGTCTTTGTGTGTGTGTCTGCAGGAGTCTGGGGCCTTCGTTCCAGGGCAAGTTTACCATCGATTAATATGGCTAAATGATTCCCTCACGTGGTAAAGTATTTATGTAAGGTGATCTGGTTGGTGGTGGAGCCCCGGACATCTGGCTGTGATCTGAATCACAGATGGTTCTACCTGCACGCAACTAGGTACACACACACACGTAGACACACACACACAGCAGTGAGGTATGTTTTGTGTTTAAGTGGAGAGCCCTGTGCATGTTCTCTGTATTTCGGGCACCACTGCTGCTGGTTAAAAAGAAAGGTTCAGCTTGATGCACGTACGCACTGCTGAGAGCAGAGGTCACGCATGCTTGCTCTCTGGGCTTGGTGAGCAGAACCACTTAAAAACAAAGGAAAAGCAAAAGAAGCATGCAAAATCAAAAACTAAAAGATTCATATTTTTCTAAACAACTACACCCAGCCGCTAATATTGGACTATAAATCTGCTGCGCAGGTCATGATAATAATAATTTTAATGATAGTGGAGAAAAGTTATGGTTTTCTAGCACAGAAAAGCTTTTGTTCTTCATCTTATGCAAGCAAGTTTCTGCCTTGGCGTGTTTATCTAGCTATAAAGTCTTCCTCTGACAAATGACAAATGCTAAATGTATTTAAACAAAAGAGTTGTGCAATGTCTGTAGTTTCTGCATGTTATTTTACAGTCTGACTTGAAATTTTCTTATCCCTCCTTCTTGTTTATTTTTGCTCTTTCACGTCATGGCTCGCATAAAACAACCTGTGTCACACTTCCGTGCACATTCGTGTGCTGATAAAGAGTCTTATCTCAAATGGCATTTACTGTACATCGATCAGTAACCTTTCTATTCGTGCCAAGATGGAAATAATCTCATAAATAGAACAATTAAGCTTCCCAAACACAAACAGTGTGTACATACTTACATAACAGTATTGTAAATTCTAATGAAATGCTAAAGGTCTTGTAAATAGAATGACACAAGGAGCATGCTTTCACCTCTTACATTAAATGTTATTGTATTAGCGACATACTTTGTATGTTTGGTGAGATATATGGACATAAATACTGAGATATGTTTCTGTATATTTTCTCCTAAAAGTTTTGGCAAAGGTTAAATTTCAATTACAGTGTCACAGACTAAACTTCAGGGGTTTGTTCATGCAAAAATGTTCCCTTCTAAAAGACCACAGGGAGGGGAAATGGGCAGCATCAGACATTACATACATTGATGGAGTAACAGTCAACTCCTAAAATGTCACAATTTTACACTTCAGCATAAGTTTTTCTTTTCACGTTACATTGAAAATGCTGCTCATGGACACTAGAAGAAGGATGTGGCTGTACCGGACAACTCCCAGGTGTGAAAGAGAGAGCTTCTACAAACATGGGATGGGCTGTTGCTGAAAACTCTAGATGAATAAAGGTGAAAATACTAAAGTAAACACGACTAATTTTAATTTGCTCCCCTGTTTTCCCCTCATGGGTGATCGTGTAAGTGTAAAAAATAAAAAGGAGGCTGTTCTTGGCTTGAAGAAAGATGAATGCCTGTGAATCTTTCCTTGAAAACAGCCCTCTCTTCTGCACTCTTCCTCATCTCCCCCTCCTCTCCATCCCTCCATCCTGAAAGAGCCCTCAAGAGATGTGTGTACCCTCTCGCCGCCTGTATCCAAATAATTAATCCAAAGCAATTACTCTCCTCCTTCATCTGTCCGTCGGCCCGCTAACAAAACATTTCGACACGTGTCCTCATCACTCCCCTTTAATTAAGGCAGAACTATTTATCACTCCCCTTTAATTATCCTAGCCTGTTTATCAGTCCGCCTTTAATGGAATAGGCACCAGAGAGATACTCGTACAAAACACACCCCGCTACGCTTTCCTCGCTTCTGCCAGTTTTGAACTCGAGAAGGGAAAGAAAAAAAATACCCAAAACAACAAAAAACAATTAGTCAAGGAAGGAAAGAAAACAGAGAATTAAAAGGAGAGAAAATCAGAGAGCTGAAGGAGATATAAGTTGTTGTTTTGCTTCCTCTTCTGGCAATCAGGGTGATGGCCACACTCACACACTCTGCTGTGCTTTTGTTCCCCTTGCAGAAAGCTTCCGCAGACTCCATGCAGTTCACACTGAGTTCAAACACACACACACACACACACGCACGCACAAACGCACACACACAAACTGAGATCAAACACACCTCCACAATAGTTCTTTTGTGTTCAGTAACCATGGTTTCTGTCAGGTTTAATGCCTAGCAACATGTGTCACGGGGCAACCACTCACCGAGAAGGGGAGGGCGCCTGATACACTTCATAACGGCACAAGTGTTTGACCATGAAACAAATTTTACTGTGGTGGTGCTAGCTTAGCGGAGCAGAGTTTAAACGCGGAAGTAGAAGTTTTGTTGTTGTTTTTTCACTCTCAGCCTACACATAATGCATGATGTCAGCATGGTCTGACATCATGCATTATGACACATACATTTGTGTATGTGTGAATAGCACACACTGATCTCTATCACAACCACATCAAGGACGTTGTTTTGCCTGTCTTCTCGAGCCGTATATTAACAGAGTTGTCCATCAGCCTTTAAGCAGCTCAGACAGCACAGAAACCCACAGCAGCTCCTGAATCACACCCAGATAGAGTGCTCCTCCCCTGGATCCAGAGCTCATAGGCCTGGCTGAGGCTGGCTCTGCCTGGGAGCAATTTGGTGAATGGAAATTGTAACCACACATGGACTGGGTCGCACACATACACACCAGGACAAACATACATGTACATATACACACACACAGACAGACACACATGCAAACAAGCTGTTGGTAGGGTCAGAAGTCTAGGTGTCACACCCTGTCATTGCAGATTAAGTTATGCAAAGTGAGGTGGTCAGGCAGCCAACCCCTAGGGCTTAACAAGCAGGAAACACTAATTGGGTCGGCTTGCTGATTGCCATAATTGCTCCTGTGAGTGTGCGTGTATATGTGTGTATGTGTGCACATGACTGACTGAGGGAGGAAGGTTGAACAACCTGCGAGGTGGCAGCTTTCAGCATGGACCGTTACCCTCTAAGGAGTAGAAGAAGAAAGGGAGACTCTGAGGAAAGAGAAGGAAGGAGAAAAGCAGGGTTAAAAATCTAGGAGATTCACAATAAGCCTTAAAAACTAAAACATTAAAAGGTAATTTATTTAAAAATGCGAACAACGTACGCCATAGGAGGCAAATGTGCATTTTTTTATGCTTGATAATATAATATATGATGCGATCGCAGCACTGTGCACATGGCTTTGTAGAAAAGCCCTTTGAATTTGCAGTATTTTGCAATTTGAGAGCTTGTTTTCAAACACACTGAGTGGTCAAAACGTGTGATTATAATTATTTTATCTCATAGTAACCAACAAAAGGAGAAAAATAATCAAGGGATGAATACAGACAAAACAAACTGTGGTATGTAATAAACTGCAAAAATACATTCCGAGAGTCTCTTTACCTGAAAACCTTAAAAGCTGATGCCTTTGAATAAAAAACCATTAAGAGCTAGCTCATAAACATTCACAATTTTGGTAATCAACTACATCCAGCTAGCATTTGTTTTCAACTTGTGTGTAAAAATGTTGAATAGACGGTCACATGATGATGTAAGGAGTGGGGGAAATGAAGCAACAAAACAAAATCACAACAACAACAAAAAGATATTCATATTTCAGGTCACATTTCAAGAAAGAGCTGCAGTAGTTTGATCAATTTTAACAGCACTAAGTTCATGGATATTATAGAAGAGACACTCAATTAGCACGAAACACTCTCATACTGTAAACCTTATTCTCTTTATTGTCCAGCAAAATAAGATTCTTCCGTTAAGAGTTGTTGTAAATTATAAATGGTTGACTGTGAAATAATACTTTAAAAAGGAGAAATTTACAGTTTCTCTTTAGCTTTGAAATAAATAAAGGAATACACAGACATAGAGACAATACCATAAAAGATACTGCAACACAATGAAAGCATCATTTCTTCCCCCATATACCTTCTCTGTTACCCTTTCAGATATGTTCTTACCTTTTATTGTTCTCTAGAAAATGACAGGAATTGTGTGAAAAAAATTTTTCCCAGTCCTTCCAAATGTTTGGACGCGGCACCATTATTATAGACATAGTGGGGAAAAAGCTGAATTTCTAATTGAAAAGCTTTGAAAAGAGAATGTGAAAAGCATCTCATGTACACTGATTTGTCTTCTCTTGGACTGAGAAAACACAACGCTTACATAAGAAATAAGAAATACCTAACATATATGTGAGGTGACTTTATTAACATAGTGATTAATTCAAGGCTGAAAAAAAACATTCAGTAAATCGAGTGTTAAATAAGCTAAATCATGGCAAATTACAGCATAAAAACAGCTGGAAACTGTGGAGCCACATATTTTTCTATTGAAATTCCACAAGTAATCAAACAGATGCTTCATGTCCTCATGGCACACTGTTTATTAGGAGTAAAATAACCCTTCAGTTCATTTATCATTGATTGTTATAGTAAAATGTTGCCAAACACTCTTTTAAAGCTTTATTCTCTGGTATTCCAAGTTGTGCCTTTGACCTAGAAAGAAGTTTCCCACTACAAGTATTGGTCAATATTACAGCATAAATAATCTCTATATTTTTATTCTAACACATGTCACTGCATCTTCTTTGCAATTTCTTGCTTTCCTACTTCTTTCTCCCTTGCCTTTACCTTAATCTCTCTCTCTTATACACAGTCGCACACACATGGATGTCCCCTCCTGCACTGCCTGTGTCTAACTTCCTCACTTAAAGTGTTCTGGATAGTTCAACTTGTGAAGCTGAAGTAACCAGCACACTCCACTAATTGCCTGCTTTCGTCAGCCCTACTCTGACATGCACACACACACACACGCATACGTGCACTTACACACTTCCTATGAGGTGCTAGCGCCCAGTGTGGCTAACAGCGCACAGCTACAAAGGCAGCGTTGGACCCCTTTGCTCGGTTTGCCGGTCTCTGTGCAAGTGCTCCCAGCAAGCCTGCTGGATTTTAGGGTTTAGTATCCCACTGAGCGAGAATAATAAGTGTATGTTTCTAATCTGTGTGCATGGCTGTATGTGTGCAGGTGTGAGTGTGTGCGCATGTGTGTTTGTGTGCAACTGCAACGCTGGAGAATAATGAGTGTGTGTTGCTAATCTGGGCCCTAGGAGACTACCTCTCTTTGCTCCTCGAAGACTGTCTCAAATCAGTGGCCTCTCTCTCACTCCATCTCCTCTCACTCTCTGTATGTAGGCTAATTTAGCACTGGCTTTGATGCGTTTTCCTGCGGGCCTGCTTTTCTCATATCCAAATGCAGGGATTAGCCGGCTTTTATTCTCCAAAGCCCATCTCATCCTGTTCTCCCTTTTTCTGTCTGCTTGCAGTCTTCCCGACCCTCGGAAGCAGTGGCAGGGACTTAACAACCTGACAACAACTGCTTTGTTGTTGTGTTTTTGTGTATCGGTTGTTAGCTTAGGCACTTAGCCCTTTGTGGGCCTGGTATTTGCTTGTGCGTTCTGGGGATACATGTCAGTAGGGAGCAGAATGGAGAGGAGATTTACCAGGGATGACAGGAGAAAGAAAAGATGAGTTGAGGTGAGGAGAAACGAGTGTAGGAAATGAAAAAGGAGAGTAATTTAACAGCCACTATCTTGTTTTAAGATTCATTAGGAGGAATAATGGGAAATTATGTGGAACTAAGTTACGTCTCTGGGTGACATCATGAATCCCTTTGTAGGGAGCTTTGTGTGGGTATTTCTGCATGTTTGTGTGTGTGTGTGTGTGTGTGTGTGTGTGTGTGTGTGTGTGTGTGTGTGTGTGTGTGTGCGAAAGAGAGAGAGAGAAACGGAAAGAGATGGCAGGTCTCTTGGTGATATTCTAAATCCCTTTGTAGAGACAGGGACTGTCACTTCTGAGTGTGTGCGTGATGAAAGTGAGTGTTAAGCAGCAGACGCAGCCAGCATGCTCCCACAGCGACAACACACACACACACACACACACACACACACACGCACACACACACACGCACTTAGATTGAGAAAAAGTCTCTTGATGATCTTTCAACAGATCTGCAGAAGTGGCTTAGGCAGCTAGGGCACCTCTGGGACTCTTCACAGACACACACATTATGTACCACACATAAATACACTCACCTTTCAAACGTATCCAGCACTCTGTCACACGGGTGAAGATTCATTTATATAGGATGACAGTGATGGGGATGAAGATCCCACTTTCAACAATCATCATAAATACTGACATGTTAAGCACACCTCTAAATAGGATTGATTTTTCACTATAAGCATGAACTACAGGTAGTAAAGGAAATATATCACAATGGTCATATGAATTGTGCTGATTATATTTGATAGTTTGATTGATTTGATTTGATTGTACATTTCTGATATTGCAAGTTCCCATGGTCAAGAGTCTGAAAGAATGGACAAATTCAAAATAAATACATAAAGTCGCTCCATCTCGTCCACCTGACTGTTAAATTAAGTTTTGCATGCAACATCTAAACATTTAATAAAAAAATAATAACATACATAATTAGCAATTTTGGGAAACCATCAACTAGTCAGCTGACCTGTCATCTGAAGGAGAGGAACAGTGTTTTGGGGGAGTTCCAGTGAAGTCAGTATATCCAGGTGGTCAAGTGTTTAGAGCCATCCGTTATGAAGGTAGCCGGCCTGTAAATCATGTTCACGGTCTTTGCATTTATATAATGAACAATACTACTTATGCACTACTTATTTTTCTTAGTGTTTTCTTTTTGTATTCTCCTGTGCTCTTGTTAGATCTTGTTCCTTTTTGGGGATTTTCATAATAGCTTATGGCCTTTTGAACAACGTGGCACGGAAGGCTGGGAAATTAGGAGGTACACCTGCGCAGGTTAATAGTGAGCAGTGGTATTTACATTCATCCTTACATGCAAAAGCTCCCTGGTTCAAGAAGCCAGAGGATCACAAGCTAGTGTAGTCCTAGTGCCGGAGCCAGGTCTGGGAAAATGGGAGTGTTGTGTCACAAAGGCCATCCAGCTTGAAAAGTCTGTGCCAAAGCAGATTTCAGCAGGTTTTAACAGCTTACATATAAATAAGCTAATGTATTATAATAAATTATTTCTAATCTGAAATGTAATTTATTTGTAATGTGCCAGATCATACTGGGAGACTAAAGATCCCGCCCTTCCATCCACGTTCAGATAAATCTGTATAAAGTCATCATCATCTCGGACTATTTTTAAACATCACTTACCCATCATCGCCCTTCTGCACTAGCATGCTGTCTCTTTCTCCCTGTTGTTGTTGTGTGCGGAGCCTCATGATTCTATACTCTGTGTTGACGGTGATTGAGAGCGACCTTTGACCTCTCCAGCTCTATGGAATTCCATACATGGTATGTCTGTGACCCTCTAACCTCCAGCTGCGCTCTGATTCTATTGGCTGAAAGGCTCCCTGTGCTGCGCAGCAAAGTGCCGCCAGTCAGAATCAAGAGGTCAGAGGTCAAGACTTGTGGAAATGAGGCAATGAAGTATAATCTGCCATTTACAGCAAAACCACAATACCGTCATTCTGTACTGACAGTGAGAAGAGCATGACAGACAGAGGAGAGAATTTAAGAGCAACAGAATGCAGACGACTGTTTTTTTGTGTGGTGAAACTAAATTGACATAACTGAGAGTCGTTGGCAAGCCTTTTTTTTCTATGATCCAAACCAGGCTCGAGTTTAAAATGACTGTGCTGGTTTTCTGCAGCGTGTATCTTTTTTTAAAAATGTCTTGTTTACTGCAGAAATATTGCAATGAAACATCTTCAAGAAAGACACAAGCTGTTTAGCTGTGTTATCTAAATATAAGGTGGTTTAGGTTACCATATTTGGTGGTAAACCCAAAAGTTCATTGAGTTCATTGTGAAAATTGGCAAGCTGTCACGAATATTTACAGCCAATAATGACGGACAAGGATTGAAGTTTAATCTAGTGGTGTAGCAGGGTAACTGGACTCATCTCAGACTAACTCCCAAGTTGATTTGAAATGTTTTCTTTGTGGACAGCGACCTGTGGCTCTGAGGTTCACTGCTCTTTGTGGAAATGAAGAAACTGCACTCTCGATCGGTCCATAAAAATCGACCAAATCTGAAAGAATTTCCCTAAAGCGATTAAATGTTTTACCACGCAAAGCTCATCTTAACATATCAATGTTGCATTAAAATCAGATCTTAGTAACCCATGTTGTCATTTCTTGAAACATCTACTTCAGTAAATAAAACAGTGCACGCTCCATACAACTCCATATTCATTTAACCTCCAAATGTACATCAAGTCCACAAAAGCTGTAACCTCTAAGTTTTGCCTTTGAGCTTATAGACACTTCAAAGATATAATTACTTGCGCACAGCACAGCATCAGTGTCCAGACTGTCCAAAACTTTTTATGATTCCTCTGTAGTCAAAGTGTACATCAAGCACCCTCTCCTCCAACAACCTCACCCCAAGCCCCAAACTTCTTCCTTTGTCAGAATGAAATTGCCCTCCATCTCCCCGACGCAGGCACGTGGGGGTGGAGGTGAGGCTGTCAGTAGTGGCAGCACCTTGCTTTGGAGTAGCCTTGATCAAGGCCCTAGATTGGACATGAACACGGCACGCTCGTCTCCTCAAACCGCTCGGCCTGTGACACTGTTACAGGACAGGTTGACAGACAACGCCTTCGCCGTCTCCCTTCAAGGCCTTTGAATGTCCTTTAAAACAGGCAGGTGAGGCAAGTGGAGGAGAAACAGAGAAATGCTTCCTCTTTTTGTGTTGAATCTGACATGTCAAAGAGTAAAGATTCTTCTAGATCTGGTCTTGGGACTTGCTTTTACTTCTTCTTTCTGTTCCTTTCATGTCCTCTTAAAGATAAAGAATGATCTATCTATCTATCTATCTATCTATCTATCTATCATCTATCTATCTATCTATCTATCTATCTATCTATCTATCTATCTATCTATCTATCTATCAAATGTATATAACTTACTCCTAAGCACTCTGGGCTCCCATCCACAGGATGCTGTTTTCTGTTGCTTGTGTTGGGGAATTATTTTTCATGGAGGGAGGGAGTTAGGTGGAGAGCTAGAAAGAGAGAGGAAAAGGTCCAGAAAAGAGCTCTAAAATAACTGTCATGCAAGTGGACAGGCAGTGATTAAGGATTTAACTGATCATCCTGCAGCTGACAGTGAACTAGCTATTATCTAGCAGGAATCAAACACAGCTCAAAGCCCTGGGAGGCTCTCTGCGCCTCTCAGCATCTCTCAGCTCCTCTCAGAGGCCTGGCCAACATGAAAGGAGACGTCAGGGTCTGGCAGCTGACAAGCCACGGATAGTGAGAGAGAGAGAGAGGAAGAGTAAAGTAATGAGATCTTTATTTTGGCCGTTACCCCTGGGACTGTTGATCTTTGTTGTGGTGATGTGCTGCGGATTACAAAGACCCGCACTGTTTGTTTATGTGGGAATCCACTGCCTGTGTGTGCGCGTGTGCGTACGAGTGTGTACATGTTGCACGTCACTCAAAATTAGCGAAGTAAAAGTCATTCATTAATCTTGCACCGCCTAAGAAATGACAGGAAACTAGATGCTACCAGATGAATAAAAGTAAGTCTTATTGAGATGGTGGTGAGAACATAATTACAGTCAGAGGGAAATCAGTGAATTGGTCTGTTTGTGTGAGTATGTGCGTCTGTGTTATGTTGGTGTGGTTACGCTGTTTGTATTCTTCCTCATCAAAGGCCTTTCCATTACACAAGAGACTTTACACTTGATCCTTCTGTTGATCTCCCTATTGAAGTATGTGCTTCTGTACGTGTGTGTGTACTATGCAGCATCATGCAATGCTTAATTCTTTGCACTCCAGTCGTTCGAGTTTGCATCTTGTAGTTGTTATACGTTGATTAATACCAGCACTGGTTTTCCACCATTTGAGATAAAGCACTAGTAATTGGATAGAAGAGGCAGTGAAGAGAAACCCACAGGATTTGCTGAAATCTAAACTATAATGTGAGGTAATAGGGAACTTTTTGATGAATTACTATCACAGTCTTCACGTACTTGTACTGTGATGTTTTCATAGTATACTAAGTGCACTTTGTAGTGTACTCTCTTGTGTAGTGTTAAAATTTCGATGGGGTGGCGTTGTCTTAAATTGAACAGAGTGAGCTGTGCACTTAGCAGAAAATAAGACTGCCAGGCTAGCTGTGACAGTCTGTGAAATTTGGAAACTTGTTGAGCGTGTGACCACACATGATTCTAAATGATTCTACAGTGAAGATAGCAATTTAATTTACAGCATAAACACCAAACACAACTCATCAGTGGTTTAAAAAAAATATGTCGCTTCTACTTGTGGCTCAGTCACACCAGACTGAAAATAGGACAGCGAGTACTTTGTGACTAGGAAAAATTGGTAGTTACTTAATGATTGCATTGGATTTATTTTTGTCGCTGGCTGAGGTTGAGTTTGCAGCACCCTCTACCTCTGGAAGACAATGTATGATTGCAAGGTGATTGCACATGTTACATGGTGGGAGCAGTGTTAGATTTTGTTGACCTATAATTTTTGTCACAGTTTTTGCCAACGACCTATTTTCTTCTGACAAAAACAAGACGACAACTAAATAAAAACCCAATTCACGAGGACAAAACTTTGATCAAACCAATGTCACTAGTTAAAAACAAGATAGCCTCCATGTGCAGTAAGGTTAGACAAGCACATGTGATGCAGGAAATTCCCATGCTAGTTCCCATGCTCCCTGTTTCCTCTGAAAATGCGACAAAAGGTCAGCGCTCAGGAGGAAGAGGTGATATGGACATATGGTGGTGGGCACCCTGTGTCCAATTGTGATTCAGGCTACGTCCACATGTACACAGGTATTTTTGAAAACTGAGATTTTCCGTTTTCGTTTTTTTTAAAAATCGCGTCCACACGTAAATGCCAAAACCGAAGGAAAACGCTGAACTGAGTCCTATGTGTGAAGGGACAGTAACTGTGTGTATATGTAAGCATTTAAACACTGCAGAGAGTAAAATTAACAGAAAATGTATTTTGTCTATGCTTGCCATTGTAGAAATTCATTTCACCGAAACAATAACGTGGCGCACAGTGTAACGTCAAAAAAGGCGCACACCTTTGACGCTGTGTTTTCTCCGTTTTCCTCGTCCACACGTAAACGCAAAAATTGAGTTTTTGAAAATCTCCACCCTGGCAGGAGTTTTTAAAAATCTCTGTTTTCAGTGAATTTGAAAATCTGCGTTTTCAAAAATACCCGTGTACGTGTGGACGTAGCCTCAGCTAGCACTGTCAGCAATCACTTTCAGACAGATTGGTGAAGGTTCGCAAACAATTACTGTTTAATTCATAAACACAGTGATGTTGCCATCAGTGTGCGCCATTGTCTTTGAGGTTCTGTAGTTTATGGGAATTTTGATGGCAGATGTTTGATTTTCATCGATTCATCACAGTTAATCTCAATAATACTGCTAAACGATCACCTTCTGACAGCAGACTGACTCCCTCTCATGGTTGTTTTATCGCTGCTTTGTCACTTTGACGATGGTAGCTGACCTCAAGAGGTTGCAGAACTGATCATCTTTGAAGTGCCCGATTCAAAATCAATGAGATCGGCAGTTCATTGCATACATAATAATGATAATAATAATAATAATAATAATAATAATAATAATTGTCATAATAATCATCATTTTGGTTGTGCTGCAGTCTCCAGCCAACGTATTCCTACATGTGACTGTAGCATTGGTTATCTAAAAGAGGTGCTGCCTTCAGTGCTGATGAGGGTTTACATTTTTTTAGTGCTCCTTCATAGCCAGATGTTAACCATTTGGCTAAAAAGTGGTGTACACCATTCCAGGTGACTTTTGACCATTATAAGTATACCATCCAGTTGGTAGACATGCATACCTGTTCATTTAAATTTACTCGTTCACTCAAACTAGCAAAAAACCAAACCAAATTCTACTCATTCAAACAGAGAAAAAAGCAGGCAGCAAAGGTCACTAGCACAAAACATAAAGCATCCCAAAGACCAGACCATCCTACACATTTTTTCTTTCATGGTTTCTTTCCTTAAGCTACAACAGGTTAGATAAGAAGTGGAGATTTGTGTATGAACTTAACTTTCAAGTGCATTGCAGTAAGTCTCCAAAAAGACTATTTATAGCTAATTTAAGATTTAGATAAAGCACTGCAGTTTGAGTATCTAAAATCTGCTCCATGTACCTGACTGATGACCTGCTGTCAAGAAAATGGTGTTCTGGTCAAGAAAAGATGTTGTAAACAGCAACAACTCATGACACACTGTATGAAAAAAGAGATCACACAGAAGAATTTTTAGTTGGGGTTGGGGTATGGATGGTGTTTCAGGTGTTCCAGGAGTGAATGGCAACGTTGCAATGGGCTTTGTGCACAACATCTTCTCAGCATGCTTTGCCCCATTGTGGCCAGTATCATTTTTCTATACCAGTTTATTCTGTTGTTCACACAACAGCAGCGCCACATTCCTGTGCAGCTGCTTTGAACTTGGCATTTCTAATTTCTCGGGGTCTTGAAGGACCATTGCATTATTTGTGTTTTAGCCGCAAGAACACCAACACGCAAACACACACACACAGACATACGCCCATGTAACCACATAGCCATACACACAAGCTCACTTGCTCATGCAGAGATGAGTGCTGTGTTCCTTCCTCAGGTCCCTTCACATATTAGACCAACTCTAATAATAAAAGGGAGAGGAGTCAGAGTGGTTCCTTTGAGTGTTCAGTTAAGGGCAGGTGACCCACTTATCCATTCCTCAGGCTTTGTCTGGGCCTCTGGGTTAACCCACTTACCCACTCCCCAGGCTTCTGCCGGGCCCCGGAGTGAAGGCCGGCTCCTTTTCTCATCAAACAACTGCTCTTAATAAAGGCCAGGGGCTGGGGAGCCTGAAGCCCGTGGAGCCCTGTGTGCTCTCCCTCTCTCTCTCTCACACACACACACACACACACACACACACACACACACACACACACACACACACACACACACACACATTGCATCCAGAGGATCAGAACAAACCCCATTTACATGGTCCTCAATAGTTTTTTCGCTCTAACAGCAAATTTGTTCAAAACCTTTATCGTCGTTTGCTGTTCTGACACACGGAGCTTCAGAGTTTCTGCTTGTGCATGTTTTCTGTAAGGGTTTATCTGTGTTTGTGTCTGTGTGTGTGTATATTTCTCCTTCTGCGCGTCTGTATCTGTGTGCATATCAGCTTAGAGATCTCTCTCTGTCTCCTTCACCACCAAACTGCATTTGCATTTTAATTATGTCAATGTTTGTTCAAAAGCATGACAGGCACTCAGACATGACAAAATGGAAATAAGGGACTTAAACTGGGGAATTACAGCCCATTCGCTCATGTTTTGTGCGACACTAACATGATGTCGATCCCTGTGTGCCGCATGTGAAACCCTTCTTTTTCACGCCTCTTAATCCTGCTGTTGGGGTTACTGAGAAGGCTCACTCAGGGGAACCTGAACAAAACAGATACACAGGAAGGAATCTATTATTTATTCTCTATTAGTATTGTTTAGTATTCTTTTCTTTCTTTACAGTCTATACTTCACTTTCTTGTTGTTCTTCAATAGTGAATGTGCGCTCCTGTTAAGTTCAGGCTTTTTTCTTGATTTTTTTCACCGGTGCAATGGAGTCAGGACATGGCTGGCATATGGTTTAGCACGAGGGCGTCGAACATAAGGCTCGAGGGCGATAATAGGCCAATAGAAGACTCCAATATGGCTCATTGGATGGCTTTGGAAAATACGAAGGATATAAATTTTGGACTTTTACAGTTTTACAGCTTTTCCTACTGTTAAAGACCTCCTACATGGCCATTTATAATACACCAAAGTAAATAAATTATAGATTTCTATAATTTTGCACATTTACTTCTCACAATTTCAGCCCAAAGAGTCTGCTGACAGATTTCTTTCATTTACTACAGCAGCATTTCTTTATCATGTCAAAAAAACGAGACATATTGTTGAAACTGCACTCCTTTGTCCTATATTAAGATATCTCATTGATTAAATGTGCAGTTAAACTTCTTTACACTGACAGAAATTGGAATTTCACCAGTCCGGCCCACATAGCAGATTGTAATGGAGAAAGCGGTCTGGTTCTATCTAATTAAAAAGTTTAGTTCGCTACTTAAACAACTTTTCTTTAAACTGTTTGATTGTTGAATTTTGTGGCTTGAAATCAAGGCATGAGAGTGACCTGGCAACTCTTGATGAATCTTTAAATAACGCTCAACGGCAAAAGTTAAAAAAAAGACAGAAAAAATAATAGAGAAAAACAGTTCATAAGTTCTAAACTGGTCTGAAAAAATACATTTATATATTATATTATGACCAAGTCACACTACTGTAGAAAGAGAAAAGGTAAAAAAAAAAAGTAGTACTAGGGCTACATTGTGACTAGGAAAAAAATGATGGTTGCCAGGTGATTGCGTTACATTTTTTCGCATTCAGCAACTAAATGCTAAAAAGTAGTTGTTGGGACCGACTTATTGCCCAAAGGTTGAAGGCATGACAACTTTTTATCGCAAAGCGACTACACTGGTTGCCTGGTGGGAGGCATGTATGTACACAGCAACAGGTTGGCAACATATGGCTACATATTTGCTATTTTCAATGTGCTGGCACTGCCAGATTACCAATTGCAATTCCCAATTTCACTCCACTGAACCCTAAAGAAATAACGGACTCTATCCTATTATCATTGTACTGTCGACTTGAAGCACCAAAGTTACTTTGATGGCATCAGCCGACCACTAGTGGCCGCAGACCTGGCCCCCATATTTGAAGCAGTCGTTTCAAAGTCAACAAGATCGCATTTTTAATCCATGTGTTCTTAATACTTTGGGTAGTGCTGCAATCTCCAGCCATTGTTTTCCCAAGTGTCTCTCTAGAATGATCTAATAGCAGTAAATTCCCTCAGTCACTGACCTTGCACTCAAACAGAGTATCTCTTACGCTAAAGTCTGTTTTAAAGTTATATATAACATTGACAAGTAGCACCCCACACTGGATAAATACCAAAACAAGAGAGTACACAAAGTGTCCCTGAACTCCCGACACATAATCCTCCTTACATTTTATAACTGCCTGTTTTTCCTCCCTCCTCCTTCTCTTCTCTTCCTCCAGTGAGTGGCAGGGCCAGGATGGCGCTTCTGTTGTGTCTAATAAATGCTGTTGTATTGAGCCCAAAGGGAAACCCTACTCTCCTCTCCCAGCCATTACTGTCTAATGGCCAGATGATGGGAGAGACACACACAGAGCCTGTCACAGACAAGCTGATCTACTGCCCCGCTATGTGTGTGTACAGGCATTTGTGTGTGTGAGTGTGTGCGTGGTGCATGTGTCATATAGAAGTTGATATACCACCTTGGCCCCTGGGCAGAAGGAGGGGGAGGGGGTAACAGTAGTAACTCACTCGCAACCTGATCAAGTAGTGATCAATCTTCTGAAGCCATCCTGTTTCCTGACACGCACGCACACACACACACGCACACATGTGTGAACTCGCAGACACAGCTCCACCCTCTCACTCCCGCCCACTAAACCCTTTGGGCGACAATGAAAAGGATACGCACATCACTTAAACTGTCCCCTATGAATGCGCTACATTAAAGGAGCGCTGTTATGTTTCTAAAACACCAGGGGTAGCTCAGAAGTTTTGAAGCAGAGGGACAAAACTCACTGTCTCATTTAAGGTGTCCTCATAATCAATAGAATTTATTTGGATTTTTAAAAAACATGTTGATGCTGTAAATTTATGCCATTCGAACGGTTAGGGAAATAGCCTTGCTTCTCATTACAAGCACTGGGCACACTTTCAACATTGTAATCATTGAATAGAGCCTGTAATGTATTTTCAGTTACTAAAGGCTGGTAATATTCTGTCTGGTGCTCAGGTGGTTTAAAGATCTCAATCTTTCCTCATGGCTATATTTTGGAGGGAATGTATCGATGTTATTCTGTACTCCAATAATGCTCAAGGACAAACAATTTGAGATGTTTTAACCAGGTCCATTCTTTGTCAACAGTTATCTCGAATCATGAAAAATCTTTTTGAATAATGCTGCAGAGAAGTTGTTGGTATGCACTGATTATTTGCGCTCGTGACAAGATAATAGCAACCCCTTTTAATTAGGGGTTATTTGTGCCCGCTTGAATACGTTATTATGTGCCGAACTGAGTTTTGGTGAGGAAAACTGTTTAAACTTTTCAAGCATGCAACCTGTATTCAGTATTTGATCTTGTTGTCTTGCTGAATGCTAAAGTGTCCTTAATGAATTCCAGACTTGGAACTCAGACTTCTTTTGTATTGGGAGCACAGTGGATGTCGATTAAAAAAAAAAAAAAAAAAAGGTTTTTTATTCATTTGTATATTCCTGCAAAGCACATGCATAGGAAAGCGCACACACCCACACACACTGGTGTACACATGCAAACTGCCGCACACACACCTTCACAAACACTAGAAGAAATACAAGGACTGGACAGTGCAAGGACACCAAACCACTTCAACTACAATCAGACCAACCTTAAGAGGCACTAGTTCTTTCTCCTCATCCAAGCTTAAAAAATAATTTGAATACCTATATAACATAATAACATTTGCTTGCTACGAATGAAAAAAAAAATTATAAATACCCAAACAGTTTTGATGTCACTCGTTTAAAACCTTGTCTCTAAAGGTAAACATAGAAAAGGCTTCTTTTTGAATGTAGCTGTGACTTAATTTACAGCACCAGTTAAAGCTGCTTAAACGAACCCCTCGAAGAAGCCAGTCGTGCAGCCCCACAAAGGACTCGCTGCTTTCAGTGACCGTGATAAAGTCACCATAATAAAATCTCGGCATGTCCGTTAACCACTGATAAATATGTTTTTCAATGTTTTGAGACCAAAGAATTTTTTTTTTTTTCAAATTTCTATATTAAGGCGGTAACGACCACTTGCTACTGCTGAAATAATATTAATCATAGACGCAGGAGCTCACCACATGCTTGAATAATGTGACACTGACATATATTTTTCTTCTGAATCATCCAACCCTCAGTTCTATGATTCCTGGTGGTTTCATAATACAAGTTAATCAAATAGAAACAGAATGAACTAATTTGCTAATGTCATAAACCTCTGTGTTATTCACAATAGAACATAGAGAATATATTTGATGTTTAAACAGAGACATTTTATGATTTCATGAAAAATATGCTGTCTGTGGAATGTAGTGGCCAGTGAAAGTCAAGGATACATGTAGTTACATAAATAAAGGAAAGAAACCCTGACACGACAGTTCATTGTCTTCATTTGCAGTATATGGATAACTGGGTTGCACTGGAAGGAGTGACACATTCAGTCATTCAGTTTTTGAAAGTATTTGCTTGAATGGAAGTTTGTATGTTATTCATGTATTCATGTATATGAATGTCTGACCATTTGTCCCGTATGTCTAAACATTTATACTTATCTGTAATGTGTGGCTTTTATTCAAACTGTAAGGCACTTTGTAACTATGTTTTGAAAAGTGCTATACAAATAAAATGATCATTTTTATGAATCTAGTCAGAAGAAATTGGAAAAATACAAAACATATCAATTAGGAGGCTCATAGGCTAAAAAGACTTTAGGAACAGGGTTGTTCATATGTTGTAGGACACAACATGCACTGCCAAACTACTGGTCTTTAAAATATGCTGATGTTAAATAAATTGGTTTAACACTATAAAAAATGTGCTGTATCTTTTCTAGATACTATTCTGCAAACTAGATCTTCAGGCATCTATAAATATCCTCTCCTGAGCTTCTTTTGTACTCATGCACCCCACATCATTACATTCCCACCTCTGTACTTTACTATGAGGACTTTAGATTCACTGTGGGAATTTTGAGCAGGTTCATAGCAAACATTATGGTTCCCAGGTCAACCCTAGAAATCTTTCTTGGACTCATGTGACCAAAGAATGATTTCCAATATGTTATACGGCAAAGCTTACTCAGGAAGTTTGTGCCTAGCTAGCCATCAAGTTTTTATGCTGGTTCCATGGAAGCTGACATTATGCTATGTCCTTTGCAGTTTCTGAGCTGTTACTGAAACTCATATTTCCATTAATAACTGCCATGCCAGAGCTTGATTGTGCATGTAGCACAGTGTCTGTGGTGTCCTTTAGGAGGATGTTCACTGCATCTCTGATTAGTCGTACGTTTGCTCATTTTATACATCCTGATTAGTGCTACGACTGTGTTTGATTTCTGATTTGGTTTCTGTTGGTCAATGATCTTCCTGTATTATTTTCCAGCTTTGTGAAGTCGCAGTTTATGGATTACTTTCCATGTACATCCATATTACAGACATGTAGATAGAGCCAGCCCATGAGTTCAAAGTCACGGTCACTTTGGTGTCATTGAAAGGTCATGAGCTGGGTTCATGTGATTAGGTTCATTGTAAATCACAAATGTAATCAGCATTTTGCCATTGGGATTCTACACTGAAGCCTGTTTTTTCAATATAATCTATTTAAGTCCCAGTTTTGATTGTTCATAAGAGAAAATACTTTAAATTTATACCTGCTAGCAAATATTGATCTGTAGTACAAGTTTTAATCATTTACATTTGAGTGATATTGCATAGGGGAGTACTTAATCTGTTGCATACTAAAGTCTAGAGACAGACTTACTGAAGAGCGACGCACTGCATGTCATCTTTACATTGACTAATGTTATCTGGTAACATTCCTGTTTCAGGTATCCAGGTATTTCTTAAGAAAATGGGCTGAGACACAAATACTTACATCTGACCTGGGTGATGCAAGCAAACTGATGAAGGCACCTGGTCCACAGCAACCTTTTTTATTCATCTGCTTGCCTTTAAATGCTGGTTATATATGTTGTTAGCATTAGCTAGCAGCAGTGCTTACAGCCTATGCTAGTAACCTTGTAACCATTGGCTGGAACTATATTTTGTCCTCCAGAGTACTCCAGTACTGCCATAGATAGTGGAGTACCTATCTCCACTATCTATGGCAGGTAAGTAGCCAACATTTTTCCATGGCAGACATGCGTCACTATCTGTTAGCTTCTTCACTAGATGCTGGTGAGTGACGTTTTCTTGCAATATCTGCAATATCTATTGTTTATCGAATGTCCAGTGTAGCTGTGCTGCTCTCCCCTTGATGCGCCAACTCTGGTAAAGATTTAGGGACTCTAGTTGAGTGGCTTATGGTAAGTACGTACAGCCATCCACAACTCTGTTTAATCTATTTTCTATGTGTGCTTTTTTGTCTGCCTGGTGGCCAAGTGTTTTATGCCTCCTTTAGCGGTTTGCTAACCTTGCAGCTTTTTAGGTGCTGCAGTCTAATGTCAACATAGTTTGCCCCATTTGGGCCCTAAAACATGATGTGACTGCTAGGTTCTGTAAGATGGATACGCCATTCACCTGTTGTGGAGGGCACAGGAAAGGATATACCTTGCCCAAACAAGTAAATCAGATAGCTTGATAAGGCCACACATGTGGTTGGTTCGACATCTGCACATGCACACAGTGGCTATCCTGGTGTTTCATGCCATCTCTGGGGGTCATCTAGAATTCCTAGAACCTAAGTTACATTTGTAACTCTCATCTACGTGATTTCATGTTTTTTTTGTTTTTGTGTTTTTAACCTTAAGGACATTTCATGTGCCCTTGGGGTATATGAGATTGCAGGTGCACTAAACAGGTACTTCTTTCACTTTTATGTTGGGTCATTCCCATAAGTTCTCATATGCAATTAATAATAATAATAATGATAACTTTTTAAAACACAGAGCTACAAAGTGTTAGTCACTTTGCCTAGAGTACCCATTCAAGGACATGTCCTCATGTTTTCAAACCTCTTTGGTTTAACAGTTATTGAGATGACTGTGTTCATGGTGACACACTAAGATGTGTCCATGTCTTGGTCTGCAGAGAATTTGGGGGTTTATGGTTGTAATTTTGTCCTGGTGTCAGTGTAAATTGTAATATCACATAAATAAGTGCCTTTCTAAACTTTGTGTAGTTAATTTCTGAAGAAGCATACAGAAAAATACAATCAATGAATAAATAATTTTGATTAAAATCCTTGTAAGTTTTGTGCATCTGGGAAATGTAGTTTTTAAACAAATCTGAAAAATGTGTCCAAAAACACATATCCATATATTCAACTATCCTCACCGGCGATACTTGTGAGTATTACAGATTGCAAAGAGGACATGAGTAACTGTTTAGGGTCAGATGATCGTGTGCATTTCATCCTGTCTGGACAGTTTTATTCTGTAAAGCTCCTTTCTTACAAGAAGATTATGTGGATCAGACAATGACTGACAGATTTTCTTTTTCTTCCTCCCTCTCCCTACTCTGTGTGATAATTGCTGTAAACAAGGTTTCACGACTGTATTATTTTGTACTTTATGTTGCACAAATAAAATGATCGACCATCGGCTTGAAGACAGTAAATTGAATGTAGAGTAAAGAAAATGTGTCTATTTAGGGAATATCAGATTGTAAATGCACTAGGCATTATGTGTGATACACACTAATGTGTGCAAATCAATAAATGTGTCCTTGTATGGTGAAAAAGGGGAATGAAAGAAGGAGAATGGCACTTTTAATTGATTTTACTGTGATTTGTGTACAGTTTGTGTCTGCTGCTTTTTTGTATGTGTGTATCTTGGTTTAGTTCTGTGGACGTGTGGTAAGTTTGGGCCATGGGCAATAGGTATTCCTATTAAAAGCCACTTTTTTTAGTTCAGTGAAAAATCTATCAATACCAGTGTAACAGCAATGCTTTTGGATGCTTTGATGGAGTTGAGTGGTGGTGGTTTTCCTGTCTGTGTATCAACTGTGAATTCCTCTTGGTAGCATTGATGCAGAGCTTTTCTTTTGGGTGTGAATTGGACAAGGATGCAGTCTTGGTGAATGGTCCTTTCATGAATTACAAATCTAATTTTTTTCCACTAGAAAAATAAGAATTGACTGAACAACATCAGTCGTCAATGCTAGTTGTAGCTCTGTGGATAATAAACTGTTAGACAGGCATTTGGAGGTGGAACTAAATCCTCAAATAGAAGGAGTTGCACAGCAAACTAACTGTCAGTAGATTTGTTTCCCTGCCTTCTGCATTCGTTTGTGCATTGATAGCTTGGTAACATATTCAAGTTTGGCATAATTGTTCAAAAAGTTTTCTGAATGTTGTTCAGCAGTTAGCACTCACAGGCCCATTTACTGTTCTTTTTTTATTGGTTCAAATTCATTTTGAGCATAACAAAATTTCAAAAGTCCATTTATACTCTATTGTTTTTAGTCAGCTAAAAGTACATTTCAGTCTCAGTCACTATGGTCAAGAAATTATGCTTTTACTTTCAAGGAATTTGTATTTGGCAGCGTGTCTCTGTTATAGGACATCCTTGTCTTTACACATGAATATATAAAAACTCTGGCAGGACAGGCATCGGTCAGAACCAACCAGTGTTGGTCAAGTTACTTGAAAAAGTAATTAGTTAATAATTACTGATTACTTCTCCAAGAAAGTAATCCCATTACTTTGCTGATTACTTTACTGATTACTTATTTTCAAAAGTAAATAGTTACTTTATTACTTAGATACGTTTTAAAAACATGACACAACCTGAATTCGCTGTAAAGCAATAGGCCTTTCAGCCCAATTCTATTTTTTCTACATAATCCATGATACAAAATTGAATCAAATGAAAAAGTCTTTTTAAAACTTGTTTTATTAGTTTTAATCCTTTAACTTAATGCACATTGCAAGAAGCAAAAATTAAATTATTTGCAACAGTCTTTGATGCAAATAAAACAGCAAAAAAATAAATAAAATCAAAGACTCAGTGGCACTAAGTCCTTTTGCTCTTAAGTCTATTTTCACCTGTTCAGCAGGAGTGGAGCAGGCAGAGGTTTGCCCGGTGCCGCAGCAGTCATGTCCGTGGGGGGATCTGGGGCTTTCTCTGTGAATTTCACATTCCCATGGAGGCGTGCTAGGTGCTTACTCAGATTTGAAGTTTAATTTTTCGCTGTGGAAAGAAGTTTTCTTCCCATGCATAGCGTACAGCGGACGCTAATGTTTTTGTCACTTTTTACGCTGCATGGTCGCACTCTCTCCTGTACTCCATATTATCATTGTTGATCTACACATGTCTGTTGCTGCCACAGATGATGCACGCTCGTACATCATTGTCATCAAAAACAAAATCACTGTTTAGTAACGCAGTAATGCAGCGTGGTTACTGGAAAGTAACAGTAATCTAATTACTTTTTTGCAATTGTACTCCCTTACTTTACTCGTTAAATGAAAAAAGTAATGAGATTACGCGTTATTGCCCATCTCTGCAAGCAACATGACATGAAATCAGACTAAGGCTAAGTAGCTTGCTGCAGCAGCAACTATGAAGCTAAAGCAAAAACCATGTCTAATTCTAGTTTTATGTTCATTTTTCTTAGTATTAATTTTCAGGTCATTGTATTTTTTCAGTTCTTTTTTGTTTTTCTCTTTATTCTTTTAAAATGTTTATATTTAATATTTATTCTTTTAAGTGTTTTAGTTTGTTTTTATAATTATTATGTTGTGGGTGATATTTCTAAGAGGCAACACTATGAAACTCAGATGTCAAGAGTCCAATGATGACAATAAGAGATATAACCTTAAAATAAGGACATTTCATCCATTCAGTAATTTCAGTGTTAAAAAAACAGGTATTCATTACCGCTCATCTTCTCTGCTGCTCTGGTCCTCAGTGTTGTCCACCAAATTGTTTGGAACAACAGGATTGTCTGTTTTAATTGCAGTTTGTAGTAGTTAACATATGAGAATCTAACATATGAGAAGCTTCTCAATTTTTCATTTGCTCTACAGTTGAACAGCATAGCTACATTGGTTGAATCTTACTTTTAAGTGGTAAGGCTTCTGCATTTGTCTTAGGTGCTCTTGCAAAACTTATTACGTAATTTTTTCACTTGCTGCTAAAAGTTGACACAAATTTTCCCAAACTATCAACACAATCATCAAACATTTTATTTTCTGTACTTTTGTTCAATTTCATAACAGATACCTCAGGGTGGCATTGCAGCTTCCAGGCTTAAATCTTGTAGTTGCTGTAGCTACTGCTTAGCACTGTCCCTGCAGATGTTTGAGTATACTTGGCAATACGCATTTACATGTCTGTGTATATGTGGTATTTGAATGTCTGTGTGTTGGTAACAGAAGATGAAAGGTGTGTGTGTTGAGCCCTGCTGTCAGTCCCTGCCATGTTTTACAGCCTGTCCGCTCTGCACAGTGATTAGAGCTGTCGACTCTGATGTGATGACATGGGCTGAAACCACAGCAGGGGGGTGAGAGAGGGAGAGAGAGGTAGACAGTGAGAGGCAGTTTGGGTGTCAGATAAAGATCAGAGGGAAAGTTTGAGAGAGGAGGTTTAAGAGAGAGAGTTGACCTTGACAATAGCTGCAGCAACAGCTCATAAAAGTGCGAACTGGCACTAGGCTGTGGCTACAAGCCTGATAGTTCAGCATGCAGGTCCCCACCTGCCACTGCAGAGTGCCTGGTAAATGGTAAATGGCCTGTATTTGTATAACGCTTTACCCTGGGCCACCCATTGCTCACGAAAAGTGAGCACTCAGAAAAGCCTTGCATTTCAAGGTGACAAGCAAAACTGATAACATAGCTGCATCTATGTAACGTGCATTAGCCTTTTAAAAGAGAGGACATTTTTTAAGTGCATAAACTTGTGCATTAGTGCCTATAGGAAGGCCAATGTAGTTGTTGGCATTACTGCTCATATGTGGTCTTCACAAGCACTCCCCTCTCTTTCACCTTTAGGATGTCCTGTTTCCATATGTTCTTAATTGGGCCAGAAGGAGGGGGTGGGAGGTGTGGGGGTACTCAGGTCCATTTAGAGTTTAACGTCTGCTCCTGCTCTAATAGTAGATAAATAAACACTGTTGTGGAGTGCACAGCTCCTATAGACACACACGCTCACACGCAGGCCCACAAGACTTACCTTCTGGTTGCATGTCCAGTCAGAGCTAATACGGCAGAAAATGGCTTGCTCCCCTGTCTCTCTGCCCCCCCCCCAAATGCACCGGTGCTGTTATTACTGGAGCCTAATAAGGCCCAGATGCCTAATATTAGACGTAATCTGTCAGAATAGTTTTGTTTATGTAATTTAATTTTTCCAGGCAGTTGTTTCCAATTAGGTTGTTTGAAATTTTTAATTGAATTAAATGGGAGATATCTACATGGCAAAAAAAAAAAAAAAAAAAAAAATCAGGGCAAGGGCCAGGGTAGACATGTGGAAACAATGCTTTTTTGGCTTGTGTGTGTGTGTGTGTGTGTGTGTGCGTGTGTCTATGTGTATGTGAGCACGGGTGCCATGATACACACCTATCATTACAGCTTTCCCATTATTGTCAAGCCTCTCAAAAGTGAGGGCTGCAGCGTCTGTGGTAATTATGACGTTATGAGGTGGCAATTACATTGAAATGTGTTTGACTGTCAAACGCCCACTACAATGACATGTCAGCCTGCTGAGATGGGCATAAAATGGTTGAAATAGAGAGAATGAAAGAAATAATGTTGAGTGACTGCTTGGCTAAGAAAGTGACACAGAAAAAAAATTGAGGCAAGAAATAAAGAGCCTTGCATTGTACAAGGTACCATTTAATAAGCTCTGGTTATGACAGCCTAAAATAAAGCCTACTTGTAACTTGCAGTGTGTAACTTTGTGTTGAAATTTCACAGTTCAGTTAGGGTTTTTTTTTTATTAAAGCACAATAAAACTACATTATGGTTATATTCTATAGCTGAAAATTTACCACCATTCTCTGTGAACATGGAATTGTGATAATTTTACAAGAAAAATGGAAAAAAAAAATCTTGACCTGACCCTAATTTGATATCTACTCTATACACAGGATTGAGTAATGATCCTTTATAACCATGAGGGGCAGTGATGAGCAGAAATATGTGACTCCCCATTCCCTCAGCTCAGGCCTCGGGCCTGCTGTAGAGCCAGTAGAGTCAGTGTAGTTGAGCGGTGTGTTGGTGAATGCACCTTCCCATTCAATGTACTAAAAATGTGATGTTACAGCTCAGTGGCAGAAGTGGGGTTAGGTAGTTGGTGATGAGACAGCAAGGAGTCGGCTGTGCGGTTTACATCTCAAATGCCCTGAAGAAGGCATAGTTGAGCAATTGTAAGAGTGAATTCCAGAGAAAAAAAATAGAAAGACAAGCATCCTTTCAGCAGTCAAAGCAGTGTTGCGTGACTGGTGTTTTATAAACACACACACACATACACACACTGACACACATGCACCAAACACAGACATCACCCAGCTATGAATTGTGCTCCGATGTGTTTTCTCTCACTGGTAACTGTAGTATGGATGATTTAACACTTAACTGCAATCAGTGTTAAAGCGTTCCACAAGGCTCACTCAGACATAGCTGCTGTGCATATGTGTGTGTGTGTGTGTGCCTCTCCCAGCCATAACACACTCCTGGGCTGTTTAGAGAGGCTGGCTACAATGCGGAGGACAGATGTGGAAAACCCCTGGCTCTCCAGACAAGGGCCTCCTTCATCCCTCCTTCTCCTGTCCTTCTCTAAGACGGAGGGATGGAGTTACTGAACTAACTTCCTGGATTACATCAAACACCCTTCTGGAAGCAGGGCAGCCGAACCTCCCACCTCCTCGCTTGCGCTCTCTATCACTCTGTGTCTCTCTCTTTCTCCCCATGGCTTCCTCTGCAGCGAGTGTATCTCTCCATCTTTCCATCCAGACACATGCACAAACAAAGCAACGTCCAGCTTTTCCTACTCTACAAACAAAAAAAGCCCATATGGCCTTTTTCAACCCCCGCTATGTGAATATGTAAGTGTGGCTATGAGCACTTCAGGAAAATACTTACTCATTATGACATCATCGCGAACTGGATGAGAGCAGTGAGATTATACAACCGCCCGATGAAGACGCACATTAGAAGCATGCCCGAAAATATACGCGTAGAAAAGTTTTATGGTACTATTAGAAGAACAACTTTGCAGTTTGACAAGGGATCGTGTAGTTGAATGAGCTGAAGCATTAAGCAGCAGGTGTTTGTGCTGTGTAGAAGGCATGGCCAAGGCAGCGAGCTGCAGAGGGCAGTCAGTAGCCACTGAGCCACGGAACAAGTTGGGGATTGGGATTGGCTGTTATCTGCCCAGTCGTCTGCAGCTGTATTTACAGCCTTTGTTTGTTGTTCCCTAAGCAGTCGGAGATATGCTTATGTGTGTGTGTGGGTGTGTGTGTTTAAGTGTGTGTTTGCTGTTCCCTGTGCGGCCCAGGGAGGACTGGGAATTTTCTGTGTCAGTGCGTCGGAGGATTTTGGCTGGAGCTTTGTTGATCCTGTCTTTGTTGATCCCGTGTTGTTGTAGCAAGGGGGGCAAGAAGATTGAAGCATTAGCCATGGCAGCCAGGACTTAACCCTCTCCCTGCCTCTCCTCTGCCTTTACTCCACCCGTGTGACTGGCCACTGGGCAGGGCCTGACACCCTCTCTGACCTATCCCAAGTACTTACTAACTCCCGCATACAAGCGGTGCGAAAATGCTCTTGGTTCCCCTCTTGGTTTTGTGTCATGCTCTCTGAAGCGAGCCAACTTTCAATTATTGTCCCTCCGGTTCACCCAGGCACCAGTGGCCAGAGGTGTGTGATGCTGAATGTGTGTGTTAACGCAGAGTTTGTTTGTGGCTGGGAGCCAAGTGATCCAGACGCCTTTATGCTTGTCTGACCAGTTAAGAGATAGTGAGAGTTGTATGTTTTTGTGATTTCAGATAAAGCCTCTGTTTTTATTAAACTACAGTTCTCCACATCTGAGGGGCATTAAGGTCTTGGCACTATGTTTTTGGCATTGTAAATGCACATACATACTGTGACTTGTTTTAAATTGACTAGTTCTCAAACCTCTGTGAGCTGTGACCTATCCCAGGTCAGGATAAAAAGTAGTACATCTAAAGTTGAGTGGAGGTTGGAGGCTTTAGCTTTCCAGTGTGACCCAGCAGTTCCGACCCAGCAGTGGAAGACACACTGCTCTGCTCTACAGGAAAATCCTAATAACACAGGAGCAAGAGGAGATGACAAAAAGGAGCTTCTGCACCTTGCAGTTAGGCTGCATGTTAGTTAAGAACCCAGTAGAAAACATAAATGTGAGAGAAACACTTAAAGACAGGCAGAGACAGAGAAAACTGCATGATAGCAAGGTTGTTTTTTTTTCCTTTTTTAAAATAATTTTGTGTCTGTAAACTACCACTACGAATGTTAAATCAAACAATCAAGACGTGACTGAAGCTCAAACATTCAACTTTAATGAATTAAATTAATTTATACAGTTCTGTGGAAAAGTCTTGACAAACCTCTAATTCCTGTATATTTTGTTAGGAAGATGGGAAGTAAGTGCAGTGATTTATTGAAATGTGCTTACATGGAAATACAGCATGTAAGGCATAAACAGTTTGACCAATTCTAATGAGTTTGAAAGTCTATATTAGGTATGAACACCTTTATTCTTCAGCACAGTCTGAACTTTCTTAGGCAAGTTTTCTTCTACTTTTTTAAGTAGTCTTCAGGAATAATTATCCAGACTTCTTGAATGACATTCAAAGCTCTTCCTATTTGTGTGTTGACTGCTTTTTGTTCTGTTCTCTGTCAAGATGATCCCACACTGGTTCAATAAGGTCTGAGCTGTGGGAAGGCCAGTCCATGGCTCATAGTGTTCAGTTGTGTTTTTTTCTATCCTTTTACTACATTAGTGGTGTGTTTGGGATCACTGTTATGTTGAACAGTGAAGGTGTTGCTGATCGACGCTTTCTAAATGGTATTACATGAAGGATCAAAATCTGACTGCACTTTCCTGTGTTCATAATTCCATCAGTTTAGAAAAGGTAAAGGTGTAACAGAGCTTCCACTCTGCTTTACAGACGGCTACAGATACTCACTTTTACCTCTGTCATACATATTGAGAACAATTTGAACCAAAGATTTCTAGCATTTTCTTCCTGTTTTCCTTCCTTAAGAATGGCTTCCCTGACAACCACTCTTCCACTGAGACCATTTCTGATGAGGCTACAGTGAATAGTAGATGGATCAGCTGAAAGGCTGGTTACATTTCTCAGGTCTTGTTTGGGTCTTTGCTGGATTTTTTATTATTTTCTTAAGGACATGACTTTCAGGTATTGTTCATGTGCTTATGTGTTGCAATAAGTGTTTTGGAGGGTCTACCACTTCTTCTTTTCCACAAAGTTTTGAGGTCATTGGTTTAAAACTACTAATCTCAACCTTTCAAAGTCTGTTATCTTTGGCATTTTCATAGATAACAGACCTGAAGAAATGGAAATAAATTAGTGTTTTTTTCAATAGGACGCTAATAACAAAGTGCTTAAAGCTATGACAAGCTATGATTTAACTTTTCAGGGCTTTGAAAGTTATTGGACAATCGACTGATGGACCATTTCATGGCCACATGATGCATGCTCCTTCATTATTCCATTATAAAATGAAGCAGGTAAAAGATCTGTAATTGATTCTAGGTGTTGAACTTGCATTTGGATGCTTTCAGTGGACCTCTCAATGTGAGACTAAGAAATATGCAAGTGAAGGAGGCAATCATGATGCTAAAAAAAAAAGCAAAATAAACCAGCCAGAGAAAGACCAAAAACTTGAGAATTGGCCAAATCAAAAATCTGGTTCTTTCTTCAAATGAATAAATACACTAGCCACTGGCCACAGAAGACAAGTGATAATGATGACTGCAGCGTTCAACCCTTGGTTGAGAAAAATAACTTCACAACATCAAACAAAATCAAACACACTCTTATTATTATTATTGTTATCAGGAAATGCCTCCATGAATGAAGTTTTGAGGGTTTGCAACAAGGTGCAAACCACTGGTTACATTCTAGAAGAAGAAGGGCAGAAACACCCAAAAGAGCCTGTGCAGATTGGGGAAAATATTTTTTTTTTTTTGCTCAGATAAAATCACAATAAATGCATACCAGTGTGATGACAATACATTTATATTTAAAAGTTTTTTAAAAAATATTTACAGAGATGTTTTATTTACATCTCAGTAAATGTTTAACTATTAATGAGAGTGGCTGAGATTCTGTACACAATACTCTTGCTTAACCCCTTGAATTAAACTTCAATTACATCTACTTTTTGAAATGAAAATCTCTGGGTTCTTTTGTACAGAGTACATTATAAAACATTAAAAAAAAAAAAAAAAACATGCCACTGTCCAAAAACTTATTGACCTAATTGTAACACAGGTGCAGTTTTGGTATAAAAAGTCTCTTTGTACAGTCTTGGCCGAGTTCACACATAGATACAATTATATTTGTCGCACCTGCTATTTGTAAAATGAACACTGTATAATTGTAATTATTTAATTAATTATAAATTATACATAAATGTTAAATGCTATATACCCAAAGTAATAGTAGTAGTTTCTATTAACAACAACTACAAAAATCCTAAAACCATTTCATTGATCATCATTTAAAGATACTATGTCACTGTGATTAATAAACAGGGATGGATCACTCGATTTTTTTGTTGGAATATACAATTTTCCTTCAAAAACTTCCTCAAACTCTTTTGTTTCAAATAAGCTTCCCTGATATGGTTTTTCCTATCCAGCACACGCAACAGTCACCTGCAAAGGATTAGGGGTGTGTGGAGGTGATGGGCTTTTGGCTACTCTGTGTGTTATGGCTGTCTGTGTGCTTGGTGGGTGGTGTAGTTTGCTAGGTACTCAGTGACCTACATAGTTAGTCTCTATTAAAACCTTTGACCTGGTTGACTCTGAGATTCTCGCTCAGACTAGTTGATCTAATGCCCATTTTTGCCTTCAGTAGTCCCTCAGATTAAAGTTAAGTGTAATAATTTCACTTCAAAAAGCACATCAGGGCATTATGTTGCTTGCCAAAAGAGCAACACTGGGTCTCAATTTTTCCATGTGATGTGCAGCAGTGGGTTCCTCAGTCTGTCCTGGTTCTGGATACTTGCAGTTCTCAGACATGGAAATCAAATGTGTGTTAAGCTGCAGGATTCAAACACAAGTGTAACTTGTAAATACATGTTCATACTTTCATTTAACAATCAGAGCGCAATAAAAAGAGAGAAGGGAAAAGTGCAGGACAGACGGAAAGGGGACAGTCTCAGGTGGTATACACCACTACAAAACAGCAACAGAGAAGGAGTACTTCCTGTTTGTGTTATTTAGGAGTACTAAATAAGAAGAGTTCTCAGATGGTACAGTGGTCACATGTTTTACTCCTATGAATAAACCACCTTTCTTTTAGTTTTTAGCTTATATTATGGATTAAATTACCCATAAAATCATCACATTCTCTGTAAGATTAAAGTTAACCATTGAATGGCGTATATTTTAAAGTAGAACCAAGTAGAAGCTGAACCGTGTTAAGCACTAACATCACTAATGTCAGATAACTTTGCTGGCCAACAGTAATGTTTTAGTGCTGTCAGCGTTAACCGTAGACTTAACTTTAATTCTTTTGAAATGTTAACTTTTAAAACAGAAAAAAACCTTGACAGAATCTTCCACACTTTGTTTAATCAAACAATTATTTTTTTCATTTAGTTAGTTTAATCCATTTGGAATGCCCTCAGCCTGATTTTTCATTATTATTTACACAATGAATTTATTCATTTAAAGTTACAAAACTCATTTTGTAGCAGAGAACCAAGAAAAAGAATCACTGTTATAGCTGACCATTGTGCTTTTCCCTCTTAGTCTTTAATATGCAAGACAGGACAGGGTTCAAGGAGTATGTTCTGTTTGGCTCTGCTTTTGTCTGGACGAAATATAAAAAGCACCCCAATAAAGTTTAAACAACAAACTTCTGGAACTCATGAAGTGTTAGCAGGACGCAGGGTGATCATTTGAAGGTCAATTTTTCACAAAAATACAAGAATCACTGAGAGGACGAGCGCAGCTGTGAGGGAGTCCAGAAAGAAAGACATCTAACCTTTGTCAGTGCAGTGCTGAGGTCTGAAGTTGGGTGACCGAGGTGCATGTGCGGTTATGAGCACATCAGCCTTTGTGTGTGCTTGTGTGTGTGTGTGTGTGTGTGTGTGTGTGTGCTGTGTAAAAAAGAAAGAAAAAAAAGCAATCACACAAACAAATTAATTAGTCTCCCTGAGTTTGACAAATTGCTCATCTCCTCCACAACCTCCACGCTCCCTCCTTCTTGCCCACCTCCCTTTTCGCTCACTTCATCCTTTTTTCATGTCCTGGTCTCTTTCACACAATAAACATCTCGTTACATTGTCACACTTTTAATTATATTTGCTCATTGTCTGCTGTTTTAGTGCTTTGCTTCATCCGTCCCACCCCACATATTCTTTACATGCACACGCTTAGTCATGTTGTTAAGCCTACAGGAAGGCACGTAAGAACTCCCAGAACATACGGGCTTATTTTCCCTCAGCCCAAGTGGCTTATTTAGGCCTGCACGCTGCAGAGCCATACTCCACCTGCATTTAGATTAAGTAATACGTTTTAATTATTCATATTTCCAATTTTTATTAGACCACTTAACTAAAATATTATTCCCCCAGTTTGTCGATGGGCACTCTGTATGCCCGTCGTCAGAAAGCGGAGAGAGAGCAACTCGAACAACAGGAATATGCAACAGACGCACAAAACGAATTCATGAGTTATTTTCCCCGTGTGGGCGCTGGGGGCTGGAATGAAGACTGGGTCTCTATTCAATTATCACACTCAGACGCATGCACGCAACCGGCCACACACACACACACACACACTCACACTCACACATGGCGGTTAAGCAGTGTGCACTCATTAAACACTCTCATTATACACAGGAGGAGATCCCTGCAGGTGCAGTTTACCAGAGTTTAGTTCATTTCCTGCTCCTCCTCCTCCCTCCTCCTCCTCTCTCCCTTCTCTTTTTCTCTCCTACTCTGTCTTCTTCTGGCATTATTTACTTCAATAAAATAAAACTTTAACCCAGATGGTATGTCTGGCGTGGGGCTTTTCTGACACCTTTACCTTTGGGAAGCAATTTGCCTGATATACAAGACTATTCTAAATTTGTTTGAGATAGAAGCCAGCAGAGGAACGTACATCAACATTTAATAAACCTCAATGAACATAATAGAAACCTGGCAAATACCTGAGCACGGCAACATCAGATCTTTATCGCTGCGCTCATTTCTTCTGTTTTGCACCACTTAATGCTGCTGCCATCTAATTTAAAGGCCTTTCCCCTGTTAGAAAGCCGATTATTCACTATGATTCATATGCTAAAGTGAGAGAGTCTCTGAATGGCTGTTGAGCGGTATTATTTTAGGCGACTGAATGTTTCTTTGCGGCAAACCTCTCATTTTCTCGGCGTGCTCGTAGGCTTTCATACTTCCCTGATTGACACGCACACAAAAAAGCCCTTTATACCTGACCCATTACAACTTCAGATGAGCCTGTTCAGAAAGCGCTTGACTGTGAACGTGCGTATGTGTGTGTGTGTACATTTCGAGATCGCGACAATAAGGACTGAGCGCGCTCTCAGCTGGTGGTGCATCTAGTTGCACTGGACTGTGGCTACCTGTGCTCAGATAGCTGACGAGCCCCGCAACCACCCAGATTTGCTTCAGATGGTTCATAATCTTGTCACTCCTGAGGAGACCAGATTTTTTTGACCTTCAGAGTAAGGCAGCTGCAAAAGCTGTAACATTTTTTTTAACTCTTACTAAACGAAGCATAATGAGTGACAGCTTTTGTTGAAATTAACTGGGGTTTTTATTTTCAGGTTCTACTGCTACATTCATTCCATGTACGCTGCGTTTCATATACTTTCTAAAAGCGCCCACAACGTCTTTGTACTCCCGAGGAGAAGGGAAAAAAAATAGAAGTCGCATTTTAAATTTAGAGGAAGGTCCATGCCAGATGTTTTAATTAAGCCACTCAGTGTCTTGGCTTTTTTTCATTTGCAAAGTGAAGAAATAATCCATTTGTCTCTCATTTGAAGCGCTGCAGTCCATCTGACCTACTTTTCTTTTCTTTTTCCGCTCTTGCTGCCATCTTCTCTCTACAGCTGTGACGGAACAAGTTTGCCATTGTTTTTGACAATGGTTGTTTGAGTGGCTTTTCTTTTACCTGACTGGTAAAAGTGAATCAGACTGTCTGTGTGTATTCATGTGTTTGCATAGCATATATGCAAAAAAAAATCTTTAAAAAGACCCTAAAATAAGCATTAAATTAATTTTAAGGGGGAAAAAAAGTCTCCAAGGCTTCCACATAATCTTTCATTACTAAAGTATTTTGTGTTGGTGAGTTATTATTAATTTCTCATATTTAGTATTTGCTTTTTTTCTTAAGTACAAATTCCTGTTTAAAATTTCCATGCCTTATTTCTAGTATGTCTTGGCTTTTCATTAAGATTTCTAGCTACTTTTATTATACCACCCGTCAATCTCTTGGATGTGGCCGTGAGAGTTGCACATGCATAGAGGTAAGTGCAAGTACAAAAGGAAGTCAAACAGCTACCTTGGCAAAGAAGAGTCAGAAGTAGATTTTTTAAAGTTGTAAATGCCGCATAAAGTATCATCGAGCCGCTTCCTCCTCACCACCCGCCCTAGTCTGTGTTTTAGTTTGTGTAAAAAAATCCTAACTCTCCCTGAGCCTGTTGTCACCTATAACTTATTCCTCACCTCACCTGTCTTACTCATCTTTTTATCATCTAATTCAGCAAAACTGGAACAGAACTTATCTGCTGGAAGGCTCAGGATGTCAGCTGGCATAAAACCCCTGTTCCACAAAAGGTAAACCCAACAACCCTTTAGGTTCAAAGCAAGAGACACACTTCACATGATGCAATCATTTTCCATTGATTGTTCCAATTCTCACTTGCATTCAGCTGCTTTTTTTTTTTTTTTGCTCACTGAGAGATAACATTCAGGGAGAGAGTGATTGTGTGAGTGCGTGTGTGTGTGCGCAGAGAGTTGGGAGTTGAGGAGGCAGCGTCCCATCAGGCTTTGGATTCTTAAACATGCCTCACTGTCTTTTGTTAAATGTGATGCAATAGTGATGCAGAGTTGTCAACGTGCGTTCGTGTATGTGTGTTTGTGTTATCAGACAGTAAATGAGTACGAAGTTGGGAATCGGTGCTGATCTGAGCATGTTTTCAAAGCTTTTTTTTTCAACCTGGAGGAAATTATAGGTTCTCTATTGATGAAAGAGGGAAACCCCTCCCAGCTCGAACCTTGCCATCTCTTGATATTTGGGTGCGTGTGTGTGTCTGGATAAAAGCATGCGTGCCTGCTTACACGCACATAGATGTGTTTGCACGTGTGCGTGTGTGAGTGAGTGGCAGGGCTGCTATCTGTGCCATCACACGTGGATGTGTGTGTTAATAGAGAATGCCCCACGCTGCCACCGCCTTTGTTTGCCAAGGACATACATATGCATGAAGCCTTGTGCGTGCGTGTGTGCGTGCGTGCGTGCGTGTGTGTACATGGGGGGGTTACTAATTACTAGATTTCTATCATGAATATGTATGGCTGCATCCTTTATTATGGGATGGGCTTAAACACATTACACAGACAGACGAGTGGCAAAGAGAGGAAAAGCAGGGGTGAGGGCTTGAGAGGGGAGACGCTTCTTCAGAAAAAAAACAAAAAGGAGACAATAAAAAAAAAAAAGATTTTTGGCTGCTGTTGGCTCGGACCTTAAAGCTCCACTGGGATTGTATTAATTTTACAAAAGGGTTCACGTTAAAACAATGCACCAAAAAAGAACTGTAGAGGGTAAAGTGTGTCTTTTTCTGTTGAATAGCTTTTACTTATCCCACATAGTGAGCAGTGAGTGTGTTCAGCAGTCATTTTTAAACTGTACATGTCAAAAATACTTCTTAAGTTACTTTATGTGTGGCAGATAATCTGACCATTTTTTGGGGGGGTGGGGGTGCATGTTTATGGATAACATATGGTGATAGTAGAGCAAAGTAAACACATTTTTACTGTTACACTCACAGGTGCAAGAGCTACTTAAGATCCATTATGTAAGGAGAAAATAGGGACATCATGGTAGCAACCAACCGTTTTTTTTCTTGCTAATCCAGCCATGCTGGTGGATATTTAACCTATAAAAATACCTCAAAACGGTTAGATTATTCTTTCTTTGTAATGCAAAATCTTGATCTGCAAAATAACCTGTAATGAAACCCTCAGATCCATTTACTGGGGGTTGAAAAGTACAATGTTAACCTGTGAAGTAAAGCAGAAACGCAGCATGAAAAGTCAATATTAAAGTAAAGTAGACATAAGTACGAGGAAGTACAGGAAAAGCGTACTTAGGTACTTTCCGCCACAGCTTACAGATTATTATGGTCGGTATAGTTTTTTTTTTTAGTACGAACACAGTCACACGTACAATTTCTGAAACACTCGCTGAGGATAAAACCGAAGCTTTACTCGTTCATGTGTGGAGCATTTAAGCACTCTGCCCCATCATCTCTGAATCTCCCCGTTTGTGGTTTCCTCTCAGCTCTTCAGCCTTCTTTTTCACACCCACAATGCGCAAGCGCTCCCAATTTAAACTTACACTCATGCGATCTGACATGTATACAAAATACCAGGCAATAAGTATTTTTTTTCTGTCTTCTATTGTTTTTTCCACATGGACAAACTCAATTACAGCATTTGTCTCTTTTGTTGTGCAGTTCGTTTCATGTGAGAGGTGGGGGACCAAAAAACAGGAAGAAGTCATGAGGGATGTAAACAGTTTACACAGAGCCAGCATTAAGTAGATAGGAGAGGGGAAACAAATGTCACAGGTTCACAGTTACTTATGTTTTACCTCTGTCACCTTGGACTCTCTTCGGTTCTCCTGCATTTCTCTAAATCGCCCTCTCTCGTCACGTTGCCGACGGTTTTTATCGATGTTCAGCATCTATGTGTGTTAGTCGCTCAGTTTTTAGTAGGAGGATGAAAGCGGATTATTCCTGCCATCTGCATCTGTACTTACTCTTTGTGTATGTTTAGTCTTTCTTTTTCATTTTCCCTTTTGCTCTATCTTGCTTCAACTCACCCCAGCCCCAAATCACACAATCAGAACACTATGAAAGCTCCTATATCAGCCTGCAAACTCATTCTCCAGTACACACACACACACACACACACACACACACACACACACACACACACACACACACACACACACACACACACAGTGCTATCTGAGCAGAGGGAGGGAAACAAAGGAGCAGGACAGGTTTTTAAAGAAGAGAGAATGTCAACTGTCACTCTGACTTCTGATGTTGGAATCGATGAAAGCCATCAGACTTTTGCATTGAAGGAGAAATCAAAAAGGAAACAGGAGGAGAAGAAAGTGTTTTTAACACTGCTGTAAAAAGAAGTGAAGGGGATGGGGGGAGGGATGGGGGAGGTAAAAAAAAAAAAGGCCAGCTGCACGAGTGCATCGTAGGTAAAGAGCCTGGTCATCCTTAGTTTGGAGCGCTTGATTTATCATTTTATTCCAGAGCTGCTCTCAGCATCTCTCCACCTCATGCAGGGACTGGTGTGGTGGTGGTGGTGGTGGTGTGGGTTTGAGTGTTTTGAGAGGGAAAGCTCTTTTGCAGTACAGATGTGAGTTAGAGAGAGAGAGAGAGAGAAAGTGGACGAGTCGAGGTCCGGGGTGCTGGTGTTTGGGAGCGTTAACACAGACATCACAAGTTCCTAGTGCAAGAGGGCAGCGGGGTGCAGCAGGGCATTGAGCTGGAGAGAAAGAGAGGTTACAGAGGAGAGGAGAGGAGGAGGAGAGGAAGAGAGGCGGCTATGTTTGAAGAGAGCTGTTGAGATAAATCAGTATGTTTACGTTCTGGAGGAACAAAGTGTTCCGTTGGCAGAAGAGCACTCGACTGTCCGTTTCCCCTTGGACTGTTTTTACTGGACCCTTTTGTGCGTGTGCATATGAGTGTCTTTATGCGTGTGTGCGCCTGTGTGTGTATGTGTGTTTTGGGACAGCGTCAAGGCCGGTTCCTGTGCCATTAAACTCTAAGCAGCTCAATATTTAAGAGATTTTCCCCTTGTGGACAGTAATATGAGTACATTAATATTAAGACTCAATGGGAGTAAAATGAAAGTTAACATTAAAAAAAAGAAAAAAAAGCCCTGTCGTCTGTCTGAAAGCACCATAAATGACAAGGTCACTTACTGACTTATTACATGTGCCTGGTTTTTCTGACTATATTGAATTGTGGTGTATGTGTGTTTAAAGTTTTGTGTGCGATAAAAAAAGACTTCTGTACTGACGTTGACGTGTAAGATGGTGGGATACAAGGAGACACCACATGTACTAAATATTTTAAAGGCTTGTTGAAGGTCCAGGTTAAACTCAAGAGGGTTCTAACGCTCTTACAGACTTTTTTATGTGTTAAAAACACACTTTAAAGGGTATTCATGCTAATCAGGCTGGGTAAAGGAAAACACAGATGCTATTTTAACATTATGGATTGAGTATCTAAGCTAATCTCTTTTTCTGGTGTTTAAAAATGTCTATTGCCAGCATTGTTTCTTTATTTCTTCATATTAAAGAATAAGCACAGTTTGTGCTTATTCTTTAATTGTAAAATGGGATTTAAAGACCTTGGGGAAAAATATTCTCATATTAATCAAAGAAAGGATTTAGTATAGACATGAGCTGACAGAGTGTGAATTGGGACAGAGCCGAATAGCAGAATAGGCACAAAGTGCGGAGCGTAAGAAAGGCAACAGGACAGAAGCTTGACGTGATAGCAGAACTTGAGCATATCTTCTCCTGCCTCTAAAATGTGTGCCACCACCACCAAGTGGAACGGTGCTGCACTAATGCACGATATGGAGCTAAGAGAAGAGAAGGAAACTATCTGTACGTATCTCGATGAGTCTCTCGTTCTCATCCTTGCGCCATCTTCCATCCATTGTCCTCGTAGTTCGTCTATCAGTGTCCAAACTGCCCAGAGCAGAGAGAAAAAAGGGGTGTGTGGGGTGGGGCGAAGGGGCTGAGGCGCTCTTGCGTACAAGAGAGAGGAGAGAATGATAGCCATTCTGCTTTTATTATCTAGAATGTATCAACTTAATCACAGCTCCATTCTCCCCCAGTCCTCCCCTGGGCTCAGTGGGAGACACTGAAAGAAAATTGGAAAAGTATAGCGGGGCTGGAGGTAGGGACGAGTGAAGACGGACAGAACAGGGGGATGGGGACATACAAAGTGTAACTACCATAAAGAGAGGGGTAGAGAGACACAGAGGAAGCAGAGCAGATAGTGAGAGAAAGAGGAAGGAGATAAACCTGTTAATTTTTCATGGCCAGCCGGTCATAATCACAATGTTCGGTGCCCTTAGAGCCTTTGAGTTGGCCAATTCCAACGTGCGCATATGTATATATGTGTGTGTGTGTGTGTGAGAGGGAGAGACGAATTGAGCTTCATTACGAGGAGTCCCCCCCCCCCAAGTACCCCCACTCCAACCCCTCACACTCCCCTGTGTGCCTGTCTGACTGCCCAAAGTTATAGTCACTATCATAAAGACACATTTTCCTCTGATAGGAGACTGCACCGTCTTAAGGCTATAAAAACACTCCAACTTCATTTATTTGCCATATATGGCCACAGATATAGCTAATGAACTAACAGGAAAGTGTCAGAGCAATCAAAAAGAATCCCAAATAAAGTTTTTGAAGTTACCGGTTTGAAAACGATTCGACCACTAGCGCCGAATGTTCAGCCAGGAGGTGGTGCCCGACACAGATGACAGGATCGCTTTTTCCGAAGCTTGAAGATGCTGTCGCGCTTCCATGCTCTGTTTAATCTTTCATTCTCATAAATAGCTATTTTGGGTGTGAATAAACCTAAACCATAGAGAGCTTAGAGCAGTGTGTGTGTGTGTCTGTATGTGTAATACCTGGCTCTGTATAAACTACACTGTTCTAGAACATGAGCTCACTCCAGCACACACGTACACACACAGTGCAGGTTAATAATGAGCATAATCACCCATCTTCAGCACACAAAGATACACACAAACACAGTTTGGCAGCACATGGCCATGTAAGGGGAAAACCACAGTGTGTGTTTACACTAAAACACCGCTTGTCGGAGTGGCTTTGGAGCCCAGGCAGAGCGGGCAGCCTTTTTAACAAGCCTTTAAAAAACAGGCAAACACACACACACACACACACACACACACACACACACACACACACACACACACACACACACACACACACACACACACAACCTTCCTGTCCTCCTCTTCTGTTTCTCCTGTGAAGAGTTCTCCATGTGCTCTCATTTATCTGATCACTTCGAAATTTAAAAAAAGGGGTAATCGTTACACTTTTAGGCCCATCTGTGCGTCTCATCACCTGTACGCTTTACCGAATCTGTTTATCCCAAACTATGACATGTTTAAAAGAAAAGAAAAAGAGAGAGCATGTGGAGTGTTTGTTGTGTCAGCGACACTTAGCCGTGGCTGCAGTTGACTTTGGTCCCATTCTCGGCCTTTCCCTTTCACAGCATGTGTCTTCATTATAAGCACTTGCCTCTGCTTCGTCTGCTCGTGGGAGTGCATGTTGTTTGTTTGTGTGTATTTATATGCTTTTGGATGTGTATCCCTGCACTAAGGACTGTTTGTGTGTATGTGAGTGTTTCTGCAGGTCAGAAAGGCAGCATTTTGTTCTGTGAAGGACCATAACATCTGCAATCCCTTTTAAGGGATTGTTTAGATTGACGGAACGGGAAAATAAACGTTCTCAAGGAGGCCGGCACTCTTTACTGACAGAGAAATCTCCGCTACCAGCACAAAATGTGTATGCGTGGGTAGGTGTCTATTTGTGCGAGTTGAGACTAAAATGACAGGTTCATTTTTGGGGGGGAGAGGGGGTGCTCTGCTTTGGTGATGAGAAAGCTCTTTTGCATGAACCCTCCGTGACCTCTCTTCTTCTTCCTATTCTTTTGCCCTACTTCTATGTAATCTATCCTGGTACATGAATGCCGTTAGCAGCTCACACTTTTCCTTTTTTTTTTGTTCCACTCCGGGTTGTTTTTACCCCCCCACCATCTCCAGCTCATAACCTCATTAACTCTCCTCACCAGCAGAAACTTCTCACCGTCTCTTCACTTTTTCATAACACTCCTACTTCTGCCAAGGAGTTGTTGTGTCTGGGTTGTAAGGAACATGTGCAATATATCAGAAGCCTCTCGCTTATTCACATGTATACACACACACACAGATGCACACGCACACGCAGATCTGGTAGCGAGCGCTGGTCTTCTTGAGAACGTCCAGCGTGAGGAAGTGGGGTGTCTGTCCAGTTATGATTTAGGTCAGAGGGAAGCAGGGATGGGAGGCTTCTCTGCTCTCTGTTTATTTGAAGCAGGAGCCATTACTGCTGTCTCTTAGTCGTATTTATACACAGACACAGAACAGACGTACCCTGATACAACCGGACCATGCGCATGTTTCTGTCTGTGTGTAGTTCTCTGTGCGAGTGTAAGAAAGAAAGAAAGGGCGTGCATATTATGTGGCTCGAGACCATGTCTGTGTACAATGCACAGTAAAAATAAACTGCAGTGATTTGTGATCTGGGCCTAATAGAGGAAGGGCCAGTGCTTTTAGCGGGAACAGTGTGCAGCAGTGGGCCTCAGAGTAGCAGCATTAGGAGTCTGCAGGGACTTCTGGCTTCACTCCAGCCCAGTCCCAACATTCTTGATTCACCTAATGAAAGACATCTAATCACCGAACTGGGGTAAAATAAGCAAGCAAGCCCTTCAGCTGCGTAGAGTATGAGTTAAGGCTTCACATCAGCGTAAATGAAAGGGTGTGTTTATGTGTGTGGTCCAGTTATTACTCATGTTATTGGGGCCTAAATATGTTTACACAGTCCCATAATGGGCATGTGACTTCCTTATGGGGACAAACAAACCAGTCTAAATCATAAAATGTCAAGGTGAGGACGTGTTTTAAGGTGAGCGAGAGGCTTAGGGTTTGATTAAGCAAGTAGTTATGGTTAATGTCGGAGTAAATCTTTTAGGAAACCACTGTAAGTAAGTGAAGTCATGGATACATGACTGTGCATGTGTGTGTGTGGGTGCATATGCGTCACTCTTATGTGCCAGCGGCGTGATTGCGTGGAATCTGTGTGGTGTGAACTAGTCCCATGGCGTCTATTGCCTGTTTGCCATTACTGCAGGGTTGCCACAGCTTGTAAAAGCCTCGTTAACACAAAGACCTGCTCACATGTTAATTGGCTAATTGACTAATTAATTTTTGCATAAAGGCATGCACAGTGAGAAAAGCTGGCTAATTGAAAGTGACTATAGGTTTAATTATGTGAGGAAAGCACGAGGAGGAAGGAGCTGTGAAGGTGGGACGCCCGGATGCCGCGTCTGGCTCACACGATTTCTCGTATCTCCCCCTGATCTCCACAACTACCATTTGCCTCTGTTTACTGCTCTTTTTGCTGCCAAGGAATTAACACGCAGTGGAAAAGGCAAGTTTCCCACCAAACCCAGCCCTTTCCATATTTGAGAGAGATGCCAAGACAGATAGAGGTATTGCGGTGAGTGACAGCGATTACAAAAAAAGCAAGATAAAAGCTTCAAGCAAAGGTTTCTCTTATTTACATAAACATTTCTTGTGGACCTTCAAGGCTCCTTCTGCTGAAAAATCGTTTAAGAACGACACAAGCCGCGTCACTCAGGCAGCCATCCCTGGACTTGTGGTGCGCCGAGGCCTCGGTGTGATCATGCATTTACATCAACAGCAATCTAAGTCCAATTATTGAAAAGTATGTAAAACTGACACACACAACAAGACGGAGACAGAGGAATGTGCAACCGAACGAATTGCACGTTAATTCAATTCCTTCCCACCGCTCGCTAAAACACCGCCACAAATTAAATCGGCCAGGAGAGCAGACAGCTAACAAAGGAAATTAACAACGATGCTGTCTCTGTATTAGGGCATATGGATTCGCTGCATGTTTGCTGCGTGTGCGTAGCCGCAGCCTCACGCCTCTGTACGCAGAGAGAGGGGGGGAAAGGCCAGTTTTAATCAAGAAATCCATTCCACTTTTCTAACCTCTCTTCGCTCCACCCCCTCCTCCCTCCATGGCAGGCTTGTGTGGAAACAGAAGTGCTAAATTACCCTGGAGCAGTCAGACAAAAACATCTTGTTGGGTTCTAAATTGCTTTGCATGCATGTTAATTGGACAGAAATCCCTGCAGTGTATTTGGGTTTGTGTGTGACTTCATGGATGTGTTGTTCTGAACTGCATCTGTGTATGTACAGACTCTGCACGGGTGTATGTACAGTCTGTGTGTGTGTGCGTGTGTGCGAGTGTGTGGTGAAAAAAGCTGGTGAGCTATTATAGCTGCAACGGCTTGCACAGATTTGGAGGTTATCTGTTTTTGTTGGTTAATTGTGAAGCTGATAGTATCGAGGGTCTGGGCCAATTCAAGTGGGCTTTCAGCCAAATTACCTCAGTAATCATCTGTGTTCAAGTCCCTGGATGCTTTCACCAAGACAGAGCCTGGGAAGCCCCGAAGTTCAATGGAGAGGAGCAGATCTGACCCCAGCATTAGACAGCTTACACTGTAATTGAAATGATATTTTTTTTTTCCCTACGCCATTATTGGATTGCTGACAAGATTTCACCCCAAAATTCCATTTGTGGTCAATTTATCCTGTTTGTTTTTAATTAATGCGGGCAGCTAATGAACTCAGAAGGGATCTTAGCCAAACGATCAAGAACTTCCTCCATGTTTCTGTGTTATCTTTGAAGAAGTACGCTTTGAAACTGGAGCATGAAATTGTGTAAAAGTGGGAAAGGAATTCGCCTGGATGAAGCGCGCAAACACCAAATCCAATGCACTTTACTTTGACTATGACTAGGAATTCCATTGCTAATGACTAAAGATTATTTTAAACTGTAAGTAATTTATTGTGGCAGAGACATGAAGGCCTAATGAAATACACAAACTGTTATCAGGGTTCGTTTTTTCCAGTGTTGATTTAATTAATTCAAAAGTGGGGCACACTGCACTTTAGCATTTTGTGGGTGCAGTCTCGTGTCACTTGCCTCGTCTCTGTCTGCCGTCCTCTCACATGAACAACTGCTGCAGCTGCCCTTGTCAGACTATAAAAAACTGTATTCCAATCATTGACTGGGTTTAGAAAATAAGTTAATCAAATGTGGTAGATGTCTTGATGCTGTGTATTTTTAATATGAACTGGCTTCAAAGGATTCTCATCTTGGCTGTTACTGTTCATTAAGGAGTGACAATTTATACATCTCAGATCTAATGGAGAGAAAAGGATCAAACGCAACCTTGACAGATGATCTCTCGTTGTCCTCGCGACCCCTTTGACTGCAAACTGTGACTTTCTTTCCCTCTTTCTGAGTGCTTTATATGAAGCTCTGCAATTGGAGTTCATTCTCTGGCTGCACACAATGTCTGACTCCAATACTTATTTTTCACTTGGACATCCTCATTACACACTTACCTGCACAGAACTTGCCACTTTTGTGCGTCTTTTCATATTTGTGTGAGGCTCGGATGGAAAGGGAGCATAAGACGTTCATGTAAAAAAAAGAAAAGAAAAGAAAAACGAGCAACAAAAAGATTTTGGGCAGTATTGAAAAGCCCGTGCCCCTGATGCAACCTCAACTTGAACCAGAAATTAGAGTCGGATTGAACAAAGTAGAATAAAAGTTAAGGCTTATCCTGTTTAGCCAGAATTGGGGTTAGCGGGAAGCTGCTGGACTGAAATGCTTCCATGGTCCTTTGAGGGAAAGAATAAGTTGTCTACTATGTGTTAAGAGTGTGCAGGCCTCCAGGCCATGAATCCTCAGACGGTGACCTCATTTGACCTTCTCACCCTCCAACACACACACACACAAATGGCCGCCCTAACACACACACATACAGTGCATGCAGTGTAGTTCTGTCTTTTTCTTCCTTTCTTATACATGCTGTAGCATCTCAGTGTGTGTGTGTGTATAACAGAGACACCTACACACGCCTCAGCTGCGCAGACAAATGAGACAAGGTGTCACTCTTTAGCTGTCATTTAGTTTCTGCCGTTCCACTTTGCTGCTGAAGGTTGAAGGAATATTCTGCTGAACACACAAACAGAAAAATAAATGCGACAAGAGACAAACACACACACACGGCACCGCTAGAAGCTGTGAACATAAACACTTAACCCTGGAAAGATTCAATGATGGCGGATAAAAGAGTGATTTGTGTTCTGCTAAGGGGAAAATGAGTAATCCTATCATTCAGCGTGACATGCAACACAACACGGCGCATCAGTCACAGACACACGCACACACACACACGACATTAAACACTGCCTATCAGGATGATAAAAGCATGCCTCACCCACACAATAAAGCGTTTGATTTTTCTATTTTCCGTGTCATTCATTTTTCTTCATGCTCTCCCTCTCGTTCCCCCGGCGGCATTGCTTCTGTCACAACAGAACATATTTGTGTATTCATGTAAATATCGCAGCTAATCTCTCTAAATATATTTATGAGATTTAATACCTTTATATTGCAATACTGTGCGTGCAGAGCATCGGCTTTTACACTGTCACAAAGACACACGCGCATACCCTCACACACCACGCGTGCATGCGGGCACCACACATCCACATATAGCTTGCACTGGGGTGCATACCAATCCCTTGGTCTTTCTGTCTTCCTGCTGGGGCATTAATTCCTGCCCATATTTCCATCTGATTATGGTCCGGTTATACCCGCAACTAATTGAACATTAAATATAAATAAAGTTAATGAAAATGTCCTTTATCCCCTCCAAACTGGGCCTGAGAACGCATCTATTAACTCAAATTAATCTGGCCCTGATACGTGTTGCAGTGAGGAAGATATATGCATAGTTTGCTGCTCTCATCTCCGACCCGAATTATGGTCCCTCTGTCTGAGCAGGACAGTTAAATAAGAGAAGACATGTTGTTCTCCTATTTCTCAGTATTCCTGCAAACCATATCCAGACCTTTTTATCTAGTTGAAAAAAATTGTGAGGCTAATACCTTGACTTTAAGCTTGGATTTTACTGTCCTGGGCCCACCCCTTACGGACCGCTAGCACACTTCTGCCATTGGTTTGGATGGAAAACAGCCTGTGTGCAGTGTGGGCCAGAGCCTCTTCTGGTTAATTACCAGAGAAGGATTGTGCAGTTGCTTTAAAGGACAGATTTTGTAACACCAACTTACAATACAGTCCAAAACTTCAGAAAATGAACTCTTTGCAATCTATAGTGGTACAAAAACACATTTTCTCCCGAAATACTCAAAAATAGTTGTAAACCATACACATAAATCTGCTGTGAATTGTCTGTGTTTTTTCTTGTGGGCTTGTTAGTTTTGCTCCTTGTGCTTTTCCTTTCAGACAAGCTTCCATTGCAAGCGCCTTTAACAGAAGCAAAGACACCCGCTGTGAGTGCGGTCGACAGACACACTGATGCAAGAAAAAGGAGGAAACAATGAATGGATGGATGCTTTCATTCTGATGAAAGGAATAAATGCTAAAGCATTTATTTTGTCTATTATCTCACTAAAAAGCCCTCTCCATTCCTGTCTCCCCTTGATCCCCAAGGCCCCTCATATTAGCATCTCTACTGGACAGCGAGGGGTTAACTAACCCGTTTAAGGGGAACCACAGAAAACAATACTTGGACCCCAAAAAAGACAATGGCACTGCCTTTCTCCTCCATATTTGTAATTTAACATCAAAAGGCTTCTCTCCCAGCGACCTCTGAGAGCCAGCGTCTCTTTAATGAAGCGCCCCACCCCCCTTAATCACATTCAAATTGGTTAGTGTTCAGAAAATAGAAATATGTATTAGATAGCAATAAATTTTCATCATTGGCTAAGCCTGCTTCTTAATTGTCCTGTCCCAAGGCTTGGGAATTTCATTGTTCGTTAGGTGCTTAAGTCCCCCATCTCATTCAGTCTCTCTGACATTACTGCTGAGGGCTCTAATGCCCAACTAATTTGAATGGGGATTTACATGATAGAGCAGGGAGCATTAAAATGTGGAGGGAAGGGAAAAAAGGAAAAAAGGAAAAAAGGGGGGAAACGGCTTCTTTCACTTCAAAAGTCACTTTGTTCAAAGTCAAATGACAGTGTTTAAAGATGCTCTATCTTTCTCTCCTCAGGATTTTGGACAGCAGTGCCAAGTTTAATGGTTCGTTATCTTAGACCCTCTCTGTCCTCCTCACTCTCCGTAGCGCTTTCTTCTTCCTTTGCCGCTAACCATGCGCTTTTGTTTAGTGGCACCATACTGTTTCAGAATATACATTGTTTTTAAGGGGGTTTTGAATTGCAAAACACTTCTGTCATTCTCCATTATTTTTTTCCCCCTCACATTTCTGTTACTCTGCATGTCACTCAGTGGCGCGCCATCAGAGCTTTAAGAACCATATTGAATTGGCATGAATGTTCGGATTTATGTGCACCGAGGAAACGCGTGCACGTGTGCGCGCCTGCTTCGCTGTAGCTGTAAAAGTAGATTAGGCCCATTGCTATGACTTTTCTTCCACGCTGCCATGTAACCTGTTCTGCTTGCTGTTTGTGGCTGGCGGCTTGTGCTCTCTCTGAGAGAAAAAAGAAAATGCTTGGAATTTTTCTCTGTTTGTTCTGGAGGTATTTTGGATCAGAGGTAGATTGTGTGTATGCTTGTGTGCATCTGTTTGTGTTTCTTCAAGTATGTCTATTTTGGATCGGTGTGAAATGGAAGCTGCGGTGATAAAGAGAATCAGATGTTTTCTGTTGGACTCCATGTGTGTCTGGCAGTGCAGACATAAAATGTCCGTAAGGCAGAGACGGGGCAAACAGTTTGCATGGCGAATTACAATTTTGGCAGTGTAATTGTTTGTGCACGTGGGTGTGCGTGTGTTTCTCTCTCTCACTCTCTTTCTCTCTCTGAGTGCTTTGAATGCTCATGCAAGCATGTGCATTAGATGTACTGCCGTGTGCTCTTCCTCGCTCTGTCCACCTGTTGGTAAAGGTAGTCAGAGTTTTTACTTCCTGCAGCATTATGGTAAATATTAGGTTCCAAAAGCTGAATTATGACACAGTGTCATGGCCTACTATTTACCCCGCTCTAATTATTGTTTGCCTCTTTTTCGCTTATAAACACTGACACTTTCCACCTTCGAATCTCCATAATTAGTGCGTTTGGTTTGACCTGCGTGTCACCGGAGATGAGAGGAGGTTGCAGAGGGTCAGAACTAATGAGAGAAAGAAGGGTCGACCTTAGACATCGACTCAAATTGGGGCAAAAAAGGGCATCACCATACAAAGCGTACACAATACCACACAAAACTGTTGCAGAATAGGACCACAAAAAAAAAAAAAAAATGCGGGGAATAAATCACTTCATTACTTTCTGAACCAACAGTGGCGGAAAGTTTGATTCCTACATTTCAAATCAGGAAAATAAAAGGACACAAAAACAGACTGAAAATCAATCCTGACGAGGGTCACTGAGAGACTGTCAGTTGAAAAGTATTTTCAATTTACTTCGGACTTTTCACTCTTTATGAGTACGGCATCCTACCGACATATTCCAACTATAATTTAAAACACACTCGGCTGTTGGTGCTTTAATGTTTAGCTTGTTATCCAAGGATATCGAGCTAAATGTCTAGCTGTCTGCAGATCACAGTAAGAAAGTGTAGGGTTAACTCTGATAATCACCTGTATTGATGTGTGTGTGTTCGAGGGAAAACTGCTGGTTCCAGAGCAGCCGACCATGAATGGTTATTGATTCCATCATAAAGACCTGCTGTCTCCTGTGTGTATGGCTCTTTAGGCAATCACCGATGCCTGCTTTCTTTCCTTCTGACAGCTTTGCATCTTACACCTGTCCTCCTCATCAGTCTTTTACAGTACCCCGCTTTAAACTCATTGCACCTAAATTAGTATGCATTTATCTCCCATTTGCCGGCACTGAATCTAAGCCCTTTGTCCGCTGGTATCTCACATCTCATCCTTTCCCTTGCTTTATCCCTTCTCTTTTCTTGATCGGTTTCCCACCAGTGCAACCATACATCCGTTTGGAAACTTTATTCAAAGCTTCACTGCGCTAGTATAGACAGGGAAGCAAACAGACAGACAGGCGACAAACGAGAAAGCACACACTAATCAGGCTTATGATGCTGGTGGGCTAATAGAGCCTTGTGCCCTGCTTAGACTGCTGCTGTAAATGATTAGCCTGGCTCAGGCTGAGCTGTATTAGCTGGCCTGCCATTACTGATAGCTCCTGGCTCCCAACTTTATCGCAGTGATAAAGCCCCCGCTAGAGCTCACATTAGAAACAATCAACCAATCTCCTCTGGTCTCGTGTCTAGGTGGGAATGGTGGTGCAGATATGTCATTACACTGAGAACTGAAGGAGGACGCTCTCCCACGATGCTTGCCTCCGATAACCAGGACCAGATGTATGAAGAACTTAAGGAAGGTGAGAGATGCTTTCTGAAAGTCGTAGAAAACATTTACCAGTTAAAATGTAAGGAATAGGAAGTAATTTGGTTTTTTATGCACATACATTTCATCTCTTGGTTTGACTCGTGTGTCTCAAATCAAACCCTGATTTTCATCAATCATCATAACTTAATTTAATGGTCTTAAAAATGTGATAATACACAATAACAACTGAGTTGCCAGTGAGGCCACTTGGCTACCCAACAGCGCCCCTAATGGCTATTTGCTTAAGTAGTTTTTAATTATTTTGAGCGTTTGTCCACCTCAACACCAAAAGCTCCCTGCTTACACTTGGAAGCAAAGAACACAAACCAACACTTCACTTTTGGACTGCCGTGCAAACGGGAAGTGAGGCTGTATTTTTTTTCTGCTCAACATAAAGATGTGGGTGTGATGCTCTCTGTGTGCTAACATCGAAGCAAAAATGCAGGGAACACCCAATGGCTTAGACAAATAACACACATGCACACGCATACGCACTCCGAGCCTTCATACACAAGGTGCAGACACACACAAAGACACAGACAAATGAGACCTTAGTGAAATAGCTCGTGGGTTTTCTGCTGTGGTCATGATTTCCTTCAGGGCTGTGAAAACACTGTGCATATGGAGTCCATCTCCTCTATGGCTTAGCAATGAGGCAAACTTGCACAGAGCATCAACATGTGCACACTGCCACAAGGTATAAGATTTCTTTACTGGGCGTGCTAGTGTAAAGGTATGGTTTCTGGCTTGGTGCAGAAAACAGTGTTTTTGAAATAACGTTTTTTTTTAAATAGCCATGCAATTGTGCAAAAATGTATCCACCTAAAGGTGTAAATGTAAGGAAATACTGTAGGTAGTATTACAAGAAATCATATCATAAGCAGGAAATGCGTTAGATGATTAAAGTGAGTTGGCGCTGAAAAGTATTGTGGTGTGGCAGAAAAATCAATAAGCACAGCTGAGTTTTCTTCATCATAGTGCCTGTCTATTGAGTTACCGTAGCTCTGCTAACAGGTTATCAATTCAGGGCATTGTGTGTGCGGCTGCGTATGTATTCATTAACATCCTTATCTCAAAACAGGCACATGGAAACTCCACCCAGCTCTGTGTCTCTGTCTCACTCTCTTCTTTGACTTGGCCGGCGTGTTGAGGTATTGACCAGTTGTCAGGGGATAGGAGCTATTGATTGTGACTTATCCGGCTGTTTATATTTGAACCCTGGGTTTAACCTCCATCGATCAACATGCACCTTGAAGTCTGCAAGGTGTTCAACTCTGCCTTCTACTAATGGGGCTAAATGGTTGTGTGACTGTGTGTGCCTCTTTCTGTGTGTGTGTGTCACTTGTCCTTCAGGGAGCATGCCAAGTAAAAGGAAATAGGAAAGTGAATTTAAGTTGTTGTTCTGATTGCTTTTATTAGGTGATGTTCTGCATGCTTGTGTGTTGCACAAACAGCCACTCGTGCACTAAACAAACCACAAGTAAAACTCAGAGGTCTCTGAGGCCAGTGGCTTAATATGAATATTCAACTTGTATATGTAAAAATGCATCATAATTACATCTTTGTTATTCCATGCCCAATATTTAATAACTTCACCTTGATTTTCAAGATGGCACTCCGCCGTACGTAGCTGTACACATACAAGCTTACACACCGTACAATGAAGTCAGAGAACGTTTTGCACACTCCTTCTCCGCTATTTGTTAAACTGTCAAAAGATTCCTCTAAATGTCTTTCTTTTACAATCGGTTTTCCATTTCTTCCCATTTCGCTGTGCCAAAGCTCTCATTCCGGTGCCCCAGCCTTAGCTGGTTCAAATAAGCAATTATTATGTGTGAATATATGTGTGTTCATTTTTGTCAGGGACTCAATGTCATATTTTTAGAAGAGGACTAAAAAGAAAAAGTTTAATTTAGATGATGCCTTAGATGCCTTCTATGTGGGTGCGTGTTTGTGTGTGCGCGCATGCCTGCGTGTGTGCGTATGTGTGCACACATTCATATTGTATTGTCATCTATGTATGACTGTCTCCCTCCCTCTCCATTTGAAGAGTTGTAATGAGTCATCAGGGAGAGCTGATGTGAATTATTAATATTCAATCATGATGCTGCTCATGAATTAACTGGAGCTGGAGAAGGAGGGGTGGACAGGAGAGAGTGTGAAGGAGAGAGAGAAGGAAAGATGGTGAAGATTCCACTTGAAACAAACATGCAGGAAAAGAAAAAGTCAATCAGGAAGGTGTGCAGCAAAAATACAAGGAGAATTATAGAAAACAAAGAACAAAAACACAGAATCTTATTACTGTCCGATATATATTATATTTGTGGGTGATGAGAAATACAGCCGCAGTAAAAACCACCAAGACGACACATGACAGAGTCGTCATCATCTAAGCAAAGACGACGGCTTGTACCCATATGTGGTGCCGTGTGTTCATTAAGTGTTCATTTTTGTAATTATCTTGATAAAGACACATCCTGGAGTGACATAAAGCTCCATTGATTTTCTGCTCTAAAAACCTCAAATTTTATGAACTGCCGAGTGCTTTGAGATACCAATTTGAAATTTCTGGGATTGTTACCTGCTAAAGCGAATTGTGCTTATCCCTCTAAGATGCACAAACAAAGGGTTATATATTCTCATTGGCTGCCTCGACATAATGACACTGCCAATGTCTAAAATTAAAAAATAAATAAATAAATAAAATTGATTTGATCACCATGACTACTGCAAACGAATCACGTTTAAGCACACAAGCTCCACCCAGGTTTGCTTATATTGTGTGATTTCCTGCAGACACAAAAATTTAAACCTAAATTAATTCATACTGGCAAAGCTAATACTAATTCTGGGGAAAAAATGAATGGGGAAAAGCCTTATGTTTGTTAAGTGATACAAAAGCAGCACAGAACTGTTTGCAACTCAAACTCAGCATATAAATCAGTGAGTCTATTAGCTGGATTGCAGATGACCATTTTCCGGTATGTTTTATAAATTCCCAGATAACAGGACATTCACTCTATTCTCTTTTTTTTGTACTAGTCTCCAAAACTGCGAAAGGCGAGATTTACAAGATAAATATATGTAGTGAGACCTGCTGTGGTGTATGGTTTGAAGACAGTGGCACTAACAAAAAGAAAAGTGAGTTGAAGATATTAAGATTTTCATTGGGGTTGACCAGGATGCAAAAATTACAGATGTGTGTGTTAGAGGGACAGCTCAGGTTGAGCAGTTTGGAGACAGAGAGGCAAGGCTGGTTTGGACATGTGCAGAGGAGGGATAGTGGATATGCTGGACAAATGATGCTGAAGATGGAGCTGCCAGGCAGGAGGAAAAGAGGAAGACCACAGAGAAGATTTATGATTGCAGTGAAGGAGCACATTCAGAGGGTTGGTGTGACAGAGGAGGATATAGGAGAGGGTGAGATAAAGGCAAATGATCCACGACCCTTAAAGGGAGCAGCTGCAAGTAGAAGAAGAAGAGGACTTGTCTCCATAATTTTCCATATAACTGCCTGCTCATACTGAGGCTGCTCAGCTGTGGCTGGCTCTGAGGTAACTTTAGCTTTAGTCACGCCTATGTTAACTTCTTTAAAATGTCCATGTTTAGTGAGGTGATTGTTGTCACGAATGCTTTTGTGGTTGTTTACTTGTGTTTCACTTACAGTGAGGAGGTTCCACTCTAATGATAGGTTAACATTTGGCTGTGCATGTGTTGTGCATGCATGAAACGGAGCGGTCAGGGAAAACGCTACACCTGTCCTGACTGATCAGTGCATCTCTACTTCTTATATCAGTCTTGTGCTCCACAAAAAGCCTGCAGCAAGACATTGTGTGTAATGTCTGTGTATGAGAGATGAGGTCACGAGTGATTAGTCCATAGCTTCATTTTGTTCTTTTGCACTTCATTGGTAACAATGAAGTCAAAACTTTTGATAGAAGATCTTTAGGAGTCGTCTTGAAGTCTGAAGACAACGCTCTGTGAATTTATGTATTCCTGGTGCTGCTTTGGGTTATGGTAATAGTAAGCCTTGAAACCCATCTGTAATACATATAGCTATGTTTGGTTTTGTATGAAACTGTGCTGTCACTGCAGAGCTGGACTGAGTTTGCAGGTTACAGGTTATCAGATGCTCAGAGACAAAACACACACATACACACATTTATATGAACATACACACACACTTTGTGCTTTTAAACCTGACCTGACAGTTCTATCTGCACGAGCAGACTCTGGCTTTCGTTCTTTCTTCTCTCTTGTTCTCCCCTTTGTACTTCAGAATTTGTGCGTGCATTTGCGCAGTTTGATATAAACGGTTGCACCACTGCCATCCTGTCGATCTTCATTCGATTGTAAGCCGTTTTCACACACGGACCTTGGACAGTTTCAGGAAAATCAGGTCAGGAGATTTTAAACACTTCTCCTTTTGCAGATGTAGCAGGGAGCAGGAAATAGTCCTTCTACACTGTCAATGTTACCTGGTTTTGACTCACTGACTCAGTATGAAATGCCACATTCTCACAGGCACCTCTGAATGGTGATGTCTAAAAAGGTTCAGGGCTGCAGCGTCTGTGTGAAGACAGCTTTATTGAGCACAACATAGGCTTTACAAGTTTCGTTCATCCTCTCCTTTCCCCTCCACAGGAATAAATAACAGTTTGATGAGTTTAAATGAAACTTTTTCATGATTTGAAGACAAACTGATGAAGATTGTTATTATATGCTTAAATTTCATGTCTCTATTATGCAAAGCGAAAAGAAAAAATAATGTAGTCTCAGTTCTAATGGATGCAATATCTATTCATTTCATACAAACTTCCTGAAATGCAAATGATTTTTGTCATCAAAGCTCCACTGTGAGATGACGACCTCAGGAAAAATTGGAGGGAATTTCTCTTTACAGCTGCGACTAGGATTCTCTGGGACTTAAGAATGATATGATTGGAGTTATGTGGTCAAAGGTAAATGTCTCTGTGGCCTTTTACTACATATGAGTCTGGACCGATGCTGGATTTACACTACAATTTCAATGTTTGGCAGAAGCACACAACTGTGGGGGCGGTAATTCCAGTTTCTTATAGTTGCATGGAAAAGTTCAAGCTCCCTGTTGCATCATTTTATAACCTGACTGTGTTTGACATATTTGGTATCTTTGGAAAGTCGTACTGTTGGCTAGAATTTAAATTAAACTTCTTTGACTTTAAACAAAGCTCAGCTGCACAACATGCATCTGTAATGATGGACCCAGGGAAATGCCTGTAAAGTGCAGAGGTTAATAATTTTTTATGAGAGATCTATGATTCTGGAACATATGCAGTGTCTCTGGTTTGCTGGTCTCGACAGGACTGAAACACAAACTTCAGCCTTTTATTTAGGCCTTATAGCCTGCCTAATGTTAGCAACTCTGGAGAGAGGCTGACCCAAAGACTGATCTGTGTATAAACAAAAGTCTGGTACATCTGGATTTGCATTTATATAAAATTATGTTTGTGTCAAAAGTAGCACGCAAGATAAAAGATAATCAACTAATTCAGTTTTACCGGGGTCTCGAGGCTTGTGATGTCATGCACACATTGCTGAAGAGTTGTCCACCAAATCAGACATGACAACAACCGTTTGCTAGGAGAAAAATATGTATTCTCTGACTGCTTGGCAGTGACTCCTGGAGGCTGCTAGCTGTCTCTGGGAAGGTGCTACACCTAAAAACTCTCTGTGATTGCTTTGGTTGCTAGCAGATTTCCACAGTTGGCTGTAGTTTTCCACATTTGTCTGCAAATAATCACTAACTACTAGCCCAAAGGTAGTAAAGCATGTGCTCAAAACCAGAAATATAGAAGGTTACTCTGCTTTCAGAATAAAAGTTGTGCCTCACTGCTGCAGTCCACATGTTTCAAAAGGTGCTACTTTTACTTTGAAGGTAAACTGTCTCCATTTAGCTGGACAAGATTTGTTGACAAATCTTCTACTTCCTAAAACTGCAGCAATATGCTAGCAACCATAGCAATCACAACAAAGCTTCTGTCAACAAGTCAGGGAATTCACATTTTTGCCTCATGACCGTGATTTCCAGGAGGCTGCAGACCAGTCTCTAAGCCTGTGTAACATGGGGCCTTATTCACTTCCAGATCCCAGATTGTCACCATAATTGTCACATGTCCAAAACCATGGACAAGTTAACATCCCTTAGCTTGTGGTCATGTGTCTGCAAAACCTCAGTTCATTGCCACTCATGCAGTTAAACTCCTCACGTGTCAATTCAACAACCTGCAGGAGCACACAAAGAAGCCGTCACTCACGTGAGAGTCTGTACTTGGCGTGTCCCGCAGCAGATTCACACTCTCGCAGGGAGCTCTGCTCTCAAAACTGAATTCTGCTAACGTAAATCAGTCTAACTTTTGACAGTTTAGCGGGCAGAGCTCAAAGAAAGAACAACATTAATGTGACTGGTCACTTTCAAAGCAGTGATGCCACAACTTCTCTGACTGATGTGTAGTTTATGGTCCTGCAAATGTATCCATCCACGTACGCGGTAGTGTTTGAACAGCAAACAGAGAAGTGTTGTCATCCGTCGCAAACATGCTCCTGTGCAGTCCCCCCAAATCTCAACTGCAGGTCACTGGACATAAATTACCCAGGCATTGGTTTACTGTTGATTGGTTGATGAAGGGCTGGATTAAGAAAAGGAGCGACAGAAGAAGAACGGGAGAAGAGCAAAAAAATCCTGAAACATTACAGACAGTGGCTCCAGTGGGCCCTTATTGTTTTTAACACTCTGTTTCACTTCAGCTCTTTATGTGTTGTAACGTCGCTCTTCTCTGCAGCTGGCTGATGGACCAACAGCACAAACAAGAGTGGCCCACAAACAGGTTGTATCACATGTTTTTGACACTGCCCCTATTGACAACAAACACTCTGCAGTCCTGCCAGAGGGCTGCCTTCGCCTACGCACAAAAGAGGCATGACAGGTTCAGTTTACCACGTTAAACAGAGTTGCACCATGGCAGTGACATAAGTGACATTTTTCTCTGTAATAGTTTACAATTTGTAAAATGAAGTTTGGTGAATTAACAATCAACTGTGTGTGTGGTTTTTTTGTTATTTTTTTGTTTTTTGTCGCGTAGCAGTAGAAGCATTTTAAACTATCTTTGAAAAAATGGAGAAGTCAAAGGCAAGTTTTGAAGCCTTCGCACTCCTGTCACATTACTCTGTTGTACAGTATCACATACCTTATTATGATTAAAAAAAGAAAAAACATAACGAGGATTGGGAAAGAAAGTGAGAACCAGGATCTTGCAATTATAACTTTAAAGGTCGGTGTCCTTCATAGGAATTTAATTCCGCAAGTGGCAATGAATACCTGCACCTGTGAAATGAAATTATTTGCTCATGAATACGTTTCATCTTGTATGCTCTTCGGCACCTCTGATGCATCGGGGCATTTCATTGCTACTTTACTCCTAATATGGCATTCGCGTTCTTTTTGTGAATAAAGTTCTGCTAATTTATTTATTCTTTATTTTTATTTGCTTTCTGGAGAAGCCGGAGAGTCTAACGCTGGGTGTCAGTTTTACACCGACTCCACTCCTGAGAGTGTAATGTCGGTGTATATGTTTAAAATCTTTCATCAGTCTTTATTGTATCCCCACCCCCCCACCCCCCACGCTATATTTTAAAACATTTTTCAGCATATGTTGACAAGTTCTTTCTCTAAATAAATGCATGTATTCGGCAAAACAAAATCAAAAGGCTTGTGCTTTGTAATATTATGTGTAATTAACTATTAGGATAGTTCAGGTGCTAGAGCAGGGTACCTACCATGTGGAAGGTCGATGGACTACACCAGTCCACATACCAAAGTGTCCTTGGGCAGGTCCTGAACTCTGAGTTGCCCCAATTTATCCATGTAGCATGAGTGTGTGTGTGTGTGTGTGTGTGTGTGTGTGTGTGTGTGTGTGTGTGTGTGTGTGTGTGTGTGTGTGAATGTTCCAAAGTGCTGATGTGTAGTTAAAAGTACTGTATGAATGTGTGTATTATTGAGTGAATGAGACTTGTAGTAAGAAAGCGCACTGAGTGCTCCACTGAGTAGAAAGGTGCTAAATAAGCACCAGTCCAAAGTAACACAGCACACTCTGGATTGAACCGTGTGCTCATGGAGTCTGCAGACCTGTATATGTACAGTATGTGCTGGGTTTGCATTTGTGACAAAGTATGTGTGTATATGCATGAATATAAGTAAGTGTGTGTGTCAAGAAGTGAGACAGGCCAGTGGTAGAATGGTAGAATACAGTATTCAGCACAGATTAAATGAGGGTTTTGTTCAGTTTGCTCCAGATGTTGAGTCTGTGTGTTTTATTTTTACATTCTTGGCCTGCAGCCCATATATATTTTGGAATGGGCAAGGAGTAATAATATCAGTGGAAAATGCTGCGGTCTGGTACCTTTTAAATAACATTTCCTCCTTTTTCTGCTGCTGTCCTGTTTTTCTTTCCATGTTGTCTTTTATTTGGGAATGAGCTTTGAGAGGTGATGTTTAGAAAAGCGCTGAAATGAAACTGGCTGCGGGGTTCAGGGAATCACTGGAGATCTCTCCATGAACGCACACACACATGCACAGAACATGCGGAAACCACACACACACACACACACCCACACATACTGTTGGTGCTGCTAAATTCAAGGAGCGGGGAAGGAGGAAGAAGTTTAGTTCCTAAATGAGAAAGGTCAGACGGGCGGTCTTTCGTCTTGTGGTGGGCCCTCTTTAGGCTGTGTGTAGTGGGAGATGCAGTTGTACTAATATTTAGCTCCGTCCCCTTGGTCGGCAGAAGAAATTATACCAAAATGTGCTCGGGGATCATTTTGGACTTACCTTTCCTCTATTTCTGATTTATTTCTGAACAAATCTGGGCCGAAGCCGCCTAAAATCTGCACTGGAGCAGTTAATGGAGTTGTAAAGTTGGGGTAGGCTCCAGGGAAATATAACCACAAGGTTTAAAAAGTTCTCTCCGTCTGTCAGTCTGTATGCATGTATCTCTTTCTGTCCTGCGGTGGGGCCACCCCTGTTTGAAAATCCTCAGCTCATAGTCAAAGAAGAAAGTTTGTCCTGCATTTGTGTGCAAAGTACAGTATGTTTGTGTTGAACCAAAAAGATCAGCTGAGGTTATCATAGCACAAGTCTGTTTCTCAGTATTTGACATTCAAAGAATTGCTCTTTACATTATTTTCTACAGTGACTTGCTTGTTATGTAATGTTTGTTTATTTTTTGGCCTTGAAATTTGCTTTGTGCATCTGTGTCGTATCAAGTGCAAAGAGCACCGAGCACAAACTGTTTCCTGTACAATATCATTCTGCAGCACGAAGGATTAAATGAGTCACCTCCAAGTCGGTAGATGTGTTTAAAGTGAAATTAAAGAAAAAAAAAAAGCAGAACTATCAGGAAATCAGTGTGTCAAGTGATTTTTGTCTGTTGTCTATGGCAACTTTGCATGAAAAATCATTTGAAGACAGCAGGAGACATACGTTGATTTGGAAACGTGTTCACCATGACTTCATAGTCCACCATGTTAACTGTACTGACAACAGCCTCTTATGATGTAACTCTAATCAGTGGTACTACATACACAAACAACTGTAGCAGTAATTCTAGCCAGAAAATCCCAGGCCACTTTGTACACACAAATCACCAGATTGCTAGTTTTATGAGTTAACCCTGTGTTTTACCTTAATCTGTCCCAGACTAGTTTTTTACAGTGAAATATATCCAGATTATCAAACATTTTGGAGTGACCAAAAAGCCTAATTTCCGAGACTGACCATAGGTTCACCTGCAAAACGGATTAGCTCAAATCTTTAAATGGTTTGTTTATATTTAGGCATCAAACTAGTGTTTTCATGCTTTCACTAAAACTCAGCTAAAACAATGTAAAAAGACTAATGCCACAGTCACACACACTAGTGGTTGGAGACCACTGCACCTTCTTTAGTCTGTCTTACAGTGATTGCAATCACTCCAAGTGTGACCGACATTGTTTGGAGACAGGTTGCCTCCCACCTGTGCAGTGCCTAGCAATCAAAAGTGGTCAACCAGAGGTTGAGGGTGGTGCATGCTCAACCTCTGGCCGACCAGTTGGTTGCTGTAGCTCCTTGCAATCAGTTGCAGAATGCAAACGAATTCAATTCCAATAATTCCTAGTCACAAAGAGGGTGTTGTTCTACTTTTATTCCAACATGATTGAACCATAAATATGTGTGTCCCTTGTGTTCAATAACTTATGTTTAAGCAATTTGTTGTGTTTCTCTTTTATATCTGTCTCCACCTGCTCCACTGGTGTTTTCTTCTGACACTACATCTTACTGGATGACGAGTCTGAATGTTGTCTTTAGTTAAGCAGGTAGATGTTGCGAGCGCAGACCTTTGTGCACCTTCTGTGCCCAAGCACTCTAGACATGGCAGCAAGAGATGTCCCAGTGCTCTGCCCAGCCTACACACATTGGAAACAAGTACTGTTACTCTGTACTCTGTTCTTTATGTGTGAGATACAGTGGAAAACATGGTGAAATTATTATTCACTACACCTGCTTATTTATAGTCAAATACAGCAAATGAGCCAAAATAGCTAAAATAGCAGGGTCCCTTGTGACCTGTAATGATTTGCACTACCATATGCAATTTTTAAAATACTGACCAAAATACTTAATAGTGTTTGATGGAAGACAGGAGGACAAAACGGTTGTGACAGACTGATTACTCTTAGCTGGGAATATTCTCACGTTCAATGTCCTGCTTTCTTTTCCAGTGGTTTCATAAGGACAACTAAGTTATCAAAATTGTGCAGCGGTTAAGCAACGACCAGCCCCTAAAAGAGAAGAGTGTATTGAAGGGAGAAGAAGAGCATCTCTCAACTTTCATGGTGTGGAGGGAATTGAATGAGTGTTATTGAATGAGAAAGGGGAGAGGTGTTGCTGCACTCATAGTCTCCCTGTGACAGAGAGGGTGGGAGGGTTGGTGGGGCAAAGGTCAGCAAAGAGGAGTAGGGGTGGGGGTGGGGGTGGGGATGGTGGTGGGTAGTGAAGGATGAGGGAGTGAGAAAGAGACAGCATCTGGAACCAGAGCCTTTCCCAGCCAAGTTACGTTTGTTTAGTCTAAAAGATGAGTGTAGGGGAGCAGCAGAAAAAAGTAAGGCCAAGAGAATTAAAGCATTCAGTAACAGAGAGAGGAAGGGGAGAGCAGGTATGAAAGTCTGCATGTGTTTGTGTCTTTTATGCCGCACATACTTTTGCGAGCATGGAGAGTTTCATTTCAACAGCTCGAGCTTTGCCTTTTGTTGTGATTTGTGTTCCCGATTTTAATGCCAACTGAAAAGTAGTGACCACTCTGCGAAACACTTTAAAGATGAAGTTAGCAGCTGCAAGCAAAATGTTTCATCAGACAGATGTAAAATTCCCCAATTATGATGCCATTATCCAAAAACTAATTGGGACGCTACGAGTGAAGATGATGACGCCCAGATGGACAGAATGGCTAATTACTTTATGAAGTGAATTTCCAGAACAGAGGTTTTGGATAAAGCGTGGGAAACACTTACTGCTGTACTCGCAGTCACCTTGTACTGACGCTGGCATAAACCACAGAAATAAGATCCAAAGTTTAAAAAAAATGGAGATATTGTTTTAAGGTGTATGCGTATGCTTGTTTAGTGTGTCCAGTGCTCTCACCTCTCCCCTCCCCCTTTGCACCATATTAAGGCTTCAAGGGAGGTCAGCTCCTCTTGACCTCTGCGTTCCACAGCAAGGCACCGTAGCCGGGCCACACACACATATGCACCCAAACACTTCACACACAAAGACACTATACACACATGCACACATATGCAGCGTCTCACCTCATAAACGCCTGACTAAAAACACTAAAAGCGTTGCCATAAGCAGACACCTAAAAGAAGAAGAAAAAAAAAGAAAAAGAAGGGAAAAAAGAGACAAGAGCTGGTTTAATTTTGAAACAAAAGTGTGCCAAGACATATGTCATAAGTAAAAAGCGCAGTAGAGAAAAAGAGAAGATCATCCATCTGAAGTCATCCAGGCAGAGGTCAGCGTTTTCACCTATCAGGGTGTCCCGAAGCCTTCATTTTGTAGAATGTACAAACACAGCTTTGTTTGGCTGGAATTTGGTTGTGTGCTCCACGAGCATTCCCCGGCCCCTCACTCAATGACCTTTGGCCTCTAGATACACACAAACACATGCGCACACAGTGATATATGGGGATTTCTAGGTTATAGAGTGCACAACAACAACAGGCACAGCCAGACAAGACATGAGTTGAAACTGAGCTGGAAATGATCTCAATGCCAGCTTTTATTCCCTAATAACCTACTTATGGGTTTGTCCATGCATACAGTGGCACTGTGTCTGAGCTCTGATACTTCTATTAGTACAGTACACTCTAATGTGGTACACTATGTGCTGTGCTTACTTGTGTAGAGTGGAATTTTAACAGGGATTGTCTCAACTCAAACATGGCTAACTCTCTCCTTGCCACATAATATAATGGTAACCTTGTACTGTGATCATCTTGTGAGACAATCACAAAAGATACCTCAACCTATTTTAAGTCAGTACCTGGAAAAAAAACCCAACATTTGAACAAACTGCTGCTAGCAGAAGTATAACAGACAAAAGCTCTGACAGAGTGACTTCCACAGTCAACTTTCTAAAAGTTACGAGTGCAGAATCCAGGTGGTTGTCGTGCCTTTCATGCAGTCATACAAGCAAAAGCATTCATATCAAAGCATACAATCAGAGGCATGGCTTGTGTGTGCTTTCCTTTCTCTACAGTATATATACATGTGCATATGTTTTAGAGAAGTTTTGTGTAGATTACAGTTTCTTTGAAGGCTGATATGGTAAGTGACAACAATTTATAGAAAATTTCAGCTGGGGACCTATTGAGCAGAGTAAAGTGAGTTTTTTGTATGTTTTTTGATGTCAATCTATGTGGCTCCATGACCTGTGGCCCAGAGTCTTGTCTGTGACCTCATCAAAGAGAGACGAGAAAACAAGCATCCCTCTTGAGGACAACGGTCATTCATCTTTCCATCTTTGTTCCTTTTTAGAGCCTCCTGCCCGTCATGAGGCGAAATCAATGTCTTAAAAGGATAGAGAGAGACACAAAGATGCAGACACAAAGACCACACTCTCTCTCACACATACACATGAAGCACAAAGAGGGAGAATCTGCGCGCGCCGCTACTTTATGAGTTTTCTGTGAGGCCGAAGCCATTGTTTGTACTCAAAGCACTTGACCTTGTAAAGAAAGGAATGAAACAATTTTGCAGCACTGCATTTAGAACCTCAAAAATGGACTGGTCTCATTGTCCCCTCTGAAAGTTGTTTGTGACATGAGAATGTTCTTTGAATTTTTTGTGTACATATTAGGTAAAATGACTGCAATTTTAGACCTTGGTTATAATACACAGGTTTATCTCCTGCATTGGGTTTTGCACAGCCCGATTGTTACTGTATCTAGTAATAGGTAAGGAAGCTATAACTGGACTAAGCTGTTTTTTCACACAATTAAGCCAAAAATTCTTATTTATGGTAATTATTTGACTTACTAAGTTTACATATACAGTAACTTGGTTTTTCTTTGCACTAAGGAAGATATCTTATATGTTCATCCACCAAATATTTGGTATTGGATATAGAGGTATATTTTGAAATTTGTGAAGTCTTCAACATGCTAAGCAATGTTTTCTCTGAGTGTTTGATCACAGAACCGGTTTCTGCTGATGTCATCTTGATTGCAAAAAAAAGAAAAGAAAAGTAACAATAACGTGACAAAGACTGGCACTTCTGCATTGGCTTTTCTGCATTGGTTGTGAGTTCAAGCCTCACCTGGAGTGTTCTTGATGTTCTCTATGCTTTGGGGTCTAAAAACTGAAGCCAATGGTGAAATCTCTTTAACAGCCAGCACGGAGCGACTCCTTTTGTTGCAAAAAGAAGTCACTATGTCTTGACTGGACTGACCCTTCACCAACGCAAGCTCCAGTGGCGCAATCGGTAAGCGCGCGGTACTTATAAGACAGTGCGTTTGAGAGCAATGCCGAGGTTGTGAGTTCAAGCCTCACCTGGAGCATCCGTGTTCTCTTTATGGTTTACCTGAACTTAAATCACTATGGTCCAGCTCTATGTAACCGAGCATTTAGCCATGAACTGCTGCTCTTGACATTGTGGTTGCAAAAAAGCACTGATGTGATAAGCATGAGCACTTCTGCGTTAGCTTTTCCAACCTGGAAGCTAGGTTCATTACTCTCAATGTTTTGGGGTTTAAAAACTGTTACAAACAGTGTAATCTCTGTAACAGCCAGCACAGCGCAACTCTTTGGTTGCAAAAAAGTAGTGATATCATGACTTGACCTAAACACCTTGAGCACAAGCTCCAGTGGTGCAATAGAGTACCACGCTATACTTATAAGACGGTACACTGCAGAGCAACGCTGAGGTTGTAAGTTCAAGCCTCACCTGGAGCACCTGTGTTCTCTTGACAGTGCTGTTTTAAATGAACATAAATAAAGTTCCACTTGGTGCAGCCAGGTTATCCTTTACCCCTTTTTTTTGCAAATTCTGCCCCTCTTTTTCTCTTTTTCTTACTGTTTACCTACATTTAAAAAAGGAAAGAAGAAAAAGAAAAACTGAAATGGGATTGGTTGATAGAACTTGGACAAACAAGTGGAAAACCTGAAATGAAAAATCACACACTTACTTTAGATTCTGCAAATTCATGTGTAGATTTCTGCTAATAGTGATTAATGAGGAAATTACCCTGCTTTGCACTTGATTTATTACCTCAATAAACATTTTTCTATTGAGTTTGTTGTTTTCGTCATTGTTAAATGTGTTCATTTTAAAAGTCATGATTCCATTCAGAGTAAAATAAATGATAAAGCAGGCTATATTTACCTGTAATGGACACGTTATAACTGTTTCAGTGTGCTGTGTCATTCGGCGTTCTGTCAGAGTCAGCTCCTGACAGAACACCAAAGTACTATTGATTTGACTTGGAGGGATTACCTGTTAGGGATTAAAACGCTAACATGAGATGTTAGCACAAAAAGCAAAAGTGTATGTAGTAGATACTTTCATCTACTACATACGAAAAAGTCTTTCTTTTTTTTTTATATTTGTCACACTTAAGTACGTTCCAGATCATCAAAACGATTTTTCATTTTAGACTAAGAAAATCTGGGAAAAAGATGAGCCTCCTAGTAGATGTATGAGCATTGACAGCTCATACAGGAGGTCACAAAAGAACCAAGAACAACATCTAAAGAACTGCAGGTTTGTCTTAGTTAAAGTCAGTGTTCATTATAGAATAGAATAGAATAGAATGCAACTTTATTGTCATTGCACATGTCACAGGGCAACGAAATGCAGTTTGCATCCATCCAGAAGTGCTTTAGCCATGATATAGATATATTACAATATATATTAGCAATAATATAGATATGTAAGTATATTACAGAAATGGGTCTATTATGGTATGTTATAATGTACACGGTATGAAGTATGTTATGAATATTCTATAACTATAAGTATGTACAGGCTGTATTGAGCTATAAGAAGGAGAGTGGGTAAAAATAGCATCCCTGGAAGAGTTCCAACACAAACACCACTGCTGACCTAAGGCTCACATTTGCCAAAATAAAAAATCTTTTTCAGTGATAGTGTGATTTTCTGTGGTTGCTTTCCCGCTTCAGGACCTGAATGAACAATCGATGAAAGCATGAATTCTGCTCTCTACCAAAAATCCTGAAGGGGAAGTTCAGGCCATCACTTTATGCCCTAAAGTTCAAGCACACTTGCAGGTTATCAAGGACAGTAATCCAAAATACACAATCAAGTCCACCTCTGAATGGGTAAAAAAAATAAAAAATAAAAAAAATAAAAAGAACGTTTTGGAGTGGCCTAGTCAAACACTTCATTCATGCTCAAAACCCTTGAAAATATGTCTGAATTTAAATATTTTGCAAAGCTGAGTGGGCCCAAATTCCTCCACAGGAATGTGAAAGACTCATTGCTAGTTATTGTTATAGTCATACTGCTTGATTATACAGTAGTTCTTGCTGCAAAGGGTGGCACAAGCAGGTATTGGGTCTAGAGGGCAATTGCTTTTTCACATAGAGCCAGGTAGGTTGGGACAACTTTTTTCCCTTAATAAATGAAATCATCATTTAAAAACTGAATTTTAAATTTTAATTTTTTTTGTGAAAACGGAAAGAAAGAAATCAGGAAGGCAAATTTTCCCTGACACTACTCAATCCTCTACTGATTGCCAACAGCCTTCTGAAACCACACTGAATACCTAAAAACAGTTATTTACATTAAAGAATCCTTTAGCCTGGTCAAACAGAAGGATCCAGTGAATGAATGGCTTTCCAGTTAATGATAAATTTAATAAATAAAATTCTTGATACAGTAAATTTATAAAAACATTTTAGACACTTTGAAGCTTTCTCTCTTATGTTCTGACACATTTTTAAATTAATTTATTTTTTCATGAATTTGGACATAGTAATGCACAGTGAGAATGCCAAAAACCAGCTCTTTGGATGTGTTAATTTCCACCCAAGCCCTGGTACCCTCTTTATATCAGCTGTTTCTGAGATCTGGAGTCCACCTGTCCCTTATTCATCGCACATTATTAAAAATAATCACACCAGTCTTCTTTCACTCTTACATTAGACATTTAACTGGTCTTTACGTCATCTTTAAATTTTATCTTATCAGCCAATCATATGTATGCCCTGCTGAGCATTAGCATAGGAAAGAAAGGCAATTTTAATAACTTTAAGTGTTGCATGGTTGTTGGTGCTTTACAGAAATCAGCCGGGATTTTCTCGCACAACCATCTCTAGGGTTTATAGAAAATGCTCCACATAAGAGAGAATATTCAGGGGGCGGCAGTTCTCTGTGGGAAAATACCTTGTTGATCCCAGAAGTCTGAGGAAAATAGCCAGACTGCTTCCAGCTGATAGAAAGATAACAAATAACCACTTATTATAACCAAGGAATGCAGAAGAGCGTCTCTGAACACGCAACATGTCAAACTTTGGAGCAAATCGTCTACAGAAGCAGACAACCACAATGGCTGCCACTTTCATCTGCCACAAACACAAAATTGGGGCTACAGTTGACATGGGCTCACCAAAATGGGACAATGGAAGATCAGAAAAATGTTGCCTGTTCTGACAGTGTACCCATCTTCTGATTTCTCCTTCCATCAGGATGATGTGCCGTGTCACAAAGCTCAAACGGTCTCATCTCTGATTTCTTTAACATACTGAAATGACCTCCACAGTCATGAGACCTCAACTGAACCGAGCACCTTTGAGATGTGGTGGAATGAGAAATTCACATCAGGGATGTGCAGCTAACAAATCTGCAACAACTGTGTGATGCTATCATGCCAATATGGACCAAAATCTCAAAAGAATGTGAGCAGCACCTTGTTGAATCTGTGCCATGAAGAATTAAGGCAATTCTGAAGAGAAAAATGCCAGACAAAAGCCAATCCTTACTCAAAGGCACATTCCAGAGTTTGCCAAAAGGCACCTAAATAAGTCTCACACCATGAGAGGTAAAATTCAGTTCATCAGTAACATGCAGGGGCTCGGTAGCTGTATCACAGTTTGAGAGAAATGACACAAAAAGCAAAATATGCAGCAAAACCATGTAAAATGACTTGGCATGTCATTCATATTCCATTTCTTGTTACCAAGCTGTTTGTCTTTTCATTTTGGTATATTGTTCTTGAAATCCAAACTGTCAGTTGAAAATTACTCATCATTTCGGGATAAGAATAGCATCCCAAGATCGCAGTGGTCCTTGTGTCCCAACAATATCTAAGACAAGTACAAAAAATGTAATGCTTGTTTGCAAGATGAAGAAAACCACTGCCACAGGTACACAAATTCAGGCATTAATTGTGTTGTAGGGACATGAATCTGCTTTGTCGCATCTCAGAGTGTGTTTACCTTATAGAAACAATAAATCCCTCTAACATAAAACACTTTTAAGGGTAAGTGTTAGTGTGAAAGTAAAGGGTAAAGCAAATAGGTGTTATGAATTAGGTAAGTCTCCAAGAAATGAATGGAAGTCAATGTAATGTCCCAGATACATGACTGTGCGTGTGAGTGTGTGTGTGTGTGTGTGTGTGTGTGTGTGTGTGTGTGTGTGTGTGTGTGTGTGTGTGTGTGTGTGGCACTCTGTAATGGATCAGTATGAATGCCTCGTTAGCAAGCGCCACTAAAACCCTGTCGGCCCTTCAGAATATGAGTACCATTTTAGAGAGCAGCTTTTGCTGTAGCATTCTAACTACCACTTACACATTATGTTCTGCTCTCTCTCTCTCTTTCTATGACACACACACACACACACACACACACACACACACACACACACACACACACACACACACACACACACACACATTAGCCCACGCACATACACTCAACAAGCACTTGCATGTGTGGGCAGCTGACTGAATTGATGAAACAGTATTCTGCATCCTCCGGGGAGCAGAAACACACCACTCTATTTAGCATCAGAAAGGCTACATTCACTCTTTTCATCTGAGAGGTGAACTGAGGAATGCCCTCAAGGTGTGGACAGAGGAATAAAGATGGTTACAGGGGTCTGGTGTAGGGTTTAGGTGGCCAGCTGACTCCACCATTGGTTTCTTGATCATTCCATTCATTTTTCTCTTTTACAGTAAATCTTGCCTTCCACTCTCAACACCTCACATCAGGCAGAGAACAGAGGTTATAACTGTAAACAGTAGCAGATCTTTTCATATCAGCAGCTTCATACCTCGCTGTGTTTGCTGTGTACTTGTTTTATCCTCATTTTTGGTCATGTTTCTCTTCTCTAGTCTGTACAGGCCATTTCCTTATGAAAAATAATCCACTACAGGGAGCACACACACACACACACACAGGTAGCAAAGTTTCTACTGGAGTTTTCATAGCAAAACATGAAACGAAGCAAACGCAAAAGAGTGACGGTAGTGAGGAGGAGGAGGAGGAGAGACGAGAAGGGAAGCGATTTTCTCTGGTTTTTGAGGCCGTACCGCATGTACTTCTGACAGGTGGGAGGGGAGATGAAGCGTGCATTGTGTTCGCTTGCTAATTAGCATCGTTAGCGGGGCCCATCCACTGTGAATGGAAGAGATAGTATTAGTGAGGTTTATGCACAGTGAGTGGTAGAGATAGGAAGAAAAGAGTGTGGTACAGCCAAAAGCTGTATATGCTAACGCTACATTAAGTTTGATAAACTTGCAGGTCCTTTAATGGACTCAGAACAGGAGGGAGGGAAAGACGAGCGGGGAGAGCGAGGAAGTGTAAAGAAGTGTACACCAGGCTGCTTCAGGCTTTCCTTTCAATACCCTGAATGCAACTACTATGGTGCTCATAAAACCATGGTGACACATGCATAGAATAATGAGCTATTGTGCGTGTACGCATGTGACTGTGTGTGTGTGTCTTTATAGAGGTTTAGGTGTAGTGACTTTTTAGATCAGACTTCTCTCCTTTATCTTAGCTTTTGTTAGGTTACACATTGGGTGTAGGTTACAAGCCATTGGCTCTATGAGTAGCCCTGTTTGCATAGGATTCATATTACAAACACACTTATAACTCTTTTGAGCGAAGGGATATTTCCTCCTAGTAAGTGTTTCGGTTTATATGTAATGCTTTTATGTGTATTAGAGCAATAATAAGAGTGTATGAGTGTGCATTCATTTTTGTGTTTGCCAAGCTGACCCAAGAGGTAACATAAAACTGTCAGCATCATCCAGTCGCTCAGTTTTTTTTCATGCTGCCCTTTACCCCTCCCTTTACTTGGTTCAGCTCTCTTTCTTTCAGTCTCTTCATTTTATCCCCTCCAGTGTCAAGAAAAGGCCCTTGAAGCTGTTTTGCTCTCCCTTTCTAGGTACAGACAAGCACGCGCGCGCGGCACGCACACACTCTCGCTAAAGAGCCGAATGTAGAGGACCATCGCAGAAGTTTGAAGAGAATGCGAGGAGGCTGTTGTTTGTGGTGGAGTTTTCAAAGATGAACATCTAGCTAAACAAAGCTGTCTACCAGAAATTATTATGCTTATATACAAGGAAAATGTATTAGCAAACTGGTTATTTAAGAATAGTGATCGTGGCTGTTATTGGGAACAGGTAGTATTATTATTTGAGCGCATGCATTTGTCAAAACAATTAGGGTTTCAGAAGGTGGCAAAAGATTTTTTTCTGGTTGAATATAGAAAATGTTCACTGCGAATCCAGATGCAACATTTTTCTATTTAGATCTGATATTTCCAAAGACTTCTCTTATATAAACTGAACTAGATTCACTACATCATAGTATAATTCATGGATAAGACTGTTTATAAGAGTCACACACATAAACAGTTTGCATTTTTTATATAATATGGTCTTATATTGTACACATGAATTTTGGATTTATGAAATTTAAAATGTAACTATACAGTCATGGTAATAAAAAAAACATACACCCGCAGTTTGCAAGTCTGGGGCAAAGAAAAAAGATCAGCAATGGTCTTAAAGAAGCAACTGTTGGTATCAGTCAACTTTGGAACAGACAGTTTGAAGTCCACCAAAAGTGCAACAATCAAAACAGGTACCAGTTTTCCCATGAGTGGACATCCCAGAAAATTAACCCCAAGATCAGACCATGCAATACTCTGAGAAACTGGGAAAAATGAAGAACTGCATCTGAGATTTTACAGGCATCAGTTAGTACATTAAATGTTAAAGTTTATGGCAGTATAATTAGAACAAGACTGAACAAGTACAGCTTGTTTGGGAAAGTCTTCTCTTTATAAAGAACACGACAGCACAGCTTAGGTTTGAATTTGGACAAAAAAACTTCTGGAACAATATTATTGGGACAGAAGAGACAAAAGTGGAGATGCTTAGCTACAATGCACAGCACCATATTTGCTGAAAACTAGCATAAACACCTCAAACCAAGTGTGAGCACAGTGGTGGAGGAGTGATGATTTGGGCTTTATCAACAAATAACTTAAAGAATCAAATATAAAGATTAGTTTCATGTTAATTTTGCCAGTTTATGGCTACCTTTAAAATGCAGTCCTTTTGTGATTTGGGATGTGGAAGTGCATAATATATGATAAACAACGTACAGCTTCACAAGATTCTACTCTCCCCCCTGATCATCAACATAATTCTGGCCACATGCATGATAAAGAAAAGAGAACAAAAGCTTGTAACGTCTGTGTTTAAAAGTTTTTAACTTTTTTAAATTTAAAATTAAAACTGTTACTGTAGCAATATGCTAGCAACCACGGCAATTCTATGGAGGTTTTTGACAACAAGTTGTGGAAGACCCCTTTTTTCTTTAGTGATCGGTGGTTGCCATAGGAGGCTGTGCAGACCAATTTGGGGTTATGTATAAGTGGGCCTTTAGCATGCAATTCCCAGTGACTACCATCAGCTTCCCGCAAGTACAACTGGTGGGTGAATACCTACATCACAATCAGTGGTTGGTTGTAGACCAGTCCCAGGACTTTATTCACTTGATCCTACTTGTCACCGTGATTGTCACAGGTCCACAATGGCAGGTTAACGTCACATAAATATGGTCATGCATCTTCAAAACCTCAATAGAAATCAATATAATGTGCTGCACTTACTATGTACACCCGCCTAGTTGCATAGCAACATGTATTGTTTACATGCTATAAGATGAGCTAAAGCTACCCAGATGTCATTGACAGATAAACATATAGGGGACTGTAGTTCGATAACAGTTGCATAATAGCTGCAGCTCTGAATAGGTTGTAGATGTGATGTTGGCAGAGCAGGGCAACATATATCGCTGGTTGGAGGCTAAAGAGAGTCCAGAGTCCACGTTGCAGAGGACTAGTCCAAGTCAATAAAGAGTCAGCAGATGAAACTTAACAACTTAACTTCTTCAAGAAATGACTTTTTTGCCATTGTTGCTGTTGTTGCAGGACAGAATCAAAATGACCTTCCCTCACAGTTCTGGTGTTAAATTGTCATTTAGCTGCATTAACAAATGAAAATGTACAATAAACATCAATGAGACAACCAATAACCCTCCAAACCATCTATATAAACTAAACTTTCCATTCAGCTGTTTAACCCTCAGTGACAATTTAACGATTATTTCTTATTTAAAAGAAGACTGTTTATACCCACACATGCAATTAAAGATGACAAAGATACGCTGTGGTTTATGTCCGGGTAAACAGCAAAATGAGCAGCACATTTTGATTGAGAAATCAAAGGAAGTACATAAAGAAACCGCTTTATAGTAATGCTGCATGTATGGGATTACAGTTTACAATTGCTTTTTAGCTCTGATGAACACTTCCCTCATTATCCCCAACTTCAGTGCATTACAAATCCCTTCTGATAACAGCATCTTGCAGGCCTCTATCCTCCTTATACAGTACAGCACAAGAGCTTTTCATTACACTGTCACCCGTCATAATCCGCCGACCAGCGTGGCCCTCACGGAGCATCAAACAGATGACTCTGGAACAGAGGAGAGGAGGAGGGCGCGAGAGCTGGAGGCGAGGACGGGGGTGGTGTAATGCGGTGTGTTTGTAAATAATCTCTCTGTCACGGTGGTAAATAGCAGTTTATTTAACAAGCATCACATCACAGGAGCGCTTTCACCCTCCGCCACCCCGTCCCTTCTTCTTCCTGCCTTCATCCCTTTCTCCTTTCCTCCTCTCCTCCGCTCTCATCTTTGGCTCTGCGGTTACAGCAGAACATTAATAATAATAACAATGATAAACAGAGAGGAGAGATAACCACAGTAGTGTGTGTATAAGAGGCCCTCACGCTCAGCCAGCTTACAGCGCTTAGCCCCCATTAAAGATGGGATGCGGAGGGGTGGGGGTGGGGGTGGGGGGGTGCAGCAGGAAAATAAGAAGCTGTTATTTTGCATGATATTAACCACATGAAAGCATACGGCTGCCGAGGACAGTAAAAGTCGCTGAAGAAGACAGAGGGAGGGTGCAAGAGAGGGAGGCTTGGTGAGGGAATAATGTAAATAGTGACTGGCTGTGTTATTGGGCATAGCACTGTCAGACGTGTGTGCATGTGTGTGTGTACGTGTGTGTGCGTTATCATACGCAGCGCTGTCAGACGGTCCATTGTTTGGGAAACGATAAAAGGCAATTTCCCAGAGTCCCTTGTAGAACCACACGCTCGGCTTAATTTGAGGGCCATTTTCCGTGACAGTGTTGACAGTTTATACATCTCTCTCCCTCCTTCCCTCTCTTTTCCTATGTCTCTCTCTCTCTCTCTCTCTCTCTCTCTCTCTGTCCCTTTCCTGCATTTCCTTGCTTCCTCTGCTCATCCTGTGTGCATGCTCACTTTGTAGGAAAGAAGCTTGTATTCATGTCTGTGTTTATTAGTATCTCACCCCCATGTTTGGCATGTTCCCTTTGAAAAGCCAACAATACCCGATACTCTAATACCTGTCAGCACACACGCACAAATAACCACACACACACGTGCGCGCACACAGAGCCCTCCACGTCTGATGGGAATGTTTTTCCCTCTGCCCTGTCTTAATCTTGCCCTGACACAGAGCATTGTGAGCTTTGCTGCGCAGCCATCAGAGGAGAGCATGTCCTCTCATCATCCTGAGAGAGGGCCTATTAGGAAGCTGAGGATGATGGGAGGCAGAAAGGAGAGAGAGAGAAAAGAGAGGAGATCGCAGGTTCAGGGCAGGATAATTGACACGGAGGCTCCTGTTGCCTGCGGAGGAGGTTTATCTGTACAATGCCTTTAGTGAGAGAGCAAACAAGACACTGTGAACAAACACGCACACAGGCAAACACATGTATAGTACATTCTCACACACACACACACACACACACACACACACACACACACACACACACACACACACGATATCTGAGCAGCTTATTCCTGCTCTTGAGGTTGGTATGATCTGCACTGGTTGTTTAAGTTTAGGGCTTGGCACCTTAAGAAAAGCAGGTCAATGAGTTCAGTGAAGTGATTTTTTTTAAACGTTAAACCTTTTATTTGCTTTATAATGATTTATTTTTCTCCTTACAGGAAACAAGATTACCTGGCACAAAGTACTGTTAAAAAACTCAAAGTAATCATTCTATGATCAAGGTTTAGCTTCACTGATGCAAAATAAATTAGTCTTTGAGTTTTAAAGGAAGGATTTGTTGTTACTGTCCAACATAAATAGAAAGACTTTGAAAATACTTATGAAAGACTAAAGTTTTACACCCTTTCACATTTGAAGATTAGGTGTTATAATGCTGAGTTTTTAAGACATAAAATATAAGATTTTGTAAAAACTGGGGATCATGGAAAGTTGCTATGTACAAGAAGAAAAACTGTTGAACAATGGAAGGAAGAAGCTACCCATCTGAAAAGTCCCAAAACTAAGAAACAGATAGACGAGAAGAGAAGATTTATTTCAATTCAGAACTCACTATTGTGAGGTAAAGACAATATTACAGAGAAAATCCCCAGATGTTCCCCTCTAAGCATTTGCAACGGTGGGGAGGAAGAACCCATTTTAACAAGAGAAGACCTCGGGCAGAACCACTACTTAGGGAGGGACAGGGATCTACCGTGAGACAAGAGCAAAGGATTATAGAGAGACAAGGACAGAACTATGAGACAGAGAACACACAGTTAATGATTTGCAGTAATGGTACGCAAACACATCAGGAGTCCTGTTCAGCACACCGTAGTCTTTAGCAGCTGAACTCAGTGATAGCCTAGCGTCACCTGATCCAGTCCTAACTACAAGCTTTATCCCCCAAAAAGACATTTTTAAACTTAATCTTAAATTTTGACATGGCTCCTGAGCCCAGACTGGGAGCTGCCTCCTGTGGAATCAGGAAAAGAACTATGAGGTCTTTAAATTATTGTATAAAGTTATGACATTGGTTGAGAGAATGGAGGGAGCTTCTGTGACTATGTTGACACAAAAAGTTTAATATCTGCATGAGCCAAAATCTTAAAGGTGTTTCATTTTGTCAAAAGGGACGATAATATGACCACCTTACATGAAGATGGCTGTAAAATATGCCACAACGTTAGCTAAACTGACACGATTTCGTTTGTCGGTGGCGCTGAAATAACTTCTAAAAGGCTACAGTAAAAATTAAGTATGGATTTAATGAGAATATAGATAGAAAGAAGAAGAAATAAAGATGGTGGTAGTGGATGGAGATAATGGTGACAGATTGGTATTAAGCTGCAGTCTCACATGTTTAAGTCTGATGTTTTACTTACCTGTCCATTCTCCCCAGCATCCTCCCTAGCTAATATCACTGTCGCCACACTTGCTGCTCTAGTCACATTATACATATGTTTTGGGGGGAAATAACTGTTGCTGTGGTACTTCTTGAGAGGACAGTCTCTCCTAATCATTTCACTCTTATACATTATAATGTGCATCCAAGCTTTAATAGAGAATTTGCGACATATATCACCTCAGCAGCATAGGTGTAACACTATTTGCTGCACCTATATTAAAAGTGCAGTATCTCTGCATAGCATCCAAATCTGGACAGAGGTAGGCTGAGACTCTGCAGGAGTTGTTGCATTTCTTCTTCTAAGCCTCTAAGTCAAGTAGCAACGGAGTAGCTCAGACAAAGATAAAGCTGTGCGGGTATCTGCTTACCATAATCTATAACCTACAAAAAAAAGATGAAAAGGTTCCTGGCCATTCTATTCTTCAGCTGTGTTATCATTTTTCAAAGCTGAGCTCTCTTGCTTTCTTTCTTACTGTGAGGCTGTTTTATTGTATTGTCATGAAAAAGTATTCTTATTGTATGTATTTTTTTATTATTATACTTCATTGTCTGTGGAGAATTCCCCATACCGGCAGTCTGGTGAGCAAAGCCAATGGCAGGTGTTTGATAAAGGCACATTTTGAGTTTGATGGGGCACTATCTGCCCTTTCTGAGTGATAAGTCACTCCTCAATGAAAAGTGGATTTAAAAAACTGTATATGCCACAATCTATTCAGTCTCACAAAGTTGCAGACAGCAGAATAAAGGCCAAATACCATAAAGACTTTATAAAAGTAACACAAAAGGTTTTGCTTATTATCTGGAGCCCACAAGCTTTAATGTAACAGACTTTGGTAGAAAGACTCAATACATTCTCTGTTGTTTGGAGGGACCGTCCTGTGTATAGACTCCTCTCCTCGCTACATCACGCTTCCTCTCTGTTACAAATTGCTCCACATAGGAAATAAGAGTATTGTTTCAGATTTAATAATGTTATAGGACTCCATCAAGACAACACTGCTCTATCAAACTCCTGCTATCTCCAGAGATAATTTAATCACTAAATGCCAAACTGCCACACCACATTTAGGTGTAATTTTCATCCATGCAAAGGTAATTTGTTTCAGTATTATGAATTAATTAAAGCCTAACGAAGATGGAGAAGGCTGTAGAATGTCTAATCAACAGGCCCTTGAAGACTGATTGATTGCCTCTCCTGCACACTGTGGCCTATCCTGCTTTCTCGTTCTTGTTGTCCCATCTTGTGCGCCTTCTTTTCTGTCATCCCTCACTTTTTGCCTTTTCATGGCTGCATATGTCTTTATGTGACTTTGTCTCTGTGAGTATGGTGATGTAGACATCACCAAAGAGCTGAAGTCTAGCCTTATCAAGTCGTAATATGGTTCTGGTTTATTAGACTGATTGTTTTCACAAGAAGAATGGCACCATTAGTCCTTTCAGCAAACACCCAGCAAATCATGTGACAAAAAAATTACATTTTCTTTCAGTTCTAAAGGTTTTTTATATCAGGAAATATTAAAAAATGTCATCTGATCCTCTTAAATCAAGTCAAAATAAAGACGTAGTATGGAATAAAATAAGTACGAGGGCAAGGCGCCCAAATCCTGTAGCTGCAAAATAAGCCCAAATCATCACGCCTCCACCATCGTCCTGGACAGCTAGTGGTGTTTTCTCTGATGTGCTCTATTTGTACTATAGTACTATGCATTATAACCAATCATCTCCTCTTTGTTCCTGTCTCTACAAAGACATTGTTCTAGAAGACTGTGGTTGATTCGGAGGCGACTTTACAAACCATGCTCCCATATTCTTTATTATATGCAACCTTTCCAAACAAGCCATATTTGTTCAGTCTTGTTCTAATTGTGCTGTAATGAATTTTAACATTTAATATTCTACTGATAATATCCTGTAGAGTCTGAGATGTTTTTAACATCCTGAGCAATCCAAGCAGTCCATTTACCATATTGGAAAGTAAAGACTCTACAATAGTAAAAAGAGACCCCAACAATTACACAACCCCCTATGAGTAAGCACTTGGCGACAACAGGAAGGAAAAACTTCCTTTTAACAGGATAAAGCCTCCGGCAGAACCAGGAACAGGCAGGGGCAGCCATCTGCCGTGATAGGTTGGTGGTGAGAGGAAAGAAGAAAGCAGAAAGAGAGGACTTATTTACCCTATAGCAGCTCTGCATTAGTCGCACATAAAACTAAATAAAATAGTGTCTAATGCAACTTATGGTAACTGTCTGTTACCATGTGGGGGCAAAGTCAAACGCTTGCTCATATTTGTGCTATTTTTGGTCCTTTGACTTAGCTAAGCCACAGGGAAGACAGAATTAATAGTAACAAAAACCTTCTTGGTGGTGAAGTGAAAGCAGTTAAACCAGTTAAACACTCCGTAAAAGCCCTTTCAGCTCTGCCTTAGAGTAGAAAAGAACTTCATAAGGACCGGTCCATTTACCAAAACAAAACTGCTCGCTGCAGTCATAACTTGTGCTTCTTGTCTGCCCTTCTTTGATCTTTGTAGCCTCTGTTTTGGTTGAATTCCTGTACGTCCTCGCTCTGTGTAGCCTGAGATTTATTCAAATGGAGACCTGGCAGAACTGTAAATCAAGCTTTCGCTCACTGTTACCACCGATAACTTTCCCAAATATCAAACAGGTTTCGAGAACAGACAGAATAACAAAGAATAAATAAATAAATAGCTTAGCCGGATTGTTTATGCTCAGTATCCTCACTGAAACAGCACTAACAAGCCATTTGGTCTGATAATCAATACAATGCAGACATTTTATTATTATTATGCTATTTGCGACTTCCGACTCTTCAACATTACTCTTTATAAGCAGAACAGCCTTGTCTTTTAGTATTATCGTGATCAGTAATCTCATCTCAGGCTGAAATTTGTTAACTAAAAAAATCCTTTTGGAAGTGCTTGTTTTTGGCCAGTGTAGCATAATGTTAAGTAGAGCAGTGGAAATATTTCAGTCAGATTGAGCACGAGTTGATTGGCGGAGGTGCTCTACTTAGATAAAAACGCTGCAAAGCAAAAGTTCAGTGCAGTCCATATCTGAGGGATTGGCTCCCAGGTCCACTTTAACTATACGTTCTCTTTTCACTACATCATAATTCCCTGCGTCTTTTCTTGATCAAATGCTATTTGATATTTGCTGATGTTTAATGGATGCATTCCTTTTTCCCATATCTTTCCTGTATATGCCAGAGTGAAATGCACCAGGGTGGAGCCGTGTGTCACTCAATCATTCTTGCAGCTGCTCGTCCCAGGGGCCCGGGACTTTGTTTTCACATACATGTACAAGCCGCAGGGTACCTGAAAGCGTCCTTTTCACCCCTAAACGCTCGCTCACAGCATAAAGCAGCGCAAAAAACCACACTACACCATAAATCACGATTTTCAGACAAGCCTCTCTCACGCACACGCCACACATCAGGTGTTATCTGTACTTCTGATCTTCAGGCATGTGCACTTTGTATAGTCGCTCTGAACTACACACAACACACAGACATTCACATAAAAATGCGCACGCCCAGAAACATGCAGTAAATACAACAAATGTTTTCTCATCTACCAATAACAGCATTCCTCACATCCAGACCTTAATAAAGTAAATATTTACACTGCAAGCTTGAGATATTCAATACAAGCTACGTGGTTGAGACAAAAGTTTCCAAGACCGACACAGCACAGTCAGTCCAGGTTAACAATGGATGAATGAAACCTGCAAAAACTCTGCTGTTGCAAACACAACAAACATGATCTGAGATTACAGAAAATGCTGAGGAGAGACTTTGTTAACTTTCAGCCGCTGAGTTATCCTGTAAAAATAGTTTTGACATTCTTGTCTCTTGGTGAAAGCAAACTGTCAGACTTCTACAACAGCTGGCAGCTGAAATTATGTTCAAGGACCAGATGCAGCCAGAGTGGCAGGGTGACAGTACAGGCTGAAACACTCACAAAATTGTAGGCTTTTGAGTGCACCCCTGAATCACAGCGCACTGTGTATTTCCTGAATTTTGAAACAGGATGAAATCGCTGTTGAAATGTTGCAAACTGATCACTGTTCAGGTTTGTGATATGAAAGGTGTGTGTGTGTGTTTGTGAGTCTGCATTGCTTATTTACTTTAGAAAAGATTGATGATATCTGGTTTTAGAAAAGAAAAACAGCCAAATTCAAGCGTTGAAGCTTCAAAACTGTTGTCCGCGGCAGACGTAATAGTGATGTCACAGTGGCTTTTGTCATCTTTTATATACAGTCTGTGGTGGTTCACACATGCCTTTATTGGTTTCACTTTCAAATTGTTTCCTAATTAACTCTGTGTTTTATAGTCTGGCCTCTCTTTCTTTGAATTTGTAGCTCTTCTACTCTTTGTTTGTGGCTCAGTGGACAAGCCTAAATCTTGGGTCAGAACTCTTAAGGTAAAGAGGAAGAAGGACCTAACAGTTTTGCACGCTACCGCATGCTTTAAATCCAATGTCTGCATAGAAGTTTGTCAGTGTGAGGTGCTGCTCACTTTTGTCACAGAAGCAAAAAAAAATTCCTGCGAATTTTTTTTTTCTAAACACAGTGGGAATCGTGTTGATGTGGACATACAGCTGTAGGTGTAGTCCTTTAAAAAGAAAGGCAGAAGTGGAAAAATCGAGTGGGAGACCAAGGTAATCAGCAACTCAGGTCAGAGTGAAACTGGTTGAGCTCACTCTGTAAAACAAACAAAACAAGCATTGTTTAGTGACAGGCACCAGGGTGTGTTTATTTGTGGGTGTTTATTTAGACTCTATGCACCACCATGGGAAATGCAATAGGGAGTGTCACCAGACAAACAAAATAGCGTAACCTAGCTCTCAGGCAGCTATTTAAAGGCTTAGTTCACCAAATTCCAACTGAATAGTTTCCTAATTGTGTTAAGCCATGTGGGCTATTTTGCGACACTACGCCAAGCTTTTGAGATCATTTCTGCTGTGCGGCAATCCGAGGGAAATTAAAAAAATTTTAGGCCGTTACTCTGAATAGTCCAAAGACCTTCATGTCACAAGCTTTCAAAGTGTTCAAAACAGTTTGCGGTGAGGTGTGTTTATAGTGTCGTTTTTTCCTCCTGCTGCCTGAAACTCCATCTGACAGCTCACCAACAGCGTTGTTGTTTTGTAGACATTCATGTTTTACCAGTCTTTGCTCTAACATTATCCTTTTTAATTGCTTTTTAATTGGATTTTTTTAAATTGTTCACTTGTGAGACGCTGCGCGGGAGCTTTATTTAAAAAAGGGAAATAGGAATATTCCTCTATTTTTAAGCTTGGTTCGACTACAGCCATGGCAGGCATGGATGTTGATGATACTCAATTGATATCAATGCATTTTCTGATTTTTTTTATATGTTATTGCTTAGAATTATTAGTATCTGGTCAATTTTTTTTTTAGTTGGAAAAAGATGGACCTTTCCATTCAAAGTATACACACTAAATGTCCACTAGTATTTGGACAATGACACATTTTGTAATTTGACCTTTGTGCAGCAGAATCAAACATTCAAGATGTGATGGAAGTGTTCATTTCCATTGATACCTCTGTGGATATCATATTGAGAAGTCCAATGTTAAGATGCAAGTTTCAAGCGCCGCATATATCAAAGTTTATCATTAGGCATGAACTCCAGATCTTTTATATGTTTTGTTTTTTCATGCAATCATGAGGGAAACAACCTCTCCTCCTGCTTGTCAGCCAAGTGTCCAATTAGTTTTGAGCTGCTGAAAATTGGGGACTGTGTATATAAATGGCTGTAATTCCTAAACAGTTAATGTCAGAAAATGTCAGCTATAAATGGCAATAAAGTGGGCGGGACTTCACAAAGTCCTTAAAGATTATAGCCTCATTGACCTAAAAAAAAGCCTTTTCTTTTAACATTTCGGAACCTTTCACTTCCATTTATCCCAGCTTGCTCTGTGCATGTGTGTTTATATTGTCATGCACATATAGTTAAATTGAGCTCCTGCAGTTCATCTTGCTATGGTGACAGGAAGCAGATGACCAATTTAAAATTCTTGGGCAAACATCCAATCACAATTGAGCTCTTTGAGTCTTCCACTCTGAAGTCTGCCGCTGCTTTTTCACAGCTCTTCCCTTATTCTGTTCTTTCCATCACACTGAGCGACAGGGGTCTTTTCACCGCTCGTGGACACACATTCGAGGAACACGTGCACACACGCACACATAGATGCAATACACCTTATTACTCTTTATTAATCTGCTGGGCGTTAATTGAAACCCCCCTGAGTTTGAGCCATACCTGCAATTCCTCTCTCATTATCAGTGAAGGTGCCTTTGGGGGGGGGGGAGAAGGGGGAGGGGTGGTGGAAGGAGAGGACTCCCGAGTCTCCTGTGACAGGCCACTTGTGCATCCACAGTTCAGACTGAATTAAACTGCCAACTGCCACTCGGTGTCTGCTTCCCCTTTCCACCGTAGTGCTGGACATTTTACTGGTGCCCTCCCACTCAGGAGTCACTCATAACAAACTTACCCAACATATGTGCATGCAGGCAGATCAGGATCACAAGGATTCATTGAACTATGTGATTAGATCTATTATATATATTCATCAGCAGCAGTTTTTTTAATTAGCTGCTCCCTTATTAAGAGATTTTTTTCCTTCTCCTCACTCCATGAGTCTGGTTCCACCACAGGTTTCTTCCTGTTAAAACGAAGTTTTTCCTTCCCACCATCGCCAAGTGCTTGCTCATAGGGAGCCATGTGATTGTTGGGGTTTCTTTCTATAATGCAGTTCCCTTACAATATAAATCACCATGAGGCAACTGCTGTTGTGATTTGGTGCTATAGAAATAAAATGCAATTAAATTAAATTACTTTTCCATCAAATCTTCTCTATCACTCACAGCACATGGGTGATTGCTGCTAATTCAGTTTTTTTTTCCAAGCTGAATAACATTGTATGAATATCGTATGCTAGTTGTGCCAGCTTTAATCTTACGCACAGTGTGAAGAACTATTAATAATTACAAACTCAAGAAAGAGTTCACAGAATTTCTACTTGGCTTTTCATTTAAGCATTCAAGCAGCGGTTTAAATTTTGCAGTAGCAATGGTCCACCTCTACACAGGTAAGGATTGCGTCTATGCTGGCACTGCTGCGAGTGTATACACACTGCTGAAGAGAGGAAAGTGTGTATGAGTAAACTCTGTGTGTGTATGTGTGCATGCGTTTACGCCAGGAGAGAAGAGGATCCGATTAGTACTACTCTGAAAGTAATTACCTTAATTAAAGCAGTAATGTGTGGAGACAGAGGGGAGGGGGGGAGAGGGGAGGCAGGGGAGAACCTGCCATCTTTTATGGGACAGTTTAGAGACTGTGTGATTTAAGGGGCGCACTCGACAGAGAGAGAAGGGGTGGGGACAGAGGGATGGAGAGCCCGTTGGGGATGAAATAAAATTGTTGCAGATTGAGGATGACAGTCGGGTTCTGTTATTTTTGTTGGAGGAAAATAAAAACATGTGAGGATGAATGAAGAAGACAGGGATCGGGGAGCGAAGGAGCGATCTGGCCAAATTAATTTTCTCATGACTTTCCTGTCTCCTGTGTGTTTGTTTTCACTTAATCTCTAACTATGCTCGCCCCACTGGCAGATTTAGAAAAATGTACATGAAAATTTACAAATATCCACAAAAACACTTTAAAACTATATATTGTGTCATTATCTGTTTTAAGAAAACAGAGACAAGATAGTTTTTTTCCAAGCTTTGAAGTAGAAAAACTTTGCTCACACCCTGCAATACTCACTAGCAAAACAATAGCAATCGTGCAGAGGCGAAAAGTATTTTAAGTTATAAAAGGTGCTCCCCACACACACGTAAGCTTTGTCAAATGAAACCCAAGAACACGCATGGAAAACAATAGAGAAAAGCTTTGATTAGACACTGTTTAACCTCATGTTGCAAATACCAACACTGTGCTGGCCCTTATCTGGCCGGGCATATTTCTCAACCCTCCTAAAGCAGACAAACTTCCTCTGCAATCTTTATATACAATACCACACACAAAATCATACACAGTATATCAGCAAGTGTCAGCAAAGTGATCTGTTCAGATATTGTACACTGTGTTACACAACCATGCATTTGCTGTTTTGTGCGAGCAGTAGGCAAACCTCTACAGGCCTTTATTCAGGTGAAGCCTTTGGCACATCACTGTAGGAAGGTCACAGTGGAGGCTAAACACACACAGACATCATTACATTTAACTGTGAGTGTGTGATGTTGGGGCGGTGCCACTGTCCCACTACTCAGTCACCTCATATCTGCATGTTTTTATACTTTCCAAGGTCCCGCTCTGTGTGAAGTCTGTGGTTTGACTTGGCCTTGCATGTCTGTACATACCTGTATTAGAAAGTGTTTGCGTGTGATCCCGTATCTGTGCGTTTGTGTGTACATCTTTGGTTTTGCATAACCAGACAAAGGGATGGAGAGCAGCTCACACATTTGCATGAGCTGGAGGTCTCACTAATGGTTTCTAATGGAAATCAAATAACAACTTGCGGAAGTAGCGTGTCCTTGCACCGCACACAGCCTACAGGTGTGGGTGTGTGTGCGAGCGTGTTGTGTGTCAGCATTTGAATCGCAAGTGAAAAAGTATCTTTTTGATAGAGTGATAATGAAAATAATAACATCCCTGACAAAATATTCATAAAGGTAATGATGAACGCCATATTTCTGGGAAAGATACATCAGAGGCGTCTTGGTTAAAAGAAAACAGTGGCCGGCGTCTCCCACACCCTCAAATTATCTGCTGCTTTCACATTTCACTGATAGCATAGATGAGAGCTGAGGAAAATGGACACACAATTATGCTCACTTGTCGTATATTAATACTGCTTCTTGACATCTTCCATGGACCCTGAGCTGTCATCTCTTTGTCTGCTTTAATTGAAAATTAATGGTTAGTGCGTTGCCAAGGCAACAGCAGCAGTGGTGGTGGGTAGTGAGCCACATTCAGACAGACACCAGTGGCATTGTTTGTCCTGTCTGACCTTGGAAGTCATAGGGAAAAAAAAGAAAGAAGAAAGGCAGAGGAGGACAAAAAACACATTAAAAAGAGAATGGAGAGGTAAGGGTTGAATGTTGTCCATTGGAGCGAGGGAGAAAAATAAAATGAAGTTATTGTGGCCGTGTTTTGGCCAGGTAGAGAGAAAGAAAACTGTGGTAGGGTGACTGAAGAGAGGACTGAAGATATGATGTCAAAATGCCAAATGGGGGAGAATTATGTTTGAGTAAGAAAGCAGAAAAAGGCCTGGTGATTCTTCTCTGAAGTGACAGGATTACCTTTGTGCTGATGGAGTCAGAGGGCACCTCATGGCCCCGTAATCATCTGGACACAGGTGTGAGAGTGAGCGATTGCCAAAGAGAGAAATTGTATGTGTGTGTGTAGAGGTACGCGTGGACATGTTGGTCCTACTGTTTACAAATCCATCAGTGTGGACACAGTGCCAAATGGACACTGACTTCAAGGCCAGGCATCCGTAGATTGACAGAGAAGCTTATGGACGACATACAATTTACTTCATTGTAAAGCTCTCTAGGACAAGATGAGGAGAGAAGCAAGGGGTTACAGTAGGCATGATAAAAATCATTTATAAATGTATAGAATTCATTTATAACTCTGATTTACTCTTGACAGATGTCAACAGCTATGCTGCTTCTCATCATTAGCTGATTTAGAAAAGGTGCTGTGGTGAAAATAGACAAGAACATAAAAAGTACCATTTTTGCAGATACGTCTAAAATAATAATCGATGGCATTTCCTTTATTTTCTTTCTAGAACAGAAAACAACTTTTAAAAGTTGTAGTTTAATTTATGGGGCATGTAACATCACTTGTTCATGTTATTTATTTATTTTTTGAGATGAAGGCTCAATAATGGACCTTCATAAGCTCCAGTCACACAGCCCTAGGGAATGGTTAGCAACCATCTGGCAACCACCAGTCATAAGGTACATGTGTTTTCCCCAATCAGAGGTGAGTGGTTGCAAGGGCTTGCTGGTATCCACAGTGACATGCACTGCTAAAACCCCATTTAGTCCCATCCTCGAAACCGATCAGTAAACCCCAAGAAACGATTGCTAGGGAAGAGTGTATATTCAGCAACTGATGGGAGGGTGGTTTCTGGAGGTCGCTGCTTGGTAATGTGAAACTGATTTCAAAGAGGTGTGAGGTACTGCACTGAAAACCTCCTTGTGATTGCTTTGGCTGGTGGTAGATGAATGGCTGGAACTGGTAAACTACTTGACTTCAACGGTATGGCACAACTTTTACGCTAAAGGCAAACATTTCCTGTTTCTGGATTGGCATCACACTTTTTCAGGTTGTACTCCAGCACAGAGGGTAAATTGGCAAGTGTTTGCAGGCAAGTGAGCATCTTTAATGCAAACTACAGGTGATTCCACCAATCAGCTTGTGATCAAAGCAATCATAAGGAGGTGTTTGTGATCGATTTTATCCTGTGTCAGCCAGTAACCTTTCATAAAAGGGCAGAAACTATGCATTTTTTGACGGACTTACACAATCAAAGCAACAGCATGTAAATGGATATCCTAACCAACTGCATTTGCCATAAGAGAAACTTGCTATTGTGTTCCTCAAAAATGGCTATCATTAAAAATAAATGCTTAATACAGTTATACGCTGACTTTAACGTATTAAAATCCATGTCTTGTCTCTTCTCTCAATCCTGCTAGGTGGATGCTGTGGTAAGGTTTTCAGATTATAGTAATCAACAACCAAATCTTAGTGGACTCTTTGGTGAATGCTTATTTGTTTCCGCACGTTTTACAACCTTATAATTTAATTCCCCTCGGGGCACAGAGGCTTTAGAGAAACAACATCTGGATGTTGCGTTACATCCAGATGAACAGAATCAACTTTTTGGCATTTCCTTATCTGGATGATTGAGCATGCATCAAAAAACATCATCTAAAATTGCTCTGCACTCACTGCCGTACCTGTATGTGAACAAAGCTTGTGTATTTTTAAGCGATTGCTTGATCACAGCCCAAATACACCCACCAGCCTCACAGCAGCTGTGAAGAGATGTGTTGGAATGAATCACCGTGATGTACAATATATCTACAAAAAACATTTACCTCACAAGCATGCTCTCTATACTGCATACACAAAAATGCCTTTCTTAAGGTTACAGGCTCCCAAATGTAGACTTGTATCAAATCTAACACAATCTAACACAGTCTGCGCGTGTACGGACATAGATGTCAGCTGAGCATAGTTCAGTGTGCATATTTGTGTGTTGCCCATCACTGTGGCCAAGATTGAAAAACTCTCCAAGGGCTGGAAGGTCATGGCACATTTATTGATTGCAACTTTCTTATGCAGACGTTCTGTGAAGGTTGAGTGCCTTTTCATTCCCACTGTGCATTCTGTTACAAATGTGACAAAACAGTGCATTTGACAGGTCACATAACATTTTATTCTTTAGCAAACTCCTTCAGAAAAGGTGTTTTTTGGCCACATTCACACAGCGTTTCCTCATTGTCATCACCCAGAGCAGACCAATCAGTGAGTCACACTTTATGAAAACCAGTGTCCAAACATTCTACACGCTAAAGAAGACCGGCATGTTCTGCTAATGGGACAGTCACAGTAGGGAAAACAGAGGTCAGAGACTGCGATTCACTCCAGTTGATTGCAATGTGTTGGCAATCTGTCTTCGTTTATAAACGCGTTATTTGCAATCCTTTGCTTATTTGTCTGAGAGTGATTTCAGGGGATTGCGATTGTTTGGAGACAGGTTGCCTCCCACCAGGCAATCACCTTGTGGTAAAAGTGGTCACACGGAGGTTGAGGGTATTGATCAGCTGCTTGTAATCATTCACTAAATATTAAAAAAATGTTTTAATGCAGTCACCGACATACTGCTGACTTTTTTCCTAGTTGGACGGCAGTTCCTGTCCTATCTTTACTCTGATGCGATTGTGGCCCAAACCATACTGACACTTAGGCATCACTTTTCCAAATAAAAATAAATATATAAAATCATCATATCGCATTATACATCGAGAATATTTTTAGGTATCTATCATTTGCTTTGCTCATTTGTTCATTTTCTGTGTGTGACCCACCTCATCTGAACTGGATTTGACCTTAGAAACCTTTGACTATCGCATAATGCTGTTTTATTTAGAAGTCTATGAGATCTTATGTGTTAGACAAGTAATATTATGAAACCTGCCCCAAACTATAGTGCATTGTATTATATTTGAATATTAAAATTGTGATGATGATGAGACAAAGGTCAAATAAACACTGGTGAGGTACGAATCATCCTTAGTGGAAGAATTGGACATATTTAAGAGGGGACACTGTAACAAATCAACATCCTTAGGCTGTCAGGTTTTTCATCAGCATGGGTATTGCTTGGAAGCTGTCTGCAAATACATCCTTATATTATTATATAATCCCAAAAGATCATATTTGAGAAGTAGTTAGTCATGTAAAACTATCGACTATACAGTATTAAGACTGACAGGCATGACAGGAGAGTCTGCAACTACTTTAAATAACTTCAGATCAATTCAGCTTTTAACGCAGCGTCAACTCACAACAAGAAGACTTTTTAATGTAAGCTAAAAACCCTACGATAACTGTCAGGCAGGTGTTAAGAAAAAAAAAAACTTCAAGCATTAGAAATAAAATCACCTTGATTATTTATCTTGATTAATTGATTAAAATTAGATGTACAAAGCTCAGAGATAAATAAGTGTCCCATGGAGTGAGTGAAGATTCATTTTCTAACATCTAAGAAACATCAAATGAATCTTTTCAAACTACCAGAATAATTGATTTTATCAATAAGGTCTAATAAGGGTGAGGAAGGATTTTCAAACAGCGTTGGGACTGTTTAAAGAAGTGTGTCAAGAATTACCTGCAAAAGTAATACATTACATAATTAGCCTTTGTAGAAAGTAATTCCTTACACTACTTTCCCACTCACCAACAAAAATCCCAGCTCTAACGAGGACACATAAGGAATGTTTCTTTTAATGTTTAAGTTTAAATAGAAGGATGACAAAGCAAAGCAAAATTGAAAAACAGCAAAAACAGACTTCACAGAGATTCTGCTGTAGAAACATGTACAGATGGAAATGGAGGTTGAAGTTCTGCAAGCCTGACTGATCATCACTGCCTTTGCTACCTCTAGAAGTTTTGGCTCTGGCTGCTGGACTGGGGGTCAACATACATTCAGCTTTAATCTCACTCTGCCCTCGGCACAAAGATGGTGAATCCTGCAGATGCTTGCAAAGAGTTGATGTTTTGTTAGTACAGTTGTGTCTGTCCTGGATGCAGTTTGTGCTTTACCACTCTCGTCCTTTTGTGCAATAAAATAAAGTCCCCCATTTACCTCCTTTCTGCACACTAATTGAAATCAGCTGATTGTATTGCAACTGCACAGCAAAAAGGTTTTTCTTTTCTTTCTGTCTTCCCACTGTGCAGATAATTGAAGCACATTTGTAGCAAAGTAATAGAATTATTATAATTGTAATCTGATTACTGAATTTAGTACAGCAATGCATTTCATTATTGTGTCACTAAAAATGTAATGTGATTACAGTAACATATTACAGCCAACACTGCTGCATAAATCCCACTGAGTGATTCTTTTATTAACTGCTTGTGATTGTTTAATAATACGAGCAAATATAAAATATTACACCACATGTGCAAAGTTATTTTTTAGATGTCTGCTCCAATTTGCATTTACAACGTTGATAAAAATACAGGCCGGTATGTTTTTGATTAGGAATGAGCATTCCCGCCGATATGATAACACTGGCAGGTTACTCGAAAGGCTGTGCACACATAAATTAAATGTACATCCAAGCATGAGAAATCATGTTTACATTTTTCTTTTATAACGTGTGTGCAAGTTTGCTTTTGGTTAACTGATGGCAGTAGCAATTATAAAATAAATTAAAATGCATAGCAATTACTAGCGCACAGGCCGGCACCAGTGTGTTTATAAAGTCACCTCTATTTCAGCCAGTGCACAGAAAATTCCAGTGTACTGTAGTCTGTGCATCTCATAGCACAGATTTTTGATTTATGTGTGACTGTGAAGTGTTGTCGCAGTCTTGCAACACTAACAACCTGTTGGATTGTATTTTTGAAAATGGGGATGGATGGTCTGGCTGCTACACACTGGAAACTATGTAGATTTCTACTTTGTTATTATAGTTGCAGCAATTTTGCCTCTGCAGTTTTAAAGTACTTAAACTACAAAACAGTTCAAAGATGAGTCATCTTCACTTGAGTACTGCTATTCAACTGATTCAAGTGAAATTGCTGATTACTGATTCCAGATATATAATACTTCTGTAATACTGTATATGGTTCACATATTGTTATAGGTCAAAATAAGAACATTTATCTTTAAAAAATTGTGCTTCGTAATCAAATCTTGTACTGAATACATACTTAATTTGTGCGTAATGAATACTATTGGTGTTTTTTTTACTTTCTGCTTACTTTATGAATTTCTTTCATTACATGGTACAAAATGAGCCATCCTGTCTGTCACACCAACCCAAGATACATAGTAAACATCTGAAACAATCAGCTCAAACATTTGTTTTGGTATAGAGACCATGTAGGTTGCTTGCAATGAATCTATTTACCACAGCGAAAACGAGATGTCACAGATGTTCATGGAGGTTTGTTATTAAACTAAACTATAACTAAATGTGGACATCATGATTTTGCCATAGGAGAGTAGAAGTGTGAAGTCACAAATCAAACAAAGGGGTGCATTTACTGCAAATAGTTGCAGCACTGTGGTGAACAGGTATCATGCCACCGAAATACAGTGAAAATAACATGCAAATTAGGAAACAGAGGGAAATGAGGGTAACAAGGTAGAGAGTTAAACGCAGCTTAAATTTGAGGTGACCAACTGAAGCGACTTCCAAAGAAAGCAGGGGCTGCAGTTAGCCCCATAATGAACATATTTGGACAATGACACAATTCTTGTAATCTTTCCCTCACCACAGTGCATTTTAAATCAAACCATCAATATGTGATCAAAGTTCAGACTTTCAGATCTAATTCAAGGGATTTAGCAAAAAACATTACATTAACTGTTTAGGAATTACTGTCATTGTTATACAAAGTGACCCATTTTCACAGGCTCACAAGCTACTAGACAAACATACTCAAAATCATCTTACTGAAAATCTCTGCCCGTTTGTATGTTTGCGCACAAAGTACTCAGACAAAATCAGTTAAGCAACCAAATCTGGCACACATGTACATCGTAGGTACCAAAGGTTCTTATCTATGTCAGATATTAGGACATCTTTCATGTTGCAGTAAGCACCTAAAAATGTTATAAAGGCCTCACAAAGTACATCAGTTTGTCAACAGCACAAACAAACCAACCAATGCTGTGGCATGGGGATGTGGATGGAGGTCAAGGTGCATCCAATTATTGTTTTTAATACTTGAATAAAAATCTTTTGCAGTCAATGAAAGGTCTAGAAGGTCTAGAGGTAAACGTCATATTTCCTGCCTTGAGATGCTCTGCATCCACTTTTACCGCAGCCACTTGCTTGTTTGTGGGTCTTTCTGCCTTCAGTTTTGTGTTGTTCTATTGTGTTGAGTTCTGATCTGGCCACTGAAGAATATTGTTATCCATTTCACTGTAAAGCACTGGCTGATCAGTCATTCAGCACTTGGCTGATTCTGAGCAGAGAGTTCATGCTTCAGGATTCATCTTGGTACTTCTGTTAGCAGTCATATCATCTAAACACTAGAGACTCAGTTCCGCTGGCAGCCTTACACGCCCATGTCTCCACCATATGTAGCAGACGGTGTCAAACATGGTGGAGGCAATTGGATCATGAGCTGTTCTTTTCCTTCTCCATGCTTTTATCTCGCCATGATTCTGGTAAAAGTTAACCTTGGTTTCAAGTGTCAATTTTTTTTTTAGAACTATGCAAGCTCTCTGTGAGAACTTTTATAGTAAATTTTGAAATTCCTAAGCACTATTTAATCCTTTGAAGCCAAAAGTGACGTTGCGATTGACACATTCACTTTGCAAGTGAAAGGTTTGTTTCCAGCCAGTGACACAAATGAGCATGCATCATAAAACTTGGCCAAACATGTGGAGTCACACGCTCAAGCAAAATTACAAACACTGTTTCATCAACCAGATTTGTACCTAAAATCAGCGTCGATAAATTGTAAAAACAATATAGTCTGTTCAGATGATATTGAGCAACTAACAGTAGTAACACTACTGTAATAACACTCATGCTCAGTTGTGACAGTGATAGTCACTATATGACTATCACTGTGACATGTGAGCATGAGTTGCCACGGTGATAGTCATCTAGTGAACACAAACCGGGCATTGTGACAATGAAAACACATCCCTGTACAACTACTTCACCAGTTCTCTTTAGTGACATTTACAAATGACAAAAAAAGTTATCGTCTGATTCAGTGTGTTCACTGATAAACACACAGACCGCAGGTGCTGATGGATCCCTCTTTACGGGCAAATTTTAATACATTTGAAAAAATATATATATCATATTTTTAAAGTAAAGGTGAAAATAAGCTGCATCTATTAGGTGTTCTCTAATGAATCAGAGAAAAGCATTTAGCTGTGCAACAAAAACAAATCTGAAAAAAAAAACAGATGCATGTAAAAATGTGCAAAAGGAGATTTTCAAAGTAAAAATATAGTTGCTTGATATGTTCTCCAGCTGTTATCAAAACAAGGAGGACGTAAAATAGAACGATGTAGCGCAGGGTTTGCTATCAACTTATAAATATCAAAGCCTGTAGATGCCTAAACAGAGGGAGTCTGAGGGAGGGAGGAGGAAGCGACGTGAGTGATGGGCGACTGGAAAAAGCAGTTGCTTTTATGCGAAGGTAAGGAACCGGGATCGGCGAGAAGGGGGGAAGACAATGGAGAAGAAGAAAAAAAGCGAGATGGATCACTTTCCCATATTGCATGTGTAGCAGAATCCATCATCTCGGGGAGCCAGATGTGCGTCATTCACATCAAACTTTCCAAATTAAAAGGCCACCTCACCCTTCCACTCCCCTCCATAATCCAGGCTCCATCTCCCTCTCTCGTACCATTAAGCCTCTTTCTGCTTTTACACACACACATGCTGGCAAACTGAAACACATACTGAAACGCACACGTGCTGTACATTGAAACTCACTAACTTTTTCTTCTTATTTTTCCAAGGGAAGTTGCTGAGAGGCCTCATTTCTGATGTTTTTGCAACAGCGACATAGCCTTAGGATGCAAAACATCTCTGAGCTGCCAGACGGCGCATTGTGGGTTATCTTATCTGATGTGAAAAGGGGTGGTGAATGTTATTTGCATGCTGCATTGATGCTCAAATAGCAGTTTGAATACTTCCTCAGCAGAGGAGGACTGTGATTGTACATTTGGCAAGCAAACAAGTGTATCAGATGATATCAGCCTTGGCCTAGTTAACTGTCCTGGGTGAGACACAAGAGTCTGTACCATAAAAACTTCCTTCATCTCATATGTGCATCTTTCTCCAACTCCAACTGTCCTCAAACTTACATACATATGCGTGGTTTCTGTGTGTTCAAGTTTCCTGACCCTTTGTCTGTTGCACTTTATGACAGCGTTCTGTTAAAACCCCCACATTACAGCCATTAAAAAATACTAAGTAATAGAAAAGCTCTGTAAGTTGCTGGATGCAGTTTAAAGCTGTGGAGACAATGCTGCCCTTTAGCCTGATACACAGACGCACACTGGACTCGTTGCGCTGCCGAAGCCCTGTCTGTATTTCACGCGCACGGGAAGTGACAAAAGCAAGAGAAGACAGACGAGAGAGGATGGGAGACAAGTACTTTTGGACAGGAGAGGAACAGAAACAAGAAGGGAGATGAAAGGAAAAGGTGGGAGAAAGACAGTAATAAGGAGTTGAAAGTGAGCGAATTGTAAATGAGTAGACGACATTCTGACAGCTGAGCAGCCGGACACATGATGGAACTTTCATCCTTCACCGTACTGTGTCATTGCCCTAATAAATGGAGAGTGAGAGATATACTTTTTTCCCCATTTTCCCTGGGATAGGTGGGCACGTGATAAGTGAAAAAGCAGAGAAACACCCTCACCCGAGAGTCTTTTGCTCTCTTTCTGTCATTCTTACACACAGACACACACACAACCACGGTAAGGAGACCAACTTTTCCTTTCTTTGAGGGACTACTCTTTAGCTGCGCTGCCAGATGAGGTCTGATACCTGCGATTCCACAGTTAATCCTGGTTAGAATTCAAATAGCGGGGAAATTACGGTCTTTCTCTTACTTTCCTTCCCTGCTTCCATTTTCGCTGCGCCGTCTCCCCTCTTTCAATCTCACTCGCTCTCTTTTCTCCGGGGCTGGGCGCAGAAAAAGCCTGACCTCTGCGTTTTCTCCCGTCCTTAAGATTGGTTTTAAATACTCAGCAGATTAAAGCACAGGCATGAAAGCTCACATTAGCCATATATTTAAAAATCCCCCTGGCCGATAATCCATGTATTTGTCAGAATCAAACACAGGGGAATAGAAAAGGGACCAATGACATGATGAGTAGCCTGAGCCAGACGTATTGTGAAGGGGAATTAGAAGGAGAGAGATACATTTAGTAGAATGTGGCCCAAGAAGAAAAGTCCTTCAAGATGATTATTGAAATTCACTGAAGACTGGCTCACGTGAGCGTTTGACAGGACAAAAAGCACTGTTGCAATTTGACGACCTCTGATGGCCTTCACTGTCTTTCTATTTCTCTCTGCAGTGCACACACACACACACATACGCACACGTATTGAGTGACCTGTTATGATGAAGGTCTGATCTAATGTGTATTTCCTGCACCCTGCACGATGCTTAAAGGCAGTTCCTATTCTTGAAATATTAACATTCACTGTTTTTCTATAAAAAAGGCAATTTTTGTAAACCAGAGGAGAATGAATTTTACAGCCAAAATGTGCTCTGTATTTTTATTAATATTCCCAGAAACCTAATATTTGGACATTGTTAAACAGTGACATAAACCTACAGTAAAAATACATTAATTTTTTAAATTATTAAGTTCAATCTTCAATTTCAGACTCACCACCACCGTCTTATCTGATGCAGCCAGACCACAATTTGCAAATATTAATTTAGGCACTGTTTGGATATTACACTTTAAATACAAGCAGAAATAGGATGAATAAATTATTGTGGCATGTATTTGTTTGATGTTCTTGTTTTACAGAAATTTGCAAGAATAGTTTTACCTTATATATATATGTGTGTGTGTGTGTGTGTGTGTGTGTGTGTGTGTGTGTGTGTGTGTGTGTGTGTGTGTGTGTGTGTGTGTTTATATATGTGTGTATACATAATACAGTGAGTAATATTCATAAACAGTTGTTAGCTAAACTACTAATATTAAGCTGCCAAGAGAAGTTAAAGACGAGCAGATGAATAGTCTGGGGAACTTAGATGTGTAGGTCAAAAGAAATGTGAAAGAGCCTTTCACAACCACAGCACATATACACAAACAGACCCAGCAAATGTCAATAACCAGATACATTGAATTGGAGATCAAAACTTATATTTAAAAAGCGTGTTGCATTCAATGGCATAAAACATCCAAGGTTGCAACAAAAAAAAAAGAAAAAGAAAATACAAGACATTAATTTTTATTAATTAATTATTTTTTTATCCGATTCATCTCCAATGAGTGAACTTTATTAAAGAGAGCATTTAATGACACAAGGGGACAAAAAATGCATTCTTGAATGATTGTGACAGGAGAGTGGGCTTGTTTGCAATAAATGAAGGCTATGTATTTTCAATGTCAACAACATCATAGTGATTTAATTAAATGTGGTTTTTTTTGTGCGTTTCCGTTGTCGGTCCTTTGAAGTGTGGGTCAAAGGGCAAGGAGTTCTGCAGCCAGAGTGTGAATGTGCTTGCTTCATTGGCTAGGTGTTGCTTATAATTAGCTTTTTTCACTTAATTCTTTACATTTTTTTTATTATTTCTATCCCCCTTTGGTGATTCATGTCCTTTACATGCTGATAAATTCTGATGTTTTGCATAAAAATGTACAGCTCTCAATCACAAAATTCAGATTTGACTTTCACCTCATTTTCTTTTAATATTTGATGCATGATGAATATTCATTTCTGTTTTATTCCTGTAAAACAAGCATTTTTTTTCTGACACCTTTCAACTTATCCAGTCTAGTTTGTTGTTTTGAGGTTGCCGTATTTGTCATCTTAATAGTGACAACCACCCTAATGTGGCAGAGCTCGCTGGGCTAAATCTTCAATACAGTATAGAAAAGCCACACACCACATCTTCAGAAACACACGCGCACATCAAAAAGGTTGCCCAAGAAAGCCAGTTCTATCCTATCCTTTCTCTCCATCTCTCTATAGCCTCTTTCTCTCTCTCTCGCTCTCATTTCTTAAACCAGTCGCTGACAGCACACAATGCAGAGGTAAAAATCATAGAGGCTTCCACATCTTTCCGAGTGTGTGTGCATGTGTGTGTGTGTGTGTGCGTGCGTGCGATGCTTTCAGAGACAAAGACCCCTGCTGTAGGGAGTCCTGTGGGAAAGGCGTGCGGCCGGAAGATGTGAGCGCACTGGCGAGTGATAATGTCAGCTAGAGAGATACGGCGTGTCATTTTACACAACCACACATCAAAAAAGACAGTGGGGGGAGAGAGAGGAGAAGACAGCATGTCATTTGTTTGCTTTGATACAAGATCGCACCGAGGGAGGGAATGGAAGGCTCTGCAAATGCGTGTCTGTGTGTGTGCGCGTCTTTTTTGACAGTGTGTTTGTATGTCCAGCACGTGAGCAGATGAAGGGATAATATTTCAGGGGTATTTACTAAATGTCTTGTATTGAGTTACACTTAAATAGACACACATGAAGACTGGCACAGTCCGGTTAGGCATTTCTTCTGTACGCAGCATCGTGAAGGCCCCAGTCGAACACCCTGACACTCTGAAGATTTGTGTTTAGATTGACATTTTCCTCTACTTTTAGCCAGTATCAAGGGATTGCTTTGACCTGTGAGGATTATAAATTGATGTTATTCACTCAATCTAACATAAAGTTGTCTTAATACATTGCTCGGTACATAAAAGTGACATTTTGCTGCCACAGATCAACTGTTGTAAAACCAGCATGTATACAAAATGCATACCTGTGGTCAGTGAGGATTTGTGTGTCTGAGGGAATGACACTCCGCTAGTGTACTGGAGTAAAATACTCTATTACAGATACACACCCTGCACTTGAAATGTGTCAAAGTAAAGGCACTCATAATACAGTAAAATGGCACTGATGTACTATTAAATATAATGTTACATTATTAATTGCTGATTAATGTGCAATTCTCATTTGAATCTAGCTGCCAGGGGCAACCAGTAACTACAGCTGTAATACAGATTTATTGGAGAAAAGAAGTGGAGTTCCTTTTAAACTGAAATGGGGTAAAACTGTAAAGGGCTATAAAAATGTAAAAGCTTTGAGAAGTTTTACAACAGTATCAAGAACACTTCTGTTTAATTCAGTTCAAATGTATTTATGCAGGACCAAATCACAACAGCAGTCACCTCAAGGCGCTTTATGTTGGAAGATAAAGACCTTATAATAATACAGAGAAAACCCCAACAATCAAACAATTCCCTTTGAGCAAGCACTTGGCGACAGCGGGAAGGAAAAACTCCCCTTTAACAGGAAGAAAGCTCCAGCAGGACCAGGCTCAGGGAGGGGCGGCCATCTGACATGAGCAGGTGTGGGGTGATGTTTGACTGTGACACCTGCACCTTAACACAGCTTCATCCCCATATTGGTATTAAAGGTGAGGTAGGAATACGTGCCTATATGAGTGCTTACTCATGTGTGAAAATATCCACACAGAGATGCGGTGGCATTATAGTGCAGACGTACACTGCTGCACATTTTCAGGCTGTGGGGCCATCTGATCTTACGCTTCAAACTTGAACTTTAAATGTGTTTGAGAAAAGAAAATGTATAAACTGTTATAAAATCAAAATGAATCCTGGTGCTTAATAGTCAAAATGCCAAGATTTTAACTTTCCCTAAGAAAGTTCAAATAAATGATAATTAAAATCCTTCTCCATCTTTGATTCAGCAGCTACTTGGACGGTTAATCCTTCACCCTTGAAAGACAATTCTTTTTCTTAAAGTGTGTATTTTTTATGCTGAAAACTTTGCTTCAAAGAAAACGATGTTTTTGCTGGTTGAGGGCATGGGCTTTCTCGGACGTATTCTTTAGCTCTTTTCGCGGACAGCCTCAGTTTTTCTTGTGTTTTTTTGTCGGTGTGAGTTTGTACCTGTCGGATTTCCACACCAGCTTGGCGGGAACTCATTCCCTTGAATCGACTGCTCAGCCGCAAGTGCTTTAAAGTAAAGTGAGTCCTTGAGTTTCAGTCTCTCTGGCCATCTCTGCGTTTTGGAAGAAGTGTGCGAGTGTGTGTTAAAGCAGCTTGTTAACACGTACGCCACTGCCTTGGCCGAGCCTCCCTAATTATTCCCTTCCAACGAAGGGCCGAGACAAGGAGAGAGTGGTGATAAACACATTTTCTTAGCACGTCTTTCCCCTTTCCGTTTGCTTCACTAAGTGTGCGCCTGGGTGTGGGTGTGTGTGTGTGTCTGGTTGTGTGATGCGGAGCAGCTGTGACAGTAAACAAGTTAATGAGTGGCTAATAGAAAGCAGGTGGTGATTGGTTGTGATCCTCCCAGCAATCAGTGTATATTCAGAGATTTATACAGATGCCACTGTCTGCACCAAGGTCACATAGGCACAATCACCCTGTCTCCACAGTTTCTGTACTAGAACAGATGAAGAGATGCTCTGTAAAGATTCACCCAGTCATTTATTATTCTTGTATTCCCAGCTGTGAGATAGCATTGGTGCATTTGATCAACTGTCTGCTGTTGTCTTTGCATAACCACAGAGGCGGCGTGTGTGTTAGTGTGTGTATGTGTGTGTGTGTGCATGCTGCCTCCCTACTTTGTCTTTATTTGTAAACATGCACACTCACATGTGTAGGAAAGTGGGTGTATGCACATATGAGCGTGTTTGCGAATGTTTGGATAATTTGCTCTCTGTGCACTGCGTTCCCTCTCTGTTTATTTGTATACGCCTGTTTGTTTGAGGCGCCTCTCCGGGTTCGACTTTCAAGACATTGTGGGGGATTTTGTAGGAGTTGTTTGTAAACATCAACAGCAGTAAGTTTTATTTTATTGTAGCTTTATTTTATGACATTATTCCCAGATGGCTGACTAAAGCCTGCAGTTTAGTTTTTTTGCTAATGCGTCTACCACACATCCTGCAGTCCTTTAACTCGTCCTCGCCACCACGCAGATGTTTTCTTTTTCTTTTAGATGCAAACAACTCGGTCTTTCCTCTTTTTTTCTCTCTCCTCCTCTTACAGTATACACCCAGGACCAGAATCCCCTCCTCTTTTCTATAAATCCCAAATCCTGCGTTGAATGGATCAGGACTTATTCAAGTTGGAGGCAGGAGCTTTTTTTTCCTCATTTTTACCAGCTCTGTGACACTGTGGGTGAGCGCTCCCATATTTCTCTTTAATTAAGCCAGGGAAAACCTTGTAGTACAGCCAACCCAGCTCATGTAGCCACTTATGTTTTAATTTAATTACCTGTCCACTTTGATAATTATTCCCCCTGATTAACAGGGAGAGAAGGGTTCCTAAATGGGATGGAAGATGGGTTAGAGGTCCAAACATCGTTTTCCTCCTTTCACCAAGAACAAGAATGAGGGTACTGAATTTAGATGTCCAGGTCAGCTTGGACTGGCTCGACTTTATTCAGGCGGTGCAGAGCACCGAGTCCATCTCATTTCCCTGTTTTATATTTAATCACGCGATTTTATGCAGCTATAACCCCAAAACAGACAACAACACACAACTCATCATTCTGCAGGCAGGCGGGGGTGATTGAAATCTTTAGTCAAAATGTCAGCGGTTACACAACAACAAGCACAAGAATGATTCAGCCTCTTTGCTCTCTGCTGTGCTTCGCACATAGTTTTCAGATGCAGGATGCAGGTTGATATTAACTAAGCATGTGCACCCCTGCTGGGATTGGGTTAGAAACTTTCTTTAAGAGCGCTTGTGTGGGTTTTTCCAGATCCAACTTTAAAAAAAAAAAATGAAAAAAGGTGCACCTTCCTAATCACATCCACTTAGAAAAGCATCACTCATCACCATCCAGTCGCTCACATTAGCGCCCGTCAATTCTCGGGAGATTTATTTCAGACATATGACAAAGTGTTCCTGGCAAAATCCGTCAGGCTCAGAGGAGTAAGTAAAGGAATATATGGGTGCTCATATACACTGTCACACGCAAACACACACCCAAACATTTGCACGCCGCCACACACACATGTGGAGACACACATATTTTTAGTGCTATTGATCGTGTTAATGAATGTGTTGTGATTTACTGCAGTGGTGGCCGATTGTTAGGTGGTGCCGTGATGGACTGCCATCATTTTCCAAAGGTAAAAGCATAGATAGAGGAAAGGCAGGAGGGCAGAATCCCATTTAATGGCCAAAGCAAAATTATTCCTTGATCTTTCTTTGAGTTATAGCTTCGTTTTTTCCTCCACCTCCCTCCCCCACCTTTTTTTTTCTCCAGCGACAGGTATGATGTAATTTCCAAATTTCATCAGAGACAGTAATCTCAACACTGATTATTCTGTCAATTAGTAAATGAATGTGGTGGCAAGGGGGGGGGAAGCTGGTAATAACTCTGCAAAAAGGAGTTGTCAAGCTTCCAAAATACATAAAGGACACAGTGAGGTAGGCAGACAGTAAAATTTATCTAATCACAATATAACTGTCTATTCTGAAGGGAAGTGCATAACAAGAGTGAACCTACTAAAACGGATTTTATACCTGTTTTTATTTTAGGAATACAGCATTTTTTATTATTATTTTTTTAGGATGGCATAAATCTTTCTGACATAAATCCATATAGGATATTATTCGTCATAAAAACCTCTTTTTTAATGAAATTACATTCACAAAAGTCAAGAGGAACAAGCATCTAAGAGACAATAAAGAAGCTATATGGAGAATTTTGCCATTTTTTTAAGTTTGCAAGGTTTTTTTAATTCTTTTTACGATTTACTTTTTTTATTTACAGATACATTTGTAACTCTGCTATGCAAACACGTAGAGAAAGCGAGCATTTCATGGCAGATTTGTCCTGTTTTAAACGATCGTTCTTTGTTACTGTGGGGTTTTTTTTTTGGAGCTCAAACTTTGCGCAGGCTAACATCTGTTCCTCTCTGCCGCCACAATAGCGCAACTCAACCAGGATGCAAAAGCGAGGTCAAAAGATCAGTGCCTTCCCCTCATCCGTGCGCATGCACGCCCACACACGCGCGCACACTTCTCCGGGGAGCGACGGAGAGATGCCTCTCACTGGCTGCTGTTTTATTATGCGCCGGGGCTTTGCATGGATAGGACGAAAACGCGCACCTGCTTTAGAGGCATTACGGTAGCACAGCAAACTGTCCTCCCGCAACACACACTCCGCACTCGTACACACACTCGTACACACATACAGCTCCAGTGATTCAACCCTGATTTCCAGCGAACGAGCAAGCAACAGACGGGATGGCAAAAAAGTGAAGACCGTTGGAGAGGTTATACGCGCTGAGTGAGCCTGCTGAGGAGAGAGCTGGGGCTTGGGGGGAGAGGAGAAAAAAGCGGAGGCAACTAAACAACAAACAGAAACGAGAAGCTGCGTTGTTTCTCCGCGGCAACTTGCGCTCAGTGCCAGAGTTTTAGCGGCAGTATTGTTCTGACTTCACTCCAGAGGGGCCACTCCGAGGAGAGAGGACGCACACAAAAGGGGAAAGGAAAGGACTAACGAGCACGTTTTTTTTTTTTTTTTTTTGGTCGTTTAAAGTAATGGTCCTGCCGTCTTAGATCCTAGATTTCTCTGTCTCTCTCTGCTCTCTGTTTCTTTCCATTTTTATTTTTATTTTTTTTTTAATTTTACGTCCCGTCGGTTTGTGTCCCCCCCCTTTTGTCGCCGCGAGAGAGTGGACGCGCCGGGGTTTGAGGAGCAGAAGCGGGGCTGCCCACATGGTCCAACCACTGGCGTGAAAGTTGACTTCTTCAGAAACCAAGAGAACAGGTTGATGCATTATCTACACGTTTCCCCTTCTTCTTATCTTCCTCACTTTCCCCCTCACTCTGTGCTCCCATTGAAACTCTCCGACACACACGCTGCTAGACGCTTTTAAAGCGACGCACTTCAACTTTTCATGGCACGTTGTGAAACTCCTCCAGGTCTGCCTAATAATGTGATAGAGTATTAAAGTAGGTACGATCCAGCGGCCACACTAGGGAGGTTTTTGTTTTTCTCCTTTTCTTTCTCCCTCCTCTGGACTTTTTCTGTTTCATTCTAACTCTGACTTTTTCCTGGCATGAAACTTTTTTATTTTTATTTTCATACTTTCTGTTCTAAAAAGAAAACCTATTTAAAGCAGCTGTTTTCGTCCTTTCAGTTTTCTCAGTAGAAGGAAAAATCGAAGTTTCTTTCTACCTCATCACTAGTTTCACGCCAACTTATAGCCACAGAGTTCAAATCCAGCCTCCTTTTAATCGTCGTTTATTTAACTGGATATTACGGTGTAGTTTGTAAATTCACTAGAGCCTACTTTGGATGACTCGGACGGATACCATTTTTTGCGTAATGTGTCATTGTCCGAGGTTTTCGCTTATGAGACCAGAGAAAGGGGGAAAAAAAGTTTATTTCTCGCAGGTTTAGGACGAGCTAAGATTTCGGGAGTGGACTCAAACGTAGGGAATAAACTTGTTGATATCGCTCGTTATATTTGATCATACGCGTGGACGTGGCTTATGTGGTGGTAATTTTACACGAACGGTCACAGGCAGCCGTGTGAGAACCACTTGCTTTGCCATCGCTTCATACCTGTCTACCTCACAGCTGGGTTTAGTGTCTTTTATTATTGAACTTTAGTTTCCTACAATTAAACATTAACGTTTAAAAATAAAAAAGAAAGGCAGTGAAACTTTTTACTTAAGACAAAAAATCCCAGAACAAAAGAAGCAAAAGAACAAACAACTTTCTTGTTGACACGTTTAGAAGGTCTGATTACATTAGTGCCTTTAGGATTTAGGACTTTTCTCTGACCACTGAGGTTTGAGGTGTCCGTTGTGGTTTCCTTATTTGAGCTGAATGAAATATCCTAAATGATATCCTAAATAATAGCAGCTCTGTTAGTTAGAGAGGGACGTTTTACCAGCTGAACGTGGAGGAAAACTTCTCCCTGCGTTGTAAAACTTCCAGTTCCAGTTTCAACGTGAATTTTTGAACGCTTTATATACATAAGCAGGATTATGGACAGTGATTTTACGTACATTATAACCCTGACGCGTTTTAGGGTTTTTTTCAGAATCTGTAATTTAGAGTGATTTAATCAAAAAGAATGCACGTTATTTACTTTCTAGAATATAATATAATAAATCTACTGACATAGAAGATATTATATATTTTTTTAAAGAAATTGAGCAGAACCTCTGTGTGACACATGTTTTTCCCTTCTTCTCGCGCTCATAAACCGACTAAAAGTAGGCCTGCACCACAAAGGAAAATATTTCTTTTTTCTTCCCGCGAACTATTTACTGCGACTTGTTTTAAAAATAAGAAAAGAAGTATTCTGTAGAGATAAACACGTGAGATAAACACGTTTAATGTGGATTTTCTTGTGTGCACGGCGTGTAGCACAAAAGCAACTTTGGGGCCGTTGAAGCAAAGTTGCTGATCTTTTTGTCTTTTGAGGGTTTTTGATTTTCTTCACTTTTCGTGAAATAAAATTGCCGTTATCAAATATGGGATATCAGGCTGGACACACAGAGACTCGCGATTGAAACCTTTAGATCAAGAAAAAAAAGAGGGAGAAATGAAATGACAATTCGTTGCTGTTAGTTGTCTGTCACCGAGAGAAAAGCGTACAGGCCGTGTGGGTGCTCACCCTGACACGGGCATTATTGCCCCGTGATTGATGGGCGCCGGGGCATTTGGCATAATTAATTTTATTTACTGTGTCCTCTCTCTCTCTTTCTCTCCCTCTCTCTCCCTCTATCTCGCTCGCTCTCTCCTGTTGTGCCCCCCCACCCTCCCACCCTCCTCTGTGGTGGCATTTCCGCGACGTGATGACATACTTTTAATTGCACTTTAATAGAAGATCCAGCGGGAATGAAAAAGCTCTTAATCACGTTTTATGACCTTGTCACAGTTCTGGTGTCAGACAGGAAAGCAGGTATTTTGTGGTGGCTCACAGCCCGTGCTGTAAAGTGTATACCGATTTTCTTTCTTTCGTTTTTTTTTTTTTTTTTAAAGATTATTTCATCTTCATCTATCACGCCACAAGCTGTGGAAAACGCACCTTAAAATAGTTAATGCACAGTGGCCTTCATGCAGATACAAACCCTGTTGCTGTTCATTTTAACCATCTATCCTGGAAGGGAATTTAAACTGTGTGTGTTGATTGGTAAATGTAGTAGAAGAGGCTGACTGCATGTTTTATAAGATGTTTTATAAGCATATTTTTTAAAATCCTGAATAACTGGACCAAACCACGCTGGCAGTAACTCAGTACCATCAGATAAACCTTTTTTTACAGGCTTAACCATTTTGCCAAATATGGTAAAATGTTTCCTAAAATTATGGAAAATGTAAATCTTATATTTGTGAAGGTTATTAATATTTTTAAATTAAGTATTTCACAAGTGCCTGATCTTTCAGCTGCTTAAGTTCTTTTTGTTGCAGTAAAAGCACAGCAGCTGTGTTGACTCAGTTTAAGAATGATCTTTGGAGTTGGAGCTATGACTTCTCAGCACCCATGCCAGGTTGCTACACAGTTTTAGCTGTTTTTAAGTTTCTGTTTAAAGTGACTGCGTTTCGAGGAAGAAGCCTCATGGAGCTCAGGTAGAAGTGTGAAACACTGCTGAAGAATAGAGAAGAGGATTGTTTTTATTCCTTCTTTAAAAAAAAACCATTTGCCTACCATATAAAGCCTGAAAAAAAAATCAGTGTAAAGTTATCATTTCCGTGTAATGCTTATCATTGATAGGCTATCACATTAGTGACAGGCTTTTCATGAAAACACAATAAGAGACAGTGAAACAAAAGAGTGTTTGAGAGGCAGAAGTAGTTATTTAGTGGGTTTTTTTGTTGTAAAAAGAGTGTACGTGTGCAGGAAGCCAGAGGTGTCAAAGGCAGATTGACTCTCTGCTCTTTGTCGGCTATTGTTTGCCTGTGTCTGTGTGTTTGCTTGAGCATTGCCACCTTTTTTTCATCTGACTTGCATCAACACTTTTTCCCGTCTTTGGTGGGTTTTTTTCCTTCTTTTTTCTCTCCTCCCTCCCAGCAGCTGTGTCTTTTCCATGTCCTGTTTTGCTTCGGTGTTTGTCCACTGCCACTCACGTACTGCTGATTTTTAATCGCTTTCAGACGCACAGTTGTCTCTGTTATGCTTTCTGACACCTTTCTTAAATGATGATATTTTTTTTTCAGCTTGGTCCCAAGTATGTGATCGTGTGCCGGGTGTGACTGGAAGAGTCATGTACGAGACCGTCTAGAGACGGGCAGTAATGGCTTTGAATCTCGTGCGCTTTAAAACCCCTTCAGCAGGATTAAAAGCCACCAACATGATTGTGTTAGTCCATAAACTCGCTCAGAGAGTCCTTACCTCCAACATGAGCGCATGGGAATGTATGTGTGAAAAGAGTGTATATATCAGAGTGCGGGAGTGTGTGTATACGAGAGTGCTTTTTTCTCAATTCACCTGTCCTGCTCGAGTGAAAATGGACATTATTTCAAGTTTTAAATGTCCTGTGCGTCGGTAGCATTGATGGCTCGCCTGTCCGTCTCTTCATCTCTCGTGCTCTCTTCATTAAAACCCTCCTGCTATCCCAAACCCACAAGTCTGAGTGGGCTTTTGGCTCCAAAGTGATGTTGAAGAGCACCCGTATACGACACTGCTATACATGTAGGGTTTGACCTGTGATAGATATTCACAGATTTACTTCTATTGCAGCACTTAGTGCTTTACCTGCTTAAAAAAAAGCTGAAATGGTTAAATTTTCGATATCCTTTATTTGAGAAAAGCAAAAAAAAAAAAAAAAAGATAGCACAAAAAGGAAGAAAACCCGTGCTGGGAGAGAGAGCCTGTTTTTAGATGGGCTTATTCCAAGTGTTGGTCCTGAAGCTGACATTATTGCAGGGCTGCATGCATTTGAGGTGAACATGCGTCGGGCTTTAAGCGCGGAAAAGACAAGGATATGGGATATTCTGCTGATTGTAGCAATTCTGTAAATGTTTGTTAAAATTTCAATTTGAATTAGGTGTATCAGAGATTTTCATAGAATTGTTTTTTCCCCCTTTTGATATTTTTCAGTGATTTAAAAAGAAATAAAGTGTAATTACAATTTGGCATTACAGTATAAATTATTTTACATTGTTAAAAAAATTCTTGAAATTTTATGAACAAATGTGTGTGTTGGGTGTATGTGTTATTGTATGTGGACAGCTCAGAAGGTGGGTTAATGTTCTGGTTGTGAATTAAAGTGGGTGAGTGCACAGTGAAACTGCCGGCACATTGCTTTAGACTGAGGCCTGATTATACATGTGGTTCTAATTGAACCTGTTATTTAGCAGAAGTTAAGGGCTGAATACTTTCTATGAAAGCGTGAACATCTGTGTGTGTGTGTGTGTGTGTGTGTGTGTGTGTGTGTGTGTGTGTGTGTGTGTGTGTGTGTGTGTGTGTGTGTGTGTGTGTGTTTTGGGGGGGGGTTTGACGGGTCAGAAGATGGTGTTGTACAGTGAAGTTTTAGGAAAAGTAAAAAGAAAAGAAGGAAGATGCTTTAGTAAGTTGAGCATCTGTGCAAGAGAGATGATGTTGTTTGCTTGCTTTTTCCTTTGCCTTTTGTGGCTTTTGAAAGAGCTGTCACTGCTTATGTGGTGACAGCCGACCCGGATTCCTCTCTAAAATTTAGGCGCTCTTTTCCCCGCGGTGAATGATAAGGTAATCATTTTGTCTGACACGGTGGTTTAGCCTGTGGTCATTAACATGTCAGTGCATTTACGATGAGACGTTTCATACGTTTTTCTATTTGTGTTTGGGATGACTAGGATGCAGGCTGGCTCCGGAGATGTTCCTAAAGCTCCACAGAGCGCCGGCCCATTAACAGCTGATTGATGTGGGAAGGAGTGACCCGAAATCTCAGAGAGGAAGCGACTGTTTCCTATGGGCGGGGAGTGAGGGTGGTGGGGTGTGGAGAGAGAGATAGAAAATATGAGAGAAAGCCTGTGCGAAGTGAAGGAAACAGCGGCGCGAGGGTTATAGGCATGGGTTATTATAGCTGAGGAAGCATTAGATCAGCCTCTCCAGAGTGCGCTTGGCACCTGAGGCCATGTGGAGCAGAGAGTTGGAGCTGAAGGAAAGGGCCGTGGCTGTGGAGCTCGGAGGACTGAAAGCAGATCGTGAAGTAAGGCAGTTGTGGCGCTCTCAGGTTTGATTTCAGAGACAGAGAGAGGGAGGATCTCAGAAGATCGTGGGGTCAGTGGCACTGATCAGGTGGAGCACTTGAGATGGTCAGTGTAAGCAGAAAAAAATTACCCTCAGAGAACGCTATTGTGTTCATGCGGAGCATCTTCATAAAGAGAAAAAAAAATCAGTGGTTGCGTCCCCCGCTAACTCTGCATTGCTTCTGACAGCTGTATTTGTGTTATGGATTTTCCTTCACTCTATCCCGTCTCCCTTTTCCTTTTCCCCTGCCTCCCTCTCTCAGTAGTCGGCTCCCCTCCTCTCCATCGCCTCCACCCTATGACCTTTTGTAAGCACTTCATCAGAGAGCCGTTGGTGTTTTCTAAAGCACTGCGACAAACTGACAGGGCAGCCGTCAATCGAGCGGGTAACCGAGGGAGCGGAGCAGTGGAAAGCTTCACTCAGAGCAACAATGTGACTAAACTTTCTGCAGCACTGCTTTAATGTGTATTGAAAGGATGGCTGTGAAGGGTAGGTGACAGCTGTGAAGCACAAGACTCAGGATCATATAGATGCACGCACACACATTTTTGCACATTTCATAAACGCTCTGACTGTAGAGAAGCATTAAACAGCACTCGAGTGCTCGTTTGTCCGTGGTGCTGTGGCGGTATAATCTGCCAAGCGGATGAGTGAACGCTCTGCTGAAACGCTGAGATTCACACCAGAGTAGCGCGCAGTCCATAAAGTATTACCTATATAAAAAAAAAAGCTCCTAAAATCTTTGCTTATTAGTTATTTTCAACATTATAATTTCTTTTTTTTCACATCTAGAGCTAATGTAATGCATTTTAGCTTTTTTTTTTTATTAGCTTTTGTGGTTTGCATCAGATTCTTTGAATTACCTCAACAATAACGACTGTGGATTAACACACGATGATAGGAAATAAGCACTGCAGCAGTTTTCCCTTGTCCCTGTTGCTTTCCATCCTGGTCCAGGGAGGTAATAACCATTCAAACGCGTCTCATTATATTTCAAATCCGTAAAGTATCGGGATGTTGGCTAACCCAGGCGAAAGTAAGGCTGGATCGCTGGCATGCACTCCTCTTTTATGGTATTAGTATTTGTGGTATTAGTTCCGGGGGACATGGGATGCCTACTTAAGCTATTAGCATGTGAGGCGCCGTGGGATGATCCATCCCCTGACAGGACGAGCTGTTAACCAGTGTTAAACCAAATCACAATAGGCTGCCTGGGTTGACGGATTGACAGCGCCTCTCACCACTTGACTGGGCCGCCCCTTCCTTCCCTTTTCTAAACTTCACACACAGATTTGATTTTACTTCCTTAAAACCTCTGAAAGAGCGTTAAAAAAAATGTAAAAAAGGAAAAAAATGACTATTTGGCCAACAAATGCCAACTCTCTCTTAACTTCTCGTTTCACTCTGCTTACTTTTTGCTTTGGTCTGAAGGTGAAGAAGACTATGCAGGCTTTGCACAGTGGGGTGCGGACTCTGGCTTTTGTGGTGGGCTTTCAGATAGTGAGAGGCAGAGGAGGGGATGACAGCTACTGCTAGAGGTTCGCTACATGGGGGATTGCTTATAGATGCAAAGGACACAGTTGTGGTCCGCATGTGCGTACCCTTATTTTCTCTGCGTGTAAGCGTGCACATCCAACTGCAATTAACTGTCAGTCAGTGGGTGACCCTCCACCCCGTTCTCTCTCCCCTTCTCTCGCTCTCTCCCAGAATTCATCAAGTTTCGGGCTTTGTTTTTCAGACAGCTCGCGGAAAGCAAAGCAAACAGGTCGTTTCTTTTCCGATGTGTGTTTTTTCAAAACGTGTTTAACCGATAATGATGCTACCTCTCGTTATTTTTATAAGCTGTTTCATCTGCACTTAAGACCGATTTAAAATTAAGGAAAAAAACAAAAAAAACTTTTCCGGGCAGATTGCGCGAGCTGTGTGCTTGAGTAGCTTCTGGTGCTTCACTAGTGGCCGTTTTTTTTTTTTTTTTTTCTTCCACCCTTTGGCTGCTTGCTGAGCATTGAAACTCTGCTAGTGCGCATACACATGCAAGCCTGTGTGTGGTGGGCATTGTTGACCGAGAGACATCTGCCACTAGATTATTCCCAGCTGTTATCTGAATAATTGTGTAATCCCCCCACCTCCGCCGCCACCCCCACCCATCCTCGCTGCCTCCGTATTTTACTCCCTCCTTCGATCCCCTGGCTCACTCCTCCTTCTTCTCCTTCTTTGCTCCCTTCTTGCCCCCACATCTCATCTTCCTCAGACTGATGAGACGGAGAGTGATGAGTCTCTTTTCTGGGTGTCACACTGGGCCTTCTCAGGAGTGTTTATGAATGTGTGAGTTTGAGTGTGTGCACATGTGTGTGTGTGTGTGTGTGTGTGTGTGTGTGTGTGTGTGTGTGTGTGTGTGTGTGTGTGTGTGTGTGTCTGTGGCTCCTGGTCACCGGTCATTGTCTGACATTTGTAGGAGGATTTGAGCACACCCCACACATGCACACTCACCTCCCTCCACCTCTCCTTCCCTCCTCCCCGTAGCTCTCGGGGAAATAAAAGTAGCCTAATCCTGCCAGATCAAGGCTGCTGTCCACCACAGCTTTACCAGCCTGTGAATTAGAGCCCGCTCTCATGTTCCTGAGGAGAGGGAACGAAGAGCATGTAGGTGGGTGTGTTTGCGTTGTGAGCCGCTGGCCTGTGAAGCAGCGTTAACTGTCTGGAGGGGGGGAGGAAGACAGCAAAGAGCGATGAGAAAAAAACAAGGCGAAAACACAAGTGGAAAAGCAGGAAACGTGATATTGGTTGGAAGAAGTTGGGTCTTTTTGTTTTAACAAAATGCACCTACACTTTAAAAAAAAATGCATTTACATGTGCCGTAGTTTTTTTCTTCTTCAAGTTCAGTACATCGACTTCAGATTTAAAATGAAAAACAGAGAGAAGCTTTAGTTTAGGCTTTAAAAAATTAATTAAAATCATATTTTCCTGGATTAAAAGAAGAATACATCATTCGAATACACTTCTGTCACATTCTCACTGTTTCGCTGTATCTACAAAGGGACAACACAATGTTTAAACACAGACACTTTTTCCGCCTTCACAGACAGTTTCGGTTGACTTTTAATGAGACACACGTGTGTCTCTCATTAAAAAAAAGAAGAACATTTAATCAGGTCTTTTTAAAAAATATAGAGAGATTGCAGTAAACAGTCAATTTCTTCTGCTCTGCTTTTGTGTGTGTGTGTGTGTGTGTGTGTTTTTTTTTTTTTAAACAGGCTGTTATACAAATCTATCAGGTTTGCTTCACTCAGAAGGGCACTCACGTATACTCAGCATGCGTGCCTGCATTTGCTAGGGCTGCCTTCTCTTCGGGTCCATGGTTGGTCGAAAAGTGTTCTTTTCCCTGTTGGAGCTCCAATAGTCGCTCAGTGTGAAGGACTCAACACTTGCTGTCTCTCTTCTCTCCTTCTTGCCTCTTATTGTGTTGCACTTTCTCCTGTTCATGTGGGTTTTTTTAATTTTTTTTATTTAAATCTCCCACCCTCCTCATCCACACTCTCCCTCTCCGGTCCTCTCCTCCTCTCCTTGTCAAGCCCGGTGTCTAATTATCACAGCTCTGTGTTCCCTCAGCCTCTTCATTACATCCAAGATGTCATCACAGTTTAACTCCAACATTTGCTACCTCTGCTCGGGCCCCTTTTCAATAGCTATAATTTATTCCAGATTACTGAAATGACAAGCGTGCGAGTGAGAATTTTTCAAAATGACTAAAATGCTTTTACAAGAAATTTAAAACATTACAGAAACAGCTATAATAACTCTTTTTTTTTTTTACATCTATTTTTTTAAAAGAAACATTTTATGGAAGTTTATGCAAGAAAGGCAGGCAACTATTACTTTATATTTTTAAGAAAACAGCGCACATCATTTTTAGCTGCAAATCTATTCAACTGTGCTTCTATTCTTTGGATGGATTACGTCGGTTTGTTGAAATACATCTGAAAATTTTATTCAGTCCATTTTGGGATTGTTAAAAAATATTGTAGTGTTTTGTCAGCCCACCTACTTGTCCCTGGACAAAAGGTTGTCCCTCGCACTGTAAAAATACACAGACCTTAGACATGATTCTCTGACAAAAACAACATAGAGGGGAAAAAAATAGATTTCCGCTTTGTGTTTTGCCTTTATTATTCCCAGAATGATGTGTTTTTTTATTAAGAACCGGAGTGAACACTAGAATATTTTTTTTTCATCCAAGATTAAGAGCTTGAATAGTAGCCGTAGGATTGTGAGATAAGCAGATGCCACAAGGCCGATTTTTCCCGCTGAAGGTCAGTGCTGCCGTATGCAACCTGTAGCCCTAATCGGTAACTTCTGCTGCTGCAGGTTTCCATTGTCTAAAGGTCAGTCAGGAACAGCGCATTAGCCTCGGAAAGTAGTTAGCATAAACGAGGGAGGGGACTGAGGGAGGAACGAAGGACTAAAGTACAAAAACGAGGACAGGAGGGAGGGTGAGTGGCAATGAAACCCTGGCATGCTTTGTGGTGTCAGGCAGGCGTACGGCTTCTGGGGGCTTTGTGAAAAGTTTGCCTGCGAAACTTTGCTGAAGGCTGGGTTTGGTTTGAGCAGCTCCCCCAGGGGTTCGCTCAGAGAGAGAGAGAGAGAGGGTGGAGGTGGAAGAGGAGGAGGAGGAGGAGGAGGTGGGAAGGGATGCGAAAATGCAAAGACAAGGAGAGGGGAGCAGAGCACAGAGAGCGGGCATGCCATCACAGTTGTCCGTTGTTATGGGGCACAGGCCCTTAGTCGCTGATCTAAGAAACACAACCACTGACTCACGCCCCCTCCTAATCCCTCCCCATTTTTTCCTCTTTCCTTTTCACCCTCCCCTCTCTTTCCTTATATTCTCTTTCTTCCTACTCCGCCTGACTTCCATCTATCTTTTCCCTTATTTTTGTCTTATTTACTCTGTTTTTTGACAGATCTGCACTGTGGATTGGGCACTGGTTATTAACATACACTCTGATTTATTAGAGCACTGGCTGGGACTATTTACTGGTAATGAGGATAGGGTTCCTGTGCTGTTAGTAACTTGTTTGACCTCCAGTCGCGGGGTCAAGTTCATCCCGAGGAGGGGCAGATCTCTAGTTTCTCAGCCCAATCACGTGACTGCACCATCAGGGGGTGTCGAGGTGTGTGTGTGTGTGTGTTGAGGGGGAACATAGTGGGAGGAGGTCCTCTTCATCCCAAATTTGAATTTTTCATCCCCTTCTCTTCCCTCTCCTTCCTCTCCTTTGTCCCCTCTCTTCCCACAGGGTTAATTGAAGGGGAAATTGATAGTTCTGTGCGGTAATTGTGGCTTTGAGAATTCTGCGTCTCCCACAGAGAAAGATGAGGGCAGCTGTACCAAAGACAGTGTAATGTGTTGTAACAGGGGAAAAAAGAGAGAAAAATATGGTCAGAGAGGCAGATGGAAAAAAGAAGAGGAAGAAAAAAGAACACCCACATCTCTACCATTTCCCCCCTGGGTGGGGGTTTGATTGGTTGATGAGGGAGCTGGTTGATTGGCTGATTGGCTGATGAACTGAGTTTTTTTGTTTTTTTTTTGGCGCAACTTTACTTGCCAGGCTCTAATAATCATTCAATTCATCATCCAATCAGAGAGACTCACCATACTGCTCCGTATCCTCACTGATTCTCCTTTTAATTCTCCTTTTGACCACCCCTCACCCCCTCCACCCCTCCACCCTTCTCCAACCCTCCCATACCTCCCCAAGGAGTCTGGGATGGACAGATGAGAGGAGCCCGCTGTATCTGTTCCGTTCTGCTCTGCTGCTTTCTGAAGTAGAGAGAGACAAACTTATATTCCACCGATGCCAGCCCTGAATGGACTCTCTCTCCTCTCTCGCTCTCTCCTTCAAGAGGGGCTTTTCTTTCCCAGGGGCAGAGCTTCATAATTAGTCTTCTTCTGGAAATAGAAAACTAGTTTTCTGAAGTGACGTCAACCGCCGATGTGTATTTTTTAAGCTGCACATCTGAATTAAAAAAAAAAACTGAAGTGAAATCTGTTCTAGGTATCACTAAATCATTTTTTTTACTACCATTCACTTTGTAGCATTTTCTTCTTCTTCTTTTTTTTTTTATCTGTCTTACAAAAATGTCAAAACTGACACTTGGATTTCTCAAATTTATTGACTTAAAGCGAGCATGGTTGGATAGAGGTTTTCTTTTTTTCTCCTTTAGGAAAAGCAGGTGTTGTTTTAGCTCCTGCCTTAGTTGTTTAGTCTCAGCTCAGGCCACCTCAAGGCTGTCACCCAGGCAACATTTCATTGTTGTCTTTACACTATTTAATTTTCATCAGTGTGCACTAAAAATCTGTCAGTGTATTCATTTCTCTCTTTGACTTTATCTCTGCTATTGATTTAGATTTTTCTGCCCTGTTTTTCTCACCTCTTTTTTTTTTCTCTATCCCCCGCTCCTCACCCGCCTTCAGCATCCACACCCACCCGCCCGCTCCCCTCTGTCTCTCCCCGGCACTCTCCTTTTCTCTTCCCCTCCCCTTTTCCTTTCGCTTTCTCTGTCCGTTAATGAGAATGTGTTAACGAGAAAGAAAGATCTATTGGGTATAGCACAATTTATCAGAAAGGCAGAGGTTTGGTAGGGGAAAAAAAAAAGGCGGCGGGCCCTTCAAAGAAGTCCTATTCTTGTGGTTGTGAATGTTTGATGAGACAGTGAAAAGTTCCCCCTCTAACGTCATGGTGTCTGAACAGAAGAGAACAGAACCGTTCTAATCATGCCGCACAGAAAAAATGACTTCCAACCCGATTTAATTAACTGATAAGAAACGGCTTCAAATTAATTTTTCAAGGATGTTAGATTTTGATTAAGAAACTCCTAAAAGAAATAGACGAATAATCAATTTTTTAATCAACTTACCCAAATGGTAACTGGTTAATATGATAATTCTAGCAATTAGGGCAAATATTGTCGAGCAGCAGTTTCTATGCATCCTGTTAAAGGAATTATAATATCTTTACATCTAATTATCATGGTTATTTAATTTTTTTGTATGGCTACCTCTCAATTTTACCATTCAATTTTTTTTTCATCTGCCATTATAGGGATAATGAAAAGAGAGTTGGAAAGTGTAATAAGATGAAACTTTTATAAGGGCCAACCTGAATGGGGCTTTTCACGCGCCCTGATTGGATAGATATTTAGGAAAAGGAAAGGCGAGTTGTTCAGAATGACATTATTTCAGCTCGTTTTACATGTAAAGCTGAGATGGATCTTTAGATGTGGGATTCTTTTATTTCGTCAGCAGATTAAAGTAGCTAATAGCTCCTGGCTTCACCGTGTGTAGCCTCTCTTATTCATAGGCAGGCAGGTAGGCGCGCCCATGAATATGCACACCATGCCTAATCCGCAAAGTTTGAAATCATCCATTTAATTTGGAGAGAGACGGGAAAAAAACAGATGCAGCTTTTTCAAGTGAAGGAAAGGTTACGCTGTTCACCTGCTAGTGGCCATAAAGTGTTTGTGTGTATGCATTTGTGTGCACGGGTATGTGTGTGTGTTTCCCTAATTGGACAGGTATTGTAGCAGAGGTGAAGAGGGGCCAGTTAAAGAAAGGGAGGTGGCTGGGGGGGAGCACAGAGATAGAGCTGGCAGGGGGTCTGGGGCTTTGGGAGAGCATCAGAGAGACAGAGTTCTTTACTTCAAAGACGGCTTACAGCTTGGACAAACGCAAACCGTGCTCACATGCCACTGCAGCACACACACACACACACACACACTCCACATTCAGTGGCTCTTTTGCCTCTCATGAGATGAATATCCATCCCCTCTCGCACTCCTCTCTCTGCGTCTCTGCTATACCCCTCGCTCCCTGCATGCTGAACATCAGTGGAGTCATGCGTTCAGAGGGAAATATTGACAAAGCGTTTGGAGAGATGGAATGGTTCCTTTAATTATATGCTGCTCTTATGATGCATGGTGTTTCTGTCTGGCTGCTTACGCACCCACACATCCAGACACACACAGAGGCACGAGCGTGCTGATCAGCTGAATAGGTATTCCTGGCACAAGCCCCTGTATTGAGCGTACATATTCAATTAGCAAAACTCATTAGCAAAACTTGGCATTTGTTGTTGTTTTTTTTCCCCCCGCCTTGCTCAGAATTAATGGTTTTGATATGCTAATTAGCGGGTAATTTAATTTCAAAAGGCCTCAATTAACAGCAGCGTTGTGGACACGAGGAAGTTAAGCAGCATAATCTAATTTGCATTAGTAACGAGCAGGGAGTAATTAGTCTCTAATTAGCCACTTCAGACAGCACTTGTGTTTACTTTCCTAATGAAGTGGAGGGCCTTTCTTTTTTCATGCAGAGAAGCCCACGTGTGTACATGCAAGTGTGTTTATGAGGGGGCAAGCGTGTGTGTGTGTGTGCGCTCCTTGTCTGTGTTCTTGTGCATGACTGGTAAGGGGGTGGGGTGGGGTGGGACCAAAGCCAGAGTGGCATATGGCTTACAGTTTGGCTCCAGTTACACACAGCCCCCCACCACCCTCCACCCCTCACACACATAAATACATACTCGCACACAAACAAACACTCAGGCACACTCAAACATAGAGGTTAGGCCTCGCTGTCTTACGTAACTGGACATGCACGTACAGTAGCGTTCGCTCCACTGAAACATCTCTGTGAGCTCACTTACACGTGCCACAAGACACTGGTTGAGTGTGTTTGAGTGGATTTGCCTCGATAGTATTTCCCCTGGTGTCATTTTTTGTGTTTGTGTTGCAATAGTTTGCAGTGTTTTCCTCTTTTAAATACATATAGTCACATACTGTGTTTTCTAATGGCTCTTTTTATATTGCGGTGTGTGTTGTTACAAACCCTGGTTGCCAGTTTGTCTAATGCAGGGTTTATTTCTGGTACATGGTTGCCTGTTGTTGACAATGTACAAAAAGCAGAAAGGAAAAGGGCAAGGAGCGGCTCCGCAGATGGATAAACAAACAGGCCACGTGGCTGTTTTTATTCTTTGCGTCGCTGAGTTTTAAAGGCTCTGGAAGCTTGTGCTGAGTAACGATACAGGAAAATATTGGACAAAATAAAATACAGATTTTTTTTTGGGTGTGTGTGTGTGTGTGTGTGTGTGTGTGTGTGTGTGTGTGTGTGTGTGTGTGAACAGTTTGAACTTTTCCATTCATAGTTGTGTCAAAAACAAGTTGAAAACAACAGGCTTCCTCCTGGGCTTTTGTTGGGAATCGAGACGGTGTGGAAGGGTTTCAAGGGGAGTAACATAGTGGGGTTTTAGGGAAGGGGGGACAAGCAGCTGCCCTCTAAGCCCAAATCTGTTGTTCAGAGGAGGTGGGAGGAGGGTGGAGAAACACCACAAGATTCCCACAAAGAAAAACGCACACTTTGTTCAATTTGTGTGCAGACAGGGCTATAGTCTCAGATTATGCTACATATGTTTATCCCTAGATATTATTCTCTCATAATCTTAATTTTTACCCATAATCCAGTGCATAGGACATCAGAATACTTTAATAATCCCTAAGGAAATTATGTAAATTGGTGAACACCTAGAGCTCATCCAGGACGTTAGAAACAATGCCAATAACTGGTAGCCACTCTGATGGAAGGTGTTTCTTCTGAAGGCTTTTCTCCAACCTTCCCTGGGAACAATAAACACAGAGGTCACAAAGTTCGGTGACTTTCTGAAAAGTGCAGGGTCAGAGCGCCGGTTGGCAGAAGTAGTCAGCACTCAGTGGACAGGACTTGGAAGCCATATAAACACGCGCGTGCACACACACACACACACACAGTGAATGCACAGCAACCCGTAGTGTTGAACTTGTATGATTTACACGCGCCAAGAGCAGAAGCTGGAAAGAATTCAATAAATATAATGAATGAAGGCGCTGCAGTGATTATGAGCCTGTTTCCAAAGCTGACCTCTACCACAACACACACACTCGCAGATTTATAGGCACAAACATCCACAGATATACACGGAAACACTAACACATACACATCCATAAATAGGCAACTGATTTACAAATGAGCTGACCTGTGTGTTGGCCTTGCTCTCAGATAGGCTCGCATCCCTGCCAGGATGCATAAATCACTATGGACATGCATATGCATGAGCATCTGAGGAGGTGGGATAAGTGTGTGTCCGCATGCGTGTGTACATGTGTGTGTGGAAAAACCAGGCAGCAGCAGTGTTTGTATCGATCATTGAGGCTTAGTTAAGTGCCTTTTATTTCACTGAGTTAAAGTCAAGGACCATGGACAGGCCTCTCTCCAGAGCGCGTTGGTTTTGAATGGAGAGAAAGAAAGAAAAAGGAAGAGAACGAACTCTTAACTGTTCTTTTTCCCTCTTTTTCTTTCTTCTTCTTCTTTTTTTCTTTAGTGGCATCTAGGGATAGCACATCACATTAATGGAACAGAGATGACGTTTCACATCTCGTCTCTCTCTGGAAGAAGTGGTTTTTGGGGTTGGACCTTTGCCTGATGTATATGTGTGTGTGTGTGTGTGTGTGTGTGTGTGTGTGTGTGTGTGTGTGTGTGTGTGTGTGTGATGTGAGCTGCTTTAACCTCCTCTTGTTTTATGGACTTATACATGGCTCTGGATCTCACTGCCGCTAGATTAATTTACACACCACTCACACACGCTTGCCAAATCTCCCTCTGTCTCTCTCTCTCTCTCTCTCGCTTCCTCCATCCATCCAAAGACAGAGCAGAAATTGCCTAGTGAGGTAAATAAATTACTTCCATCGATTGCTGTAGTTGTGGAGTGACTTTATCGCAGTTTGACTTGTCCAGATACAGATCAGCATGTGACAGCATGTTTTTATAATGTGCCACTACGTCTGCGCGTGTGCGATTTAGTTTACACTCGTGTGTGTGTGTGTGTGTGTGTGTGAGGGCATGTGTCGGCTGCAGAAATCACTGTAGGATCTAATTGATGGGTATCTCGGCATATTAAAAGTTACTCTTAGTGGTGCAGCATTTTCCACAAGCCGTGTGCGTGTGTGAGAGAGAGAGTATGTGTGTCTAACTGAAACAGGCCTCCATATGCTGTGCATATTGAAACGCAGAAGAATTAGGTTGGTGCTTTTAGAGAGGGGTTTGCAGCCCACATTATGGCCACATAAGTTGTTGTCTGATTGCGTTTATTGCTCCTTTGTTATCCATCAGCACTAAACTGATAGCAGCTGCAGATGGATGATATCTTAATATTGCTCACGCTGATACCCACCTCTGATAAGCTTTATCTCATAGCTGTTGCATGTGTGGACATTGCAGTATGTGTGTAATAAGCCTTTAGGCATACCCTAACCTCCATGCTCCAGATTTCACCTAATTGAAAGAGGTTAAAAGTTCACCCCAAAAAAGTGCAGAGGCCTCGCGCCCGTGCATGTATAGCAGTCTGGGCCACATGCTGTTTTAATAGTCGCTGCGCTAACGTTACTGCCAAGGCCAAGAAGCCACCGTTAAAAAGACAGGGCTCTGGAAAAAGAGTGAGAAAAGGCCTCATCTGTTTGCGTTAAACAGTGGAAGAACTGACCAGTGAGGGAGCAAATGAGCGGCAGACTGCTAAAAGATATCTGCCGCAGCTTTTCTTCACTCGTTCCGCTCAACCTTGATTGCTCAGTAAGCAGCTTCTTTTATTCTACAGCTCTTCTTTTATCTCACTAATTTAACACTTTTTTTGCCTCGTTGAGGTAATGGTATTTGCTTTTGTCTGACAGCATTTTTTCTATTCTAAAATAAAGACACTTTAACGGGCCTAAAAGAAAAGTAGCACGTGAACGCAGTTCAAATGACAAGGAATAAAACGGTTAAGCCTGAGAGCTCGCAGCTTTTTAAAACTATATATATATATATATATATATATATATATATATATATGCATTTTATTTACTCTTAAACATTAATACTCATGTTTTATTCTGACCGGCCTGTCTGTCATCTACCCTATCAGGTTATTTTCTGAATCAGATGCTCCTGATTTGGGAATTAATTAGGCAGTGCGGTGGCGTCAGGGTTGAGATGTTGGGCTTGTTCGCTCGCTATTTTAGTAGCTAATTACTGAGGGGGAGAGTGTTAATTGGAATTCTCTTAGATAATGTGAACTCCTCTTTCCCTTTTCTCCACCACCTCCATTAGAGTTTAATACAAAACTGCAGAAATAACAGACTCTCTCTCTCTGTCTCTTTTTATTCTTTAATTATTTGTTTATTTCCTTGATGTTTCTGACAGAAGCTCAGCTGATGCACTTGGACAGGTCATGCTGGTTCTGTGCACACGTGTAGCGTACCCTGTGGATTCGTGTTGTACTGAACTGACATATAGAGCAGTAATCCACTCAGACTTCAACGGGATATAGACTCCTTTGCCCTCACTGACTAGCAGCCTGTTAGCTTTAACGTGGCACAAAAGGTACAGAGACGCAGTGGCATAGAGTCATATCACGCCGGCAAAGAACAGAACTGTTTTGGTAAAACCGGGCTCGATTAAGACCCTCATTTAAAGTTTCATTTCATTTAAAGTTATGTAAAAAGTGTAATTTTGACAAAAACCTTCTGTGAGGACTTGATCGTTTTATTTATTTAGTGAGTTTTTGCTGAACTTAATGAGCAAAACTGGTTTAATGTGCATTTTGAGTTTTCACTTTTTTCATGGGGGGGTGTTAAAATGCTAATTCTGTGGTGTGTACGTAGGAGGATAAAACAAAAACCAAAAAAGATTTCAATTTTAACGACTGAAATGAAACAATAGTTGCATTTGGATGTTGTTATAATTGGAGCGAATGGCTGACTAGATAAACAGACTTCTATTGCTGGTGCAGGAGCACCCACTTGGGGGTCTTTTTCATATCTGTGCTCTGTTTAAAAATTTAACTCCTAGCCAGCGTTAAGCAGAGAGGGTAAAAATTAATATACAGCGAAAGAAGACTAATCAGAGATCTGTGGTTTCATTAGAATTCCTCTGTCGTGCTAAACTGTGACAAAAACATTATTTAACATCTTTACCTCCACTTCAGCCACTCAGAAAGGCTCAGCACACACACACACACACACACACACAGAAGGCCGTACAGTATTTTAATATCACTGCTTGTATATTCTAATCCTGACACCACTTGAAATATAATTCTTTCCCCTATTTTAAATCATGGATGTGAAATTGCATTAAGGCAAGAGTGTGTGGGCATGAAAGCAGGGATGTTAAATGGACATATGAATGCAGGGGTGAATCCTAACCTATTAAGTACTTTCCTTATTATTTCTGAAAGTGGAGCGTGATAATTAGTTTGGTTGAAATCCTATAGTGGGGTGGAGGTATGGGTCTCAATAGTTGAGCCAAATTAATTTCTTCTGTCACCTTGAGCATACGTTCCTCTTAATAGGTTTAATTTATTTCACGGTGATTATCTTCTTTTTTTTTCTTCTTTTTTTTAAAACCACTTGACTGTGATGTTCATATTCACAGCAAAATCCGCTTCAACCTTCTGCACATGAATGGTATATTCATACCTAAATATGATATATCTGTACAGCGTCATTACTGCCTGGCTGCTGAGTCTGTGCGATCTGAGAGATGGCACTGCGCCGTTTTCCCAGGGGTCCCTGCTGCCGCTGCTATTGCTGCCGCGGCCCAGTTGTCATGTGATCCATGTGTCTGGCTAAGAGCTCAGTTTTTCTCAGGAGTCACTCCAAGTCTTTTTAGTCCTAAAAGTTAACAATCATTCTTGATGTTAAATCCATCAGAAACCTCCATGTGCCACGAGGTCGCTTTAATAATCTCCCCTGTGTGTGTATGTGTGTGTGTGTGTGTGTGTGTGTGTGTGTGTGTGTGTGTGTGTGTGTGTGTGTGTGGAGGTTAGGGTGGGCCATGGGAAAGTGGCATACCTGAGCGGATTACAACGATCCCAAGGACAGCTTTCCGTGGGACAGATTGAAATACTAATTTCTTGCAAATCCGAGCACAGTGCCATTTTGTAACATCTCACACACCCCGGACCCTTTTCTATCCAAAAGAACATGAGTCACTGCGAGATGAGCATACCTTGAGGGTATGCTTGTGTGTGTGTGTGTGCATTGCGCCCCACCCTGGTATGTATGGATTGTTTTTGATCCACCAAGGATCACTCTAGTTGCCCTCTCTGGTTTCAACTTACACTGGTAAATTACACCCAGTCACTGAATTTACATCCTATTTGCTCTCTCTCTCTCTGTGCATGTGTGTGCATGTGTGTGTTTGTCTTGATTGTTGACGTCATCTCGCAGAGCTGTTCTCGATGTCAGGTTTGATTAAACTGAATGAAGTCCAACTGTTTTTGTGTTTTCGTCATTTAGGGGAAGTAAAATGGAAATGCAGCTGTTGTGTTGTGCGCGCACGCGTGTGTGCGTATGTGTGTGTGTTGGAGAAAACTGGTTTGTGGTGTGCGGCGGCGAGTGCGTAAGACTGGTTGTCAGCTGGTGAGCAGCAGAGACGCGGTGCATATAGAGAAACCGGTGTGCAAGTCTCAGTTTTCATTTGAGCTGCTGCAGTACGGGAAGTCTGATGGGTTAAAACTCAGATGGAGAAGCTGCAGTCTGCCAATTAGTGCACCAGATGTCAGTTATTGTTGGACTAAGATTATGGCAATAACTACAACAGGCCAACGGTTATGAGCATGTGTGTGTGTGTCTCTGTGTGTAAGTGAGCTAACTCCAGCGTGATAGATTTTAAACAATCTTCGTTTGGGACTTGCTCCTATTTTATTACTCTTCTGGCACCTGTAGTGTTTTTCAGAATTCCATCTCTCTTCTTTCTCTCTTTCTGTGTAGTTTTTCTGCATTTTGGAAATGTAAACACTTACAAAATACATCCAGATGTTACCAGCTGTGCTCCGCCACCACAAACACTGGGCAGGCAGCGTGTGTGCGTGTGCGCCTCAAAGGCTCCTTTCTCAACTCTTCACTCTCAGACAGACAAAATGATTGTGTTGTATACCTCTGCTTCTTTGTCTGAGCGCGAGCAGGTTTTCAACTATGGTGTAAAACAGTGTGTTTTGACTATTGAACTATTACAGTTGTTCAAAGCTGCTGAATTAAAGGCTCGAAAAAGTCCGAAAAAGAACGATTTCATGAAAACATCTTCTGCTCCTCTCTCTCCCGGGCATGAGCACGTGCACCGACACGCAGCCTCATCTCTTGCAGGACTACCCTTTTTATGGCTCCATGCAGATTTGCCATCACGAGAGATTGGACCGAGTTCAACTACTCTGCGTAGGCGACGGTGATAAGGGTCTAATTGCGAGGTGAATGGTGTTAACGTTTGTTTACAAAATGCCCTTTACGGCGTGCACACATGCATATACGCAGCCTCACACACAATTACCTGTTCGGCGGCGTTCTAATTAGCAGATGTCCTTACCTTCGGTAATGATACGATGCTATTACTGGTGTTTTTCTCTCGCTCAGTCTCACAAATGCTCCTATACCCAACAGGTGAACATATTTAAATGTCAGCCACATGCTGTTTCAGATGTTTCAGCATGCTGTATATTTGGATGATGTGTGTGTGAGTGTATGAGTGTGCATTTGTTGATGCGCTATGGTCATTGCTGAATCCTTGCTCCTTGGGGAGTAATTACAGAGGAGATCTTCTGGCCGCTTTCTCTCATTAGTGTGAATATGGAAAGAAATTGTAGGACCTCAGTTTGCATGAGTAACACACAAAACACACACAGAGGTCTGTATTTGTGTGTGCGCGCGGTACCGAGGCTAATGCCATGACTTCACCCTGGAAGCACATGGTGCACTTCTTTTGCCGCATGTCTATTTCAGCCATCGCCTCTGTGTGCGTTTGCATCTGTTTGTGTGTGTTTCTCCTATTCCGCAGCATCTGGCCTGAGCCCTGCTCGGTCCTTCAATTCAAACTGCAGGTTGTTTGTTTGGGTTTGCCCTTACAAACACACCATTAGCCCTGTCCTCTGCTCTCAGGACTATTCCTGGCTCTGGCCTCAGTTTAGCTCAGGCCTGCTGCCTGGCTCACTTGGAGGTCCCTGCAGGCAAACCTCAGTCCTACCAGAATCCAGGAAGATCCGAACCACAGCGCACCGCCTAGCCACCACAGGGAAACTCTAGCTGCTTCGACCAGGCTAACCCCACAGCAAGGCTTAAAAGTCAGCTGGAGGGCTTTAATGTGTGTTTTCTAAAGCACATCCTTTCTGTTTGATAGTCAACCAGTCATGATGCAACAAGTCCACCTTTTTCTGCAAACAAACAGGAACAGGCAAGATACAGGCCCCAGCCTTTGTGACTAACACTCGGGTGAAAAAACAAAAAGGATTTGGGAATGAGAGATGAAAAGTGAAGGAGCCAAAGAGAGAGTGAGAGGCAGCAGAGACAGAAAGAAAACAACAAAGGTGGTCAGGACAAAAGCAGTATTGTATCACTGGAATGACTTGTGAGTTGAAAGCCTTAAAAGTCCTCCCTAGAGCCAGGTCATAAAGCCCAGAGACGGGCTTGGCAGCCGAGGCCAGAGCCAGACAGCCCTGGCAGTCGAGCCCAGAGAGCTTCCAGTAACAGGAGATGTAAAAGTCAATTTGCCGTGAAAAAGGTAAACAATCGGAAATGACAAATATGCAGGTTCTTTCCATCGCTCTTTTTTTTCATCTCTTGCTATTTTCAGTGTTATTACAGAAGACAAATGCAGGAGAGTGACTAGTCGGGAGTCATGTAGCGAGGGATCCCAGAAACATTCAAGGGGGAGAGTGGGAGAGAGGGATTTTTTTCCCTCCCCCTTCTTTTTCACTTCCTGAAACAGTCATGCTTGACTTTTCCTCTCAGCAATTGAAATACATAGACTCCACATTTGAGTGCGAACACACAGTTTCGCAGAAGGACAAGTAAGGGGTCCTGATTAAAGAGGTGTAGGTCAATACAACCATGCGGATGGAGAAATGATTGAGGGATTTGGAGATGACAGGAGGGAGAGAAGGGGGGGATGAATCCCTGGGGGCCTGTTTAGTGGTTAGGGGCCCTTGGGGGCCCCGGCGGAGAGCTCCATTAGTGGAACGATCTGAGCATGGGGGGAGCTGGTCCTGTGGCGGGCCTTTCGAGGCAGGGGCCGATCTGTTTAGCAGCAGTTTGTCTGCATTGCTCATAACATTGATCCTGTGTTGAACTGCAGCCGTAGGAAAGCTCTTTGCTGCTGAATAGACTGAGCAGCGGAGTATTGATGAAGCAGAGTGGACCAGCGGAGAGCCCTGCATCCCGTTGGTCATCGGTTAAGACAGACAGATCTTGGTCAATACATACACCCTACGGCTGCCTTATGGCACGTTAAATCGGTCCGCATACGTGCATGTGTGAGCAACATTTAATGTCTTATTGAATCTAATCCTCTTTGCTTTCTCCACTCGTCCTTCTCAGATTAACAGATCTGCCATGACCAGCTGGAGGGAAAAAAATGAAAGAGGGGGGGGAAAGAACAAGTGAAAAAAACAAACATGTTTCCAGGCCCCAATTAGCCCACTTTTATTGACCCTAGATGTACCCCCTCCTCTTTACTCCATGAAGTCTTTCTAGCCATAGCGCACCGCAAATTGGCTCCTCTTTTTTTTTTCTTTTTTTAAAAAAATCTGCACATTTCCAGAGTGAGACACATTGATGGGAGCTGTGTATACGTGTGTTTTTATATGCGAGTCTTTGCCACCGTCTCCTCGCGTCCCCGTGTGTCTGCGCTGTAGGATACGTGTGTTTTGCGGTTGTTGTGTTTGTACAACATCAGTCGCTGAACGCTCACAAACAAAACAGTAGAATCCTCCGCACAGAAGCCCTCAATTCTTAATGAGATAATGACATGCTAACATACTCACAGCAGCAGCTCTGTTTACAGATGAAGACAAACCACAAACAAGACACAGACATGCTGAGCCCTTTAGCTTTTTTTTTTCCTACACGCTTTCGTTTTTTTTCTTCCTTTTACTCTTTTCCCCTCTTCCCGAGCTATGACTTTGTGTGTTCGCCAAGACATTGTGAGAATAACAGGTGGGGAACATCTTGATGGTGTGTGTTTCTGTGTGTGCGCGCCCAGTGAGTGCGTCTGATAGAAATGCTCATAGGCAGTAATGAGACAAGCGCTATAATGTGGCTGCAGACCAGATTCCCTAATAAGAGAAGAATGCTGTCCGTGGCATCCAGAGTTTTCCACTGGAATCACACATTCATCCAGCCTGTTTCCTGCCCCGGGGTCTTCCTCTCGGCATGAGCAGATGAGGAGAGGGAACCCTCTGTCTCCCTGTCCTGCTCCCTGCTCTTCCCATTGTCCCTATCCCCTCCCTTGCCACATCCTTCTTCTCATCCATTTCATCACCCCCCCCCCCCCCCCTCCTCCCCCTCCCCTCCCTCATCAGTCGGGGTCAGTTAATGTGGGCTATCGCAGCTCTGACTTTCTTTCTCTCTGTCGGATCGTGCTACTCTGCTTCTGGAGTGAAAAAAAGCACATGACTCACAAAGTGAGTCAGACCAATTCTGGCTTATTGCTGAGGAAATGGTGGTGGATTAGGAGGGAAGGTGTCTTTCTCGGGCTGTTACAGGAAACACACACATACCCACGCACCCAACACACACTTACGCGCACATACAGCTGAGTAACAAAAAAACCCAAAGTCTCCGAATTAATGGAATTCTTAGTCTAGCTTTAGAGCAACTTTAAACAAACCAAGACAGAAGTTTAAAAATTCACATTCAAACACTTTAACCTTGAAATCTCCCCTGCCAAGGCACTAGCTCCCTCTTTTTTTTTCATCTGTTAAATGTTTGAGTGTTTGATAGTTTGAGGTCTATAGCAGAACCCGCCCGGGAATTAATGTCATTCATATGCCCTGCGGAAATTACTTTTGAAATGCATATAATCTAAAACATGCAAATGAGGCTGACTTTGTGCACCCTGTTTAATATGAATTATCATTTTGTGAATACCTATTATTACTGCGTACATTTCTCCAATTATATTGTTCTTTTTTTTGTCACTTTTGCATACGAACGCACACGTGCACATCAGGAGCGCCAGAAACGAGCGTGCACGTGTGTATGCTCGATCACGGCGGCGTGCGGGCGCACACATAGGCCCGCACGCGCAACACACACACACACTCAGAAGAATGTCTTTGTGATGGGTGTATTTTAATGAGGAGTAATAAGGATGGTAATGACCCAGTCGACTTCGCTCACTCTCAGTCTTTGTTACTCCCTCCCTCTATTTCCCTGTGTCTCAGTCTTGCCCACTGCCTGGCATACAGCTGTTAGTTTACATAAAGCCAATGAGAAGAGTTCATTTAAAGAAAAAAAAAGGGGGGGGGGGGCAATTAAATGCATGTAGATGCCTTTTGCAGATTCTGCACAACTCCAAAAGTCCTTAAACAGCAAATGAAAATAACAAGGCAGCAAATACAAGTGTTGCTCATCCAATTTTCATCAGCTGACTGAAATATTGATGCGTTTTAAAAGTGAACTGTGCGTGTTTAGTTTTGTCTCTTCCTTTTCTGTTCTGGTGATAGAGCACAGCTATTAATGTCCTTGTCCAAGAGGCAGACTTTTTTTTTTTTTTTTGCTCTTTTCTCCTAAATTGAATTGAAGGCATCCCCTTTTCAAACGAATTACTCTATTAATTTATTTATACTGTGCCATAAATTATTCTATTAATATTAGCATGTACCAAATTAGTATGACTTCTCTCAGTGTTCCTTCTACTTCTATTAATTAGCATGCTTGTCACTATAACAAAGATTTTTCTTTCTCTGATAAATTATAAAGGAGACATTTTTTAATACAATGAGAACTGCCTGAGAAATGATTAATATTTTAGTTGTGGCCTGTAAGACAAAAGTGAGGAGAAAAGAGCGAGAAGAACAGAAAAACTAACAATAACATGGAATACATTACAGACTTTCATTGGTTTGCAGCACTGTTGATTTTTATTTTTATTTTCTAAAAGAGGCGGTGGAGGGAGGGGGCACAAGAAGTTGTGTGAGTGTGTGCACACCCATACTGAATGCTCAGGGATATCATCTTGTTTTAGCACTTTTGGATAGAATGTGAGTTAATTTAGTCTGTAACAGCTTGGACCAAGTTCAAAAGTACTAAAATCCAATTAATTTGAAAACTGGACATGCTATCATTTTCTCTGCATGTCTCCTTTAAAGTCTGGCCTGTTTTTACTGTGGACTTATTCAATTATATTTGATTAAACTCGTTCTGATCCAATCTATTAATTAACTAGGAAATGCAAAGTGCCCGACTTGAAAGCCGATGTACAAAATTATATCATGTCCACTTTGATATTTATTTATTTATATTTTATACACCACTATTTTTTTTTTTCTTCGAATAATCCGTCATAACCCTTTATTATTGTAGGTTGCTCTTCCCCCATTTTACGCTAATATTAAATCTTTTCACTTTATCTTCCTTTCAATGCAAATTTTTGATCGTAAATGAAATTTCGCCTCACCAAAAGGCTACTACGACACACGTATGCGTCACGCTTCCTCTTTCTGTTTCCTCCACAATTTTGCCTTTTCACGCCATAAAACATAAAACGTCCCATTTGATTAAAATTAGGTACTTGGTAATTTATTCAGTGAAAGTGAAGGATATCGGTGTCAGGTTTTCTACATATTAAGCGAATGAAATTCCACTTTTTACACACACACACATGAATGTACGGGCATATTTGTCTTATCAAATTTGAAAAGACTGAAGACTGAAATTGTGTTCTAATGTGTGCATTTGAATTCTAACATTAAGGGTTGCATATTAGGTCACACTGACCACATCGCATATTGTTTGCGTGTCACTTCTGTGGCCCAAATATGTAAATCTCTATGTACTTAAGTCTCAGTTTACTCATCTGTTTCACCTTCATGTCATGTGACTGTGTCCCAGCTGACACCGTTCATCTGTATTCCTCAAAAAAATTTCTCTGCCTCTCTCTTTCTTTGTCCCTCTCTGCACCCCTCACCCCTCCCTCCCCCTTCACAGTGAAGGTCATTCTAATAAAGAGCTCTCGTAGGACAGAGCTGCTAATTGCTCCGCGGCGCTCTAGCTGGTTTCAGATCCAAATAAAGGCACATCGCCTTTTTCAAAAAAGCTCCTTTCCTTGCCCTGCATTCCTCCACCGCCCTCTTCACCTCTGTTCCACCATGTTAAGTACAATCTGAGTAATATTTGTGTGAACCGTATTAGCCTGACCCTCAGCCTCCATTACCTCTCAGGACAGAGGGAAGAGATGAAGGTAAAATCTGGGATTTTGTACCTTCATGATCACGGGGTGATTTTCAACTGGCACATGAACATGCACGTGCACAAGTTTTACCCCTTTAGGAATGTACAACCCGTGATCTTAGGCTGAGATAAATGAGGTGTGCATGAAGTCCATGCTTTCTACAAATATTTGTGTGTGTGGTGCATGTATGTATGTGTGTATCTTTGTTTCCAGTATTGTGAACAGACAGCAGTCTCCAAGCTGGTAAATCACTTACTGCACTCTAAAAGAAGGGTCGAGGTGAAGGCAGGAGTGTATGTTTGCCCCGGTCATACACACATGCGGAGCGATCTCATCGGTGCGGAATGTGCTGTGTGTTTACCTATGGCTCCAGAACCCACCTGACCGAGGGAGGCTAATCTTTATGGGCTCTGTAAACAGGGACTTTGTCTTCTGAGAACTGCAGGAGGGCAAGAAGACACACAATTCACACAGCATGCAAACATAGACGTGCACATTAGATAGAAGGGGCAAAAAGCATACTGCAAGTTAGCATACATACTCTACAACAGTACACAGAAAGGCACACGTGCATGCGCAGAGACACATGCACACGCAAAAGCGCTATTAAATTCTCACCCAAACTAAACACCATATGGCAGACAGTCCTGCAGAAGTATAGAAAAACTCCTCGTGTTTACATAGTGAAGGATTTTCTTATCATCTGCACTCTGAGCCCCCTCTCTTCTTCTCTCCACTCCCTAACAAAAGCACCGGCTTCTTCATTAGCCAGCTGCACAGCACAGTGGAGGTCAGACTACAGGCCAGTGCTGCTAGCTCCTCTTTCTGGGTTGATGATGCTCTTTGAAGCCAGTCAGTCAGCCAGCCAGCCGGTAGTAGATATTGGCCCACATCTGACTGACTATCTGTCTGGGATAATGGAGTTCACCTGTTAGCACTGGAGCAGGGCCAGGGCAGCCGCAGACATCTAGCATTAGCCCCTTTGCTGTTAGCCAACCTGTTAGCGCTGGCTGACAGCCAAAGTAGCCTGGAGCAGTGCTGTTAGCAGCTGCTAGCTTTAGCTCTCTGCTGAAGTCTACCTGGCTGGTATATGTCTGGTTTATGCGCACAAGTTTTTTGTTTTTCTTTTGTGCCTGTGTGTGAATGTAGTGTGTTATCTTCCTTCTTACTTCACCTTTGACCTCATTCTTTTTTTTATTGAAACTAATACACGTCAGCTCAGAAATGCCACACAGATATCCCTCCAATTCCTGTTCCTCTTCCTCTCATGATCTCCTTTTGCTTTCCTCTCAAGGATAGAGGGCAGAGAAGACAGCTTAAGATCTCTGAAACATCCACAGAGGCTAGATGTTAGCTGTACTTTATGTGGACTGGATCAAAAGATTTTAACATTGAATATTTTTGGATTAAACTGAATGCAACAAAGCAATTCGGTGTCTTGACAGAGAACTGGTAACATTTTGTTAATAAGCAGTGAAATAAGGCAAATATAGTTAGCACTATGAATATGCTTCACAACAATGCATGCTCTGTTGACAGTAATTAGTTTAACTGACTTTAGAGTGACTGTTCTTAACAAGTCTGCTAAGCATGTGCTGACACGCACACGGTAGCCTCATTGGTTAAATAGTCATTTGCTTGTGTGAAAAGGTAAAGCATTAGGTGCTTTGATAGCAGGTTGTTGTAGAACTCCTCCAATAGTCACTGCTTTATTTCTTAAAGCAAATATATCTACTTATTGCTTTTCATTTCTTTCTATTGTTTTACACCCAACGCCAGAGTATGTCACTGTAGCAGATAAGTACAATTTGCTCAGTGTTTTGGATTGCGTTTCTCACTCATTAACCAACAAATGGATTTATGAAGACATAAGTGGCCAGATCTGATAGTTGGATTTGTTCTGGCGTTTGGGGTTAAATCAGATTCCCTCGGGGATAGTGTCACAGTTTATTTAGCAGCGGAGTCTGACAGCTTGTTGGGTGAGAGTGTGAGAATATGGGCGTGCAAGTGTTTACTAAATCATGATCTGTCTTTGCATGACAGTGTTCCTGTCCTTGTCAAAGCGCAAATATAGAGCAGCTTAGGCTCTTTATAATGTTTTCAAGAGACAAATCCTTTAGCTTTCCCCAGTGACAGTAAATAGGACGTTCTCTGGACAGAGTGACAATAACGACTGCGATTCCCTTTCCTTCCTCCGAGACTGTCATTTGTAATGAAGTAAAGTCGTCGCAGTTGTTACAGTTAACCAGATATTTTGTGAATCCACAGAGCCGCTCTTTGTCAACTCTGAATTGCGATTCCTGATTACAAAACAGGTTAGAGCTGTGGCTCCTCAGATACTGTCTTCAGAAGACGGTCTCACTTGCTCACAAATATTGATTGAACTATCAGAGATCATAGACATAACCTATGTGGGTTCTATTTCAGGGTGAAAACTTTAATGTTTTCCAGGGTTGAACCTGCCACTAGTTGCCAGGCATAACCAGAGGGAGAAAGACGGCATGAAGAGAGCAGCAGAGATAATTCAAGAGTCAGATGAAAGTAGATAGATGATGGAGTGTAGATACTGGTACAGACATTTTTTTTCCCCTTACCCCCTCCCTCCTCCACTCACTCTCCCTCCCACTCTTATTCCCTCAGTTCTTTGCCTAATAAGCAGCGTTCCTGTGAGCTGATGCAAGGCGGAGGAAACAGAACAGGCGTTCTGGGAGTGCAGGAAATATTCCCACATGAGGCATAACATGATAAAGACTTATTATCTCACTAAGCTGCTGTAAACACAGATGCACACATAAATGCACGCCGTACACAAATCTCTCCCCCGTCTCGCACAAACACACATGCATTCGCAGAAAGTGAAACCGGTCCGGCTTTACAAAGTTCCTGATGAGCAGTGACCAGGAGGAATCTGACAGAGCAAATACCTCGGACAAAGCCTGGGAGTCAGCCGCGGTGAGCCAGCTTACTGGGCATTTGGCTCGGCTTGTTTGAACTTCACACACCCAGAGCAATGGGAAGAAACGGAGTGAGAGTTTTTTGTTCTGATCATTATTATTAATGCTGTGTTTTTGGGAACATCTGAACAAGCTACAGTACGTGTTGCAACAAGACTCATCCCAACGCCTCTCGGCTCATCAATCTCACCAGACGCACACATAAACACATGCACCAAGCGTTCGCAGTGAGCTAATCCATTACAGTACAAAGGTAGGTGTCAGCCTCTTAGACAAACACACACAAACACTCACGTATACGCCAGAGTCATCAGAAACATGTTGAGTCCCATTTCCCTCCTTCTCTTCTCCATCCCAATTAAAAGGCAAAAGAGGCCTTTTATTTCCCTCTCTTCCAAACACATTCTTTATCTCTCTGATCTGCACTCCGCCCTCCCTTGCTCAGTCCCCTCGGGGTAGTGGGAATGTCTCTCCCCACACACTCTCAGGTCAGGGGTTCAGCAAGAGAGGGTCTGAGCATGTAGCGAGATTGAGAGAGCAAGAAAGAGGCGCAGATTGAGAGCGGGGTAGCGGGCTGAGGCAGGCCTTTGCACGGGCAGCTCCTCTTCGCTGCCAGAAACACTTAAATGTAAAAATCGTGTGTGTGTGTGTGTATCATAACCCTAATCAAAGACTTCAGGGTAGATTTATGCCCCTGCCTTTTTCCCGACCTCCATTACACCAACTTATATACACCCATTACAGGATATGACAGAGTACACACCCTTTAGATGGGCATGCCACCACACTGGCCTGTGTGTGTGTGTGTATAAAAGACAAGGCTTTGCTCTCAGCTTTAAACACTTCCCACTTTCCCATTAGGTCCTTGTCCACCTGCAAGCTCCATCTCTCTGTCTGTCTTTATCTCTCTTCCCCTCATTGCTAATAAGGTCAATGAGAAAGAGTAAAAAGCAGATGGGTGTACAGTACATTACGGCATGGCACAATATAGTGTGGGATAGATAGCAGACCGGTGATTCATGCTTAGTGAAATGTGTGATGATGTGAGGAGTTTTCTACCGCAGTGCAAAGTCAGTGGACTGTGCGACGAGATCTGTTGATCACTCAGCACTATGCCTTGCTTCATAATATTACCTCAGGGAGTAGTTTGACCTAGCAGGGATCTGGATGAAGGCGGGAGGAGACGAGGGGTTGGGGTTGGGGTGGGACAATGAAAAAGACAGAGAGAGAGAGCGCACTGAGGAGAGGAGTGAGGTTGGAGATTAAGTGACTAGCTTTAAATGTCACAATAACGCTCTACTTCTCACTCTTAACTTCACAGGCGGATGGGTGCCAGGAGGGAGACAGGGGAGAGTTAATGGGGAGGAAAAATACTGCAGTGTGATTTGTGGCTCTCGAATGGCGCTGCTTGTTAGGGAAGAGTCTCGAACTGGTGAAATATGTCAGTAAGCACCTTGTACTTTTAAAGGTTTAGCTCGCAATAATTTAAAAAATAATAATCCGTATGGCAAAAAATGGTCTCGCCACAGTGGCCAAACAGTAGCTCGTCTGGGACTGAAACCGGAGAGCCCGGTTTTCATATAAATGAAGACATTCGGAATCCTTCTCATAGAATTCCTCGATGATCCACGTTCGCCCAGTGCACTTAAGTGGCACTGATAGCTTGCATGGATTTATTTCCATGTTCTCAGGCCTTGAGATGCTTGCCTCGAATACTTTTGCTTCTATCCCAAAAAAACAGTGACATAGAGTGGAACTGACACAAAAGAGCGGAAAATTTATATCCGGGTTTTGCAAAACCTTTAAAAGTGGAACCAGACTATCAGCAGGGCTGGAGACCTCATCAATGAGAAAACCTGTTTTTTGGGGGGGGGGGGTTGTGAGTATGATTTGAGAGAACTGACCATTTAACAAGCACATCCAGCCCATCCACCTGCACACACTTGTAACCCCCCCTACATACACACAAACATGCTAAGGTCCCTGTCCCTCAGCAAGCATTTGGCAGCATTCCATTAACAAAGCCACCAGCAAACGCTCACCCTCACCTGCTGTCAGAGAGAGAAAAAAAATATGCACACACACACTCATGTTCACCTGCTCTTGCCTCAGAGGAAAAGAAAAGTTAGATTCTCCCATGAAATAGCTTTTATTGTTTCCCCAGAAGGCATGGGTTGTACGCCTCTGAAACAACACACACATGCGTTCCACACGCGCGCACACACAGACGCAGACGGCGGGTAGAATGCCTCGATGGCGTTTTGTGTACCCACTCCGGGCTGCTGAAGTAACAGCAAAGAGAACTTTCCCCTTTTAAAGTGTGCACTTGTATGTTTGTGTGTGTGCGTGTGTGTCTGTGTGTGTTAATTTCTAAAACTGGATGAGGCAGAAAGACGAGATTGAGCTTGTCATTAGGAGTTCACAGCCTGCGTGCTTGTGTGAAGGTTTGTTTTGTTTTGTATTAGCTGAGCTTGTGTGTGTTCGGCGCGCGCAGAGTGTGTGTCTCTGTGTCTCCTCTCTCCCACGCTCGAGCTCCTAACGATGGCAAATGCGCCTGTGTGTTTGCGAGGCGTTGTTTCTCAAAAACAACAACACATCCAGGAACGGCTCGTTTTGCCGGGTTTTGTGGAAGGAACACGCTCTAATTAGAGAGGCCCTCTGAAGGTGCATCAAACAGATCTTTCTCAAAGAGCAACCAGCTCATGTCTCACACACAGCGCACACATGCCACCTCTGATTATTGGAGAAATGTGTGTGTTATTTAACTATATAGCAGAGTATTAACAGACTTGTCAGTTTAGATTTGCTGCACATCTGATCCTAATCCATTGTGTATGCTCTGAGACACACACATTTACATGGAGACAAAAAAAAAAAAGTGTCTGCTTTAGGTGTTGGTTTGTGGCCTCTTGGGCAGGTTTGTGCATGACCGCGAGCCCTTTTTAGAAAGTGTACATGCACATAAATGCACACTGTTCTCTCTCTCTCCTTCAGCTTAACTTTAGTTTTCCAACTTGATCTGTTCTATCAGATAAGAGCTGAAACTGCCCAGGTCAGTTTTGTTCAACCTGTGACACGCCCTTCTGTCCTCAGGTGCCAGTGATGATGGTGGAATCAGCCTCTGAGACCATTCGTACGACGCCGTCCAACCAGAACGGAGTCAGCAGCCTCAGTAGCCAGTCGGATGGAGGGGGCGGTAGAGAGGGTGGGTCCAATGGAGACACCAATGGAGAGATCAGCCCAGTAGACTTACTCCACCTGCAACAGCAACAGGTGTGTGCATTAGTGTTGCATATGTGTTCGCATGCTGTTTTTTGGCCTTTGTGGGGTCTCCCTATGGGTGTAATGCATGCTTTTTGCATTGTGTTTCCACTTGTCTATATGTGCTCATGAGACTTGTTTTGCAACCCTTGTGCAACTTGTGATTGTATATATGGCACACTGTATGGAGCAGCACGCACACGTGAGGTCGTTGCATAACGTACAGATGTGACAACACTCGAGTGGCCACACAGTAATAGTGTGCGTGTGCGAGCAGTGAAAAGCTCTGACAGGTTGGCTGGTCGTTGCTTTAATTAGCCACTCTTCGTAATGTGCCAAATAATTCCACTGGGACACAGTTCCCCGCATTAATTCCTACTCGTGAGATTCCCAGTGATGGATTTTTACACAGTCCTCACAATCCTGAAGAAGAAAACAGGGAAGAATAAGCTATTGTAGGTAAGCTCTGTGTGTGTGTGTGTACATTTCAGATTCTTATTTTTATGACACACTCCATATAACACTCGAACGTGTGTCCATGACGTGTGTTTGACACGTCAACATGTAACGTCTGGAGTTATGCTATTCTTCTTCTGTCTCTCTCGCTCTCTCTCTCACACAGACACACACAAACACACACAAACACACACACACACTGGCCACTGCGTCAAATGGAATTTCCAAACTTTTCCCGGAACTTCTTGGATGAAAATTTTATTTCTCATTCCCCTCAGAATCCACATAACTCTCTACTGATTACTGTCTGAAGGACCCTGGACCTTTACACGTACTACAAACTTACAAACACACACACACACACACACACACAGAATTTCACAACTTTTTTTTTCATATAAAGGTCTCTACACTAGTCATTTGTCCGTAAATGCACAAAAATGTCCGCCATGTTGTCGTCTAATGATCTAATGGTGGAAACTTAGTGAGTCACGTTTTTCAGTAAATGACGAGGCGTTTTCTTTATTGAATAGATTAATAGATAGAACATATTTTTGTCCTCCTGTTTATTTTTTTATGCATGTTTTCTATGTTTGCCCGTCACAGAGGGTCAGTGTGGGTTTCTGGGTTCTTTCTAGTGAGGAAACCCAGGGGGGGGGGGGAAATCAGGGTTTCCTCCCTGCTGCTAAAATTATTCCCCCCTAATTATAATGATGGAGCCTTAGGTGAATGAAGAACACTCGAAGCCCTTCACTCCTGTCCTGCCCTCCCTCCTCCTTCCCATGACTGCATCCTCACCCTGCTTCCTCAGCAACCTTCAGCCGAGGACACACACACACAGACACACACCGCCGCGCACAAATGCACACATTTAAACACCAAACCTGTAGCTCATACAAAGCAGGTCTTTATTCTCTCGGACGTGTCTATGCTCTCTATGTTTTTGCACCTGTGTGTGTGTATATAGGTGTGTGTATGTGTGCGTGAACCCTGGTATTTCCTCTCTCGAGCGGGTTACCAACCACAAACATAGCTCCCTCTCTCTTTCCATCTTTTTCTCTTCCTCTCTTTTGCTGTACTAGCCCCCCGCCCCCCCGCCCCAGCCACTATGGACCATGAAAGACAAGCACAACCTTTCCTCCAGATCCCAACGCTCACCTCACAAAAATGTTACATGCACATATGTGGCTGTAAATTTGCATAGGTTTTTTTGTGTTAGTTCTTTATGAACATCTTTTTTTTAGTTTTACTCAATTCTCACAAAGTTGACTTGTTAAGAGTTAAAGGTGTGGTCTTCCTGTGCTATACATGTTTTTTTTTGTCTGGAGCCATTGTGTTCTTTTTTTACTTGATTTATGGGTGTTTCACAGCAATGCATTTTGGATTGTGACACATAGTTTTTGCATACATGCAATTATGATGAGGACTCTTAAACATGTGTCTGCTTAAAATGGTATCACCTGTACCGTGTGTTTTCACTGTCTTAAGATTCATACATTTACATTTACATACATTTAAAAGCTTGCGTGCCACCTTCAGCCCTTCAAAATATCACAAGCCTTTGTTTCCCGTCATGCACCTCCCAAACTCTCAGCTCTCCTCGCCTCACTCCCTGGATAAGTTTAAAGCACCTTGGAGTGTTTATTTCTTTGATAGGAGCTGATTTTTTTTAAAGTTTATCTGTTTTATTTTTTAGACTTTGTTATTATTAATAATTTATCCATGTTTAAATGAAAGATCTTAGAAGATATTAAAATATACTATATGTAGTTTAAATGCAGCGGGAGTAAAGATGTTATTTTTGTTGTTGTATCCTAACTTTTATTCAGAGTGAATTTTGTTATTTAAAAGAGAACATTATACTTATTTTAAGACATTTTCATACGACTTTAGTAAGTTTTATTAGATTTATTTATTTCATAGTCGGTCTTTAAAAACTAGAAGGAAAATGTGAAAATGTCTTAGAAATCCTAAATTGAAATCTAAAGCTAACTTTTTGGTCTGTATTGGTCTTTTGATTTTCTTTATTCACACTTTATTGTAAAATAATGATATATATATATATATGTATATATATATGTATATGTATATATATATATATATATATATATATATATATATATATATATACACACATTTTTTTTAAACTCAAGACACCACCTAAATCTCTTGGACATACCTCCTGCTCCCTTTCCTCCTTTTATCTCCACGCTTGAGTCTCTCACCTGAAGCTATGGTGTAGACCAGTGTTGCCAATGCGCACTGGAGCAGAAAAGATATACACACTGACATACTGGAATCCTGACAGCTCAGTGTTGTCAGAACACAAAGCCATCTTTTCCTTGGGCCTCTTGGGAACCTGAGAGAAATCACAGCCATCTCCAGCCATCAACCCTCTAAACTGGCCTCTGTCTTTGGAGTCTATTTTATTTTTTTTGTCTGTCATAGGTAGATAAAATCAGATAGATAGAAAAGTAAATGATGAGGGATAAACAGAGAAGAGAAATTAGAAGATGGGGACTACCAGACAGCAGGAATGAAGGTAAAAGGACGGGTGAAGAGGCAGCACTGGGATGGAGAAGAGGGGGTGGAGTGGGGGGGCATTTGTGGGCTGGAAAGAAGAAATAGAGGGATGAGGGAGGGGTGTAATGCTGAGACGTGTCAGAAAAGGGCGCCTGGGCCTCCCTGTGGAATGTGGCCTGTCTGCCTCCCCAGAAAGAACAGAGCAGGAAAGAGGGAAGAAAGTGAAGAGGGGGTGAAGACCAGTTTTGCCCCATCATCGTGGAGAGAGATGAAGGGAGGGCAAGGAGGGAAAACAATGAGCCGAGTTACAGAGCGAGAGGAGAGTGAGGTGGAAAAGTGAGAGTGCGGTGGAGAGTGTATGGCAGTTTGTTGAGGTGCCGGGTGTGGACGTGAAATGATGCATAGCAGAAGAGAAATGTAAGCAGGATAAATCCTAACAAACCTCAAAGTGTGTGTGTATGTGTGGCTGGGTGGAGGGTTCACTGACGAGAACCAGGTGTCTCCTATTCTCTCCTTCCCTTTAAGTCTCTCATACCACCTTGTCCTTCTTTTTGGCAGATTTTAAGTCTATGCTGTACGTTGCTGCCACCCCCCTCTCTCTCTTCTCACCCATTTCTGTCTCTTCTTTTTTTCCCCCCCTTTGCTGTCAATTAATCGCTTCTGGTGATGAGAGGAAGAGAGGAGAAGAAAGTAGGAAACAGAGGAAAGAGAGTGAGATGGTGACAAAAAGGTGCCGTTTCCTCTTGGCAGGGCTACTCATCAGTTGCCTAAACCAGCCAGACAGGAGTTTTTCCCCTCTCTCTTGTGCTTAACTCACTGTTACGCACAAATAGAAAGTGAGAAGCAGACTGTAGCAGTGGTCTCCATTCCCCAAGGGTTTAAAAGGAACATTGGTTGAGAAAAAGGCAGTTTTAGAAATTGGTTTGGAGCTTCGATCCCCACTCCCATTTGTCATGTTCTATTTTTTCCTCAGTGCTTCCCTCGTTTTGTTCACATGTGTGCACGCTCGCACACACTCGGATACTTGCGATCTTTGTCGCGCTCGCTTTCTCGTATGCACTCACACAGACACATATAGGAAGTTACACACGTGCACAGAGCTGATGTGAGTTAATGAAGGGTGTAATTAAGGAGCCGCAGTGATGACTGGAGATCAGGGGGAACCGATACAGATCTCAGATATACACAAACACTGATGAAAGATAGCTGTTTTGTGTGTGTGTGCATTGTGTGTGTGTGCACGTTCAAGAGTGAACATTTGGGTTTGATGCTGGGAGTGCTTTGCGGACAGATGTATGAGAATGCTGTGTGTGTGTGAGCATGTTAACAGATGATGAGAGATGCTGGATGATTCATATAACGTATGGCTTCCTGTTAGATTGGCTAGACTCAGTAATTATGGCCCGTATGAATGGAGGTGGGGAGGTTTTGAGCCATATGGGATTCGCTAGCTTTGGCTGAAAAGGCTTTGCTGAATTATGGAAGGTGAATGTTGGTCACTGGGACAGTTGTGTCTTGTTTGACCTCCAGCACTCAACAGAGTTCAATTTCAGGTCAGGAGTGCAAAGAAGATTGAGGTGAAGGGGTGACTTGAAAAGAGAAGGTGGAAGGAAAAAGATCATTTCAGTTACTGTTTCTGGATTATTAGGAATAATTAAATTCAGCTCCTTTTTAGTGCATCTGCACAACAGTTTATATACCAATGCATTTTTCTTGCCTGTCTGCATGCATGCATGCATAAACCCATAACTGTTTGTCTGTCATGTGTTCTGGTCACTAAATCAGTCCCAGTCCTCTCCCTGAGTGCTGTCACCCCCTAAAAGCTTTCCCTCGGTCTTGCCCAGGCCTTCGTCTTTATGTCGGAGGTCAGTATGGTTCACAGGTCACCAGAGGTCATGCTGAGACAGAGGAGGGGCAAATAGGGTTGCCTACCATCACAGAACACCCACTGCTATTACTGCATTGATACAAAGAGACCTATAGAGCAACAACTTCCTCTAGGAGTCTTAAAAGCAATAGCAGTACCCTTTTTGTGTCTTCCTTGAGTTTGACTTCTTTACTTTTTCTTTCCCCGTTGGGATCTCGGCAAATCGATCTGTTTGTATTAACCAGACCTTCATACTTAATAATCAGGATGATTTAAGACATGAACACACAACAAATATAATTGGCTACCCTGACTATCTTTTGAGATCCCGATATCTGGAAGTACTCTACTGCAAATCATCAAAGCTTCTGGGTGCTTGCTTACTAACTTACCAACTTAAAACACCAAAATCTACCTAAAGAACAAATATTCATCAATACCCAAAATATAGCTTTAGTGTTCAATGGCGTTCGATTGACTCCCCCTCCTCAAATTTCTTTTTCTTTTTTCACATACCTAATTCTAATAGTATTTTTTTGTGTCAATAAAAGACTTTTTAATGCTTTTTCCTGCCAAGCTATTGAATGGCGGGGTTTTTTTTTTTTTGTTCGCACTTTTGTTCTCTCAGTTCTTTTGCTTTTGCATTTCTCCCCCCGTGACCTCCTCATAATACATGCTCATTCTCTAGCTAGAGAGGAAAAATCCGCCATAGTTTAGCACATTTCTGAAATTATAGCAGAAATATTCACCATAGTTTTCACATCAACTTGAGCAGAACTGTAAAAGTGTAAACTCCTTAATACGGTCTTCCACATAAGTATGCTACAGGACTATAGCAAGAGACGAAGAGTAGACATGGTTCAGCAGACCAGATCAGCTAGCATGGACATAGTCATGGTTGATTGATCCAACCGGCCAAGGGACCCAGAGATGAAAATAGACAGCACGAACACTAAAAAAAAATATGTGTGTTTGTGTGTATGTGTGTGTTTGTCCTGTCTCTGTTGTGGAGACAGTGTTATACTCACACATACCTGGGCACCTGTAGGGGTTAGGTTGGGTTTGGTTGCCATGGGAGTGTTTGAAAGCACTCACACTGGGTAGGCCTGGCGGTGTTGTCAGGTAAATAACACACACATGCACACAAGACACGCTCAGGAATGGGCTGCAGCAGACACCGTTCAAGGTGAATTTTCAGTTTATGGAGGTTAAAAAGTTGAGGGAACTAGGACTTCCACTCCTCAACCTGTCACCATGGTGACTGAAGGCTTTTATAAGGTCACAGGTCACAAAACAAAGCTGAAAGACCTCATTATTAATGCTAGTTGGTGACAGCTTGTGTGTGTGTGTGTGTGTGTGTGTGTGTGTGTGTGTGTGTGTGTGTGTGTGTGTGTAGGGATGCTTCTCCAGACATAATTGGTTTTAACTGACATGAGATCAGGTGCCCTGTTTCAGAGTTCATCTGGAATAAGGCACCAAGACAGGACAACTTTAGTCTGCAACCATGCACTCCAAGCATTTGCCAAACAAGGAAATGTGTAAGTTAAATATGTTGTCGCACAGGTGGACGCGAATGTTTCACGTGTGTGGCGGCAGACAAATCTACTTAGTATCATAGAAATAATGTAGCAAAGTGTATTGTTTTTCTTGGGTTACTGTATCCATAACCTGGCTTAGCATGGCATTTTGTACAAGCACTTTGGTGGGATGATCCCAAAATACTGATGCTTACACACTCTGGTTTGAGCCGCAAATGAATCTGCACGATCATAAAAGTTCTTGCCTGCATGTGTAGAAGGGTAATTGGTAAAGAAAGCAGCTTTTTAACCGTTTTAGTCGTGCAAATTCACAAAATGTTTTTGCTCCAGTTTTATCAAATTTGACTGCTGATGCTATGCAAGCAGTCATTAAAATGTTAACTCTTGCCCCGTGTCTTTAGTTGCAGGATTGGTCTTGTTAGCTAAAAATAATCTATCCAGATGTGTGCCTAAGTGTGAGACTTGCTTCTAGGAGAACTTCTTGTGTTATAAGGTCCTCCTATCCCGGTCCAAGTGTCCGGTCTGTGCTGCTACTTCTTGCTACTTAAATCTACAGAACTAGATGGACACTGAGAGGGGAACAAGAGGAAAGTAAAGACAAAATGTGCAACGCTTGCAAGGCTACCGGGCAAGCAGTTACCCTGGAAACAGTTGAGAGCCCAGGATGCACACAATGAACACACACATATACACACTACACACACAAAAGCCGCAGAGGCCTAAAGTGTTGCTAATTAGCTAGTCTGTGCTGGTCCTTTGTGTGAGCCATTTTAAAGGAGAGATTAGAGTCAACAGGGAGGACGAGAGGAATGTAGCTCTTCTCTTTCCCTTTTTTTGCCTTCTTCTTGAGCTCTGGAACCGTGCACGGCACCCTCCTTTCACCTGATAGAAAGAATGCCTTTGTTGTCTTGCTAGTTAAGTTTTCCATAACTGAAACACATGACAAATAGCCATAATTGTAAGTGTTGCAAGTGAAAAGTATAAAAATTGTGTAATCTAGTAAAAAGTAATATGTTAAGCAGGGAAATGGATTAAAGCAGATGTTTTGTGAATGATGAAGACTAAAGAAAGCCATAAAAACTGCCATGAGCAGACTTTTCATGCTGAAATTTCCTTTTCTTTCTGGCTTGCTGGCTTCTGGTTTTGTATTATTTTAACCTAAAAATGTGCCTCACTACATCTCTTACTAAATCACACAGTCTAGCGTGCACACATAGTTCCCCATTTCCCCTTTTTTAAGAGCACACCCCAACCCTGCTCCTCATTTGGGGAAGTTAAAGATTTTGTGCTTGTTTAGTTAAACTTATTGTACAGCAGCCAGCCTTTGTTGTACTGCCCACTTCCGCTGTTTGTGTGTGTGTGTGTGTGTGTGTGTGTGTGTGTGTGTGTGTGTGTGTGTGTGTGTGTGTGTGTGTGTGTGTGTGTGTGTGTGTGTGCGTGTGTGGTAAGGGTGGGTGTTAGGGTGTGTCTATCTCCATCTCTACAGCCACAACCAGGTGTAAAAACCCTCTGAACCAAAAACATGAAAGAGTTTTATTTCCATCGAAGCGGGCAGGCGGGCTAATGCTTTTACAGGCCACTGACTAGGACTGCGCTTTTCTGTTTAACCAATAGACTTCTGAGTGTGCGCGTTTCTCTTTGTGTGTACGTGTTTGTGCATGCATGTGCACATGGCAGACAGTCTCTGTTTGTGTATGTATGTATGTGTTTTTCCTCTGTCTCCCGCGCTGGGTCTTGGCAGTGTCTTGCATGTGTTATTAGTTTGCTTTTTTTTCCCCCACGTTTTTTTTTTTTTTTTTTTTGTTATTAATAATAAGAGTTAAACGGTTTCCATATGTGAGGCCTGGTTGCCAGGCTAGTTCTATCCTCATCATGGTTTGGGCAAGAGAAATGGCTGAAACGTCACCCAGCTAAGACCTGCACCTATGTGGCCTTATCTTCCCAGGAGCATGACCCGACTACTAAACTGTCCTACCTTATACGAGATGAGTGCTAAATATTATAAGTGTGTGTGTGTTTAGGTGTGTGTGTGTTTTCCTCTATGGGTTGGGTCTGTCTGGAGAGAGACCTTCCTCTCCTGCCAAACGAGCTGTGTTGAAAACCGCAGGGAAACTGCATATGTGTATATAATATATGACGTGTATTTGTGTGTGAGTGTGCGTGTGTGTGTGTGTGTGTAAGGAAACTGCTGTAGAGCTATTTGCCATCAATTAGCCGCCTGGACTGAGCTGAGGCCTACAGTACAGAGGGAGCTGCTTTTATATTCCCTAGGAAGGGAGTTCCTCTTTCTTTCTGTCCCTCCTCACCTCATCATTATCTTTAATTGTCTATTTCTCCGTGCCCTTTTCCCTTCACTTAACAGAAAATAGCCGAAAAGCTCTCGTGTTGGATTTAAGATGTGTGTATATGATGATGAATTGTGTCATGATATAAAACAGTTCTGGGTATTCATTCAGCTCTTTTTTTATGACCGTGGGTATACCCCCGTGAATCAATAGAAACATTAGATGAGTGTCGGGACATAGTTGAAGGGGAGAGGTTTTCTCGTTTCACAAAACAGTTCTGAACTGAAGAGAACCATCTGGAAGTCGGCAGGGTCCCCGGAGTTTAGAACAGGTCCCTTCTGTGAAAAATAGTATGTGAAAAAAAAAAAAAAAACTAAAATCAGCCAGGGTTTTCAAACACTACGGTGCATTTTGAAGTTCTTTTGGAGTTTGTGAGTTTTTATAGCATTGGCTCTTGAACATGGTCTTTCCTCTCTTTAATGGTCAGTCTGGGGCCCAGAGAAGCTTGCTTCAGCCATTTTAAAAACCTCAGCACTCAAACGGTGCCTTTATATTGCGGAAACATTACATTAAATAGCTGAACGGGCCTGCCGCTGGCCGGTGGTTCCGAAGGTGTCCCAGATAGTTCAGACTGAGGCATTCGGTGTTGCTTAAGCTCCGCTAAATTGGTGGACAACTGGTCTGAAGTCCACGTTTGAGGGAGCGAAAACAAATGACAGGAAAGCTGGTGAAGGGGAGGGCGGAAAGACCTGATTAATACCAGAAAAAGAGAAGGCGTGCACGATGAGGAGTCGGAGGAAAGGGGTGAAGGCTTGGCAGAGGGTAGTTTATTTGTAACCCACCGTGAAATTGACAGGCTTTAGAAGGCTTTGGTTCAAGCTGCAAATTCCTTCTGCATATATGTTTACCCCGTGGAAACCCCTGATCTGTCTTAAATATACTCGCCGTTCCCTGTTTCCTTTGTCGCATTGTTGTATGTACGCTAAATCAATAAGGTCATGACTTGCATGCTGAATAACACTAGCAAAAACTCCTTTATTTTCTCCGCGATTTTTCCTTCCGTACTCATCGCCATCGCAGTGGCTCAGCAGACTTTTTTCCTCCTTTCTGTGCTACAGAGGAGCCTATATTTGTGTCCTAGCAAAATCCTGCAAAATTCCCATTAAATTTAATGTCTGCTGGAAAAAATGAGCATCAGTGAAATCAGCTGCTGTAATGTTTGGTTGGAATAAAAACTTCCTGACTGCAGCCTTGATGACGACAGCTCCATAAAAGCTCTTTACCAATATAAAACTGTGTGAGATGGTTAATACATATCTGTTACAACAACTTTTAAATACACGAGAATGCCGTTCATTCAGTCGTCACTATAGCCGTCTTTTGTCTGTCAGTCAAAGGCAGAAGGCGAGGGTCCCCTCTTAAGCCCAACAGCTGCATTCACAAGACTTTGCTTCCATTGGAAGACCCGGACGATCTATTTTAGGCCTGGGCCTAACCCGTATCTGCTGTCAGAATTTGCCGTTGTGAAGAAGGGTATGGGTAACAGATTTCTAGAGACGAGAGGCCGGGGGTTCAGAAAGACAGAATACTTGGAGGACTGCCAAGCAAACATTTGTGAGGTATGCATTATATGGAGAGGTAGAGTGAAGGTGGGAGACAGATCAGGTGATGTAGACGGAGAGAAATAAAGTGATCTGGGAAAGCAATCCGGTTTATGTGGTGACTGACAGTGATGCATTTGATACATGAGATTTCACTGTGGCTGTAACCAAGCCCTCACTCATATATGCCCCAAAGTCATAGAGCAATCTCACTAACTGTCACCTCTTCAGTAATCTCACTTTGTGTACAGTGTGTGTGTGTGTGTGTGTGTGTGTATGCGCGCGTGTGTAAATACTGGGCCTATCTCTGTAGGCAGGTGAGCTGATACTATACTGTGTATCATCATCCTTTTAACAAATTTACATGCTTTGTAGATTGTATTACATCTGTTCAGTCTTGTTTCATCTTCTCTCTGATCATGATTCCCTCTGAGTAGCAAGAGAAAGAGAAGGAATCAAAGATAAGGGAGATTAGAGCCAGGAAAACTAGTGGAGTAGCACAGAACGAGCCAAAAAAAAAAGAGGGAGTAAATTAAAGTCGAGGGGGGATTTTGGTGGAGTTTGAGGGTGTTTTTGGTGCCAAAGTGAGGAGAAGCAGCGCACATGGATACAAGGGATCACTGGGATGACCCAGGAGGATGGCAGCATCCACACAGCTTTAGCTTGGCTTTCAGCTTCAATAACAGCCCTCCAGAAAGGAGATAGTGAGAGAGAGGGAAGAGTTGAGGGGGGGGATCCACTTCTTTCTGAACCCAGCCTCTCCCGCTGATCCAAAAATCAGAAGGCATGCAGACCTTAGAGAAGCAGCAGGGTGTGACATGCTCTTTTCTGCATCTTCACCCTGAATCTATCTGCCCGTGTCTCCATCTATTGCTCTTTCCCGGAGAAGGGAGCGGATAGAGCACTGGAGACGAGGTGCATTACGAGCCACCGTTCCCAGGCTGTTGAGCTAGTAGGGGCGGACTGGGGATATTTGTTTGGTGTTGAAGTTATCTACTGCCTCAGACGCTGCACAGACATGTGAATCACCAGTCGCTAGAGCCTAGTTTAGCTCCCTTGTCACTAAATGCAACAATAAGCTTTTCCCTCGCGCTCACTTGTGCTCCTTTTCTTTGTACACTCTTCTTCTTGGTCTAAGAGCAACGAAATCTGATACCACCTGCCTCCCCCTTGCCCTTCCTAACTCCCTCGCCTCCTCCTCCTTCTCCTCCTCCTCCTTCTCCCCCAAGGACAGCCCACTGTCTGCCCCGGGGGCTGTTTATCTATGGGGGGATACGGGGAGGAGAGGGTAAAAGGGGGACGATTTTGTTTCGTTTCGGCCGTCAACAATGGACCTCAGTCAGTGCTGACGGATTACTCCAACATATGGTACCCACCTGTCTCTTTCTCTCTCGCCCTCCCCTGCGTCTGCCCCCCCCCCACCCTTTTTCCTTCACTGTGTCTCTCTGTTTAGATTTCTTTGCTTATTCCTGCGTTCTCTTTCTCTCTGTCACCCAAACACACTGGGCGGATTAGAGGCCAGATTCATCACACACACACACACAGACCTGTTTGCTTTAGCAACCTGAGCCAGGCACGGGTGCGCACACACAGACACACACAGGTCTAGTTTAGGAGGCTCGGTTTTGCTACATGTTTGCTGAGACCTTCTAGTTCGCATCTAACATTTAATTCGTGACAGCCCAGCTGTTGTAGGTGAAGAAGAAGCTATTTTCAGACATACAGATGTGCACGTGTTCATAAAGACACTGCAGTAAAGATACCTGCTGCAAAAAAATGACATTTCTCGTTTCTTTTCTTCTCGTCGGAATTTTCAGATTTCAATTAAACGCGTAGTTGTCGGGCATTTTTCGGAAACCTGAGCGAAAGTAGCCGTGTGTGTGTGTGTGTGTGTGTGTGACCCTGCTGAATTAAAAAATGCACTGTTATTAAAGGCTGTGTCAGAGGCGATGATTTACAGAGGGGAGCGATGACAAGTCATAAGAACTCACACACCAAACTGACATACACACTTGCGCACTCAGTGTGCTCTCGAGCCTCCAAGCTGAGCAGTGACCTCCTCACCCCTCCTTCCCCTTCCTCCTCCTCCCTCCCTCTCTCACTCTAATAAAACCTGTCTGACACCACTGATGTGTGTATATGTGTGTGTGCGCGTGTGCGTTTGTGTGTGTGTGTGTGAGTGCTCAGCGGCAGCACAAAGACTCTGTTGTTGGGCCTCCCTCTTAGGCCTCCCTCATATTTTCTTTAAAGGTGCAGTGCGCCCCCAAGAATGCCACAGGGGGAGCGGGGGGAGTCTTAGAGGAGCTGGTGTAAGTGTGTGGGTGGGTTAAGGGGGCAGGAGGCATGCTTTGTAATGCTACAGCTCGCCCAGGTCACACAGAGAAAAAGGCAAGGAGTGAGCATAAAGAGTAGAAATGAAAGAGAAGGGTCAGAGAAGAGAAGTGCTTCTTGACAAAGTAGACCTGAGAGGCTTTGGCTGCGGTTGCTGGTGGCATTTGTGTGCGTGCGCACTAAGCCTGCGGCCCTCTTTCTAGTGTTGTTCAAAGTTGAAAGTTCAAGGTTCCGTTTATTCATCCACAAGGTAATGGGAATTACAGTGTGAGTAAAACCTCACAATATAAGCCGTACATGTGGTGGAAGCAAGGAGTGACAATTGAATATGGTGCCAGTAGTCCTAAGCACAAGCTTCCAAGTGACAATACACAACAAGAGGAGGAGTTTTGTTTTTTTTTAACTTACTAAAGCCATTATTTTCTAAATCGGAACATCTCGATTTGTGTTGTCACTCTTAAACCGCAATCTTTGTAACGGAAGAATGAAGTAATGTTTACATAATCAGCTACTTTTTGAGCTTCCTATCCAAACTTATGGTTAGTTGCTGTACCGAGCAACATGAGGAAAAATACAGGAAATTTATGATTGACTGCCTTTTAGTGAGTTCAGGTACCCGAGGGAGAGGAAACAATTTAATAATATTGTTCAGTGAGTTTCAGTGGAATAGCAGCATGGTATTATGGTCATCTTTTGTTATGGTTTAAGTTTAAATAAATGTTACCAAGATTATTGTAATTAAAAACAGACAGCTTTAGAGATTAGGGAAGGCTGAAAGGTTTTGTGGGATGTTGACGATATAGAATAGATTCTGTAAATATCAATAATGAAAAAATACCCAACCCTAAGCTGCTTCGTATTAACATCTATTCTAGTCGGTAAACATTTTTTGTATTTATGGTGTATACAGATGCCCTAATGGTAGCTAGTTGGGAATGTTTTCCTCTTTGCTGTCCAGCAGAACTTGCAGATCGCTTATACGTTTATAAATATCTGCATTTTTTACTTATTTCTTGTGTCTCAGACACTCACACATGCATGGATGCAGGCACACGAGAGGAGACAGGCATCACCTCTGCTTGGTTGTAGCGTTTATGAAAGCCATAAATGGCTCTTTAATATAGTGGTAATCAGGGTGGTAATTTGGGTGGAATTGTCCCTTATTGTTGCCAGACATGCCTCCCCAGCTCCTGCCAACATACAGCCATATGCACACACACACACACGTACACACACAGACAAACACACACACTCACTCCTGGGCAGACAGGGTGTTCAAGGAGTAATTCACACCACATGCCAACAAACTGGGCGGTTGTGTTTTTTTTGGTGTGTCTATGTGTGTGTATGAGTGTGTGTGTCTGTGCTGCTTAAAAGCTGAGGTCAAACCAGTAAATGGGAGGGGGGTTCCCAAGATTTTTGTCAAAGTGTTAAAATTCATGTGTGTGTGTGTGTGTGTATACAGGCACGTCCTCAGCCGTGTCCGTGTGTGCGTTTTAATTGCGGTCTCAGCAAAAGTAGCAAGTGTGCTCGATACAGATGGTTTTCATCACTCTGACTGCACAGAGAACTTCTCTTTCTTTTCTGCCTCGGTTTAATCTCTCCTCTCTGCTTTTGTAATTAAATGTTGCTTAATGCACCCAAGCTTCTAATTCGACAATTCATTAAATAAGCACGAGTGTAAAGTAAGCGTGTGCTGCACCGTTTCACTGTACTGCGTGTTGTGAAATGATGCACTAGATTTCTTGTGCGCTGCAGTTGAGTAAGAGCTTCCAGGGTAAAGAACATCCCTCATTTTGGCCGTTAATTTGTGGCGCGCACACACTTGTGTGTACACACACACACACACACACACACACACACACACACACACATAGGGACTTTCATAAATCAATATTTACTAAGGAACCTTTCCCCTTTGAGTCAGAGGAAGCAAATGTGCATCCTGCTGTCTCCCCTCTCTAACTCTCTGTCATGAGGTTGAGCTCTTGTGCGTGGTTGCGTGTGTGTGTATGTGTGTGTGTGTGTGGGTCTGTGCGCTTACGGTAAGTGCAAGGCGGCTCTGTTTTGAGATGGGTGTTTTCTTGTTTTGTTTTCAGAGCAGTTCAAACATTCCAACAAAAATGCCTGTTTCCTCAGGGACTGATTTGTCTCGGTGATAGAGAGTTTCGCTCTTTAGCACTGCGACAAATAACACAACAAAGGAAAAAAAAACATTAAAAGAAGCAAAACAAAGATAATTAATACAGGTAAAGGCGATAAAAGACAATGAGAAAAGGTGCGTTATGTTTAGAGGGCAGGAGAGATGGCTGAGGCTTGCAGATTAATCAGTAAAACTCAAGCAGGGTGAAAGAATGGAAACAGCTAGTGAGCAATGGTGTCACTGGTTTAGATGGACAGCACTGGAGGGCAGACACGATAGAAATGGGAAGAGAAGGGAGAGTGAAGAGCTAGGTGGGGGTTAGTCACAGCTTTTCAGGGCATACCAAGCCAAACGGTTCCTTACATCACTCTGACACACACACACACAAAAAACACCCACCATTCAAAGGACACACATGAAGATGTTGCTGACACACTTCTGCCTCACAGGATGTGGAAAACCCGCTCTACACTTTCCCCTGAGGAGGAGAAAGAAAGTGAACAGAGGGGAAAAAGGAAGGACAGCAGTGAAAAAAAGGGAATGGGCAGAGGAGACGGTCGGAGATTTTTTTTAAGTCGAGAGGACGTTTTGAATGAGTTGAGAAAGAACTCTGACACACCAACAGATATAAAAACTCAAGCAGGCTGTCAGCCAGGTGCATACCTCAGATTGAGGAAATCAGATTTGGAGAAGAGAGCAGGTACTGAAAGTGTGCACGCTCAGATGTTATGGGTGCATGGTGATATGAAACTGCACACATTGGGCTCTTTTCTTTTCTTTTTTTTGTAAATGTTAAGCATAACTTTGAAAGTGCGTGACTTTTCCGAGTTGTTTAACACAGAAAATACTGCACTGTACGACTGTGCGTGCACGATAAACATCTGATCATCTCTAATTCTCTCTCGCAGGCCCTCCAGGCAGCCAGACAATTCCTCCTCCAGCAGGCCTCTGGACTCAACTCCCCTGGCAGCAACGAGGTCAAACAGAGCCCAGTGCAGGTCAGAGCACACACACGCACTCACACGCACTAGCACACACATAGTTGCTGCTTTGTCACAATCTGCATGATATTAAGCCTCTGTCAGCCGCAGCTTTGTTTTCACCAACTGCCACGTCACCTGCAGTCAATGATATAGGTGCATACTTTTGTTTCCCTTTTTCACTCTCTATCTGTGTGTACCTCTCTCTCGATTTCAGTGAGTGTGTGTGTGTGTGTGTGTGTGTGTGTGTGTGCATGATTGTTAGTGAGTGATTGAATGAGGCCTTTGTAGTGATTGGGTAGCGAGTCGGTGTTTTTTTTTTTTTTTTTTTTTTCCAGAGTTGAATTCAGCAGTGAGTGGAGAGAGCGGGGTTAGCTGGAGTGCAGGATCCCTGCTAAAAGACACTTGAGGAGGATATAGATACACACACAGAGTTACAACACATGCTTTATAGCTAGCAGTGTATGTTGATAGATATCACACAAGACATTCCTCTTGGTAATTCTTTTCGGTTATATAATATGCAGGCCGCATGCAAAAGTGTGATTTGTAGCTGTGTCGCATATCCATAAAGCGGGATCGTGGGTCTATTAGAGCAGCAAGCAGTCTGGTTATTGCACTGCTCTTCTCATTAGCATGCCACATTATAAACACACGGCCGGACCATCACAATATGGGAAACGCAGAAAAAGGGAAGAGAGAGAAAGACAGATGTGAGTCAGAAACGAGCATGAGGTAAGATTTACTGTGTGGTGTCTAAACCCGGTAAGGCACTTTTGGGGGGGGGAAATAGGACTTACTGATTTATAAAGCAAGGTAATAACACTCTGCATAAAGATCTGCAATTTTCATCTATAAATGCAGCAACATTCCTGTTAAAGCATTTTCATTTCAACTCCTAAATATATAGAAAATACATCTAAATATCAAAGCTTTTGAGCAGCAGCACAGGGATGTTCGGAGCTGTGTGTTTTACTGTGAATAGCACGATCCTCCGTGGCTGATCAGACACAGTAATAATAAGATCACATAAAGCATCATCAAGAGAAAGCCCAAAAGTAAAGAATTTGAACTGTCGGCCACACGGTTTAATTGCCAAGTGACCTCTGAGAAGTGCAAAAAATGCCACTGAATTAATGACTGCTTATTACTCAAGATGTCAAAAAAAAAGAAAAAAAAGAAAAAGGATTCCAAAAATGGGATTTTACAGCTTACACTTTAATCAAAACCTGAATCGCTATTTACTTTGGATAGAACCTGGCAGGTGTAGAAATGAGGTTTTATGACATAAGCAAATAAAATAAATACTGTTTTATACCATATCTGGGTTTTGAAACTCTTAGTTTCTCCTAGTATTTCGACTGTTCGTTGCTCGGTCTCTGGCTTGCCCTTTGTTAACCCTTTCAGAATGACCTCCGTGGCTTTAATCCAGGCTGGCGGTCAATCCGTGTCGGGCTCAAACTTTGCTTTGGCGAACAGGAGTTTACTTAAAGGATAGAAATTTAATTAAATGTTACATTACAACTCTTCACTTCCTGGCTGATCTTAAAAGAGAGCTAAAAGAGATAGGAGGAGGGGGTGGGGAGGGAGTAAGAGAACGTAAGCATGTAGGGGGAAGTGAAACTGGGAGTTAACACGCAGTGTAATTCTGATGTTAGCCATTGAAGAGTGACGAGAATGTTGACAAGCATTTTCACATGAATGGGATAAAGTGCAGGTCGAACGCGCGTTCACTTGACCTGCTTCAAATGCGCATCACTTATAAGAAAGAAGTGTAACCTTCCACTGCCTGCTCCTTCCTCTCTCTCCATGCCGCCCTGCTCCTCTCCTGACTCTCTCCATCTCTGTCTTGTTTGTCTTGTTTGTTGCTGTGTGGCCTGCCTAGCCTCTCTACTCTCTGGGGCATCAATGCTACATCTCTGTTGTCTGAGCTGTCAGCTCACATGGCCCCACACATCCTGCCAACACACACACACACACACACACACACACAGAGTTACACTTGGATTTACATTTGCGTGTGTGTGTGTTTGCTCCTGAGTCCTTCCAGACACAAACACAGTCGCAAACACAGCGACACAAAGTATACGCCGGTTGTTGTTCCTGTGTGTACCTGTGTGTCGCTTCAGCGCTGAACTTGTTTACAATAAATCAGGCTGGTAAGGGTGGCAGGTAGACATCTCTTGATTACTGTAATTTCCAGCTCTATGATCACCTTTAAATCTCGGCGACTGCGCTCGGTTTCTTTAATTGAAGCAATCATCCATTGGCCACAGAGAGGGTGACGTGAACGGTGGCGTGAGCGAAGGTAGACATTTAATCTGGTCATTTGTAAAGGTGGCAGAAAGCAACTGTGCAGTGGCACGGTGGCTCCACATCAGGCACAAAATGGCCGTCCTCAGGTTGGCTCCTGCTGGGCTCGCTCTCACACATGCAAATGAGCCTGAGCCAATAATGAGATCTTTAGGAGCTCGATAATTAGATTTTTCCCTTCTCTCCGAGGGAGAACCGCAGAGGCAGACAGGGTGAGCAGGAAGACTTCCTTTCGTGTCTTGACTTCTCTGGAGAAGCCTCGGTCTGCGCTTGACAAGCCACCCACCCCCTCTCCCGTACCCACCCACCATATCCTATGCCCCCACGCCTTCCCCATCATATTTCTATTCTTTTCTTTATTTATAATAGAGGGGAGGATCTGAGCAGAGAGCAAAAGAAACTCTCAGATTGTATCTGCCTTTTGATTGGTTGCTCAGAGATGGTCTCTGTGTTTGGCTGGATGTGCGAGATGGTATCAGTACACTTTGTGTGTGTGTGTGTGTGTGTGTGTGTGCGCTCGCATGTGTGTGTGTCACTGTCATGTCACGTTCAGGAAAAACCCGACAATAGCTCGAGTCTCGAGACAAGCAATTGAAGGAGAAATCGATTGTGTGCGACACAATTGCAGCGGCAGTGACTAAAAAGAAGAAAATATTTTAACAATTGATTATTTATTAGATAGCAGTGTATTAACAACTGGTTCAAGAAATGAACACAAGTGATACTTAATAACGATGGTTGGGAATCGTAGCTCTTTAGTCTGACAATTGGACAAATAGATCGGGGAAGTTGTGTTTCTGATCTTGCCACAAAGGCAGCTGGTTCATTTCACACTTTAAATGTGTGTTTGTAGTTGGCGTTGGACATAATTGACCACAGTTACCTTAATTGGGAGCAGCAGAAGTGCTACTGAGAGAATTGGTGGGCAAAGTTGGCAGACGGTGTCGCAATTGGCGGATTACCCAGCATGATATGATGCGTCCATGACCTGCCACACCTTCTCTACAATGGACTCACTTGGCAGACACTTACACTCCAGGGTGGGCACAGGCAGAAGCATATGCACCGTTTTGGCAGACACACGCCTGGCACACTTAGCAAACTGGTACTTGGCATGCACACATACAGATTAACGCACGTGCTTGGCTGTGGCCCATACGTATGTAATTGAATAGCGCGGTGTCCCGTTTTCATGTATTATTGAGGAGCTCGTTTAATTAGGAAAAAAATGAAAAGACTCATTAGAGATATGTTAATTAGCTTGGCTCTCTGCTCTCTGGAGAGGTCTGACACCAGCGCAGTGGGATGAGGAAGAGAAGGAGCCGCACAGGAGGCACACGAGGCGAAAACTGAGTCATGCCGCTCGTCACGTCGGGATTTTTTATGACTGCAGCTACGTTTTTAAAAAAAAATCAGTTTTAAAATATTAATCTGCCGTGTTTGTCTTTGTATTGCTAAATGATTTCCTCCACTTGCTTTTTTTTAAACTACCACGTATATATTGTTGAATTGTTGAAAACTAAACATAAGGATTGAGGGGTGGGGGGTGTTCGAAGTCTTTTAACTAATCAACAAAAGTACTTGGAAAGATGAGTGTTTTGCCCCCTAGAGTCTGCAGAATTGAAGCAGTTCCTTCTTTCATTCTCTTTTATTTCCTTTCAAAGTGTTTTTCCCAAAGCACTTCTTTTGTCCACTCAATGAAAGTGCTTAGTTGGCAGTTTCTCTTATTTGATGTGGAGGGAATTGTGGCTGTGTGTGCACGTATTTGTGTGCAGTTTAGCGTGTGTGTGTGTTTTGGGGGGTAGTATGGGATCCTGACAGTTTGCGAAGGGTGTATGAGAGGAGGCTGAGCAGCCAGTAGATTGGGCTTGGCTCTGGTCAGAGGGGTGGACAGACAGACGAGAAGGATGGAAAGGAAAGGTTTGGGTCTGGCCACTGAAGTGTGAAACTCTTATTTTGTGATTTGAAACATGAGTGAAATCAGTAATGAAATATGGTCGATAACGGCCTCTCACACTTCCCAATGAAGGGCCCGGAGTGTGTGTGCGTGTGTGTCTGTGTGTGTGCTTCTGGAAATGTGTTGTCATTTTTATTCTGGAGCACTGGGGCGTTAGATGGAGGGAGGCAGCGGAGGAGGAGAGGAGGAGAGCTTGGTGGAAGGGGGGGGTTATCCACTTGAACTTACTGGTCTTTCACTGTCCTCTCTCAAGTTTTCTTTTTTTCTCTCTTTTTCATTTGTCTAGCCCCTGTCAGAGAAAGCTATGTTTTATACGCCTCCACATACAGTACATACTGTTTGTATATGAGTATAAGAGTCAAAGCGTGCATGGCCAGTGAGCACGGGACCAGCTTCAAGATCCTTTCAATTCTTCCCTTTTTTGCTCCAAAAGACCCGTTCTTAAACCTAAGGAATATATAAAGCTGTGAGTTACCTGAAATAATTATATTCATAGATTGATTTTACTTCACTTTTTGAACTAAAATATTTTATAGCGTTTTACAAGCATGTAAAACACTATTTATTATTTAGTTTAATCCAGAACATTTTGTCCCCAGTTAAAGTAATTTTACTGTTTCTTAACGAGCCGCTTAAACAAATATGTTCATTGTTCATTGAGACAGAGACAGAAACGTTACTCAGCAAAAAAAAAAGGTTTGAAATACGGAGCATGTCCATATCATCCCCGGCCTCACCTGGCTTCGCTCATCAGTTTCCTTCAGAATAATGTGGCCCCTAGCCCCACTGCAGATTAGCTGGAGGAGGGGTACTCAGCACACACAATGGGGCCCTTTTACTTTCAGCGAAGGCCCTGGCCCCGAGTTCCAAACAACACTCTCAGCACAGTAGGCACTCCTTCTACTTCTCTCTTCACTCAAATGCTTTTCTCTTCTGCTTCTCTCTTTTCCCCTCTTACCCCTGTAAATTCCCACCCACACACTCCCCCACCAACCCCGAGCTCTCCTCTCGGTCTTTGGCATGATGAGCACAGACAGGCTGTTTACCTGGAGGGGCTGAAAGATGGAGGGAGCGATAGAGATGATAGCTGGAGAATAAACAAATCCTAAACCAGCAAGAAACGAGAGCGCTCACCTTACACCGTTATAACCTTTACGCGTAAGGACGCTGCACGGTGCTGAAACGCACACAACCAAACGCAGTTGACCGGTGCCAAAAGAAGAAAAAAAAGACAACAATGCTTTGTCATGTGATTTGAAAACTTCTGTGCCACTTTGGAGTCAGGTGAGGCAGGCAAGCTCTAAAACGCATCATGGAAATATTAAAAAGAAGGCAAGGGGTGGTGTTTATGCAGACACAGACCTGTGTCCATGGAATAATGATTGAAAAACACTTTTTCAAGTAACTCAGAATAAAACATACTGAAACAAAAATAAATATCAACAGAAAAAAACAACTGTCCATAGGCCTATCTTTAAAGCTGGTCCGACAACAGCACGAGTATAAGAACAGAAATGGAATGCGGCCGATTACGGCTGGACGATGAGCGTTCCCTACAAATCCATTTTCAATCCTGATTACTCGCTAAATTTAGAAACATTCTGCATTCATAGAACTTTTTTAAATGTCACCTTTTAACAGTGAAAATCCTTGAACTGAAGGTGGTGGGTGACACAGTTAAAAGTTTGGCCCAGACTATAGGGTCCATGAAGCCCGTTTCGCAAGGACAGCCGCCGGTCCCTGAGGTGTGCTGATGCAGACTGAGCGTCTTGGGATATCTACGCCAAAGCCTCAGGGAGAGTGACACGAGGGAGAACGATGGAGAGGGGGACCAATGGAGGGTTTTTGCAGGTTCACCTGAAACTGCACGACTTTTACTTTCTCAAGAGAAACTTTCTCAACCAAAGTCACACTTTCCTTCAGCTTAGCACAAGCTAAACTATACAGAGATGTACTTCTTTCTTTTTTTAAAGGCGCTTAAAAGTCACAAAGGCCGCTGACAAACTCACCAGGTTGGTAACAATGGCTGCACAGTGTTGGAACCTCAAACAAAAAGTTTGGTTTCTGAAAATGATTTGCTATCTTTTTTTATTTGCTTCAGTGAGTTCTATTCTCTCTCATACTCATATTTCTCATATTTCTATTTGCTATTTATGAAGTTTTGTGTGGTTGCGGTGACACAAACCAGATTCCAAAAGCTTTACGCACCTGCGTCTGTGTGGGTGTGTGTGTATAAGTGTGTTTGTGTGTGCGCGTGTCACACAGACACACACACACACTTTGCAGGGTGAGGTGGTAATGCTCAGTGACAAGGATAAACAGCGCTGGGGTTTGCTCCCACCAACAGGCGGGGTGAAGAGGAGGAGGAGAGGAGGTCTGTGTCAGCCTCTCTCTCTTTTCCTCCTGCTCTCTCCTTGTCATTTTTTCAATTATCCCTCTCTCCTGTGTGTCCCCGTAGACCCAGAGGCAGGAGCTGCATCATTTAGAGCGAGAGCCTGTTTAGATTCTGATTATAGCCTCCTTTCTTCTCGCCACTCACTGCCATCACTCGCACACTTAGATACATGTTGTGGCTTCACATATTTGAGCCAGCATGAGGTGAAGAACTGCAGAAGTACTTTTATCTCACTGTGAAGCTCCAGGAGGGGGTGTTGTGCTGAGGGCACAGTCATGCCTTTATAAACTGTCAACATGATCTTTTGTTTCTCTGAATATAAGGAGTTGTGTCACGGCCCAGAAAGGCTGCTTTTGTGCATTTTAAAGGTGATCATTCTGGCGCGTAAACATACTTTAGAAATATATATGATGGCTAAGGAGGCTGTGCATTGAGCGTATTTATTGCAGTCAATGGTCTCAGCTGGGAACGTGAAGTCTGAAGTCCAAAGTTCACTTCCAAATTAGTGGCGATGCATTCGTTTACCTAGCATTCTTCTGTGTAAACACAATAGCGAGCTGCACAGAGCCTATTCCCTCTGGCTGCACGCTGGTTTAATATCAGATCGCCATCCTTCGCATCTTCCAAAGGTTTCATCATGGAAAGCGGTGAAAGGCTTTCCTCCTTGTTAGAATGAAAAGTCATCAAGGGAGGAGAGGAGAGAGGGATGGAGCCTCATTGAAATGCAAGTTACATTCCCCTATTTCTCTCTCTTCACTCCTTTGGGACTTTATGCCTTTCTCCCCGTTCTCCTTCCCATCTTTCAGGCGCTCCCTTGCTCCCTCTCTTCCTTTGTTAATCAGTTAAACTCCCTCTTCAAACAACCCCTCTAATTACTCCTCCACTCTCTGTAAACGACAGGGCTGTCTCCTGCTTCTCTCCTCTTCGCTCGATCCCCGTCTCCCCGGGCTCCCTCTATCCATGGCAAGGGTTGACCTCTGTCAGCCGCTGACCCTCTCGACAGTGTGCGTCTTGGTGCGTGCCCGCGCGCGTGTGCGTCTACTAATGACTGATTCTTACATGGAAATGATAGGAGAGACAGCTTAGATTTTTGAAATCGTGGCATTGTTCACGGTCAGACTTTTAAGTGTGTGCACGTGAGCACGTTCGTGCACGCGCGTCGTCGCTGCTTGAAGCTCGAGGCCACGCTTTCCTCTTTAAGCAAACCTCCCTGGTCGTGTTCCTTCCTCACACACATCTCTCATTTTTCCACCCATTATAATCCACTTCTTTTTTCATCCCTCCCTATCTTCTTCCCTTTCTTGCTTTTGTGGATGGTATCCTTCCTCCTCCACTTTCCCTTCGCGCCCCTCCGCTCACTTCCCCTCAGAATCACCTCTCGCCGACTAATCTGCCGCGCATCTCTCTCTTTTAAATTAACATGCAACATGAAAAAAAAATGGACGACAGCGGGGAAAAAAAATTAAATGCATTTAATAAATGGCTGACTTCAAATCGCCTGGCTTTTCAGACTCTCCCTATTCACAGTCCAATGAAAGGGGAGAAATCATTCACCAGGAGAGACAAAGCCGAATGAAAATATAATTCTGCATTGTGAGGCGCTTTTGTCCTGGCCCGTCAAATCGCTAATGGCGAGGCTTTTGTTTTGTGGCGGCGCTCTCAGGCTGGCGGTGTCGTATGGCGGTGGCAACGCATGCCCCATAATCACCACGCTTTGTGATATTAGATTATAGGGGCAATTAATGGCGTCAAACCTTAACTACTCAGCATTCAGCCTGCCACACACACGTTCAGCTTTAAACGCATGCACGTTTCGCACACACACATCTTCACCCACGTTCGCACGCACACATACAGTACAGTATATCTGCACTTGTACACAGGAACGCACATTCGGCTCTGGCGTCAGAACGTCAGCCAACACACAGAAAGGTGCTATATCTCCAGTAATTATTACGCCTGCGACTTGAAAATGTCGATGGCGGTGTGTATAAAATAGAGTGTATGAGTTGTCAGGAAGGAAGAATGGGATGCACAAGAGCAATTAATTACAGCTTTTCATTTGGCAGCTTAGAATGACAAGGCCCAGCGGCGGGGGCAAGCTGGCATGACGCCAAGCGGCACCCATCACCGCCCCCATCTTGCTCGCTGTTCCACCACCTCCCCCGTCTCCTTTGCCTATTCCTTTACCAACTGCCACAACACCACCATTTCCCTTGCTCATCCCCTTCTGACTCTGTCTTTTCATCTTCTTCTCCTCCCTTCCTCTCAGCTCACACACGCACCCGCCCTCACACAACAGCACATTTATATCGCAACACAATCCTCTTCTACTTCCGTAGCCCAGATTCACCTGTGCCCTGCCCTCTTCCTACCCATCCTCCATCCTTTCATCATTGTGTGTGGTTCAAAGTGTCCTTAATTAGGTAAGCCTGGTTTCATAAAGGGATAGACAAAGTCTGGGGACACTGAATAGAGGAAAAAGAGCCAGAGGACGGGTGGGACAGAAGTGTTGTTTTTTGGTTTGTTTTTTTCTGTATGGCCAATCTTGTTTACAAGGTCAAATCGGCTCTATACAAATTTCATTTACTGCTAACAGCTGACCTGCTGCCACCCTCCATACCTGCCCTTAGGTGGTGAGTAGATAGACCTAAGCGAGCTGGCATGGGGGTGGGGAGACACACACTTGCACACAAATGCACGCACACACATACAGTTGATCAAGAGATGGATGAATAATTTATATATCAAAAAGTGAAAATCGGAAAATGGGCAATTACTTCATTTTCCTGTGAAATAGCCATAATATGTGAGCAGAGATATTAAAACAGCTCAATACAAACTTTATTATTTATGTGGAGAGAAGGAAGAGGTTGTTATCACTCAGTCTATAACCAGAGAAAAAGATCTGTTCTCAAACACAACCGCCACCACCCCCACCCCACATAGCCCTCTTCCCACCTCCGTAAATATCTCTTAGTTTCTCATCTATTAGCTGCGCTAATTAACTGTAGTTGTTGCCACAGTGAATAAATGCAAAATTGCTTTGTCAGCAGGATTTTGCCAGAGTGGCTTTTCAGATGTTGTGTCTGCATTTATGCATGTGCATGTTTGTCTCAGTTTCTGATTTTATGTGGTAAGTTTGTCTTCACTTGTCATCAGATTAGTATCTCTGCACGTCCCTGTGTACAGTGCATGTGCATTAAGAGCTGCTTGCACAACACAATCTACAAAAAAATCACCATGCCGCTCTCCCTGTAACACCCCCCCCTCTCACTTTCACTTTCTTTAGCAGCCTGCAGCGCTATCTCGTGAGATATTCATCTCATCAGATATCCACTTTGTTTTTCCTTTCTTCTTAGCCGGGCTTGACTGTGAGGAAAAGAGAATCGCAGGCAGTCGTAATCATGTGTTTATAAAAGCAGATAAGATTTTTTTTTTTTTATAGGCCTATTGCATATCTGTCCTTTTATCTTGGGATTTTGCCACAGAAATAGTTTTTAATAGTGGCAGCTTTGTGTAGGAACTTGTCAACAATATGTTTTATAGCATGCCTATTTTTGTCTAACGTTGCCAGCATTTCTTAACAGTATCTGAAAGCAAAGAATAAGAGACAAGATAACTCTCCAGCTTACCCGTCTGCACCGTCATACTGTATAACCTCCTTTCAATGGGGCATTCAGGTGCAGGCACAGTCATGCTTAAAGCTTGCTGCGCCGGCTCTGCCTTTTAACACAAAGCTTAACTTAGCTTAAGTGGCTGACTTATCCTACTTTTGCTTGACAATATCTAGGTGTGTTAATAATTTATAATGTATGTGCTCCCCTGTCCTGTCTTTAGGTCCCGGTGTCTATGGCTATGATGAGTCCACAGATGATCACTCCACAGCAGATGCAACAGATCCTGTCCCCTCCTCAGCTTCAGGCCTTGCTGCAGCAACAGCAGGCTCTCATGCTACAGCAGGTAAGACGCGGATTCTCACACACACACAACACACACACACACGCTTTATCTGGACCCAGTCCCAGGCCGACATGTTCGGATGTGTCTGTTTTAGTAGCTGCTGACACACAATGGGTGCGATTGTATCTCATTCAACGCTCTGAGATCTTTGAAGATAAACACACGTCCACATTTCCACTCATACACACATTGTCATTTCAACTGACTCTTCTTTAGCATTGTTGTTAGGAGACAGGGCACGCTTCCGCCCGCGGGAACACAAGAACACACCTATGCACGCACACGCGCGTGCTTTTTGGCATCGGCCTGTGAATCACGGTGATTAAGGAGTGTGTTGATGCCCGGCAGGTGATAGAAGAGTTGCCATGTCGACACACAAACTAATAAACACTCTTCATCTGCAACACATTTGTCAAATGCTTAGCCACACCAACCCCCGTGACCTGCTACCTGCACAGGCAAACGCTCTTAAAGGCTGCGAACATGACCACTAACAGTGCGGGGACAGAGAAGTAATTGCTTAGTAGGGGATATCGAGAAAACACGGCACGGGCAAAGCCAGAGCAGACAGAAGATTTAATAAGAAGTGGTAGCTTTAGGCGTGTATAAATTGCAGCGGGAAGATCTGACAACATGTATCATAATGGAAATGTGAAATGTGGTGGCTTTCTATAAACAGACATGCAGATGGCTAAGAACCTCTTCACCAGCTCTTTTTTTTCTCTTTTTTTTTCTATAACGAGGAAAAAGGAGGCGGTGGGACGGGGGGTTGATAATGCACACTCACTCACAGCATCAATAATAAAACCACTGAGTTTAACATTGCTCTCCCACTTAATTAACCACAGTATGGACTACGCACTTAGTGTATATCTGCAAATCAGGCACTATTACACACACACACACACACACACACACACACACACACACACACACACACACACACACAGAACAGTCAACCAACATATCACTCACTGGAGCATTAAATTTCATATCCCCATGGCAATAGTACATTGTGTAAGAGTGTGTAAGTAAGTTTTACAGCCCACTGCTACACAGCAGTTGTGTGTTTGCACAGGCACTGATTTGTGGATCTTGCGTGTATGTTTATGTGTGTGTGTGTGTGTGTTTTAACCTTTAAGTTTCCTCCAACCTTTACTTTACTTATGCTACAGTTGTTCTGCTTTTCTTTAGTGTGTTCACTAAAGTCAAGGTCATGGTAATAGGCTGGAGAGGTGAGTGCCTCACTTACACATACACTTAATGCACAGAGCCACTGAATCAAATCATTAAAAAGACCTTAATTATCACTTAATTATTCCCTCAACTCACCACTCTCCAGCTAAGTGTGTGTGTGCGTGCGTGTGTGCGCTTGCATATGCATTTGTCTGTGTGATTATGAGGCGATCAGGGCTAGTGACGCGGAAAAGAGAGATTAAGTCCGCCTAAGGAGCGATAAAAGAGAAGAAAGACAGATGGAAAAGAAAGAAAGAGAGCAGCAAGAAGGAATGAGTCCCGCATTTAAAATAAATTAAGGACAAGAAGGAACATCGTGGTAGCAAGCACAGTAAATTATGCTAAAATGAAGCTACGTCTGGGATAAGATTGAAACTGGAAAATGTAAAACAGCTTTGCACAAAAGGAGCATTACATTTCATAGTGTGTGTGGTGAGGATGGGCAGTGGTGTGTAGTCTGTTCACTGCAGGGTCAGACGGATGAGAGACCGAAGCAACTGCTGTGCTGTGAAGTCATTCTCTGCTGAAAAGCCTCTTTGAACATTTGATGCACCATGAAACAAAGACAAACTGCAGACGGACACATGTACAAGCTGTTCTCAGGAGGATAACCCACACACAGACTAACAAAGACTCACACACACTGTGGCCAGTGTGAGTTTTCCTGTCAGCCTTGCTCTACTCTCAGCAAGATTATAATCTTAATGGAGCTTCCTGGGTAAATTAATGATTACAAACTCAAACAAACAGACAAGCTGTGGCCGGTCAGATCCTCTGTATATGTATGTGTGTGTGTGTGTGTGTGTGTGTGTGTGGGGGGGGGGGCTTAGTACTTTACAAAAAAGAATGAGACAAAAGAGTCAGAGTACATGGGAAGTATAGACAATGAAACGAGTAAAAGCAAATAAATAGGAGTGAAAAAGTATGAGCAAAAAGCTATCAAACATTTTTTAACGGCTTTCACAAAGAGAGGAGCTTTAAGAGGATCTGAACCTTTCCCAACAGAGGTGCGTTTGAGAACAGATACGTCCAAAGCAGTCGGATCAGACAGCTACAAAGTGAGTGCGATGTCTGATAGTGCCAGTGTGCGAACAGAGCAGGAAATAGTCCTGTGTCGTCCCTCCTGTACGCCCTGCTCAGGCAGCACCCTCACCTAAACCAAATGGAACAGTTCAAGCAAGAAGAGCATGCGATAAACAGACTATCTCCCGTTGTGTGCTACATTTGTCCAGAGTTAATGCATAAAAACAGCTTAACTGTGTCTGAGTTCAGTTGACAGAAAGTTCAGTGGTGTGGGGGCTCCAACAAGGGCTGCTGTTCTTTGGTGCAAATGCTGAATGGAGGTTTTGCTCATATCTCAGCAAAGTTCCATTCATCAAGCTGAGAACAGCTTGCATATGTACAAGCATGTAAACCTTTTTGTGTGCCAGCAATTTAAGAAATGACCCACTTTCAAAGATAATTTTAAGCTGACAGGACCTAGACTAAACAACCTTTTTTTAATAAAGCTGGCATCACAAATAAGAGTCCTAGCCCAGCCCATTTCATATTATTTTACAGAGGTTATCCCCAGTAGAGCTGATGGCATTTGGACGACTAAACAGAATAAAAAATATTAAATTTGAAGAAATTTCAGAACAAACGGGATTTCATATCAGAGAATCAATTAGTGAGGTTTGCTAGGCTCCTAGGACATGTGGGTTTGTTTTTTTTACCAGCTGTCTGTGTAGAAATGCTAATGCACATTATGACTTTGAGTAACCTTGCCAGGAGGCAGCATGCCTGTAGAAAAAAGAAGGGGGCAAAGAACGGAGCCTTGAGGGACTCCATAACTCAACGGGTCCGCTGAAGACGTTTAAGTTAGCCAGAGTGAAAGAAAAAGCTATGTTGTAGAGGTTTGAGGCTGGTAAGCTAAAAGTTGAGCCTTTGTTTCCTACCAAAGTCTGTAAGTGATGTAAGAGGATACTATGAGTGACTGTATCAAAGGCAGCACACTAAATCTAAAGGTATTAAAGGGGAGCAATCACTTAAATCTGCAGTATGAAGGAGACTGTTTGAAACCTCAGTAGCAATGGATGGACACATTTTAAATAACCACATGTATCCTAAGGGCCATACCTCCTATCTGCATGCGGTCTAAAAACAGGGGATGTAAGATTCAGTGACTCATAACCCTTAGCAGAACAGTGTAGGTATTCACACGAACTTAGCAGGTGTTTTATGACAGCACATCACCAAATACACTGAGTGCTGCCTCAAAGTATATTAAAGTATATCTACTTGTGCATTTTTTCTCTGCAGGTTTAAAACAGTCCTGTTCAGTCTTGCAGTGCTGGTGTGTGTGTGTCTTTGTGTGTGTGTAGTGTGTGCCAACCACCATTTCAGACCTTTAGATTTATTTCTGCACTGCAGTATAATGCATGTCTAGTGCATTATATTTACAGTATTCAGGTGTGTTTCTGTTCCATTGCTCTTGTATCTGGTTGCACGGTCACACAGTCAGATCTTTCTATAACCGAACATGAACCCTGCGAATAATCCAGCACCGGCGGTTAGATTTGACATATACAATTACCTCGCTACACAGCTTGACACACACTAACAGCTCAGTGCAATACTTCAGCGGGCTTTGTCGGGCCTGTGTTTGCTTGTTGCATGTGGTTTGTCAATAAACCATACACCACCACAACAATAAACTGCGGCCTTCGCTGCAAGGAGAGGAATCAAAGCAACTGCATTCCTTGCGACTGCCATTCACGTTAGTGCATTTTGGCGATATTGGGTCATTTCACTGTTGGAAACCTGTAGCATTGTTGAAGCTTTTACAAAGTGTGTTGTGACCGACTTGCTTCACATTTCTCTCCCCACCCACCCATCCACCCACCCCACCTCCCTTTCTGCGTCTGTCTCCAGTTACAGGAGTATTATAAGAAGCAGCAGGAGCAGTTACATCTCCAGCTTCTGACTCAGCAGCAACAGCAGCAGCAGCAGCAGCAGCAACAACAGCAACAGCAGGCCGGGAAGCAAGCAGCAAAAGAGGTGAACTTAACCAAGCGCACACTCACTCAGCTCAAGTACACTCTGAAGTACACAAGTACTCTTAAAAGCAGTAAAAGTGGGTGACATGGGAGAAAACCATAAGTGGAAGAAAAAAAGTCCCACAGAGGATCTGATGTATAGACTGTAGGACACATATAGCTCTCTCCTTCCTGTTTTCTTTCACTCTCCTTTTCATCCAGTTGTCAACTTCAGGGATGCGTGCACATATTTGTCTTTCTTAAGAATTAGTAAATATGGGTTTTCATTCTTTTTTCACATCCGCATGCTATGTTGAGGCAGTAAAGGAGTGCTGTGCTAAGCCAACTGCTACCCTGCCAAAGTATTCATTTGCATGCCTTCTGCTCTAAGACTGAGGGGAAATCTCTCTGTAGGAGGGGTCTGCCACACTTTAATTGTCAATTAACCCCACCAACACTAAGAGTCTGCCTTCATTTCACTCTCTTTCTCTCTCGCTCTCTCTCACACACAGAGATATGCACAAACACACACACTGTACCGGGTTTAACCACAGCTGTGTTACAGTAGGATAACAGAGGATCAACTGGGATCACATCACGGCAAAACAAAGAGAATCGGAATCGATGAGACACGATTACTGTCATAACCTATGGGTGTGCGTGCATGCCTATTTGTATTTGACTGTACTGTATGAATGATCGTTAGCCAAAAAGCTTCCAAAGATGCTCAGGACAATGCAGGAGGCAGACTTAAGGAGAAGAACCCCATGAGACTTTTCTGATAAACGCATGAGGAGACACATCCTAGATTTCTCCCCCTCTCCCAGCGGGTAGAGTCCAACCCACAAACTCCTCACCGACAGCGGTCAACCAACTCGACCGTGACCAAAGCAAACCAGTTGTGGTTGAGTCGCATGTTGCGAGGGTGTCTGAAACGCTTTCCCTTTCTCCCTCCGCTCTGCTGCTGTCCCAGTTTTCAGGTTTGTTGTCCTGTAACAACTAGACAAGTGCCAACACTGGTCATACAGCGACACAGACACGCAGAGAGAGAGAGGAAGACTTGATGTGTCACGGTTCAAAGCACAAACACGCGCACACACACCTGAGGGACTATGCCTCCCTACAGGGATGCATACAACTCATGTGACTTATAGGCCACTTGCGGCAGTCTGTGTTTTTCAGGTGCTTTAAGGCATCATTCTCAACCAAAACGCCAAGTCTTTTCCCCTCAATTGTCCTGTAAAATAAGTGCACAGTATTGAGACAGTCATTGTTTTCCATTGTGAGTATCATATTGTTTGGAAGTTTCCAGGTAGCCGTAACAGTTCATATTTCTTCCGGACATATAAAACTAGCTAGGCTGTAGATTTGAGCCGCCTATATATAGAGAAAGGAAGCTTGAAGTGTTTGTGGACTAGTGCATTTGACTGACTTTTTGCCCCTTTCCATCTCCTCTGCAATCCTCTTTTCAATTTCCTCACTGTGGAAATGATGCATTGAAAGACTGTGTACGTATGTGTAAAGCCAGTGTTTTGTACCGGCTGGAGTATTTGGGGACTGGTCAGGAGTCAGCTTAATGAAGTGACTCTGACCATCACTAGAGATGCATACTTTGTGTGTGTCCATCCACAGTGCTAGTGTGCATCTACTGAATGGCCTTTTTTTTGTGTGTGTGTGTGCGTGTTCATGTGTGTGCATGTCTGTGTGACTGGCAGGCTCAGACAGTGTGTGATGTGCTCATAAATCACATTGACAGCCTGTTACTGCGCTAGCTTTGGCCACTCAGCCACAGCTAATGTAAACAGAACGCAGGCGCACACACACGCACACACAATGTGTGTTTTAAAAAAACCATAGCCATATCTCAGGAGAGAATGAGAGACAGAGGAGGGACTGGAAGAAAAAAAATGGACAGACAAGTAGAAAAGGAGGGGCACTGGGGTCAAAAGAGAGCGAAAGAGAGGGAGGAGGCAGTTCAGTCAGGACACTCTGATCTTGATAAACCATTTATTGCAACTAATGAGAACTTGGCAATCCGCTTCAAAGAAAGAGACTATGAAAGTACGGCACAGGCTTTGTCGACACCATAACACCTCTTGTGTATGAGAAAGCTTAGATGGATGTTTCACAGTTACACTGCAGTTACAGTACAGTACAACAAACGAGTGCCATCTTTAACAAACTATACAATTATACTGTGAGGAAGGTGTAGCAGAAAATAAGGTGTAGGCAGCTGTGGTAACAAATACCTTGAACTACTTATATTTGTGTCTGTAGTTACCAAATAAACAGACTTAAACGCACACACACAAAAATCAGACACAATTAGCATCAATATGTTTCTCAGGTCTCCATTTGTTTTTTGATTGGGTATTTTTTGTTTTTCATAGATTTATTCCCTTAGAATGCAGTACTATGTACTTACATTAATTAGTTGGAATCAGTGGCGGATTTTGCTGAACATGCACACAGGGATTTGAAAGATGAAATAATTTCCCTTTCATGCTAAGTGACACATTTGAACACATGAGAACAGCAGCCATTTGTGAGATATGACACCATCTGTGTCTAAACGTCACTTACAAGTGGTGTTTGTCAAGCCGGGCCTCTGATGTTCACCACATCATATGATACAGTTTCATCGAGCATTACACTGAAAGAGGTATTTCCTCCTTTTTTTTTAAATCAATGTAATCAATGTCGGGGGTAATTGTAACTACTCCCCTATGCTCCCCTGGCCACACGCACACACATGCATATACTTCCCTGTCAGACTCCACACACCGCCAGCACACTACTTCTCCCCAGACACCAAGTCTGAAAGGAAATGACCTGTTTGCCCTTCCTGTGAGTTCTTCACTGTTCAAAGAGGTCCAGACTGCCACTCTTTTTCACACACACTTTCACACACATACATTCTCACACAATGAGGAGTTGTATTTATTTATTTTTTCTCCACTACTTATCTGTGGGAGATAAAGTCCATCTCTCTCAGGGGTTGCAACATAGGTCTGCTCCAAACTGGGAGAGGAGGTAAGGGGACATTTATCACCATAACACACACTAACATTATTGCTAAATGACATGCAGTCTCCTGCACTCTCCCCTCAAACATTTCACCTCTTCTCTATCCTCCGGGTCTTCACAGCTTGGCATCCCTTATGGGTTACTGGCTTCATGCTTTTATTTATTCTGTGTGGTGATTTTAAATATCTTATCTTACCTGAATGTTGGAATAGGATATGTATACCAAATGAACTCATTTAACTACATTTTTGGCTTTTCAGCATAGTTTAAAAACTCATTTTGAGAGTGATACCTTTACAAATTTGTATTTTTTTATGTAAATTATAGTTACAAGCAGATTTTTGTCTAGTAGAGCTCACAGTACATTTACAGTATGACAGTGTATAAGGCAATTTTGGCTGGCGTGACTTCTTTCCATATGGATCATAAAAAAACTGAGACAACATAAAATAAGAATGAATAAACTTCTTCACCAACTTAGTTACACTGAGCACCGAGTTTCCTAACTACTTTACCTTCTGCCTTTTTATCTTGTGGCTTACAGCAGTTAGGCAGTAAGCAGCTGGCCTTCCAGCAGCAGCTGATCCAGATGCAGCAGCTTCAGCAGCAGCACATCCTCAACCTCCAGAGACAGGGCCTGGTTCCACTGCAGCCCACCGCCGCCATGCAGACTCTGCAGCAAGGTATATGCACACGCACACACGTTCATGAAAATACTATAACCCTGTAGCACTCGGGTGACACGGACACATCTTAACAAGCGTGTGCGCACACATGGGCGTACACACAGGCGGGCCTGTACCCAGTGCTGCCTGTGAAGCCCGTTAAGTTAATCAGCCTATAAAAGATAAAAGGAAACGTGATTGGTGGGTTTGTGGAAAGTACTCATTTGGATAATAGGTAAAATATGCCACTAAGCCCCCCTGCTTAGAGAAATGTGTGCATGTGCTTGGGTGAATGTTTGCACGCATGTGTGTGTACTTGAGATTAGCCAGATACAAGAACATCATCGTTTTGCTATTGCTGTGCCCACTGGATCTTGTTTTTTTGTGTGTATTCTTACGTGTAACTTCTCCCACAGTCCCTTCATTTTGTCAGCAGAGTTTTAGAATGATAAATGTTGACTGGTGACTGGCCCGCCCTGAGTATATGTGTCCTGTGTGTGTGTATCTGTATCCATTTGTTTTCCGTGCTCTTAGCACAGCAGCCCTCGACACACACATACACACTATCTCACTCACGGAGAATGCTTTAGAGGCTCTAAAGTGGCCGTAACATTGCTAAAGCGCTGACTGAGTTGACCAAACAGACCGATTTCCTTCCCTCTGGCTGTCTGATCCCTGATCTCTCGTTTTCTCTCATGCACAGTCACATGCAGTCTCACACGCACACACTCACATACAACAAAGAAACTGTGTTTACCTAATCAAAAGTGAAATTCAAATCAATTTAATACTGGACAAATTGCTCAAAAAGCGTGTGTATACATGTGTGCTTTATGTGCTAGAGGACAGGGTGTTTGTTTGTGTGAGGTGAGGACAAATAGATATGCCAGTTTACACAGAGTGGAAAAAGCCAATGGATACTTACTAAGTGCAAATGAAAAAGACAGGGGCTACATTTCTGTTAGTAGTGTAATTTTTCAGACAGTTTCAAACATTTGGCTTTGGCATCTCCTTTTTTCTTTCTTTCTCCTTCCGTATCAGACTGGAATTTCCCTGCAGTGTGAAAGAGCTGGTCCATTGTGACGGCTCAGCCAGGCGTGAGCCAGAAGCATTCCTCTGACCAGCCATGCCACGCAAACACACAAACACTCGAGCATAAACACTCGCACCTTTACACACAAATGCACACACTATTGCCCCGCCTCAAAGGGCTGTTGTGTTCATTGTGTAGGTGGTGGCATTAGGGGTCCTGCTTTGGTTTCAGTTTATTTCTCTGACCGCAGTAGGATGGAGGTGCTGCGTAGACCTCTCGTAACTGCCTTATGACAAAGCCTAATAAGTTCATGCCAAAAAGGAAAAAAAAGAAGAAGAAGAAGAAAGAGCACTAAATAAATTTTAACTGCAAAAAGACAGATCAAACAGTACGGGTGTGCAGGGAACCGTTTCAACAGCCTTTGAAACTTTCAGACAAATCAGTTATTTTGAATTCGCCCAGTTTAATTTTAGAACTTCCCAGCATGTGTTTGTCCACGGTTATTAATGTGAAAGAAAAATGAACCTCATGACCAAATATGGGCACGCACGTTTGGCAGAAACTTTTAGCAGGAGCACTCTGATCTGCTCAAATATTTCGCATCTTTAAACTCTAGCTGGAGGAAATCACGACAGCAGTTTTCACCTCATTTCATGTTTGTTTTTTTTAACTTTCCTTTTTTCCCTGTCGCTCATCAATAAACTACAGACTTTTGCCAAGAAATCGCCTACATTTTCCTCTCAAATTCCGATTTTGTGACTGGATTGTGCTGTGAGCCGCTTTCTATAGCGGTCTTCACCTACCTCACACTTTCGCTCTGTGAGCACGTCCACGCTTTTTGTGTGGAGCTGTCCGGATAATACATATATGTGCGTACCCATACAAAGACATCGACGCACACGGCACCTCATTCTTCCAGAGTGAGAACTTTTGTTTTGGCGGGACCGCAGAAGAATGCAGACAAAGCAGACATAATATTTGGATTGCTGCAAAGTCTCCGTATGAGTTTGTGTCGATGTGTGTGTGTGTGTATCCGCGTGTGTGCATGCTACAAGATCCACTGGAGTGGGCTGTGGCGTTTTAGGCGTCTCTCTCGCTGTGAAATTGGAGCAGAAATAACAAAGCTATGACTCGAAAGCTCAAAGTGTGCACCCACCCATTTCACACAAATAGTGGTGGCAACGGGAGCAGTGGAGCTGCTGGACAGTAGCAGTTGCAACAAAGTTTAGCTACTTAATTAAGAATACTGGCTTTCTGGGGGGACAATAAAAAGGTCCGTTTTTAAGATGTTCTGTTTTCCACTCTGAACCGCTCTTAAACACAGGGACGGTTAAAGTAGCACGTGTGTGTTTTATGTCTGCTATAATTTAAGATTAGTTTCAGCTATCGCTGCTTCTCTGTGTGTCTCTGCATGTCGGTACAATTATCTGGTTTATAGTTAACCGTATTTCTTCTTCTATTTATTAGAATCAGCTTATCTTAAATATCCTATCATCACATTTGTGCATGAACATGTGAAGTTGATGGACGGGTTAAGTGAGACCAGTTGCTAAGTTAAATCTGTGTCCTTGCCTGCAGCGATGTGTCCGTCAGACCTACAGCAACTGTGGAAGGATGTGTCGGGGGTGCCGAGCAGCGAGGAGGCCCTAAAACAGGCCGAGGGCCTCGACTTGAGCACCAACAGCTCCAATTCTACCTCAGCCTTCCCCAAAGCTGCCAGTGCTCACCTTCCACTGCACAGCCTCCCCAATGGACAGAGCCACACCCCAAAGAGAGACAGGTACAGTGATGTGGAAACAAGTATGACTTCCTGATGATAGCCACAGGTAATGTGGCCATCACAGTCTGTTCTCTGTGTGACTCTCTTCTGGTCTCTCTTAATTAGTTGTTTTCACGGTGTCATTTTTTTTTCTTAAATTTGAACCTTCTTTTGGACACGCAGAAAACACAGGTACAAAACATGCACATTCAGCATATCACACATCAGCGTGGCGTAAACATCGCTCAGCTCATTTGATAGGAGGTGTGTCAGCCACATGTCAGTATGGTGCGGACGCAAAGTTAGGAAAGAAGACGAGACGATAGTGGATTCGGGAGAGGGGTAGTAGCAGGAAGTAGCGGACAGGCAAATTTACTCCATAGATAAATTCCGCAGTCGGGCGCGATCATTTCCAGGGATGCATGTGCTGGGGGGATGCACTAACACACACTGTGTAAGGGCTGTGTTGTCCCATGGCTGTGTTGGCTGCTCATGGGCTTGTCTCCGTCTTTAAGAGCCAGACTGTTTGAGTGGATATCCTCCTTCACCAAGGCAGACAGCGGAGATGACCATGTCCCTCTTTACTCCAAAGGCAGCCAACCCCCCAGCAGCCAGTGAGTAGCACATACACGTACACACACGTACACACACAGACACAAGTGGGCAAGTCTAAGACAAGAAGATACACTAGAGGAGGGTGGTTTGAAGTGTCCTTCAGCACTGATTTACTGCTTGTACCAGTGGCATTGTTGATCCTGACTTCTGACCTCATTTCACAGGGGGGTCAGGGTGGCTGGACAAGTGTTAATTAAGAGAGGTTCTATTAGTTAATCAAATATATCACACATGGTCATGCTGAAACTACAGTGTGCTGGCAGTACTCCGACAGAGTTGGCTTAGAAGATCACAAAGGGGATAGCATTAGCCTGCTAAGCTAATGCATGGCTGATGTGGAGGAGAATGCGGTTGCCAGCAGTTTGTCATGTCTGCTGTCTGAGCTGCTTCTGAGTTGACTCAACCACAGCCAACACACATACACACAACATACACTCCAACCTCAGCCTGCACATATGATCAGGAAGAGGTGAAAAGCAAAGAGAGGGAGAGAGACATGTTTCCATCTGCAAGACAAATGGTTTTTGTTAGACAACCTTATGATGTTGATTTGGGAGAATCCCCATTCCAGTCCACGCACACACACACGTACACACTCGCACGCACTCGCACATGCACACGCACACACTCATACAAACACGCACATACACAGTCATGTAAATATATGTGGAGACAGCAGTCGCCGGCAGAGGTCCAAATCTGAACCACATCTGCTACTGGACCTGCCACACACACATGCACGGATACAGTTATTTTACCCTGGGTCCAAACCAAACCTGGCCTAGTCTTTCATCATCACACACACATATAAATACACACACGGTCATAAATATGAAGAGATACGCACTCAAAAAACACACACATAGACTCACCACAAAAGAACAACCAGCACATGACGGCAACCGCCACCAATCAGTCATGGCTGGTTGGTCCCGTGCCGGCTCTGTGTCAGCTCCTGAAACATTAGAACATACACCAAAACCAACACACACATGCAAAGCACACGCCAGGAACAGAAAGACAGGTCACGGACTCCAGAATGTGAGGTTGCTGGACCAATTCCCCTGTTTGCCTGGCTTCTGTGACTGACCCCACTCTGCTCTATTCCTCCTGTCTCTGCACTTGGCTTCATGAACTGTACTAATGACTGCTAACCAAACTCAGATGGCTGTATTGCTGCTGCTGTTGCTGCTACACAGTTTTTGTTTTCTTTGTTTTTGCTTCTTTTTTTTTTTGCATGTGTATGTATGTGAAAGTGTGACATGTTAATGCTTTTTTTCTTAATATTCTAAGCACTTACTTTGACTTTATCTACGGTTTCATGTGGATAACAAATATATAATGTCACTGTTGTCTCTGTTTGTGTGTGTCTTTCTCTCCACAGTCATGAGGAGCACACTGGCTCCCATCCCCTCTATGGCCATGGAGAGTGTAAGTGGCCTGGCTGTGAAGCACTGTGTGAGGACATGGGACAGTTCATCAAGTAAGTCACCAGCCAGTGAAAAAATAAGCACTCAGAAAAATGAATAAAGATATTTGCGCTACATTAGGGGTTTCAAACAGAAGGCCTGGGGGCCAGAATTGGCCCAGCAAAGATTCAAATTGGGCTCAATGAATGACTTTAGAACAAGTGAAGGAGGGCAGGAAATTTGGAATTTTAACTGTATCTTCATAAGTTTTAAAGATTTTCTTACTTATTAGGACCTCCCTCATGGCCAGTCATACTACACCAAAGCAAATAAGTAACTGACAAAAGATTAAATGACAGAAAACTTCTAAAGAAATATATGGCGCGGTGGTGGGGGGTGTTCCACTGAGAATGCAATAGAAAAATATCAAATTTCTTTTGAGACACACTTTTAAAAGTAGTTATTTTTCTTTTATTAAGGGATCTCAGGGATTAAATGTTTACTTTAACTTCTTTACACTGACAGAAAGTGGAGTCTGGCCAATTTAAGATCAAATTGGGCTTAGTGGCCCACAGCGTAAAATCAGACAACCCTACACTACATTTGATTGACGTATCTGTCTGGTTTTTGTTTTTTTTAAATTAAGGTAATCTGAGCTGTACTATGATTGCCACTTACATCACATGCCTAGTATATATTTAATAGTGCAACTAGAAGAAAAGTCAAAGTGGAAAAGGTTCTGTTTTGACCCCACTTCTGTTATTGTTCATTTTCCATTTCTATCCCCTTTACAGCTGTTAAAGAGTTTGTTATAGGGACATGCATATATTTCCCTTGAAGAGGTCATAATTGTAATATTTCTAGATGGGTTCAAATTCTCTGTTAAAAAGAAATCACACAGTTAAAGATAATCAAAGTCTGTTCAATAATTAATTTGCATTATTTACAGTTTCAAATGGCAATGAGACTGTAAAACTGTAAATGTTCAATATTTCTGCAATCCTCGACCAAAATTCAGGTTTGATTCAAACATTAAAACTTCTTTCTTTTTTTTAGCACCGGGACAAAACAACCCTTTTTTTTTTAAATGAAGTTCATGACCATTTAAGCCAATAAAGACTCACAATGTCTGATTTAGATTACCTGTATGAACTAAAGGTGAGGCAAAACAAAGAAAAGCTAATAATGTAAATACCAGTCGTACACATCACTTCACTTTTGCGTTTCCTGACTAATCTATTGGTTGCAATACGTTAGCATCACATTAGCTCCCAGGCACATGCATGCATACGTGTACAAACACACGTTGGTACACAGATTCACTGATTCACTTTGGTTTTCTCTGAGTCTTTGTCTTCATTGAAGAACAGAATCCTCCATCTCCATAATTCCATGTTTGCACATGCATTTTTATACATCGCATTGTTGCTTGAGTAGAGGCAGACAACTGGTCTAGCTATGTAGAATTATCACTGATGCTTTAAAAATATTGGTCTCTAAGCCATTCTTTAATTTGGTAGGCTTTTATGATTTTTGGTCTCTGTGAGAGCAAGAAACCTCTCTCTCTCTTCTTTTGCTCTGCGTCCTTCTACTTAACTTTCACTCCTCCCTCTATTATTTACCAGTTTGGATTCACTGTGCGATGCTGATGCAGTATCCGGCCTTGACATTCTCCTACCACCTCCTGTCGCGCATAGCACCGTGGACTTCCCCATGGCACCGTGGCTGATAATGAAGGCTTCACAAGCCTCTAATGAAGCCTTAAACAAACTCACACTCATTATCTATGTGGAACTCTTAGCTATTTGGACAGTGGAGATATTAATAAGCCTGGGTGATGAAATACGTATTCGTACACACACGCACACACACCATCACAGAACTGTGAATAGTGATTGTGATGGCATCGGACAGTCAGATCAAAGCTTGCAGGCAGGCTGGGAAAGTTTGGAGAGGAAAGCTGTTGTTTGGTGTCTCATTTCACGTAGCCCCAGGGCAGATGGAAGGAGAGTGAAAGAGAGTGTTTGTGTGTGTATGTAAGAGAGAGAGCGAGAGAGAGGAAGATGAAAAAATAGAGGCAGCGACACACAGTGCCATCAGTCTAACCGTGCGCTCCCTTCCAGCGAGCCTTAGTCATCGCCCCAGGAGGGAAAAGGGTAGAGCAGAAGAACAGAGGAAGGAGACACTTCACTATTTCAAGTCTTTCTTCTCTCCTCTTGTCTCTGCCCACCTTCCCTCCCTCCCTCCTCCTCCCTGTCCTCTGGTATAATACTCTGGCTGTGGCTGGTGGAGCTGGGTGTAATGTGGGTTAAAGCCTTGTCTGCCTGCACTCAGAGGAGTAAACAGAGCCTCATTGTCGGGACACATCGAGAAAAAAAAAAAAACCCGCTACTGTTTATGGCCCAGCTATAGAGAGAGGGGAGGGTTTGGGGGGCAGATTTGGTTGGAATGAGTGTGAATCATAGGCATTTGGGGAGTTGCGGGGGAAGAGGAGTGGGAAGGGGAGAGTCGACAAAAGTATAAGTGACGGAGAGGGAGAGAGAGAGCGAGTGAGAGGGGTGAGATCATGTTTTTGTTATTATTATCGTGCACTTGTGTTGAGCCATCTATCTGCCTAGATTAGCCCCGCCATGACATCATTGTTTTTCTTTCATTTCTAGTCTTCGCCTGATGTTGCCCAACTTTCTACTTTCTGCTAGACTCGCACACGCACAATGCCGTACGTGCCGTGCAAACGCGCATTTCCGCACTTTTCCGCACTTTCACAACAAGCAAGTGACTTGATGAACATTAAAAGTTAACACAGCAGGACATCTAATGAGTCAGCCTGGCTTAACTACCCTCACACGACGACATATATATGACTGCGCAATCTCATGCACACACAGCAGCAACCTGTGAATAACCTTGGCGATGACAGTGCAAAGACAGAGAGAGAGAAAGGGAAGGTGGAAGGGAGACAGGGAGGGGTGATCTGGGAAAGATCAGAAGGTCCCAGGTCCTCCCACATTTGAGGAAACAAATAGCGCCACCATTCCGACACACACACACACACACCACACAGATGCACACCAGCGTTAATAAGTGGAGAGGAGTTTAACAGAAAGTCTTAAGATAAGGCTTTGTGCAATAACACATGAGCTCATATCCAGGTGGTTGTCTTGGATCATGGTTCACTAAGCACCAATGAAGTATACACGCGCACACACACACACACACACACACACAAAATACAGCTGCCGCGTCCTTCAGTAGACAAAATAAACTTCCAAGATTGTGATTTATTTTTCTAGCACTGAAGCAGCTTAGATCTCAGTTTAAATAAATGTAAAAGAGCCGAGTTTTGTTACTTCATCATCCAGGACCTGCGAGCTGATTCAACAATAATCCTATTGACTTAAAAATCTTAATTGAGTGGGGACTAGCAGCTCTTTCATCTTGGAGCTTTTTTAAAATATTTTTTTTTATTTGCAAGCAGATATCAAATCACTTCCCAGAAAATGAGTAAAGTACTGATACTCTCTCATCCCCTCTAGGCACTTGAACAACGAGCATGCCCTAGATGACCGCAGCACTGCTCAGTGCCGAGTCCAGATGCAGGTGGTTCAGCAGCTGGAGATACAGGTGGGTCTCACGCACACGAGCAAGCACACCTCATTTTCATTTGCTCACAAACAAAGTCATGGAGACTGTTTCAGCCTGTCAATGGCCGCAACTCGTCTGAGGCAGGGCAGAGTTTATGGAGAGCAGTGGAGCTTGTAATTTAAAAGGAGCAGTCAGCAGGGAAGCTGCCATTGCTGCTCCAATTATAAAGCTTCTCTGGTCACCAGCAAGAGAGAGTGAGGCTGAGAGGAGGGGAGGAGGGAGGGAAGAGAAAAGAAAAAGGAAAAGAAAAGAGAGAGTGAGACAGAAGCTAGAGAGTGGAGGGCCAGGCTGCAAGGAGTCTCTTGTTCTCAGAGTGGTTCATGCACGCAAACCCTCTTGAAACATCTGAATGGTCCGGCAGAAGCAAAATAACGAGAAGTGAAATGCTGTTCTTAAACGGCGCCGAATGTGAGAAAGTTCCAAACAAAGTTCAAATACAAAGACGAGTCTTTTGGCGCGCATCGGGACATTCGGTTTACTGAACACAGCGGCCACGTCCCTGTGCGTGTTTGTGTGTGTCCAGTGGGGGTAGGTAGGGTGGGGGGGTCCAGAATTAGGGTTAGCTTTTGTGTTTGGCAGTAGTGGTAAACAGCGTTTAGCTCAGCCCCTGAAGCCACCACCAGGGAACACAAAGTGACAGAGAGGCAGCTGGTGTCACATCACATCAGGACAGCCGTCTCTCTCTCCTTTGACATGTCACTTCATCGGCATCCCACCGCTCTGCCCCTCGCGTGCACACACGCGCACACGGCACACACACATGCGGGAAGCGTGTTTTAAATTTCTCATATTTGCACTCGGACACACATCGCCGCATTCGCCTTAGCGTGGATCCGTTTTTTTTGTTTTTCTAGAGGCGACACTTGTGTACGCTGCTACTCCTGCGCAAACACACACACACAGGATTCAGCTCAGGCTGTAACATCACCCTTTAAACAGCGGTTATCAAAGTCAAATGAGGACAGTTGTGTCTGCAGACTCGTGTGAGCGTCTGAGAGGGTGCCTGGTCCTGAGGTGGCCCACGCTCATGTTCTTCTTGGTGCCTGACCTGTTTTGTAATTGTAGGATGTGCCAGTACGACACTATAAATGAAAGGTGATGAAATTAAATGTATATCAAAGTAATCCTGTCCACGCTCGTGTCTTTCAGCTGGCGAAAGAGAGCGAGCGACTCCAGGCCATGATGACCCACCTGCATATGCGCCCCTCAGAGCCAAAGCCTTTTAACCAACCTGTGAGTACACACCCAAAGTCCAGTGACATGACATCTGACCCCAAACCTAACGCTCTTCCTTCTTATTCAACCACAATCTTCTTTTAATAGCTCACTTTCTTTATTTCTACCCTTCTGGGTACAGTAACCTTCCTCTGTTACTGTTCAGTTTGGTATCGACGCCCCCTATTGACCAATGAGCGTTAATGTGTTTTTCATGAATCATAAAGGCCTGCTTTTTACTTTTCCTTATATTTTGCTACACATTTCCACACTTTTTTTCATCACTCCATGCTTTCCTCACTCTCCTTTTCTCTGTCTTTAACTTGCAATGATACAGTGCATCGAATTTCCCAGAAGAGCAGGCTTTCACAATGTTTTAATTCCACATGCAAAGTTAGAGATTGCAACAAATCCCCACATTCAAACTGTGTCAGAGTTTACTTTCATTTTTCTAAACAAATCCTGCATTCGAGAATTAAGATTTCCCAGCCTGTCTGTGAGAGAGAGCAGTTAAAACAGCCTCTCACAATATTGTCAGTGTGTGCCAACAACACAGGATAGAAATTTGACATGGCGCGTGCGTCTGTGTGTGTCCACACTGGTTGGCGAGGTTGTTATTAGGTATCTAATGAATATTTCATTATTCAGATTGACGAGGAGTCTTATTAAAATATGAAGATGTTGAAATTAATTGTCAATTAGAGGTAGAGTGTCTTAATTTGAGGATATAAATGGGTGCAGCCGAGTGGCAATGTGTGTGCGCGTGTGCTCGCGCGTACTTGTGCGCCTGCCTGGATGATGTGTTGATCGCAGGGGGATCAGCTGCCATTTTCATCTAATGGGAAATCAGGAAGAGGCGTGTTCTGTCACCACTGGAGAAGAGCCTCAGGGTCAGGGATTGGAGAAGGAGGGGCAGAGGAGGAGCATCAGGAATGGAAACAAAGCTTGGCCTCAATTAACAGTGTTCGACTGTTGCCGTGGTGATGGGGCAGGGTTGCAGCTTTAATGAAGTACCTGTTAAACAGCCCCGCCCTCTCCAGTCAGCTTAAATGGTACAGAGAGGGGGCAGAGTAAAGAGGAGGCGATTCAACACATTTTGCATACATCTAGACAACACACACACGCACACACACTTAGTGGTTTTAATTAGTCCTAAACTAGCAGCCTTACAACAGCTCTCCCAGAGAGACTGGATGTAGTGGTTCTGTGTGTGTGTGTGTATGCGTTCAAGTGTGTATCTGTGCAAGGCTCTGCCTAATTGGGCCGAATTGGTCCGTGAAGACTTCGCCACCGCAAAGCGCATGTGTGTGTTCCCTTCTTAAAAACATGCTGTCGTGTGGTTTTGTTTTTGTAAGCTCAGGGTTAATTGCAGCCAGTGCAGTGTGTGTATAAGCATGTGTATGTGTGTGGAGCGCTCAAGTGTGTATGAGTGTGTGTGGTTCTGCACAAATGATAGGGCCACATTTTCACAGGGAGTGTTGAAGGCCTTTTTTTTCATGTGAGTTAACATTAGTAGTGCCTCCTGAATAAAGCAGCCTATTATGATAGGTTAAATAATGTCAAATTAATGGTTGGTACAATTTTCAGTCATCAGGAAGGAAGTGGGCCTGCCGATGTGTGTTTGCATTCCTGTCCTCTATGTACAGCATAGCAGGGGAACTTAATGATGGAGTATTCCGCTTCTGAGCTGAAACATTATGAATTTTCTGGGTGAAATGCCTGAGGTGAGGTGTCTTTTCACCTCCTCCTCCTTGCCGTGATTTTATCTAGATAATTTTTCTTTGTAAACAGCTGCAGACCTTAACAGATGACAAAGGGTTAAGGTAAACATAAGGTCCGCCTTAATTAAATAGAAAACCTATTTGATGTTCCAGAACTAAAAAGTTCAACACACTAAGTACATAAACAATAAAGTTAGACAATGAAGTTTTATAAGCCCAACCTAAACAACAGTCTTCATGGAAAGGACATTACAATGAGATCTTTTTCTCTTTTTTTGTGCTTTGAAACAATTTGCCCATTCTGTGTGTATCGTTTTCTAGCTGAACCTGGCTTCCAGCGGCTCTCTCTTAAAGCGGGACAGCGAGGCCTACCCAGAGGGTCTTCCCCACCCCCCCACTTCGGCTGCCACCCCCATCACCCCACTGCGCCAGGGGCCTTCAGTCATCAGCTCCTCCAGCCTGCACACACACTCCCACTCACACACGCACGCTGTTGGGCCCATACGCAGGCGCAACTCCGACAAGTACTGCACCCCGATCGCCTCAGGTAGACTGAAATATCCATCTCCACCATTGCCTGATGCTCACAGTACTTTACTGAGAATACCATTACTTGTTAGTGATGCAACATAGTCTTTCTGGAGTCCAGAAAGACCTGAGGTGTTGACTGCTGCTTTACATTTTTATATTTTTGCATTTTATTTTACCAAAGCTGAAAAAAGAGGGCATTTCCTAGCATCTCATTAATTTCTTGTACCTGAAAAATATTATAGTGTTAGTCTTATTAGTTCAGAGACTCTGCATAAGCTCACATGGGCTCATTTGAAATGTCTTCTGTCTTTCAGAGCTCGCCCAGAACTGTGAGTTCTACAAGAATGCTGATGTCAGGCCTCCCTTTACCTACGCCTCTCTTATACGTCATGTGAGTTTCTCTAATGATTCTTATCAGCATCTCTCCGTCTGTGTCCTCCTCTAACCTTTTTGTTCCATTTGTCCTTTCTTTTAGGCCATTTTGGAGTCCCCAGACAGACAGTTGACTCTCAACGAGATTTACAATTGGTTTACACGAAAGTTTGCCTATTTCAGGAGAAACACAGCCACGTGGAAGGTAAAGGCACACCGCATGCGTCTTTGCACTGCTTCACACTCTCCCTTTTGCATGGCTTTTGAATCCCCTCCGTATTCCAGTCATACTAATCTCTGGTTTTGGTACAACACGGTATTCAGTGAATCTAAAATAAATGAGAGCAGTAAAATGGGCCAATTAACAAAGTAGTTTGGAGCTGTTTAGATGATAGAGCAAAACAAGCTGGGCCATATCTAGAAAATGAAAGTCTGGAATTCAGCATAATATTTTGGCTAAAACAACAACTGGGCTGGGTTTAAAGCTGATTATTGCACACATAAATTTGGTCTGTGCTCTCTGCTGGAGCCCCTAACCCAAGCAGATGCAAACTTATTAGATGTATTTGAAACACTGAAAAAAATGACTGTACTTTGCAGACAACTGTGTCAGTTTAAAGGCCTAACCTGAACACTTACGTAGTGATACGAGTACAATAACAGTCACAGTCTGAGCACCCCTGCATACGCAGATTCTTAGGCTGACTTTGCTCAGCACCCACCGATATCACTGATTTGACAGTTATTGGCTGTTTCTGTCCTTTGTGAGACACTTTTCCTCTGCTCTCCTTCTTTCACGCTTTCCATTCCTCTTTCTTTATCTCTCCCTCTCTCTCCTTCTTAGGACTAAACAATTTTCTCACCTGCAACGCGGCACATGGAGTGTCGACCCCACTTAGTCAAGCAAAGACACTTCTAGCCGTTATGCAGCCTCATTACAGAGAAACACATACAGAGCTAACACACACTGCTCATGATCGCACACTGTATTGCCCATTTCTCCCTCTTCATCCTTCTCTCTAATACACACACACAGACACACCTGGCCTGATCTCACCATTGTAGGTGACCCATTTTTACTGAAACCTCACACTAATTTGGGTGTCAGAAAGAGGGAAAGTGAGGGAAAGAGCGAAAGAGTGAGAAGGGGGCGACCACGGCCTTCTTCTAATAGCCCAAACCAAGGAAGGAAGGATGAGATGACGACAGAGGAAGAGTTGTGCAGATGGTTAACACGGGCTAGCCAGGAATATCTTTACCTCCTCATCTGACTTTTATGAATTTTAACTATTAATGTCTGGCGTCTGCTTCCTGTGCCGCTGGCCTAGAAGACCTTTAAATATAGCTCGGCATGGCCTTATGTATTTATATAGCAGCCCAGTGAGTCAAATGGGGCCGTAGAGATATATGTCCTTTAATAAGCCGTTATATTTCATGAGCAGAGCAGCGGTGTCAGGGAGTGGAAGTCATTGATCAGAGAAAGAGAGGGGCAGAAAATGAAGAAGAGATGGGAGAGAGAAAGAAAAAGATGATTGAGAGAAGAGAGGAAATGAGTGCTAAGTGTTATTTCAAGGTGCTGCAAGATGGGCTCGGGTCTGTTATTTTTTTAATGTAGATTCTCATAGTAATAATCTTCTTTTTTTGTAGGTGATTTTCTTTAATCATTAAAGGAGAATTTAAAAAATGAAATTTATGTTGAAGAAATGCAATCAGGGCCAAATTAGAGGCTCTACTGGCACTTGCTTGTTTGTTCACTACATCTATTTATATGTAGCATCACATGCAGGTAGCTGGCCCTGAATGCATCAAGTCAGAAACATCAAAGTGTTCAAATATTAGCAATATAATAGCAATAGGACTCAGATTAACATCTGTGAACCTGAAATGCTTATTTTATTTCATTTGTGGTGTACACAATTGGATCTTTCTTCCAAAATTTCAACCTCCCCTACACACACACACACACTTCTCCCAGCCGAAGGGAGTGGAGATGAGTGGCACATGTGCTGTGACCCACTGTAAATGACTGCTAATGTTTTAACTGGGAGAATTAGGCTTTCATCACGGAGACGAATGCAAATCGCACTGCAATAGCACTGGCGTCTGGCGTGTGTCTGTGTGCTTGTGTGTGTGTTTGCGCTGTCAGGGTGGCGGGCAGAGATTGGGGTCAGACTCATTTACAAAACTTAGCATCACGGCTCGGGGGTTGAGGGGATGCGGGGGAGAGAAAGGGTTCCTCCACTGATTATGGCTTGTGTAATTACGTGTCTGTGTGTTTGTATGTGTGTGAGTGTGCGCGCGCATGTGTGTATCTGCGTGTGTAATTACGGCAAGGAGTGATGCATGCCTGGCCTGTCCCTCCCTCTCGGCTTAGAACAGCGTGTCAGAGAGAATATGCAGGATTTAATTATAGACGAATTAAAATTGGTAATGAAATTGGGCATGAACAAACTACAAATAGCAGATGAAAAGGGAGGCCTGTCCCTGGGGGGTTGAGACGAAGATAGCGGTGTGCCCGCCTGCTTGGCTGTCTGAGAGCTTGTGGATGTGTGTGTTTCTGTGAGAGTGTGTGTGCTGATGATGACTGATTAGAAGCATTCTGTGATAAAATAACAGTACTAGAGAACCACTGCCTTGTGTTAGCGCTGCACAGGGAGTTACATTGAGGTGCAACGCGATGGCTGAAGAAGTTGCGGCTGCTATCCTTAAAGTCGCATTACTTATTAACTTGTGATGGAAAGCTCGTGTTCTTGCCTCCAACTGGGTGACAGACTTGGTGTAAGGGTAGAAAAGTGTGGTTACACTTTGCACTTCCTGTTACAACTTTTGCATTACACTTTAGGTAAAACCGAAGACCGTGGATGAAATTTTATGAAATTAACAGCAGTCATCAGGAAACATTAGTACTACTAAACCAGTAGTAGTACTTATTAAATTCATCACTTTGCGGGATAAGTTGAGAAAGTGTTTTACAGTTATTTCAATAAGCCTGTGCATTAATGCAAAATGAGGTTCTTCATCCGTTTTGGAACATTTATGAGGCAAGAAAGGAGGCCGACTAATTTTAATGCTAAATTAAAAAAAATGAATAATCTTTTCTGCAAAGAGTCCAAGGAAAGTTAAAGCAAAATGAAACCTGAAATCTCAGCATCAAGTTAAATATTAAACAATGAAAATGCAATAGTAGCTGATTGATCCTCGGTGACTCTTTTTGGCTCTTTTCACTCTTCGTCTCCTCAGAATGCCGTGCGCCACAACCTGAGTCTGCACAAGTGTTTTGTTCGTGTTGAGAATGTGAAGGGGGCCGTGTGGACTGTGGATGAAGTTGAATACCAAAAGAGGAGACCACCAAAGATGACCGGGTAAGCACCACACACATACACAGAGTCAAGTGAACACGCTGTCACATGCGCACGCACGTTTGCTTTCTTGACGCACGGTTGAGGCTGATGTGAGTGTGAGCTTATCGGTGCTGGCACTATGATTGCTTAAATGGACCCACTATTATTACCGAGAGGCCAACTCGGGAATCAAGTAAAAACAAAGTAGGGGCTGCCGGCCATTAATGTACGTACTGTTTGTGCGTGTGTGTGCGTGTGTGAGTTTTTCCCTGTTTGTCGACTCCATTAGTAAGCAGCTGTGTGAGATGCAAGACAGGAAAAAACCTTGTTAGCGCGTGTAAACAGATGTTCTTTCCAACCACCAGAGAATCCAGGGATAATTATGCACGCACACCTGCACACCAGATATCAGACACTTTCATGTGCACGTTTTTAGCATCTGTTTACAGTCTGTGGATATTTCAGTAACAAACATATTTGCGGAATCTGTTGCAACGCTTTGGGTGAGGTGACATCTTTCTCACATGTGTGTGCAATCTGTGATCCTCAACCTCCTTTTTCTCCTTGTTTGTGTGTGTGTGTGTGCTTTATTTGTAGAAGTCCCACTCTGGTGAAAAACATGATTTCAGGACTCGGCTTTGGATCCCTAAATGCCAGCTACCAGGTAAGGCTGCTTCCCCCTACCACCCCACTTCTCTCAATCTCTTTTTCTGTCTCCACCTTTCACTCTCTCTTTCACACACACACACACCTAGCAGCCAGTCATAATCAAGGACACTAATATCAATTCCCTCTTATAATTAGCCAATTCCCTAATGACGTTCACACCACCTCCCCTCCTCTTCCTCCCACATTAACACACAGTCTCACCTCCCACCTCGCTTTTTCACACACGCGCCACCTTCATCACCGCGTGCGCGCCACAAGTATGCAAGCACACACCGGACCCACCTCTTCTCCTTGTTTTAGTGCAGATGTACAAATCAAAAATGCACACACACACACACACATATGCGCATGTGCAGTTTTGGAGATGATTTATAGCAGCAAGTAGTTGTCAATTAAGGTTACTGCATAAAATTATCGCCTGCCCTAGAAAACCCACCTCTGAGCCACTGAGAATTCCTTTTGTCTTTTTTGTCCCCTTCTTCTGGTGAGAGGGGAAGGTGGGGTAAGTATACCAAGCAGGGCCCCAACCTGTGTCTTCAAACATCTGGATTTAGAATAGCGGCCGAGGCAGCTCTCGTTAGTTCTATTCTCTCTCCTGCAGATGTGGAAGCTGCGCGGTGTGTGTTTAGATTGAGGTTGTAGCTCAGTCTCTCTTAACAACACTGCTGAGACTTTTGTGTCAACACACACGCACTTATGACAGGGACTTAAATGTAAAAGCACAGACCTTGATATGGAAAGCACTGTATGTAAGTGCCCCCTAGTGGTTTGTCGTGCTCACTGGCACTCTGTATGAAAGCGCTCTAAGAGGTACAGAAAGGAAAATCTTCCTTACATCCAATTACATATTTTAGGCAGACCTCCACGTCAGCTCGGTTTATAAAAACACTCTAATGTCATTGAAGATTAAATATATGAATAGAGATGTTTCTATTTGTCACATTTCTTCTATAACTCCACATATATACCATTTTTTTTTCTCCAAACATGATAACTTGTATATTTAAAGTGACTACACAGCTCGCTTGTTTCCAGGCGGCTCTGGCAGAAAGCAGTCTGTCCCTGCTGAACAGCCCACCCCTGGTGACCCCTCAGTCTGCGCCCAGCCTCAACATGCTGCATGTGGGCCACGATGATGTCAGCTCCACTGTGGAGCAGGTCAACAGCAATGGCAGTTGCAGCCCCACGCTCAGCCCTCAACAGTACAGGTATGTGGTGCATAAATGCGCACGTGTAAACTCCCACCTGCAGAACATGCAGGTGCAGTCAGGCAAAACAGGATGCCCATAATACTATGTCCATATGCTAAGCGTATCGACACAGATATATTTTTGGCTGGTTTAGTGTAGAAGAGCTTTATGTAGATGCCTAAATTTTAAAATTATACATTTTTTTTATAAAGTGGTAATATTAAAGGGAACCTTGTCCCCTGGGTTTAAGTAAAAAATAGATTTTAAGTAAAGGTACAGGTGTCACTGGAGAGTTTAAGTTCTATTATAATTTAAGCAAATTTCCCGAGGCCTCGATCACAGAAGTAACTAATCTACTGGTTACATTTTACAGGATACATCAGCCAGCAGACCCAAGCTTGGAAAAACACAAAATATACCATTTCCTGGTGTTAATGTGTGCAAGTTTTTGTATCAGGAATATTGCAGCTCATTAAATAAAATTGTATAAATGCAACCATAAACTATCATAAACCATGGCAAGACTTCTGGAAACAGAAATCCTTGTGGCATATTTAAAGATTTGTTTTTCTTCTTTTCAGCATTACAAAAACGTAAAAAGTGTGAAAGACAGAACCTGATCATTTGTTCTTCCGCTCTCTCTTCCAGCCACCCAGTGCATGTGAAGGAAGAGCCCACTGAAGTGGTGGAGGAGGACAGCCGGCCAGTATCGCTCCTGGCTGGTGTCACACACAGCCTGCCATTGCCAAGCGATGAGCGCGACCTGGAGGAGGATCTTCCCACAGAGGAGCTGGAGTAGGACAGATCTCAGACAAGCCGGAGGGACGGGACTTTTTTGAGACCAATCCCCGAGCCCTTCTCGCCTGTGTGAAGAGGAAAAAAAATACCAACAGTACACTTATGAGAAAACAGATAAGAGAGAAAAATAAGAGAATGTTCTTTTGTTTTTAAGAAAATTCAACTAAGGACGACATTGAGTAACTCCAAAAAAAACAAAAAACCCCAACAGGGTTAGATGACCTTCGTTACTTTCAGATACAAAAATAAGACTGTGGAGCACTGCTTTACCTCCATGTGTTGCTTTCTCAACACTTGGCTCAGAGGTATAACACCACTTAATGCATACACACTCACACAAACACGCACACACACTCATTCACTTGTCACACCATGTCTTGTCATTCTCCCTGGAAAAATTGCCCTCTATGTAGAGAACCTCTAGAGGAGTGGACATAGACACACACACACACACACACACACACACACACACTCTCTCTCCTCCTCGGCCCACCACCCTGCATACACCCTCCTCTCTGTTGTCTCGGGCTGCCTGGCTAGCCATTTTATCTCTACGTCAGTTGAGAGGACACCTAGATGTGTGTGTTAGAAAGAACACACACATACACACACACACGCAGAGGATCATGTGTATATAGATGGGAGCGGTCATCAGGGGCTGTGCAGTATACCTCTCCTTCTTCGCCCTCTTTGAGTCCAATCACTTGCTTTTTCCATTTCCTTTGATCCGATTAGACTAAAACTGTTGGGCTTCTCGATGAGGAGGAAGGAAGAATACTTACAAAGATTACCTCCAACAGTACTCCAACACTTCTGCAGAGCAGGCACCCGCGTCCACATCTGCGTGTGAGCGGCCCTGGTCCCTGCCCAAACTTCTGCCAGCAGCAAGACACTTAGTGAGGGACTTCTTTAAAACTCTTTGATTCTATGTGGGGGAAAAAAAAGAACACACGTCCCTGCCCCCTCCTACATCCTCTCCCATTCCACATCCCCACCCCCAGAAGACTGCAGGAATAGGACCGTTTGGTGCTGTTCTTCTTCTCTCTTCCATCTGCAGTTGGAGTGATGAGCACGGAACACATTTGAGAAAGTGAGGAAAAAAGTGGGGAATCCGTAAGAAACGATGGAGAAAGTGTCTACCGGAATATTGTGACTAAAAAAAAATGAAACTGTTCATGATTATGGAATATAACAAGAAAAAAAAAATGTGTGGTAGCTTTTTGTCATTTCCTTTTTTTTTAAAAATTTGTTGTTGTTATCATTGTTTATTTTTGAGGATCAATATTTCCAAGGTGGCGTTCTGTTTTGACGTACCTTTTCTATGGATGCTGTTTATGTTTTTTGTATTGTAAGTTGTTTAGTTTACTCTGGTTGTTCACACCATTCCAAATGAGTATTGGCAAAAAACAAAAAACACACAAAAAAAAGCTCAGTATTGTCCCACTTTACCTGATCCTTTAATCCCGCCCCTTTCCCTTTCTGTCCCCAGCGTAGCAGGCAAGAAATTGGGAGAGCACTTAAAGTTGCCGTTGTCCAGACAGATTATTTAACAGCTGAATCTTTTTTTTCTTCTTCTAATTATCTCTCACTCGCTTGTTTTTGGTTGTGTATTTAGTTGGGAAATATCCATGATGCTTTAAAACTATATATAGATATATTATTATTGCAGTCAGAGAATACCTCATCCCACAGAGGTTCTGCCTGGAACTGTGTCCAAATCGTTAAAGAAATAAGGGGGGATTCTTTCTGTGGGACACCAAATGTGGCAACTCTGCTCAGCTTCGATTCAAAGCTCTGTGGTTGTAATAGTTACTGTGTAGAAGCTAGCTGCAATTCACTGTGTGAGTTTATGTTAAAGGAATAGCACGTGAGATTTCTTTGTTTCCATTAGCAGAAAAGCATTACTGTTCTCTACAGTGCCATACCAAATTTAACATTTATTTTTAATCTATTATCTGCCTATTCCCGTTTTTATTTTTGTTACAGGTAACCAAAGAAATATGTAGAAAACCAAAAACCCTGTAGTTCATTTTTCCCTTTGTTTTTTTTTTATTCTTTTATTTAATTTTTTTTAAGAACTGGCCAAAAGTCAACAAACCAGGAGTTTGAATTCTTATTGTTGTATTCATATAACTATTGTGTTGAAAAATTATACCTGACTTACAGTGCTGACCATTCCAAAAACCAAAGTGTGTAAAGCAAACTACAATTTGGAGACAGTTAGGAATGACCCACATTACTTATGAGGCCAAAAACTAGTATTAACAAACCTCGCACAGTTCCTCAGACACACAGAAGAAAGAGAAAAGCACTTAGAGATGAAGCCCCGTCTCTCTCTCTCTCTCTCTCTCATACTCAGGCTCAATTGTGTTCCAAACACAATCCTGGGAGTGGCCCGACTACAGTGTGAGCAGGCCTAAAAATACAAAATAAAATAAACACTCACGAGGCATTTGAACACAACCGTTACCTTTCTGTCTGAGATTTAAAACAAAAGGTGAAATGGAAAAAAATCTTTGAAACACCTGCTGTTATATAGGTACTTTATATTGATACTGTTGAAGTTTTAAATCTATAAGAGAAAGCTCTTTACACATAAATGTTCAACATTCACAGGAAGAAGTTGTGTACTGTAATCTGCTTTAAAAAAAAAAGTGATATCTTTGGGCAGGGAGGAGTTATTCCAAATATGTATTGATTATACAATAAAGAGGGAACAAAAAACAGCAAAAATATACCAATGTAAGAGGAAAACAACCAAGGGACGTTAAGTAATTTTAAAGACTGGTTCCTATTTTAATGTTTTGTTTTTATTATTATTATTTTGTCAAACTATCTCTTGCACTTCAGATGGGTTTTGTTATTTAACGGAAAAAAAAAACACATTTCCGACGAGTTTGCGTTCACACAGGACTGTTTCCTGTTACATTAGAGACTGATTTCTTACAAAGTACAAAGTGGCAGACAGAAATCTTGAAGTGAGATTAAAAACCAAAAATAACACTACCTCCTTTTCAAAACAGTTCAACACATAGCCAACGGGAGACTGAAATCTCTTAAATATTGTTTTCTCCATTCTTCCTCAATGATGACTTAAAAAAAAAGAAGCCAAAATTGTTTTAACGCTTACTTTAAAAGTGGCAACAAAAAAAAAGTATTTGGTGATCTGGACTCCCTAATACATCTGCTTGAGCCCAAAAAAAATAAAAAAATAAAACATCGAGACGTTTCACTTTCCATAGATTTAAAAATGACTACCTCTCCTTAAACCACATCTGAAGCACTCTCTACGTCTCCAAATGTGCTGTAAAGTGCTCATTATCTATGAACAGTTTTCTATCAGCTGTTTCAAACTGACCATACTCCTGTACCCGATTAGCATCGAGCTATGTGAGCAGCCTCTCAACAGTGTGCTTTGACTGTACGTGTGCATATTCATGATCAGGCACAGCTCTCGGCCAATGAGAAGCTGGTCATTAATGGCTGCGTGTTGTTGCAGGGAGCTGGCTGTCAGATGTAGTGATGGGCTGAATATATTAGTGCCACACACACAGATAGACACACACATGCACACACACAGGGGTATAATAGAAGTGTAGAAACAGGGCTAGGGGTTAGTGCAAACGGAGGCTCTGACCATCCAGATATCCAAAGACCCACAACACTGCAGCACCCCCTTTCACCAAAACACTCACAGAGACACTGAGAGGACTAACACATCACTACTAGTAATATCCAAACTAAGAGGAACTGCTGCATACAGTACATAGATGATCTCTGACTTGTGCTTTAAGGTACACCTGTAAACAAAGCTGTTTTATAAAGATGTAGATTGTTCACAGGTCACCATGTAACACTTCTGTTCTTTCTCCACCTTGGCATAACATGATGTATTCTTGTATATTGATGCTTGGCTTATCTCTCCAGGGCATTCTTTCCCATTTTGTCCTTTGATTTTTCTCTGTTGGGATTTCTTTCTTTTCCTTTTTTTTTCTTTTCCTGAACCTGTTTAGCTATTGTAAAGCTTTCAGCTCTGATTCCTATACTGTACTGCTAATGCAGAAGTATATGTATTTATCATATTAAGTGCTGCAGGTATCTTGGTTTAATAGTTTTGGTTTTTTTCCAATGTTTTTTTTTTGGTTTGTTTGTTTTCGGTTCTTCATAAAACGTCTGGGACGCTGATTTTTTTAAAATGTATTATCTCTTTGAAAAAAAGAAAAAAATGAAAAGAACTAAAGTTAGATCAGTGGTTTAGGTAACACCTGTTTGTATATTTATCTTAGCTAGGTCTATTTTGATACTTTTTTGTCTCTGTACTGCATTTATGCATTTTTAAGGAAAGAAAAAAAACAACAAATGGAAAACAAACTAAAAAGTTTCTTCATTATGTATTGATACCTCAGAAGGACTTTTTTTTCCGCAAAGACAGGACCAAAACCTCTGAAAAGAAAAAGAGAAAGAGGAAAAAAATGTAAGAATATGTAGCCCCTCTCTTGCTTTAAAAACTGCGGAGCTCTAGAAAGGTATTGCTGTTGGTCCTTTCAGGTGCCAATATGTGTCCCTGCTCCCCTTGACCCCCTCCCTCTGACCCCTGACCCCTGTCATTCCTGTGTTGAACTCCGACCCGCAGAGCTGTCAATCATCTGCAGGTGCCGTGGGGGTGTCACTGAGTCAAACACCTGGCAGGTGGTGACCAGCCAGAAACCTCATCTCCCAGTCCCACAGAGGCAGATCAAAGACTGACACTGTTGCATTTTTGATACTCGTCCTCTTGCGCAGTCTCAATACCAAAATGTGGAATGACTCTCAGAGATGCAGCTCATCCTCTGACTACCAAAGGCATTGCAAGCAAAACATTGCTTAGTCCAAACTCTTGAACTCTAACCAAACTGTAACCAAACCAATGCCACAACTTTAACCAAACAAAGACCAAGCTACTTCCAAAACTCTCCATCGACTTCACTGATCACCTTTACTGATAGCTGTTATCTCGCATACATCCACGTAATGGTGTTGTAGGAGCAGCCCACATCCGGTTTACTGGTGACTAGCTCAAAGGACATGGGGAGATCAAATCGTAATGTGTGATTGGACAGTTCTGAGGTGTCATACGAAGGGGAAGGGACTTTCAAAGTGGAGCATTTGCCTGACGGTATTATCAAGTAGACAGCCAGAATCTGACGGAACTACCACTTCAGCTCTCCTCTGGTTAAACCTTAGGAATGTGTGTACATTTTCAGCAGTGACTCTTTGTATTGTTTCTTAGTTCAGTTTACCTGTTTACCTCTCTTTATCCTTTGTTTTTGTTTTGGGTTTTTTTTTGTTTTTTATGTTTCTTGTTATTTGAAAGTGTGACCCGAGGAAGAGGTGGGAACAGGGACTGGATGGTGGCTTTAGACAGACAGTGGAGCCCAGACCTCTGACCCTCCACCCCGGGTAGCCATGTAATGCCAGTCACTGCCCTTTCCTTCATGCTGTATAAAAACACACACATATATCTGTGTATTTGTAACCTGAATCTTCTTGTGTCTGTCCATGCAGACAATAAAAAACTGTACAGTAGGTCTAGTTGCATGTAATCTGTACTAATTATTGACAATGGCATTATAAAATGCAATAAAATACTTATTACAATGTCCTATTCTGCATCCTTGTTTCTTCTCTAGTGCTGTTGGATATGCGCAGGCTTCCACACATGCATAAATGTTTAGAGTGGAATGAAATAAAGGCCGGTGACCACTTAACAACTGCAGAACTTGGGTTATCTTAGAATATTGATGGGCTGGACAGTATGGATGATGATTTAAATCGGAAATGTTATGGGTTAGTTGAGCACCTCTTCAGTCTCTCAGGGTTTAACTGAACCAAATCATCACTGCTGAAAGGCTGATAACAGATGTTTTATAAAAACCATCCAACTATTTAAGCAAGCTAAATCTAACTGATAGATTTATACATAAAAAGATAAAAGTCTACAGATTTGATCAGAAACTGGCCAAACTTTTTTTACTAATATTAAACTATGTAATGGAGTTTCTTCTACTGTTTACCCTGCACACGCAAACACACACATTAAAGCTCTTATACTGTATATTTGCATGAAAACATTTTTTCAAAACTGATCATATCCGCCTGAAATACAATCAAGAGCCTCTCATTTGAAACGAGCGCTGTGTTGCCACTTCCATATTAATCCTTTGTGATCAGCAGGTTTTATTTTAGTGTCTTTGTGAAAAAAATTAATGTCTTTGTGTAGCAAAAATGCAGCCCTAGACTAATGTCACATAATCGTTAAACAATCTTAATCCCGTCCCGAGTTGGAAGCTGAACCATCCTGAAGGCCTTTAGACAGTTCAGAATGTGATACAGAGAGTGGCCACCAGGAGGAGTAAACAAACCAGACAACACAAGCTGCAACTCATAAACACAAACCCAGCAACAAACATTACTGGGGTCCATTGACACGGTCTGACCAACAGAGTGGGCCAGAGAGTGTGGAACAAACACTGAGTGAATGATCTGCACTGTGTGTGGCAGTGGGAATGTCATGAATACAGGTGGCTGAAGTCTCATTAGGGTTTATAGCATTGATGATGTATAAAAAATTGCTTTTTTTAACCTATCTGTACTTTTAGTTGCCCTCCTTCTCAGTTTTTACTTCCCGCTCTTTACCCGTGTCTGTCTCCCTCACAGGTTTGCAGCATGCCCTACAGCTTCTCTTTAAACCTCAGCTCTGCATCATGGGTATGTTGCCACAGGGAGAAAAAATGGAAACTGGATGGATGTTTTTTTGTAAAGTTGAAACTTTGTTTAATCTTGTGCTTTTATTGAACTTCTGTGTTAGTCAGCTGGGAGAAAACTCACTCTTGACGCTTAAATCCCTGTGACATTTGGTTTTGGTAGAGACCCTATTCTAAGCCTATTATAGGCTGAAGGCACACATGCACAGGCATAAAAACACACTCACTGGCATGCACACATTATGAATACTAAACAGAAACTTAGTACCATATACTTGTACAAGGTGAGCCAGGGTGCAGAGCAACACACAAAGGGGTTATTCTTGGCGTGGGATGGTAGTATTTGGCACACACCTGAATCTGAACCTTGGCACACGTTTCTTAATGCTCATCTGGACAGAGTAAGCATTAGGAGGCCTGAATGTGAGCGTGCTTCGTGCATTTGTTCGACAGTCTGGAGGTGGATTCGTACTCTCATGCATCCGCCTATCTGTCCATGTGCATGAGCTTGCGATGCTAAATCAATATGCATGTTTGTGTGACTGGGTGCACGGGTGGGTGTGAAAGGACATTAGTCCCAACAGCATGGAGAGCACTGAGGTCCAGGCAGACCCTGTGAGTCACAAAATACATTTACCCGGAGCAATGCTGACATCTCTGTCTCTCCCCTGTTCACTCACTCTGTCTGTCCCTCTCCCTTCTTCCCCTCAATGTCTGTGGCTGAAGCTGTGGGCTAGGCTCCAAACAGTGTACTGACTCACTGCAAACAACACATCAGTGTATATCTGCTGCTGCATGCATCCACATGGATCTGTTTATTCAAGGCTAATGAGCTTAGACTCTTTCTCCTCTCTGTGTCTACCGTAAAAGACAACCCAAAAGGTTTTTTTCTTCGCTAAAGCCAAAGGAAAAAAGCACTGTAATATACTTTTCCTATCGTTTCAGTTACATTTACTGATGGGCCACTGTGCATTTGCCCCATTTATATTTAAAACAATAACAATGTAACAAAGAAAAGCATAGAATTAGCACCTATTATTGCATGCAGTGTGACTCGGTTAATCAATAAAAATTTGTTTTGTCGGATTTTGCTTGTAATTCCACTTCAGCCGACCCTGCAGCAGCACGTTTAAGTGAATAGTGATGATTGTGAAATGAACAGATTTGACATTTTTAAAATCTTCCGTTTTTTGTATGATCCTGTTAATAATAAACATGTGGAAATACACTGAAATAGTGTTGCTTCTCTTTGTGAAAGCCTGTTGACCCAGAGGCATGACCTCTGGTTTATGTGTGGATTGTGCAAGTTCTCCCTATGTCTGAGCTCCCCATGGTCCAACCAAATAGATGTTAGGTTAATTAGCTATTCTAAATTGGTTGTAGGTGTGGACGTTGGAGTGAATGGTAGTCTGTCTTGCTGTGTTTTCCTTGTGTATGACAGGCAATCTGCATGATGTCAGCAGGGATAGGTGGGATCAGAAATGTTATGGGTCAGTTAGGCACCTCTTCAGGCTCTCACTGATCCAAATGATATGTTACATGGCAGGAAATAATGAGCGCCGAAAAAATGCAAACAAGATGAGGACATAACACACATAACAAAACAAGCAATACAGGATAAGAGAGCAAGAAGACTTTGGTGCATAGCATATAAATTTAGTATGCAAGCAACTCAAAAATGCACTCCTTGGACACGCTGGAGTGTTATCCTGCTTTTTAAATAACTATCCTTGAGTTGTTAGTGTCTCGCAAGTTGTTTTTTCTTTAAATCACCACAGGAACCCTCCCCTGAGAACCCATAAGTCAGATGAGAAAATGGATGAAGCTCCATGACTCCATGTGTGGCAGTGAGAGAGAGAAAGAGAGAGGGCTCCGGCCACAGAACAAAAGCATCTTTGTGAGTGATTGGAACCACATTTTTCACCCTCCCGTCTCTCTCTCTCTCTCTCATATTCACTCTCTCTTCCAGTCACCATATCATTCAGAGACACTGAAACAGTTAAGAAAAATACTCGAATATGGACACTCATACTCCGAGCGTGCCCAGTTCCAGTTTCGCTTCTCTTTGAGCACACACACACACGCACACACACACACACACGCACACAGACACCCACACACACGCACACAGACACACCACAGTGACACCTCACTTTCTATGTCTCCGTCTGGGCTAACTTCCTCTCTCAATCTCGACATTTCCTCCATGTGTCCTCCCACCACATGAGATCATCTAGTGCGCTCAGAATCCCTTTGAGAAGTGGAGCAGCTCTCTCACCTTTGTCCCCCACCCTACGCACTAGCTAGCTAAACACAGCAACCTGTTCTTTCCCTGCTGGTTATCAGAGGACTGTAAAGCCTCTAAGGAAGGCATGGGGAACTCCAGGCCTCAAGGGCTGGTGTCCTGCAGGTTTTAGATGTGTCCTTGATCCAACACAGCTGATTTAAATGGCTAAATTACCTCCTCAACATGTCTTGAAGTTCTCCAGAGGCCTGGTAATGAACTAATCATTTGATTCAGGTGTGTTGACCCAGGGTGATATCTAAAACCTGCAGGACACTGGCCCTTGACGCCTTGAGTTCCCCACCCCTGCTCTAAAGCATCAGATACCTAACCCAAACAAAGAGCAGGTCAGTGTACTATAAAAAAAAAAATCTAGAAATCCATTCAGAATAGCTAAGAATGGTTTGACTGCCTTTGGACCATTTGTCCTTGGTTAAGTTTATATTATAATTTATAGCCTCCCTGTATGGAGTGCATATTTAATACCAGCTTTTGAGGTATAGCTGTGACTCAGCTGATTCAAGAAAATGAGTACTGTAAGCAGACTTTTTCAGCAGGAGAAGAAACTGAAGAAACATTTCTCCCACTGAAAATGCTACATCCAACAGATTCAGCTTTCTGGGATCAGTGAAAATTGTGATATTGTTGACTTTGTGACTACAGTAAAGATCACATACTGTACTGTTGCATGGACAAACTAATGCATAATTTTCGACCGTCATTAAAAGCAAAAGTCACATGGGAGTGTCAATCTCACTCTCATCTCTGTGAATTACTGAGTTTCTGCTTGTTGCTTGGTAACTGAAAAATAGTCCAACAAGACCATCTTTAAACCAATAAATATTTCTTTATTTATAATTTTGTTTTTGACCCGATTAAACAAATGAACAAATATGTGTCAATAATTGAGCTTTAAAAGTTGTTACAGTAACAGATTAGCTATTTCCCTTATTTCTGGTCCATCTAAAAGCAGATATCGTGAAATACTTACTCAGTTTACAAGTAATTTAACTTTTCAATTCAATTAGATTTTATTTATATAGTGCCAAATCACAGAAACAGCTACCTTAATGTGCTTTAAATTGTAAGGTAAAGACAGAGAAAGTTTCAACACTCAGATGACCACCTGTGAGCAACCACGTGGCGACAGTGGCAAGGAAAAACTCCCGTTTAACAGGAAGAAACCTCTGGCAGAACCAGGCTGAGTGGTGGGCAGCCATCTGCTGTGACTGCTTGGGGTGAGGGAAAAAAGACGGGACAAAAGACACTAAATTAACTTGAAGTGGTCACAGAGATATAAACAGTGCATCTACCAAATGAACCAGTTAAATCTGATTTAAAAAACTGCCTAAAGGTTTAATGACTTTGCCCCAAAATCGTCCTACCACCATATATGCTATTGCAAAATTCTCTCTACTTAATGCTTTGAGTGCCTTGTCCGTTGAACGGCTTGATATTCTGTATTTCCCAGAATGTCAAACTATTCATTTGACATAAATTATAAAGCTGTTACCCTTTTGCTATTCCTCTGCACAAAATAAATGGTTTAGGAGAAAGTGTCTGCATGTGCATCAACAAAAAAAACCCTCTCTCCCATTATTGTATGCTGACTTGATGGCGCTGCTGGAGGTGTGGAATATGGAAGGGCAGTGTGAAATTCATTTGGTTAGTCCATTAGAGCCTGAACAATCCGGTGTACCTGTTCACCTCTACACAATGCTGTCATTAGAACCAGAACAAAAGCAATCAGAAGACTGACAAGGTGTGCAGCGCCTACCACACACTCTGTGACAAATATGTTTAAATAATGAAGAAAAACCTGTTAAATAAGGCTAATTAAATTAACACTCAACACCTGTGAAGCAGCATATAAATAATTGTCTAAATAAAAAAGGAAGCAATGGATATTAAAGCAGTTAGGCTGTACTGTGAAAAAAAATAGAAGCAAGGTGATTGAGAGAATAACTTCGGTGGCTGATGACAAAAATGTCCCCGGTGCCATTGTTCAGTGCAGGAATTAGAGTAGAAGGGGAAACTGGATCTTTTAAAAACACACAAGACATTAATGGATCTGCGGGCTAATGGCAACCATTCATCCACACATCCATTTCTTAACTGCTTATCCACTTCAGGGTCACAGGGTGGGCGGGAGCCTAACCCAGGTGTCAACCACTTTCCAGGGTTTTTTGTATGTGGTTAATTTACCTGGCACTTGTGTGTGCGTGTGTTTTTTTTTTAACCTAACTATAATTGTACTGTATGATTTTTAGCTGAAAGTTTGATATCAGATAAAAATGCAAGAATCTCCTCATTAGCACATTGTGATGCTGCAAATTACCTAAGATGAACTCTGAATTTTAATATGATGAAATTTGGGAGAGCACTTATCCCACTCTGTTAAAAATCGCCTGCGGTAGATGACGAAGTTATGCATGTAAAGCTACAGGGAGGGCAACCACTCAAAATGTGTTGATAGGAATTAGCTCACAGAGACTTTGAAATGCTGATATCAGTACTTTTTTTAAAGTCATCCATTAGCAACATTTATAAATGAACAGCCTCTCTAATATTTTATTTTTCAATTATGTGTAAAAAGGTATTTTGACTATTAACTGGTCTGAACTTAAATTACAACAGGGGTGGGGGATTTATGTAGCATAAAGTACAATAAAGGACAATCAACCTAAGAATAAAAAGCACGTGCAGTCCCACCCTGGTCACCCTAATGTTAATTCAACAAGACTCATTTCTTGTTGGAGTAATGTAATTTTTTTATCAGTTCTTTTGATGCCAAAACGTACTTAGTATACTTTTCAAGATAACTGTTTACCAACCTTCATTTGAAAACTGAAAATGGGATTTTTAAAAGCTATCAAACCCAGTCACAGCATTGGTTAGTTAGCACTGTAAATCATCATTATCTCTGCAATTCAGGCATCGCGTACACTAACAACAATAAACATAACAGAGGTATCATACATTTATGGTTTAATCTCAAACTGTTTCAGCATCACCATCACTGAAGTCATCTATGAGTGTGTTTATATGACTATGAAGTGTAACATTCTGATATGTTGATTCACGCTGACATGCATTTGTTTCATAAAAAAATGTCTGTCTTATTCAGTATTTCTACTTAATACTAATGTTGATAAACTACTTTCAAAAGAGCCGGTATTTAGAGCCAGTTTTAATAATAGCACTTGTTGTTATCAGTGTAGCAGATTTGAAAAACAAGTGGCTGATGTCAGTGGTATGTACAGTAAGTACAAGGCAGGAATGTGAACCGCACGATTTCTTGTTATAACTCTTTAGTCCACACTTCACACTGTGAACATGAATCACTGAGTGTCTAACTTGGCCTTAAAAGACTCTGAGAGCGCCGGAATGAATGATGAAAATCCCCAAAGTGACTAACAGCAGGACATAAACTAAAAACTGTAAAAACTGTTTGTTTCTTGGAAGGAAAAACAAAGGTTTAGTCAGATTGTGTCAAAGCGCTATACATGAACTCGGCATCTTACCAAACACTGGTAATTAAAAAACGCAATAAGTTACTATCGTTGCTAAATTATATTTTTGTTTTTAAAACAGTCATACAGTGGCCTGTTTTATGTCTGATACATTAAAATGTTATAGAGACAATAAAGTAACTGTAAACATACTGCATTGTTCAAGTGTTTTTGAGCATAAATGTTAACTGCATTGCTGCAATTTGGCAAAAACGGTTATCTTTACAGACTATTATTAGTGCCAAAACATATTTCTGGGCTCATAATTCCCGATGAAAGCTTGCCTTAGTTAGTCCTGCGTCTGGTTCGGGTTTTGGGGGTAATTATATGACAGTACAGCTCAGCCCAACTACTTTCTAGCCTGGAGGAAGCACAATCACTGCTGACTGTAGTTTCCTGTCCAACAGCAGGAGCAGAAGTCTGAGTCAAGTAGGATATAGAAGGAGTCAGGAGGCGAAACGGGTTGCACGGAACGGGTACTCAATTTAAGATTGTAAATACGTTTGGTAAGGTGGTGCAGAAACGCAGTAGAAAGCGAGGAAACCTGCAGCGCAGACAAAGAGATTTCAGCCTTGCAGCGTAAACCTCCCAACATCTGGTTGGGAGGACGGGGCGAGCAGGAGTGAGAAAGTTTAGAGGCGGAGAGAGAATTATCTCCGCTGGCGAAAATGCTCTGAATTTGGAGTTTAGTTTACCTGCATGAGCCATAGAGAGACTAGGTGGTCGTGTGAAGTGACAAGAGTTTGGGGGGGAGATTGGATTGGAAAGGTCTCAGAGGGCTTGAAGTCCACCTGGAGCGACCAGAAAATGAATTAGTTCAAAGGCCCGGTTGCAAAGAGTTCCAGCCAGAAAGAAGGTAAGAAGTTGTTTCCTGCGGTGTTATTGTTGTCAAAGTAAGTTGCATTTAGATTTTTCAGCCGCACTAACGCAGGCAGAGAAATTATCCTCACGCTGGAGCGGAGCTTGGTCTGAGCATGCAGAGACTCGTGTCGAGAAAGCGGAGGGCAGATATGCAGTGAAGATAAACAGAGCACGGCCGTTATTAGCTTTCACTCATATTTGCGTTTATGTTCAATATTTCAGTCTGAATTTATTATGAAAAATGACACTTTATCATTATTATTATAAAAAGCTCGCTACAAGTATACATGTTTCAGCTAGCTCTTGGTGCGCTGCGGTGACCTATCTCTTTTCCCGAAACTTCTTCAAACTTTGTAGCCATGCCGTTTAAAACACTGAAAAACTCACCCGTGGGGGTGGGTGGTTGATGGTGAAGCTTACCAAACTCTGCTTCTTCGAACTTTTTTTTTTCGCTCTAAAACTTGGCAAAGGTGGTCAAAACTTTTTGGGAGGCAGCGAGTGCGGAGCGAACGAGCTACGGGAGCGCGCAAACAGCTGCCCAGCTGAGTTACTTTGGCAGGAAAAGCGCGTGCCAAAGCTGGCACGTGAGGTATACGCTGAACTTCCCGATAATGATTTATAAAACTTGCTCCGATGGTCTCCTCTTATTGGCTGGTCGAGGGCTCTCAAAAACACGTATTTTACTTTAAACAAGGAGCAAGTGTAAGCAGTAAGTGCGGCGTTATTGGTTTCCAAGATTTGTATACATGTAGTATGATAATTTGCATTTGTAAAATACAAATAATGTCTGTTTTCATGAAGAAGTTATTTGACTTATACGACTTTTTTTGTTCGTGACCTTTTCCTGTCTCTCTACCTCACGTTGCAGTGTTGAAGTGGCTTACAGTGTTATATATAAATAAATACTTGTTACTGTCAAAGCATACTTTGAAGACGTTATTTAAAGCAGGCTGTTATTAGACGTTTCCTTTGTGAACACACGCTGCTTCCTGTGGTGAGGATCCTGCCAAAAGGCGCTGATGGTGGTTCAGCAGTACCTGTAGTCTGTTAGCTTCTTGCTCATATCAGAAAGACAACGAGAAATCTTCCATATGACTCATCTCTATGAAATTCTTTTTGGGCTATCTCGTCTCCCTGCTTCAGGCTCAGTCACCTCCTCCCTAAAGAGCCAGGCCTACGCCCATGGATGAGGAGAGGAGTGCCGCTGCCATTTCGCGAGAGCCACCTGATGATGGAGACCCCGGTTTGCCAGCTCCGCAACCAAGTTCGCAAACAAGCTCAAACGCAGAGAATGAAAACATCTGTCCGAGCCCACAGCCCTGCCCTGGTGATGGTAAGAAAGAGGTTGTTGGGAAAAAAACAAAAGAGAAAAAAAGAAACACAAACATACCCCATGCGTGCCACGAATGGCCCACTGTTTACAATAACCAGTGTTAAGTCTCTTGTCATTTTTGTGGAGGTGCTGTTTGAAAGTAGTGAACAGGCGAGTTAGTTATTAAAGAGATTAGCCATTTGGTATGAACAAAAAATGGAGCAGCAGGATTATTGGAGAGAGTGAAGACCTCACCATTTACTTTCATGCATGTGAAGCTTGTTATGTTAGTAGGTCATCCAGAGTGTGTTTGACTGTACAGTAGAGCTATTGTAATACAGTTTTCTGAAAACAAAATTAGAATGGATTTATTCACCCCAGCGAAAGTGTAATATAGGTTGATGTGAGTTCTCTAAAGTGGAAAAGTCTTGAGTCACTGTGGTGTTTAAAAGTTTGACTGAGTAATTAATAATCTCTAATGGTAGACTCAGGAGGGGGCTACACTGTAGGAACTCACACTTTATCCCAGGAAAACCACTGTGTGTTTTTGCTGGATGTTACTGAGATTTATAAGGTCAAAAGCCTTCTTAATGACACAACTGTTGGGTAGTCGGGTAATTTCTGAGACTGGTCCGTGTAGGGGCCGTGCTCTTGGGTGATCTGAGTGGTCAGGACTGATTCAGCGTTATGGAACACTTAAATGGCACAATTAGGCTCCTGGGAATTTGGGAATGAACCTGTGACCCTTTGGCTTTGACAGATTGGTCATGCTCAGAGGTAACTGACACAGAGGCGGGGAGAGGAAGATGTGGACTCAGCTTCGGGCTGTTTTCATGTGAATGACTCATGCAGAATGAGCCAAAATTACTTCAGTCTCCTCAAGCTTCAATGGGAAAACAACAGCACTGAGTGTACGTAGATCAGAGCGCAGGTTCTATGGGGTAATTAGGGTAGGTGTGGTTAACAGTTAGGGTAGTGTGCAGAGATTTAAGTGCCTTGTGGCCATGGGAACCAGCCACAAAAATGCTTAATAGTTGATGAAAATGTTTTATTTCCTTTTATTTTTTCTGTCTATTTTTTGTAATACAAGTCCAGACACAACTCTTATCATTACTGTGTTTAACATCAACACACACATCTCCGTTCAATGCTACATTGTGGTTAACCATGACTATAAGTACAGCATCATTTTTAATGATAACTCTTGGAGAGTTTGAGAGTTATTAAATTGAAGGTTTGTGCCCAAACACGTTCTCCTGGCTGTGCTGACTTTACCTCTGTTTGCTCATCAGGAAGCCAACACAAAGTGTAAATGATCCTTCTTCTGCTAAAGTTAAGCTTCTTTTGGCTGTCTGGTCTGTGTGTTTGAGCAGGTTTAAGTTATGTAGGTTCAGGCTACTGCTGAGAGCAACAAGGTCCTCCTTTTAGCTCTGTTGGACCTCTACCTATCCCTTTGCATCAAGAGTGGGCTGCTTTGCAACACCACAACAGAAACATGGCGCGGTTGCACACATGCGCTGTATCCTTGAGCCTTTCTAGACATTACTCAACGGAGTTGCATGCGAGAAAGTAAATGTCTGAAGCGCATGATTGGACATCAAACCGTTTTTAACCTTCCAGCATTCCATTTCAAAGACCGTGGGAATTTACAGTGAGCGAGTAGATATCCAGTGACCTGTCCGCTGGATGCTCTTTTAAGAACGCTCCCTTGACTAAACAAAACAGAGAATTTCCAGAAGTAAGATTGTCTCATGCAGCCAATCTTCTATTGTATGTTGCATGCAGGAGTAGACAATTCAGACAATCTCCTAACACGATTCCCCAATTTTCCAGAGATCGTGTGCAAAATCAGCCATGTATATTTTTAATTTAGGCTTCGAAGAAAGTTTTGACCACTGGTCCATAATTAGGATGAGGGTAACAGCTTCTAGGATGGCATCCTCTGTTTCAGTGAAAAGTACTTAACCAGCATAACTGATGATGTGAGTTTTAGTCTCTTTACCTTTTTTTTTTTTTTTTGCCTGTCCCATTTGGTTCTTTAGCCATCAGAATTGCTGTCTGAAGTCCAACAAAGATACCCAATACTTTGTCTCTTTACCTGCTCCTTACTAGCCTAAAAATTGTACTGAATTAACTGCTTTGCATGTTTTTCACAGATGCATCAGTATCAGATGTGTTTTTTGGCGATGTTTTTTGCTGCTTTAGCTAGGTAGGAAGCTAGCTTTGAGAGATGGCACCCCCATTCTCATTGTTGTCTTCTGAGCACCGATTAGCATTGATTCAAAGGTACTGTGCTGCATTCATTTCTGAATGCTTTTACCAGGTTATGCAGATAAGACCCTTCACAGTTAAAAAAAAAAGAAGCAATAATTAAATTGAGAACAATTGATGTTTTGCCACAATATTTTTTGTATATCGTAGGTTAGATTATCCAATATGGTGTAATATGATCCTGTCTGGGATTATTTTTCTTTATCTTCAAACTTGATCAGATTATTATTTGTTGATTATGATCATAAACTAAAGCTTAGCATTATTATTAGTCATTACAGTGGTCATGGTTGTCTGCCAGGACACTTCAGTCTATATGACTTAAATCTATACCTGTAACTGTTACAACGAAAAGCACACACTGTTTTATCTTCCTTTTTCACTAATGGGAGCCATAATTTACAAAATGAACACCATGCTGAATCGAATAAGACATAAGGCTGATACCATAAATTGATTTTCTACTCTATTCTGATTTTTTACTGAGTTTCTGCTCAGTATTAGGGTAATTATTCCCCCATAGGTTTTTGTAGAATAAGCAGTCTTTTTGGGAACAGAGAAGTTGCCCCCTGCTGGCTATAAGAAGAAAGGTGGTTTAAGGCACTTTGTTAATTTTTAACCAGAAGTTATGTCCATCTTTTATATACTCTAAGACTCTGAAGCCAGCCAAGCACAGTGTGCTGGAAAAGTTCAGAGAAAGATTTAGCACTCCAGTCTTCCCATATTAAAATAGTCCGATTTTCTGAAGCTGAATGAAGATCTGCTCAGTCATCACTTGTCCATAAACTTGCATTATGTGCGTGTTAAAAGACATGTTCTTCTTCTTGCTCTGAGTATGGCTCTTTCTCAGGCATGAAGATGCAGTGAAGAAGCCTTTTCTTACCACATCTGAGGCTTTCTAACCACTAGGAGTTCTTGCACTCTATTTTTTCTTCCTTTCTTCTGTAATCTTTACCCGATTCTCTGCCATTGTTTTCTTGGTTCTTTCTCTTTGTTCCCTGCCTGCATGACGGATAAACTGCACCCTTTTTTATAGTGAAATTACAATTTTAACAAATGTTATTTGAGATTTCAAATAGCTATCAGCGTCTTAAGATGCTGGAATTTACAGTTTAAGATCACTTCCATTGTTTTGCCAGCATTAATGGAAACAGTGAAAAGCAATTTCAATCAGCTGTAGTTAGTTAATGTTTTACATTGTGACCAAGCAAAATGAAAATCTGATCTGATCTCTGTGAGACAGACTTTAAGCTCACAAGGTTGGTGAATGGGTATAGAGAAAAACAAATTGTGTTTTTTATGTTGAAAAGCAAAATAAGAAAACACCAGTGCTTAACTTATTGTGTCATTCCCATATAAACAGCAGAATATCATAGTTCTAACCTCATTCTGTTCTGGCAACTGCTTTGAATTTTGACCTTCAGGATTTCAAAGTGTGAGGCACTTCTTATGTCAGCCTGTGAGTTGTCATACAGTTTGCTGTCATCATCTCTCTGGGTATATAACTACAGTGCTTAGTCCAATGCTTATAAATGCAACAATAAATTTGAATACCTTTAAAAAAGCCCCATGAGGCTATATTACAGCAAACAGATTAGATTTTTACTAAAATGATTTACTGTTTCTTTTTCTGTATTTTATTTTTTTAGTTTGTTAGGTAACACGATTGATAAAATTCTAATTTAACTGAATGTTTACTCTGGATCAACATCCAGCAAGTGGCTCCCTTTGCATAAAGACAGGAACAGGAGTCTAACAGCTAGCCTGACTCTGTCCAGACATGACAAGCGTGCAGTCCCAGCAATTTGCAAATGAACTGAAGACTGAAGTATTAAATCGTGCCTGTTGTTGACTGTTGCTACACGTAATAACAAGCCACTGTTTCATTTATTAATTTATTTCTTGGGGGGTGGGGTGCGTGCAGATACAACTTTTGTCAACATCTGCACATCAAAAAAGCTTGATGAAAGCAAGCAAGCATCCACCTTCTACATCCTATGCCTCTTCAGCCTTTGTGTGGTCAGCCTGGTGCTCTCTTCTGTAAAATGCACCTTCTATGTCACAGTCTAACCTGTTTCTACCTATTATTTCATCTCTCTCTGTCTCATACACTAATTCATTCTCTTTGCCCGCGTGTGTAGATGCTGCTATTTTCCTGCTTGTCCTTTTTTAGTCCTTGAGGTTTGTTGAGGCTTGTGTCTAATTTGGTTTCTCACAGAGATTGAAATAAACTCAGAGCAGTTTGAGGCATTTTTATGGCGTTTTTGACCAACGAAAATGAGCGTGCTTTATTTTACTTTACTACCTCACAAACATTTGAGAATCGCTCATTGCTGCTGCTCTGGTGGCCTGCGCTCTTTCTCTTTCTCACACTAATGATTTGCTATAGCACTTTCTTTAATCGTAATCATTCCTGTCGTACAGATAATGCCATCGTGGTATGATATCACAAATTACAAATTTGAACAGGGGCCTTTTAATTATATGCTTTTTATTAGAGTGTTTGAGTAGTTTTTAGTTTCTATAGTTTCTGGTGTAAAGTTGTGGAAGAGCTGGTCCCATAGAGTGCCCACAAAAATGCAGATCCTTTGACTGCAAATATGTATATAAATATATATAAATATAATATAGAAGTGTGGCTGAAAGTCATTCTTCTGTTAACTTGATTTAGTACTTGAGTAAACATTTTCCTGATGAGTTTATGTTGTCAGTCCAAAGTTTTAAGTCCTCTGTAATAGATTATGATGCTCGTTTTGTAAATAATGGTCCTATTTATAGTTAAATAGATATTAAAGCAGTTAATGCTTGAAGTCAGGTCTCCTCCGTGATTGAAAAGTCACTACCACACAGTGAGCATACAGTGTCCTCAGTTATCACCATTCCTCTCTCAGGTCTTTTCACATTTCTCTATTTGCCTCCATCATGAACTCTCTGCTGAAGGATGCCTCACTTGTTAAAATGCATCTGGAGGAGAGATGAGTTGTCATACGGCTGATAATCAAGGATACACAGGTATATTCTTTGTGTGTTATTACCCATTACCCAAGAAAGAGTCATGGGTTAAAAACACATGACCCCTGCTTACACGTGACAAATTTTCTTTCTATCTTTATTTAAGGCGATTGGCTTCATAGCTTTCTTACCTTCTCTGTTTTTTTGTGTGTTAGTTTAAAAAAATCATATTGCAGTAAGTTGTCACATTGCACAGTGGTGTGAACTAAAAGTAGGCTTAAATTTTAAAAGTTCTCATGAAGACTGTTATGCTTGTATGGCATCTGGGATCATAAAATGTCGAAGTAGTTGGGCTGTAACAAAGCAATTTCTAATGCAGCTGTGCCAGACGTCATATTTAATGACATCACTTTGAAATGACAGCTCCAAAGCAGGGATTTTGTTGGATTTTATAAAATGCCTGTTGTCTCAACTCCCCTCTCCTCGTGTTTCTCCCTCTCCCGCTCCACTTGGACCTCTACTAAGGTGATGCAGATTTTTGCCAATTCTGATTTTTTTTCCTATGAACTTTTACCTGTCAACACATAGCTACAAACAAAAATAGAATTTTCTTCAATGCAAAATATTGTTTTCATAATAAAAGAAATGATCAAACTTTGCAATTTCCCCCAAATTGTGGTAAGTTACAGCTGCAGTAAGTCTCACTTGGAACAGCTGAAGTAGAAATAACTAACTGAAAATTAGCTGCTATACACCAATCCTGATTTATATAACAAAACAAATGTCAGTTACTTCCATCATTTTCCAGTGTGTTCATAAGTTTGGTCAAAGGACCAAAGTAGTTACAAGGAAAATGTAACTACTTTGGTCCTTTGCTCATACCGAGGCTGCTGGCTTAAGGCTAGCTCTGAGATCTGGATAGCTTTAGCTGATCAGCGGGTGAAAGTAGTTTAAATGTCTGGTTAAGATTTTTGTTTCAAACATTTCCACGATGGTCCCCCAACAGTCCCCAACATTTTTTAATTGGCAAACTTTGAGTCTTCACTTAAAGTGAGGAGTTTCCATGCTAACAACATGTTAGCGTATGCCTGTAAGTGTCTGCGCGACTGTTTGCTCATGCTGCCGCATCTGAGTTGACCGGTAACCCACTCATAATCTGACGTGAAGCTGACAGGGTGGTCACCATTCAAGGCTCATAACGCTCAAAATCGTCCAGTTTCGATATCTGGCTGATCAGTCAGTACCTCTGTAATAAATACAGTTACAGTAAATATATGAAAGCAATAAGAGGAAAGTGTTACTGTACACTATTATAAAGACCTAAAAACTAAAAAAATCAGAATAAAAACTGTTTTAAACAATGTTTTTCTAATGTCAAATCTTAGTGAATTTTGGATACATTACTCTGTTCATGATACTAAGACTGAAGCACAGTGTCCTTGTTTTACATCAGGTGTGTTTACATTTTAATACAAATAGAGTTCTGTTAGCTGCTTTGCTAACAGACACAGCCGTGTAGCATCTGTTAGCAAAGAGCCAGTATTTTCCCACGAACCAGAAGAATCCCACAGACAGAGTGGCACAATTAAATTCCCCTTAAGCCTGTTCAGCAGCAGACATTTTTTGTCTTTAATGAGCTTACACTACTCCATTCTCTCACAGCAAGCATAATCTCTGATTTTCGACTTATTTCGATGCAGCACTCTGTGAGTGTATGCTTATGTCAGTGTCAGTTTCTTGGTGTGGGATTTTCCCATTGGCTAGGATTGCAGTTTAAACATCGCTTCTTCTTTCCTTTTAATTTGTGTGTGTGTGTGTGTGTGTGTGTGTGTGTGTGTGTGTGTGTGTGTGTGTGTGTGTGTGTGTGTGTGTGTGTGTATTTACTGAGGGAGAGTGATTAAGACTACAACAATTCACCTATACTGTAGATCTGTGTTCTTGTCTTTGTATTTTACTCCATCTTGGTCAGCACCCCACTGATAGTGTGTGCGTGTGTTTTCAATCAGTTCCTGTCATTACTGCTGGTCAGATAACTGCTCGGCTGCTCTTCGGCGCGTCTTCTTCTTTGCTATTTTCTCTGCTAGTGGGCCTGAATGAAGTGTTTTAAAATGCTGTATGAACACAGGAACACAACTGCAACACTCATTTGTGTCAGTATTGTCATAAAATATTAAAAAGGTTGTAGTTTACAAATGTATTTTTTTGATTTATAAACACAAAATATTTCACAACATCCAAATAATATTTCTATAAAAGAAGGAAAATTTGTGCAAAAAATAGTGAAAAAAGTCACATGGTGGGGATATTTTGACTTTATTAAACAGCTTTAGTTTTTAGAGCTTTAGCTGTCATCACACAGTGGAGGTTTTGCTTTATTTCAGCACATGTTGGTTTCTTTCTGTCAGTAAATGTACAAAAGTTTAAATAAAGCTTTCACAGAAAGTTTTTGCATCCATTTAAGACTTCAGTATTTCATGCTGCACACTCATCCTAAACTTGACTCTTTTTATTTATTTTCTGAGTTGCACTTACAGTACTTTACTATGCGAAAACATTTTGAATCTTTAAATCATGTACTAAAACTAAGAGACTAACTTATACCATTCACACAATTTTAAGACCCTTGACCTATACTTATTGCACCTTTGGTAGCTATTACAGCCTTGAGTCTTCATTGGCATTACCCATTAAGCTTGCTGCTACTTCTTTTTTTTCAAGGCTCCTTAATGTTTAGACAGGGAAAGCTTGTGCACACCCTTTTTTAGGTCTCTTCTTAGATACTCTACTGTGGACTGGTTAGGACTCTGAAAAAGACTAGGCCTTTTGCAGAGAATATGTTTTCTAGTAGCATGCTTCAGGTTTTTCTCTTGTTCAAAAGTAGCTTTTGCCTCAGTCTGATACAAAGTAAGATAACCTTCGTTGCATTGTAGAGAGTTGTTACATAAGGTATGAAAGATTTCCTGTATCTGCCCCTGTGGGAATGGAGCTGCTAGAGAAATAGTTGTGCTACTGGAGTCATGACCACACTTGAAAAGGTTTTCAACTCGGGATTTTTTCTCTATCTATATTAACCTCCCAGTTCCTGATACTGCAATCACCACATTTTACTGTGCAGATGGTATTAATGAAGTGATGCCAAGTATCTGTTTTGTGGCATGGTTTAATTTGTGTCTCATCAGACCAGAGTTCTTGGTCTAAATGTGGTTAAAATGTCAAACTCTCAGCATGCTGTCATGTGCCTGCTAGTGAGTAACCGCTTCTGTCGGGCCTTTGCTGTTGGAGTACTGCGCCATGTTCTTCTCTAAGGTTCTGCCAACTCCAGAAAAAGACCACAGTGTTTGTTTGAGCCTTCCTTACTAAGGCTGCCCATCCCCAGTAACTCACTTTGGTCAGATTATAGAAGACTGTTAAACTCATCCTGTTGGTGGTTCTCATTTTTTAACCTCATGGCTTGGTTTTCACTCTGACACACCATCAACAGTGAGACCTAATACTCATAGCTGTGTGTGTGTGTGTGTGTGTGTGTGTGTGTGTGTGTGTGTGTGTGTGTGTGTGTGTGTGTGTGTAGATTATTTTAATTAAGCACTGGATTCAAGTCACGTTGTAGAAGCATCTCAAAGACAATTGATTATGGTAGGACACACCAGGTGTTTATCAACGATTTCGGTCTTTTGCTGCAAATGAATTAACAAAACATTTCAAATTTGTGCTTGTTTTGTCTTTGTGGGTTTACATGGATGAATAAATGAATGTAATCCATTTTAAAAAGGCGTCTGCAATATAGCATAACATGGAAACCTTGAAAGTGTCTGAAAACATTGCAGGCACACTGTCTTTGCCACAGGGATGTATAAACCTAAGAGACCTCCTTTTGCATACACATTAGACATTTGCGTTTTTAAAGATGTCATAGTGGAGCTTTAGAAATGGTGTTGAGATAGTTTGAAAGGAAGCAGGTAAACTCAGCTCAGCCCTCTGTTCTCTATAAACCAACACACTCCATCCCCAGGAGGAACAGCAGGAAATGCTTCCCTTCAGGTAATTCAGGATATGTCACATCATTTTCAAGTTCATGTAAATAGTGTCTGTGTGTGTTGTGTTTATGCTAATCATTAACCTATGGGATCCATATGTTTTTGGTTTAATGGTTAACTGTTTATTTACAAGGAGGCTAAAATTCCTCTGAATCGCCCCTTCAGGGCCACCGACACGTGTACATATACCAAACTACAAACCCACATGAACTTGCAAATACAGAAATATACACAGGTATACAGTCAAGCTTTCACAAACAAATACCCACAAGTGTAAACACATAGTCGTATCTCCTCACCGGCTCTTGATTGGTCTGGTCTGATTTTAATTAGAGGCTCATCTTTCACGGTTCTCAGAACTGGCTCTGAGGTCCAGCGGTTAGGTGTTTTGATCCTGATGCCAACACAAAATTGGTTGATGGCCTGCTTGGATGGCACTAAGGGTTTGTGGGAATGTGTTTCGATCCAACAATCGTGGGTTCGAACATTTACAAAGGGAACGCTTTGACTAGCTAAGTCAAAAGTCCCATACACTTTTAACCCTTGCTACCCCACAGTCAAAAAACAAAGACAAACTGTAGTGAAGGATTCAAGAGTACATAAGATCATATGATCAAACAGCTACCAGTGTTACTTACCGTTTGGGGTGCTCCCTTTTTCTGACGCGCCCCGCTTCAGAAACTGCAAAGAGTTCAAACCCGATATTGTTTTAAAGTCGATCATTAACAATAACGATTGGAATTTATTTTGATAAAAGTTAGCACGACAGCATCAGCAAACTCTTTCAAAAAATTATATTTACTAACCATAGTTTCATATTCACACTGTTTGTGTGTGCCCTATCTGTAACTCACAAATGGAGCCTATCCCACTTTTATTGTTTTTTTTTAAAGCCATTATGGGTTTTTTCCAACAGTGTCTGCGGTATTCTGTAGACTTTTGCTGCAAAGTTGTTTTGGCTTTAGCAAATTCTGTATTTCAACTGGATTCTTACTGGGGACACAAAAAAGACTGACTTTTAGTTTTCAGAAGGGTTTTTTTCTGTGCTTTGTGTGACTGTGGTAATTGGCCCCAAAAGCAAGTTCCAAAGAATGAGAAAAAACGAGAAACACAATGACTTGAAGTGATAAATGCCATTTTTTAAAAATAAACTATAATACTGATCTCAATATTTTTAAAAACTTGCCAGCTGTCTAAAGTTATCAGAGTCAGTTGTTGCCTACCAGCATGTGGTGTCTTATTATTCTTTTACAATCCATTCTCAAACATTTTATAAAATTGATACCAGTTGTGTAGAACAATAGATGATTATATGTTACTGGCAATTTTAAGTGATAGCGTTATCATTGATTATAGGAATATAAAACACAATGTTCAGTGACTTTATGATTAGCCTCCTGAAGTTACACATACTGTTTTTTTATTTGCTTCTACTTTACTATATATTAAGTTTTAGTACTGAGTGTTATTTAAGGTATTTGATAAATATATAAAGGTGGGTTAATGCATGCATAGTACATAGACATGTACTGCTTGCCAGTGATACATGTCGACTACAACACACAGTTACCTCTAAATCAGACATTTGGTGTCAGGACAGCTGTTCTAACTAGTGGTTTTCATATCTGAGCAGACTGATTGAGTCTAATGGATAAAATATGGATCTTAGAAAAATCGCTTCCACATGCCAGAGATAAATGTGTGATGAGAGTGAGTGCGAGATGCAGGAAGGTATTATTGGAGTGTACGGTAAGTGTTTTATGTGTGTTTGTAAGTTCTATGGGTGTGAGTTTTGTGTACCACTATCAAATAGAAGAGAAAAGCAGGAAGTATTTCCCGTCTCCTCAGCTCCTGTTCACAAGGTCTCCCACACAAAAATACCCACACATACAAAACGCCCTTGAGAGAAACAAATATATACATATGCACAGGTATACAAACACACACAAACCTTTGCAAGCAAATCACCCAAGGCTTAAAACACTAGGCCTTTTCATCAAGGTTAGCTCAAGTAACATATTTTCATGCTGCATGCTAAAGAGCCCAATGGCCTCAGGGCAAAGCGTCTAAAAACTACATAGGAATGGCGCGAGGAACACAACAAAGAGCCCAAACACTGACGTTCCCCAGATCCCAGTCCCATCAACATCCACGGGTTGGAGAACAGGCCGCTGAGGCCACACCCCACAACCCACAAGATCCAAAGGATCTGCTGCCAATGTCCTGAAAGTGCCAGACACCACAGGACATTTCATGGTTTTAAAGTTGTGGCTGATCAATAGGTTTGCCATCGCAACATTTCCAAAAGACTAATCACCAACAGATCAATGTAAAAAAAAAAAAAAAAATGAAATTCTAACATAAAATAAATCATAATACTTTTGACGGCCTCTTTTTCTGTGTGTAAACTATATGGACTTAGTTTTATTTTTGTCAGATGTGACAGACATAGCAGTGCTCACAGTGATCGAGCTATATAGATGTCTGTAGTTAATATTACAATTCATATATTTCAAAGTTTAGTAGTTTTAAATGTGTGATTAGAATGATTATTGCGGAAAGTTTTTCTTTTATACAAAATTTTTAGAAAGTATTTAAGAAAAATAACAATCTGATATTTTATCTGACCGACAATGCAGAACCCCAAAATCTGTGTTAACAGTAATAAATAATAGGACTGAAAGACAAATTCGAGTGTGTGAGACGTTTGACCTTAAGATTGTCATTAAAATGCAATTATAACTCTACAACATTTTTTCAAATGAATAAACATATTTATTCAAGTTGTGAAATCCCATCATGTTGTTTTCATATGTTTATTAGTAAGGTGGAACAGCTAACAGTATCGTAGCATAGACCTAATTTTAATCATGCATGTTACTAGAAGTGACATCTTAAGAAATGCAAATGCCACTGCTTCTTAGTTCAGTAATTACATTTACTCTGTCATGTGCGCTGATTTGTATTTTGATTTTTTTCATTTAGCTAAATCAGCCAATGATTTGCTTGCTGCTGTTTCTGACTTCACCTTGATAACTATATCTTCTCTCCTTCTCGTCCTACTGCACAGCTACCTATCTCATGTCCATCTATGTATACTCTAAAAAATTACACAGCTCTTACTAAAAATTATTTTTTTGTTTGTTTAGGTTGTCTTACTTGTTTTGTATAATTACTCTCAGTTTGCTTAAAGCCTGTGGCTTGCTTATTTATTTGAACATTACATTTATACGGTCTTTACTGGACAGACTGTATAAAATTTCAGCCATAAAAATGGGAATGGATCTATAGAATTATGCCAGAAATGCACAGGAATGTATCTGCGTCAAAAGGGAATGTGAACCCGAGAGGCTGGGGACAGGAAAGAGAGGACAGATAGAGGAGTGAGGGAGAGTGGATAGAGTAAATAAACAGAGCCGGGAAGTGTTGAGTCCATGCACAGGACGTGGTTTGGTTTGTATGTGTGTACGTGTATGTGTGTGTTTATCAAGCCCAGCTGGCTCCCATTTGCCCAGGAATGAGTCTTCACCTCTCAGAGGCCTGCCTCGCTTTGAAGGCCTCTGTGTTTTGTGTGTGTGTGGCGTGCATATGAGTGCATGTGTGTGTTTGTATAATAACAGCTTCATTAGAGGACTGCATGGTACCTTTGAACACATAAAACACCCAGACATGTATTTACTGCATATATATTGTGTGCATGCACTCTTATGTGTTCAACAGACACTGGCTTGCAAAAAGAGACATGCACACACATATAGACCCACAAAGATTTCAGGTTTCACAAGCATACACATGGACCCCTAAACAGTCACAAGGGTTTGGATTTAACTACTTCCAGATGCAAGTTTAGGACAGAGAGAGCACACACCAACACATAGACAAAATCTTTTGCTTTGTTGAAGTCAGCAGAACTACTCTGTTAAAATTAATTAGGTGCTGGTGGATGGGAAATGACAACAGAGTAGGCAAGTTTACCACAAGTGGGGAAACAGCTTGCTGGTTATTTTTGATAATAGGAAGCAAAACTGGGAATCTGTTCAAGCATAAACATTCATACATTCATAAAAGTCCACCCAGCTACTCAGCTCATAACATACAGTAAATATAAAACACTGAGATCTGTTTTTAGATGTTTTCTTTAACTTGTTCGTGTGTGTGTCTGTGTACCTGTGTGTTTTGCAGATGTGGCCCACACCTACACTGAGCCCCTCATATTGAGGTTAAATGGCACCCCGGAACGGTTGCTAAGCAATGATGGCGACAACTGCAGCTCCGGCACCAGCCATTCAGATGTGGCGCTTACAGCACCTTACAAGAGTATCACATGTGAGTAAAGCACCCTCATTCACAAACACACATGCATACACATTCACACATCGGGACACACTCGCACATTCGAGAGACCAGTGAGACTTTTTTTCCATTACTGATCACTGGTTTGATGAGTCACATTGTCCTGACCTTTAACAAACACATTTGCACACCCTCAAGAAATAGGTCAGGTAATCATACACGCAGACAGAAATATCTACATCCACATCTGTCAGCTAAGTAGGTTAGCTTTCTGATTTTTTTTCCCAATACAACCAAGTGTGCACCCAAGTCTGCACACTCAAAGTGAAACACCTTTTACTCCTTTCTTTCACTTTCCTACATTTTAATCCTTCCCCAGGTTTGTTAGAATATCACCATAATAAAAATAGTGGCATGACAGCCACTTTTCTTAAACTACTTTTTCTTCTTCTTCTTCTTTTTTAGGTTTTTATTATTATTAATATTCAACTTTGAGTTAGTCAAAACAAGATGAGTCAAATGACTTACATTTCATGTAATTCTGTAATCACCTGCTCTGTAGCACCAGCTATTACCATCTTTGTTTGTTTGGTTTTATTTTAAAAAGGCCTAAAAAGCAAGGAGTGGATTTGATGGTCAAATCCACGTTTAGTAGCATCTTGTGAATCGTAATGTAGCTACACTGCATTACGAACAAGCCCTGCATCTGGTTTGCTCAAAAGGGGATTATAATAAACAAAATGAAAATCATGTTATGTTACAGATGATGTTAAACTAGGGGTTAACACAATAAACGTTTCAAGAAAGTGTTTACAGAAGTCATAAATAAAGTTAGCAGCAAACTAATTTTCTCAAAGACATCTATGCAGTAAGACTTCTTCTTCCAAACAGAAGAGACTCCCGCTATCGGCCATTAGAAAGTGGGCAAGTACATCTGTATTAGCCCAACTTTTTGGTAGCAGAAGCTGACTTAATCTTTCATATCCCCTCTATAGCTACAGCTTATTTGTTGCCTCAACCCACCAAACTCATCCATGATGCACAGAGTAGGCCCATGGCATAGAGATCATTATATAGTGAAGGTGGATATTGGAAATTACACTGTTCTAGCAGCAATTCAAATACATTACAAAAGCACATATATTACTGTAGTACACAACAAGCTAGATATATATACACAAAATTAAAAGGTAATGCTGCGGAGTATGTTTTGTTACCACCTCAGTGTCATAAAATGTTTTTTTTTCCCCCCAACTTAATGCATCTCTTCAGTTTTCACTTAAATTCTAAGCTGGAGGATTGATTTAAATTTCTTTTTCTTTATTTTTTTATTTGTCCTGTCACAATAGTCTGCACTAATAGCTTAAAATTGCTTGCAGTGATTGTTGTGGTGTGTGTGCGTGATACACACAATGATAGGGAATGATCAGGTAATGTCATGCTGCTTGCTATGCTGGTTTGAGACAGACAACAAATGCAAGATGGCATGCAAAGACCCTTTTTTAACAACTGTCCTAATCTCGCCCAAGGCATCAAAACGATCCTGGCAATGACTCATCTCTTTTGTTGTATTTTCTAGGAAACATAACCAGTCTCACTGTGCTACAGGTTACATTTCTTTATGAATCACACTGAAGTTCTGGAATGAGAGTCACCTGAGCCTGTCTGAGTTAAGCGTACTTGGATGAGATTAAAAGAAGCCAGTGTTTCGGCTTCTTTGGATTTAAAACTTGGTCAACAAAAACACATTTAAGTGTGGGTGCAACTGCATGCAAAGTAAATGAAATGTAGCAATTAAAGACAAATTCACCTCAGGCATTCTTCCACCACTTATCCATTTGCTTGTGGGACATGATTTAAGTTGGAGGGTACATAAAATTGAAATATTGAACAAAATAAATATTCTCATATTCCTATATCAGTCCTCATCCAGGAAAATAGATTTAACAACACAACATACTGTTTGGGATTATGGTAGATTTGAATCATTTTCAAAAAAGTCAGTGTGATTTATTTGTCTGTTTTATTATTGCTGCAACGCTAATCCAGATTTCAGTTTTAATGTCTTCGATGCTGCTGTTTAATTCGACCCGTGAAACAGGTCTACTGATGCCAGTAACATTTTTCACTGCTGTAAAATAAAATAGCTATTTGGCAATAGCACTGAAGAAAGAAAATTGCAAGAGGAGAGGTTATTGTGTTTGCTTTATTTACGCCCTTCAAGTCTAAATTACTTCCTAACATCTCCAGCTGTCCAGTCATCACATTCTACACTGGGTGTATGTGCAGCCCTCAGTATCAATTTGCTGATTTGCTGGTGACTAGTAGCACAACAGTTAACAATTCTTTATACAAAGTCACACAGTTAGCACCAAAACCCATTTTATTTCCTCCTATTACCAGTCTAGTAATTTTCTGTCTGCACAAAGGAGCTGCTTTTACTTTCCATGCTGTGCAGTAGCTCAAACTCTCTGTGTCAAAGCCAAAGATTGCACAATTTTGCTGTGTCATTACCAAATGGCATTTATTTTTATTGCCTTTACTCTGTTTTGAAATTACAACATTCTCGGCTTAACTTCTAAACTATTTCTAATATTTTATATATTATAAGGTCAAACTTCACAGTAAAAACACCCCCCCCAAACTTACCTAAAAAGCACAAGTCTAAATTTGTCTAAAGACAAGAATGGCGATGAGTGAAAGCGTGATGAATGAAAGGAGGAATTCAGTGGTGAGAAGGTGGGGGTTGAGCATAGTCAGAAAACTCTGAGCGCATTTCCTGGAATCCAGGGCCAATATCTGTAACAAACATGAACACACAATGCTGTCTCATCCTAACCACTAGTCTAACTAAATAAAGAGTATTTCAGATTTCAGGCAGGAAACCTATAAGTAGGTTAACAGAGTGCATTTTGAACTGAGTAGGTGTGTGAATGTCTGCTGTCTTGGACTATTTTTTGCCTCTACCTGTCCTGTCTGCAGTGTGCGTCTATTTTCAGACCTGAACTGGAAGCCTTAGAAGTTTGTCTGCCTTTCCCTGTCTCTTTCCTTCTGCTTTATTTGCCAGTAAAAACCGTGAAACCCACCAGCTCCATATGCTGCACAGAGTGAGTTATGTAACTATAGTGGGCTTAAACAAAATCTGCTTCCATGGGCTCAAGTCCTCATTGCCTTCATCCATAGCTTTCTCCATTTAAAACTTACACAATCACACAATGACCACAAAGTAAACAATACTAGTTTCTAAACTTTATCCCTCACTCAGGTGAATACTGACAGCTTATGTCTGCTTGTTGGGATAATTATACGTCTGAGGGCTTCTATCAGTTTGAATGCAGTTTAAATATGGTCTGCAAACAGTCAATCAATCATCTGTGTATCTGGCTTCATAATGAGCATGTAGACATCATAAAGTAGCTGTGACTCAGGTCTGTGGTGAGATCATGGCTGCGTGACATCTGCGTATATGTAAGCGTGTGCATCAGAGTGTTTGGGAGCGACGGCGTGAAGAAACAGAAGCATAAACAGAAAAATCCACAGCTCGTATGTTCTGTCTCCCGGTGATGACATCACAGTTTTATTATGTGTCTGGCCCTGGGCAAGCCGGCTGAGAACAAAGTGCCAAGAGATCTGCAGACATATCTGAGTGTGTTATGATTTAAGTGGAACAGACACACACACACACACACACGTTCCCAAGCTCCCTCAGACACACACTTCAGTCAGTGATGTCATGAAAACACCACTGTCTTTGACGTCACGGTCACAGCAGGACACACGTGTTCACAGCTGTTCCTGCTTACACACTAGGACTGGAAACAATAAAACGCGTAGCCTAATCAGCGACAGGACTGAAGAAACATTTCTTATACTTCTACTTCCTTATTTTTATTATTTTGCAGCATCTTCACTGTGTGAGATGAATGTATCTGAGAAAGAAGGCGGCCCATTTTTTGTGCATGCGAGAGTGTGTTTGTGGGAAATACTGAGCAGTGCTGTTTGTTATTATCTTGTCATCAAAGGGGAGGAGTGTGCAACGTGTTGTTGTCGGGAAATCTAACAGTGCTTTGACGTTGCTTTTAATTAAAGACCAGTCACTGGGCTCAAACTGTTTTCCCTCTCTGTTTTCCTGACTAGATGCTCTTTCACCTTCTCCTTTCTTTGCCATCTCTTTAGTCATTTGTAAATATACACACATATATTTTATGTTTACAGCCAGTCAGAGAACATGGCGACAAGGTGAAGGATGGCGATTCAGTTATGAGATGTCACTGGGGTCAAAGTGTTTGGCTGGTAACTCAGGTCAAGTAATTAATGCTGTTGTGTATTATGTTATACTTGCATGTTGACTGGCTTTGGTTTCAAATTCAGACCTAGCCTCTTTCTTGAATTTGTTATTTGTGTTGTTTGTTGAAAAACACACAAGTGAGTCAAATGTTGCAACAATATAAAAAAAAGTGTTGTTTTTTATATGAGTAAAGTTCCTGCATGTCAGAGTTATTTTGTTCTTTTTTTGTTTCCAAATGTCATATTTCATCTTTCAGTGCAAAAAACACAATATAGAACTGTACTTGGCAAGTTGTAAGTCAGACTTTGTTGTTGTTTTTTGTGGTATAGAAAAGCTTCTGCAAATATGTGCAGACACAAAGTCAACTTGTAATCATTTAGCTTTTTGAGACATTGTTTTGATCTTGCGCTGGCTTTTCTAAGTACTTAGAGGTGTAGAGCGTTTTAATTAGTTGCCACAGTGTGCGAAAGAGAAAGTTTTGTGAAAAATTAAATGCACCCCATAATTCAGCAGCTTGTACAACCACCGCCAACAGCAATAGCTCCAAGTAATCATTTTCTGTGTGACTACCAGTGTCTCACATTGTTGTGGAGGAATTTTGGCTCACTCTTTGCAATGTTGCTACAGTTCACTGAGATTTCCGGGCATTCATTTATTCACAGTTCTCTTGGGTTTAAGTCTGGCATTTGAAACACCTTGATTCTTTTCTTTTTCAGCCATTTTGCTGTAGTTTTGTTGATGTGCTTGGGATCATTGTCCTGCTACATGACCTGATTTAAGTCAAGCTTTAGCTTTCTGAAATTTGACCTCACATTTGACTCTGCAGTACTTTGATAAACAGACGATTTTATGGTCAACTCAATGAGTCAAAATGTCCAGATCCTGTGGCTGCAGAACAGCCCAAATCATAACCCCTCCACCACCGTGCTTGACGGGTGATGTGAGGTCATTACACTGATATGCTGTGTTTACTTTTCACCAAATGTGGTGCTGTGCATTATGGCCAAACATGTTCACTTTGGTTTTCTCTGCCCTTGAATCTTCAATCTCCAGAAATGTTCTTTTTAGAGAAATTAGGTTTTACCGTGACAACCTTTTAATACAAACCAAACTTGTTCAGTCTTCTTCTAATTGTACTGTCATTGACTTCAACAGCTGCCAAAACTTTCATAGAGGCGCTCACTTTTTGCAGATGATCACTTAGCACACGGTCGCTACTTACACTCTTAATCTCTACATATATTCCTAATAGTAAGAGTGTACTTAGTTTTTCACATGATTTCATACAATGCTTTGTTTTTCAAATGATTGTAAGAAGCTAAGTTAAGCAAACTAGACTCCTCCATTTGATAGTTTAGCTGGCACTTACAGTAAGAAGTAATTGGTTGCTTGCAAAAGTATATTTTCAGAATAGTTTTTTCAACACTGATTTTAACATAACTGCAAGAAATCTTTAAATCTGTCTCTTGCAGAAATCTGGTTTCTGTGATGCTGTGTTCAAATCTAATTTTATGAATAGTAGCAACAACACTATAAGAAATCCATCAAAGTTTTCAGGCTTATCCACACTAATTTACACAACCATACTTATAGTAACAGGGACAACGCCTCAGAATGGTTTGTACAGTATATTCCAGTTATAGGTGAATTTAGTTACGCTATTTTAAAACTGCAAAGAAACAAGGATAAAATGATAAGTTTCAAGATTCTTAAGAACAAATATTTTTTAATTTAAAATGACAGCAGTTTGAACCTTGTGGCCAAAACTGAGTCACACTTTTGTCCTGCACACACCTCATGTTGAGTCACCAGTCTTGTGCCTCTGACTGAACTCTGCTCTCACATTACTTTTCACCATAGTGAGTGGGTGCAACTAAACAAGCCTCATTAACACTGTAATGCTGGTTACAGCTCTGTATAGCAGCCAAAAATGTGGGGAAGTCTCATTGAAAACTGTTTTAAATAGCACTTTACAACACTCGCTTATCATTTACCAATTCTCACAGTTTTAGTACTTCACACTTATTGGCCAGCTTTTTAAAACAATCAAACTATGAAGGAAAAACGGAGGGAATATGGGAGCTGGGGGACGTTACATGCACTTCATTTTCAAATGCACAAACACAGATGATGAGAAACTGATCTGTTTCCATGCATGTCGTGCAGTACACATCATTCTGAATTTTCATAATTAACTGCATACATATAGATGCTTACTGGGGAAAAACTTGAAGCAATCCAAATTTACTGTTTTCATTTAGAATATAAAGTTTAATGTTCACAGTTATCAGAAAATTCTCAGACATCTAGATTACTCTGCTAAGCTTGTTGGCTTAATAGTGCACAAAAGCTTGCATATAGATTTGTACGTTAGGAGTCAGGAGGCTCATTCTGCATGCATTTTTTCTTCACGTGTTGTTAAGGCTGTATTCGGGTTAAGTATTTAGTTTGATGAGAAATGTTATAGTTTTACAGTTTACTGTCTAGAATTCAAACTGCAGAGGACACAGTGGGACAGAGCAGCTAGACCAGAGACAGACAGAATTCACAGTCACTCCGTTGACTCATTCCAGCAAAGGATAAGTAGAGAGAGAGCAATTCTCTGCTCTAGGAGGGAGGTGTGTAAGTACAGGGTAGCTGAGAACCGCCAGGAGAGGAGGAAGAGGTGGAGGGTGTGTAAATGGCAGCGTGCTGCTGCATTCATCCGAGGGTGACTCATACTCGGCACCGATAGACCCGCGCATGCACATATCATACTAGAGGTTGCAGGACCCCCAGTGGCCAACGCGGCTGTGTACGTGCCATACATGCACACGCTGTGGTTTCCCAGTCTCATCATGTTAATCCCGCAATCATTTGGCTCTTTATTTGCTGTTATTTTTAACCAGCTCCCAGCTCCCTCTAAAGCTGAATCATTGTGTTTATGTGTCACACCCATGCATCCTCCTGGTCCAAAAATGCACAAGCAGCGACCTATTTTATTCTCACTTCATCTTTCTGACTAACTTTCTTGATCACAGACAAAGAGACCTTGTTCTTTTTTCTGTGTGTGTTCATGAGTTAGTGTTCACACACGTTCTTGCATGCATATATTTGTGTATGAGCCTAACCTCAAGCTCTGTTTGGAGACAGTCCTCACTCCATGTCCCTCTCTCTGCCTGCCCGTCTGCCAAATCCACCTATGTACTTTGTTCGCACACGCACGCTCATGCACCACAAACTCATAGGACATATGATTTTCTCCGAAAGTAAAGAGGAAAGTGAAAAACTGTGCACAGTACCGCTACAGTTAGACTAACCCCCTTCTTCGCTTTCCAACATAAATTCTGCTAGGGTCAGAGTGTTACAATAGAGTATTGTGCAAAAAGGCTAAAAGTGAGTGACAATACGCAGAGAGTGAAAGGGAGAAAGGGTGAACACAGAGGGCAGTACGAATTTCTCACACAAAAGGGAAGAGAGGAAAAAGAAGAGAATAACATGGAAGACTTTTGACATACTTTAGAGAAGAAAGTATGGCTTCCTCATACTGGCCCTGCACATGCGATCATGTCAACAGACTTGTGCACGTACATATTCACATACTCTGGCCCTGCAGTCTGCCAAACATCTGGAGCAAAGTTATAAAAACACTGAATGAAAGAATCTTTAATAACACAGATTGGTTTTGTGACCACAGCCACCAGCCAATCATAACATGCCTAGTTGGGTTATCTGTCTCTGAGTGCTTATCGAACACACAGTTTCCATGTTCCAGCCATGTCTCATAGTTACAGATCACTCTGTTTGCCTGTGTGCGTGTTAGATTTTTCTTTGGTCTTTTCCTCTCTGCCACATTCATTCTTACCACACCTTTTCACTGCACATGGTTTTACGTAAGGAAGAAATGTAGAGCTATATCTATAGAATTGTATTAAATACTAACATAATATATATTTTTTAAAAACAGGCTTCTATAATCTAATTTTCAGAGTATGTGTGCTTGTTTTGGCAGTGAGAGTGAGCTTTTCTGCCCCTCTACTTTCTAGCTGAATTGTTAATACTCCATAGCACTTGGTGGTAAAATATACAAATTACTGGGCAAAATTTAACACTTGTGAATATGCTTGAGCGTTTTAGGTACGGTATATCTTGGAACAAAAGTATGTTTGCAGAAAATATCACATGCTGAAGTTTTGGGGGTATTTCTTCCAAGAGACAAACTCCTCTCTTTGTCTCTCAAACTCTTCATTCTTTCTTTCTAGTTGTGAAAGAGTCTAGACACGTAAGTTCAGGGTTCAACTCTGTAAATACATAGTGCTTCCCATGAGCAATTTCCTTTAGGGTGGACTCTGTAATTGGACTCAATTTCCCGAAGCCTCCCTCGCGATGACACTGCATCTGCCCGGACATTAAGTCTCAAAGCTTCACACAGAACAGGTTCATTACACACAAAAGACATCTCACAACCAACACATAACATAAATAGTTCCATCCCGTTTGTATAAATGCTGTAAAATTTTATATTTTTTTTCAAAAGATTTTAGATGTGATTCTTTTTAGGAGAAGTATGAACTGAAGATCAATGTTTCTTTGTCCAGCCAAATGATTAAGCACATAAAATCACAAGTACAGCAACATCACTGATCCTTACTGAACTGCACTGATTTGAAATGATATTCATTTAAAATAAAGTTTATGTGAGCCTGCTGTTAATGGATATACTTTTGTTAATCTCTAGCTCAACCAGCAGCCAGATCCACGCCCATCCACCACACCCAGCCATGCCGGTCACAGCCCAGCAGCCAGATACGCAGTGAAGCCAAGAACCACGCACACACACGCTCCCCTCACACGCACTGTCCGAATCACACGCACACACCTCACACGCATGTACTCCAGTCCAACGGGGTCAGGAATCCTAAGCTGGGCTCCCTACCGAGAGGCGGCTCATCCACCTCCTCATCTTCTTCAGCGGGACCCAAACACACCAAGAAATTGCAGTCCAACCCTTCCATCAACTCACAGAGCAGCAAGAGAAGCAAGAGCAGCTCCAAGAGCAACAGCTCCCAGATTCCCACAGAGGCACAGGACGGTGAGATACCGATGCTGACACAGAGACTGGAGCAGGAGGAGAGGGAGGGAGTGATAGCAAAGTTCACTTTTGCTTTGTTTTTTCCCCCAATTGGCCATTCATAATAGAAGAGCAGACTTGTGTTTTCCCCTAGCATATTTTCTCTGTGGCAATACATTTTAACTAAAACAGTCATCAAAAAAGGTAATTGATTGAGTTCAGTACTTCTCACCTATTATAATTTCTAATGTAAATTGTATGTATAAATCTTAACCTGCTGCATATGGCAACTGAAAATGGATTAATCAAAATCGAAAGGAGAACAAACTTCAGGCTGGAAAATGTCGGAATTTGTTAACCTTGTCACTCCTTTAATAATTCCCAATCGGCAGTCCTCCATTAAGATCCAGGTTTATCGCACATCACTTTGGTTTTTGAAGTTGGCTTAGCAGATGAAACTCTTTCTGTGTGTCTCTTTCCCTCCAGACTGCTGTGTTCACTGTATTCTGGCGTGCCTCTTTTGTGAGTTTCTAACCCTGTGCAACATTATGCTGGACTGTGCCACCTGCGGCTCCTGTGTGGGAGAGGACTCGTGTTTCTGCTGCTGCTGCATCACCGAGGAATGTGGCGACTGTGACCTGCCCTGTGATATGGACTGTGGGATCATCGACGCCTGCTGTGAGTCTGCAGACTGCCTGGAGATCTGCATGGAGTGCTGCAGCCTTTGCTTCTCTTCCTGAGGCCCTTAGCCAACTCAAAATGTCTGCTATGCATTTTTACAAAGCCCAGGAGCAAGTTCGAGTAGTGGCTTGTCAGATATAAGAAGTGCTACACCCAGTCGCTGTTCCCTGGACATTGCGGTTCGTACTGCATTGGCTGGTCTAGTTGGCTCCGCAAAATGTCCAATGTTTCCTACAGGCGAAAGATTGTGACCTAATGCTGAAATTGGTCACCGGTGAATTATTCCTTCCTTTACTGATCATGCAATGACACAGTAAACTTCACTTTGTTGTCTTTGCTGTTGGCTCATTGCTACACAGCTGGGTGAATGGTGTGGACTGAATTGTAGTTGTGGTCTATGAGCGTATGCCAGGCTATGCAGACTCTGGACCCTCATGGAACAAGCCATTATTACAATGGAGCCCCTTGTGCCGTCTGAATGACTGGAGTTCTCCAAGCATGAAAAATGACCTCTAAAGGCAAATGAGAAAATGGCTCAATTTAACCGGATTTTAGTGTTTCTGTAGATAAGAGCAGCAGCATAATGGGAAAATGGATGCTCAGATCTCAGTAGAAACGCAGTCCTTCTGTCCTTTCCAAGGTTAAAGTCTGGTAGTTTGATTGCGTACATTGGCCTTTGTGACACACACACACACTCAAACGTTGAATCCAGCCCTGTCTTTGTCCTTGTTACATTGTACAAAACAGAGAAAACATAAATGGTGGCTTGTGGCAATATTAGTGACTTTTTTTGTTAATATGCATCTTTCTCTGACTGACTTATTGTGAAAAGAGATCATCATGAGATTGTCGTGCTTCAGCCTGGATTTGAGTCCTGTTAAATGAGTACTGTATGAAACAGACATCACAGAGCGAATGGTTGATAGCATTTGCAGTAGAGTCTTTTTTTAATATGTGAAAATTCATTTAATATTTTGCATCTTGTTTACTTTTACATTTTATTTTAGGGGCTTTGAGTGTATTCAATGAATTCTCGCTCATCTGGTGAAGGACTGGAAGGCATCATCTCCTTTTTAATGTTTCATTTTTCCTCTGTCGTTCATGCTATGTGAACAAATGGCCTCGGCTTAGCTTAAGGCCTGAATTTTCAAGTAGTTTCTTTGCCTTTACCAAATCTCTATTAATCCTTGTTTTGTAGATTTTAGTTAAGATATTTGCATCTCTCCTCTAATGTGAAAATCACATTTCTGTGTTATCGGGTTTTGCCGGGCTCTCTGTAAGGCAGACATTGCTCAACATCTAATTTAATTCCTTGAGTGAAAATCTCACGACATTATGTTAAGTTAGATCCATGTGCTCGTAGTATGAATGGTACACTTTTGATAGCAGGCCTGCACTCTCGTACGCTCCGGCGCATACCTTCTTCAACTCAATACCTCTTGAGATGTCATCTAGATCTGTTGTGCATTTTATAATTACTTGATAAAAATCTCTCTTTTCTCTGATGAAATACTGTTAGAAAAATTCTTTTTTTAATAGTTTACTGTTACTGGAATAGAAGTGCTAATGTGCCTGGCTAATGTGGCTGTGTTTGATTAAACCCTATTTTAAGGGTTGCAATCTCACGCTGATGATGAAACCACACTACAGTTTAAATCAACTTCCTGACAGCAAAGTAAAAAATTTTGAAGTTGCATGTTGCAATTTGCATTTTTTTTATTTGGAGCAAGCTGGCCAGCTAATATTACTCAAGAAGAGTTGCCTGATTTTGGCATCAGTGTTGAGCTGACTAAATTTTCAGTGACATTGTGAAGAAGGGCTAAAATGTTTTAACTCCTTACCCCTTGAAAGCCTACTAGTAATAATCTTTGAAGCTCTTTTCTTAACTGAGCGGTTTCTTTCATATTTCAGGTCTGCTTGTAGAACAAGATGACTGCGTTCGCATTATATCGTAGTGAGGGTGGTCTCTGCCTGTGTAGCTACCCTTGGAAAAACCCAGAAACTATTCTAATGGTTGTCAAACCACGTCTTTATTGATATATACTAAGGTGTCAAAACTTGTCATTAAGGGTACATGGGAAGTCTTTAAATGTTGCTTTTATACTGTTCAAGCAGTACATATACTTTTTATGATGAAGATTTCTGTTGTTCCATGGCAGAAAATGGGGGCATATATAACAACTAAAACAAAACAAAAAAAATCTTTAATGGCATCAGCAGCCACCCAGAATTTTGCAATTGGTGCATCTCTAATTAATACCTGACTGGACATATCATTCAAATTTAGGGACATTCTGACTGAACTGACGCAAAGAGCCCTGGAAAACATGCCATTATTAAAGTACAGAGAGGTTTATGAAGGGAGAACTAATTATCCAAGTTTATAGCATGTATAGGAGTGATATCAATGTTATTTCTTTTTATTTACAACATATTCCAAGTGGATATTCATATAATGGTGCTTCATCTAGGGATCTACTTCTGTGTCACCAGACCAAACCAAATATCTCTGGTGTGTGCAAGGTTAACATTTCCTTAACAACACTGGTTCGTTAACAATGGAGAATAAATAATAAAAATAGTTTTGTACCACTGGAATAGATTTCATTTATGTGCCTGCATTGCTACAGAGCCAACAAATTATAATAGTACCACCAGACTCTATTGTTAAAAGTGAAAGGCTATTCTACGTAGAGCCTAGCCAGTATGAGATTTTAAAGCTCGATATTGATATTTCGTGACGTAAAAAGCTGATATTCCGATATATCGGCCCATATCGTTTTTTCTTCCATGCACACAAAACATGAACGGATTTCCTTAACATCTGTTATGTGTAGCTATTTATTCGCTCGTTTACGATCTTCCCGACATAAGTTGCAGAGTGCCCTCTAGTGGACATTGTCAACACCCATGATTTAAGGGTGTTTCTCCCACGTCTTGTTTAGTTTTTTTTAATTATCATTTATCAACTGCTATAAATGCCAGTAGCCATAGGTCAGCAAATCACTATTACTGGCAAGTAATATCCATTCTGCCAGTTAGTTTACCTTACAATCATGCAATCTACTTGGCTAAGACGTGTAAAATTATGAAAATTCTGAATACGTAGTTTCATGTTTCCTACCATCAAATTTTATGCCTTGAACAAAGACAACCCATTTGACTTTTTCTAATCATTTATGGTTTCTCAAAACTCCAAACTATAAGTTTCAAGGCTCTTAGCACTCTGCTGCAGTTTCTCCCTGAGCTCAGACGCCAGTGTGAAGCAGGCAATCTTTTAGGCCTTTAAAACCAGGACCAATTCAATGTGGGAAACTCACTGAACTTGCTTGTTGCATTTAACTGATTTTATCTAACTTAAATTCTGCAACAAAGCCTTTTTTACTCTGTTAACATTTGGCACTATCTTGTGAGTTTTACATTTTTCAAAAAGGAGCTTCAACTAAGCCTTTCAGAAGATAAAACATAATTGTGAACTATAAAGCTCAGGAAGAAGGTGCAGCTTGTTTGAATCTAGGTTGTACTATGCAGAACAAATCAGATTAATGTCTGCGTTGAAAAACAAAAAAAATTGTACAGTTCAGTTAAATTTCTTTAAATATATTTTATGATTCAGTCATTTCATATTGTTTTATGTTTTGTTTCCCAGCTTATAGAAAATGGATATGGTCTGGAGGTACTGAAAATGCTGTTTACTTGGTCTGGTGATGGAGAGCACTCTCTGCCTGGGCGTTCAAAGTTCCTAGATGAGCGCCAGTTTTGCACTTAGATCAATCTCTAGAACATAGAGATGGTTTTGAGATGTGGATCTGATGTGTTTATATCAAACAGTTCATCATCTCGTTTCGAATATTTCCCTTGTATTCAGAGAAGCTATTATGGTAATACTGGAAGAAAACAAGTTTGCTTTCAGTGATTTTCATGCTCAGTATTATTGTTTGGGGTGTTTTTTTTACTCACAGTGACCAAAGAAATGTCTGTTGGCTTTTATGGCTTTTTTTTATCTTATTATGGGAATGGAATAGAATTGAATTTCCAAATTGAATTTAAGGGCTGGCCAACTCTGTTAATAGTATGAAAGTTTTCCATATCCCAGCTTAAATGTTAGTAGACTGTAGTCCACTATAATGTTGTTTTGTTTACATTTTCCCCATGTAATGTCTATTTGAGTTGCTATTCTGAACGTTGCCTTAACTTTTTGTTTAATACTGAATAAACAATGTGAACTCCACACATCTGCCAGTCATTCTTCATGTTAACACACTGTGGGATTACAAGGGTGATGATTTGCACTGTTGCCTCACAGCAAGAAGGTTCTGGTTTCAAACCTGCTTGCAGCATGGGTGTGTTTGTTATGTTAACATTAAAAAAATGCTGGTTGATATTCTGAGTAGCTTTGAAAAACAAAAATTCAATATCCAGTCAAGCTGTATTCTTCCCATTCGCACTGCAAGGCACACTAGGGGAGACCGGGGATAGTTGTAACGTGGGTCAGTTGTAACACTTCCAATTTCTCCAATCAGGGCTAAGTTTCAAATGATGTGACTCATCCTGTGCATGCCCAATTCAGTTCTGCTATCACATGTGAAAAATCAGCACGTTTTGTCAAACACAGACAATTTAACACAAAAAAAAGTAATTTGTATGCCAAAAAGTAAGTTTTTCTACTTTATTTTAATTTCTAATAGCATTATCTGCTTTGCAGTTAAACTCATCAAACTTAAATTATGTTATTTGTATGTCTATGGGGATATATTCTGTGTAGGTCTTTAGTGCTAATGTTTTAGCCATTGGCTGTAATGTTAGCTAGTTCATGGCTATAGGAGTCTGGGTCAGTTGTAACAGCAACAGTCTGGGTTAGTTGTAACAATAATGCAGATGTTACAACTTACCACACTATTACTTTAACTTATATTAAACAAGTTGGGGCAACGACATCAGCAGAGAGAGGTTCACTGGTCGCCTTTGTATATGTGGTTAATGCCATTGGCAACACAATTCCTCCACTGTTTGTGTTCCCACACATACATTATGCAGACCACTGTGTCAGAGATGGACCAGTAGGAAGTATTGGTAGTGGAAATAAATCAGGATGGGTGCAAGAAACAGATTTTCTCATCTTTCTGAAGCACTTTGCAAACCACACCAAGGTAAGCCATGATAAAAAGTAATGGAATTGCGATGCTGGTGCACAACTACATTTTTTCAGCTTCATTGTTATGTTCAAAATTGGTGCAAGAGTTGTAGGTTATAATGCCCACTGAGCCAATGAGGCCAAACTCAAGGAAGACCAACCAAAATTAATGAAATATTCAGTTGCAGAAAATTCCATCATTTGTATTTTTGGGGGGTTGGAATATGTTCAAAAGCTGGATTTCTGCATTCTGTCACACACATAGCTACATAAATGGCTCTAAGTGCATTCATGTGTTGAATAAACAAAGATTACATGTTAATGTTTTGTTAGTACCCTTATTTCATTGTGTTACATTTCACCCCAGGACATGTTACAACTAACCCAGACTATGGGGTTAATTGTAACATTTCACTCTTTGTGTTTGAGACCATACCATGCAATGGGTAATTGTGCTGCAGAGAAAATAGCTGCACTATTTAATAGCAGAGACATGTAAATACTTTGCATTACATTTTGAATCCACTACCTTAAAAGAGCTCCAAGTTACAGACAGAAATGTCAAAAATGTTACAACTATCCCCGGTCTCCCCTACTTTCCCTCATCAGCCTACATTATACTTGACGGTGTCCAGCTGTTCATTTGTGTTCAGATTTCATTCAGTTTACAGTCCTGTGAAAAAGAACATTTTCACAGGACTTTTTGCAGTGCCATGAAAATCTCAGTACACCCTTACTGCTTCCATAAAAATGAAGAGGGTAAATCAGAAGCACTTGATTAACTAATCATCAGCAAATGTGGGCACCTCTCTAAAAGCAGAAGTTTTTGGCATTTTGCTGGTCTGGAGCATTCAGGTGTCTGATAATATAATGCCACAATGTTCCCAGGACTAGATATCCTAATGTTTAAACCATGCAAAGTTCAGAGAAACTGCAAGAAACCCAAGAGTAACATCTCAGACTCTACAGTCCTCTTCCAAATAAGCCACTTATTTAGTCGTTTTCTAAGACTTTCTCAATATGGCTTGTTTGGACAGGCTGCCACTTGAAAAGCCTCCTATCTCTAAACAAACAACAAGACTTCTGAACCACCATCCTTTGGATGCAGATGTTTGGCCATAATGCACAGCTCCATGTTTGGAGAAGACCAAACACAGCGTATCAGCACAAACACCGCATACCAACTGTCAAGCATGGCGGTGGAGGTGTGATGACTTGGGTTTGTTTTGCAGCCAAGGGACCTGGCACCCTGCAGTCAGTCTGTCTTGTCTTGTATATCAAAATACTCTAGAGTGAAAGGTGAGGCTATTTGTTAGACAGCCAAAGCCTGGAAAACGGGACACATTTACAACAGAATGGCTGAAAAAGAAAAGAATCAAGGTGTTGCAATGGTCCAGTCAAAGGCTAGACCTCAAGCCAACTGCTGCTGCAAGACTTTAAGAGAGCTGTGCATAAACAGTTCATGAGATAGATAGATAGATAGATAGATAGATACTTTATTAATCCCCAAGGGGAAATTCAAGGTTCCAGCAGCTTAAGAACACCACACACACAGCATTCACTACAATGTACCAGGATGATACACAACAATCAACAAAACAACATTACTAAATCTAAATCAATCTAAATCTAAATCAATCTAAATCAACAGTAGCAAAGCGTATAATGTACTGGGGATGCAGTCCTGTTTGAGGTGTGTGTCAGGATAATAATGCAATGGTGCAACAGTGCAAGGTTAAAATCTAGTGACCAACAGTAAATGTGTGCATATGTCAACATGTACAATAAAATGTAAGCACAGTAATTTAACAGTTCTAATATAAATATATGGGCAAATAATATAAAAGCTAACCAGCAGTAGTATAAGAATTATGGCATCAGTGCAAGTCAGATACAATCATTGGTCAAGAATGACATATATGGACAATAAAAAAAAAAAAAATGTAAACATGGTAATATAACAGTTCTAGTATAAATATATGGGCAAATAAGATAAAAAGAATAAAGTGTACGCATGGTAATATAACAGTTCAAGTATAAATATATTGACAAATAAGATAAAACAGAATAACAGTAGGCTAGTATAAGAGTAATAGCATTAGTGCAAGTAAACATAGTAGTATAAGAGTTCTAGCAGCCGTGCAGGGATAAGGTACAATACACAATATGGGCAGATAAGTCCTGTAAATGTATTAGAGGGTGCGGTGCAGATAGACTATGCAGAGAAGACCAACTCTCCTTTTCCCTTAAGTGAAGCATTGTAAAGTTGTATGGCCCTGGGTACAAATGACTTCCTGAGTCTGTCTGTTGCGCATGTCAGGGCGCAGTCTCCAGCTGATCAAGCTCTTCTGCTGTATGATAGTGGTGTGGAGTGGATGACAGTCATTGTCCAGGATGTTGAGTATCTTGTTCATAGTCCTTTTGTCTGATACTGAAGTGATACACTCCAGTTCAGCTCCCACAACAGAGCCAGCTTTCCTTACCAGCCTGTCTAGTCGCCCAGCATCCCTCTTCTTAGTGCTTCCTCCCAGCATGCCACAGCATAGAAGAGGACGCTGGCAACAACAGACTGGTAAAACATCCTGAGGAGCTTGCTGCAGACATTGAAGGACCGCAGCCTCCTCAGGAAGTACAGCCTGCTCTGCCCCTTCTTGTAGATTGCTGCAGTGTTGGCTGACCAGTCCAGTTTATCGTCTAGATGTATTCCCAGGTACTTGTATGTGTTCACCACCTCCACATTGACCCCCTCGATGGTGACTGGCAGCAGGGCATGCTTAGACTTCCTGAAATCCACCACCATTTCCTTGGTCTTAGCAGTGTTGAGTTGTAGGTGGTTGAGTCTGCACCATTGCACAAAGTCCTCCACCAGGCTCCTGTATTCCTCCTCCTGCCCGTCCCTGATACAGCCCACAATTGCAGTGTCGTCCGAAAACTTCTGCATGTGGCATGACTCCGTGTTGTAACAGAAGTCAGAAGTGTACAGGGTGAACAGGACTGGAGAGAGCACTGTTCCCTGTGGAGCTCCGGTGCTGCTGATGACAGTGTCGGAGAGGCAGACACTCATTGCAAACCTCAATGAACTGAAGCGACGGTGTGCGGAAGAGTTGGCCAGAATTCCTGCACAACAATAGAACAAACTGACAAGGACATAGAGGAAACAATCACTTCATGTTATTGCTGATAAAGCTAATTCTACCAACTGTACTTGTTTCATGGGATGTACTGACTGCAAAGAGCCATGAATTTTTTTATTTATTTTTTTTACTACCAAAGATCAAATGTATACTGTGGTTAATAAACTGATTGCATGGTAGAAGGGTTGGGTTATGGCAATTTTCTCCATTTTAATACTGTTTCTTTTTGTTTGTGGAATTTTGATACTGTTACAATCATCACTTAACATCGTCAGATTTCGTCATTATACATTATACATTATACATGTAACCCTAACAGATTCTGAGCTCTCTGCTAAGAGAAGGAAGAAAAAAGGAGAAAACAGAGCAACATTGGGGCTCATGCATAACAGAGCTCCTTAATCTGTTCTTTTCTAATAGTTTGCCAAAGTTGTTCAGTAGGAATGTGTATTCAAGCCAATGTGTGGAGAAATGCAGACGTTTACTGTTTGAAATTGTATTCTTTTTCTGACCTTCCTCCGCTTTCATGTCTCCCCTTGTTTTGTCTTTTGTGATCAGTAGTGAGATGCTGGCCAACCTCTGTTTCTTGTGCAGAGTGCCACGGCAAGAGCCTCCAAATTTGGCCACTGATGCAAGTGGTCAGCTACTGTAAGTTATGTGCACAATAGTGTGTGTACGTGTGTGCGTATGCGTGTGAGTGTATGAGGGAGGCGTTTCAAATGTCTCGGGTCAGACAGAGACGCAATTCAAGCTCCTCGGTGGGAGTAGAGACACAGAGGACATCTCTGGACATCTGCAACTGTTTTGCAGAAAGCTATTCTGCAGTCAACCCTTGCTTCCTTTTTGCATGAACACACACGTGCATAAACACATACACAAACTGAACAGATCGAAAATGATTCCCCCCCACCACCACACCCCACCCCAAACCAGAAATTTCACATGCACAAAGCAGGCACCGGGGACAAGTGGCTATTGAATATTAACCATGAAATTACAAAGGCTGCATTCTAATGGAGGTGATGAGGTCAGAAGCTGGGATGGAAATCATAAATTAATACCCCTGACATGACAAGGCACTCGCCCTTGGCTCCCAGCAAACACAGCTCTCCCTTCCTCCACTAAAGTCAGAAAGACACCTAGAGAAGGAAATACTCGATTTATTATTAATAGTGGGTCAAAGGAAAGCCACAACAGAGACAGAACTCATACAATATGCCTGATCCTTTTCTGATGTGATTATTGTATGAAATGGCAACTATGTAACCTTCATGTGTGGCTACGTTTGTAAGGGTTATTGTTCGAACAGGACCTCTATTACACTGTCAGCTATTATGCATCCTTTGTAGCTTATTCAATTTTGTATCTTTCATGCTTTGGCAACATATCTTACAATGGTTCAAAACTACAATTCTGGTTCAAATGCACCTTCTGGCATGGATGGTGAGTTTAAAATTGATGGACACAGCTACAAAAATGCTACATTGTGTTGCAAACCTGAGTATGAGTACTTTGTTCTTTCTTGTTTGTCATGCAAATAAGTGCTCAGCCCACATGGGTCACAACACATGAAGGAGTGAGCATTTATACAGAGTAAAGCTATGAAACAATAGACTTTATTCATTGTACCAGAGAGACTATGTTTTGAACCAAATACTTTTGCTCTAAATGTCTTCCAATGCATTTAAAGTCATTGTGAATACAGTTTAGATCTTTTATAATCGTCTAACCAGAAAAAAATTAGTGGGGAGAGAGATGTTTTTTCTGTTTTTTCTGACATTTTTCTTTCTGTAGTCTTCACAAAGAGCAAAGAAGCATAAACAAGATCACTTGACAAAATCCTTTCCCTCTGAAAGACTGACTGTTTCTTTGTCTTATGAGCTCACACACATTGATGCACAGTCGCACAATATTTTGGTGAATGTTGGTGAAATTTTATTATGTGAAGTTTAACCATAGACTCAAAAAAAGGACAGACTGTTGAAAGTTAAAGTATTTACTGATTCACCCTGTGGAATTTTTGGAGAACAAAAATGAATTAACAATGGCGGAAACCAAAATCATCAACCCTTTGAGGGGTGGATTAAAAATCAAAGTTAATCTTGCATTATAATTTGGATCACCAGTGTAAATGGCCCCTGCATGCCTGTATGTACTCCCACAAGGGTAGGGCATCAGGACATGGCCCTGATGAGACTGTGAATGGGGTCTTTCAGACCTGGATCAGGGTATCAGTAAGATCCTGTACAGGCTGTGGTGGTATAAGGTTGGTGTTTGATGCAGGAACTCAGGAACATTCGGGTCTAAGGAATGTGAGGGCCGGTCAGTGGCATCAATGCTTTTGTCACGGAAAAAATGCCTACACAATCTGGTCACATGAGGCCACAAATGAGGAGGGGCCCTGAGTAAAGTGCCTCCCTGTTAGGTGTGACTGTAGGTACAGCAGGCACAGCTGGTGTGATCGTCCAAGGACGCACCTTGGAGAATCTGCGATCCACTGCCAAACTGATGTCGTGGGCGTCACAGCACCGGCATCTCCAGATTATTTAACATATTCTCTGTTCTAATCTGTGAAGAAAATGTAGCACCAGTGATGGAGCAACCAGTTCCTGTGTTCTCTGGGTAATGCTAATTGAACTTCACGGCACTAGCTAAAGGACTTCACACCCTCATGGAGTCTGTTTTTAACTAGTAGGTTAAAGCATGGACACTAGCAGCCCACTGGAAGTCATTTCGTAGCACTCTGGCAGAGCTCATCATGTTCACTCTTGCACAGAGGAGCAGATAGTGGTCCCCGTGCTGGATTGGTACCCTTCTACGCCCCTGTCTAGCTCCTCGTGTTAAATACCACACCTCCTGGTATCTCCTCGAGACAGCAAACCTTCTTCAGAAGGCAAGTATGGATGTGCCATCCTGGAGGACCAAAACTGGGAGGAAAATTAGTCAAGAGAGATGAAAAGAGAGCAAAGCTCTGCAGTCACCAGCTGCAAAACTCTTTTTGGGGGCTGTCTTGTTGTTGCCTCTCGAGTCCACCTGTTGTCACTTTATTTGCACCAAAGCAGATGAAACTGATTTACAGTTGTTTCCGCTTCCTAAATGGACAGATTGATATCCCTGAGGTTTTAACTGACTTTGTGTTGTACTGTGATGACTGAGTGTTCCTTTTTTTTTTTTTGAGGCGTACAAAAAAAAAAGCCAAAAAATATTGAGGGGTATTATGCCAGAATTGACAAACTCTAGATTTTTCAGCTAACAATAGCAAAGCATATCTAATGTTAACATGCAGATAAAACAGGGTTTTAGTCACCAAAAGTGGAGCATAAACTTCTTGTGCAGGTGTGCAATGAACTGCACAGCAAGCATCATTACTTGTCAGATAAATGACACGGACGGTCTTAGCTGATCACCTCCTTAATGACTGAGGCCTTTGGTTTCCTTTGGTTTCCTCTGGGTTCTCAGATTTCATTCCATGGCCTTAAAAACATTTATGTAAGATTAATTTGAGATTACTTTAAAAATGCTTGCAAAAGCAGCAGATATGGTACATGGTCATGGGCTGCATTTCAAATGTCTGACACTCATAAAAAAAACTGCAAAACTACCTTCAGTTCATTGCTACTTCTCATCAAACAACATGACCACTGGCTGATCACAAGACCACGTGGCCTTAGTAATTGAACAAAACAGGTCATCACATTGTACTTTTAAAGAGCACCTCTGAGCACTCTGTAGAAATAAAGATCAACTAAAAGTAAATATCAAGCAGAAATCTGTAATACCACAACTGGTTGTAAATCAAGGGGAGAGGGGGCTCTTTGGAGGCAGCTGTGTGAGTCAGTTAAACTTTTGCCAGTGAGTTCCTTCAAAACAAAATCTTTTCTTCTTACATGGGAGACAGGGGGTGGGCGGCAGACGCACAGAAAGACAGAGGGTATTAAAGAGAGGACTCTATATAATGCAACATTTAGAACAGGGTTATAGAGATTTTCAGTTCAGCTCTTCTGAAACAGTGGGAAAAAACACTGCAATAAAATATGATTTAAGGCCATTAAAATGCTAAATTAAATACAAGTCCACAGTAACAAATCAATTTCATTAAAGGGCATATAATCATCTTCCAAAACATAGCATACTGTGTTCATTAGATGCTGATTACACGTTCTCCTCTTTAACAGCGCTCAGCAGGCTTTTACAACAAGTTGAACTAAACCAAAATCGTGGCAGGCAGACAAACTTGGATCAGCAACAAAAATGTGTGTGTACTGTATCGAGTTACTGCCGCTGCAGGACGGCTGAGCGAGCCTCAGCTCAGTGGGCTTTCATGGAATACACACTCACACATTTGCACACTCATGCAAATGCACGTACACACAGAGCTGGCAGGATTGAGACATTTGTTTCTACTTCAGTGTCACGGAAGCAGCAGCAGCAGAGCAGCGGCTTGTGCAGCTAGAGTGGGTGGAACACAGCCTGGGCAGCCGTGATGACCATTCACATGTGTGCTTTAAAAGTTATCCCAGGATATCTGATATGTGTTTTGACGTCAGTTGGTGTGAAGAAGGCAAGACCAAAAAGAAAGCTACAGCATCCCTTTAGAAAAAAACTAAAACATTCAAAAGAAACATTTTATTATAGTCCACAGGTAAAAGAGCCCCTGACTTCCAGTATGAGCTTGGAGTGATGTTCTCATTACAAAATGTCTATGTCTGGTTCTGATACAAACCCTCCTCCTTACTTCATCCCTACTCTGATGAACAATGACCATCTATCATTCTTATAAGAAGGTGACAGATAGATTAATCTAGTGAGCTAGATCCCTCTGCCGTGAGAACATCCTTTAGATAATGAATCACTGATGAATCACCTGAAAGATTTTGCACTAAGACAGGGTAAAGTCATTTGGTTTAATGGTTATGTATGCCTTTATGGTGCAGCAGGAAGTCTCTGATCAATCTGATATGCTGCTCTGTGGTCAGTTTGGTCATTTTCTTGCAAGACTTATGAAAAATTATTTATTAATTTATATAGCACCAAATCACAACAGTTGCCTAAAGGTGCTTTATACTTAGAGAGAGAGAATCCCAACAATCAGACAACCCCCTCTATGAGAAAACACTTGGTGAGAGTGGGAAGGAAAAACTCCCTTTTAACAGGAAGAAACCCTCTGGCAGAACCAGGTGCAAAAAAGACAGTAGAGGGTGACAAGACAAAAGACACACCGTAGAAGAGAGCCAGAGTTTAATAATAACTCATTATTTAATGCAAAGTGGTGTATAAACACACAGCGAGTGAAAAGAGGTGACTGAGGAAGAAATACTCACTAAGCCTATTGCAGCATAGCTAAGGTGGGTTCAGTGTCACCTGATCCAGCCCAAACTATTTGCTTCATCAAACCAGTTTTTATTAAATAAATGGTTGTCTATATCCATTGGTTTATAAATATAATCAGCATAAAGTTGTATTGGGTATAACAGAATCCACAGTGTAGGGCATGGGCAAAAACTAATCTCCAGGATTTGAAGTAGAAACCTATCCCCACTCCACCAACTGCTCGTGGAAATTTCAACCACAACTGTAACTTTACTCTTGTCTCAACTTGAAGTTGAGTTTAGGAGCGAATGCTGAAATCAGTTGGGGATGATTAAAATGCTTTATCCACCCCAGCTGCTTGTGAATTCAGCATAAAAGGAGAGAAAAGTGAACTATAAATAGGGAGAAATTGAGAGTAGGGGGAGACATAACTCCTAACTGAATACATAATGAATGCCATGTTATCAAACACATATCCACACACATATTAGCTCCCTCACAGTTTTGGCACTCTTCTCTCTCCCTCTCTCTTTCCCTGAGAGCAGAGCTCCTATGTCAGACATGGGAGGTGCATTCAGAGCAGACATTGCCACTTAGGAATTGGCTTTCATCTGTGTGGGTGGGAGATGCCAGATACCTAGTGCTGGCAGTACTATACAGTAAAACACTGCTTACATGTTGGCTCTTGGTTAGCAAGGAGTGCTCCTCCTGTTTGGCTGCTTCTTAGTCTTGTGCAGTTGGACTGATGGCACACTTATGGTCTTAAAAAAACAGTAAACCTCATGCAGCTGATATTAATATTTATTCTCATCAGTGCAAATCTTCTCAGCTTGTTTTCATATTCAGCCAAATAGCCTAGATTGCCCAAGCCAAATGGCTTCAGTGACATACTGTTGCAAGAGGGAGTCATGTGCTTAAAGTGAGTAATGAAATATTCTGTATCATTTTTTCTGTACTGTTCTCCTAGTGCGATCACATAAAAATGTTATTTATACAGCGCCAAATCACAACATCAGTCACCACAAGGCGCTTTATATTGTAAGGTACAATGATACATACAAAGAAAAACCCAACAATCATATGACCCCTATGAGCAAGCACTTTGGTGACAGTGGGAAGGAAAAACTCCCTTTTAACAGGAAGAAACCTCTGACAGAACCAGGCTTAGTATGAATTAATGCAGAGAAGTCTATTAACAAGGTGACTGAAGAAGAAATATTCAATGCATCATGGGAATCCCCCAGCAGCTTACACCTCTTGCAAACTTAATAAGGGAGGATTCAGGGTCACCTGGTCCAGCCCAAACTATATGCTTTAGCAAAAAGGAAAGTTTTAAGCCTAATCTTGAAAGTAGAGATAGTGTCTGCCCAATCCAAACTGGAAGCTGGTTCCACAGAAGAGGGGCCTGAAAACTGGAGGCTCTCCCTCCCATTCTACTTTTAAATACTCTAGGAACCACAAGTAAGCCCACAGTGCGAGAGCAAAGTGCTCTAATAGGGTGATATGGTACTACAAGGTCATTAAGATAAGATGAGGCCTGATTATTTAAGACCTTGTATGTGAGGAGCAGGATTTTGAATTCAATTCTGGATTTAACAGGAAGCCAATGAAGGGAAGCCAAAACAGGAGAAATATGCTCTCTCTTTCTAGTCCCTGTCAGTACTCTTTTTTCTTTTTCCTAAGAACAGGACTAATCCGCTGCAGATACGGATTTTTAGACCTGACACTTTTGTTCTTTACATTTCTAGTTTCCTCACATTTTTTGTAGGACACAATGCACACCACACATAGATATGCCAAGTTTTCAGCTAATAGCACTGTGGACACTATCCAGCTGGCCATTGTCCAATTCTGGGCAATATTATTGCTACTGCAAAAATGTTTTTATGCCAATCAAGTTATATTATCTTTGAAATATTGTGGCTTCAATTAAAGAAATTACAACAAATAATGCAGTTTTGAAATAGGCTGTTAATAATTAAGTGTGTAAACATATAATTTAATATTGGTTCTTTGCTAAATAGTTTTATTTGTAGACACAACACTGGTTCATCCCTTGATTAAGGTGCCTTTTCATCCTTGAATGTTACATAGATCAGAGTTATGTATTGCATTGCTGTACTAAATTCAATTTAATTACATTACAGTTTCAATTATGCTATTACTTGCACTACAAAGGATCTTCAGTTATCTGAACGCTGGGCGGATAGAAGGAAACAAACATGTTTTTTTCGTCTCAAAAGGTTGATTCTGTTCATCTGGACGTAACGTTTTCAGTGGGAGAAATGTTTCATCACTCATCCAAGTGACTCCTTCAGTCAGCTGACTGCAGGTTTCCCCAATCTTATAAACAGTATTGTCTTGATGCATTCTCAATGGGCAATATTATTACTATTGCAAAAAATTTTTTTATGCCAATCAAGTGACGAAAAGTTTCTCCCACTGAAAATGCTACGTCCGGATGAACAGAATCAACTTTTGGATACTTATAAACAGTACATTGCACAATGACTGAAACTAGCACCTCTGAAGGAACAATGGGCTAGGAGGTCAGTTCCTTGATCATTAAAATGCAAATTCTCATGACCATTGATCAACAACTACTGATCAAAGTCTATTGATCAAAGACCACTGATTAATGGCCATGAGTACCATTCACAGAGAGTTGGGGAATGGCTGCAGTCACAGCATTGTAAGATGGCGAAAGATGTACTCTTAGGCCCCCTTCTTGATCCAGAGATGGTCATTCCCTTTTCACGTAAATGGCCTCCTTGACTCCGCACTCAAACCAGCGTTCCTCCCTGTCCAGGATGTGTACATCCTCATCATTGAAAGAGTGTCCACTGGCCTGTAGGTGTAAATAGACTGCAGAGTCCTGGCCTGACGAGTTAGCTGACAAGTTGTTTGGTTTCCCCGATGTATAAATCCTGGCAATCCTCCTGGTACTTAACAGCGTACACTATGTTATTCTGTTTGTTTCAGGGGACCCGATCCTTGGGGTGGACCAATTTTTGGCGCAGCGTGTTTTGGGGTTTAAAAGCCACAGAGACATGGTGTTTAGAAAAAATGCGTCTCAGCTGTTCTGATACTCCTGACACATATGGGATCACTACAGGTTTTTGCTTGGGCAGCGGTTGTCCTTCTCTCCTGGATCGGCTGGAGCTTTCTTTAGGTGCCTTCCCAGCTTTGACAAAAGTCCAGCTGGGATAACCACATTTACTCAGGGCCTTCTTGATGTGATGATGTTCCTCTGCCTCCCTGGCTGCTGTGTCTGTGTGGATAGTGTTCACTCTGTGTTGTAGCGTCCTGATGACACCCAGTTTATGCTCCAGTGGATGATGAGAGTCAAACCTTAAATACTGATCCGTATGCCAAGGTTTCCGGTACACATCAGCTTTTAGATGTCCCCCATTACTGATGGAAATCTCACAGTCTAAGAACCTGACACTTTTCACCTGACCTGGTGAATTTGATGTGTCGGTCCACCGAGTTAATGTGATCCGTGAGTTGTGGTACATCCTGAGATTTGATTTTCACCCAGGTGTCATCCACATACCTGAACCAATGACTTGGCGGCATTCCAGGGTAGGATAGCAAAGCCCTGTTTTCCACTTCTTCCATGTACAAATTGGTCACAGTGGGTGAAACTGGGGAGCCCATGGCACACTCATGTTTCTGCCTGTAGTACTGACCCTTGTATGTGAAACAGGTGGCATGAAGACACAGTTCCAAAAGCAAACACACTTGGTCGGTGCTGAGAGTGGTTCTGTTGCTGAGGTTGATCAGCAACAGGATCAAGGAAGTTCCCAGCCCATTGTTCCTTCGGTGGTGCTAGTTTCAGTCATTGTGCAATGTACTGTTTATAAGGTTGGGGAAACCTGCAGTCAGCTGAGACTGAAGAAGTCACTTGGATGAGTGACGAAACATTTCTCCCACTGAAAACGTTACATCCAGATGAAGAGAATCAACCTTTTGGGATTTACTTAACTGGATGATTGAGCATGGATGAAGCCATGCTTTTTTTGGTCTTGACTTAAGTTTGTGTGCCGTAGGAGGAAAACAGTGGAAGGGTGTGGTAAGGAGTGGAGATATAGACATAAATTTAATTTTTATTGCACAAAAGGACATGAGCATAATGGTAAAGGGGAAACTACATCCAAGACAGAAACAACTAGATTATACCGCTAATCCAAGATTTATTCCTTACAAGCATCAGCAGAGCCGGTGTGCTAACCCAAACCTAGCCAAAAACTCAGAGTGATTTTTTTTAAAGCTGAGTGAATACCAACCACAGCCCAGCAGCCAAACCCTTAACTTAAACAGGTAACAAAGACAGCGATGAGCAGTCAGGCGTGTTGCCTCTTTTTTTACTTGTTTCTACTTTAGAAACATGTTTCTAAAGTAGTGGCTAAGTACTCTGGTGATCACTTTGAAGTCCCTTTGAGCTTTTGTGTTTTCGGCTTTGTGTTCATATGCAAACGCTAAGGCCTGTAGGTTAATATTGTTTCAGATCATTTTACAGACTAATAAGAAAGTAATTCTGGCCATGTAGACAGTTGCCCATTATTTATTTTTTACTTTTTAAACTGCAGTCGAAATGTCCAGCACAAGAAAAATGTAAATCAATTAACAAAGAAACACATCCACTGGTTCTGCTAGGAATTCAGTTAAGAAACAAGCCGACAGACAGAGGTTGCAGCACAGTCAAAACATACTTCACTAACACTAGTTTGTATTTTTGTTTTGGGTTTTTTTTTTTTTTTAACTAATTTTATGTCATATCCCAAAAGAAAACATCCAGCCCCCAAGGTATCAGTATAGTGACTCATTTAGCCTGGAGGAGATAATTTTGCATAGCGTCCTATAACACACCAGCACCTAGTACACCAAGGCTAAAAGCACTGAGAACTGACCAAACCTCAAAATATCCCTTACCAATAGTACATTGGCTGCACATAGCTTGGAGGACTGTGCTGAATCAGCCCTGTTCACTGAGCAAGACAAAGGCCTACCACACCTGGTGCACACCCTTTGTTACCTCAACACCTCCCACTAATACACCCAGTATTCTCAGTACTGCTGATTCCCTGAGGGACATGGGAATTCCCATACTCTATATGTAATGAGTAAGATGTAATACATTACTTTTCTTGTGTAATGACATAATGTCATAATGAAACAGTTCAAAATAATAACTGATGACTGAACAGGGACTCTTCATCTGACGGAGGAATGATTGTCATATATAAAAATATAAACAGATTAAAAGTCACTGAAAAACGTATCAAGAATGAAAACATAAAAAGCAAAGTGACAAAACTAAAAAGAAGAGAAAGACAGCGAGTGGTGAAGAGGAATGACACCCCACTGGTTCAAGGGCACTATTACACAACTTCTCAGCCAAACCCTTTTACATAGAGCTTCATAATCGCAGAAGCATTACTTCAAAGGGGCATTACTTCAAGAGACATGGAGACTCACCATAAGATATCCATATCCTCTCACCCCCTAATACCAACCCAAGGTCCCAGCTCTCTCCCATCCTGCCTGAGGCATTAGATGTGCCCAGAACCATCATAACTGTTCCTCAGCATCCAACTTATCCTATCTCTTCAGTTTCTTTTCTTTACAATTTCTTTTCATTCTATATGAAAAATGTTAGGAAAAAAATTGCTTGACTTCTTATAACTTCTGGTGGACATTTGAGCTCAGAAAATGAGATGAAAAGTGAAGATTGGGCAGACAGAGCGAGTCAAGAGGGGCAGTTTGGCTCCAGGCAGTAATGCTGACTTGCTGCCAAGTGAGTATGTGTTCAAGTGAGTGAAAGTGTGTGAGAGAGAGAAATCTAGCGAAATGTCAGACAGGCCGTTGGCTGGCCAAGCGAAAACAGGCTTCTGTTTTTGAGTCAAGCTGAGTCATGCCACCTTAAGCAAACAGGAGCACAGACCAGAGCCTTGTCCTTATGCACAGACACGCATGCATGCACACACACTCTCGCACACGCAGAATGCAATGGTAACACGTCAACATCTCAAGGGTCTAAACAACTTCTCTGCTTTCTGCTTTGTCTCTGTTTGGCTTCACCACATTACCGTCTACAGCACTTCACCAGTGACCTATACTGCACAACTGGAGCACTGGGCTCCTGAATGAAAAACCCAATATGAAGACATTTACTCATCTGGGGGAAAAAAAACTCTCACGAAGGTAGATCCATGAACAAAACTCCATTGTTGACCATAGCCAGTAAAAGCAGTGAGAAATAAGGAGGGGTGACACAGTGTGGATAAAAAAAGAGAGAGAAATAGGAAAATCAAATATGAGAAAAATAGCTTTCAGAAAGAATTATATCCATATTTAACATTTTAAAGGGGAGGTGACATCCAGAAACACATATAGACACATGCTACCTTGTGGGAACACACAGGAAGGGGCGCCTTGTCTGCATAAACGCTTATTTCCTGTCCTTCGTCAGCAAGAGCTGCTATTGGACTATTGTCTGTGTATATGTGCATTACTGACTAAAAGAAAAGAGGCCGGACAGAGTAACAGCAGTGTGGGTGTGTGTGATGGCAGAAATTCAAACAGAAATGGTCCAGTTGACTTAAACACCAGACCTAGACCTCAGCAAGTGTGAAGGCAGTTGGGGGGGTCAACCGACGGGCAGCAGCACGGGTTAGGGTAATATCCCAGAGACTGTTTGGGTCATAATGCTCTTATTACCATGACAACCTCAAAGCCCATTTCCCTTCACTGCTTGTTGCTTTGGTTTAGTTACCCACCTGCTGTCCGCTTTGGGGAAAACACAGCTTTCAGACTCAGTCAAACTGCAGCACATTAGAGAGCCCCACCAAAAACGCACAATTACAAGCAAGGCAGGATCTCAAAGCTTGTCATTTTCATTCACATGTGAAAGGAAAGACTTGAAATCTAGCTGTCACTTCATTTACTGCAGCAATTAAAATCATGCTTACATTGTGCTTACCGTAACATGTGGTAAATTACTGTTAGCAGCGCAATGAAGTGATGTACACATGACCACATGATTGTGTTGGTGCTTATTCCTCTGGCGCTATTGTGATCATTTGTGTTTCAAGACAGAATATCTCATCGGATCTAAATTAAGTGTGTTTCTTTCTCCTCAGAATCAGCCGTAATCTGTGCTTTGCATTTATTCCTACAGGATATTGCTGACTGATGATATTGTAAGCATGTTAGCATGTTGACATTAGCACCTAGCTCGGAGCATACATGGAATAAGGATTGTTGTGTGTGGTCGTGATGTTATGAAATGGTTTCTGAACTAATTTTTAAAGCTTCTAGTTGTCCTTTTTGTCTCTTGCCATCTTGTTTTCTGGAACCAGAGGAGATCTGGATAAGAGGTTGGTGTACTAATTAGTGTGGGTGCTAATTAGTTCTAACATGCTAATAAAATTGAATTTCACTTGCCATCCAAGAAGTCTGTATACTGTTGTTAGGGAAATTAACTGCACATCAAGTCAGATAATTACACTTAATTATTAAGTCAGAGTTCCATATGTCATGATACTGTCTTTCTTTACCTGGCTAAGTCACTGTGATTACTGATGTCGTCGAACACATTACCCGGCCGGCAGTTTTGGTTTAAATGGTTTAAAAAGCACTAAATTCACTTATTTTCTTGTATTCAGAGCATGTTTTAAGTATAACATAGAGTCTCTGCTGGGGTATTAGGTTTTATATGTGTACATTTTTAAGCCATACCTTACCAAAACCGGTGAAAGCATGCAAAGTGTGTATCACAATGCGCATGTGTTATTCAGAAAATGTGTAAATGTTTTTATGCTTGGTTTTAATCTGCTGCTTAGTCTGTGGTGGGAACTGCAGCTACAACCAGTCAACTAATTTCTTCGTGTCTTATTCGCACAGTCACTCACTTGGCTATAGACTTGAATCCACGCATGCACCAGTTTTTTTTTAATGTAATCTAAATGAAATTTTGTGGCACTGCAATGATCCCAAACAAAATTTCATTTTCCTTCTTTTGTTCTATTGTTCAGTAAGTCTTGCACCTGAGGACCGAACATCTGAACTTCTGTCTCGATGAGTCATAAGCCTCACTCCATTATCAGCCTAACGGAGCTAGAAAGTGACCAGCAGGCTACAGCTATCTTGGTGTCCTATCTGCTTCTGGGGAAGGTGGGAATGAGGCTATTCTCAGTTGCCTGCCTTGCCCTGGTTCTCCTTGGGCTGAGCCGTTAGATAGGATGGCGTCTGCAGAGATAGGGGGAAAGAGGCAGCTCCACAGACAGCTGGTAATGATGTCCTCTCACACACTGCACCCTGTGGATAATGGCTGTGTCGAGGCCTGGCGCACAGAGCGAGATGAAGCAGAATAGCCCGCATAACCGAGTCCAGGGTGCAATTGAGTGAACTGCCTTGTCTAGTCGTCTTGCTCCGATTCTAGGCTACCGTGGGTAAGTCAGTCTAGCGTATAGCTCATTTCACACTGTGATTCTCTTTCTCCTATCTAGATCTGCTGCCTGCCAGATTGAGTTAAGAAGAACACAATTAAGCATTTTTTTTCCAGATGTGAAAAGAAGTTACAGAATTGGATAACTTTTCTTGAAGATGTTTTCAATTGCAGGAGCTCAGCTTGGCCTCTTTTCCAACTGTGTAATAATAGCAACTTTTCAGCCAGAATATATGAATCTGTTTCATCCTTCTGAGTCTAAAGGCTGCCTGAAAGCAGCATTTGCAGCAAGGTGCATGCTCCTACTCAAAAACATTTTATTTTGTGAAATTCTCTTTGGGGAGGAAGAATAAGGTTGTACGATTCACTGCTGATAAAAAAAAAAAAAAACCTAGACTGCACAATGGCTGATAATAGCCTCACGTCTGTCAGTGCTCTCCTTATAAATTTCCTGTATGCCCTCTCCCTGTGACAGTGAGGAGCAGAGCCACAGTGTCAGCTGCTTCATGGATGAGGACATCATGGAGGCCCAAGAGCCAGATAGCTCAATTACACAGTACTGCTATTCTGTATTACTAACGACAGATTGACTGGTCGGATGGAGATATTTAAAGGTGCACAGACACACACACAGACGCGCACACACCTCGCCCTGTGCATCAAATCCTCAGTTAAGCCCAGCTGCCTTATTGTGGTGCTGAGCGTGTGTGTGCTCGTGTTTCCTCTGTCAGGCCCGGCAGTGGACGGTGCTGACCTGCTAGGCAGAAGAGAGGAGGAGAAGGGGAGTGGAAAAGCCAATTAAAGGAAAGATCACTTGTGTGTCTGCTGGAGTGTCTCTGAGAGCCTCTCACGGTTAACCTTTCCTGCTGGAGAGTGAGAAAACGAGAGAGGAACGAGGGAGAGGACGCAGAGGAAAAACCAGCCAGGGAGATCAGGCATTTCGACTTTAATGGTCCCTCAGTGTTAGAGTGAAGCTGGTTAATTTGCCTTTCCTTTTTCTGGGTGCTGCAGGGTTTAGCTTTCTGTCAGGCCATTGTTGTATGAGGAACTTGTGCAGGAATAATAGAGGCAACACAGATGTCAGATATTGCATGTGTGTGCTGCTGAGGAAAGCGTGTGTTGGCGTGGTTAGCCGTTTTCAGATTCTGCTGTGGGTCAATTTTACACACGGTTCTGGTGTCAGAAGTAAATTATATAAACTCTTCATGAGCTACTGTTGTCTTGCTGAGGGTGTGTTAGAAAGCAGAAGTGCTTAGCGTTTGAGTTCTTACTATTAAGCACTTGTGATTGCGAGTCCAAATGCATGCTATGCATCACAGCGGCAGAGGACAACACAAATTGGGGTTAAATTAATGGGGGGAGCATTGTGTGTATGCGTGCGAGTGCGGGGTGGGAGGGGCGGATGAGGCAGTGCTGCGACTGACAGTGTGTGGCAGCATAAATTGGGGTTAGATTAATGGGATGCAGATCTGCCTCTGTGCTCTGACCCTCATCAGGGTAGAGATGAGTTGTGTGTCTCAATTAACCTCAGCAACACAGAGAAAGCATACATATAAACATGGACACACAGAAATCAAGATGCTGCTGCTAACACCGCTCTGTCAGCTTTTTAGGGATGGCTAGAGATGAGGCCAAACAAACACTGCATTCAGAGGAGTTTGATGTGCTTTTCAGTTTGTGTTTAAGTTTGGAAGGAAATCTCCTCTCCTCCCCTCACCTCTTTAATTGTATGCATGGCATGTAGATCCCTGCAGTGCTGCCAGAATGATTGCAATTAAAGGGAATCCCTCTTCCATCCCCCCTCCACCACTTCACTCTACACATGAACACACACCTTTCTAGTCCTCCCTCGTCCACTGACGGCGGTGTGAAGTAGCACCAGCCAGACTCAAGTAGGCTTAATCAGACTGGAGAGTCACAAATATACTTTCTCCATCCATCCTTCCACTGGCTGCTGCTTTCAATAGACCGAGCCTCACTTTCTAAATATAGATGACTGAAAAGTAGAGACAGAGAGATGCTTTACATATAGATTCCAGTGATCAAAGTCCAAATAGGATACTTTTTTCCCCATTAAAAAATAGAATATTATGTAACAAGTTTTTGTTTTTGCTGGTTACATGCCACATGTTACCGCTTGAAAGTGCAAGATTGCACAACACCGGCATGTGTTATCACAATCATAATGTGGACATTGAGAATTGAAATCAAGGTCTGCGTCTTATCGGGTCAAAAGAAATGGCATTGCTCCTCCGACTGGCAGGAGACAGAATTGCATGAGGGTGAGGCGAGTAAAGGTGAGAGGCAAAATTAATACAGAGACACACGGCAATGGAGACGGCATAGATATTTTAGTTTGGCTCTAAATGATATTAGCATAAAAGAGAAAGAAAGACGTATTTCATGTGTGGTTATTATTCTACACTGCTTGCACGAAGACAGTTGGATGCCCTCTTTTCTGCCACAAAAACCCAAAAGTATGCAGATCATGACATGCAGGAGAGGGAGCGTCAGAGAGCGTGTTGGTATTCCTCCCTGTTTCTGTGTGGCTGGCCCGCTGACTGGCCCAGATGTTGGCTAATTAACACCAGTGTTAAAGATGCTCTTCATCAGGATGATTAAATAATCAAATAATTAATTTATTAAGCAGGGGCTTGCACTGCCTGTTATGATCTCTGGCACAAAGCCTGGTAAAAAAAAAAGAAAAAAAAGAAGAAGCGGTACAAGAGGGTGGAGGGAGAAAAGCTGAGACGTTTGAGAAAAGTGTGTTTTAAAACTGTGACACTCGCATACAATTTTAGGCAAACTGTGGTGTCTCGCACTAAAGGAGAGGACTCCCATTCCTCGTGTGCAGTGACGGTGTTAGGCAGTTAGGCAGCCCAAACGTAGACTTGGGCCTCTGTATTTTATACGTTTCATTATGTTCTGAGGCAAATGAAATTAAAAACCAGTCAGTTGCAGTGTGCAAAAGAGAGAAAAAAACCCCTCTTTGTATCTGTAGAAGTATGTTAGAGAAAGAGATTATCTCTCATTACTCGGAGAGAACATTGCCCCACGTTAACACAGTCGGACCAGACAGATAGATGGAGCACAGATATGAGGTGAAGCAGGCCAGCAGGGAGGAGAGACACAGAGGAATGAGGGAAGTGACAAAGATGTTTCATCATGGTTATTTCCACTGGTGCAAGGTGGTAGCATTAACTGGGATGGGGAGGATGAAGGGTTGAGGGGGGGTTAGCGTGTGCCACCTTCAAACAAAGCCCCGTGTACCTCATGCACACACTCACGTTCGCACTAACACACACGTCCGGGCTTCCGCAGCTCTCATTTTAAACACTCCTTTAGCCATAATCATTTTCATATAATTCACTTTCATACAATTCCTTCTCCTAATCATTATCAGGCCCACTAACGTCTTAATGACTTCATAAATTTAAGCTATAAAAAGTAATGGAGAAAGACAAATGAGATAATTAGGAATAAATCTTAGTGGAAAGCCATTTATCAAAACATGGAGAGGCCCTGAATATTCCCCACCATTAGGCTCTGCTGTAATTAACACGGGCTCTCAGTTATGAAGGAAACCTGGTAGCAGAGATATTAAGATCCAAAAGCCTCACTGTTATTAAATTGACCGATGAATCTGCGACGTATAATATGATGTGGATTATTAGGATCCTTTTTAATTAAAAAGAGCGTTAAGATTTTTTTTTTTTTTTTATATTTAAATTTTTAACGCTTTAATGGTGGCTTGAACTCATCTCTCTGTGGTTATGGTGCAATGAGACGAAGAGAGAGAGAGAGAGAGGAAAAAAGAGAGAAAGAAAATGAAACGGGGGGAACGAAAGTGAGTGAATAAGTGTGTGTTTTGGTGTCTGTGTGGTTGGGGCAGCGAGAGCAGCAGCAGCAGCATCGGAGGGAAAAGTAATCTCACACTCGTACTTTCATATTCTCCTTTGGTGAAGACTGTGTAAGTACATGAGAGAAAATGGAATTCTAATTTAACAAACTCTTAACTAATGCACATACGGACTAATGCATATACAGACAAGACACTATTAATTCGTATTATCTTTAAAAGAGCAAAATGTAATGTAATGGTTTGCTCTGATTAGTCAGAGTACGAATCACATCCAGTGCTTTATTTAAAATTAAAAAACTATATTTCTGCGCTCTTCTCTCTCCCTCACACACACACACCTCCTCCTTTGTCCTCCCAGTCCAGTCGGCCTCCACACTTTCAAAAGGATGTCATAGGAAAAAGTGAGGGATTTTCCCTTTTTTTTCCCTCTCTCTCTCTCTTTGACCTTCAATCTGGGTCTGGTTCTTGAACAATGAGGCCTCTTTAAGATTCATCATATCTGCGCTGATTTTCATTATCGCCCTTTGAAAATGTACTTATTCTTTCTGTGAGTTACTGTATTTTAAAATGATATGAATGTTCTGTATTTGGCAAGATAGCATATTTTTATTCATATTTAAAGGCATAGCGCTCGTAATGCATGCCCTTTTGAACTGGCAGATATTGTTACTGAGATGAAACTATTTTTTTTAACTTTAATTATTCCTGTTTATTGGACTGCTCTCGGATATGCGGCCTTGAAGCTTTGTATGCAGATAAAAGGTAAAGAGGGCTACGGTTTCTTATAGGATGCTCTGCAGTGATGTGTGGAAGCTGCACACTACTCTTCCTGGTTGAAGACAGTTAGTAGGTTTCACCCTATAGAATGCTTTTGGGAGGAGGGAGTGCAGTCTACTGCCTTATGCAAATTATCTTCATATAAATGACATGCCAACCTCCAATCACTGACCAATTAATGACCTTCGGGGGCATCTTGTGACAAATCAACGGCACTAATTTATACTTGACAGGTCCCCTGGTGCGTGCCGGCAAAGTTCACGCGAGTGTGCGAAGCTCAGCTTGAACCAGTTGAGCTCATTACCATGGAAACCCAGATTGGGGTGCGGGACTGTGTCATCGCAACTTGCTGATTGTTTGTTTTTCATTTTTTCTAATCTAATATCCCAGCACGTGTCTAACATACGTGTGTGTTTGTTTCCTCACATCGGTCTGTTTTTTCTAACAAACCTGATCTCTGACACACACTGCACTGTATCAGCTCCATTAGCCTCTGTTATGTCCAGTCTGTCATTGTAGGCTGTGTCTATTTCTGCTCAGTGTGTGTGTATGTGTGTGTGTGTTTCTCATTCACTCCCTAACTGCCTTATCAGACTTCTGCACCAGCAGCTCTCATTAGAACATTAATTGAAAAAGTGTAATTAATCCTGAAAGGTGGTGAGACTGGACTGTGGCCAGAGAGAGAGAGAGAGAAAGAAAGAAAGAGTGGTGGACAGACAGTTGGGTGTTGTTTAGTATGACCCAACACTGCCCCCTGTTGTTACTTCACTTTGTGGCTGTTGGTCTCTGTAGGCTGGACAATATTGCTCCTGCTTCTCATTTTCATTTATGCAAAAATAAATAATCTTTATTTTGCAGTGTGGACACTGACAGGGTCTTTTTTTTTAATTTTCCTTGACTTCTAGTGATAATAGTGAAATTATAAAAAATAAATAAACACATCTGCACAGCCAGGGCTGGTCTGGAAAAGGGAATTCGGTCTTACACTGCAGATTAATTTTAAAGAGCTTAGTTGCTTGGTTGTTCAAAATTATAGTTTTTTTTTTTCCAAAAAAGAAAATTGCAAAACCCATATAAGCTTGCTTTATTAAAATAAATAGATACATTCTATATATGCACACATGAAGAACCCATGTATTTTCCTACTTGATGGTGGTCATCTTCAAACACAGAGTAATATATGATTGAAGAAGAAGAAGAATAGCAGATATAAATGAAGAGAGGTGTCTCATTCTTTTTTCTCCATACTCCCCGTGGAGAGGAGGAGGAGGAGGAGGAAGATGAGGAGCTGAAAGAGAGGGAGAAAGAGGAGCAGAAGGCCTGCTCTATTATTCTAATCCTTAGTTGTGTCTGAGTGACCTTTGGAGGGATGATTGTTTCTCATTTAGGAGTGTGAGGTGTGATCTTCCCACCCGTTTGATCCCACTCACCTGACCTTTGTAAATTGGCTGTTAAGCATATCACAACTCGACCCTCATGCCTCACACATGGCCTGTTAATACACACAAGCTGAGCGGCTGCACCCTCATAAGTATTTAGGCACTTAGAGTCACACTTGCACAGCAGAGACGCTCGCACGCGTGTTTTTCTTGAGAAGGTGGATGCGATTTCGTACCGTGGATCGTTTAGTGTAAAATCAGTCAGATAATGGCTTATTCAAACTCTCTTGATGTGAAAAAAGAGGGATTGCCTGCAGGATTTATACATATGGGATTTTTTTTTCTTAGTCTTGCACATATGCACACGTTTTTGTTAAAGAATGATTTCTATGCATATGTGGGCCATCAAAAAAAATGACAGGGGAAAAAAAAAAAACCATAATAAAAATTTCTCCATTGTGCCAATCACCTTTTCTTGGCTTGGTTAATGAGTGGCAGAGCTGAATGGCAGCGAGGTGATTTTTCCATCTTACTGATGAGAGGAGAATTAAAGCCCACAGCTTGGGGTCTGCAGCACCATTACAGAAGAAGACGGGAAGAAGGTCTGAATTCATTTGGCCCGGCCACGATTCTAATTAACAACTCAATCCCACACAGCCATGGAGAGAGAGCCAGGGAGAGGCTGGCAGGGAGGGAGCTCCTGTAGTGCGTGGAAGCATCTCTGTGGTCTGGAGAAACATCACAAAGATTGGCTCATCTTTAATCACACATTGTAATTTTGCATCCTTTCTCTATTTCTGTCCTTTCTATTATATTCTAACCTCTTCTGTGTTTACCTTACCTTCCAATCGGCTGCCTCTACCTGACCTCATCCAGCACTGTGTTGTCCAGACTGCGCAGTCTGCTATGCTTCCTGTGGTTTCCTAAAGCTGCAGGCTTATGGGCGACATTTCCCTGGATTAAAAGAATGATTTCATTAGCCTCCATGGGTGTCAGGTTTCATTCGAGGGATTAAATCCTGCAGATTAGAGGCCGGGGCTATTCTCCAGCACGTCATTAATATCTAATAGCACGGGAAATGTAATTTGGAAAGCCTGTCTTTCTGATTACTAAGCAAATGTATGCTCTGCTCTTTAAGACCATAAATTGGGCTTTGAACACTGTCTCCGTCCAGGGTTTAGCCCTCATCCCCAGGCGGGGTTGTGCTGATGGTCTCCCTCACAGGCAGCCTGACTCAAGCACGACTCAGGAGAGTTAAATCACGTTCTGCAACTTTTATTTTGCAGAAAGCAACGCTGATCAGTTTTTTGCCTAAATCACTACCTAAAATTACAACCTTAGAAATTCACTAATCACAAAAGGATTGCGAAGCTGTGTCGGTCAAAGCACTCTCCTCCCGTCTCAAGGGAGAGCTCGCTCTGGGATCTGACTTCAGCACCAGTGAGGATGCGTCCTTCCTCTTTTTTCCCTCGCAGAACATTGGATCTCTGTGCCATCATCCCCGCGCCGGCCCCGGCCAGTCCCCAGCCTCCTCAGAGTGCCGTGCGTCTCCTGTCAGTCAGAATGCCACTCGGCACCCTCCCTCGCTGATGAAGTACGGACAATGGAGAACAAGGTGGGCGCAAGGGGAGCGAGCTGACTTAATGAGCCAATTTCTCAGATAATAAGATTGGTGGATATGCTAATATTTCTACCTTAAGGAGATAATTATGATGTAGAAGATAGAATATTTTATCTTAAAGCGACAGTGTTCTGGTCCCAAACCCATCTGCAGCTTCTTTTTTTTTTCTCTCTCTCTCTCTCATGGACGGTACGCGGGGGGGTAAGAATAGTTTTCTGTGTTTGAGCTGTGGGACAGCAGAAAAACAATGCCAACAGAGCCTTGATGCTTTTAGTGTGTCGTGTGTTTTTGGGGGGCTGAGCCTTTGATCATGCTCAGCATTTGACACAAGGAGGAGAGGCAGGGGACTTTCTGCCTTCATAAATATTTATCTCGTTACTGCGGGCTAAAACTCACAGAAGAAAGGATAAAGCGATATCAATTGATCTTTATTGTTAATTGACCCAAAAGTATACTGTTGAAAACTGAACAACAAAAACACTGTTCGTCCTTATTCTCCTGCCGTCCCCTCCCTCTCGTGTCTTAGTTTCTGATACAAACTCGGTGAACTTCTTTTTTTCTGTCCTCGGGCTCCTGTAATAACTGGCTGGTAATTTTGTTTTTGTGTTTAACTTTCTTATCGACACAAATTCCCTACTTCAATTCCCCAAATGGCACATGCTCTGCCACCTTAATGTGTATAACTAGAGGTTAAATGATAAAATGTGTTATTGAAATGTAGGCCTGCTGATTACGGCTGCAGTTCACGGCCTGTTCCAAATAGCCAGGGGCAGACGGAGTGGGGGTAAGGGGGGGATTGGGGCCTTGTGGGTTAACAGTTTAATAAAGGGGGAGGGAAAGAGAGAGAGAGAGAGAGAGGGATGGAGTGCTTCTAGTCTAACTCGCTCCCCTCTCTCTCGGTGCTCTTTCACTCACTCAGTCACTCAGTCTCTCCCTCTCCCTCTGCCCTGTGTTTTACCATTTTAATTAGGCTATAACAAGCTCAGTCGTGTAATTAAGAGCTCAGCTGGACCAGAAAACAAGTCAACCATTAGCCCCGACCAGCCCAGATCACCCACAGCAGCTGCTAAGCTAAAGCAGATAAAACACACAACATACCCACATATGGAAGTGTCACAGAGTGGAGAAATCACTCCTGTTCTACTTCTTGAAAACTTCACCTGTTTGAAAAAAAAAAGTAAGACTCCACTGGTACTGTAGCAACCTGCACAAATATTTTGACAAAAAAAAAAAAAGTTTTCACATCAGCCAAGATTTCAACCAGCCCTAGGTTAAACCTACACACACCGACGTGACACCATGCATGTACAGACACACACACATATATATATCTTTTTTTTTGCACTGTGAAGAAGCTCTGCAGTGACAGCTATCCCCCAGGTGTTTTGATTCACAGAAACACTTTATTTTCTTTGTTCCTAAAAAAAGTGCAAAGTGACAGTGACAGCACAATGGCCTTTTTTTTTTAATAGAACACACACACACGCACGCAAACACAGAGCGCGTGTGTCTGTGTGAGAGAGAATTACGCATACAGATCTCTTTATCAGACTGATGGATGTGAGCAGCTCCCTCACCTCCTCTCGGCGAGCGCTGCTGCCTTTTGTGCCTCCCTCCAGTGCCGGCGATGCTTAATAGAATTCATGTATATGTAAAGACTCTTGCATCCTATTATGTACAATAAACTGTTTGCTTTATCCGTGGCAGCACCTGGTGAGTGGCACAATCTGCCAAACACACCCTTTTCCAAATCAAATTTATTTAGTTAGACCTCCATTCAAACCCACTCATGTAAGCTATCATGTTACACTCTGATCTGAATAACTACAGGCGGGAATCTAATTCATTTCATATTCACAGCATTGCTGCACCCAGCCCTCTTACAGGCCTGTATCAGTAAATTGTCAATTGTAGATGCTCTGCCACACGACGGTACAATGCAAACAAGGTTAGTTTTCAAACACCTGATTTGAATAAGCTCAACAAGGAAACATATCAAGCCGCGCTGCTTCAATGCTTTTTGTATTGCTTCCAGGAGAGGTGAGGGAGGGGAGGGGAGGGAGCAGCAGACGGAGGGAGGCGCAGGGACACTTTTTGCAAGGCAGGGTGATGCTGGGCCGATAGCACTGGAGGAATGGCAGTTAATTTGAATATGGCACCTGAAGCCACAATGATTATTATCATCACCAAATCAAGGAAATAAATGAGAAGAGGGGCTCCAAAAATAGCGTTCGGAGCCTTTTGTGCACAGCAGGTAGGCCCAGTGGGGGGGAGGTGACGGGAGAGCATTCGCTAGCTCATTATCCAGGGCTGGGCTCAGGGAATGGAGGGATCGAGAGAGAAATTGCATTAATGTGACCATGGACACTCTTTTCAGAGGCATCTCCACTCACCGCACACACGCGCACACTGTCGCTCGCTCGCTTTCTGCTCCTTTCTTTCTCACTGTCTCTCACTCTCACTATATGCCCTGTTTAATTTGAGTGTTAGCATGAGGTAATTTAGCCATGCTGCTGTCACATGCAATGAGGCCAGGGATACAAGGGGGACTGGGAAGAACAGACTGAAATCATTCACCGCCCCCCCCCCCCATCTTCCAGTCACCTCTGTCTCACTTTATTTCCAATCAAACTCTTTGGATCTGCCTTTCTTTTTTGGGTAGCACCTCGCATCCCTCTCGCATCACCCTGCATGCTGTCCATCTATGCACCCCCTCCTCCCCATTATTTTTTGCCTCGCCCAACTCTCCTCTCAGTCCGCTGTCCACTTTTCTGCAGCCCTCTCTGTCCAAACCTCGTCTCTCTGCCTGAGGCTACAGGAGATGGTGTTGGTGAGTCATCCAAGCAGTCGTTTGATTCATGCTGCTCCAGGCTCTCATCTCCCCAGAGAAATTACCAGTCATTTTAATCGGACCCATGTCTCTAATTCATTACACAACCCCACTCTGACACGTGCGCGCGCACACACACACACACACACACACTGAAGACCTCTCAGTCAGATAGCTACCTTCACACAGTCACCTCCATCTTTGGTGTCAAACGGCACTTAACATCCCTGTCAGTCACTCATATTCAGAGGAGAGCTGAAGGAGAGAATGAGAGAAGGGAAATGGGGCGGGGGGTATTTAGCCTGCAACTCATTTCTCATCACTTTCCCACACCGTCTATTAGTTCTCCACTTAGTCCTCTCTCCTGTACCATCTGTTCTTATCTGTCTGCCTTCTTAAATGGCTTCCCTGCTTCTCTTCTCAAATCCCATCACCCCCTTCCATCTTTTCTTTATTTCCAAGTTTCAGGATGAATTAGTTCTGTTGGCGAAGAAAAGTTTACTCTTCAAAAATCACGAGTGTATCAGCCAGGGGACAGAGGCTTGTGGAGTTGCTCCCCGTTCATACGTAAAGGCGATCTGTTTTTTTCTGCATTTGTGGCACCAGTAACTAATAAAAAATCTGAGGTCTTTATGCTTTGTCTGCTGACTCATTTCACTAGTACGCTTATGAAAGTGGAACAGGGCTCTCACTGATGCTTCTTGCGGCATCTGTGATCTTCCTGATGTGACAAATTTCATAAAAACGTCCTGTTTTCTCTCCATCTTATGAAGATTCATAGAGAAGTATCACCCACAGGGCTAACAAATACCAGAGGACAGAAATAATGGCCACTTTACATTCATGCAAAATTATTTTCACATTCAAATCGTTTTAGATATCTTAGTAATTTAGTAATAGTAATTTCCTTTATTTTTGATACTTAAAATACTTAAAATGAATGATGTGTAGAAACAGATGTGTCATACTGGAATCCTAAAAACAACCACACTAAAAAAAAACAAACAATAAGAGCAAAAAGTGGTATTTTTGTTGTTTTATTGTATAATACTACCACTCTATAATGTTGTTCTTGTAGTTCTTTATAACCGGGTTATTCTGCAAGGACATGAAGTCTGTATCACCCAAATGCAGATTAAATCCTGAGCTTCTTTTCTGTTGGTTGCCAGGTTTGCCTTTGTCTGCCCGTTTCAATGGCCCGACTATATTCAGCCCGTATATTGTCAAGGTTTTTGTAAGCTTTTTTGTCCACTTGAGCTATTGTGTAACTGTATTTTGCTGGCTAAATAACTATTCAAATTAAAGTATTACAGTCGTTTCTTTCAAATAGGTCTGTCTGTCTGTCTGTGTGTGTTTTTTTTTTTAAATTTATGCTGCATATAATTTGGTTGGACCTTGCATTGTCCTGATGGTCCTTGGTATCTTTAATAGAAGTTGGGGGTGTTGAGTCTCCGAGTTACAGGAAGTTGACTGAAATGTCTCTGTGTGCTCCCGCTCTTCTGGAAAGAAAAAAAAAACTATCCATGTCATTTAAATATGTTAGGAATATTTTAATAAAAAGATCCATTTTTGCTGCTTCTTAAAAGCATTTTTTCATGTGTAATGAGATTACTTTAATTCCCAAATGTGTGTAATTGCTTGTTCACTAAAGCTGGTTTTATTTGAAGATTTTTTTTTAATGTTTCTCTGGATTTGTGGTCTTTTTAGGAAGGTAATTACCAAACCATAACTTTTATTTCTGCACCTGTGTGTGGATTAATTATTACATGATATTGTATTAGTTTCCTTACACGTTCACTTTGCTACTAAAGTGTCTGTTTTTTTAATTATATAACATTTTATATAAACTCTATTTAAGTTTGCAAACTACTTGTGAAGTAATTTACTTGGTTGTGACTCATAGCACATAAATAACATATGACACCTTCAGTATAATAAGTCAGAGAAGCCTGCAAAGGGCAGAGATATCTGCATGAAGAGACGCTGACAACATCGTACTGCCTGTGACAACAAAAATCAATTAAAACACACGAGCACAACAACCTCTAACACACACACACAGACACACACACACACCCTCTCAGAGCTGAACAGCAGGGTTCAACCCAGAGCGAAAATACTCAGCTCTGTGCTTGACGTTGTTTCTCTAATTACAGGATCTTGTGAATACAAAGTAAATTTAGTGGCCACTTGCAGGTCATCATCTTCAGCACTACACACATATACAAACACACACATGTGAGTTTGTGTTATGTAATGTATGTTTACTGGTGTCGGGGTGGGGGTGGCAAAGGTAAAACAGCCATGACAGCGTGAATGCCAGACTGGCAGTTTGCTGATGGGAGTAAAGAGAAGGGGAGTGTCAGAGGAGAAGAGGTCACCGTGTTGCAGGTGACTGGGACAACAAGAGAGGCTTCTCCTGGCTTTAATTGGCTCTTTACATGGAGGAGAGGTTCATGGTGAGTCAGTCGTCCATACCCATTCTCTCCTCTCCTCTCCTCACCTCGCCTTTTCCATTCCTTTTCCCCCTTCTGTCTTTTTCGGAAGAAAGCTGTGACGGGTCACTGATCAGGATTAATGGTTATCTCTCTTTTTTTTTTAGTTTTTCTCCCAGTATTTTATAAAAAAAAATCCCTCAGATAATTCTCACTGTAGAAGGAAATTAAAGATACCATGTGGTTAATTGCAGAGCTGATCAGTATAATAACTTGATTTGAACACACAGCCACTTTTCAAATGAAAAATGAAATAAACACCTCTTTTTTTAATTCCCTCCTTTGCACCGGCACCCCCACGCTTCAACCTCCCTTTTTTTCTGAAAGCAAGCCAAGGTGTACAGTTGACAGCAGGCTCTAGTGATTAAGTCCTTTCATTGGTTAATTAGCCCCTACAGCAGTTGCACACAGGCGAGGCAAGCAAGGACTGACTCACCAAACGATCAAAGACACAGCCTGTCAGGAGGCTCAAACACTCTGTGTACCTGTGGGACAGTCACAAAGAGGCACGCACACACGATCATACCTGTGGGACAGTCTTTCTCTCTCTGTCTCACGCACACACACAGGCGCACGCACTCATCAAGTCTTGTACCTGTGGGAGATTCCCCGGTGTCTCTAATTCCTGAGGTGATGTGCCACACATACACACAGAGAGAAAGAGAGACCCATTTTTATAAGAGCGCACTCTGAAATACTCTGGCACGGATGCGTGCACGCACACATACACGCACACACAAACACACTTTGGCTAAACACTTAATCAGCACTGAAATGAGGGTAAGAGTAACAGAGTAAGCATTTTGTTATCCTACAGTGTCTCCTCGAGATAATACAGATTTTCTAAAGATATGTTACACTGTTGTGGGTGACTTATCTTGAGTTGCGATGGCAGATTTAGGTCTTGATATGAGAAAAAGTTGCTGGCCTGCATCAACTGAAGCATCATGGATGAGAGCAAACAAGTAAAATAAGATTATAATGATAAAGCTTTGATAATTTGTAGCCTTAATACTGTTCAAAATTACCATTACCTCAGCACCCAGTGTCTGAGCAATTCCACCTCTGAGTTAAAAAATACTATATAGGCATTTGTTTTGTAAATTTAGCTGGGCTGGAAAGACAAATTTTACTAATTGTTGATTTGTATGATCAATTTAACTGCAGGCTTTTTTTTTTTTTTTTAATTTAATGTATTCATTTTTTAATAAATATATATATTTTGTTTAGAATGTGAGTTTTGCATCTCAGATTAGCTATTTGTACAAAATATATTGATAAGCGTTTGTTATTTAAAGAAATATTGCTTGAAATTACATCTAGCTAGCTGGTATTTAGCTTAGCATTGGAAGTAAAAGCAGACAACACAGCTAGCTTATGGCTAACCAACACCTTGTAGATTTAAAGGCCTGCTAAGGAAAATCCTCAAAGCCTTTTATCAAGGTAAACCTTAAACTTACAATTTATATTTTCCTGTTTGGGGTATAACAACAATTCTATATGGTAGTTAAACTGGATAATATATTTAGCCTGCATGGTGTATGTGTTTCTAGATGGCAGGGGGTTAGTGTCTTGCAATCTTATATAAAATATAAACGGACTGGCATATGTATAGCTCTTTTCTAGTTTGTTTTTTTTGTTTTGTTTTTTGACCACATTTACCCATTCACACACAAAACTGATGGCTATATTGCAATTTGAGGTTCAGTGTCTGATCCAACACACTTAACATAAAAATGGAGCCATGCTCAACCCACTCACTGTCTGATTAGTTAACATAGTCAATATGAAGTCACTCAACTTTGGTGAACTCCTGCTTAGAAGCTGGTGAAGTTTTACTTTTTTGTCCAACTACTTCCTGATGATGAAACCAAACAGAGGGGTGGATCAAGCCATGCCACAAACATTCTGTGAATCATATTTTTTACTCTAAATGGCGCACTGTTTTACAAAACAAACACTAGCCTATATTAAATAAGGATATTACTATATTGCTAATTATTGAGGTCACAAAATTATTATAAATTAAGTAAGAATAGCACCAATAATTCTTCGGGCTTTCCGAAGGTCTTTCAACGTCTTTCTTTGGACATTGGTTACTTTCATTCCTTTTTTTGTCCAGTCCTCGTACCTGACCATTTTCAAATGATTTTTTTTAAAGCTACTTAACCCTAACTTTATTTAACATTAAAAAATTACACCTAACTCATGGAATGGATGAGGGTTGTTTCTGCACATAATGGACAACTTAGCAAAAAAGCTACTTTAAATTGTATCTTTAGGGACGTTGTTACCAGCAACCTGTAGCAAAAATATATATTTTTGCTTTTCCCTAAAAACCTGGCATATCTCAGCACACTGCATAGTTTGTCCTTAACGGATATGAGGAAAGTGTATAAGTGGAGGATAAAAGAAGGCGTGACAGGCCTAAAAAACTCTACCACAGATGAATAGCATCTGAATGCTTTAGGAAACAGGAAAAATCCAGCAAAGAGCTGACACAAGATCTGAGAGATGGATCTGGCCTTACAGCTGGTCCGTCTACTAAATCATCACTAAAGTCTCATCAGAGATGGTTTCAGAGGAAAGGTGGCTTTAAAGAAGCTATTCTTAAGGAAGGGACACAGGGAGAAAAGCCTGAGGTACGCCAAATTGAAAATCAGGGGCAACAGTCTGATGGAGTGATGAATCCAAATTTGAAATGTTTGGTTGAAATTGTCATCAGTAAAGTGATTATTTGTAGCCATCTGTAAAACAGAGTGGAGGCTCTGTCATGGTTTGAGGCTGCCTTGGGGATCTTGATGGAATTATGAATGGCATTAACTGAATACCACGGGTGAAAGCATGAATAGAAAAACACAGAGTGGAACACCATCAGCCATAACATTATTGAACCTGTGGGGGATCATCTTGACAGAAACATTTAAGTACTTAAAGAAATGAGCGATTGCTCAGAAATATATAGCATTCGTTATTTCATATAGATGTATATGTATTAAATGTTAAAGTTTATAATTATTGGTAAAGACTTACCATTAGATTACAACCCTCTTCTTTTCTACGGCGCTTATTACATGGTGGTCGAAACAGCTGATGAGCAGCTAACATGAGCAGCAGCAGGTCACCATGACATTATGTCCTTTAGTGCATTCTGTTTTTAAAATAATTTAGCGCAGTAAACCCACTTTGTATAACCCTGCGCAAGATGGTCATTTTCCTCAACATCCTTTGTGACAAACTAATGGATTGAAATTCTGATTTCAAATGCTGTTGATGGACATCACAAAAGAAGGCGCACACTAAGCATAGCAGCTTTGGCGCTAGTAGCTGGCCTCCAGCACTAAAGAACAGTAATGGTTCTAATTCCAATAAAGAGAAAATCCAAGGTCACACTGTGAACTTCCTCCCCATCAGAAGACCACAAAGACTGGCTGGGAGAGTGCATAATATCCTCACAGCTATTTTTACCCTCAAATTAAAATCTATGACATGTTGAAATGACTGCAGTGTGCAAGAGGGGTATTCAAAGCAGACACTAATGACGCTTATTAATGGCGTGAATGAAGTCTTGACAGGTCGTGTGTCATTCTGCAGGCAATGCTCCACTGGCATAATGGCTAATGTAAGTGGGGATAATTATATATATTATACCCTGTCTTATGGTATTTTGGCAGGAGTATGAGGAGCCAGGCAGTTAGAGAGGAGAGTGAAAGCGCTTGCTCTTTTTGAGACAGAGATGTGCGCGCGTGTTTGTGTGTGTGCACACACGCATGCAGGCATTCGCCCCCCACCACCCCCATCTTCAGCAGTGGTCCAGGGGATGAATAATAGTAAGACAACAGCACCAAACTGTGGTTGGAGAAAATGCCTGCATACAGAGGCAGGTAACAGATAAGCAACGTTTACAGCAAGCTCTGTGTTTAAACGCTCTGTTCCACAGACACCGATCATTTAGTGTTTTAACCGAGTAAAATAGAAAAACACAGGGAGAGAGAGACAAATGGCTTTCTCCGACTGAACAAATGTAGCACACGTGTGATTAAGTATGCACGTGTGTATGATATATTGTGCTTTGCGTGCCTCGTGTGAGGCGGGGAGACAAGTAATGACCATTTAATTCCATGTTCAGATCCCTCATACCGTGATGCAGAGCCTTATAGATCAGCAGAGAGAATTAGGCAGGTAAAAAAAAACAGTTAAGCCACTGAACCAAGAGTGGAAACGCTAGTGTGAAAAATAAAAATAAAGATTATTATTATTATTATAACTGTAAGCACTTAAAAAAAATAATAAAGAGTCTGTCATTGAAAAATACCCTATCAGCACCTTTATGTGAAGGTTCAGCATGTGTGTGGCTAAGATAAAAAAAAGTCAGAGAAGAAGAAGAAGGGGAAAAAAAGCAGGACTGCAAGAAATCAAAATAAAATATCTCTCATTTATGAAAGAAATGAGCTTAGAATCTGCTAAAATATACAATTATTAAAACTGCTTAAGTGCACCTGCTGATTCACAATCAGGTCGCGGAGGCGCTCGGTGCAGCTGGAGTGTCAGGGACAGCTGTGAGGAGGTGGCGAGGAAGAGGAGGAGGGAGGCTGGGGCTGAGTGGATCTTTGTGGATCTGTCCTCTCTGTGATGTTGGTGGGAGAGAGTTAGCTAATTGGAGGCCCGGTGGTAAAAACTTGTTCATTAATGCCTCTGCCTCCAGGTCCCCCCGCTCAAACACCTTGCCTCATTTATCTCTGTATTTACCCGCTCCTCCCAGTCCCAACACAGGACCTCAGAACACACTCAAGGTTCAACTTGGAACAAGAGGGAAAAGGAAGGGGGAAAGAGAAAAAGAGAGGCGGAGAAGGTGGCGAAAGAAAAAGGGGGAGAGAGATCGGGAGAGAGAAAGGGTAACTTATGCTCGGTGGGAATTAACAAAGCACTTAGTAATTAAATCTGAATTGACATTCTGGTAATTAGCCTCTTGATTAGGAGCAATAACACAATTAGCCAACCAGTCTTTGCTAATTGTTAATTAGTATAAGCAAAGTTATTGTGTGTGTGGCAGAGGGAGGCATGTAAAAGAACAAATGTTAATCTGTCTCTCTTTCAACAGCCGCGTCCCCTTTCTTTTTTCCTGCTGCCTCTCTATTGAGCTAGCAGGCAGGTTCATTGCCTTTCTCTTCAGTGAGGCTGCATTCACAGGCAGCAGTCAGTAATTAGCTAAAAGTCTTATCGAGGATATCATCAGAGAACAGGCTGAGCCGGCTGTGCTGGCACATCTTCACGTCTCCCCCCCTCTCTTTCTACTTTCACTGAAACATTCCTCTTCCTCTGCCCGCGCTCCGCAAGGTGTCATGCAGAGGGTTGTGTGTGGGGGGGTATTTGTTCTGAATAAAGATGTGATGTGGATTAAATACAATCATAAAAGGGGGAAAAGAAGCCACGGCGCTGGAGATGAATCTTAAGGAGATGTAATTCATCTAAAAGGTTTTAGTTTATGAGGAAGACGAACCGAACACCTCATTAAAGCCAGGGAGAGGAGAGAGGACACGGGGAAAATAGATGAATGGACAATAAAGATGTTCCGGGAAGTGGAATTTACATTGGCCACAGGTGAAACATGGGTTATTTTCAATTAACATGGACTTAGTAGAACAATATATTTCCCTTTGCACTGAGCCCCTACACAAACCCAGAGGAAGTGAGGGAGATCTCAGCCATTTCTTTTTTCCACAGCTAGGTAAAAAGCGAGAAGATTTTCACTGATGCGTCCACCTGTAAACACGGCAGTCGCACTTGAGCGGTAAACACTGACGCACCGTTAACCTTCTGTAACTTGGCCAAATGGTTGAGAAGCTCGCCAAGAGGGCAGAAGCTACGCGCTGCTATCAGAAGCTCCACATCAGTTCCTATACACAAATTGCATCTGTGGGCACACAAAACCTACCTGTGCACCGATAAGTGTGTGATGGTGCCCGTGTTTGTGTGGGGTGAACGGGCAGCCAGCTCCAGATTAAGCTGGTCTTCCCAACACAAATATTTGGGAGCAGGATGAGCTGTCTCAGGACGCACCGGAACATGAAATTAACCAGGAGAGGTGGAGGTGCCAGCGGAGCTAAAACGAGGTGGAGAGGGATGCTGGCCTGTGCCACCCAAACCTCGGCTGCAAGCCAGGTGAGAAGAGGGAGTACGAAGGCAGGAAGATGCTAGTAAAGTTTGCTCTGCCTGCAACAAATTGATGCTTTTAGATTTCTTCTAATGAATTTTGGATATTAAAAAAAAGCAAAACACTGAGTGTGTTAGTGGGTACGTAGCAGTGTGTGTGTAGGTGTTACAAGCTCTGTCTTACCATGGTTCCTGCTGTGTCCCACCCACTGTGGCTCTAATTGGATCCTTATTACCAGGCCAGCCTCCATCCCAGAAATGATGGATTCATACCATGCTGAATTTCATTAATCATTCCTTATTCACAGTCCACTCTGTGAAGAGGGCAAATTCATTTCTTGGCATGCGGAGCGGCTACTATAATGAATATTCATGAAAGGAAATTTGGGGTCAGGCCTAATAAGGGAGGTAATTTGTAATTTGCGCTGTTCCCGCTCGGGTCTTGTTCGGCAGGTTAACCTATAGAACGCTCAGAACAGACACCAGCAGCGCACACGCACGCGAACCCACACTTAAACACGCTGTATTTTTACTCCGAACCTGCCACGAGGAGTCTCGGAGATATTCAGTCCCAGTTTTTAAACATTAACCTAATATTGGCAATATTGGCACCTCAGAGAGCAAGACCTGGGCTGTGTGACACTTGTGTCTTACAACCAAATGTGTATTTGCTCTTTCTGAAACTTTAAACACATGAGCAACAATATTGCCAGAAAATATGTTTGGTATGACCTCTTAAGGATCAATGGCAAACTAACCACATAGCAAATAAAAGAAAAAGAAAAAGGAAGTCTTCCTAGTCAGTCTGGATTACTGCTCGTGCTGTTAGAGCCCTACAGCTGGAGTAAAGTAAAGAATGAAAAATGGCCTTAATTTTTGCAAAATGGCGGCTCTTTTCCGCCTGACCAAATAAGCCCCGTAGACTGTTGAACACTTTGAGAGAAATCCCCTTTTAAATAAAACAGCTGCTTTAAGAGAAAAATAACAAGCTCCCTGGCTCTGCTTTCACATCACAGGATTTTCAATTCCCCCCAAAAAAGCATTTTATTGCTCCTTCTTAAATTATGCCCACCTGGCATCACTTAAAGTCACTTAATTAATAATTTATCAATACATTTGAAGTGATTAAAATTCATGAACAGAAAGTGTTTTTAAAATAGTGCCCTTACACCCTCAGGGTGTCCAATCAGTGCACCGCGTTCGTTAGATCAGGAAGGAATAATTAATTGTACCTGAATGTTTAGCGGGGTCAGGCAGTGGGGGCAGGATGCCTACGGTTGTGTGTGTGTGTGTGTGTGTGTATACATGTGTGTAGTGAGATGGAGGATGGAGGGTGTTAGTCAGAAGCACTCTTAGCGCTCATTGGCTTTGGACCATGACACCGTTGCACGAAAGTCAATGCAGTCTGCAGACGGCAACTTTATTCCACGTGCATTTGTTCTATTATGACACACACCCTATCATTTTCTCTCTTCTCCCACCCTGTCATCACCTTCGTGTCGTCGCTGCCCTTCCTCTTTGTCTCCATTGTCGACCTCTCCTAGGAAGGGAGCAACAATTAAGTAACCATGATTTAGACTTTGTGTCAAACACCTGTCACTCACGCTGACACACACACGCCTGACATGATTAACTACTGGGAGGCTCCTCAACTGAGTCAGCAGTGGGGTTAGCATATCCACAGAGACGTATATACGTACTATACGGAAGTGGAGATCTACCAACTGTGAGTTAATCAAATCCCCTGCTGTAAAATCCTTACACTTCATTTATAAGTCATTTAAATTTTGTCCATTTTTTATGCTTTTCACTTCACTTGGTTTATGTCAGATGTGCAATCAATTGATAATTTTCTGTGCAGAATATAGTTTTAGCATTTTAAAGTAGTACTGAGGTGAAACTGGAACAATGTTGTGCTAATATACACCAAAAACGCAGGAATTTGGAAAAGACAGTCTGTAGTTTTATCTCAGCACCACCTTGGTGACCTGTAACCTCAAAATGCTTCTTGCAGGTTTCATACATCAATAATTCAGCTCTCTAAAGGGGACCACTCTGCATAATGACTCCCTTCACTTCTGATGGTTGAATATATTTTGTTGCTGATTTTGATCCCAGGATTTTTTGCTTTTCTTTTTAATAGGAACACACGTCACAATGCACGGCAAGTAAAGAGGAGTGCTAATCTGTGAAGCTTACGCCACGCTGAGCTGAACATTCAGATGACCAGAGGAGGGCAGAGGGGCGGCAGAAAGCGACTCTGCAAAGAAAGCCAAGCGCTGCTGAAGGTCTAAAGAAGGAACAAGGTGTGTCTTGCCGCGGAGGCGAGTGGACTGGCCTGTGTTTCTCGGTCCTCTCATGTATAATACATCTCTCTCTGTTTCACCCCAAGGTTCAGAAGCCCAGGCCTCCAGAGACCATCGCAGTCTTTTAAAGATATGTGCTCACTTAATCACTGAAGAAAAGGGCCCCCAGAGCTAGCCTAATATTATAATTAATTAATTCAACCAAAAAGGGGTATTAAATTTCCTCCCTCTCAGGATATCAGCTGAATACATTGACCTTTGTGGAAATCGCCCTCTAATTTGAATCAGGGGTTTTTTGAGTCGTTTACAGACTAAACTTGTTTCTTTTTCCTCTACTCCCATCTATGTTTTTTGGGAGGGGGGTTTCTCTCTGTCTGCAGGAGTTTGAGGAAAAAGCCTCATACTACAGGGTGTGCGTGAGAGAGCAACTTTGTCCATAACGTGCCTCTTTTTGTGTGCGAGTGTGCGCGTATCTTCACAGATTTGTGTTTTATGTGCGTGTCTGTGCAAAAAAAAAGTGCATGTGAGTGTGAGTGATCCCTAGTTTTATCTCCCTGCTGTAACACAGAAAAGAACAGAAACTTTTCTTATTACCGGAGAGAGTGGTAGAATAGCAGGCAGCTAAGTCTCTGTCTATCTCTGTCTCTCTCTCAGTGGTGTAGCTGACTCCCCAGTGTACTCCGGGTCTTCAGTAACTCCGACTGAAGTTCAGAAGGGTTAGGTAGTATACTCAGGAGGAAGGGGGGAGACAAGAGGAGGAAGACGAGGGGGGGTTAAGTAGGATTGGAGAAGTGGCAGTTTTAAAGCAGAACTTTAAATCTCCACCTACGAACGAGAGAGGGAGGACAATGGCGTCATGTGCCGCGCCGTTATCTTCAGGTCTCTGAGAGGCGGGAGACGAGAGGACGAGAATAAAAAAGAAGCTTGAAGAAGGGCATACATGTGATAAAAGCTGTAGGCTGTATAATCTACGCTGCTTTTCAGGGAGGTATGAAAAAAAAAAGAGTCAAATCTTCGCAACCTTCAGATTGTAAGTTCATGGAAACAGCCTCTCGCTCAACAACAACACAGAACGAAACAGACAGAGGATTTGCAAGATGGACGGATGAATGGATGAGTGGATGGCTGGACGGGTTGGCAGATACAGAAACAAACACAGCAAAAGTACAAATAGATCTCAGGAGCTTAGCAAAGAATAACGCCTGTGTGCCAGACCATTAGCTAGTTTGTAATCTTCATGTTTTTCAATTTGGGTTTTTAAATAAAATGTTTTTCTTAGAGTGATGATTTGGTTGTCAAGGTCATGAGAACTGTGCATGATGGAGTCTGACAAAACTTCCAATAAAGATATGATAGAGGAGTCACCACTTTCACGGGCACGCCATCAACCGCAGGAGAAAGGGATGGAGCAGTTAACCTTCGAAATGTGTCAAATCGGTGTCAGGCACATTATTTGTCTTAATAATGATAAGCTTACTTTAGCACCTCTTCAATCAAAAAAAAGAGGGGGAAAAAAGATGTTAAAATATTTGTGTTCCAGCTCTGATCTCTCACTAGGACCCGAACAACAGTTTGCCTATTATGTTCCTGAGAAGCCTTCTGGAGGAATTTAGAGAGGGACACCATGTCTTAATTTGACAAAGGTTGCACCAGATGTTCTTTCTGTCAGCGAATGACATTCAAGCGATTCCAAACAACATATTAATTCTCAGCGCTGAGAACTATCAGGCCGTGTTTGACTTCCATTTTCACTGAGCTCAACCGAGGTGTGGACCACTAACTCCCCCTACTGGCCATGCTGAAGAAAAAGTAACCATTTGCAGCATATGAGGAGAAATTAGGCTACTTTAAGACTTGATTGTGATAATAGAATAAATAAAAACTTATGATGTTAGGCAAACACAAAAACTGAATAACAGTTTTCACAAAATGTGCATTGTTTTTTTTCTTATACGCCTGTTTCAAAATAACTAAAAGTCTAAGCCTCAGCTGACACTCCTTTCAAACTCTTTTTTAAAAATTTAAGCAGAAATTTGAAATTGCTGCAATCTCAGCTCACGAACCCTTACTCTTTGCGTCTCTGCAAAGCTTCATCTGCGTTCCAAATTACTCCTCATTTCTTCTCTGCCTCCGCCGCAGTCTGAGCAAAAGTTCGAGAATGAAAAGAGCACCGCTGCAGCCGGCCCTCAACTCTCCCGCAGCTCATCTCGTCACCTCTGCACACATGAAAAGACTGATCCGTCCGCGCCACTGTTAATGGCGGGGACATTATTCATCTCTCCAGCCAATTTGAGCCCCTTTTTCTTTCAGGAATAGAGGCACGAGGGGTTGAGAGGAGTCAGTGGAGAGTATTAAATATGTAGAGGAAGATGGACAAAGGAGCGGCAGAATAAAGAGGGGCAGGAGAAGAGGGAATGAAGAAGGACAGGGAGGTGCGTGACGATAGTGTTGAGACCTAGTTAGTTAGAGACAGTGTGCGAGGAAGAAGCGTTGGCTTTAGCCTGTTTGATGGTTTGAAGGAGCTCGGGTTTTACCTTACAGAGGGGAAGAACCTTTTTAGGGGTGGGTGGGGAGAAATACGTGGACATCAGCACTTCAGAGATGCCCCAAAACTTTAGGGCAAACTTCAGTGCTGATGAATTATGAATCTAAAGGAAAAGGGGGGGGGGGGGAAATCAATGTTGTGTCATTGTGCCATCTTCATTAGAGGCTTTTTGATAGTGGGCCATCAGAGCCTACAGGACTATTCATGCCTACAAAGGCTATAAAAAGTGTCTCCAATTTCCATCCATAGCAGTAAAAGCCAGTAGTTTTGGGGTGAGTTGCAGCCTGCCTGTCAAAAGGAGAATGTGCGGTGAGTGGCCCGGGCAGGGAGATCATAAAGAAGGCTGTGATTGAGGGTATCTTAATGGAGGAGGATGGATCAATAAGTAATATCAGCAGGTTTTAATTCCAGGCAACACACATAAACCTTTACCAACTTCGCAATGTCACTCAGTGTTCATAAAAGTTTTTTTTTTCCCCTCCACATCGCCTCGGACAAAAAGAGATAAATCCATCAAAAAGTCGCCTCAGTTTTATCGTCCCCCCTCCCTCCACTCTCCTCCCACTCCCTTTTCCCACCACCCCTCCTCCTCATCTCCATTTTGATGTCTGTCTATTAGCAGAGGGTGAGGCCTTTCCTGCTCTCCCATCCAGGGGCTAAATTAGCTCAATCAGCCCCCTTTCACCCCTCTTCCGCGGGCTTCAAGCTGAGTGACACACTGCTCCCCAGGGATGTAGGTGGGACTAACACACACACATACACACCAAGTCAGCAGCTAGAAGATGAAGAAGACTATGGAGGGAGGGGGCTGCATGTAGGGGCAGAAGTTGGGGTGAGGACGAGGGAGGATAAATGAGAGGATTGGTTGGAGGAGAGAATGATGCTTCTTTCTGTCCCAGTCCAACAGAGGTTTCTACCCTGAGCTCTGGGTGGAGCTCTTTGTCCACTGCTTGTTAAACATGCTGCTTTTTCTTCTTCTTCAAGAAGGATAAGGTGATGCCTTAGGTGCAATGCCTTACCCCATTCAAGATGGTCGATCCATCAGTAAAAGAAGTCATGAGTATTTTCTCAAAGTGCCTCCTTTTGTTCGCCCACCCACGAGCACACTGTGCCAGGGCCAGACTCTGCATTTCTGTGCCAGCATCTCTTAAATTGCACCTTCGTGTTTGATTTGTCTCGACCCTGTCCCTCGCTCCCACTCGCTAAACAGCCACCCAAGTATCAGTGGAAGTGCAAGGCAGGCATTTCTGCGGCAGTAATAGCAGTGCGTGTATGTGTGTTGTGGGGGAGACGGGCGAAAAGGTGGTGATCTGAGTGAGCCATAAGATCTACTCTTTGCAGCTCTACAGGGATTTATTAGACCGGGAAGTACATTAGCATCATAAAGACCCAGGAGAATGGGCCTGTGGATGGGCTGCAGACACTATCGCCACACTTTAACATGCTCTGCGGCATAAGCGGGTGTGTGTGCGTGTGCGTGTGTATGTGTGTGTGTGGACAAGGGATAAGATTACTCTGAATTAACTTAAGAAAAGGCTGTTAAACGGTTTATGGATCATCCTGAAGCAACTCTGAACTAATACATCAGGAGATGATGGAATGAGCAGTAGAAGAGGAGAATTATTTTTTAAAAAGGAGGCAGGTAAGAGACAACAATAAATGTAATTATCAGACCCTTTATGCTTTCTTACTAAAGATGTTTGCTGGGATAGTGATCGTGCAGTTCTTTCATTTAATAAACATTTTGGATTTCCCTTTAAAGGGGCCAAAATATCCAATCAGTATCCTTAACAGATGCTGCTGTTTTTTTGAAAAAAGAAAAATAATTCTGCTTGGTATTTGTGAAGAAGCAACATTTTTGATTAGTTATTCAAGTAGCATTTAAAAAGGTTAATTGCACAGCAGCCCAGTCCTTTCTGTGACCGCTGTGACAGCGTTACAGGAGAGCAGAGTTGAAGGAGACTCCTGGATTGTGGGGTTTTTTTTGGGGGTTGGTATTGTAGATCTCTGGTGCTCCCTGGTGGACACATGATGAAATTTGCTTCTCTAATCAGCCTCCGATAGTCACACACAAATAAAAACGAGGCACAGACAGTTGAATTTATGCACATAAAACTATAATTCACTTGTAGTCATTGTCTTACATTGGTATTGGTCAGTAGGTTACATAACCATGCTTCAATGACACTGTACCAACAAATATCCATTTTTTCTCAGTCAGCTGTGTTTTTGTTTTTTGGCCAAAATTCAGCAGGGATACAAAGTGTACATATATTTTTCCCCATTTACCATGTCAATTTAAAATATTTTTTGTAAGATGATATAAAAATACTGCTTTGAATGATTATTTTTTAATAAATAACCCAGTGACAGAGTATACAAACAAAATCTCTCCTCCTGCCCACCGACAAATCCACAATGTGTGAAAACGCCATATATTCATTTTAAAATAACTGCTAAATACAAGATGCTACTGACTTTGCTAAAGGCTGAAGTCTATTATCAGTGGATTTGCATTGCATGCTTCAAGTTTCCACCTTACTCAAAAGTTGCACATAGAATATTTCTAATGGCACACGCAAGCATCAAATTTAGAGACACTTTCATTCGTCACAGTGAAGGCAAAACCTGTGGTGTCTGCTTTGGAATGAAGGGGTATTTTAATTTTTATCTAAAATAACGGCTGTGTAGAAATATTTTTTGTGAGTAACACTCACGTACTCACACACATTTCTCATGTCAGAAAAAACAAAAGGAAAATAAAACTTTCAGCCAGTGTATGGGTTCTAAAAAATATTTTATAACGTCATTAAATTCACAACCACCTTCCCCCTTTGTGGTTGCTCTGCAGAGCGCCCTCTAGTGGAAAAATAAAGGGAGCCTGAGAAGCTCTTTGGAGTTCTAGTTGGGTGACTGAACAACAACAGTCAAACTGTAGCTGACGGGGAAAAGACTCAACCCCAGATGATGACAAAAAGTGGTACAACGTTAGGAGAGTCACAAATCCCTGGCCTAGTTTAACTGAAGTCAATCAGCTTCCAGTCTCCATGGAAACCAAAGACAGAAAATCAGGAGGCAGGTAGGGCAAAAAATAAACTATAAAAACGATGTTCTTCAACCTGACAAGAACTACTGGTAAGCCTTTACATTCATCAAATGAGCAACTTGATTTCAGTCCAATGATAAAAATCACCCTTCATCTATGTCTGGATCCAAATTTCAAAGTGAAAAGAGAGATAAATAAAATCCTAATCATACAAAAATGGCATCAGAAATATACACAATCTCTTTTAAAATCAGCTGAAATCTTGAAGTTTATAAATGGTTCCCCAACTCCAGTTAAAACATTGTTTAAATGCCTGTACAGTACACCTCCTGAATATGGCTCTGAGAAGAAAGGGTAGTTTCGGAATAAAATTGAAATAGAACTAAAATATCAAATAAAAATAAAATACATTTAAATGGCATAAAACATCTGAAGTAAATCTTATTCCATATTTCTTCCATGTACAAAGTAAAAACAATAATGTCATTTTTTTCAGTGCTTTGGGAGATACAATAAACAAACTAAATAATAAAGAAAACAGACACTTCTTTTAATCAAAAACAAATCCCCTTGAAAGTATGTTCACTAAATAGATTTCTGTTCTGATCATAAACTATATCAATCAAAGGTAAGCCCCAGGTCTACCGCAGCAGAGATACGACACAGGTTGAGCAAAACCTGCTCCAGTCGTCACTTTGACAGCTGGAGCAATGAATCACCATTGGCTGACAGTTTGAACAGCAGACCTGAGCTTTACCTCTGCAGCTGGCAGCTTTGAATCACGAGGCAAGAGAGTGAAGCCGTGGGCTTTCTGAAAAACAGCCTCACTCCACTTTGTGTTCATTTACAGTTACCTCCAGGCAAATGTGGACAGTGGCACATTTTTCACAATTTTGCCTCTGCGAGTCACAACAAATGATTCGAAGAAAAGACGCGATCACAGTGCAGACTCTAAACAGAAATACTGCATCAGCCGGTGAGGAATTACAGCCATTTCACACAGTCAATTCTTCATTGTATAAGCAGGTAAAAAGTCTTGGAGATGATTTCAACTGTGGCATTTGCATTTGGAATTTGTTGCTCAAAAAGTCAAACGGATCGGCCTTAGGCTACAAAAACAAAACAAACCCTTGAGAGAGGCAGTGCAAGCTCGGTACATTCTGATAAAAAAGAAGAAGAATGCACCAAGGAAGCTTGGCAAAAAAAAGCAAATGATGAACATTTTTGAAAGAAAATACAGGAAGAATCCCTGCTTTAGTCCACGAGTTCAAGACTTAAGGCAGTCATTGCCTGCAAAGGAACCTCAACAAGATATTAAAGAATTGAATTTACAGTTACATCAATTTGCCTCCCTGTAAATAGGGGTCAGTGTATAAAAAAAAAGGCAGTAATTTCTTGAAGGTAAATGCAATATTTTTGTTCAACCCCTCAAAATAAAGTTGACAATCTGCACCTTAACCCCTTATAACTGTAACTTGAATATGTTTTGGTACACAGCTAAAAAAAATAAAAATCACGTCAGTGTCCAAAAAACCAAAATGAAACAAAACAAATGGACGCACCTGCCTGTGAGTACTGTAATGCCTAAGTGATGATGAAAGTGTGCATGTCTGTGAAGTGAGTGTGACCGCAAATACATGCAAGTGTGTCCTAATGTCACAAAGACAAGCCTATGGCTGCTGAAAGAATACAATGCATACAATGCTTTGGGTGACGCCTGGATGAAACAGCGTGGAACATGAATAAATTACCAATGCCTAAATGGCCGGAATGGCGACACCAACAGACAGACGACAGACGAAGCCAGCAATTTTGCATATCCTGTGTTTGAAACTATTAAACTATTTAAACATGTCAATTCTTTCCTTCATCTCGCCCTATAATATAAACCTTAAAAGGTCACTTAGTGGGAGGAAATCACTGTATCTCCTGTGCTTACAAGGTCACGCTGATGCAGAAGCAACTTCTAAAGCATTTACCGGTATAGATGAATGTGATACAGAGTCAAAGCTGAAAACCTCCGACCCATTAACACGTGCCTTTGAAGAGGAGCAGCAAAAATAAAAAGACACAAACAGACAGGGGTTACAGCCCTGACATATTTCAGGTTAACATCCACTTCTATTTAAAAGCCTGCTTGTGTATTCTGTTACAGTACCTGAGTGTTTTGACACCTCACAGAAATGGATGGCCCTCAGATTTTTGATGGCCATCCAGTGGGTTTTCTCTACCCCCACTCCAAAGTCAACAGACTTTACAGTGTTGAGTAAAGATTGCGACAGTGCTGGAGGTGCAAAAAAATAAAGGTGGCCAACGCTATGTGACTGCGTGTGCATGCATTTTTTTCAGAAGACGACAATTTCAGCTCGATGAGTAAATATAAAGGCCTTTGCTAAAAGCTGAATTATCCACCTTTTGCAGCAAACTTCAGGGGTTTTTTTTGGTAATGTCCCCCAAGATATGGATACATATAGACACTTGAGCAAGCTAACACAAAGTTTTGTCCAACACCAAACGGCTAAAACCTGAGGCCAACTAACAAGCCTGAGGAAGGGAACAATGTGACTGGACTGCATCCCCTCAAGATAAATTATGCATGCAGGGCCATAAAGCCATTTCCATTTTGTTCTCTATCGTTCATTCAATCGTTTATGATTACTAAAAGGAGCTGATGTTAGGGGCAAATAACTTGTCCTCTATCGCGTGTGATGATGCACTTGGTTTGTTCTTGTATCTGATAACGGCAGTCTAATTAACTGGGTGTTTTGTCCCTTGTGCAATTATGATTCAGGGCCACCTTTATGGAAACAAGGCCAAGTGTGCCATATAACTCCTGACCTGGCAGTGCTGGTTCACACCTTGTAAATGCTCAGTGTGTTGGGCAAAGTTTTAAGCTGCTCAGTTAAACTCACATGCACTTATGTGTGTAGGTGTATGCGTGCCTGTCTGTTTATACACTCGTGAATGTTTGTGATGAATGTCTACTGTTTCTAGTGACACTGAGGGGAAGTTAAATGTACCACAAAGGAGTGTCACTGGTGTTTCCTGAAACTGTGTGATATAAATGATGTCATGTCTGGGGGCTCGTTCATTTCTGTGTATGTAATGTACGCGTTTTGTGTTTTGCAAACGTGATATTTATGTTTACTACAATCTATGCGAAACCTCATGTGTTTGACTGAGCGAATGCATGCTTGTCTACATTATGTCTCCATCCTCTATGCTAAAGCTGGATCTGCGGCTAGAGTCGACAGACGCTTCAGGGGACATCGCTGAGAGCAGCGGGTCTCCAGCCATAGGGGACAAAGGCTCGTCCATCATAAGGAAACCTAGGTCGCCTCTCCTCGCCTGGACGTCAAGTCCACCCAGGTCACCCAGCCCAGACATGCCATCTGAAAACCCTGATATCCCATCGCACAAGTCCAGCGACTGGGCAAAGTCAAAGTGCTGGGAGCTGCCCACAGCTGGGTACTGAATGGGAGGCTGAGGCTGGAGATGCTGTGGGAGTGGTGGCAGCTGCCTGGGTTCGGGCTGGCCCTGGCCCTGAGGGTGGAAGTGTGTGTGGGAGAGGAACTGGTGCTGCTGGGCCTGGGGATGAGCCTGGTTATGGGGTAGGTGCTGGGGCTGGTGATGTGCTTGTGCCTGGGGGTGAGAATGGTTCTCCTCTAGGCTGGTCTCTTGTTTTATATAAGAACCCATAATGTCACCCGTGTTCAGGCCAGAGGGAGAGTTGCTGGGCAGGCCATGCAGACGAGCCTGCATCTCCAACTCCTTTAGACAGTTGGGAAAGAACAACAGCAATTTTATTACTATTAATATTATTATTCATTTTCTATGATTCTGGACATGTGCTGTACAAATGTGTTACCTGGATGCGCAGCAACAGCTGCTTGTTGGCCATCTCCATCCTTTTGAAGTTGTTCTCCACTTCTCTTGTCCGCTGTACATCCTTTTGCATACGTTTGATGTACTCTACAGATGCCCGCAATATAGTGCCTTTATTCCAGCGCACATCACTAAGCAAACAGGAGAGCAGACAGGCAATTTTCACTTGTAAGTTCATGTCAGTAACTACTCAACATCTGTATTTACATTAAAAACATGGTGCACTAAGAGAAACTCACAGGTCATTGGTTTTGGGAATCATGGTGCCCAGCTCTTTAATGCGATCATTAATGTTGAATCTCCTCCTCCTTTCAACTATTGCAGAAGAATGATAAGACCAATGGAAATTAGCACAAAGGAAAAAGCACAGGAAGATAATATCACTGTACAGGTGAATCAAAGGCATTAAAATAAGGAACAGGAACTTGTACAAATGCTACTTTTTAAGTATGTATAGCATCAACACAAAACAGTAAAAGTGACCCAGACTGGGTGAATCAATGGGTTTGCACTGCAGTGTGAAAGTGAAAAACATAGATCAGCACATACTGGAAATATACAAAAAGTGTAAAGAGGAGCAAACATTTAAGCGCACCCACACGCACACACACACACACACCCACACGCACGCACGCACACGCACACGCACACACACACACACACACACACACACACAGTCACAGGCAATTACACCTAAGTGCAAGGACAGCAGAAATTACCAGGTTAACCATCCACCCAGTAGTTGGACTATGTCAGCTAAATCAGCACATGGGCCGTATAACACTGTTTCTGCATCGGAAAGATTATGCTTTGTGTGCATGTATGTGCTACGTGCAAATTCTTCTGAAGGCCTGCACATTATCAGTGTGAGAAAATAAAAAGGGAAAAGGATTTGGGGAAATAGCATTCTGAGGGAAAGACTTACTCAGATTGTGGTTGTCTTTTTTCTGTCTCTCCTTGGCCAGCGCACGGGCTTCTGCGTCTTTGCAATAACAAAAAGTGATTAACTAATGGCTGAGAAAGCGCCACATCTCAGAAAAGACAGCTTATCAAGAGTGCCAACAAACGCACGCTACAACACGAATTACTGCACACAGGTGTTTCACTGATCGACAGAATCTGCATCACTTAGTAACATCTTTCGCACCTGAGAGTTCTCGCTTGATGGTCAGATTGGCAGGACAGGAGTTGCTGGTCATAGCAATGGCTGGACCCTTCATGCCAGGACCTGCATACACATCTAGGTGACTGCTTGAAAGAGGGAGCTGCAAAGGAAGCACACGACACACACACACACACACACATGCATTTAGAAAATGCAAAGTATCTTGCAAATACTTTGCAAAGTAAAAATAGGAGAGGTTTAAATTTTCTGAATTAAAAAAAACTAATCAAAATGAAAACTAAGTAAACCTGACTTTCTAACATCTCAGTAACTACCTTTATAAAGTTACTGTTCATGTTTATTGTGATGTAAAGAGCAGATAGCAGCAGATAATGCAGTAATATCACACCTGAGAACAGCCTGCCAAGTACAGAAATGATTGACTATCACCTCATCTATCTTATCTGTCTTTATGGCTCATTTCTCTCCTCTGCTTTCACCAGCTCCTGAACTCACACTCATGCAGTGGTCTCCACACTCTTGCACTTTAGACATTGTATAACAATGGTGATTTAGTTTGGTATGGACTCCTAAAAAGACGTGATTTCCTTTTAATTGTACAATCTAGTTAGTGTGATGAACTTTTTATGCCTTGTAAGCAACCGTGTCGTACTCCCTGAGGCAAGGGCAAATATGACGCTGCTAATGAGGCCTGAAAGATAAAGAACTCAAAGAATGAGATAGCTAAATCTGCTGGCTACTGTCTGAGCTGTGAGATCAAACACATTCACACACTAATATAAATGCAAACCCATGTATTTAAGTTAGATTTTTTGTTACAATTCTCACAAAAGATCTACAGCATATATGAAATGTTAAACTTTAACTTAAATGATAACGTTAGCATAGACCGAACTGAAGTTTACCCACACTGTTAAATACCAAAGACTTTTAATTTGTAGGATCTCAAGTATTAACCATTTTCTAGAGATAAAATTTTTTAAAAATCTCTATATCATATTAAGAAGAAGGCAGAAGCCCATTTGAAACTTTGTCACAATTACAAATCCGGGGCTGATTGAGTTATTGAATCAAAAACACACAACTCTAATAAGCCCAAATTCCCTGCCACGTCCCTCTGCAGCAACCACATTCTGACTGGGAACACCACCTTCATTCTCCACTCCAGTAAAGGCCCATTTAATTCAATTTGAAGACTAAATTCTACTTGAACTCAGTATGGCTCAGTGGAGCAATGCACAAGTCAAACTGTTCACTTGAGCCTGGCATTCAGGGGTGTTCCAGACTTTTGCTAAACTTTGAGATTCCAAGAATTCCATGGAGTTTGCTGCTTTAATCCCCATCAGGATTAGCAGGTGACTTCCACTCACACTGTTCTGACAGCTGGGCGTAAAGCTTTTTTTTTATTTTTATTTTTTTAACATTTTGATTTTCACTGCGTTTCTGCCTGTGGCAGTTTATTGTGCTGACTTCTCACTTAATCAATCTAAACCTGATCAGCACGGTTCACCTTATCAGTGTGACATGTAAACACATTTAGAGTGATTTAAGCAATTAAACACATCATGCAGGATTCTCACAGTTAACTCAGACACTGCACGCAGATGGTCAGATGTATGTGTAGAGAATGAATTACTAACAGCTCAACTGTTTCACAGAAGAGAAGGAAAAAGACAGTATTGGCTGCTTGTATCAGTGTTTGATATGAGTATCAGATAAAGCAACAGGAGACTTTGTAGGTTTCCATTTCTACCACTGTCTACCTGCTGCAGAAGCAGGGAAAAAGTTGGACAACTACACAATATGTCTGAGAATGCAGAAGCTAAGTCCCGCCAACCTTTATGTTTGAGTGCACCATGCAGGAGTACAATGATCTTAAATGTGCAATAGTTTTGAATCATGTCCAGCAGAAAACACCCATCACATGCTAACAAACATGCACACACACACACACACACACACACACACACACACACACACACACACACACAAAACCACGCCACCACCCCTGCTATTCCTCTTTTTATAATCAGGCACTCAAGGCTGGGACTTAAGAGTCACTATGGTTCAAATAACTCATTCAGACAAAGAAAAGAATCCGGCAACTATACAAACTCCCAACCAAAACTCAAAGCATTATAAACAAGAGTGCTTCATTGTCTTACCAGTTGAATCTGTTCTCCTTCAATAACTTCCACAATTGCATACGTCTTACTCATCTCCTTCATCCTCTAACTCCTTCTCCTACAGTGCCAAGGCGCTCCCTTCTTCCCTCTAAAGGCACAAGCAGCACATGCAGCTCTGAAAGGCACTGCCGCTCCTGTGCTGGCAGAATGACCTCGGCAGCTCCGCTCCTTTCTTTCTTCTACCTCTGCTCCCAACCAAACAGGAGTGAACTTTCCCCTAACTGGACTTTCAGCCTGTTTTCCCCTTACACAAATTGCCCTCGCCCCCCTTTCCCTCCTCCTTTCTATTCCTCCCCCCCTTCTCCTTCTCCACACCCCCCCCCCTTTCCAAATGTCTTGTAAACAAGTTGAACTCTAACTGCTGCCAGTTTAATTGTTAATTTTCTGAGTTTGCTCCCTCAAACACAAAGTGCTGTACAGTCTTCCAACTGGTATGTCCGCCCTACAGTTTCTAATTATGTCCAACATCATTCAGGGCCAGAATGTTTTGCGACTAAGTCAATTAAACATTGTTAGTGTATGAGAATATACAGAATCAAATCTAGAGAAAACTCTACTTAGAAACACTAATGTTACAGTGACCACAAAGCAATACCTGATAACATTAAGAATAACTAAGAACGTTAACAACTGCCAAAAAGAGAGCCATTTTTCACATACAGGAACAGTGATTATAGGAAGTACTTAAAAGCCAAAGTCTGAGTACTGATGACCTGGCATATCCAGCTCTGTGACTCATGTAGTACAGACAGGGCCGGAATTGAAGTGGTCGCAGGTTTCAGAGAACATCATACTTAATTAAAACACTTGGGATTTCTCTATTCTATTTTAAGGTGATGCATTCAAGGTATACAATCATGTGGTAATACAGAGAACAAATATATGGTACGCTTGGTTTCAATTTTCAGAATAACACGACGCAGTAATGTTTTCAGTGCAAAAAAATCTATTTTAAAAGTAATTCTGACTATCACAGAGAGGCCAAACCTCTTTTGCTGCACCATTTCATAGATAAGTCACTTGTTTGTTTTTGTTACCACAATACCACTGTAGTGTCACAGCATAAAATCAGCAGAGACAAATTGGCCCGTAAAGGTTTTGTGGCCTTTACAGTCAATGGCCCATTTAAACCCTGAGTTTAAATATGCAAAGAGTCCCTTAAAACAAACTTACACTGTGTAAATAAAATCATACGTTTAGATGCAATGTAGCTTAGTTACATGTATTGTTCCAACTTACTGTGTTTGACATTTGGACAGCATCAGTGAAACTTTGAAAATAGTCATCATTGGACTGCATACTGATGATGTTATCAATGACCTCATCCATCTGGGGGGGAAAAAAAAGAAGTGTTAATTGTGTTTTTGTGACCTGTTTTTATCTAATGTTAAGAGAGGGAAGCAAACCAAAACCACCATTTGAATGCTTAGAAAACACTAAACTCAAAACAAAATGCTGTCACTCCTCCTAAATTGATTAAAGCCACAGAAACTTGATTGTAACCTCCCCAGACATGCATGTTACACTACTTATCTATCTGAAAGGATTAGAGAGAGACAGAAGAGAGATGGTTATGCTAAAAGCACACAGCAGGTCAAAGTCTTGCAGGTTCAAAGGGCCATCCATTCTGCTGCTTCCCTGTCACTTTTTAAGCTGTAATTACTGGTGCAAGGCCATTATGGAGCATTTAAATCCCACTGATTACCATTCTCAGTTATTGCCAGTTAGTCAACACATTCATCCATGTCCCTACTGTGTGCACAACACGTTAACATCAGCACTGTCACAAAATGCACCTCTAACCCTTCAAAAGACCAATTAAATCATTATGGTGCTTTCATAAAATGTGGAGATGATGTTACTTTGGGGGTAATAGTCAACCCTCATAATTTTATATACGAGTGTAATTAAGTCATATTTTAGGGATATTTGTTCAGTCTGGATCCTGTAAATGGTACTTTATGACCTGCCCAGGAATGAATGTTTATGGGTTTATGCTTATGCTACTGTCGGCCCACACATCTACCTCCTTCTCATGGCTGGAACCAATGTTGAGCATGGCCATCGGGCTGTTGGGGGCACTGTTGCCAGACATAAGCTGCTCGGTGCGCATGTGTGGGGACTGGAGAGGCGGGGGTGCAGATGCTGAACCCCCTGCAGGTCCCATGTTTGTGGGAGGCGAGGGTGGTATTAGCCCCGCTACTGCATTGACCGCCTAGGAACACACAGAGAAAGAGTGTTATAGCGTTAGTGAACAGAGATCTGACATACTATAGGCAGATGTATTTCATAACTACATGGATGGATTGAAGAAAATGAAAGACGTATACCTGTTTGGTGGCATAGGTGGTTGACAGGTATTCTTTCACTTGCTGTCTTCGAGACTGACGGATGTGGTAGTCTGTAGGATTTTCAAGGTGAGTCTGTACCTATAGAAGGGATAAACAAGATGCAATCAACTCTTTTTCAACAATTAATTCAGCTAGTCGCAGTAAGAGATATCCCAACAGATTTGTGTATTTCTTTCTATTCTGTCACAACATATGTGGCAAAAAGGGCAAGATTCTAACAGTCAGTTTGCTTATTTCAGTTACCACACATTATAAAAACATACATTTAATGTAAAATATAAGCTTATTAGCTTCCAATAATATTTAAAAAGATAACACAGAATATGTGATTCAGACCTCATTATCTCAGTTATGGCACTAGGACATAGTATGTTTAAGTCAGTGTTAAAGCCTACAGGAGTAAAGCCTCACTAAATCCTCTGATGTGGCTACACAGAGCATTGGGCTGGCCTCATTCCTTCACATCAAAGACTAAAGTAGAGAGTAAGCTTGCTCGCCATTACTACAAAGAAAGACTTGACTCCTCAGCCCCCCTCAGCTCTCTGTTATGTAACCATGGTAGGGATATATTAAATGAACTGTGAACTTTTCAGTCAATAGATATTTGTACTGTGTTTACCTAGTAAATACCTGGACCAACAACAGTTCTTTACATATATGCATTTATTCAACACATTTAAAAAAAATACATATTTGGGTCACATGATCCAGGAGAACCACTATTGGCCCAGCTCTGTCAGCACAGAGGGAGTCCAAAGAAACATGTGGTATATAAGGTGTGATAGGTTCAGAGGGACTGATAGAGAAGCTTCCCTTATCTACAGAAAGAACAATGACAACTTTAAACTCTGTGGTGATTTCATAAACACCATTCCCCTCTCCCACATATGCACGCATGTGCACAAAGTAAACTGTCAATGCAGCAAGTTGGACCATACAATACAAGTTACACAATGTACACATTCTCACTTCAAAATGCACGATGTAATATAATGGAGTATTCCACAAACCCATACACTCGCAAACACACATCATGTAAGATAACGACGCACACAACAGGCATCTCCGGAATCGGGCAAAATGTCACTTCGGCTTTATCTCTCTCTGACTGACTCAGACTATCTATCGCTCCTGTCTGCCCTATCGCACAACGTGTCAAACCACTCTTATCTCCTCTTTGTGTCTTCCTGCCTGCTTGGCGCGCCTCTGCATTGTTCTCTTTTCATTTTTTTTCTTTTTTAAACCTGACGTTTGCCTGTGTGGCAGTGCTGCTGTTTCGGAGGCCACAATGCTGAGTGAAGACCTGACCACCTCCAGCTGCATCCTCCTGCCACTGCTTCTTTGCTACAACATGTAATTAGATAAATAGAGGCATATTTTTCAATCACTCGACCAACATGTTTTCTTTATTTTACAGTCCCATAAATCCGTTTAGTGCTTTCTCTTGGCATGTTTGCATGTGGACTGGGAGCCGCAGACATTTTACTACACTCTGTTTGCACATAATGTGCAGCGGTCCTGTCAAAAAAGAAGCTGCGTGGGGAGTAAATCCAGCAAAACATATCTATCACAATAAGCCATTTCCAGCTTAAGAATGTCTGACCTTCAGAACCTCCACGGGGACCTGCATGCTTTGGTAATGTTGTGGAGTGCTAATGGCTGGGGTGGGTGCAGGTGGCCCAGCCATGTGGTTTTGCATGTACTGCAGGGCTGCATTCTGCTGCTGCTGTAGCTGCTGCCGCTCACGCTGCTCCTCCTGCTGCAGCTGGTCTCGCATCAGCTGGAAACACACATGCACACACACATTAGCATTTATCCTCTACCCAGAAAGACAGTGTAACCAACACCAGCTTGTATCTGTTATTAAAATGAAACGGGCAACATTTTTGGAAGGTTGCTGACCAGAGTCGTCTATGATAGAAACAAATGGAGCATATGTCATGCTTCAATAGTTACAACAAATTTGATTTTCTTTTTTCTTTTTTTTTTTGCATATTGTTCAAGGGCATCTTTATTTTTTACTGACTCACTTTATAAAGTTTTTCCGAGCTATAACTGAATTTGAGGGGAGGACATTTTTCCAGGTGGAATTTTCCCAAAAATAACCTCGGGCTATGATTTAATATTACTTTTGCCTCTTTGCTTGTTAGCAGACAGCAGCAGGTGACACATCTGTGAATGCACCAAATACTAAAATCACAGACAAATTAGCGAGTGGAAAAAGTTGTCGCTGAAAAAAGATGGCATTCAAACAAATGATGGAAAAGCTCTGCCTTGGTCAGTCCCATAGATTCCACAATGGAGGTGGGTGAGAGGAGAAGTTAGCCAAGCTAATGTCCATTATGGATAAAACCCCTCATCCTCTGCAGGAGACTGTGAAGACCCTGAGCAGTTCTTTCAGCAGCAGACTGTTACAGCCACTATAGGAAGGAGTAGTCAGCAATCAGACTTTAAAATATGCACATAAAATAAATATTTTCCAATCAAATACATGTGTAAAGAGTATATCAAAAAGAATCGTCTGATTTCAAAGTGCTTTAATTCCACAGCCGTTCACTGGTAACAATCGCAGCACGCAATGTTAGAAAGAAGGGATTAATGAGTTTCATCCTGGTACCAGTAGATAACGTAATAACAACACTGGCTGCAGTGACTCCAAATATGCTCGTGACTATTGTTTGACTATCATATGGTCATGTGCCATGTGTCCGAAAGGGACACGGTGAGGACTTGTGAAAACTGTAAGATTTGTATATAAAACTTTATAATCAGCCGTGTATTTTAAAATTTACTTTATTTTAAAAGCTAAAAGCTTCAATGTCCATTAAAAAAACAACAACAACAACAACTCTGATCTGCCTTTTAGTATATATAGCACCACTTGTACATAGTACCAATAATTCTTGCATAATATTTTATTGATTCTGCATTTTTAGTAGCTTTGGCTTTTTTCACATATTTTTTAAATTTATTTTTACTTATTTTATTTTTGCTATTTCTATTCTTTTCTAATGTACTTCTAATTCATTCATTCACACGCCCATCTATCAATCAAAATGCTATGAGACATTTAAAAGGAAAAAAAACGTTCAAGTTTCAAATTCATTGCACAACATCACAAATATAAAGTGATATAAATAGCCAGCAAAACTCCCGCATGATGTTTACTGAACGGTGGAAGGTTATGTTGTACCTGCATCCGCAAGCCAATGCGTGAGGCCATGGCTGAGGGGCGGGGGGGCAGGGGAGGGCGAGCTGACGTTAATGCACCACAGTCCAGCCCGAGAGGTAGTGGAAGCTGTAAAAGAGACAACGAGGGGGGAAAAAAGTGAAAAAAATTGTAGTAACATAGAAAGAAGCTAGAAATGATCTGATTAACAGAAAATGTAACCTCGTTATTACAGATCATTTGCAAAGAACTAGACCCTGTAAACACATCTAACCTCTGAAGGAAAGCCTAATTAAACTAATTCTTTTATGTTTGATGGCAGCATCGGTGGTGGGAAGGGAGGTGTGAGACAAGAGGAGATGTGTGCAATACTTTTGTGTGTACAGACCTGTGGCTTTGTGATATGTTACAATTTTTTGGCTACGTTTATTTAACAGTGAAGCAGATTCTCAACTTTAGTTTAAGCATTCATTTCTTGTTTAAAATAACAAACAAAAGTTACCTTAGTTTGTCTTATTTATGCTAGTATATGTATGCAATTGTTTGACGATAACAAGATTGTCCAAACCTTCACTAACTATTGATAAACAGCTACTTAAACTTATAAAAGAAGTCCAGAACCAAGTTGATTAAATCCTCTGTTCAGTTAAGTTAAATCAAGGTAGTAGTCACACCAATGCAATATCTCATTTATAACATTCAAAAAAATAAATAATCAAGATTTCTGTGTTCCCACTGCATCAATTGTACTAAATCCAATTTCTAAAAGACGTTTAAACGCAGGGTGGATACTACTAAAACTGTTTACCAAGTAAACACAGCATTCGCTGATTCACAGTCTCTGATCAAGCCTCAAGTAAGCAAAATGTTCTGACACATCACCAGAATCAGCCAAGCCTCTCAAATCTATTCATCTAACCTTCCATTCATTGTCTGTCTGTTGAGCAACGTTTTCAAAGAAAGAAAAAATAAACAACCCCCAAAAAACATACACCTCATGACTGTTTCCAAATTGGAATGTCACTTTAAAATCCACCTTTGATTCAAAAGATACTGCATGAAAATTCCTCAACTACAATGACCTTTTGAACAGTTTCACACCTAATGTGCATCAATCACATAACATTAGCAGCTATGGATCACTTGCACACTCCTGGTGTCACCCTGACTTGACCCTTTTAGTTTTGTTATGATGAAAAAAAAAAAGAAAGACAGGAAATAATCTTTTTTTTTCTCCCCCACATAGTGGATGATTTCCAGTAAAGTTGGAGAAGTCATGTCAGTCATGTGGCCTTGTTGTTCTTAAGTGATCATGTGAGCAAAAAGATGAGGGGAACACCCGTCACCCCTTTCCAACATCTGCTTTTTTTCTCTCACGCATACAAAAAGTTAACATAGATTGGGGAGTTCCTGGGCTGATAGTTCCCCTTCTGCAGTGACTTGCGTTTAGCCCCTGCGTGACTAAGCTTGTCTGGCCCTTATAAAGGTGTGATGAAATCAGTGCTAGATCTCGGTGGCTAGTCAAATATCTTGTGCTTGCGGTGCTGTGGGATGGAATAGCACAGCATCAGTCAGAATGTGATTGCTCCATTCTCTGTATATGCTCATAAAGAGAGAAAGACAGAGCGAGAGAGAGAGAAAAGCTCATTGTGCACGAGGTACAATAAGAAGGGCAGCTCCTATTGAGAAGGACTGAAGCCGCCTGTTGTCCACAGTGTACATTTCAGCAACCGAGGGGGCACACACTGCCTGCTTTGTGCCCATTAGATGGCCCACATGAAAAACACACACCCATGCAGAGATACACATTCAAACACATACAGTTTCCAAAACACACTTGTGCCAGAACTTGGACTTTAGGGCAGGCCAACCGGCAGATCTTAAAGGCCAGCTTGCTTTAATCTGCAAGATTTACAGCTGCTGATACAGTGCTGCAACAGAAGGAGCCCTCCTGCAGCGACAGTAGTAAATGTCTTCAAGGTGTGTACTTGTGCACAACAAGGGCTAGTTGCACAGGGGTATGTTGTCGTTGACCATAAAAGCTCTTTGCAGACACAAGCTTTACTTATAAAAATATATTAGATTTGACTTGCACCTAATGGTCTACTTTGTAGAGAAACCAGGCTACGTTTCAAGACACACGTTTGAATCCCCGATGCATGAGTGAAAGGATTCCAAATCTACCTTGTTAATTACAGTGGCAGATGCGTTTGCTACAATGTTTACATTTCACTTCCTCCATTTTCATCATGCAAAGTATGTATCATACATCCACCCACTGTAACAAAGCCATGATCCATGACCTACATGTCCTGTAAATGTTGCACACTTATTTTCATCATATAGGATGTCACTTCCTGATATCATATGGTGACACACTGCTACCAGGCAGCATGATCCCCCCACACGAGCCTTCCCATTGCCTGACATCAACTGGGGGCATTTGTGACGCAGTAGAAGCACACAGCAGCTATTGTGTGTCCGACGCTGTAATGTCACAACCCCTTCACTTCAAACACTGACAGCCAGTAGTAGGATGCAGAGCGGAGGAAGCCCGGGTCAGAGGCCAACACTGCCACGTTAGCCACACAAATATATCTCAACCAAAGTCCAGCTTCCATTTCTAAACTACCGTAAGCATGTGTTTCTGCGGTACTTTGTGCGAATTAAAACTTTTTCGTATCAGGTCAAAGTAAAGGCCGATCAGATACATCTGTGAGGAGGCAACATGGCTAGGTAATGACAGCTAACCAAGACATCCAAGAGGTGTGTAATATATTTAACTTAGAGAGTGATGACAGCTTTTCTTCCAGGCAGAAGCATAGCAGATACACACAGAAGTACGCACAAATGTGGGCGCAGTGTGGGGCTATAGCACCTGTGCTCGGAGACAGCGTGTTAATTTGTGGAGTGTTTATTTTTAGAAGTGGCTGTGCAAAGCCAAGAAGGGCCTTTTTGACAACCAGCAGTTATATGTGGAGTGTGTACATACACACACCTACCTCTATGCATGCAAGGTGCACATGCATGTTGTCAAAGTTGCATATAAATAACAGCATGTAAAACTTCATTTAAAGCAAGTGTAGGACCTGTGCAAATCAGTTCTGCACAGGTAGTGAGCAGAGGGACAGGAGGTGCAACATGGCTAGCCCTGCTCTGAACACCAACATGTCAACAATGTGGTGCAAAAGCTGCTTAACCTTTCTCATGACAAGACAAGATATTAAAGTTTAAAAAAAAGAATTTTCACAAACCAAACTGGAAAACCAAAGAATATAATTTCAAGTCAAAACACAAACGCTGGCTTTCTCATTAAGTTATCCATCTTCCTGTGCTAATGGCTAAAATAACCTTGCTCTCTGTTCTCCTTTTCAGGAACACCATGTTCCCCTGAACTACAGTGTGTTTTTTTGTTGTTTTGTTCATGTGTTTGTGTGCATAGCCTCATGCATTTGTGCATGTGTTTGTGTGTAGGTGCAGGTACAGGTGAGAGGAGGGCATGCACATGAAGAGTAAGCCTGCATGTGTATTAGTGCTCTACGGTGTTTGCCAGTTTTCATGCAGACCCCCTGAAAACATGTAAACAGACCTCTGTTATGAATATGTCAAAATCACAATTTCCACCACTACCATGAGCTTAAGGATACCAAGATTACGGGATAAAACTCGCACTGGAAGTATGGGATTCAGCACTTCCTTTGTATGGATGTGCAAATATATATAACCTTTACAGGCAGCCCCATTGAGACATACACACTGGCAAACAGGCAGATCATTTTCATCTGTTACCACAACATATCTGTGACATAAATATATATCATTAGAGTATACAGGGGTTATATAGGCACACTGATTTTATTTCTATTTCTGAATGAAGCACGGTGCTACAAACACTTGGCACGATGATTTTGACGGTAGAATATAAAAAGATATCTTAACAGCATGCAGACAGACACACACACAAATGTACAATTACCTGTTTGAGAGTAAATAAAAGTTCACAAAGTAGTGTGTGCTCTGCTTATGCTGCTGACTACATGTCTGGATGATGGAGAGAGTCGATGGCCAGTGGGATGAGGGGATGAAAGAACAAAGAGAGAACAACAATCAAAAAGAAAAAGAAGAAACGATTGGTTAGAAAATGTAAAACTGAACAGACAGATAAAATGAACAGCTAAAAATAAAGCATATAAATTTGGCTGTTGTGAAAAAGCAGCAGAGGAAGCAGTGAAGTATTTAAGAAGGGGGAGCTGCAGGTGTGCAACACACACTTAAAGCAGAATTTCCATGGCGGAAGCAAGTGAAGCAACAGACCATGGTGAGGCTTAAGTATAAACACATGCGACAGGAAGATATTCTCAATAACTGATTTGAAAGTTGCTGTCCCCCCCCCCCAGCTCATTCTTGTACATCACGCTTTCAAATCTGTAAAGAGGTTTTTCTGGCACTGTATTTCCTATACCTGGTTTCCAGTCGTTTTAACACCTTAACCATTCAAGTAAGAGCGTCAAGGATGTAAAGGTTTTTATGAAAAGTGATGCACACGCAGGGAAATATCAAAACATATCATGGTTAGAGTTAAAAGGGATCTAATATACACACATACACACAACACTTTTAATATCTTAATGGGGACATCTAAGTGACATACTGCTTTCCCTAGCTGCTTACCCTAACGCTAACCTCAAAAATGCCTTGAAACTCGTGGGGACGGGCATTTTGTCGCCATAAGGGACTGTTGGTCCCCACAAGTATAGTAGCATTCCAATTTTTGGTCCTCACAAAGATATCTAAACATGGTATACACACACACACACACACACACATGCACAGAGTATATATCATGCAAAATAACCACTCAAACATAGTCAGTAGTCTTAAGACTGTAAATTTGAGGTGGATAGAAACAACATGGATAGAAACGTGGATAGAAACAACTCACCAACATAAAGTGCTAAGGTTGAGTGATTCTACTCAGTGACCAACTTTCAGAAGGTCATCTAAATGAATCACCATAACTCATCAACACTGTGCGTGAATCACAATGCCTGTCACATTCAACAGTCTATTTATAGTCGCTCAAGAGAGACCCTGAGCAGAGCGAATCTCAGTGATCACAGAGCAGAGAGTACTGTGAAAAGAGCACGGAAAGAACAACAGCAGGCTCTTTGCAGTATCTATTGTACAACACTGAGATATAGGAAGGACAATGAGCCAGCATCATCAATAAAAACCACAACGCATTACTTCCCCTTTCCTTCCATCAGTTTTCACAACTCCTAGTTCTGTCGGCGGTGAAGCAACTTCCTTGCCAGGCAAGCCATGGAAAAAACTAAAACTTTTTAAGCCATGACATTTTTTTTTTTTAGGAGTAAGGAACAGTTTACACCAAAAACTTTGCAACTGTTTGACACTGATATCCACTCTAATACACCAGTTGAACTCCTAGAAGGAAGTACAAAAAAAACTCTACAATAAAACAAATGCTGTCTAATCTAAAATCAGTTAAGCTATTTCATCTAACCAAACTGGTTAAACAGACACGACACCTGAATTATACACAAGCCATATAGAGATTATGTAAGTGAACACAGACTGTAGGTCACTATAGGGCAAATTATAATACTTTTATCCAGCATCTCTAAGAGCAGGTGTATTGCCTTCTAACTTATAAACTAGAGGATAACTGAAACGCAGAAAACCTCCTGAAAGTCTGGCCTCATTTTTTCTTTCTATCCTTGCAGTTCAGCTAAGATTAACTGCCGCACAATCACTACCATAATCGATCACAATGCAATCATTCTGTTGCTAAACAACGCTTCAAAGCCTCTCAATCATATTTTTTAATCTTTTGTTTCTTTTTTAAACATCACAGACAGTACATTAAAATTGGGTCATAACAGACCAGATCCAAGGCAGTTTCTGTTGTTGTAAGTGCTTCTGTTCTTCTCCCTCTTACTAAAATACTTTGCACAAATATGTTCAGACATGTTTCCATAGTAAGCATGAACAGAGCTCAGACTGACAGCTGTCAACAGCCAGGCACCGAGAAGCACATACAGCGATGGATATAGTTCAGTATAGTTAAAGTTCAGGTTCTTACCAGAAACTCTCCAACTACTCCAAAGACAGCATAGCGTATCCAGGTGAAATGAGCCCCTCCACGTGTTAGTAAACACACTGACAGAGACTGTGAGCCGTTTGCTTGCTCAGCCAACCAGAGCTTACATGTGCTGCTCCACTGATTGTGATGCCACCCCTTCCTCAACAGGACTGCTTGCAGTACAGTGTCAGTCACTATTAGTCACCTTCCGCCCCCTTTCTAACCACCAGCTCAGCTTCCTAGACGTCCTCCTCCTCCTGCTGCTGCTTCCCTCCTCTTCCCCTAAATTACCCTGAATGCAATCGTCTGGGCCAACAACAAGGAGATCCCTGTGTCTAGTTAACTCTTTTAGTTTCTTCTTTCTCTCTCTCTCTCCGTCTCTATTGGGCAGCTCCTTCTCAGTCCAGCCTCTCTTCTTAATTCAGTGCACAACATTTGCATACAGCAACACCTACACATATGCGTGCGCAATTTGAATGCAATTCCTTCTTTTATCTACCAGGTCACTGTGTTTTTATGACCTATGGGGCCATGAATCAGCACATTTACTTCTTTAATTTAACACCCACACACTATAACCACACCACACAAACAAAAAAGCACACAAAAACATTAACATTGATGATCTGCATTTCTTCAGTGTTGTTTCCGCAGCTTTCTTACTTTTTCTAATAAATTAAACATTTCACAGCCATACATTTCTAAAGCTGTGATCCCTGCATTATTCAGGTGTAATTTAAGTTTAGGGGAAAAAAGGCACTAGATACATCACACATAGCTAAAATGTGATCCAAATAAACATCTGAAACACACCTGACTAGTGGTAACTTTACAGGCATAAGATCTGACCAGCAAAAAACTGCCTCCAATGAGGGTTTACGTTTTCTGAAGTAGTGCAGCAGAGTATTGCAAACTTAAACTATATGGAATATCCATGTATTTCTGTCATTAATGAGATATTATGGATGAATGGCTCCTGAAGGCGGCTCTCTATAAGACAGTGAAGAACATAAAAATCTCACGTTTAATAAAATGCATATACACAAGTACGTTGTATCCATCAACAACCAGACAGACAAGAAAATAAGGAAACAGAATACTTATGCCAGAAAGTTTATTGTGTTTATTTGGATGTAGCTTTTTTAGTGGGACAAACGTTTCGTCACTCATCCGAGGGACTTCTTCAGTCAGCTGACTGCAGGTTTCCCCAATCTTAAAAACAGGATATTTGCATAATGACCAAAACTAGCATCACTGATTATCAATGGGCCGTGCTATCAGTTTCATGAACTTGCAGTCAGCTGACTGAAGAAGTCCTGTGAATGAGTGACGAAACGTTCCTCTTACTGAAAATGCTACATCCAGATGAACAGAATCAACTTTCTGGGATTTCCCTACCTGGATGCTTGAGCATGCATCAAGACTTATGGATATGATTTTTAACAGACATGAGTTCAAGCATCATCGCCTGAACTAATATTAGAAATAAATTCATAGCATGGCGTACTAAACAACAGTATCATGTACAGGTCTGGTAGATATCCCCCATTGATATTAACATAGATGTTCCCATAAACCTATTGTAAAGAGGCAGTACTCATCTGAAATCTCAATTGCAATTAATAACACTGTATCTAACCCAGTTATTTACATCCCTCCATGCAAACACTTCCAACCTCTCCACACCCTGTATGCCTCAATAAGGAAAAACAAGCCACTATGCTAGTTGTTCCTAAAACAACAGAGGAGGACACAGGCCAGCATGGTTCAGCAGCACCCAGCTGACAAGAATCCCTTGTTTGTACACAAAGCTTTAAACAGTAGGCCAGCTCCAGTTCTCATAGTGCCCACAGTGTATTTACTGGGTTATTTTCGTCCAGGGGCAGGACCCCTGAGGGTCCTCAGCTTATTGGCCAGAGAAACTGCGTTCCTGTCTAGGCTAACCAATGGTAACTCATTTCAGTAGGAGTAGGGGGGAAAAAAATCTCTGTCTAAGACAGCCTTGTACCCTTTTACAACGGCCTATCAAGGATGCACATACATTGACGCAAACATACATACACCAATCAAGGCCCTCTGCATTGTCGATACACAAGTTTCCCATTTTTTAGTGCCTCAGTCACCACAGTTGGGGCCAGATACCATCTACTCTATAAAGACCAGTACTGTGGCTCTGCTGAAAGTCTAAAACATGTGTTTTGATTTGTTTGAATCAAGACTGACCTGGCTATGCTCACTTATACATATACTGTGTGCTATTGATGTAGGATAAAACAGGGCTGTAAATATGCCTGGAAAGTCAGAGAAACTGGATGTAGCCTGTAACTGCACAAGTGTGCGCTTTTGTGTATGATGTATCAAGAAAATAATAAAATATAACTATTTTAGAATTTTAAAATGCATTCTTTTTGTTTTGTTTTTTTAAATCCATTTAAACTTTATTAAACCAGGAAGTCTGTTGTGATTAAAATCTCTTTTGAAAGGGAGAAGATGGCGCCACACCACTATACCAGCATGACACATGATATTTTTGGTAATCAAAGTGATGTTTGCAAGATTCTGCAGACCACAGCATCTGACTAAACCAATATTCACTTATGTAAGAGTTGCTTTATGTTAAAAAGACTAAATAACTGAAACTCTTTGAAAAAGAAAAGAAAACCAAAAACAGAACCCACAGCACTTCCCGACTACGCACATAACATCATTTGGCCCGAGGTGACCCCATGCTGTGTCTATGACTAATAGAAGTGCTGTTGTGGTTTAATGATACTTGTCACATGCTATAAATTATATGGGATATTATAACTCTAATTTAAAGAAATAAACACGTTTACAGTTTACAGGCAATGACGTCATGATATTCCAGTCACCGTGCATAAAGCAATTAGCTGTTTATTTTAAATGAATCCCATTTCTTGTTGGAGCATTAAAAATATACAGTAATAATAATGACAAAACAAAAGTAGTGGTCTCTATTTGTGAATTAAACAGTGGGTGGTGCAGTAACTAACCAACCAGCGACACTACATTTCTTTTTGCATGGGTGAACATCATCATATGCGGGGAAAATGGAATGGAAGGCAATCTAGAGATGAGATTAGGGATAAGGCGCGCGAGCACACACACACACACACACACGTGAACTTAATTTGACTTTGGCTATCACACACGCACCACCTTGAGTACAAAAAAAAATCAAATCGCATAATGCAATCTAGAAAACTCTTGAAAAACTTGTTAGTATTAGTGATGGAAAGTAACAGAACGTGCCTGTACATGTGCACAAGTGTGCGTTTCCGATCAGAATGCATTTCTTGTCCTCTGATCAAATATGAGACAGGTTTTGTTTAAACAGTATAGACAAAGGAATGTTATCTATACAAAGACACCCACACACAGCTTGATGCTGTATATAACTTTATCACAGAATAATCTAAAGATTTTTCCATAGACTATTACCAGCCCTAAGAAAGAAAGACAAAAACAACAACAACAAAAACGCAGCTATTAAATTACTAGGATTCAGTTATACAAGCTTGTTTCACTCAGGATTTTTCCCTGGTCATTCCCAAAACACTGAATACGCCAATGTTTACCAAATAACAGCGAGAAGCCAGCCACCTTCAGGTTATATAACATTCAGCATTATGCAAGGGGAAAGAAAACATCTAAGGAATCAAGTTAGAATCAATTGGTATTTGAGTATCTTTTTGTATTCAATTCATAACTAAAAGCTGCACAAGGTACAATTCAAAGAAAGTTCTTGAACTCAATCCATAAGGCTTATAAAATATACCAGATTTCATTTTGGCTCCTTGTGAATACCTGTACCGTTTCCAGCAGTCCTGCTATTTTTAAATCACTTCCTGGAAGTACCATGTTTGTCTGCAGTTTCATCATGAACCTCAAACTTTCATGAACAGCAAACATCAACCTCTGAGTCAGACGGACCCAGCTATCATTTGGCTAATCATCATGGGTAACTGGGACGTTGGCCCCTCTTTTTTGACACAGAGACCAAACAGTGGTCTTAAATGGGAGAGCGGAAGGCAGATCATGAAGTGAGTAGCGCCACCAGGTCCATGTCATTTTATTTAATTCACAAGTTGTCACTGTAAATTTGACCCTGAAGGTCAAATGTCTGCGAAAATGTGGCTCAAATTACCTGAACTTAGAGAGCAGGCTCAGATCATTTTGAGCTGCTTACAATCAGAACTACTCCGTTTGACTCCGTATTCTTCCTTAAAATGGCATTCAAGTTGAACAGTTTTTATCGGGCACTGCAAACGCATGCCTAGAAATGGTCGGAATGGGACTTCCAAGGAGCGATCCAAGCTTAGCAGGAGTGCTGGAACACTTACAGCACTTCACAATGAGCTGACCTTGAAGGGGATAGTGGGCAAATTTAAATCAGATATGCTGTTGAGGGAGTAAAATATTGTTGTTGTTGTTTTAAATCTTCAAGTACAAACATGAAAAGCAATGTGACCCCACTGTGGAGCTCAGTATGACCTTCCCCCACCCCACCCCCAAAAAGGTACAAGCTGAGGAGGATTGAACATTTCTGAGCCTAGATGAAAAAGTAAAGTCAACACAAGATGATAACAAGTTCCAGGGATTTGGGATATCAGCCATATCCGAAAGACAATTAGTCAAAGGCAGAAGATTATGCATCCAATATGGATAAATATGTCAGTCGCATCATGAGTCATCAGTGAGTCAATAAATACTCTCCCTGGACCTTTTTTATGCCTTAAAACTAGCCTGAAATCTAAGCTAAAAATATGCTGGTGAGATAATCTTGAGAAAGCAGATTTGTGTTTTCCAGTGGTTTCAAAGTACAGTCAATAGCAACAACACTTGGAATCACATTATGAAAACCTGTTTGAGGAGCCCACAGGGCATAACATTAAGGAAGCAGTCTGTGGACTACATGTGAAAGTTCCTAGTAAAGAACTGAACTGTTCAGCTGGAACTACTTTTCACAGCACTGAAGACGATTATAAATGGAAAGAGTTTGTGCACAACTTAAATAGAAGCAGATACAACACCTATCTTTTATCGTCAGTGCTTCACTGAACCTTGAAATCTATATTTTTTGTGTTAATTTCACAATGCACATCAACTGTTAGCTTCCTGAAAGAAGTGAAACTACCAAGGACACATTTCATATTCATTATACACACTTACTACACATACTTTACTTGACTAAGAAAAGCTTTTAACACAATAACTGATTCATTCCCGTTTGTGTGAACAACTTTGAAATGTCACACACATTGTGTGTTAAGTGTGCAGCAACATTATGTTTAATATTTCTGAAAAACATCTTAATAAGGAGACAAAAGGTAACTGTAATATTTTCTGTGGGCCATTGTACGAGATGATGTTTAAGAGAGACACATCTACCAACTACAACTGATCACTGCAGTTCACAATGATAAGAAAACTGTAGAAATACACACTGCAGCTGCCCAGTTGTGTATAACTCACAGATGCAGATGAGCAGCGATTCTTACAGAGAGAAACGAGACTGAGCAAGCCTGTCACTACTGTCTCTCAGTTAAAAAAAGAGGATGTGAAACTGTGGAATGAAGATAAGATGAGGAAGTGGAGTCACACATTTAGCACATGCCCTAAAACGCCCCACCCACACTTACCTCTGGGAGATCATGGGTCATGTTGTCATATAGCACATGCCACGCTGTCATTCCCGTGGTTTTCTAGAAAAACTCCGAGCTTCAGTGAAAACCTTATGCAGTAGTTTGTGTTATATTTCTGTCTGCCTTTTTTAAATTATTTCTAAGGAAAATCCAGCAAACCACCAGGATCGGTCCTGGTCTAAGGACAAGAGCTGAGAAAGCTGTGTAGGTCATGGGAGAACTGTCCATATGGCAAACGGATGAAGCTGTGTTTGCACACACCTGATGCTCTTTCACACTAGAGTACATCCATTGAACCAAGCCACTGTGCTTGTGTGTCTCAGTGTGCGAGTGCAAGGGTGTGTGTGTGTGTGTGTGTGTGTGTGTGTGTGTGCGTGCGTGCGTATACACCTTGCCTGCCTATGTTTACCTGAAGAAAATTAATCCCATCACCAACGGACTGCAGACACATACCCAATGAGGCTGAAAACATCTCTCCCTCTCTCTCACACACACACACACACACACACACACACACACACACACACACACACGATGCAATGCTTGTACTAATTTGTGCCTTTCTGTGCCAAGTTGAACACAAATCAGAGAACAGAAATACTAAAATGAAATCTTAATTAGAATACTTGATGTGGTCACATTTCCTGTGATGTTTCCATCTTTAACTCAACTTTGGGTTCATCTGCTGCTCTGTCTGAACAGGTGGCAGCTGTGCTATTGGAGAGAGTTAGAGTGCAGTCAGTCTATCAGGCGTCACTGCTGCTCTGCATACTGTGACCAGTGACCTCTGACCTTGCTGACAGTGACCTCACAGCTCTGTGCGTTTAATAACCCTGGCCCCTCTCGTATTGTGTGCACTACATAACCCTGCTGGTTTCACGATGAACATCAGTCCCATTCTTATCTGTGTGCCTACACTTGTTCACGCTTGTTCAAAAGGAGTCTAAACAGCTACACAGACACCTTGCACATGAATACATTTAATCTTATAAATTTAGTTTCAATATCAATTGACTCTATGTAGATATATCTCCAGCAATCTATCATTTATTTGAAAGTTTAACTAATAAGCAGTATAATCTCCGTTATGTAAACATGCCGAAAGGCACATGATAAAATGACAAGGCAATAATTCAATTAAAATGGTTTATTGGCATGCAGCAGCACTAGATTAGTTACAGCTAAGCAATCTGCCATTGCCGATGCCCAGTTTTTCCATCTTTTCTGATTGGCTACAGAGTCATGGTTACAGTCATGAGGGAGAAACACAAAGAGAGCCAGAAGTAAACCAGACGGAGGCAGAAGGAAAAAAGAAAGTTTCTAATCATGCATATTTCAAATTATACATTATTCCCATAGTCAGATCTAAATCCAGTCACATGCATACTTATCTGTAGGTGTCTGTGTGTTTCAGTAACATGTAGACAGACGTTCTCATGCCTCACAGCTCTCCCTGTCTTCTATATCAAAACCCATGTGCATATATTCACGTATCACAATGAACCCTGACCTCATTGATACCTCTGTGCAAAACTCATTTTACTGGAAGTGATTCAAGGCAAGCGCAAATAAAAGGAACACACTGCAGTTCCCCAAAACCCAAGCTTCACAGATCTGTTAGACGTGCAGAAAGGATGGAAGCTGGAAAGACAAATGAATTTAAGCAGTGACCCAAAAGATGATACAAACAGATTGCTGATATGTCCACTGCGACTTTGCTCTCTGGGGAACAGTATGTATGATTGCAGAGACCAAGGGTCAGAGAAGAGGGTCTTATGCCAAACGCTGACGGTGTAATATAGAGTCGCACACATGTTCTCAGGCAGGAAGGGGGGCGTTGAGCCACTGCACCCATGGTCTGGATCGGGGGGGGGGAAGGTGTTGGGTAAATAAATAAGGGGTTGCTGATGCTAAACATTATTCTGCTGATGTGAATCTGTTTTTTTTTAAATAAGTTGCTTCATCTAAATTTATTTCACCTTTGGTTGGGGAACGTCATATCTAAGTAAATTGTTGGTCAAACAGTTTAACCACAGTCCAGAAAAAGCAAGCTAAAACTTGCACTTCATGGTGAAACAACTGTTAAACCCAACCACGCATGTGCCATTAGAGTCAATTATTATCACTGCTTTACCAGACAGCAACTGTCATGCTAAACTCTACTTTCCACTTAACATACATACAGCACATGCGCACACACACATGGAAATAGGAATAGCGCTCTGTGCTGAGAGGAAAGGCTGCATAAATCAGGGGTGCCTTCATCATTTTCACGTTGGCACCTTACATAACTTTAAAGGTAAGCACTTGAACAAGCAGAGCAGTAATACAGTCTGTACAGTCACAGACTTATACATAGCAGCATACCCCAAGGCTGAGGTGTTGTTACTGATACCGGTCTGGCTGCAGCTTATAAATGGCAAGAGGGGCAGCTCCCAGCAGACTCGCAGAGGACAGTAAAAGGGAAAAAGTGGTGCAGCCCACTGTGAACCAGTGGTTCCAGGGTCTTCATCACAAAGGCAAATGTGTTTTTATATTTAAATCATGGTTAAAACTACACGTACAAAATATTTAATGCAGTAAATTCTGTAATGTGTCATGAAAGCCTCAAATCTTTCTACAAATATATTCAAGGCGGTAAAAATACATGAGTAGAACAAATGCCCTGTATAATTTCTAATGTTTGTAGCCTGTATGCACAATTCATTTTTGCATTTATTTGATGAAATTATGTCTTTTATTTCGCCAAAAGGGCTACATAATCAATTAGTTCAATCTAATCCATTCCCTTTTAAGTCGATAAATCGCCCAAGTTTGCGTTAAAAGAGAGAAACGCGCACTTTTCTTTTCACGGGGTTTCCAGAGGCAGCAGCGGTTCAGCAGAGGCTAACAGTTTCAGTAGCGCTGGTGAAATCTAACTTACCCGCTCTGAAGGTCAGACAGTACAAAGTAAAGAGTCAAGCTCAGGAGAAAAAAAAAGTGCGTGGCCACTTCTATATGTTCTGGCAGCAAGTCCGTCAGAAGCTATCACAAGCTGAGTTTTAAACCAAGGTTTAAAAGGTTTGACTTTCCCCGTATTTCCACACACCGACAGCGCGTGTGCAACCGATGACACTTAGCCAATTTGTTTTCGTTTTGACGGTCAAGTTGTCACAACTCAGAGCGTCCGCGGTCACCTGTGCCACCGCCAATGGCAAAGCGCACAACGGCCTTGTGGGAAATGTAGTTTTTACATCGCGTAAAGCAGAAGATGCGCTATTTTGAGGTAGTGACGTGATGCCTGTTGACTGCAAAGTTAGTTCCGAGTCCTTCAACAAAAGCACTCAAAGAACTAAACGAAAGGAAAAGGCTATTAGCTGTTATGACTGTTTCATCGTGCAGCCCGTTGACTGATCAAATGTCAGTCTTTGTTGCACGCTGCTCAAAATTAAACACTTTTGAATGACATCATAGCTTCAAGTCAGTTAAACTTCTGGGGTGTTGATCTGGTTAGTCAGGTAGGACAGGGGGTTGTTAATCAAGTTCAGCTGCTTTAGCGTTAATGAAATTCACAGGTGCACTAAAAAGGCAACTATGAGAACCCCCCACAACAGTAATGGTTTTTCCAGGTGGAGGTCACCGCCCCTCCCCCATCTTTTGCCGTTTCATTTAAACTAGTTTTGCATGTGGCTGGGGTCAGTGTCACTGCAGGTAGCATGAGGTGATGCAGTGTATCTAGAAAGTATTCAAAGCTATTCACTTGTTCCACATTTTGTCATGTTACAACCTTATTCAAAACACATTCAAATTAATTTTTCACCTCAAAATTCTCCACAAAATAACCCATAAGGGGAAAAAGTAGGCAAGTATTTACAGCCTTTGCTCAGTTCTTTATTGGAAGTGCAATTAATGCCTCAGGTCTTTTTGAGCATGATACTACAAGTGTAGCACACCTGTTTGGGGGCTCTTTTTCTTCTTTGCACTTTGAACTTCTTAAGCTCCATCAGGTTGGATGCAATTTGTTGCTGTACAGCAATTTTCACTTCTCTCCAGAGAAGTGCAATCAGGTTCAAGTCTGGGTTCTGGCTGGGCTGCTCAAAGACATTTACAGAGTTGTCTTGAAGGCACTCCTTTGTCATCATGGCTGTGTGCTTAGGGGTTTTGTTCTGCTGCAAGATGAACGGTCACCCCAGGCCAAAGGTCCTGAGCGCTCTGGAGTAGGATATCATCAGTGATGTCCGTTTACGTCGCTGCATTCATCTTTCCCTTGACCCTGAATAGCCTCCCATTTCCTTCTGCCAAAAAGATCCCCAGCACGATGTTGCCACCACCATGAGTCATTGTAAGGATGGTATTGGCCAAGTGATGGGTGGTACATGGTTTCCTCCAGACATGACACTTGGCATTTAAACCAGAGACTTCAATCTTGATTAAGAAAAAGAGGTCTTCAATATTTTAAAGCCTTTGTTTCATCAGTCCTTTTGGTAAACTCCAGGTGTGCTGTCATATGCCTTTTACTGAGGGTTATCTTCCATCTGACTGCTCTATTATACAGGCCTGATTGGTGGAATGCTGCAGAAATGGTTGTCCTTCAAAAAGGGTCTCCTCTCTCCTCAAAGCAATGCCAGAGCTCTGACAGAGTGAACCTCCCTGACTAAGGTTCTTGTACACAGATCACTTAAATTGGCCAGGCTGCCAACTCCAGGAAGAGTCCTACTGGTTCCAAATTTCATCCATTTACAGATGATGAAGGCCACTGTGCTCACTGGGACCTTCAATGCTGTAAAAACACTTCTGTATTGCAGCCCAGATCTGTGCCTCGTTACATCTCCCTGGACTTCATGGCTTGGTTTGTACTGTGACATGATTGGTCAGCTATGGGACCTTATATAAACAGGTACGTGCCTTTCCAAATCATGTCCAATCAACTGAATTTACCACAGGTGGACTCCAATCAAGTTGTATAAAGGTGTGACAGACGATTAGTGAAAACAGGACGCAGCTGAGCTCAGTTGTACCTGTGTGTCATGGCAAAGGCTGTGAATACCTATGTGGATGTTATTTATTTTTAATACATTTGCAAGAAGTTTTTTTTTTTCTTCACTTGGTCATTATGGGGTATTGTGTGTAGAATTTTGAGGTGAAACTAATTTAATCCATTTTGGAATAAGGCTGTAACATGACAAAATGTGGAATAAGTGAAGCCCCATGAATACTTTTTGATACATTAGAACTCAACATGACCAGTTTAGCGGTGGGTCAGTGATGGTCTGAGGCGGCGTATCAATAGAAGGACCCACAGACCTCTACAGGCTAGGCAACATTATCCTGACTGCCATTAAGTATCACGATGCAGGAAGTTCCTGGAGGATTAAAGAATTAATACCATCGACTGTCCCCCACACTCACCTGACCCAAATCCAATAAAACAAAGTGAACTGCATGCTGCATCATTTATTCACTTTGATTTTCAGGGAGACTTTGAATTCAGCCCTCTGTAGGTTGATCATTTTAATCTCGATGTGGCATCTTTTTGTTCCCGATGCATTTCCAGATATCACAAATATCAGTAAAAAGATCCGCATTTTTCCCCCCACTGAGATCTGACATTTGTTTTGTTTTTTGAGCAGTATATTTACTTTGAATGGATCCCAGTGTCATATTTCTCAATACAGAACAAACTCAAAAAAGAAGCAGCATGAGAAAACCTTCACACATATGAGATGTGAAGGAGGATTATCCGGTGCACGTTGGAGCCGAAAATTCTCATCTCAGTTATGTGGATCATCTGTGACTGGTTTTATACTGGTAAAATGGTCCCTTATAAAGTCTTTGGTTATACCTACTATGAGCATAAGAGGGAAATAAAAACAATACATTGTTCAACATTTCAAAGGCAACCCAGAGAACTCTGATAGGGCAGTTTCAGTTTTTATTTCACTACAGTGATTTATCAATGAAACTTTCATTTGTTAAAACTAGTCCCCGACTCGAAAGCAATCAGCAGCTGCCAACCAGAAAAACTAGCCGTCCTCTGCTACTGGGTAATGCCACCAAAAAGACATTATGGCAACTGCATATGGTTAAATCTAATGACTTCTTACCCCACAACAGATGTGCAAATAAGTTCAGGTTAAACAGACTTTTTAATTTGTCACAGCAGGAAAGCACAGGTTGATGAATGATTATGTTCCACCTGGGGGAGGTCTTACTCTTTTGCATGCTGTAATAGCTTACTGAGAAACATAGCAAAATTACATCATCAATAACTCCACCTGTGCTTTCACAAACTGTTCCCAAAGTCAAACTGTCTGCTGTGGGTGGAAAAAAAAGGTCTACTGTGACTCTGTCAAACACATGTATGGATAAATCAGTATCAGCGGTAGCTCCCCCCACCATCATCATGTGACTGGTAAAACTGTACACACATTCATCACACATGAAGACAGTGAACACGTTCAAAGTTGAGAGTAAAGAAACACTGCAAGGGTGGCAGTACAGAACACAGCTCACAGAGTCAGCAAGGCAATCAAGATCTTATTAACCAAGAAAAAGCGAAAACAAAACACTGCCTGCATCAGCAGATGATGTCTGAGGTAAATCATCTCTTTGGCCCCTTCAGTGCAGAGCTGATTCAATCTTTTTCACATAATACTAAGTGAGGATGCTTCAAATTAAAATCAATCCAAAGGTTGTTGCAGTAACATGCCAAAGTATTTTAAGAATTTTCAAGCGTCTATAAAATCAAATATCTAACAAAGTACAATTTTCCCACCCTTTTAATCCCTTTATGATCTTTCTGATTTTTTTATCCAGAGTAGAAAATGTGTTATACATGTATATTCAACATGCAGCAATGTAATCTGTGAAAAATCGCAACAATTATACGACAGGGTCCCCTCTCCCATGTGTCTATGACCAGACCGTCTCACTTCAATTCAGTGTTGGTTTTTACTAAACATCTAACAATCACAATCAAAATGTGTATTTGCAAAAAACCTTCACTGAACATGATATACAGATCATCAAGTATCGTCTTTTATGAGTGTAGCGAGATAATAATGAGGTTCCTGATGCAATGGCCTGCTGTAGTAGGGGCTGAGAAGAGAGACTCATGAGTAGATTAAGGAGGGGTACTGTGGATGCCACCAGTCCATGAGCTTCACACTGTGTACAGGATCCAACACCACCTGGGTCCCACCTAGATCCGCTCTTTTCTTCCCCCGTTGGAGTGGCGAGTCCTGGAACACAAGCCGAACGCGGTGGTGGCGCATGTCTGTGCTTACATTTATTGTGAACTAGGAGGCAAAACAAGGAGAGAAGTCCATGAGTTTCTAGTCTGTAGCTCAGAAGAAGAATGAACCCTTTGTCAGGTGAGGAAACATATACAGTCACTTTATTTAACAGAAGATTTTTGGAAAAAGAAAAGTAAAAATGCCTTATATTATCAACAACACATAGGGTTAAAATTTTGTATTTCCAAGTATGTCAATGAATGACGTTAAGACTAAAGCTGGTGTTTAGTAAAACTCAACAGAACAGTACATAAGAGCTCTCTGAAGCCTTCCTGTGTGATTGATCAAAAGTTGCAGATGCAGTTTCACTGACACTGAACTGCATTTTGATCACATTTCCTTTTTTAACTTCAACTTATTTCAAGCCATTTAACACTTTAACACAGCCATTTAAAAATAATTAACTGGTAAAGCATACTAATGAGTCACATCAGCTGAATTAATAGTTGTGATCTTCATCCAGATCTTTGTTCTTTAATCTTAATGCTATTTAATGTCAATTGTCTAAAATAATATACTAGGGAGGAGTATTAAATTTATTTTAAGCATCAATCAATTCAAACAAGAGTTACCACAACAACCTACTGATTGTTTGTGTATGCCATGAGACAGCTGCTTTCACTGAGTAAAAAGAGTAAAACTCTTTTTATATACATTTAAAAACTTTATAGGCAGCACTTGACACCGCTACCTTGTAAAGATCAGCTGCAGAATAACACACGCCAGTACTCAAAGGAACATTAAAGCAGGCAAAAAAAACCCAAAACAACGTGAGCTACTTGCCAGGCTCAGCGTCATGCCCATGACTACTGGGGTGAAGATGAAGTTGAGGGTGGTGACCTGAAGCACATAGCAGTCAGAGTCCGGATTCATGTGAACATCTTCGTACTGTCTAGGCATACGCAAGGACTTGGCACAACCATTCCTACTGTTTCCCTGCTGAGACAAAGACACCAGAGAGAGACATTTAAAACAGAAAACATGAAAGCAGAACTCACAATAAGCCAGAGTCAACAGAGTGTTTGTCAGAAATGTTGCTAGCGATGAATGAGTCAGTCTACATTAAGCAGTGAACCTAAATGGATGGAGAAACAGCTTTTTCAAGCACTTTCCTTTTATCTGAGGCTAATAAGATACATCATCAAACTCAACCGCTGTATCTTAGTCTCTACATACCTACATATGTGGGGATATAAGAGGATGGTTATGATTTATTTTCAATTATTAAAATATTAGTTTAATCACACAGAAAAGTTTCTGTATTGTCTACGTCTCTTAAAATTACTTCTTCCAGTGCTTCACAGAATGTAATGCACCTCTACAGCCAGATGGTGGCAATAATGCACCTAGAAGTCGTTTGCCAACCAGCATTAAACTACAAAAATAGAACTACGGGTTTCCAGCATAGAGAAGAAAATTGTGTGGAGCAATGCACAAACAGGAGAAATAAGCGAAGCTGACGACTACTACAGCTGAGAAAAGGTTCAGAAAACTAAACCAAAATGAGCTCCAGTGCAAACTCTGCCATGACACTGGTGCACCACAAGTACGCCTTGTCATTTGTGAGTAGAGGTGGGTGGGTGATCTTTGAGGATGAGTCGAATAGCTCCCAGAGAATACATTATAGTATTAGAAATGCCCACCCCAAATAAAATGATGGCAAATGATGTTACCTGCTTTAAAAATTTAAAGTTGAACTCCCACAATGTTTCAGACCGAGTCCCCGACACCTTTTTGACCCAGAAAAGTAAACACTGTAAAAGGAAAAAGGCAGACATTTACACAATGAAATTCTAGCTGGGAGTTCTCCTCTTTCCAGATGTTCGTAGTTATTTCTTGGAAAGGAAGTTAAGCAAACTGAGAAATATGCATTTTTCATGTGAAAAAACTGAGATCAGAGTTTTCAGTAAAGCCACACTGAAAGTCCTTCACATAAAAGAAAGTTTGGTCTAGTACAGGGGTGGGCAATCTCAGTCCACGAGGGCCGGTGTCCCTGCAGGTTTTAGATGTGTCCTCGAACCAACACAGCTGATTTAAATGGCTAAATTAGCTCCTCAACATGTCCTGAAGTTCTCTGGTAACAAACTAATCATGTGATTCAGGTGTGTTGACCCAAGGTGAGATCTAAAACCTGCAGGGACACCGGCCCTCGTGGACTGAGATTGCCCACCCCTGGTCTAGTACTAACTTGCATCCTCAAGTCTAAAATCATATCAATGTTGATAATAGTCGTGAAAACACAGAATTTTTTTTCTATCCAACTACAAAGCAGAGATCACACACAAGTATCAGTCATACGCAAATAGATCCATCTGTTTGCATATGACTGCAGGTATATCAAACAGCTCCACCTCAACTATAATAAAAAGGTCTTTGAGGAGCTTTACCTTGGAGTTGAGTAAGGTAGTGGGTGTGGATTCTGGCAGTGGAGGAATCTTTGACACGCGCAAGGTGAACGGCTCATATAAATGGAAAAGGGAGCGAATCACACAAGCCCGTAAGAAACGCATCTTCTCAACAGAGACAGGCTGGAGGCGAAATGGCAGCTCAACATCAATCCTGTAGTGTCTTTAAAAAGAGAGAGCAGAAAAGGAGGAATGATGTGAAGTGATGTTAACTAGGACTAATCACACTGTTTTCACTGCATTCACCGCTTCTATCACAACATTAATGATGTGCTACTCTGTTTTATTTCCCCCTATGCTGGCAATATATACAAATCTCAGAGGTGGGAGCATGAAAACTATACATTTTCCTTGTACTCCACATGAACTACTGCTGTAAGTGAATCACATAGCACCGTTCAAATGCATGAATCCAGTAAGCAGCAGATCATAAACGTATACTGTGCCTTCAACAGTGGAAATCACAAACACTCGACTACTCTGTGTCAATATTTTTATCAGTGCCAGTACGCAAGTAATCACAAAACCACCTCACCTCCTGTAGAGCCTGGTCCAAAAAGCTGCAGTGCAAGTGACCGTCCAGGCATTCCTACAGATTAGAGCAAATCTGCACACATCCTCAGGCCGAATATAGGAGGAGAGCACCAACCAAATGTCCACCGGATAATCTACACCATCACTGCTCTCACTGTTTTCTGTGAAGAAAACAAACAAACAAAACACAATCAGTACCAAGTTAAATGTACTAGCTTCGAAATGTATATTGCACAATGGTCCACAAATTTTTGTGATTTATATACTTAATGTGGCCGTTAGCATTGAAGTAAAAAAGGTGCACATCTTACTTAGCTGTGTTGTGTATATAAAATCAATTATAGGTGGAACAGATGTTTTGTGAGTTGCTATCAGACCAGTGGGGTGAGGAAAGTGCACACCTCTCTCCCTGTTGGTGTCACAGAATATTAGTGTGCAGGAATAAATGTATTGCTTTGTAGTGTTTTAAGTATATTTTTTTTTTTTGCAAGTTTTTTCATATCTAGTTTTCTATATTCTAAACCTGGGCCCCTTTGAGAGTGGAAGCAGCTGCTGGTCAGTGAGGATAGATTGACCAGGTATTTTAATACTAATCCTGTAGTGCTATGCTTTGAAATGTCTCTCTAATGAAGTTTTAATATTGAGAATTAGTTTCTAGGCAGATTACCAGTGATCCATTGCTGCAGGACTAGTTATCTTTTTTTAATGTCTGTTTGGCTGCATTTGCTTGCCTCCCCATTACAATAGAAGTTGACTTCACTCAGGTCACTCCCCAGTCAGCCAGACTGCACAGGCTTTTGTATGAATGCGTACGTTTGTCATGGGCTGCAATGAAACTAATCAGGTATGGAATTCAGAGAGTGTTTGTTCAATTAGTGTGCTTTTGATTGATTGCAGTGTTTTCTGAAGTGGAGCAAAACTGTTCCCGACCTGCTGTTGAGACTGCTTGTTGTATTAACAGTAATGGTAAATGGACTGGTATATAGTCCTTTTCTACTCAATCTAAGCACTTAAAGCGCTTCACACTACAAACCTCATTTACACACATTCATGTGTACAGGTGCTTTTGTCTGTGTGTCCTTACCCTAATGTTCACACCCCATCAAACTCCAGTGGATCCACCAGAGTAAGTCAGGATTCAGCATCTTGCTAAGAATCCGTCTATAAGCTTTAGAGGTGGGAGGGATCAAACCACTGACCTTCCAGTTGCTAGACGAATGAGCAACAGCTTACCCCAAAATGAGTTGACTGTTGTGAGACTTGGGTTGTTTTTTTTTACCTTTATTGAATGGATATTTCACTCTTTCTTAATACTAGTACACTGTCATGGTGTAACATTAATGCTAAAGTGAAATGATACCCTTTCTCCTCTTGTTCTTCTTTTTGCGGGACACTTTAGTTTCGTTTTCTCCATCTTCTTCAGGGTCCTGCTCGTCGCTACTGCCCAAAGCGTCTGCTTTGACGCTTACTGCGGAGGAGAGGACTTCCTCTACAGCACCCTGCGATGCTTCCAGGCCGCAGAGTAATTTCACTGAAACAGAAGATTATAAGTAAAGCACCAGGACAGGAATCAACCACAGTATAACTTCAGTCATCAAAGCTTTACCTTCTTTTTCAATCGCATTTACAACAGCCTTTTTCACCCTTCCCGACTTCACAACGGCTGGGTCGGCATCAGCATAATCAGCTACAGTGACTAAGGAAAACAACAGCAGATCATTAGCTGAACTTTTCACAGTGTCACAGTTTTGAAGCTTACCAGCGCACCCTGCTGACCTGTCACGTGATTTCAAATGAACTTGCCGTCTTAAAAGAATAACACAAACACTGCAAATCGCATTGGTCACCTGTAAAACCGCAGAATGCCTTTTGGCTTTATGAAGTTGGGGGAACATGACAGAAACTTCAGCAGAATGTGAGAAGGGAGCAGAAGGCGGGCTAGCTTTCTGGCTAATCATATCCTACCTGATTCCGAACAAACGTCCCCGGCCTTAAATTTCAGCCGTTTTCGGTTCCCTTTCTTGGGCATGACGATACCAAAGATCTGTGGACGCTTAACGTGGCTGTGAGTCCTGCCATGTCTCTATGGCAAGCTGAGGTAAAGAGAAAGAAAGAAAAATCACAGAGAAATTGGAAAGTGTTCCGCCAGGATCTTCAGCCATCATGGACTGACGTGATGTTGCAAATAACGCGAGAGTACCGTTTTCGCTCTTTTCCGTACACTACTGCCATCATTAGGCGATTGTTAAGATTTCAGTCATCTATCGGGACCACAGCTTGTATGCCACTTAAAACCTGTTAATTTTTTTTTATTATTATAAAATAGCTTTAAGGTGAATTATATATGTTTTTACTTTTTGAGGATGACTGCATGTAAATATGGATGCCAGACGGATTACTCACGTTTTTGATTGCTTGATTCTCCAGCGAGTGCTGCCTGGCTGAAGTGTTATCACACTGATGTCATAAAAGAAGAGGTATTGTGTCACTCTGCCGCTAATGTACCATTAAAGCTGCCAAGACATCACTGAGCCACGCAGACTTACCATTAGATGGAGAGGGAAAAGAATTCATTATGAATTCTGTACTGTATTTAGTGATTTTGTAATAGTGTCAAAAAACCTGAGCATACCAAAACTTTCCCAGGCAGCACTGTTGTTAAACTGTGACAATATTTTTTTTTTTCCACAGAAAGTCCTCCTGCATTTTAGAGATCAAAAGGCAGAGGTTGTCCTCAAATATCTGGGCATTGCAAATTACCCTTTAACAACTAAGTAACATCAAAGCATCTCTCTCATCTCCTCAGACGTTAGACTCAGAGTCAGAGGAGATAAGAATAAAATAATATACTTCTTCGCTGCAGTCAGAGCTGTTATCAACCCCTTAGAGGTCTCAGATCCATAGCTGCACAGTGCTGTCGAACACATTACGACCTCTCTTCATTTCAAAAGATATTTCTTTTTTGCAACACAGCATCTTTATTTAACAAGAAAGCAACTGGGATAACAACAGCAATAATAAAATAAATTCTAAAGTGCACCCTGATTACCAGATTGTCATCTGCACACAAAGAACATGCAAATCTCACACAGAAAAGCCTAGACAACCAAGAATGTCACATTGAGAACCTTCTTGCTTTAAAGCAACAGTGCCAACCACTTGCTTCATGATTAAGATTGGGAAAATCTCACTTATCTGTACAGTGATATTGCTCAAAACTTGAACTAAACTTAAAATAATAATATTGTTTACAATTAAATTGTGTGGAGCAATGCACAAACAGGAGAAATAAGCGAAGCTGATGACTACTACAGCTGAGAAAAGGTTCAGAAAACTAAACCAAAATGAGCTCCAGTGCAAACTCTGCCATGACACTGGTGCACCACAAGTATGCCTTGTCATTTGGGAGTTGAGTGGGATGGGTGATCTTTGAGCGTGAGTTAAATAGTTCCCAGTAAATACACAATAGTATTTGAAATGACCACCCCAAATAACATGTTTGTAGATAGTGAGAAATGTAAGGAAAAAAATTAACTAACTGATTAATAAATTCTTCTTTTCTTCCTCTTCTTCTTCTTCTTCTTCTTTGTCTTCTTATTATTATTACTATTATTATTATTAACAGTAATATTAATAATAACAACAATAATGATTATAATTATAACCTACCATTCAAAAAACAATTTAGAACTAAAACAAAGACTGTATAAATACAACAAAAACATTATCTTTAAAATACTTTTAACATACATAATAAAAAAAATAAAAAGTAACTTCTGGCCATTGAAGCAAGATCGATCAACTGCAGACCAGACAACAAACGACAGAGGCTCCAGACAAATGCAATCAAACGATGAGTTTATTAACACAGGAGAGGAACCATCAGCATATGTCTTCCTCTGACAAAAATACATTGAACGCTGGTTTTATAGCATAGAAAATTGACGCCCACACATACACGTCAATACAGGTCAAAAATACATTGTTTACAGACATGAGCACATCTCGTACATCTTAATAACTATAAACAGTCATATAACTTCTCTTTTCTATAACACTTGCCTTTTAAGGTAATAAACTTCAAGCTTCAGGGTCTCTAAGGGCTATTAATGGACCCTCATCACCAATCACTAAGTAGACTGAATTGCAGCAAGTCTCAAAAAGAAGCAGAAGACACTTGGGCCTTCGCTCAGGCCTGCTACTAGATTTAATGTGTATTGTAAGCATGCATGCAATTAACCTGCTATGTTCTCATCTTCCCTCAACATGTATCACCTGGACACTCTCACCAGTGAAGCTTAAAACCCTCTTAGATGGAACATCAACTCTAAACAAGCACAGATATGCATTGTGTATGGAATGAACTCAACCTGTGAATAGAAAGGTCAATGTGATGACAAACATATTCAATGCAATATGAACCCTGTAAGAAATATTACTGATAAAATAATACTGTAAAACATGTTATTAATGCATTTATCATAAGGCAGGTTATATGGTAACAATAAAAGAATCTCTGAATCCCAACACCATGGAGTTTAAATTGCCAGCCACTCAAGGCAGCATGCTGAATTTTCTGTGAGAGGAATAAAGATCGAATTCAAAAACAGTTTCATTTACTTAAACTAAACATGCTTCTGTTGAAAAGAATGCACCTATGTCAGCATTATAAATGTTGGTTGGAAGCACTTCTGCAGACAATCTGTTCTACCACTAGGTGGTGGTGTTAAACAACCAACACTGCTTCTAAAAACTCAAAAGCTTGGACAGTTGCAGTTGTGATATTATTTGGACTGAAAATTAATATTTAGCAACTCTACATTAGTACATATAGAGCGTGCCTGAAATTACATTAGCAACCTTTTCATGGCTATGAAAGCTAAACATGATGAAGTAGTGGTTGTGGGGTTATTAAAATTACATCTGGTTGGCATGAGCTGTGACATATCATTCAGATGTTGTCACACATCTCATTCAAAAATCTCCAGCTTCAATTAATTTTTCTCTGTCGTTCAGGAAGAATTTATACATTCTCACATGTGATATCTCAGTGACATCCAGTTTTGTCTTTACTAGCTGCAAAGGCCCATCTGCACATATTATTACAAACCTGATCAGTCATAACTGTCTTCTCTTTGTTCATCACTTTTATATAAATCGCTTTTTCATCATGTTTCACAGTTTGTTTGTTTTTTCAAATGATAACAGCGATTACAGTTGATTTTCCAAAATGCAGTGGCTTAGTTATGTGGGAGAGCTCTAGTGTGTTACGTGAGAAAATGTTGCTACATATTCTTTTAAGTTTTGAGAGAACCACGGAGAACCACTAAAAGTAAGAATCACAAAACTGCAACACACAGAATGCCTTCAAACAGCAATCTAAATCAACAATTCATTTTCCCAAAGGCCCACCCGAGAAACTGGGACTGTTGTGAAGAGCTGCACTGCAGAAAATGGGACTATAGTGGAGGGCTGCACAACTGAAATTGGGATTGCTGTGGAGGGCTGCACCGCAGAACCTGAGAAACTGGGACTGTTATGGAGAGCTGCACTGGAGAACCTGGAAATACTGTATTCCTGTTTTTAAAGATATTTATAATAGCATTGCCACTGCGACTTGAACACAGATCAAGATGAGTGTTTTTTTTATATTTTTGAAATTGGTTATATTTTTGAAATTGGTGCTTATTTATAAAAGAAATCTAAAAGCAATACATCAAACCCACAATGACTCATAAAAAGTCGTGAGAAATAAACATTAAAAGTCTCTTGATGTCTGACACAGTGTGCAGCTGACATAGGTCAATGGTTGCACATTGCACATCAAAAATGACAGACTGGCTAAAATGCTATACCCGCGGTGATTTCTTTTTCAAGTTTACGTCCCCAATTTGCCTAACGCTTGCAATCTTCGGGTTCATTTCAAGTCCTCCAGGGTGCGCTCCACACTAGATACACTGTGTTCAGCTTGGTTGAATTGATGCCACTAGAATGGGCATCGAGTCCCAGGAGCTGTCAGGTCAGCAATGTGCTTAGTGGTGCTGATGTGAGAAGTTAATTACACTTCAGCAATTAAGGTTGAATTCTGAGCCACATCTTGCAGTATTGTGTAGTCTAAATGTAGAATGTTGATTCGAGGGGACATAAATGATCACTTCACTCCTGTATTATGCACACATGGCGCAGACGTTTATAGGGTAATCCTGGGGACTAGGTCCCAGTATTCCCAAAGCTCTATAGCCTGGTGGTGACAACTGCAGTGTGTGTATGTGTGCGCGTGGGTTTGTGGGGGCGCGCGCCAGCGAGTGTGTGTGTTTCTGTGACAGAGGGACTGGGAGGAGGAGTGAACATCGGTTCGGCGGCGGTGTGAAGAGATGGAAGCGGAGAAGGCGGATGCAGATAAGAGTCGCTCTCACTATCCACGGGAATAAGGACGCCGATCTCCTCCCCGATATTTACTGCTGCTTTTTTTAATTTCCCTATTAGTGTACCTACTATGATCTCCGTCGCGCTCGCGGGCACCACCCCTCCAAACGTACCCGTCTATCTCTGAGCTGAGCTGTCAATCACATCACGCCGGGATTTGTACATGTGAGTGCATGGCGCGCCGGGCAGGGCGGATCGGCTCACGGGGTGAAAAAACGCCGGTTAATATGGATGAAACGTCAGCGGTCGTCTCACCGTTTCAGTCACTCTGATTAGGTATGGCGATATAAAGCGTAAGATCGCACGTTTGATGCATGAGAAATAGAGCTCCAGCGTGCTGGGAGTAAGGTGCGTAACTGCGATTGCCTTGAATGTGCGTTGCTACGGGGCGTTAATGGGCCCTATTTATCAGTTACTGTAAATCTGTTTATGAGGGTTATAACCCCCACGCATACACATATTCCTTCTTAATCCCGACAGCGACACTGTCCTATAGCGTTGCCCAGACCACAGAGCAGGAAAGATGATGTGTGAGGTGATGCCGACCATCAGCGAAGGAGACTCGGCTGGTCCTCCGAGAGGCACCGGCGGGGTCCCGAACGGCTCGGACCAGGAGGCCAACTTCGAACAACTCATGGTCAACATGCTGGACGAGAGGGACAAGCTGCTGGAGTCCCTCAGGGAGACTCAAGAGACCCTCATTCAGTCTCAAACCAAGCTGCAGGGGGCGCTGCACGAGAGGGACGTGCTCCAGCGGCAGATCAACGCCGCGCTGCCTCAGGTGAGGAGCAGCCGGCCTTTGAAGGAGGGGGAGAGTCAGGTTTGGGTGTGGGATTAGATGGCCTTGGGGGGGGGGTTCCAAGAGGGAGAAGCATCCTCCCTGTTCGGTTTGTTGCTATGATTTGCCGAGTTATGTGATGAGAGGTTATAGGTTGGTCATGGGGATCACTAGCCAATCAAAGTCAGCTATGCTGGGCCCCAAAAGTCTTTGGCACAAAAAACATAGCGGCTTACGATCAAGAGTTGTGCTGATTTAAATAAAAATGTGAATGAATGAATGGCATAGGTCTGGTGGTAATAGCTCAGTGAGCAAGGTAGATCTTGCTCTGATGCCAGAATTTGAGACCCTGGGATAGCACCCCTGTTAAAATGTAATTTAATATTTATAGACTATATCTTCTGGGGATCCCATCTAACACTCCTTCACGTCTTGGGATATCTGTGAAGATGATGGGGATATGCAGGCCCATATCACATCAAAAGCTCATAAGTGGCAGTATGCCAGAAAGGAAGATCTAAATGTCTAGTAGGCAGAAAGGTAATGTAGTGGGTTGAAAGGTGGGTCAAAAATAAATGGAAGATTTTGACTCACTAAGAGATTCTTGAATGTGTAGAGGTCTGAGCCTGGCGTTGAGAGCCCTCCCTGTGAGAAGGGAGGGCAGAGCCTAACAGTAATTAACTGAGTGGAAACACCTCTGCATGTGGTGACCGGCCTGTCAGTGGCAATTGGAGCGAAAGGACTTGATTGTATTGTGGGCTATCTTTGACATCTGTCGCCCTTATGTGTGTCTTTAAGAGAAAGGAGAGCTGAATAAGGGCTGTTAAAGTCACAGAGCATGACGACAATGAAGCCTCAGCACATAAAGCTATGTTAGCCTCTGACCCCCCCGGTCTAAATGCGTGGCATGATGTCACAGTACGGTGTGCATGTGTGTGTATCAGACAGAGAGAGCGAGAGAGAGAATCATGCTGACGATGACAAGCTCGCTGCAGCCTCTTGTGAAAGAAACATGGCTGCTTGCTAGTGTACATGGCCCTGGGCTGCTTGCTTCTACACATGCATGCATATATGTGTGTTTGTGTGTGTGTGTCAGTGAGGGAGAGAGTGGGTAGAGGCTGTCATGCTTGTTTTCTAATCCTGCTGGGTTCAGCGTAATGTTTTATTCTAGCAATAATACAAGTATTAGTTATACAGTCAGAGACCTCGGGGACATTATGCAGACATTATGGCTGGCGAGCACATGCATAAGCTGCCTCTCGCTTTCTCTCTCAAAGCACCACGCTCAACTTGTGCATGCACACATGGCAAACACACCTGTGGTCATTTCCACAGCATCCACAGAATGGAGAGATGATGCAACGGACAGTGCAGGCAGTGAGACGGAGAAACCAAAAAAAAAAAAGTCTCAGTTGCAATTGATTTTGACTCAGTTTTGTTCTGCACAGCTGAGGAATGAGGATTGTCTGGCCTCGATGCATTATTGGAAATTGCAGAGTGCATTTTGCAATGATGAGGGGGACGTGTGAAGAAAAAAAATAACATATGGCTTCTGAAATCTCAGGTTTGGGTGTGATGAATACTGTGCATAAGAGCAATGTTGTAGCAGTTGGCAATGATCCTGACCCCACTTTCCTATATGTGTTGGTGGTAATTAGGCTGATTTGCTGCTGCTCTCAAAATGACCAAAGCTGGTGTGTTTATGCCCTCAACGACATTACAATGTGACAGTTTTGCATTTGCGCTGGCCACCTCTGCTGTGTAGCCCTCTAGTTATGAGTGCCAACATGTGTGTGGTATTTTCTCTGTATGTGTGCGTTTACTCCTCTGATGTATATGCATTGGCATGGCAATACAGTCTTTTTTCCCAAATCTGAGCACTCTTTTTGTCCTTTTGCCTAAAAAACATTTGTTATCTTAACCTACTAGGCATGTGCATTTGTGTGTAGTGTTTTGTTATGTCTTCTGTAGGTTTCCTGACTCCACGGGACTGGTTTGACCCAAATCTGTCAGATCTATGTCTCTCCTCCAAAGATGCACACTCAAACATACACACATGTAAAAACGCACTGTTGGAGCAATTCAAGATTCAGCGCTCTTCAGCGTTGTCATTGTTCAAAAGACACAATACCTCCATCACCTTGGCATTTGGGTTTGCCTCGCTAGCATCATAAAAGTGGGACGTTGCCATTTTGCCACACATGCACAGTCACACAGACACACACACAGACTAGGATGGATATGTTCATTAGCTACAGAGAATAGAGTTTCAGATTAACATGTCAGCCCATTACAGTGCATAATGCCTCTAATACAGCCCTCAGAGATGGGTTTGCCCATAGACAAATTAGGTTTTAAACACACAAGCATGCTTGCATGCACACAAACGCTCATTTTATACACACACACACACACACACACACACACACACACACACACACACACACACACACACACACACACACACACACACTGTTACTTTACTGAGTGAAGAAAACAGTTCCGACCTTTAGAGGAAAAAGCAGGCATGTGTGCATATGTGTGTGTAATGTAGAGGGTAGATAGTGAGTGATAAATTTGTTCATACAAATTTATATATAAATATATAAATATCAATAAACAATTAAAGAATTAGCTTACAATAGTGTTTCACTTTTCTGACACATAAAGGAAGATTATATATATATGTGTATGTATATATATATAAATATATATATATATATTTGGTTGAGGGTTACACATCCAGTGAATCCTCTATCACTCAAAAGTTGCAGGTCACTTGGAAATCTCCTTCTTTGTGATGGAAAAGCACATTTGATTTTATTAAAAAATTGTTTAATGGATTTCTAATAGAATACCAATAGAGGCAAGCAGAGACCCAGTTTCAGTAGCCATCGCTCTTGCCTTGTACAAGATTTATCATGTTAAAAGTCTCAAATCTGGGAGACAGGTGCTTCATATCTAAATGGTAACCACGAAATGCTACTCTCATTATCAGCTGTACAGAGAACAACTGTTTATGTCGTTCTGTCTGAGCAGAGTTGCAAAGACAAAGACAAAACTTAGACTGGCCAGTGAAAGGAGAAGCTAAGAGAACAGACTTTTCTTTTTCAGTAGAAGATTGGGGGGGAAAAAGCCTTGAGAACTATCTGGGCTGTTTCAGAAAGATTTGTGAAACAAGGCATAAAAATTAAAAGATGCTTGGAGTATTGATTGATACCATCTTCCAAGCTTGGTGAAGACATTTGACAGTTTAGTTTAGAAGGTGGAAAACTGGTTCAGAATGAAAGTGATCTACAACAAGGAACACTATCGGTCTATGCCATACCCTGTGTATAGGGGCTCCATTGGAACCATTTTCCTTATACAACAGGACACTGACCCAACGTGCAGGTCCAAACATGCAAGAACTATTTACAGAGTAAAGAAACTGGTGTTCAGTCACCAAATGTCAACCCTGCAGAGCTCAAAGCATTAGGTGCTTGAGAAGCACAATCCAGCTTTTTGGAGAGATCCACAAGTTTATGAAGTTCAAAGAATCAAATGATTATTTCATGATTAATCATTGTTTCTAAAATGTAACTGGTCGACATCATTTTGAAAACTTTTTGATGAATAAAGAGCGGGGTGTCTCTTTATTCGGGCACGTGAGTTTCATAGTCTGTGTGTTTGTGAGAGTGTGTGTTGTGATGTTTGGACACCTGTTTCAGTCAGACACAACACTGTCTATTTCTGCCAGCATACAAGTACACAGAGATGAAGGGACACAAACACACACACACACACAGACAGACACGGACACAGACACGGATCTCATTGCCCTTCCAAAACAACGGTCTCTATTTCCACCCTCCCCGTCCCCACCGATATGCTCCTCCGTGCACGCATATACACAAGTATTTTTGTTGTTTACTTGAGCTCACACACATTAATGACCTTTTCTTTGACTTCTCACAGCAGTGATTGCTGCCTTACTCTTGTTCAGACTCATAAACACACATAGCTTTGTGCCTCCATGAAAAACCATATGCAATCTGACTTTTTTGCATATGTCTCCAACCTTGCCTTGCTTCAGGTATTACTGTTTCGGGGTTGGTGTGTCTTCTCCGAAGGCTAGTTTTGAAAACAGCTGACTTTGGTGCATCTTATTTTTTCACTGCACCTATCTGGCTTTAGTTTTTGGTTCTTTCTCTTGGCCCGTTTCCTTCTCTCTTTCACATCTTCTCTGTTGATCTGACTCCACAATAACCTGCTAGTCCATTAACTGCTCCCTCAGACAGTTTTTGTCTCCTCCTACTCCTGCAAATGACCTTTGTCCATAGCTCAACACTGTCTATTATCAGAGGGGAGATGAGGCAGTGGTGTGCTTTTCAAACCACGCTGCTTCTGTATGGCAACATACAGCCACCTCACAAAGTGTTCAGGGTCTTTCACTTTTTACATGTTTTAATTTTGAAAATTAAGTTTTTGTGTGAAAAGGACACATTCCATATCTACCCCCAATAACCCTTGACAAAGTGAATGCATGCTTTTAGATTTCTTTTTTAATTTATCAAACTCAAAATGTAAAGCTCCCATTCTAATAGTATTGAAACTCTTAATTTCTCATGTATTTTTTTTGTGTGTGGAAACCTACACATGAAGGTTCTTTAGATGTCTCTACAGATGTTCTGTAGAGACAACCTCGGCTTTTCTAGGCTACTCCGGGACATTCACAATATGCTTCCTGTCATTGTTATACTGAAAGATGAACCTTTACCCCGGTCTCATGCACTCCAAGTATATTTCCTCTAAGTCTCAAGGTCCTCTCTGTGTTTGGCTGTATTTATACTCCAGCCAGCTCTGACTGGCCTCCTTGTCCCTGCAGCTAAAAACACCCCCACAGAATAATCCTGCCACTCCCATGCATGATCGTGGCAATGGTATTAACCAGGTGACCTGCAGTGCCTGATATTTTCCATCTCCAAACAGGTTGTTGTATATCTTTTACCCAACAGTGGTCTTCTAAAAGCCTGACAGACAGAGTACTGATAAGATGGTAGTCCACCTCTCAGCTTCTTATAACACTGCAGATCACTGAAGATTGGCGATGTTTGTTGGGGGTTTTTACCTCCCTGATCTTGGCCATTTTTACCTGGTTATTTAGTTTGACCAAACTCTAGAGGAACTGTTGCCCTGAAAACTGCCAAGTACTCGAAGCAGCCTCTGAATGCTTTCTTAAATTTGTACTCTTCTTAAATCTGTCTGCATTCAGATAAATTTAAACTGTATATGTGTCAAATAATATGTTCTATGTAGAACAGGACTCCTCTGAATATTTTTGTACGAAGAAACGTCAGAAACGCAACATCAGCTAACATCTTGCTTTTGTTGTCACACAACAGTTTAATTTATAATGTTTAAGCAGTGACCCCACAGAGTGTTCATTCATTTCTGAGCACTGAGCACTGTGATTGGCCTGCTCAGTACCATCAGTTACTCCTGTGCATTTCTGAACACTTTTATGTGACTGTTTCTAAATGGATCAGTGAGAGAATAACAATCATCACCTCAATATAAGGACTCACAGATGTTAGCAAATTCTTGGTATGTGAGGGAATGTACAAAGAAGCAGAAACACTTAGAAATATATATTTGAAAAAAAAAATTGGCTCCATAAAATAATAATGATTTAAAAAATGAGCGCAGCAAAGAGTAGAGACACAAAAGGGAAAAACAGTCCCTGCATTTTATTTGTTTCTATTATAGCTCGCTGGTGCTGCATATAAATCACCAGCATATAAATCACTTTAAGCTTTAAGATAGCTTAATTCTAATATTTCCTAGAAATAGAGTTTATTAACTTTTTGAAAACAACAGCCTGGAAAATGATTTTTCCACTATTTCTGTATCAATGTGGGCAAAAGAAAGGAGAAAGAAGCTAATCAGCTTTAATTAATGTCTGTGTTGCAGCGAATAAACATATATCCTTAGTCCTGGGGTAAGTGTTGTGCTGGCTAACACAGATAGAGTTATTCCACACTACTTGAACCAAGGCCAGCAGAAGTAAGCCTCATAGGCTTGGTACTCAGCCACTTTTACTGTACTAGTATTTTACTTGTAGGTGTGAGTGGGAAGGAGTGTCAGAGTTAATATACATTAGATCACATAAGAAACAAGGAGTCGTCTGAGGTGTCCTTGCACAGTATTTGGAGATGGCCTGACCTTATCACAAGACAAGCAACCTTTCAGCAAGGCATAAACACCCAACTTCATATTTATAGACCAATTAATCGATGAGTTAATCCGAATAAAAAAGGTCAACTGTTTTGATCATTTATTGGTTTAATAAGTAATTTTGCAGGAAAAAAATGTGATGGTTTTGTTTCATCCATGGAGTGTTGGAAAAATTAAACAATACATCTGAAGACAGTAGAGTTCTGTTGAGAGTGACATCTTAGATGTTTTACACACTAACCAATCTGCTTATTAATAGAGAAAACGACCCAAAGATGAATCAGTGGCAAGAATAATCATTTATTTTAGCCATTCTGATCTGCACCACCCACAGACAAACAATGATGCACACACCATCTGTATTTCCTTAAATGTCAGCATGCACAGTGTGCATGTCGACTTGAGTCTGTGCATCGGTACGTGTGAACGAATATGCCTACGGATAGTGTTGCTTATGCATGGATGGCCTAGGCGGCTTTGTGTGCCACGATAGGAGAATATTGAGGAGGATAGGCCAAAGTCCGATGAAAAATTATTGCATCTGATTGGTCTGCTATCGAAGCCCAAATCCTATGCTATGTGTTATGTAAGCACCAAATAGAAGAATTTGGGTTGATGTAGGGGAAAGTGGAGCATGAAGTGAGCAGCTGAAATTTGCCAAGAAACCCTGAAAGAGGAACAAATAAGAGAGTGAGGGAGATTTTGAGAGAGAAGGTATGAAGGTTTCTCTGGTCCCCTCCCCAATCAGACCAGGAGTGACATGTTTAGCCGCATGTTCTCCTTAAATTGCTGGCTGTCTGAGTGGTGTCCCAGAAACGATGTGGGCTTCATAGATAATTGGCAAACCTTCTGGAGGAAACCTGGTCTTGTTAGGAGAGACGGCATCCATCCCACTTTGGATGGAGCAGCTCTCATTTCTAGAAATATGGAAAAATTTATTAAACCCCCCAAAATATGACTATGGGACCAGGAAGCAGAGTTGCAGTCTTACACGCCTCTCTGCAGCTTCTCTCCTCCTGCTACCCGCCCAAAAACCCATCTCCACTGAGACTGTGTCAGCTCCCAAACAGACAAAAAACAAACTAAAAACCAGCAACAAACAACTTAAACATAAAAAAATCACAAAGAAAGAACAATACAGTATCCACATCTGAACCAAAGAGTAAAACAGTGAAATGTGGATTATTAAATATTAGGTCTCTCTCCTCCAAGTCTCTGTTAGTACATGACTTAATAATTGATCAACAAATCGATTTACTCTGCCTTACAGAAACCTGGTTGCAGCAGGATTATGTTAGTTTAAATGAATCAACACCCCGAGTCATTCTAACTACCAGAAACCTCGAAGCACAGGCCGAGGGGCGGTGTGGCAGCAATTTTCACACCAGCCTATTAATTAACGAAAGACCAAGACAGACTTTTAATTCATTTGAAAGCCTGATGCTTAGCCTCGTCCACCCCAGCTGTAAAACTCAGAAACCAGTCTTACTTGTTATCATCTATCGTCCACCTGGGCCTTACACAGAGTTTCTCTCTGATTTCTCAGACTTTTTATCTGATTTAGTGCTCAGCTCAGATAAAATAATTATTGTGGGTGATTTTAACATCCATGTAGATGCTAAAAATGACAGCCTCAACATGGCATTTAATCTGTTATTAGACTCAATTGGCTTCTCTCAAAATGTAAAAGAACCCACCCACCACTTTAATCACACTCTAGATCTTATTTTAACATATGGCATAGAAACTGAATATTTAACAGTGTTTCCTGAAAACCCTCTGCTGTCTGATCATTTCCTGATAACATTTACAATAATTGGTTACACAGCAGTGGAGAGTAGACTTCATCACAGTAGATGTCTTTCTGAAAATGCTGTAACTAAATTTAAGAATATAATCCACCCACTGTTATCATCTTCAATGCCCTGTACAAACATAAAGCAGAGCAGCTATCTGAACTCTACTCCAACAGAGGTCGATTATCTTGTTAATAATTTTACCTCCTCACTACGTACGACTCTGGATACTGTAGCTCCTGTGAAAACTAAGGTCTCAAATCAGAAGTACCTCACTCCGTGGTATAATTCTCAAACACGTAGCCTAAAGCAGATTACTCGTAAGCTGGAATGAAATGGCGTGTCACAAATTTAGAGGATCATCATTTAGCCTGGAGAAATAGTTTGCTGATTTATAAGAAAGCCCTCCGCAAAGCCAGAACATCTTACTATTCGTCACTGATTGAAGAAAATAAGAACAACCCCAGGTTTCTCTTCAGCACTGTAGCCAGGCTGACAAAAAGTCAGAGCTCTTTTGAGCCAACCATCCCTTTAACGCTAACTAGTAATGACTTCATGAACTTCTTCACAAATAAAATTCTTATCATTAGAGAAAAAATTACCAATAATCATCCCACAGATGTAATATTATCTACAGCTACTTTTAGTACCATTGATGTTAAGTTAGACTCTTTTTCTCCAATTGATCTTTCTGAGTTAACTTCAATAATTAATTCCTCCAAACCATCAACGTGTCTTTTAGACCCCATTCCTACAAAACTGCTCAAAGAAGTCCTGCCATTAATTAATTCTTCAATCTTAAATATGATCAACCTATCTCTAATAATCGGCTATGTACCACAGGCCTTCAAGGTGGCTGTAGTTAAACCTTTACTTAAAAAGCCATCTCTAGACCCAGCTCTCTTAGCTAATTATAGGCCAATCTCCAACCTTCCTTTCATATCAAAAATCCTTGAAAGAGTAGTTGTCAAACAGCTAACTGATCATCTGCAGAGGAATGGCTTATTTGAAGCGTTTCAGTCAGGTTTCAGAGCTCATCACAGCACAGAAACAGCTTTAGTGAAGGTTACAAATGATCTTCTTATGGCCTCTGACAGTGGACTCATCTCTGTGCTTGTCCTGCTAGACCTCAGTGCAGCGTTCGATACTGTTGAGCATAATATCCTATTAGAGCGATTAGAACATGCTGTAGGTATTACAGGTACTGTGCTGCAGTGGTTTGTATCATATCTATCTAATAGACTCCAATTTGTGCATGTAAATGGAGAGTCCTCTTCACACACTAAGGTCAATTATGGTGTTCCACAGGGTTCAGTGCTAGGACCAATTCTGTTTACATTATACATGCTTCCCCTAGGCAGCATCATTAGAAGACATAGCATAAATTTCCACTGCTATGCAGATGACACGCAGCTCTATCCATCCATGAAGCCAGGTAACACACACCAATTAGTTAAACTGCAGGAATGTCTGAAAGACATAAAGACCTGGATGGCCGCTAACTTTCTGCTTCTTAATTCAGATAAAACTGAGGTTATTGTACTCGGCCCTGAAAATCTTAGAAATATGGTATCTAACCAGATTCTTACTCTGGATGGCATTACCTTGGCCTCCAGTAACGCTGTGAGGAACCTTGGAGTCATTTTTGACCAGGACATGTCCTTCAACGCACATATTAAACAAATATGTAAGACTGCTTTCTTCCATTTGCGCAACATCTCTAAAGTTAAAAAATTTCCTGTCTCTTAGTGACGCTGAAAAACTAGTTCATGCATTTATTACTTCCAGGCTGGACTACTGTAATTCATTATTATCAGGATGTCCTAAAAACTCGCTGAAAAGCCTTCAGTTAATCCAAAATGCTGCAGCAAGAGTACTGACAGGGACTAGAAAGAGAGAGCATATTTCTCCTGTGTTGGCTTCCCTTCATTGGCTTCCTGTTAAATCCAGAATTGAATTCAAAATCCTGCTCCTCACATACAAGGTCTTAAATAATCAGGCCCCATCTTATCTTAATGACCTTGTAGTACCATATCACCCTATTAGAGCACTTCGCTCTCGCCCTGCAGGCTTACTTGTTGTTCCTAGAGTATTTAAAAGTAGAATGGGAGGGAGAGCCTTCAGTTTTCAGGCCCCTCTTCTGTGGAACCAGCTTCCAGTTTGGATTCGGGAGACAGACACTATCTCCACTTTCAAGATTAGGCTTAAAACTTTCCATTTTTGGTAAAGTATATAGTTAGGGCTGGACCAGGTGACCCTGAATCCTCCCTTAGTTATGCTGCAATAGACGTAGGCTGCCGGGGATTCCCATGATGCATTGAGTTTTTCCTTTCCAGTCACCTTTCTCACTCAGTATGTGTTAATAGACCTCTCTGCATTAAATCATATCTGTTATTAATCTCTGTCTCTCTTCCACAGCATGTCTTTATCCTGTTTTCCTTCTCTCGCCCCAACCGGTTGCAGCAGATGGCCGCCCCTCCCTGAGCCTGGTTCTGCCGGAGGTTTCTTCCTGTTAAAAGGGAGTTTTTCCTTCCCACTGTCGCCAAAGTGCTTGCTCATAGGGGGTCATATGATTGTTGGGTTTTTCTCTGCACCTATGAAGCGCCTTGAGGCGACTTTTGTTGTGATTTGGCGCTATATAAATAAAATTGAATTGAATTGACACTGAAAGAGAGGGCAAAGTTCTTACAAACTCAACTAAGATGGATATCCCATCTACATTATTACTATTCACTGAAATCTAAAAAAGTCTGTTTCTTTTGATTGTCTTTGGCCCTTTTTAAGACATGGCTATCATCTGACTACTGCTGTGTTCATTACTGTGGTTGCATTTTTAATTTTGAGACAGACAAAGAGACACAAACGAGAAATCAGAAGTGAGACTAACAACATATTCATCTTCTAGCAGCTGACATCACACCTCTCATTCTGAGCTTCTTTCTTATCCTCTCTTCTTCTCTCCTTCCACTCCTCAGCATGTTATTCCATAATCCTCCCTCCTGTATGTTGTCCAGTCTTCATTTAAGCCTCCTATTCACCAAAGCTGTGAGCAGGTCACAGTGGACCCTGGCAAGGGCCTTTGCACAGCTTTTGGAGACCCTGAACACTAATAGATTATTAGTGTGCAAAGCTAGCTCCCCCATGCTGCTCTGCCGTGCCATGGCTTAGACGCTCCATCTCTCAGAAGGAGCCATCCTTTGCTCCCTCCTTCTCTGTGCCAGTACCATCTGGCTCTCAGCACCAGGCACATTTAGCTCAGCCAGGCGCCAATTTGTTCCCCTGGCTGCCTGGGTTAGCGAAGGAAGGTGAGGTAAGGAGGAAGAAAGGTGGTAAAGAGAGTCACAATTACAACGACAGTGTAAGATTTAGCAACGAGAGGCAGAAAGTCAGGAAAAAAGCTGAATCAAGCATACCTGACAGTTCCCAGCAGCAAGGGACATGCTCTGGTAATAGGAAGAACGGAAAGCCACTGTGTGTCTATGAGTGTGTGTAAGTTCTTTCTCTCTGGTAATAAGAGCAGAGTGATTGGAGTTGCAGGACCACCAGAGGGGGAAGGCGAAAGTAATGAAGGAGGGAGGCAGGAAAGGACAGAATGAGAGAAAGGGAGGAAGACCAGGGGGATGTGAGATGAAGTTTTCCAGCCAGCAGTTAAGCCCACAGTGGCCCTGCCATGTCTAACAACTACACTATTGGAACTCTGTCAGTTCACTTTCTCTACAGCTATTCCCTCAGAATAGAAGATAAGGCATCAATGGGTGGGGAGAGGTGTTAATATTGTACTTTGGGATGTGGAAGTCGGGAAGTAAGTATATTTAAAAGAAATGTTGGAGTAACCCAAGGTTATACACTTCAAGGTTATCATGTATCCTCTACATCTGTATGCACCCACATGTTCAGAGATACGGGAGAGAAAAACACATGCATCAACTCTGCTCCCAAAGACATTTTTAAAAAACACCCAACTGCACTAACAATCCCGTTTTCAAAAAATCCTGGGACACTGTGTGAAAACAGCATGCAATTTTGCAAATAATCTATAATCTATAAGTCTATAACTGAAAATTGTATAAGGACGGCAAAGCTAATCAGATATTCCCTCTCATTGGCTACCAACTGGACAATCACCTGTCAGTAGCCAATGTGAGTTATCTTCTTCTCTGACAGCTAGAATTGCTAAAACGTATGAAAGTGACTCAGTGTTTTATACAGTATGAGGCAAAATCAGCAAAGGAAACAGGAGAGAGGTTGCTGTGGAGGGCCATTTTCCCATGGAGTTCTTTAGAACCGGAAGACTTTTTGCAACCTATACCAAATCTGGTGGCCTCTATAAAGAATGCAGGTTTATGACACTTGCAATTGCACCACCTTTCAGAACCAGAAGCTCCTGTATAAGTAAGCAGACCCATACTTTTGTCCATATACGACTGTCTATTGTTACCTACAATATCTTTTGATAATATCTACTATAGCTAAAATCCTGAAATTCTTTACAGTTTTATTTTGAAAAACATCATCCTTTGATTATTAACCAGTCCTCTCCACAGTCTTGAACAGAGTAGTAGTGGCTCCATAGTGTGGTGGTTAACACATTTGGCTAACACGTGAATGAGACCAGGAGGAGACACAAATGTTGGGGGAGGGTTGTGTCAGAAAGTGCATCCTGTGTGAAAGTCTGTGCAGTATCAAATACGCATATTCATTTGCTGTGGCGACCCATTGTGAGTAAGGGAATCGCTGAAAGAAGTTTAGTCTTACATAGAGTGGTGGACACCTCCATCGTATCAGGAAGACTCTGTGGATTTGTTATCCCAGGGCAATATATAATGCATTTTTCTCAAAAGTCCTATTTTAGAGTCCTACAAAGGCTTCATGAGGAGGTTGGATTGGTGCTGGTGGCATTGGATGCCAGTTTGTTAGCAAAGACAGTTCAGTTTACATCCGATTGGAACATTTTTGTTGTTGCAGTTTACTCTCACTTTTTACCTGCTGGATAGATTAAGGCACTAAAACCTACTTGGTTACTGGCATGTTTTAATTTCCAAAAACAGATGCATTGTTCTTGTGTCTTCAAATAATACATAATGTAGGTAACATATAGGGTTAAAATGGTTTCAATATTGTGGTTAGCTTTTATGTACATTTCCCAAATGTACATAAACACTTTTCTGAAAATGTGCTTGTATGGGGCACATACACACATATTGGGTTCGGGACGTCTTCTTTTCCCCAGCAAGAGACATAAACAGCAGCAAAGGCGGCAGCAGCTTCAGAAGCTAAGTCTCCTGCTGGACCCTTAAAAGGATTTAAAGAACTTCAAAATGCATCTTTGGCTCCATGAAATAGAGCTTGTCAGTGTCTCACAACATAGCACCCACCCCCCACTGTTGGCTGTCAATACCACGCACACTCACCACTCACACACACACACACAGATCTGCAAGAGCATAGCAGTGCAAGTGAAAAGCAGGATTTGGGATGAGGACACAGTAAGGCAAATGTTGCTGTAAATAGCTAATGGCTTATTTGAAGTATTTCATGCATTTGTATGAAATGAACTGGCCACAGGAATACATTAACATGTGTTTATTTGTACTTGTTTAATTATTTATGTTGCATCAATTTCAGGATCATAAATGAGCACGTATTAGTGACATTTACCCCTGAAAAATGAAAATATCATTGACATTTTTGTAAATGAGCAGACTTCATGAACTGGAGTTATTAAGTAATTTGAGTGACATGGAAGCTGCTGAGTAACAGAGAGAAGTTTAGCTTAGTGACACTCGTGATATCATCAAAGTTGCTATGGCTAACATCTCTGCAAACCGCTTTGCACATTTATCAGATCAGCATTAGCATTAATTGATCGTGTTTCCGTCCTGGTCCTGGACAGGTACGAGCGATTGCCGACTCTAATGCTTCTGGCATTAGACACCCTCTCTGACACTGCTAGGACAAATTTCACTCCAAATAGGACTTTCTGTGGAAAACATTGATATAGTATAAAAAGGCCAAGACAAATACTGGATACTAGACTTTGTTTTCTACTTTTAATCATATTGGTCGAACATTGCAGACTGTGCAAAAGGCATAGTCGAGTGAATAGACAATCAACTGATTTGACTGTTGCTTAGCATAAAGCTAAAACAACTAGCTAAATTTTCTAGAATTGCTCATTATTTAATTGATCAGTTGTTAATATATAAATGTGTAAATGCTGAATCTAGAAAATTATTTTTGAAAACATGGCTTTATTGCACTTGAAGTTAAATGAGTCTGTTCTATCTTGTTCAGATTTAGCTAAACATGATTTTGCTGAGAGTGAGATCCATCAGTCCGTAAATTTTAGGTCTTGTTTCTCCATCTTTTATCTTGATTGCTTGAAATGGAATGAGCGCTGCACTTGCTACCTAACGTCCCAGCACTAATGAACTAGCTCGTTAACAGTTAAAAAAATATATATTTGTAAGGGAGTAAAATACTTAATAAACATAAAACCATAAGCTTGTTTAAGTAATACTGGAAGTGTTTAAATGTATATGTACACAAAAACTTCTCTGCTTTGTTTTTTGCTTCCATTTATTTACTTCATACCTAAAAAGGGGCAAGAGCTGTGAAAAATAAAACATGAGTTTTTATTTGTATTTTACAAAATTAGTCAACCTAACAGGATAGATCTTCCTAGTACTGGGCTGGACACCCCTTTTTGCACAGATCCAACAAGGTGCTGGAAACATTTCTCAGAGGTTTTGGTCCATATTGATGTGATAGCATCACACAGTTGCTGCAGACTTGTTGGCTGCACGTCCATGATGTAACTCTCTGGTTCTACTAGATCACAAAGGTGCTCTATTAGATTGAAATCTCCTGCCTTTGGAGGCTATTTGAGTACAGTCAGTGTATTGTTATTTTCAAAAAACCCACTTGATGTGAGGATTTGAGCTTTGTGAGCACATTATCCTGCTGGAAACAGCCATCAGAAGATGGGTACACTGTAAACATGGTCAAAAACAATTTGGCACTAAGAGACTCATAATGTTCCAAGAAAATATCTCCCACATCATCACACCACCATCACAACTTGAATTACTGCTACAAGGCAGAACAAATCTGTGATTTCATGTTGTTTAGACCAAATTCTGACCCTACCGTCCAAATTTTGCAGCAGAAACCAAGACTGATCAGAAAATGCAATGTTTTTCAAATCTTCTGTTAGCAAATTTTGTTAAGCCGGTAGGAACTGTAGTCTCGATTTTCCTGTTCTTAGCTGACAGGAGTGGCACTCAGCGTGGGTTTCTGCTGCTTCATAACCATCTGCTTTAAGGTTTGATGTGTTGTGTGTTCAGATATGCTCTTCCTCATACCTTGTTTATAATAAGTGATTATTTGAGTTACTGTTTCTTTCCCATCAGCTCGAAGCAGTCTAACCGCTCTTCTCTGACCTCTGGCATCGAAGACTCATTTTCTATCAGAGAACTGCAGCTCACTGGATTTCTCTTTTTTCTCTTTTTCAAACCATTCTCTGTAAACTCTAGAGATGTTTGTGTGGGAGAATCCCAGCAGATCAGCAGTTTATGAAATGCTAGCCCATCTGGCACCAACAACCATGCCACATTCAAAGTCACTTAAATTGTCTTTCTTCCACATTTTTAAGCTCGCTGTTAAATTCAGCAGGGCATCGTGACCAGATCTAAATATCTAATGCATATGATTGACTTATGACATTTGCATTAACAAGCAGTTGAATGGTGTACCTAATTTGCAAGATCCTTCCGCAATTTTGTAGTACGTGTACAATGACAGTAAAGGGCTGTTCTGTTCTATTCTATTCTATAAAGTGGCCACGAACATATAACTACGTACTGAAATCTTGCATAAGAAAACGGTTCCAGTGATGAATTGCCTGTACACAGTCAGCAGTTCCTAGTACGTAAGTGTCCAACTGGGCTGATACATCACACTCATGCACAGCTACACACACATCAGTGTATAAACAGTTACAGTGTTTCACACAAAGATGTATGTGCTGATGTGAGATGTTAAACAGCTCAGAGCACCATCATGTCTGGCCAGACATCAAAGTACACATGATGACACCCACAGTACATTGACTTTTCCGTGCAGAACAGACACAGCGCAAGGCTGATTTAAACAGCAGGAGTTCGCGGAGTACATACTGGAGGAACTAATAAGATATTTTTGGTGCATGTACATCCACAGATAGCTCTTTAGATCATCTAGTCTCTGTATTGAATCAAGAGCCAGTTATTCAGCACCACCTACAACATGCCTCAGTTCTCAGCTGCAGTCTGTTATTCATTTACTTCCAGCTCCATTCACAGACACGTGGGTTGGTGTAGACACTCAACTCAGACACTGTGCGGAGTTTTATGTACACACACACACAAACACGCGCGCGTGCACGCATAAATACAAGCTCTGTCGCTGTTTCTTTGAGCCGAACTTGTTCCAGCACCTCTTGTCATCATCTTCGGTTTAATTGTTTTTTGTGTCTGCTTGTTTTCCATAATGCACACATTGTATGAAACCAGAAATCTATGAATACTTATGAGTCAGTGAAGATTCAATACCCGTATTAACACATTAGTAAAAGACTGATCTGTTCTCTCTTCAAGGAATGGTTCTCCTTCCTTACTTGTCGTTCTCTGTCTCACTGTCTCTGTGTCTCGCGCTCCCTCACTCTTCTGTCTTATCAGTTGTGATGGCTTTAAGTGTGTGCGCTGAGAGGTCTATTAGTTAGCTATCGTTCTGCCACATAATTCTTCATATCTCTCAGCTAGCTCACTGTACTTACAGCTTTGCTCTGAGAGCATTAGATGGGAGCACTGCTGCTAGGATGTTGTACCTCAGCGCAAACCTCCACACTCTCCTCGCACAGTGTTTCTGGACCGAGCGTGCGATTGATTTTACCATCTCGTGTTACCGCGATAAAGCGAAAACTAGATAAAAGTCACAATTTTTCTTTTTTTTTAAGAGGGTTTTATTAACATGCAAGTTGAAGTGCATGTGTGCACTGATTTGACCCAAACCAGGAAGTCCAGTGAGCCTTTGTAGTAGCCTGAAATCATTACATTATGTGTGTTTATGTGTGTGTCCATTTATTAGGATTGCCTGTATGGTATCTTTTGTTTGCTAAATGCAATGTAAAGCCCCTGTGGTACATTTAATTACAATGCTAATAGCCTAGACCATCTTCCCCTTCATATTGTAATTGCCTGAATAACTGACAGAAGAAGACACACACACACACACACTTTTTCTCCATGGCCAACTTTGTTGATGATGAAGGTCAGTAAGCATTGTGGTGGCCCATTATAATAATGGGGCCTGTGACGTGGTCTGCCCCAGTGCAAGAAAGCATCATTCACACTTAGCTGCCTTCTTCTCTTTTCTCCGCCATATGCCTCACAACGTCTCTTCTTGCCCTAAATTCCACACTTCGGTAGCACTTTTCATTCACTCACACTGACTCTCAGTCTGTCCCAAACACACACAATCAGACTTAAATTGATCAAGGATAGGCTCGACTCACAGTAACAGTATTAGAAGAGAAAGTGTCCACTACAAGTTGCTACTGTCCAATTTTCCAAAAGGTTTTTAAGGTAGGAGGAGCTTTCCTTGATTACTCTGGTATGCGTGTTGTCATCACCGTTCCTTAACAGAGAAACCCAGAAGTTCCTGATTAATTCAACGTGTCAAGTGGTCTGTTCAGTTTGTTTATTTCAACTTTCTTTGTTTTTCTTCCTGTCACTTTGGTGCAGTTGGATGCCTCTGATACCTCTAAGCCCTAGCTGCTGTTTCTCGAGGATAAGAAGTCAGTCAGAGCTTTAGCAGATTCAGAATGCTTTGTTGTTTTAAAAACAAAAAATCCCAGTCACATTTTTCCAAATGTATGCAAAACTGAACTCTTATTTGACTAGAACTGCGCTGTCCTTAGTTAACTTCAGTGGTAAATCCTCCTACCTCACAAATCTATAAGTCACTCCTAAAACAGTCACCTACCATTAATCATTATCTCCCTACACTTTTAGCAGTTTAGAATGATTCATATGTTCACTTTTAGCTTGCAGTCTACAGTATGTAATGGGGACAGTTGCCATCAGTAACATGACACCAGAACAGCATGTTATTTCTGGAATTAGGTGGACAAGTGCAGCATTACAAACACTGATTGCATTACCTCAGAAAAACATTATGACTTTATAATCTTGCAATTTCCAGGTGTAAAGGGTGAGCTAATACCCTTTACATCATCGCAGGGGTACCATAAGAATATAATTTCCAACTTTAATTGCAAGCCCTGTGTAAAATGGTGCTGTAGTGAGTGGAGTAGGCGTACACACTCATCTGCTCAGCTCAAGTTTAGTGAAGGTGACTAAAATCACTCCACGGAAAGGCGTTTAAATTTTGAAGCAGTCCTCTTGTAAATGAGACAGAGAGCATGGCAATGAGGGCAAGTGTGAATGAGAGGTGGAGAAACACTGAGACAGAGAGGAAGTGCCTGTAGCTGAGTTACATAAAGATCATGTAAAGCTCTGTAGCCTGCATTAGGCAATGCCACCCCCCTCCACTTCTGCTGCTATCCTTGGATATTCCTCTCCACCCTCTACTTCTCCAGTTTCAGTCACATCCTTTTGTCATTGTGACCGGTTCATTTTTTTTGCCTTCTCCTATCTGATCCTGTGTTTCCTCTCTCTGTATCTTGTTCTCTCAGCTCTCTCTCAGCCAGCATCTTGTGTCCCGAATGGCAAAATCTTCTCTTCTCTTCTCTTCTCTTCTCTTCTCTTCTCTTCTCTTCTCTTCTCTTCTCTTCTCTTCTCTTCTCTTCTCTTCTCTTCTCTTCTCCCTGTTATCTTGCGTGAGCTGTGTTATGGGGGGGTTGGAGCACCCTGGAGGGCAAACACACTCAAACACACACACACTCTCGCACCCACATATCTGTGCTCTAATTGGTCCAGATTGACTGTAGACTTTCTGCCAGGGCAGTGGGTGCATCGTAGCATTCCCACACAGCGTAAGGAAAAAGAAAAAGAAAACGTTCTTTTTTTGCAGTAGTTTTTTCCCTGCTGTATGTCTTCAGAAACATTTTTTCGTGTTGGCTGCTGTTCTTCTATCTCTTTATACCATTTCCATAGCTTCTATAGCTCCTACTCTTAAAGTTACTCTATAAGAGTTCAAGGCATTTTACCATTTTAATTCATCTGTTCAATTTATGTAATATTCCCGCTTTTATTTATTTATTAATTTGTTAATCCTTCCAGGCTGTTAGATTTAGAGAACTTGACCCAGCACACTCTAGGGAATTCTTTTTAAGGCTGTGGCATTATTCTTTATTTATAGCTAATCATTACTACTTGTAGCCAGGAATTTTTAACGAATACAAGTGGAAAAACCTTTTGAGTTGACTGATACTGTAGCCGGGCATTTGTTAAAACTGCAGGATCAGCTAAATGTGTGCGAGTGTGTGTGCTCCAGGTCAGCATGTTTATTTTATCCTAGTCATCTTGTTCAAGTTATTTTTATTCCTGTCATTTTTGGCAGTGAAAAAAATCCCTTCTCCTTCCCTTCCTGTTATAAATGGCATTTCACCCCTGCAGTGCATCACTGTTATCACACACATATGTTCACATATGCACATTTACACACATACGCAAACATATAGACTCTGCACGACTACCCAGTGGGAATACACCACATCTAGCTGGCACTTGTTTAATGCTGACCCAACGGAATATACGTCCATCCCTCCAGTTTTCCCCTCACCCTAACGACACGGCGCCAAAGAGTCCCACAGTCACCCACATACTGCTACACGTACAATACAGCATTACCGATATAGAGGCTTCAGTCTTGCTTTCTGTCCTTGTGCCCCATGAACATCTCTATCTGTCAGTCGTCAGGTCAGTTGGACTCTACATGCAGTACTTTGGGTGCTTATGTTCACATGCAGGCTCAGGGTTTTTCTTTTTCCTCCTCATCTCTCAAAGCTCTGCAAATTCAATCTCATGGGAAATATTGAGGAGGGGCTATGGTGTTTACTTCCTCACACCCTCTATCCCATAGGGCATGAGCTATCAGCTGCACTGCATGTGTATGCGTGCAAATTTTCTCATCTGATTGGTATGATGTACAAACGGAATTCCTCCTGCACAAGACCAACAATCTGTTGTGTCTGTGTCTTTAATGTGTGAAGGGTTTTTGTGTGTATGTGTGTGTGTGCATGTTTGTTCTCTGGCGTGTGTAGCCTAAACCTTGATTGCTGCCGATGATCGACTGCCAAAGCAGAGTAGCTCAGTGTGTTAGTGGGTTTGGCTGAAGGACTGTGTGGGGGAATCCTCTGTTCACTGGGAAAGGAAGGTAAATGCTTGGCCAGGGAAGAACAACCGAGAAGAACCAATTGTAGATACTTTATCTCATATACAGTATGGAAAGAGATGCAATGAAGCTTTAAGAATCGTCAAACTTGACACAGGATTGGTCAGAATCAACCTAATGGGTGATCACCTAATAGGTATTCACTCAGACTGTGCTCAAGGCAAATTTTAATTAATGTCTGCACCTTCAGACTCAAGATATAAAGGATCATACCTCTATAGAAGGGTTTCTCTTCACAAAGAAGTAAAGAAGCAGCAGACAACATGACAGGCATTTGGATAAAATGTCATCCTCTTCCTCCTCACCTCAAGCTTCATCTCCTGAACTGAAGTCAGGGCTCTAACACATGCAAATGTGCATAAACATACTTTTTTATTTATTCTCAATATTGTCGCAATTACTTATAGTCAGCAGATTAGACATGCTATTCCTGTTGCCAGACAGCTGACAATGAGCTGGCTAACAACAAGAATAGTTGGTTATAAGCTAACATTATGCCAGCTTATGTTTGAACATTCTCACATTGTATGAGTTTGTTTGCTAAGTGTCCGAGTCCAGCAATGCTAGGTCCATTTCAAACACTTCATTAACAGCAGCTAACAGCAGCTAACAGCAGCTAACACTAGCCAACAGCAGCACTTACTGACAGAGAAGTGAACAGAAGTGAGCTTCACTGACTCATTGACTCGTATTGGACTCCTTTCATAAAGTTTTACACCCGCCCATTTGGATTAATAAAAAAAAAAGAGCTCAGTTGACTGCAATCTACAATCTGCTGATATCTAGTGGTGAGATTTTAAACACTGTACCTTTAAAATGTGGCCAGTTCTTTGTGTAGCAGTATTCAGTCAGATGTTAAGTGAGTATATACAACTACAAATATTGGAAGCTTGTATAAGAAGATGGTGTTAGTGATGAACTGCCCTCACAGAGTCTGCACTTGCCAGTACTTTAGGTGTCTAGTGACGTCACACTCATGCACAGCTTACACAAGCAATGATTGCCTTCTGTGCATGGGCCAAATTCAAAAGAAATCAACACTGGCTGGATTAGTTAGTACAGATCAGAAAGTGATGGTGGGTACACAAGTTAACCGATTAGCCTGGTACTGCTGGAGGTGTCTTCTTTTTTAAAGAGAATTCATCCCTCTCACCATTGCCAAGTGATTGCTCATTGGAGCTTCATGTGATCACTGGGACTCTTTCTCTTTAATACTGTAGAGTCTCTGCAGATGAGTGGTTCTGAATTGGTGCTATATGAATAAAACTAGTATTAACTTTAACTGAAGCTGAAAGATGAAAGATGAAAAACGAGCAAAGAAAGGCTATAGTTTAAGCTTTCTTTGATTTATTAAACATCCATGGGCTCTGCATCCCCATCTACCTACGTACCACACCCTAGCTTTGCCATGGATGTTAGGACTTGGCAGCACAGCTGTGTGTGCGTGTGTGTGTGTGTGTGTGTGTGTGTGTGTGTGTGTGTGTGTGTGTGTGTGTGTGTGTGTGTGTGTGTGTTAGTTAGAGGTGTGCCAGGATGACATCATACAGTAGCTTGCCGAGAAGGTCTACTGCAGGCGCATGGCATCTACAATATTTATAGGCCCCCAGAACAGATGAGCTCACTCAGTCACTCAGTGTGACTGGCTTCACTTCACACACATACACACACAGAGAGCAAAGAAGTGGCAGAGAAGTTACTCACGCAATCTGTGCCACACCCACTTCAATGAATATTTTCTTCTTTCTCCTCCATTTTTCCACCCACCACTTTTGAAGACTGTTTCATAGAGCTACAACCAAAAAGGCATGGCAATACATAATTAAAAAAATTATTCAACTAAAGTTTTAAGGACTCTGATGCAATTCAGTATAACTGTTAATTTAAAATATCTGAATACACACACACACACTGTGACATAAAAAGCATCCGGCTGTTCAGTGGGAATGAGCTGTCACAGTGTGAGTCATAAGGAAAGGGAATGGTACTTTGTGTGGGATTAAACCGGCGGGCAAAAAGAAACTGTTATAGTAACTTCAGACATAAACACAATATAGGCACAAATGCAGGAAGAAACACACTAAATATAACACACAAACACCTACACACACACACACAGTATTTAAATCCTCATATCCCAAAATAAACAATCATTTCTTGGTAGAGCAAATACTGTAGATCAATGTAACAGTAAAGTATGATTGAGAGTGACCACTCTGTGTGCGTGCATACATGCGTGTGTGCATGTGTGTCCATGCATGCGTGTGTGTTTGAGTAAGTGACTGAGTGAATGAGCGTGTGAGCTTGAGTTACAAGGCTGAAGAGCTCCAGAAAGAAAAATCACATTTCATAAATAAATCATCCAGAGCCTTGTGATAGATGTGCGCACAAACACACACATACGCACACACACACACACACACACAATTCTGTAATGCTTCATACCATGGCCATCATAGTACAGACCAGATTAGAGACGAATCATTTTTTAAAGAGCTGTCTGTGTGTGTGTGTGTGTGTGTGTGTGTGTGTGTGTGTGTGTGTGTGTGTGTGTGTGTGTGTGTGTGTGTGTGTGTGTGTGTGTGTGTGTGTGTGTGTGTGTGTGTTCACATTCCTAAGCTGGTGGCAGAGCCTTTCATGTCCTGCAGTCCAGAGCTCTGTGAACCAGGAATAACATCCTCTGAGGAATTCAGTCTCTAACATACAATTTAGCCAGAGCACAAGCTTTAATATCAAACAGTGTTATACTGGATGCTTATAAGATACCTACGCAGATATTTGCAAACTCAAGTCCTACCAATTTGTTAGCAGGCTAATATTATCCTTGGATATGAGCTATTTTCTGATTTATCAGCATTCATAATGGAAGACAATGACAATTAAAAATGATGAAACAATGTTATGCGTGTTGATGTTGCATGGTTTGTCCACCAGAGGGCACACTACTGCAAGGTGTTTGGAACAAAGACAACAACTATAACAAATGTTAGCAAAAATTATTTATGTTTCATGTGTGTGAAAGAGAAAGTAATTGACCGAGATATCGGAATGTCCGATTCTTAAATCACTAAATATCGTATCGGTCTGACAGATCTGTTTATCAGTCAGGCAAAATGCACAAAATGAAGAAATAAATGGCCAGATGTAGTATAGTTCCACCTATCTTGCAGCTATGTGTCTCTTTATTCTTACATGTCATTAGTGTCACTAGAGCCATTGTTGGACAATACTTCTTCATTTTCAGCCCTCACTTAAAATGGTCTTATCATAAAACCATAAATCATAAAATTCTGACGACACTCAGAAAGAGATTTTCTTTTCACCATGTCTTTTGGAATAAAATTAATAGGCTCTGATGAATGAACAAAACTCACAGTAAAATTATACTTTAAATAAAGTATAAATACAGATAATATAGATACATATTATAATGTGGAAGTGTTGGTTGAAGCCTTATAGCTGACAAACTGCTGTAAGCCGAACTGCCCTTAAATATACTGCAAACTTTCTTAATGTAAAACACAATTTTCGGGATAAAAACTGTCACCATGAAATTCCGCTTGACATTAAAGCAATTATTGTGTGGATTACGAGCTGCTTGAAATTGTTACATTTTAAATATGCAAACAAAGCAACAAGCTAGTTTGCATAAATGTCACTAAAATTCGAAAGAACATGAAAAATGTTGCAGTGTGATTTTACAGTCATAATGCTGGCTCGTTGCCAACACGAGCCCCACGGTCTATGCTCCCATCCATGTGCTTTCAAGGACGGAGGCTGTGTGAGAAGGACGGGACAGCAGTGTGATGCCTCACTTTCGGGCACCATGAGAGGTGCTTGTTGTGGCTCTGTCATTATAGTTACAGTTGTCGTAAACTTACACACACACACACGCGCACACACACATTCTCTCACCGGTGTAGAGTTACATCCTGCCACTGCAGTTTGCACTCTGTGAAGGGCAAGAGCAGCCTTCGTGACCTCCACAAACATGCACAAACACACACACTACTCATTACTCCTTGAGATTTTTAACTACATGAACCACTGGGAAGAGCAGAGATTATTTAAAATTATGCCGGACACTCCTCTGGAGCAGTTTATTTACTCTGAGTATGAAGATTAATATTAATACAGCTGTGTTTGATGCTTTCCTCTAGAACCGTTATACACTTTCATCTGCAAAAACAGAGCAGCTGGGACAGATTGTGTGTGTGTGTGTGTGTGTGTGTGTGTGTGTGTGTGTGTGTGTGTGTGTGTGTGTGTGTGTGTGTGTGTGTGTGTGTGTGTGTGTGTGGTCTCTGGAGTATCAGTGTGCTAGTTTGTGTGTTTTTCAGGAAAAGACTCAGTGTATAGTAGGAGTGCATACATAAAATGAATCAGTCAGTCTTAGTGTAACGCACTGGCTGGTTAGGAATTACTTTCTTTAGAATTTGAATTTAAAAAATAGGGTTAATGTTAATTTTCGTTTTATCAATGTGATAAAATTGTGATGCAAATTGTCCTTTCCCTTTGCGAGACAGACTGTTAATTAATGTACTCTATGCAGAATCTGTGTAGATGTATTTACAACCCGTGTCCGTTGTTTGCAGTGATATTATGCATTGTGTAAGTAAGAGGCTTCCTTCTGGGCAGGCCAAGAGCTTAAGGGGGAGCAGGGTGAAGGTGAAGATGGAAAGACTCAAGCCACGCACTATGACTGAATGATGAGGACAGCAGGAGAGCGAGACAGAGCTGACACAAGTGCTTTAAACAGAGGCAGAAGAGAGGAGGTGACAGAAAAAATGAGGATAGGAGGAGGAGGAGGAAGAGAATGAGGTGATGAGGAAGGTGGTGATGAAACAGGATGGATGAATCCTCCTCCCAGAGTGACTTTGTGTCTAATATCTGTATAACAAATGGGGAAGAGCAGTGTGAATACAAGTGCTTAATTTCTATGTGAAAATGATATAACAGCATCCTGTGTTCAGCCGTTATAACCCAGAAAAATGTTTGCTGTTGCAAGTTCACTGTGTACAAATGTATTTTCTCTAGGAGACAGACAGGGTTACTGCATCTGATTGTTTCAGTTTGTTGGACAGATATCCAACTGATCATATTGGATTGGTTCTTTTGTGGTTAAAAACAGAAAGCTCACTTTTTACATATTGCTCAAAAATTTAAAGGAACACTTAGAAAACACATCAGCTCTCAATGGAAAAAAACCATCATGCTGGATATCTGTACTGATGTGGACCGGGTAATGTGTTAGGAACAAAAGGGCACTGCATCATTTGGTGGAAATTAAAACGATCACCCTGCAGAAGGCTGAATTCAAAGACAACCCAAAAACCAATAATGCAGCAGCCTAGTTCATTTTGCCAAGATTTCATTGCAGCAACACAAACTGGTACTGTGTAGTTTGTACTAAACAGATGATGGATAGTGTTCTGCAGGATCAGCTCCTGAACAGTCTGAGGTCCAACTTGGTGGCGTCGAATGGACCAAAATATAATGTTGCAGATTTAGGTCAGATGATCGCGGGGGCCAATCAATGGTATCAATTCCTTCATCCTCCAGGAACTGCCTGCATACTCTCGCAGGACCCCACCGCACCAGCATAGGGTCTGACAATGAGTCCAAGGATTTCATACTAATAACTAATGGCAGTCAGGGTGCCGTTGCATAGCCTGTTGAAGAGATGACCCAACACCCACTGACCCATCACTGAACAACGTTCAGCTGCCTATTGCACAGTGTAATAGGCAGCTGAACGTTGTCCACAGCTTCTCCAGACCCTTTTCACTTGTGCTCAGGGTGAATCTGCTCTCATCTGTGAAAATCACAGAGAGCTAGTGTTGGACATGACAAATTTGGTATTCTATGGCAAATTCCAGTTGGGCTCCACAGTGCCCAGGAGGCCTGTTTTTGATTGTTTTGTTAGAGACATTCACACAAGTGACCTGCTGGAGGTCATTTTGCAGTGCTCTGGCAAAGCTCATCCTGTTTGTCCTTGCACAAAGGTCCTACTGATGGATTAAGGAACTTCTATCCAGCTCTGCTAGAGTAACTGCCTGTTTGCTGGAATTTCCTCCATGGGCTTGAGATTGTGCTGGGAGAATCAGCAAATCTTCTGGCAATGGCATGTACTGATGTGCCATCCTGGAGGACTTGGACTACCTGTGCAACCTCTTTAGGGTCCAGGTATTGCCTCTTGCTATCAGTAGTGACACTTAGCTTAACCAAATGCAAAACTAGAGGAAAAAACAGTCAGAAAAGATGATGGGGGGGAAAATGTCAGTGGCCTCCACTTGTAAAACCATTCCTGTTTTGGTGGTTTTTTCATTGTTGCCCCTCTAGTTAATTTAATTAACACCAAAGCAGCTGAAACTGAAAAACAACCCCATCTGCTACTTAACTAACCAGAGCAGTATCGCAGAAGTTGAACTGACTTGATACTCTGATTAAAAAGTGTTCCTTTAATTGTTTTGAGCATTGCCCAGGAAGCTTTGTTGTTTTCCTGTTTTTAGGGCAAGCTAAATGTGCCAGCTGCTGGCATAAACCAGTATGAGAGTGGTACTGATCATGTCATTTAACTGTATAAAAACAAGTATATTTTGCTAGGCACCAGAACGCAGTTGTATTATATTATGTTTAATGCTTTGCTTGCTTTGCACAAGTCTAGCAAGTTAATGCTTTGTTATCATGTGCTTTATTAGTGGTATAAATTTAAATTTTAATTGGAATTGATTACAGTAATAAAATAAAGGCTAAGTCTGTATTTACCATAGTTTTGTTAGACTTGTGGACGAAACGACAACTATCATTGTAATGTTCTTTGCTTGGTGTCTGTATACACTGGGAAGGCTTAAATCCACCCTACACACCAAACCCATAACCTTTGTATAGATAATACATGTGTTCATTTGTTATTCATGGTTGTGCATAGAGGTGGTGCCTTCTGCTCCATGTTACCGCATGTTAGGGTGTAAAATGGCCGCTCTCCATCGAGGGAAGTTTCAGCTGAGATTAGCTACGGTTGGGGGGGGGGACAGGGAAGACAGGAAAGAGGAGAGAAAGAGAGAAGAAGCACAGGAGAAAAAAAGAGGATGAGATCCCATGCAGAGAGAAGCTAGAGTGGATTGAGTGTGAAAGAAGCAATCAGGTGCAGTTAGGCAGCCGCAAAACGAGAAAGGGTGAAGCAGAAGAAACGAAGGAGAGAAAAAGCTGTGAGAGGCTGTCAGATAAAAAAAAAAAGTCAGAGGTCTAGCACTTCTGTGGATTCTGCTGCAGAAAATATGCTTTCAAATGTGTCGGGTTTCGAGTGTTTTTGACTGTGCTGCTTGCTGATGTTTGTGTGTCGAGTTGTTTCTGTGTTTTTGTCTCTGACAATAAATCTCAGGTTCTGCCAATACTGATTCCCACTGATGTCAAGGAGTAGTTATCAACATGCAGTAGATTTTACTGGTTGTTGGAACTCTTGTTTTCCTGCTTCTCCTTCTTCTCACTTCTGCAAAAGAACTACATGTGCACATGGTAACTTTTTTTTCCCTCTTTGAAAACTTTTGGCTGCTCCAAAGCTGTTTATGGAATCCTCAAATACCCATTTGACCTGTTTCTGTGTGAAAGTTTGTACGTGTTTGGTTTGCTACTAGTTTGTCTGAATACCTTGTGATGCCAGTAGGGGTCTCTGCCTCTCCACGTCACTCACCCGGTCACCAGTGGCATCCGCTGCGTTTGGCTACTCAAAGAGGCTGAGGCACAAGCCTGCAGTAAGCTCTTGTCAGTTACCGTCGGAAGTCACCAAAAATCATTAAAGGATGTTTTGATGTGTGGAGACTTGTCTGTCTCACTGAGTCATCTTCTGTTCTCTCTTTCTCTTCTGCAAACCCCTGTTTCCTTGACAACCAGGTGCAAGCAAGTAGACCTGTAGACAGGAACCATTTTCACATCTTCTTCTACATTTATGCGATGCCACTCCCAGGGATTGGGATTTTAAATGAGTTTTATTACACATTTTTAGTGACTAAACATGAATGTGAGAGATGAAGAACAAGAGGAGAAGATGAGAATTAATGAGTACACAAAGTGTAATGAAATTTAAATGAAAATAGCAATAGGAGTTGTAACTAAATAGTCATTACATACAACGTAACCATAGTACCACTCAACTGTAATGCTTGTGTGAACCAGTTTTAGCAATTGTGAATGACTGTATAATTTGAAACAGAATTACCTTAAGTGGGCAGTTTATTTTTCTATATACAAAGAAACTGACTCCAGTCCACAGTAACAGTGAATATGTTTGTAGCTTACCTGTTTACAGAGCAATACAGATGCATACATAAAGGTTAAGATACGAATTTAATGGTTCGATAAGCTTAAACATGTTACTCTGGGGCGCTGTTATAGCTCGGTGAGTTGAGCAGGCAACCCATGTGCTGCAGGGTTATTACAGCTCTGGGCCATTTGCTGCATGCCTTCCTCTTGCTCACTCTCCCACCTTTCCTCTCCACAATTAACTGTCATAATAAAAGCTAAAGAAGAAAAAAGAAAAAAAAAACATTATTCACAGATGCTTAATGTACATACAGTTCTGTGAAAAAAGTATTTACCCAATTCCTGATTTCTTCTTTTTTTTTAAATCATCAGACAACCCAAGTAAATACAAAAATGCAGTTTTTAAATGATTTCATTTATCAATGGAAAAAAAAAACTATCCTGATAACTCTACCTAGCTCTCTGTGAAAAAGTATTTACCCCCTAAACCTAATTACTGATTGGGCTGCACTTGGTAGCGAGAACTGCAATCAAGCATTTGGGGAGAACTGACACGTTATGTGTTATCTGAGAACACTGTAGATAAAATGTAAGACTGAGTTTTATAAAACCTTGCCTGCTAGGTTTTATGCTAGTCAGTCATTCTAAACAACTTTAGCAAAGTTGTATAACTTAAAAGAGATAAAGAAAGAATTTGGAGGTAGCTGCTGTGATGTCACCTATTGGCTTGTGGACATCTGTACTGAAGGCCTAAGTTTGTAGTTATGGCTCTAGGTTTGTTTTGTGGAGCCAAAGTGATGGTCAGAAGAGTGTGGCAGTGCTATCAGCTAACCTGAACTACCTTGGTTAGCAAGGTGAAGCCAAAGACCGAAGGTCTGCATTACACACACACTGCTAGCACTGAAACAATACTAAGATTTCACTCACCCTTAAAATAAAACTGAGGCAATGGGGACAGTCTTAGTATAGTAAGCCATATTATTTGTCTAAAAATATCATAAAAAATTCTTCAAAAGGCACAAAAATGGTAAAGAGTTTATAGAATGACTCAAACTAGCTCAGGTAGCAGTTAGCAGACAGCTGGCAGCTATCAGCTGTGTCAGCTATCATTGTTTGGCACTCTCCTGTCAAAGTTATAGTAACTTTAACTTCTTGAAGGTAAGAGTTATATAAATTTTCACCCACTGTACAACTTTGCACAGTGTAAACTGTAAAATACAAGTTTGTATTTCTTTGGTTGTGTAGTCTGTGACACAACTTTTCCTAAAGTCTTAAATATCCAACCTTTAGGTAAAGAAGAAGCTGCTTTTGGCTGCTCCCTTGTCACTAGGACTCACCACAGTGTGTAGCTCTGTATGTTTGCTTTGTCAGTTTTACACTGGATGCCCCTCCTGATGCAACAAAAGGGATTTCTCTTTCCGGGTGGAATCAAGAAACTTCTCCAGTACACCTCCACAGGGATTTCAAATCAATACTTGATTTGTCTTTAGCTTTAATCCAGTTTTACAAAAGTTTTGAATAAGCTGTGTAAGAATTACATCTACTTTCATACACAATCCACCATTTCCAAAGGCTCAAAAAATAATCGGAGAGTTGACTAACAAGCAGTTTCATGGCCAGGTGAGGCCTGTTTCCTTGGTATTTAATGACAAATGAAGCAGATGTAATAAGTTGATTCAAAGCCTTGAATATGTATTTTATAACATTTCAGGGTTAGATGTCAGTGCAAATGAGTAAGACCATTACACTTAAAACCACCAACATTGCCCAATCAACAGACTGGTTCATTCTTAAGAAGAAGAAATGCACAACAAAAGCCCTGAAAGACCACAGAAGAGTGCATGAATTATTTCCATGCATAAGAAAAACTTCACAATATCAGACCAAGTCAAGAATACTCTTGAGGAGGTAGCCATACTATTGTATGCTATTGTCATGTGTTCATGAACGGAAATACAGAGGACTTTTAAAAAAGGCGCAAACCACTGGTTACACTCACATCATCTGTCAAACATGGCAGTGGCACTGTTATTGATAATATGGCAGAAAGTGTGAATGACAGATCCCTTAAAATGCTGCAAAACTGACTGGAGTTCAGTTGTATTGTAGCTTCTGAATCCTCAGTGTCCAGGTCAGTCCCCTGATCTCAAGCCATTACAGCGTGCGTTTCATCTATTAAATACAAAACTGAAGGCAGAGAGACCCTCAAACAGTAATAAAGGAGGGAATTGAGTTTAGGAATTACGTATAAATAAATTACATAATAGTATTTCCTGACCTTGCTGCAGCTATGCTTCAAAACTCTTTACAAACCAGTTGATGCTGGTTATGTCTATGCTTTCTACACAGTTTTGACATGACATCTTCATACTGGCACTGTGAACATTTCCAGTAATAGTGGTATAGTTGTAACCGTAGCGTCCCAAGCTGTTAGCTGTGTTCAACTGCCAAGAATCATGTGTCTCCACTAATTAGGGGTCACGTGATCTGTTTAATTTGGTAAGTTTTAGTGATTATTGGAATTGTAAAATTATAATCACGACTCAGTTTATCCACAGAAAAATAAAAACAAAGTAGCTTTGTGATCATAAAGCAGATTTAACAATCTGTATAAATCACCAGAGGGGCTTTCAGACCAGCCAAGTGCATGCACTGTGCTATTATACCAGGAGAGAAGGGACAAAGCAGGCTATCATTTATAAATAGAAAGATTCGGCACACACAATGTCACGCTGGAGGAAAATGGGTCTGCTGAATTTGTGTTGAGTAAGCAGTGACTGGAGTTTTTTTTTTATTAGGAGGAAATAGAGCGTTTAATTTCATGCTAATTCTCAGCATTACAGCCAAATGTGATTTAAAAACTCCCTCTGCACTAAGTGCCAGAACTTTCATGTCTGCGTGCATGTGTATATGTGTGTGAGTAAGCAACACAGAACAGGTGGCCAGAGCCCCAAGTCCTCGTCTAAACCCTGCCCCTTCCTTCCTCTGTCAGCTGATGCGCTACGAGCTGCTCTCTCTCCTCCCTCCTTCATCCTCATCGTTCTTGTCTCATTCTGTCTTTATCGCTGACCAAATATCATACTTTCTTTTCCTCAGCCTGCCCCTGTTTATCCATCTCTCTACCCTCACTTTTTCTCTTGCTCTCCCGCTCCCTTTTTTTTTAATTCTTCTTCCCTGCCGTGTCTCATCCCAGGCTGTAATAATATCAGACTGACTAGTGGAGTGCTGTTGTCCGAGCGACTGGCAGAGGGAGCAGTACAGGAGTTTTATCTAGCCCTGCTGCACTTTTTGTGGACCAGGATTCTGAGGAATTATCCCTCCTTTCCACCATCCTCACCCCCTTTACCTACTACTCCTCATCCTCTTCCTGTCTCTCATTTTAAGGGGTGTCCATTTGAAGGCTCTGATATGTTTAGCATTCACCATGAACCCTACAGTCAAGATCCACCTTCAGAATGGGACCCACTTTAACACCTACATGTACCAGGTAGGGACTCGGCATTCATGCACTGTTTGGATATTTCCAGTGAAGGATTGCCTTCAGCTCAAGTAGCTCACTCTGCGGTCTCCACATGTCCTTGCCCGAGTATTGATTTCAGTGCTGATGGCTCTTTTCTAGGTCTGAGATATGGCCTCCTCTCCACCTCCTCTTCCTCCCTCCTCCTCCTTCCTTTTCACCACTATGCCTCAATCACTCTGCAAAGAATGATTAATGCCTCACAGTAAAGCAAATTGCATATTCGTTTAGAAATGTGGGTACACCGTCACCAACAGAGCTTTTCACTGGTTCATGTGGTTAGTAGCACGTTTTCAACTTCCATTGTTTGTGAATATAATAGAGATAGATATCTGTCATACACTGATTAGGAACTCTCTCTTTTTCTGTGACTGCTGTGTATGCTTGACTTGCCGTATGCTTGTTACGGCACGCGTGCAAGAGACAGACTCTACTGATGCGCAACAAAAACTCTTTGTGCTTCTCCTTTCAACCGAGCAGAGGAAGTATTCCCCTCTCATCCTTCCTCTCTTTCTTTTGTCCCCTTTTCTGGCACAGGTTTTGTTTTGCTTTGATGAAGAAAACTCTGATACATGAATGGATGCTATTCTGGGTTTAGGCCTTCAATGGCACGGAGGAGGAGGAGAGAAAGTTGGGAAACTTGGAGGGATTTGACACCTATTTGCACGCTGAATGTGATATTCTGAAACAAAGAGACATGCCCGATGTGCCAGCTATGCCATCTTGTGCAATATAATACACCGTGCCATTTTTGTGCTCTGAAATCTGGCTGTTTTAAAACTTTTGATATGCATATTTTTACAGCAGACTTTCTCCCAGGTTTTATTTAAAACCCTTAAAAAATGATTTAAACTATTTTCACTTTGATTTTTATCAGTGTTTTAGAACACTACAAATCTGGGGCAGCTTTGCCCTGTTATTTCTAAGGTGCTTCGCCTGCACTTTAACATATTTCTGTAAAAATCCAGGTAAGCTTGTACATGAATTCTTTAAGAGTAGTTCTGAATACTGCAAATGGTGTAAATGGTGATGCCTTTGAAGACAACAATATCAACAGAAAGCTAGGTAGGTGCAAGGACTTATGGGAATGTAAATGTTTAAGATCAAAATGTTAATTTAGAAGTTTTTGTTATTTCAGTTCATTAAACTTTGATTGGAGTGGACGTGTAATATGGAATCTGGCAACTTATAGTAAGGTTTAATACTGGTCAACAAAATGACCAAGACTCCTGTAGACCTCTGGCTAGATTTAATATGGTGGGGGAAAAAACTACAACATTTCTGTAATTGTACAATTCAACTACAAATACATGGACAGGAGTATAAACTAATAAGCTCATTATCTAGATCACCATCAGAGCATTAACATAGTGTGATGGCAGCCAAACAGTTAACAGTATTAAGCTTCAAAGCTTGTATTCTACAATAATAGAGAGAAAACCCCAACAGTCAAAAGACCCCTTCTGACCAAGCACTTGCCGATAATGAGAGAAAAAACTCCCTTTTAACAGGAAGAAACCTCCGGCTCAGAACCAGGCTCAGGGAGGAGCAGCCATCTGTCGAGACTGGTTGGGGGTGTTCAGAGGAAGACAGGACAAAAGACACACTGTGGAAGAGAGCCAGACATTAATTCATTCATTCATTTCTTAGAGTTAGAAACTGTAAAACAACAATTTAACTTTGTCAAACTTATCCGCCAGTACTTTAACAGGGAAAACAGCGTAGGCTGAATTATGAGCAATTCAGCCTACGCTGGTGCAGTGGGACAGATGTATTTTAATACATGGCTGGGACAGATGTATTAAAACACATCTGTCCCAGCCATCAAGGTTTGTATTGTTGTTTAGTTTCCACACTGTGCCTTCTGTAGGAAAACTTTTGGAAAAGTTTTTGGTTATACTCGTGCCTCCAGAGCATCAGTCTGAGCTGGGATCTGTCAAGTGCTGCAGTCAGCTACTGCTGCTGCATCCTTCCCCAGTCTCAAGTGCTGTCACGCCATCATACAGAAGGAAAACCTCTCAGCGGCTTTGTGCATGTTTGTGTTGTAGTGTGTGCAACAGAATGTATCTGCATTCATTTGATGAAACGTTGCATGCAAAGTTTGTCTGCTGCTCAAACACTTTCCTAATGAGCCGTTGCCATGGCGTTGGCAGCAGTGTGAGAGGTGGCGTCATGGCAACAGATTACTCACTGGCTACTTTAGGGCCAACACCCCAGCTAGGTGTTGTTTCGTCATGGCTCTCGTGTAGGTTCGCGCTTTTGTGTCTATATGTGTGTCTGTGTGCGTGCTGATTAAGATTTGCCAGAGGAAGGTCGAGTCCACCTTTCGGCTGTTTGCCACCTCGCTCTTCCTCTCTCTGCAGTGGTGAAGAGTTACAGAGCTGTGATATCTGAATCTCTCCAGGGACTCACTCATTCTCCAGTCTCTGACCCTGCATTCATCTTTGCTGTGGCATCCCTTGGTGAAATACCAAGATTTACATCACAGTTGGTGTAGTGTCTTTCGATGTGTGCATGTGAAAGGAATTTAGTCAGCAGACATAATCTCTGATATTGTATTGTAGCTTGCTTTTCTTTGCCTCTCCACAGCAAATGAACGGTTCTGTGGTTTAAATCTGAAAAGATTTATCCTCACCAGTGCATTATCATGAGTGTGTATTGTATAAGCTGTTCAGCTAGACTTTAGTGAACTCTATAGGCAGAGCTGAACTTTTTCACTGCTATTGCTCATCCACAGACAGAAAAGTGGGTAAACCAAAACTATTTATAGTCATAATGGTGAAAGAGAGCTGAATACTGCTGCTCGCTTATTGTCGCTTTTGTCTTTACCCTAGCTTTAACAGCTCTTCTTGATACAGCTGATCAGCTTACATCATACCATTTAAAAGGTTGCAAACAATAAAAGAAAAGAAAATATGAAAAACAAAATAAAAATACAATTAATTTAGGATTCAAGATCAAAGAAGATACAAGAAGCAAATTAATTAAAGCAATTAAAAACAGAAGCTAAATAATTTACAGAAATGAATTTATCGAGGAATTCATTGTTAGGGTGCACTGTGTAGAAATCGAGGTGGTTGGAGAAAAAGAAAAACTAAACACCAGTCATCCAAGTGCAGTATGAACATGCAGTAAAACGCACTGGACCAAGTTTAATATTACCCATAGCACTATAGCATAGAAGTGATGTACATTGGCAGTTCTCCAATGAGGGCCTCATATAGAAACCGTAGCATATGTCAGTCAAATCCCTTGGCCACAGAGACCATGCAACTTTTTCATATAAGATGCCGTGATGAGTACAATAAACATCACCACAGAATAAACCTAATGACATAATGATAAACAGTGTCCAAGTTGATGTTTAGAATGTGTATCTGTTTTGTAGAGATGTAAAATATATTCAAGCTGCTGACGTGCGAGATCATAAATTAGCATAAATGATATCACGTAACACAGCCCTGTCCTGTGAATCATGTGAATATGATGTGATGTGCGAATGTTTACAGCTTCACTCGCTTTCCTGTCTTGCTTAGTCACAAGTGTCCCTTGTTTCCTTTCCTTCCACCTGCTGATGCTCAGAGAGGAACTGCTTGACCTCAGCGCGTTCAAGCTCTGGCAAGCGTCCATTCATGTTTGCTTTGGCTTCACTCTCCTGTCTTGTAAATCCTGTCACACATTTTAGAAGTACAACTGATCAGTTTATAAATTCATTCTAAGGACACAGCGTCCAGGAGTTACCTGGTGATCAAGTGAGATAGTTTACATTTCTGTAAATTTTTGACTCTCGTTAACAAATCCCAGTTTGCCAACAAGCTGTGGAGACACTGATGAGAATTTAAAAAAAGAGATGGAAAAGTCACAGTGTAGTGGGTTAGTGCAAAATTGCCAGATTTTCACTGCTAGCATCATCCTGGTTCATTTATGTTTGTGGGCTCCTATATCAACAAGTATACTGTTAAGTGATATTACCAGAAGATAAATGAATTACACCTACTGTAGTCCAGGACATGTTGATGCTGTTTCAGTAGATTCTAAGATGTGTAACTTCAATTTAAATCTCTTAAATCTTGGATGAAGTTATATAAGGACATAACACTGTCAAAGCAGATTATGAGGGAATTCTGTGTTTTCTTTGAATATGATTGACTGTGGCAGTATGATAGCGTGGTACATGATGGTGCACTGTCATCTCACAGCAAAAAGGTCCGAGGTCTGAATCCACTGTCTGACTGGAGCCTTATCTGTGTGGTGTTTGCATGTTTTCCCTGCCTCTTCTTGGGTTCCCTGTGGACACTCTGGCTTCCTCCCAAAGTCCAAAGACATGCATGTTAACTTAATTGCTGATTCTGAATTGGCTGTAGGTGTGAGTGGTTTTCTGTGTTAGCCCTGTGACAGGCTGTACCCTGCCTCTTTCCCTTTGACAGCTGGGATTTGCTCCAGGCCCTCTGCGACCCTTAATTGGATAAGCATAAGAAAATGGACAGATGGATGGATTGAATATGATTGATGTATTAATTTATTAAGGATCACAGTCAGAGAAGGTGCCACGCTGGGTATTTTCACAGTGATTACATCAATAAGAATAGAAATTAAAAGGTCTACTTCATTACTTTCCAATCTCTTATACGAGTAACTGGGAAATTTAAAAGCCAAAGATCAGCCAGTGGAGAAAGTCTTGGATTCCCTTTATGTGGTGCAGAATACTAGAAAGCAGTATTCCCATGGTGTTGAGTGTATTAAGAGTTATAGTCAGTGCTGGGATTTGGTCTGATGAGCAGTACTTTTAACTTTAAGAGCAGACATGAAATACTGCATAGTTCACTGGGATACATTTAGAGGAATTAAAGAAAAAGAAGAAGGAAGGGCTCTTTCTACTGCTGCATCTGGAATGAAGAGTAGTGTGATGTAGTGTTGACAAGGTGTTAAGGTGTGAAGGGCCAGTATCTGTCATGATCAGGTCCTCTGAACTCAGAGTCAGTTTTCTCACGCAACAGAAAATAACTGGCAAGGTGAAATATAACCACGTCAGTTCTGATGACCACCTCCTAACCCCCCTCCCAGACACACACACACACACACACACACACACACACACACACACACACACACACACACACACACACACATTATTCATCAATAAATTCCACAATCCCACAACGCTGTACCTTTGATGCTGAGACAATGACCATCCAGTAAAGTGAGCTCTACTATTATTTTGACATTGACTGTATCCTCCATATCTGTTATCATGGATGAGAGAGATGTGAATGAGCAGCTGAGGGGGCGGCCTCAGATACGGTTCAGGTGTGTGGTGTAGGTCGAGTCCCTATAGTACCGACCTCTATGCACGCTGCACACGTACAACGAAAACACAAAAATACACTCACACACAAGTAGAAAAGGATAACCGCAGCCGCAATAAATCTTATACAGCTTTTTTGAATTGTATGTGTGTGTGTGTGTGTGTGTGTGTGTGTGTGTGTGGGGGGGGGCTCTTTTAGCCCTTTTTTTTTATCTGACTCCACTCCAATCTTTTGCCTTCTCCTTCTCTGCACACACACACACACATATACACACAGCATTTTTTTCATCCTTTAATCCCAAACTGCTTAAGGAAAGGAAGGGGAGAAATCCCTTTACAATGTCTGGGCTCAGCAGTGTTTGGTAACCACTTGCTATCTCACATTGTGGTTGGAGGCAGCCGTGTTCCTCCAGACACCCGGAGTCTTCTCTCTCGGCTCTATACAATATGCACCCTGACAGATGTCAAAGTTTTCGTCAGCATGTATTGTGCCGTTGTTTGGGAAACATTAACCTTTTCTTTTTTCTTTGTGTTTTGAGTGGTGAAGGTTATATAGTGCGTTTGGTTTTGAAAAAGAGAACAAAGTGAAAGGCAGTAACAGCAGTTAAAAGGAAGTCATTCAGCAGATAATGTGTTATATGTTACATATAACAGGTGTTTGTTATATACTTTATAAATACTCCACATCATGCATCTGTATCTTTCCTTCATGTTGTTTGGCGGTGCGCATTTCTCCCGTTTGCATTTTCTGTGTGTGTGTTTGCCGTTGTCTTTTTTACGTGTTGAGATTGGGCGAGAGATGAAGGGATGAAGAGATGAACTAGAAAACGCAAGAGGTTGCCTGTTGAGCCTTTTTTGTCATGATTGAAAGAGAGAGCGAGCTCTAACATCTGTTGGCGGATTTGGGCCGAGCACATGTCTATTGATGCACCCCTGTGGACCCTGTGGAATAAGGGAAAGTAAAATGAACAAGCTGACCCATTTTCCCCTTTCCTCTAGTCACTCGTTTCCTCTCTCGGTCCTATTCATTCGCTCCCCTCTGCTCCAAAGTCTTGTTTTTTTATTATTATTATAATTTTTTATATATTTTTTTGCTTGCAGCACACCAGACAGGGTAAATAGAAATGCAGAGATCAATACGTTTATTAATATATGGTGTGTGGGTTTGTTTTCAATGTATTATTTAGATAATCATTTTCAGCAACTCAGCTGGGTCATTATAGAAGAGCATCTGCCTTTCCTGCTGGATGTAATGTTGTTTTTTTATTTAAAAAAGTTTTTATATCTCATCTGTATGCTGGAGTCAGATGAGAGAATAAGTATTAAAAGCGCCAAGCAAAATTAAGAGACACATATCTTTTTTTTTTCTCATGACATTCAAATTACTAATCCATGCAGACATGTGTTAAATATCACAAACGTGTGGCACAGTGGTAGACACTGGCAGAAAGAGCAGCATCATTAGTGTAAAGCTAAAGGTAAGACTGAAATGTGGGGCTAATTAAAAGTAATGAGAGCAGTGTGGGTCATCCCCCTACATCAGCTACTGACATCATTAGCCTCTTCAAAGTTTACAGTAACAGAACTCGGATAAAATTTCACTTCCCCACTAAGATGCATTAACCTCTTGATTAAAATTGAAATCAAACTTACAGGAGAAACAGTCCATCCATCATGCACATTAGTGGGCATAATGTAATTTTTTATCCCTATTATATTTCTCTGTAAAAAGGCTGCACGAACGTGTCATGCAGGGCTGCGTGTAAGCTGTTCACACCGAGACTTTATGATTTTTACAAGATTTCAAACATTGTTGAAAATGCAATGTGTGATATCTTTATTTATATTTACTCGTTTATCCTCTCTCATATAAATGTAAGGTTTTTATCTTATAATGCTAGTATAATATTGCAGAGGGTCTCTAGAGATTCTTCAGTAGTTATAATTTATCAGCACATCTGCTTTGCTGGTGAAGACCAGTGCAAATGGGGTATGTCTTGGAACATATTTTCACACCTGTCAGTGTATTGCCACTGTGGTGCCAGTTTCATGTAGGGCTGTAGTTGTGGAACATTTCCATTCTAACTTTAAAAAACACATCTCTTAGTCAGGGCTGGTGTTTTGGTCATCTGTGCAAAACGTGAGACCAGGAGTGCGGTGTCGTAGCTGCAGCAAGCTTCAGGACTTTAAAAAGCATATGTTTGCAAGTGGATGTGTGTGTGTTGGACAAGCAGGGAGACCATAAGCCGCTGGGTATTGGTTTGGACTACAGCCGAGCTCACAGGAAATGCCAACAAAGCACCAAGTGACATTCAGACAACATGGACAAACAAACGCACACACACTCGTGCACACACAGATGCACAGACTTCGGTGAACAAACAGCTATCCAATTTTTTGTTCCAGTGTGATCGATCGGGGAAAAATATTAAAAATCAACTTCCAGCAGGAGATGTGTGTGCCACCGACTGGTTCTCTGATGCAGAGTGTAGCAGCAGCACTCTTAGTACCTCATCTAATCGAGTACATCTAATCGATTGCAGACAGAATAACAGAAAATCACAAAGGAAAGTGGATTAGATGTGGGGCTGTGAGACCAGGAAGCACCCTCTGACATAAGGATTGACTTCTTACATAGGTTACATTAACCATTAATAACACTAGTGGGGTGGGTGGCTATAGCTCAAGTGGTACAGCAGGTCAGCTACTAATCGGAAGATTGGTCTGTGTGAATGAAATGTCTGTGAATGGTAGATAGAAGCATTTACATAGAGCATAGAAATAAATGCTTGTGTGAATGAGGCAAGTTGTGTAAAGTGCTTTGAGTGCCCAGTTAGAGTAGAAAAGCATTATATAAGAACCAGTCCATTACCATTTACCACTAGTGCATAAAAAGCCATGTGGTGACATATCACCTTTCCTTCCACTGATCAAAAGAGATTACAGTGAGAACCTGTTAAAGCCTTTCTTGATTTATCTGAGTTTAACAGGATGTGGACCATTACCTCTCAAACCAGTGCATGTGAAGACGTGACAGTATCAGAATTAGCATGGATGTTTTATGTATTATGTATATGTTATTATTGTGTATTATGGTTGTAAGGAGGTAGAATGAGCTGCATTGTGTTAACTCATATTCAGATTCATATACTCGTAAAGTACATTGTGAGGTACGGATAGGCCAACAGCTACTTTTGTGTAACGTCTACACAAACCTTTTCACTGCTGTCATTTAAAGCACTAGTTTGCCCCCAAAATGAAGCACTGTATGGTCAGGTGAAACTCCATTAAAGTTTATGTACTATAAAAGAATCAAACTTACAGCAGAAAACCGCAGTTCTATGACAGCCATCTCACAAACTATTAAAGGTAATGGAGCCATATCTATTTACGGCGCCAAAAGAGCATAAAATATCCATCAAATTTATAACGTGTGGGACATTTGCGGTGGTTTAGAAAGGGAGCGCTGATATCTCTAGTAGATTTGGAGACGTCTATGGCAGTAGGAACAGAAAAGAACACTTTTGTATTAAAATTTCAACTTTCAAATGTGAATACATACGCTAACATTGTTAACAAGCCAGTTAGCTTAGCCAGTTAGCTTAGCTGAACAATAAAGACTGAAAATTGTTTTAAAAAGCCATGCTCTATCCAAAATTATGAGCAATAAAACATTTTTTAAAAATTTAAATCTTTATCCTTTAAGCTCGGGTCCTCTACCAGTGGCCTGCTAGCTTGAGGGTCCTGTATAGTATCTTTGCTGTTCCTTGGACTCCGCTCTTCTGGAGATTTCAAATGTCAGTCCTGGGATCTGCTGGAGCCACTCCCAGCCCTTGGTCATTCTCGAGCTTCTTGTGTTCCTTCTTCCTGATACAGAAAGAAGCTACATCTATCGACTGTTAGATTGACTGTTAGCTGTAACTTTTTAAAGCTATCATATCAGGCTTTGCTTGACAAGAAATGAAAAGCATGTTTCCCAAAATTCCCAAAATTCAGCCTAATGTTTCAGCCTATTTTATGCATCACTCCTCCTCATAGCAACTGTGTTATTGTCTGTGCTTTGTTACACGTGGCACAAGCGGCCTAAATGTACAAAATGGCTGAATATAAGAAGTCTTAAAGAAACTGAGTGGATCGCCCAGAAACCAAGCATCGAGGCACTCATTGTTCAAGGTTTTCAAATGCAGCTTTAAAGGACATTCAGTTCTTGCAAGTGCGTAAAAGCTTCAGTGAAGTGTATAGCCTTCTGTCAGTAACTGAGGTTGGTGTATTATGAATGACAGCTGTAGGTGTTCTCATCGTTGTCAGTTCTCTCATTTATAGAAATGACACTTGCAAGAACTGAGAGACTTTTTCACCGTGGAACAAACTTGTTGTTTCATGAGAAGTTCGTAATCTTATCTGTAGTAGCACTGACGTGACCCCACCAACGATACAGCAATGTAAGGGCCAGAAAATTACCCAGACACTGAGGTAGGCAGAGTGGCACAGCTCACATTTTGTTTATTCAGCTCAGATAGTGCTGTTTTTGTACCTAGTGTGTCATGGAATTTCCAGCCTCTTAGACAACCTCTTATCGCAGATGCACAGAAAAAAAATTCCCAGACATCATCTCTCACACAAGAACACTTTTCTTTTTGGAGAAGCCACCCTAGACTGCCCATTTTTTAAGTGTGCCCTGACATCCCCTGCTGATAATGTGTTCCTCTTGTTTGTGCTCGTGTCTGGCCACCAAACAGCTCGGCCACATGCACACACTCTTTAACTACGAGACTGCAGCTGGATTCGTGCTCAGTTAAACAAACGCACTCAGCCATTACCTCGATCAGTGATACAGTATTAACCTCTGTATGGGTGTTGTGTGTGTATTTGTTGTGTAGGAGTTTGCCACCCTCACAAAGGAGCTGAACATATGCCGTGAGCAGCTGCTGGAGAAAGAGGAGGAAATATCTGAGCTGAAAGCGGAAAGGAACAACACCAGGGTATGTGTATCTATGTGTGTGTGTGTGTCTTTGAGGGCGTGCGTGTGTTTGACGCTGATGAAAACAAACAATGTTTCTGGAATTAGTATTCTCTTTGGTCATGCATACATTGGTGTGTGTGTGTTCGTGCCGTAGCTGCTGTTGGAGCACCTGGAGTGTCTGGTGTCTCGTCACGAACGCAGTCTGAGAATGACAGTGGTAAAAAGACAGGCACCCCCACCATCTGGAGTCTCCAGCGAGGTGGAGGTCCTCAAAGCTCTGAAGTCGCTCTTTGAACACCACAAGGCTCTGGATGAAAAGGTGGACTCTCTCTCTCGCTCTCACACACACACACATAGTGCATGACTGAGGTTAGTTCTGACAAGTAAATGACGAATTTAGAAACTTGAGGACACAATATCTTAACAGTTTCTTGCTTCAAATTTGTCTTTTAACAGAATTTTTGCCCTTTTTCACTGTTTCTTTTTTATTGATGAACCTCTGTTTAGGACAAAAACAGAAAGTGGCTGAAGTCATGAGACTTCATTAGGAGATAACAGCAGTGGCAGCAGAGTTGGACAGCAAATGGATGCAGATGAAAAATAATCTGACTCTATATTAATATAAAAGTGAAAACTAAAAATCAGGTAGTTTAGATTGCTTTGCCTTGAAAGCTTAAAATAACTGATTAAATGTGTGTATGGTGTGTTTGGCAGGTGCGAGAGAGGCTTCGGGTGGCTCTGGAGAGGGTTGCCACCCTGGAGGGGCAGCTAGCAACTACCACACAAGAGGTGAGTAATGCGTATCTATGTGGAGAGTTTTTTTTTTTTTTTTTTTTTTTTCTCTGTCCCATTTGGTTCTTAAGCCGTCAGAATTGTTGTCTGAAGACCAACAAGGATACCAAATGGATTTATTTTGCCAAATGGATCATCATGGCATTGCCGTATTGGTCCATTTGATCAAACTTTGTTGTTATTATTTATTTTATTTTCAGTTGTTACAGATGGGACAGACATGACTGGGGGATAGGAAAGGGAGAAAGAAAGAGAGGAAGGAAAAGAAAAACAGAAGGGAAAAGAGACAGTGAGAAAGGGCACTTACAAAGACAAAGAGAAAGAAAAGAAAAAAAAAATCTCCTGGATCACCTGTTGAGAGAAAAAGAAGAGAAGACAAGCAAAAAAAAAACAAACAAAAACAAAGCAACATACTAAACACAACACCATCACGTTAATCTAGCTGAGTGTGAACAGCAGTAAATACTAAATATTGAAAGTTGTTGTGCAGCACGCAGGACAGACAGCGCACAATGTGCTTTGAAGTAGCAGCTAAGAAAGGTGTAGTTTATGTCTCACGAACAGTGAACACCCGTGTGCACACCTGTGTGGATCAACGCGCTTGTATACAAAAAAAGGTTTCCCCATGTAACGGTCTGCTAGAGGGTGTGGAGGCCCATAGCCCCGTCCCCCAGGGCATGAAGCAGGCATGGAGGAGATCCAGGCTCCAGACATCCAGAGGCCCCAGAGTGCGAGAGCCCAAGGAGTACCACCAGAGGGGCATCCGTGCCACCTTCCTGGGAAGGGCTGAGGAGATCCCCAGACGAGGGGTCACCCAGTAGCCACGGAGCAGAAGCCAGAGGGGCTGCACCGGCGTGCCCGCCGGCTCTGCCGGCAGCCAGCTGTGCCAGAGCGAACCGAGTTGCAGGCCCCGAGGCCGGAGGCCCGAGGGCCCCCTTTTGCCCCGGAAGAGGCCTGACCGAGCGACAGGCACCAGGCCCCGCCAAGTAGCCACCGGGAGTGAGCTGGTGCATACCTGAGCGCCCAGCCCCGGACACCAAGAACCACCAATGCACCAACCCCTGAGGGCATCAGTTACCAGCAGGGAGTGTGGTGAGGGGAGATAGGCCTCCACACTTGGAGGGCCTGGGAGTACCCAGGAGGTGGAGTCTAAGACCCGACCTGACATATAGACACAGACAAACAGGCACACACAGACATAAACATGCTTTCCCACCCTCATGCACACATATACAAACACTCAGCACTCACCCAACGTAGGGATAGACATACATAGACATGTACACACAATCATACTCCCCAAACATACTCTATGCCCTGGGTCCAGGTACCCTCGCCCCCAGAGGGGGAAACGGCACCCAGACCCAAGAGATGTGACCCTTTCCCCCGGGGTGGAGGCAAGCAGACCGCCCCAGGCTCCGCAGCAGCAGGGAGGCCAATCGGACAGCCAACACCTCCTCCCAGCCCCCCGCCCCGATGGCTAGTAGAGAACGGGGGTGTGTGAAGACCCCATACCTCCCTCCTCCCGCTCATGTGTAGTGTTGCTGCGTGTTGTTCTAAAGTGCATGTGGAGAGTTTTTATGTGCGTGTGTGTGTGTCTATGTGTGTGGTTGATGGTAAGTAAAACATCTGCTCAATCCCTAGTTGACATCTGCTAATGCCTCGAGTGTGATCAGATATACAATTTGCGTATCACGCTGTGTGAGAGTCTCTGTCTTCTCAACCCTCTGTTCATATACATAAAACATCTATATCAGGGGTGTGAAACATAGGGCTCAGGGGCAAGAATTGTCCTTGCAAAGATTCCAATTCTGCCCAATTAGGCTTTGGGAAAGGTGAAGGAGCACATAGATTTAGAACTTTTAACTCTATTTTAATACGTTTCCAGCTTTTTCTATTGATAAAGACCTCCCTCATTGTTTTTCACTACCTACTATACAAATATCTACTGAAAAATTTGTCCTCAGCAACCAGATCTTTTAATGTAATTTTACACATTTATCATGTAGACAAACTGAGACATGCTGCTGAAATTGGACTTTTTTTCCTCGTTAATACTTATCGGGATTAAATGTGTAGCTAAATGTCTTTTCACTGATAGAAAAGGGGAGTTTCACTGGTCTGGCCCACTAAAGATCAAAGTGGATTGTATGTGGCCCACGATGTAAAATGGGTTTGACATTCCTGATTTATATATTAAAAGGTAAACAAAGAACAAATTCTTAATTTGAATCAAAATCAAACCTTTTTACTGTAAGTTGCACTGATCAAAGAGTCTTATTTCACTAAAGCGAATCCTCCTTCGCGCCTCTTTTCTTTTTTGTTTGAGCGTTATTCATATTTGCAGATATGTAAAACATGAGAGATCTTGTTGTCTGGCAGCCATGCTTTCCTTTGGGAGGCTGGGTTCTGTTCTTGGATCAACTAAGTGACAAGAAAAGTAAGTACGTTTATTCAGTGTTCTTTTTTTGGTCTTTTTAATCTACATTGCAGTTGAACATGGTGAGACAGAGGAAGGATGGTGACTCAGTGGAGCGAACAGATGGATCCAAACCTACATGGAAGGTCTTCCTGGCTGTGTGATTGTTTTTCTGCTATGTGTTTTATTTTGTGCCTGCTGATAGTATTTGTCTGCCCGTCTGCTTTTGTATCTCCTTTCTGTCTTCCTCCTACACAGTGACCCACACATATCTATACACAAAGGAGCCTAAGGTAGCATAAATCTTCCTTTACCTTTCTGATTGCAGAAAAGGATTACTAACTCTTGCCCTTCATTCAAGCCTGGTTTGAGGCTGGGGCTCAAACAAACACATGTGTGACTGTGAATGGATCAGATAGAAAAAACAAAGATTTAACAAATAAAATAATGAAATCCAAAAAAGAAATGTATCAACTTTTTATTAAGAAAAAACAAAAGCATGGAGGATAGGCGTGGAGAGAAAAGAAGAGAGAACTGGCTAGAGTGTGGCCATTAGTAGGGTGAGTGCCGTTTAGATGTCACAGAGTGTGAACTGTGCAAACACACAGTCTGTTAGGACATTTATCGATGACACCCGCTGCACTGCTGACAGCCACTGCCCTGCAGTGTTGCCAGCACGTTCTCACTCCCAACTCATTACATACAGATGCTTTGTCAGGAACCATTTCTTGCTGCACAAGGGGTACCCCCATGAGAGCGTTTTCCATTGCACAGGACCACCTAGAGTGTCAATTTCCCACATGAGGAAGAACAAAAGCCAGTCATACTGATGACAAACCAGAAAAGTTTGACTGCCGCCTGGTACAGTTTTTTTCCTTTTCTATACCTTTGTTTTGGTTAGGTTTAGGCATTAGATTATGCGACCAGGGATGTTTCACCACATCCCTTTGACCTTGTCACATCCGGGACTTCTGTGTGACCTCTGCTAGCCCACCCTGCACTGTGAAAAACGCCGCTAAAGTGCGAAGCCGACGAGTCCTGACAAGTTGAGCGTGAGAACGGACTGATGTTGCAACCAGCCCTCAGTGAGGAATATTTTTATTCAAGGCAGCGCAAAATTAAAATGCTGTTTTCAGCATTTACTCTATCCAAGAACATTACAGGGTCCTACACAGTGATAGTGACAAACTCTCAGTTCGTGAGTCGTACCACGCTGTTTTACAGTCACAGGGAGCCACTCATGGATCCCCAGGTGTGCCATATTACACAGTTTCACACTATTTAGCCCTATTTCCCCGGGCATTTATGTGAATCTTTACGTTTCTGTAAGGAAGTCATGCGCAGGCAAAATGGAAACACAACGGAGCAGAGGGGGTCCTACTAACTTTGGCTGCCCACTGCGTTGCTGTCTGAATGTGTCCCTGAAGATTTGTTTAATTAAGAGCCTGGAATTAACTGCACTCTGAGCTTTGGAAAGAAGAGAAACAACATCAAAACAACAACATGGCAGCCTACCCTCACATAACCCAACCCTGTATGCATAAAACCCACCACTTTCTTATCTAGGTCACTCAAAAACTTTATCAGCTCTAAAACTCTAAAACAAGAACTTTATCAGATACCCTCCAAACACAGCATGTAGATTTGCATCTGTGTAACACATGAGATGCATTTTATGTGAAAAGTGTATATAATGATGGATCTGCTAATTGTATGTGTCTACCTTACAGAGACTTCCCAATGGCTCTATAGATGCCCACGATGACGGCAGCAGGGCGTCTGAGCTTCAGGAGCTGCTGGATCGGACCAATAAAGAGCTGGCTCAAAGCCGCGAGCACTGTGCCACTCTTAACGCCCGCGTCGCTGAGCTCGAGGCAGAGCTCGCGAATGCACGCAGAGAACTGAGCCGCAGCGAGGAGCTGTCAATCAAACAACAGAGGGAACAGAGAGAGGTGACAGTAAAAGATGGAGTCAAAAAATGTGCTTTGGTTCTGGGAGCAAGCAGTGGGCAGCAAAAATGTTCAACTTTGCAAGGAAGAAAAATTTTAATAACATTCTGCTGATTTATGAGGAAATGTCGTGGACCTACATTACTCCCTATCTTGTTATTTCACTAAATAACAAGATTTTTCTTATGCCATTGAGGTCTCAGTCCTTCAAAAAGACCACATTGCATAAAGGCAGATAGATTTGTGTATTGTGGATGTAGCTATTTCAAGTAATTAATTAGAAAGAACTTTTTAAAGTTCATTACATTTTGGGAAAATATATATAAAATATGTATATATAATACACATTAGTGACCCTTATTCCACCAATATATTTAATATACTTCTTTAATATTTAATAGATTTCTTTTCAAAGCAACATTAGTTATGCAATGAATATTAATATCAAGAAAATTTATTATCATTATTGCAAAGTTACTATTAGTTAGCATATTATGCAAAACAAAAAACTTTGCTTTTCTCTAATAAAACTTTTATTCCAAGTGTAATCTATGTTATTATATTAAAGCTTCCTTTGACTCTAGTATCAGTTCATTTTATGTATCAGTAATTTCGAGTAAACATTATTTGTGTTGTATTTGTGTATATGAAAAAACTCTGGGTCTGAGTCATATTGAAACCAATAACCAGCCAGTCCTCTCCAGCATGTCCTGTACCACAACCACTCACCGAGACACATCCTGGAGGCATCCTGATCAGATGCCCAAACCAACTAAACTGTCTCCTATTAGTGTGGAGTAGTGGCTTTAGTCTGAGTCCCGCTAAAATAATAACCAACCTCCTCAGCCTTCATTTCTCCCACTTGTATCCCTGGTCTTATTATTTTAGTCGCCAATGACCATAGGTGAGGGTGGAATATAAACACAATTGACCTATAAATTGACATCAGCACCAACCTGCCTGTTGGTCTTCCCCTCCACCATCACCCCACTCGTGAATAGGACCCTAAGATACTTAAATTCTTCCATATGGTGTAGCAACTCATGCTAGACCTGGAGTGTGCACACCACCCTTATCCATCTGAGAGTCATGACCTAATAGTCAGAGGTGTTACTTCTCATCCAACGTTTCACACTCAGCTGCAAACAGCCGCAGTGCAAGCCGGAGGTCACTGTCTGATGAAGCTACCAGAACCACATCATCTGAAAAAAGCAGAGACAATATTCAAAGACCACCAAACCCTCCACCCTCCACCCCTGGCTGCCCCTAGAAATTCTGTCCATAAATATTATGAACAGAATCGGTGACAAAGTGCAGGCCTGCCTGCTCAGTCTGACTTACCGCTGGCAATGCGACCCAAGCTCTTGCTGCAGCTGTACAGGGACCAGGAACGACTGGAAACAACTTAAAGCTAATCAGACACAGCAGGCAGTTATAGCACACAGTTTGCCACAAGCTTTGCTCAGGGCAGAGCTATGACAGGAGGATGGAGCAGTTGCTAACTTTCCGTCTGTGATTCAGGAGAAAAGGTGGCGTTTTTTGTGAGCCGATATTCCAACTAAGTGTTGGACATACATGAACGAGTTTTCCTCATTCCCAAAGATGATAAATCCAGCAATGGAGTCTTTTTTCTTTAAAATAACTGACAGAGTTCCCATATATCTCCTGGATAAAGTGTTTTCCTTTAATTTAGGAACCGTGGCAAACATTAACTGAATACTGAGCAATAAATCGGTATACTATCTATCTGGTTATACACAGGGGAGGAATACAGTATAAGCAGTAAACAAGGATTACTTAGCAGTCACTTCCATCTTGGTCCACCGTAGCAGCGTAGGCATTTTGATCAGTCTACAGTTTAAGTTTGCTTTAATGTTTAAAAACGCACTGATGAAAACCTGGAGATGGATAAAAACTAAAGCTTAGCTAAAAACATTTGCTCCCTGCATGTGTAGTAGACATGATCGACTGTTACTATATGACTTGATTGTTAATATTGTGTTTCTCCGCCTGCAGAGAGAAGATATGGAGGAGAGGATAACGACATTGGAGAAACGCTATCTGGCTGCTCAGCGAGAGACGACACACATCCACGACCTCAACGACAAATTGGAAAACGAACTGGCCACCAAGGACTCCCTGCACCGACAGGTAACACTCGGCAGCATTAGCCACACACAGTTAAAAAGCCAACAGTCTGCATAATGAGCTTTATTACAGGCTGAGTGCATAATTGTCATTCAGAAACATGCATTTGTAGATAATTGTGTTTTTAAAAAAAAGTTAAGTGGAAATAGATGATACATGAATAGTTGACCTGCTTAATGTCACCTTCCGAAACAAAGAACGCAGTACGCATTTCTGTCATAAACAGCTATTCGATCCGTTTGTAAGAACATGTTTTCATTCCTCTGCTGTGTTCAGGCATCCTTGACTGTTTTACAATGTTAATGTGTTGTTAAGGGATACCAGAAATATCACATTTATTTTGATACGCTGTGACATAAGTGTATTAATTGTGCATTCAGGCTTATGTGTGCTGTCTTTATTTCTTTTTTCTTCTAAAACACTTTTAATATTTCATGCCTCGCATCTGCAAAAATACATTTAAAGTTTGGGAGAGTATTATCGCCAGTGAGTGAGCAATCGAAACACACTGCTCCGAGGTTCATGTGTAGTTCAGGGTGAATCTAAGTTCAACTCCACATGGGAAACACCAGCAACATCCTCTGTGAATGACCATATGTTATGTCCTTGCTACTCGCTGGCTGCACTAGACTGATTACACCTCTCTTGTGATTGCAATAATATCACTCGTGTGTGTGTGTGTGTGTGTGTGTGTGTGTGTGTGTGTGTGTGTGTGTGTGTGTGTGTGTGTGTGTGTGTGTGTGTGTGTGTGTGTCTGTCAGAGTGAGGAGAAGGTGCGCCAGCTGCAGGAGATGCTGGAGATGGCAGAGCAGAGGCTGGCTCAGACCATGAGGAAGGCTGAGACACTGCCAGAGGTAGAAGCTGAACTGGCACAGAGAGTAGCAGCGCTCTCCAAGGTAACACACACACACACACACACACACACACACACAAAGCTATAGAAGCTTTTGCAAATGTTACTGATATAAAAAGATTCACATGGCTTACAAATAAAAAACATAGATAAGAATGCAGGAGAGCAGTGCTCTTCTTGAGGCAGTTGTACAGACATGTGCGTGTCTCCCCCTGCAGGCCGAGGAGCGCCATGGCAACGTGGAGGAGCGGCTCAGACAGCTGGAGTCACAACTGGAGGAGAAGAACCAGGAGCTAGGAAGGGTGTGTGTGCCTGTGTGTATGTGTGCAGCAGCCCTGCAGGTTCTCTCTGACCTCTCACGATAATGCGTGCACATGCGGGCTGATGCCCCACATTAGCTGGATGCCTTGACTCTTGGCTCTGTGCTCCCTCATGCATACATGTACATACGCAAACACACAGGAAACACACATTCAAGAAGAGTTCTTCATTTTCCCGGTGCACTGTTGCATGAATTCAAACCAAATCCACATATCTTGCTGCAACACATGCACACACCCCCCTCTCCCCTATAAGACTGATTGGCTGCTATCTTTAGACTCTGAATAATTCACGCAAGGCTAATTTCTCTCTCTCTCTGTGCGATCTCATGACTATATTTAGTAAAAAGAGCTTTCTGAGGATGCAGATGGGTGTTTGTGTTTCCCCATGTCAATTTAGGTGAATTAAATTACTGCAGAGCACATATTAAGAAGAGCGCTTCACGTTTAAGAGAAGCCATTTAACCCCCCCCCCCCCCTTTTTTTATCATGATGTAAATGACTGTAATTAAATCATTCAGACTGTTAGATCCATTGTTGGCCAAGAAGACCTATATCTGGCAGCTGGTGATCTAGGTCTAAATACACACTTCATCCTTTAATCCCTGTAGAGATGCTTGATTAGCTGCATAAATACACCCACGTTGAGTCTGTATCAAAGAGAAAATTTGATGATGTCATTCCCCTCGTCTGGTTTCTCCGTCTCTGCTCATCAGGCTCGTCAGAGGGAGAAAATGAACGAGGAGCACAACAAGCGTTTATCTGACACTGTGGATCGTCTGCTCACCGAGTCCAATGAAAGGCTGCAGCTACATTTGAAAGAACGCATGGCTGCCCTGGAGGACAAGGCAAGGCCTGTGCACACGCGCTCATCACAGCAACAGCATCATCTCATATTGTTGTTGTTTATGGTTCACAAACCAAATTAATGCACAGTACAAGACATGTTCTTCTTAGAGGACAGATCTGTTCAGATGCAGGGTCATGTCTGGTTTTTTTTCTTGTTTTGTTTTTTCTCAGAACGCTCTCATTCAGGACCTCGAGAACTGCCAGAAACAACTTGAAGAATTTCACCACACCAGGGTCAGTATGGCGTTGGTGAATCACCTAAAAACCATTAAAAAAAACACAATTGTCTTCTTACTTCCAACATTCCTGCCTCATAATAACCGGTGACTTTTGCAAAAATACAATTTTCTTGTCCATGTGTCTTGAGTCTTTTAATTTCATACAAATTTTAGGAGGTGATATGAATCAAGTCATGTTATGGATTAAATTTCCCACAACCATACAAAAAGTAGCTGAAATGATCTCCACTTTAAAAACTAGCTAACCACCTTCAAGAGTTAGTCAAACCTATTGGGAATATTTGCTATAAGCAAGGCTAATTTTGGCGTGGCACAGTGACCTGGAAGATTTTGTTACTTTCACACAGAGTCAGGTCAATACGTCTCTATTTTTCTTATACTTAGTGCACAAACAGCCAATATCCATTTAGTACTTTAATGCATCTGGGCTAATTAGTTGTTCTAAGGCTAAGCACACATTTTTCTTTAATACTTAATAGAATATTCATCCTTGATAAAATATTTTTGTAAGCTAGACTTTTTACTTGGACTTTTACTTAGCCTTGGTCTTGCTATTTTTTGCTTAAGAAAAAAAATCTATTGTCCATAATGCCTCCATTTTTCCTTTAGGAACGGCTGATTGGAGAGATTGACAAGCTAAGAAATGAGATTGACCATTTGAAACGCCGCAGTGGGGCTTTTGGAGATGGAACTCACCCTCGGTACATATAGCTGCGTTCCTCTTCGTTCCTCTGTCCTCCCTCATACCACCATTTATACTTTACCGTACTATCTGTCATTTTTTCTGATCTGTTCCACATATAAAATTACAGATCTCATTTGGGTAGCTCCAGCGATCTTCGCTTCTCCGTAGTTGAGGGCCAGGATGGCCACTACAGCACAACTGTGATCAGGCGGGCACAAAAGGGCAGGCTTTCAGCGCTGCGAGATGACCCAAACAAGGTGGTTATTGTGTTTTTTGGGTTTGTTTTTTTTTCATATCCCCAAAGAAACCACACAGCTCCTTGCATACACACACACACAAACATGATTGCAGAGATCGAGATCTCATTTCAACTGCTCTTCTAACCACATGCAGCTGCTTACGGGTGCTTAATCCAGGTTCATATCTGCTTTGCTAGTAAGTGTCAGTGCTTGGCTGATGTGTGATGATCCTCATGCCTAACTTCCCATTTTCTACTAACCTCTGTGTCTTCCTGTCTCTCTGACGTGCTGCCATGGACATGCTGTGTGATGTAAGTTTCCTGTTCATCCATTTATTCTCATAGCTGGCCACAAGTGTCATATAGTGATTTTTAAGTGTATTGCATTTAATCAGGACTCATCCATGCAGCACATTCTTTATGTATATTTATATGTGTTTCTTTAAAGGGTTGTGTTTGTGTTGTATTAAAAATAACCATTGTTGGTGTGCGTATGCCAATGTGGATATGCTCTCTTTAGGTGTGTGCGGTGTTTGAACAGGACTACCCATCTCTGCGTGGGAGCGTCAGCCACCTCCTTGGCAGTGACATCGAAGCAGAGTCAGACCTGGATGATGATGTTAGCTCGGCCCTGCTTTCCCCCAGCGGTCAATCAGATGCTCAGACTCTGGCCCTCATGCTGCAGGAGCAGCTTGATGCTATCAATGAAGAGATAAGGTGGCGTATTACAGGCACATTACATTGCAGCTTCAGTCCCCGTGGGGAAGTTGGGATCAGTGCAACACCAAGAAAAAAGATACAGATAGGAAAAGTTCACAATACCAAATACAATACCAAACCAGCTACATGAAAAGGAACATGATGACGACTGTGCAACCAAATAAAGGTGCTGAAAAAAAAGGCCTGGAGTCAGACAGAATGCACCATGACCGATAGAGACATTTTATTTAGAGTCATCTCAAGGTCCCCATACTGTAACGTAAAGACCCTATAATAATACTGATAGAAAATTAATGATCCACTGATCCCCTATGGGCAAGCAGTAGTGGAAACAAAAAAACTTCATTATAACAAGAAGACACCTCCAGGCTCAGGAACAGAGGCCGTCTGCTGTGACCAGTTGTGTAGACGAAAAAGCAAAGAGAGAAAGGAGCGCACAAAAAGATAACAAAAAAGCATAAAGGACAAAGCACAAACTACACCAGAGAGAAGGCACAAAGCTACTGGCATATAATAAATGCACTGACAGTGAAAGAGAGGAAAGCAGAGGAGAGGAGATGCTCAGTGTATCATTGGAGGTCTCCAGAAGGCTGACTCTATAGCAGCATAACTGACTGGTGTTTCAAGGTCATCTAATACACACATAATGGAAAGTTTTATCAAAATCACGTCTTTTAATCTTAATATTAAAAGCATCAGGGAAGGTTTAGCTCTGAAAAATAAAAGGTCTGGGCACTGGTTCCATGCAAGAGGATCGCTGAAGGCTCGGCCTCTACTTTTGGAACCTCTATGAACCACAACTAAGGCTGCTCTATTGTAATAATATGGTACTATGAGGCTTTTAAGATGCGATGAAACCTGATCATTCAGGACTTTGTGAATTCAACTTCCTGATTAAAAGAGCTTTTAAAGAGTCAACGGATAAATGCAAAAAAGAAAAAAGTGAGAAGTATAGTTTTAAGTAAATCATCAAGGTGGAAGGCAGAAACAAAATGCAATTACTGTATACAAAAAATAGACACAGAGATGATTTCAGGTTCACTTATTTTTCCTGCTGAAACAGGATGCTATTTTCTGTTTCTTTTTTTTAACAGTTTATACTAAACAAGGTCCTCCTTTTTGACACCGCACAATATGCTGCAGGAAAGAAATTGCAAAGTAGCTGCTGATTATGCTGCAGAAGAGCCACACTCCCTCAAAGCAATAAAATCGTAGTTACACTAATGCTATTTTATATCCATTATTTTGGGATTATTGCTCTTTTTCATCACACTTTAACCAGTTTATTTAATATCATATATTACTGTTTTTCCTAGATTTACTGAAAACAAGAAACATTTTATCACACTGTGCAGAATAAGAACGAAAGATTTAAAAAAAAACCAAAGTAAATAGAAAAGTAATTATTATGGATTTTAAATTACTTTATCGATTACTGCAAATATATTATCTGTAACGTGCGAGTTAGTTAAGAGACAGCAGGCCAAGCGCCCGTCTTTACCGGGTATCTGTGCGTGTTCGTGTGTCCAGGATGATTCAGGTAGAGAGGGAGTCTGCAGACCTGCGCTCCGACGAGATTGAGTCTCGCGTGAACAGCGGCAGCATGGACGGACTCAATGTGACGCTACGACCACGGGCCCTGCCCACTTCCGCCACTGCTCAGTCCCTGGCATCATCCTCCTCCCCACCCACCAGCGGCCACTCTACACCCAAACATCACGGGCGCAATACCAGCCACCATCTAGGCATAATGACTCTGGTCAGAAAGCACACACGCGCTAAGCCTGTCATATACACACAGACAGCAGTTTGTGGAAGTTAAACAAAAGTGATCTTACCGTGTGTTGTTTTGTTTCTTTTAGCCAAGCGACTTGAGAAAACACAGAAGGAAAGTAGCAGTAAGTTTGCAAATGTATCTTCTATCCAACAGTCTGGGTTTTTTGACTGTTTTTTTTTTTTTGTCTCACTGTCTACTTTCACATCTAAGCTGAGTTACCTTTGTTTCTCTCAGTCCCCAGTGGAAGTGGACAAAGCAACTATCAAGTGTGAGACATCACCTCCTTCTTCCCCCCGCAGTTTACGGCTGGAAACCAATTTTGCCCAGTTCACTGGCAGTTTGGAGGATGGACGAGGGTAAATACACACATTCACACGCTCACACTAACAGTAACACACAGCGAGTAAATGAAGACAAACTGTGTCACACTAGAGAGGACAAAGGCAAAGGTCTAAGTACCAGATTTAACAAAAACATACTACTATGTCCCCTATGGGCACCAAATTATTGTTGATAGTAATGTAAATGCCATATTAATACTATTTTTGGCTACTCTTTGCTGCAGCAAACAGAAGAAAGGAATCAAATCATCTATTGGGCGATTGTTTGGAAAAAAAGAGAAGGGACGAATGGACCAAACTGTTAGCAGGGAAGGACAGCCTCTACCAGCTTTATCAGGTACATTGCAGACTACAGACCACATAACTGCCCATGTTCATCCACACTGTATGAGCGGTTGTGCATTTACAGAGAAAGAGATTAACACATATACTTATTTAAACTAATTTAATTACATGTAAATGGTCCATGTCATTTTGTTACACAAGTACCATATAAAATGTTAAATGAATGATTAATTATTTGATTGATAAATAAATCTTTGATTTTATATGTTTCAGTTGCATTTTACTCAAAATCTGTCCTTTATGTTTATTAAGTATGAAGAATCAATATTTTGAGGGTGTCATATTTCAGACTTTGAGATGGGCATCGGTGACACTATGACTCTGGGAAAACTGGGCACGCAGGCTGAGAGGGACCGAAGACTGAAGAAAAAGTAATGACCAATTTGTTTTTCAGTTGTTGCTAAAATGATTTAGAAAGCCATCTTTTTTTATTACTTACTTACCCGTCTGCTTTTTTTTTTAATACCCTCCTTAGGCATGAACTTCTGGAAGATGCAAGAAAAAAAGGCCTGCCATTTGCTCAGTGGGATGGACCTACTGTTGTCTCATGGCTAGAGGTATTCCGCTAATCCGCGAACCCTCCCCAGTTTCCATAAAAGTGACCTCTATTTATGCCAGGCTGCCATCTGTAGGAGGGGAATGCAGTATTATCAATTACCGAGCTGACACATGGCCTGATCTGCACTAACTTCTTCTATAATTATGACCATGTATGGGGAGAGCGGTAATGACGTTGAATGTCTTGATGACTCTCACCAGCTGTGGGTGGGTATGCCAGCCTGGTATGTGGCAGCTTGTCGTGCCAACGTGAAGAGCGGAGCCATCATGTCAGCTCTGTCAGACACAGAGATCCAGCGGGAGATTGGCATCAGCAACCCTCTGCACCGGCTCAAACTCCGCTTGGCCATCCAGGAGATGGTCTCGCTCACCAGCCCCTCTGCGCCGCTCACTTCCAGAACGGTAAACAAACACACCCACTGCACCTCGAATAACACAACTAAATGTTTCTTACAGGCACGTAATTATGCAAACATAAATACTTAATACATGAGTAAATAAGCTCCTCGAGCAAAGAAAAAAAAAATCCAGGAATGTGACATGAACAGTTTTTCAAAAGCTGATCCACTTTTCGTCTTAAGCTTCACTCTGCACTCTCAAGTGATGCCTCCTCACACTGTTTTTGTGCTTCTGTTCAGACTGCAGTAGAGGCTTGATTCATGCCTTCAACTAGGCTGACTTGTCCTTTTCAGCTGCCATAAATTGCATGGGTTACCGTGGGGAAACAACACACAACTAGTGCCAGATAAAGCTACAAGCTACCTGCCTGAAATACACTCCCTCCCTTGGCATCACTCAACACAATGTTTGTCTCTGTGTGTGTGTGTGTCTTTTTGTCTGTGTGTGTGGGTGCGTGGGGGTTGAAATGTGTGAAAATATACATGAGTGCATTCTTGGGTGTGTTTGTGTGCGCCTGCGTGTATGCATGATTTTTTTTTTCATGTCTGTGTGTGTGTGTGTGTTTGGGTGTGTTCTCGTCCTCTGAGCAGTCCTCCGGAAATGTGTGGGTGACTCATGAAGAGATGGAGAACCTGGCTTCTTCCACTAAAGCGGTTAGTACCATCTGGGTGCTCCCTTCCCCATTACCCCCACCTGACACCCTCTCACGCTCACACTGTCCCCACCGTGACACACATATGTCCTCTCCTGGAAGACCCCTTTCAAATGTCCACTAAACCATACACTAATATGCATTAATGCTTCTGCTGGTATTTGTCTGTGGATTGGATGCTAACTAATGTAAACTGTGGTCATGTGATCTGCGTCTTCATGCAAAGGTCAATTAATACTATGAGTGCTGATATGTAATTACTGCAAAGATCTTGCGTGCGTATGTTTCTGAATGTTTAGTATGTGTGTGCTTGATTAGTTCCTGCCTCTCTAACTCGTACATTATCTTTACCATGCTGCTACTCAGGAGAATGAGGAAGGCAGCTGGGCACAGGTGAGGCTGCTGATCTGCAAAAATCTGTCTACATACAGAGTGAAAGTGTACAGAGGCTCACACACAGATATTGCCACAATTGCGTGGCTACTCTTGTGAGGACATGCGACAACATGATGCATTCTTTCGCCCCTTCCTTATCACTTTCTCAGTGCTATTGTTATCTGTTATCTGATATTAAACCTAAAAAGGTTATAAACCTCAAACAGGCCTTGGTGTGAAAGGGTATGAGGACTCTAAGGACTAGCCTTATGGTCCTCACTGTTTGATGTGTCCTCGCTTTGATGATCAAAAACTCAAAGTGGTCCCCATGTAGATAGTTGAACAAGTACACACTTAAATAAAGTTAGAATTCAAGTTACAGTGTGTAAAATATCATCAATAGATATCAGTAGATAGAAAATTGCAGTCACTCTTCCGCTTCAGTTACGGCGGCTGCTATAGGACAAAGAACTCTGGCTGCCGATCATCTGTAGGGGATCTGTAGCTGCCATGTCTCCACATCTATTTATTCTGATGGAGGATATAAAACTGGCGTTCTACATCTGTGGCCGGTCTCTGGCCACATGCATAAAACTCGATTAGGAAAAATGGCGATCTCCATCTCAGCCACTGTATACAAGCTGGGTAACACAAACCAGCAGTTATTTCTATGTATTTGTTAATGGAGTGATTCTAAGTTTATGAGGATCCATCAGTTTGCTGGAAGATGTAATTATCAGTGTGTATTTATAAATATAATAAACACTCAAAAATGACTGACTGTACCTTTAAGTCAACTTTGTTTTCAGATTTTATATAAATAATAATAGCGTATGACATAAATATATAACAGTGATATGAAGTGATAATTATTTTCTACCTATTAATAGGTGGGTTATATAGCTTAACCAGCAGCTGTTGTTGAATGTAAACAAAATATTAATCTTCCCTCAGTCTGTTGTTAGCATTCTTGCGTCTGTTAACAGGGGTATAAAAAGCACTGGAAACATTTCTGGCTAAGAAAAACTTGAGCGCTACTTATTTGTCTCAGTGTACCACCAAGATATTAGCATAAACCAGACTGCCTCAGGGATAGATAGATAGAGAAACATAGATTTGTACTATGCAAAAGTGGTACCCTATAAAGTAAAATACACTAGAAGACAGTGTTTTTTATATGTACATAAAATGCAGTGGAAGCGATAATATATACACGTGATATATAGAAGTAATAGATATGTAAAATGGAGCCATAAACATTGTTCAGTCCAAATTATTCCCTGTGAAAAATATCTCAGGCAGTTTTTCTAGTCTTTCATCTTTCTGTTACACACATCATTGGATGCTGTTCTCCCTTACAGACTTTGGCATATGGAGACATGAATCATGAGTGGATAGGAAATGAATGGCTGCCCAGCCTTGGTCTGCCTCAGTACCGCTCCTACTTCATGGAGTGTCTGGTGGACGCAAGAATGCTGGACCATCTGACCAAGAAGGACCTAAGGAGCCACCTCAAAATGGTGGACAGCTTCCACAGGTCTGTAGCTGTGGCCATTAGCTTAGCTTCTGTTTGATCCGCGTTCCCTTTCATCTACTAACTGGGTGCATTAGCAATGGAGATGAGAAGGCTAATGGTGTGCTGCTCTGTGTTTGTGTCGGTCTGTGTATTAGGGCTAGTCTGCAGTATGGGATTATGTGCTTGAAAAGACTCAATTATGACAGGAAAGACCTAGAGCGGCGGAGAGAGGATAGCCAACATGACATGAAAGGTAGAGTTTACACACACCCTGATACACACATAGTGATAAAAAAAAAAAAAAAAACATAACACAGATTCATAAGCATCCACACATCGACACATCGAGAGTCTCGTCAGGCCAGAGTACCACCTAGTGGTTTTATCTGATAGCGTCAGGTTGGACTGAGCATTCAAACAGCTGCTCCTTCAACTGTCAAAAAGCCAATCTTATGATCTAAAACCTCACTTGCCAAAAGTGCTCCACACACACAGACACATGCACACACTTAGATCTAGCCAGACCTCTCGCTCTTCTGACCTTGAGTTCAGCACATGAACTTGACTCAGCTGTCGTGTCAGATCAGAATCCCACCCTGTTTACACACACATAAACACACACACACATGCACACACCCCGCCTGTTCCAACTTCGAAAGCTGGCTGACAGCTGTGCTTTAAATGAACAAAGGGAGTGTGCCCGTGAGGTGACACTATGTGGGCCTGCACATTATCTCTCTATTGCTTTCTCTGAATTTTTCTACATTTATTTTACTTCAGGGTGGTCTGTTTAAAAAAAAGGTTTGGATATATTAATCATTCACAGTAATCATGTACAGTATATTAAAAAGTAATAACATTTATCAGTCTCAACATTTAACATTTTTGTGCAATTTTCTGGTATATATAATAATGTTAATAATACTTAAAATATTACACAGTGTCACAGCTTTTTTGGGACAGATGAATGTTGACAATCTGCCAGCATTGGTATGTACCATGTATCTGATTTACTCTCCCTTTATTGTAGATGTTTTGGTGTGGACCAATGAGCAGGTGATCCACTGGGTCCAGTCCATTGGTCTAAGGGAGTATAGCGGCAACTTGCTGGAGAGTGGCGTTCATGGAGCGCTCGTCGCTCTGGATGAGACTTTCGACTACAGCAGCCTAGCACTCATCCTGCAGATTCCTATGCAGAACACACAGGTAGTTATAAAAGAAAATAGATTTGATGACTCCTTACACTCGACATGGAATGACTGAACTGATTTTTAGGGGAAGAAAAGTTGGATTTTTGTATAACAAAATTTAAAGTACAGGGTTTTTTTTCCCATTTTATCAGGATATATATTGAACCCAAAATAAAACCAGTAAGTTGTGTTTAATTTCAAATTGCAACATCTCACACATTTTACCCATTCCATTTTTGTATAGTGAGCAGGTATCGTTACCCAGAATTCAAGTATTTTCTGGCCAGGTTTCAGTACAGATTAGCAATCTGGCCCAGTTGTCTATATTTAAAATGGGCTGTTTGTGGATCATAGGCTCCAGCCTGCCTGCGACCCTGAGTTGGATATGCAGAAGAAAAGGGATGTACTGATGGATGGATGTTCGACCAAAAAATGTTTCTTTATCTTTAGAGGTTGTTTTACTGTATTCAACGGGTTTTTGTTTTTCAGGCACGACAGGTTCTGGAGAGGGAATTCAACAACCTGTTAGCTTTAGGGACTGACCGCAGACTCGAGGAGGTATCTCTCCAGCTGCTATATAAACCAAATACAGTGTTGTTTGAAGAAGGCAAATTTCCTCACCTTGCTTTTCTGTCTTTAAAGAGTGGAGATGACAAGTCCTTTCGACGCTCTCCATCATGGCGCAAGAGGTTTCGGGCACGTGAGGGAGGGACTGGGCTGGGGATGATGGCAGGCTCCATGGAAACGCTGCCAGCTGGCTTCCGCATGCCGTCCATGTCCATGCCGCCTTCTATGAATTTGGCATCCAAGAAACAGCTTCAACCTGAAGGTATGTTACAATACTAAGCAATACCTAGGTCATTTTTTGTATGTAGCTATGAGCCTCACTGTGGTTGCCTTGACTAACTGCATGTCGTGTCCTCTCTGTCTTGCTGTGCTCAAAATCAATTGTGTGCAATGCTCTCAAGCTCCTCCCCCAGCAACCCCGAGACTTGATCCCTCGGCTGTGCGGACCTATTCATGTTAACTACTCTCTACTTACTAACAGGAGCGTTAATGCTGACAGGTAAGCAAACAGAAGCTCGACAGGATACTGTGCATTGTAGCATTGTAGGACCGTGACTCTAACTTTCAAGAGGCAATTAACAAAAGGTGTGCAAGCTAAGCCTAAAAGTTTACTACTGCGTGTACAGTAGATCAATCAAAGCAGAAGCTGTATCCAAAATTTTAATCATCATCATTCAATTCAGTTCTTTTTAATAGAGAGAGAGCTAAATCACAATAAGAGTTGCCTCAAGGCGTGTATATTGTAATGTAACGATGCCTTCTATGAGCAAGCACTTGGCGATAGTGGGAAGGAAAAACTCCCTTTTAACAGGAAGAAGCCTCCTGCAGAACCAGGCTCAGGGAGACAGGACAAAAGAAACACTGTGGAAGAGAGCTAAAGACTGACAGCGTGTTGTCATCACCTACCTGAGCTGGTGGGTGGCGTTAACACCCAAGTAGAGAAATACGACGGCTCGAGAAAGTAGGATTTTCTAATTCATACCATAGTTGCAGTTACCAAAAATCTTGGATGAGTTTGAATCCTGGTGACCTTGAACTCAAGGTCACGGTCAGAAGTCAAGTTTTCGGAAAATCTTTGAATACAATAAATCAAGTAAGCTGTTATCTGGGATTTGAAATTGATACCATAGTTGGATCTACTAGGAGACTGAGGGGTAGCTCTGGCAACCGCCAGTATTTTATGAATCAAGAAGCAGGTGCAACTTAATTTTTCTTTTTTTTCCTATTCCACTTTCCTCATCTTCTTTTCTCTCTTCTAGTGCATTCTCATTACCTATATGGACATATGCTTGCGGCCTTTTGAGAGTGATATGCCAAATCTGGAGAGGGAGACCTGGGTACCTCACAGGGAAGGCTTCGTCCCTTTGTTGCCCAGCCTCACCTTCCAACTTTCACCTCTCACCTCTTCTTCGGACACGTGCAATACAGAGGCCAACTCTGACCTTTGAACTCTTGAGAGTGCACATTGGCTGCGCTCGCTGCTGTAATGGAGGCTCATCCTGGTCTCTCCCAGTTTACCCCCGTGCTCCCAGTAGCCTTGTTGTTGTGGTTGTTGTGCTCCTGCTCCCCTGATCTCAGCTGTGGATTTTTTTCCTGGTTGTAATAGTCTCAACATGGCCAAGCCCAAACCAATCTTCCTGCGTCATCATGTCCTTTGCAAGAAAACAGCGTCAAAAAGACTAAAGGAGATGGTGAGCAGGTGTTGGTTTGGATTTGAGAATGATGAATACTTGTATAAATGGCAGATCCCACCACACGTTACCCCTCTACCGGTTATGCAAGGTATTACTCATTTATCTCTGTACATAAAATGGATGACTTATGTTTTTTATAGAAATATTATATATAAATATATATATATAAATATATATATATTGGGAATATATATGGAAAACAATATAATATTGCTGTATGAAACCCAATGCCCTGTATTCAATAGTGACTGTTCTCTCTCTCTTTCTCTTTCTTTCTCTTTCTCTCTGTGTCGGACCTTCGTGTGTCTTTTGCTGTATGCCGTACGTGTGTGAATCGTTGGTGGGAGGGACTCACTAAGGGAGGTGTGTGTTTCCACAAGGACTCTTCACAGGTTCATGGGTCCAATATCAGACTTCTCTCTTTGCCTCTTCTCCCATTCCTTCTTTTTTCCTTCTCTTCCTTCTCTTTTAACACAATGTAGCTGTTGCCTCTCCTTTCTCTGCCTCTCTCGCCTTCTGTATGACACTATGTAGCCTAGAATAGAGAGAATCCTTTAATATGAAGTGTGTGTGTGTGAGAGAGAGAGTGTGAGAGTGTGTGACTAAATGAGTCTCTGTGCTTGAGACTAGTAGATTTCGTGTGAAAAGGCCGGCCCCAGCCATGCGACCATGACTTTCTCTGTGGATGGTAGTGTGACCACTGTAGCTCTTCTCTGTTGATTCCTTACATTCTCTCAAAATCAAACTGTAAACTGCTGCTCAACATCAGCCAATGAAATCCACATGAAACTGCTCCACGTGACAGACTTGTCTAATCTTGCTCTGATTGAGCAGTCAGTACTCTTGGCTCACCAACTCCTCATCCAATAAGAACACAGCAAATGAACCAGTGAAGTGCTGGATGGGTGTACAATCTTTTTCTTTTTCTTTTTTTTTTGAAAGTTTTTCCAAGGTGTCTAAAAGGTGTAACGTGCTATGTGGCAGCTATGAGTACTGTGTCTTTATTCCAGGTGTGAAACAATGCTGACAAATCAAGATTTTATTATTTGGCTATTTAAAAAGAAGTGTAATGTATTTATGACACTATATAGACATAAGTAAAGCTGTTTTTTAAAGATTTGGTATCCTGTGTTCCTTGTTAAGTTATATGTGCCAGCGTATTGTATTATAGGCTAAAAACAACACTGGACAGCGTATTGAAAATGGTCTTTATTGTAAGAATTTAAACAGAAAATATCACTTTTCAGAACATCTACAAATACACAACAATCTTAGTTATAAAAGTCCAAAATAAGTTAGCAAAAAAATAAAAATGGCAAATCCACTCTGTAGAAAAAGGGAACGTATTTACATCACTAGCATTCATAATCAGTTTAAATTAAGCAGATCTTGGTCAAAACTGCCATGGTACATATTGGCCCCACAAATAAACTCTTGTTTTTTAAGCATTAAAACTCACACACACAAAAAAAATGAATGAAAGATTAGGGAAAGCATTTGAAGAGGAAATCTTAAATTAAGTAAGGAAAGAAAACTGGATCTGTCATTCCTCTGTGGCTCTATAAATCTGGAGGCAAGCCTAACAGGGATCACGTGTAGTAAATATGTGTTGGGTTCATGCAGCAAAGTCTTTGAATCTCCTGTAGCTTTGACAAACAGGTCTGGAACATCGCATAATGCAGGAAATAAAGGGAACAAAGCCTCAATGTGAACAGGAAAAGTCAGTTTGGCTAGCTGGCCCGTGGATCAACAGAGCTGCAATACTCGTCAAATGGAAACATTTTGTAATTTGGCATAAGACAAAATAATTTAATCAGCAGAAGCACAAAATAGACATAATTTAGGATTAAAGGTCACTTTGCTTTATGTTTGAGGCTCGCTGTGCACCTACTGGCCGGCTGGTCTGAGGGTCTATTTGGGAATGTCCACAGGAAAGGCCACAGGTCCATCTGCTGCAGAGATGCTGTCCACAATGGAGGTCAAGGCCCGCATGTTCCCCTGCTCTGGAGAGTCTGCAGCGCTCAGGAGATCTGCAAAAAGACCCAGTTAGACACTCAGTATCTGTGAAGGTGCTGCCTAGTCTACCTAGTTTAATGGGACTAAGTGGCCTGTGCTTACCCTCGCTGCTGTAGCTCTGCGTGCACTGCTCTGGAGTGCTGCTCCACTCTGGGCTGCTGCAGCAGGTGCTGCCTGAACTGGGCTCGCTTGACGACGACACCTGTTGCCATGGAGATGCACACACACAAGTTGCTGTCAGTCACTCTGTTATGATACAGCACGCCACACAGAAATACAACACACACTAAAGTGCAGTGTACTACCACAAATGCACATATAGTTAATGCATCCCGTGACCCCACTCAGAGGCAAATGTACACAATGAAAAAGACTTTCCATTACTACGACGCCTGTCACAGGAGTTCTTGTCAGTGTCTTTAAAAACACTAATGAGCTACACTGCATCATGTTTTTAAAAACCTTTTAAAACACAACATTTTTGCTCATTATATGGCTGAATACATATGCTGACATATTTCCCTCACAATAACATCAAACCTTATCCAGAATGAATAAATCAAAAGGAACATGACCAGATAATCAAATTTACACATTTTTGATTTGACATTTTACCCCAGTCATTGTTTAATGTAGTATTTATCTTTCTCTTTACTGTACCGCTCATTTTTCTCCCATATCTTCTGCCACTTTCCAACTAGTGCTGTTCCCAACTCTGTTTCCCTCTTGGCTGTTTTCTCTGTTTTTTTGAATTTCTCCCTTCCCTCATCCTGTCTCTGTCCTACTTACTCTGGGCTGAGTTGGGCTGGGCCGGTAGAGCAAACCCTGCTGTCCTGTCTCAGTGTCCTGCTGGTTGAGGGAGGACACCAGGGCTTGGAGCCTTTCAATATACTGGATGGCGCTCCGCAAGATCTCAACCTTGGGCAGCCTCTGGTTGGGGTTCATCAGCGTGCTCCTCTTCAAAGCATCGAAGGCCTCGTTCACCTTCTTTAGGCGTCTCTTCTCCCTCAGTGTGGCTGCTCGCCGGCGGTCCATGGTCACTGTCTTCCTTTTACACAGCTTACAGGCCCAGGGAAGACACTGACCTGGGCAGTGGGGCTCGGAGTGAGGCGACATGCTGGATGGAGAGGCTTTGTCCTCGGTACCTGTCACTCCAACTCCAACACCCCCAGACAGGTTCCCACACAAGCCCATCATGGAGTTCCTGTCCTGGTAGCCAGCTTGGTCATACGCCCCAGGCAGGCGAGAGGGGAAGTAGCTGTCCCCTCCTTCATAGAAGCGCTGGTCAGGGAAGAAATAAGGGTTGGTCTCAAAAAGCTCCATACTGGACAGTTGTGGTCTGGATACAAGGGAACAAAGATCCCAGCTTCCCTAGGAACTAGTCTTCAGTATGCGCTCTTCTTTCCTGTGTCTGGAGTTTGCGTTGGAGTGTACGTGTGTGCGGCTATCTTCTTCCCGGCCTGAGTTTGTGATGAGTGGAAGACGTGTGGACAGCAACTGGTGTGGAGCAACTGTAGGCTGGCATTTAAACCCCTCTGCCTTCTGCTGGATCACAGGGTTAAATTTAGCACGAGCCCCCAGAAACCTGACACGACGTTTAGCTGTTGCTGCACATCTACACATCACATCTCTGTTTGGCCCTGCTCTCTAGGGCTTTAAGGCCCAATTGTACGCGTGCGTGTTTTTCTGTGGGTTTGTGCGCTCATGTATTTCTTAAGAGGCCAGGACATGATCAGGTTGAAATGGGAGAGACAGCCTCAGACCAAAGGTGTCCATCTTAGTAAGTTAATCCCAGACTTGCGTCCCCTTCCGAACATGAAGAGTTCCATCATTAAGTGGGGAGGCAGAAGGGACATTCTGGAAACAGCTGTCACTTCTGCTGGGAGCCAGTGGCACACAGTGACAATACGTTGTTTGACTTCAGGTTTTTGATGGGAAGTCAATGAGGCAAGAGACTGTTGTTTACTCTGGACCTCTGTGAAGCACTGTCAGACTCATAATGCGATCAACTTGGTCAATACCAAAAAAAGCTTAGGTGACATTGTTCCTGTGGTTTATGTAACTGCATTCATATCCACTGACTTTCATCCTGAGATGATTGCACTATGTGATGCAAGTGACCTTCTGAGCTATACTAGCCTCAGAACCAGACAGGTCTGTGCAGGAACCATGAGCAGAGTGAGCTGCTAGGCTGACGCTGGCTCACATTACTCCCAGAATTTAAGGGACAGTAATGAGTCAGCCACACAGAGGGAATGGCCTTGGTTGTCCTGACCTCTTCCAGCAAGTCATAGCATTAGCCTAGCCACTGGGTGTTAATCCTTCCAGGACATGTCTCACCTCGTAGCTCATCAGCTAATTCTGACTAGCTTCCGCTAACATTGCAGCACAGCCAAAACACACACTTCTGTCAGCAGAGAAGTGGCCTGGAGTGACAGGCATATCATGAGGAGTGTTACATGAGTCTGTGCTCTATTTCTTTACAATACGTTTATCACAGTAATATAATACCTCTCAGGAGATGTTTTGGAAGAGACAAATTGCTAGCAGTTTCCTAGTAACCACAGTTCATTAAACTTAGAGGGTTGAAAGTAGAGATGGACCGATCCGATATTACGTATCGGTATCGGTCCGATACTGACGTAAATTACTGGATCGGATATCGGCGAAAAATAAAAAATGTAATCCGATCCATTAAATATCAAAAAAGCATCTCACAAAACTTGCGACACGGCGTAACTCGGCTCATAACCGTAGCAGTCAGAGCAGTGTGCTCACATGATAGAGCGGCTGTGTGTATTTGTAGCCTCTCTAGCAATCCAGCAATTCATCTCCGAGGAAGTTATCCCAGAGAGAAGTAAAGCAAGTGTGTAAGTTCATCTCTGAATGTTTGTAAAGCGTACCTGCGTTAAGCTTAACCACCGATATATGGAGCGTCTGCCTCTCTCTCTCTCCTCTCCTGCCGCTACTTCATGAAACTCCTCAATGATCAGCTGATCGGCTTTTCTGTCGCGAGTCCGTCTCTCTTGTTTGTTTTTGGCCCACTTTGCACCAGAAAGAGGAAACCAGCGGCTGAACAACAGCGGCGCGTTTAACCTTGATAAGCAGTTGTTAGAATGTATTTAATATTACTTTCTACACCAGGATCCTTTTCTACGTAGCTGACGGCTGGTAACTGTGCAGGGGCGGATCTAGCAAAGTTTAGCCAGGGGGCCGATAGGGCATTAACAGGAAAAGGGGCACAAAGACATACTTTTCTTTCTTATTCTCATTTAAAATGTCTAACTTTTAATAAATAATTATCTGAATCTTACACCCAAATTTTTAATCTGATGTAAAATGTATAGAAGTCCATTACTGTATATAGTAACTGTTAAGTCTAATATACCCTAGTAAGCTATAGTACTTTTTCCTTTGGGAAGGTACCATCTGTGAATTCTGCAATTCTGTAGAAGAAAGATGTTGAATCTATTTAATTATTCTTGAAAATAATTTATTTCTGTGCATTTTTTCACACTGCATCAAATTAAAGTTGATTATGTCGATTAAGCATCATGAGGTGGAGGGTGGGGGTGGTTCCTATTTTTTTTGCTGGGAGTTTGCAACCCTATTAGTTAGGTGCTTAATATTTCTGCTAAGTACTCTTTAAAATACCAGAATAGGGAGGATGGAGTAGGTTTAAGTTTATTAGATTGATCAGTGTTGCTGAACTATGAAATATTTTGGGTGCAGTGTATTTTTACATACAGGTATAACAGAATAGCTTTAGTGTTGTTGTTTATTTCAACTTGAGTATGAACTTATACAAAATGCAGCAAGATATTAAAAAAAACAGTTTTATTGATTAAAAACACACTATATCGGATTAATATCGGTATCGGCAGATATCCAAATTTATGATATCGGTATCGGTATCGGACATAAAAAAGTGGTATCGTGCCATCTCTAGTTGAAAGGTCTGGTGAATACCAATGCCAATGAGGCTTTAAGTTATTCTCCAACCAATGAAAGAGTAAATACAAGTTTTTTGAAACAAAAGTAAACAATACTATATCAGTGGATACCATGAGTTCAATATTTAAAATAGAGAAAATGAAGAAGAACTAAGGTCTTTATGGTGTCACGATAAGATGTGAAAAGCTAGGTTTTATACTTTTCCTGCTTATAAAATTAAAGAATAGCAAAAATTCTGTCACTTCACCTACTTCCAAGGTGCGTGGAGAGGATGAGAAACTCACAACGCAGGGACTCGAGCAACACTTAAGAGTATGACCCTGATGAAGGCCACAAGCCAAAACGCGTTGGTCATTTAATAAAGTTGTTCCTCTTTACTTTTAAGTGTTGCTGGAGTCCCTGTGTTATAAAATTAAAGAACACATTATTAATTCCTGTCTTATGTGAAAATTTTGAAAGTTCGACATACTAAGGAGCCTATCCTTTTTTAAAGCTGCTTTTAATATTTAAACTACACCAGTGTAAAACCTTCTTACATGTTAGCTTGCAAGTTAACACTATATTGGAATTTAGTTCTCTCTCTACACCTCTACCATCCAGATCTTGTTGTTGAAACTGAGACTAGGCAACAATTTTCCAGTTTTCTATTGTCCAATTTTGTGAGCCCTTGCATATTATAAGGTTTGATGAGATGCTCTCCTGCATACCTTGGTTGCAACAAGTAAGTTTCTGTTGTGTTCCTATCAGCTCAAACCAGTCTGTCTATTCTCCTCTAACGTCTGGTGTCAACAAGGCCTTTTCACCCAGATGAAAATCTACATCAAAAAAATACATATTTTTATTGCTCAGATTAATTTTTTATTGTTGAGTTTCTGACTTTTTTCCACAAGCAGCGACAAGCTCACACAGACAACCCTTATTTCGGATGAAAGAACTCAAGATGTTGCAATTTCCTCATTATAACTGCCCCTTAAAGCCTCTATTTATTTATTTTTATTGTGGATCAGCGTTGCCTAAAAATAACAGCAGCTTGTTTAAAAGAACATATTTATAGGCATGGTTCGTGGCAGATATTTTGACATTTCGTGTAAGAGAAAGCACAGGTGCAACCAATGATAGCTGATTTCCATTTAAGCGTTCCAGGGTTGTGCTGGTTCAAAGGGTTAATGATACACAATGGAACAGAGCCTCTTATTTCTGACCGTTTATTCTTTACCTGTGTTTTATATCATTTGGAAGGTAACAAACACAAAGTTTCAGTTAGACACAATCAAAACGAAAAAATCTTACAATGTGAATTATCTACAGGGAAGTTTCAGTCCTGGGATTAGGTGCCAGGCAGAGGTTTGGCAGGCCCGTCTGGTGGCTTGTGGTCTCCTCCTGGGGTTTGGGCTTGGGTTTGAGGCAGAGTGCACAGTCTTAGCTTGGCACGGGGCTGGGTCGGCTGTCAGGTTAGGCTGTGATGGATCGTCACTGATGGTGGAGTGAGTACAAAGAAGCCCGTGTTGGACTCAGGGGTACAGCAAGGAGGGGGTTTGCAGTGTGTCAGAATCACTCATAACCCTCTGTCATCTTAACCCATTGTCAGCAGAACTAGAGAAGTGTGTGTGTGTGTCCCTCAGTATTTGAAGTGAACACTTAAGATACAGAACAGTTTGTTTACCTGTGGTTTGCTAATACTGTACTTTATTTTCCATCTTAAAATAGGCCAAACCAGTGAAAAATAGGCTGGCTCTAATTTAATTATAATTGATTGGCCACATGTAAGAAATAATGCAAAAAAATATAAAAATTAATACCTATTGTGACATTTGGATTTATTCTAAGTATCAGAGCTATTGATTAAATTACTAAATAAATATTAATAATATAATATAATAATGTATTTCTTGTCCAGAGTGTTTAAGGGTCCCCTTGTGTGCAGCAGGGGGGGGGTTGCCCTGTCACTGGCAACACTGTTCCACTTCTCCTCAGTGACAAGCAACAGCACATTGTGGGACAGCTGAGCTCTGGGGGAGGAGGGAGGGATCAGTCCTCCTCACCCCAGGTTAGCCTCAAGATTTCCAGTGACCTGGAGAGCTGTCATCTGAGTGCAGTCGGGAAATCTCAGATATGTAAGAGGAGAATAACATAACAACAGCGAGGAACTGTTTATTAGAGGTGGCTAAACCAGGTCTTCCATCCAGTGAGATACATTACGATATAAGACGCACAACAGGATACACAAGTTGTTTAAACAAATAAAATACATGCTTTTGTTTCTACTTCATTTGGATGTTCCCATAATAATTGGCAATTTAGTGTCCAGCATGAGCGCTAACCTATTATTTAGACTGAGAATTGGAAGGAAGTAGAATCATTCAATTTTGACTTTTGCTTGAAATTTTGTGAACACTTTAGAAACAACCTTTTTTGGCTTCTTTGTTACCTGCCAGGCTATGATCCATCTTGCTGCTGCAGAGATTTTTTTTTTTTTTTTGATCAAGCACTCCTGGGCAGTGTAACAATGATCTTCAATTTTTCTCCATTTACGCCATCTGTCTGACTTTCTATTGTTGGAGTAGAAAGTGTAGCAATAGTTCTGTAACCTTTTCCAGCCTGGTGGGCTTCAATAAGCCTTTTTCTAAGGGACCTTAGAAATCTCATTTGTGCATGGGAAGATACAGTCCCTCCAACATGACAATGGATTTTTTTTTTTCTTTAAAGAAAAAGGACTGGAGAAAGACGACTTTTTTTTCTTCTTGAAATTAACTTCTAATCCTCAATATGTTCATAGACTTGCTGGTGTATTTTTCTTACTCTATAAATAACAGTTATGTTCTGCTTGAATAACTGAGTTCTGTGTTTTACACTTTTAGGATTTGTGCAAAAAATCTGGTGACCTGCTCAGATGTCTAAATGTTTATTTAGATCATTCAGAACAAGTCGGAAAGTTTAACACTTTCAAGGAAAAAGACAGGAAATTATTAATTATTGTTTTCCACATGCAAAAAATAAAGTCTCATTCCTGGCCTTGCGCTGAGTGTTTCTCTACTCCTGGAAAGGAATATTCTGTCTGAAATCCAGACTCATGCAGCATTATTATGTACTAGTTTCATGCCTTTGGGAGAGAGCATTGTCACCATAGTGACAGCAACACATGTCCAAGTCTGTCGTCTCAGAGACTGTCGCCATGAAAACTGCACATCCATTCCTAAACTCTTTGATATCAGAGCTTCCAGATTACGATGAGGTTATACTTACTATAGAACATTAATGTTGTATAGGATCATTATATGGAGATGTGACAAAGCAGCCCACTCCTCCTCGACAATCATCAGTGCATAAAACACAATGAGAGCAAATTAAAATATTCACGGTCAGATCTGATTACTGCCCTGCTGTGTCCCACTATTTCTGTTGAGTAATGACCCTTACATAAGCGATACAGTTTGACGACCCCCCCAAAGGTGATGTGACACTACTATGGCCTGGCTAATCATCAGGAGAATACTCCCATTCATTTATACTCAGAATGAAGTGCCCCACCTGTGTTTGCACAGGGCTCTGGAGGCCTGGAGAAAGCCTTCTAAGTCAGGGGAGGGGGAACAGTAGTTCTGTAGCCCAGCCGTGCTGCTGGTCACTGGGGCTTTTATCGCAGAGTAATCCCCTACAACAAACAGAATGGCCGGCATGTGCATACGCAGCTGTCGCAGTCTTAGTGCAAGTGGTGTCATGTTAAATCACAGGAATGGACTGAGCCCCTGCACCATCCGCTGCCCTTCCCTTCGCTGGCATCCCACTCACTGAAAGGCTCCAGCACACACAGACAAATACACATACATACTCATGCCTATGTGCATAACCCACTTCCCACTAACATACTTTGCAGCACATGGCAGCCCAAAAGTTATTCCCTGTAAATAACTTGTGCCCCATTGCTACAAACAACCAGACTATTTCAATGACATATATTCAGAGGATAATCAAAGCAGGTATCACAGGCAGGAAAACAAAGTGACATTTACACCCTGACACTTTCCAAGTATAAAGCACCATTAGCATAGCTCCTCTGGGAAATTCTGAATCCTGTCTGAAGGCAGGTATGTATATAGTATATACTGTTGAGGATGGCTATGTTTTAAACTATTTCCAGTTTTTCAGTCCAGCTCTGTTATCTTACTCTGCTACATTTCAATCGTGCCCCTCGCTCCCCATCTATATCCTTATTTTTAATCTACACTATCTTCAGGCCTTCTTCCGTATTCCTGTCTTTGTTTTTCTCTGGCTCCAGTGACCTTCTCCCATGTCAGCAGAGGGACAAATTTAGCAGCCCAGTTTCTGGAGCGACCAAATAGTCGGACACAACAGAGGGAATGTGTGTATTTGTGTGTGTGTTTGTATAGCTGCATGGAAATTAGAAAGGAAAGAAAGGCCCTGGCCTGACAGATACAGTTATAGATATCCAGACATGTACTGTCCTCGGGGTATGAGACAAAGGACACCAGAGGAAGGTATCACAAAAATCTATATCTTAAAATGAGTTTTGCATTTATGACATCAACAAATAAACCGATTAATGGCAGTGAGCGCAATAAAACAATAAAAATAGGCATAAGAATGGAAGCAATAACTATTTTCCCTTCAGGAATTATTGCATACGCCACCGAGGATAAAGAAAGAATGTGTTAAGTTATTCTGGGATGTTGAGATGGGAGCGCTGTCGCCATGGAAACATGCAGATCGCTCACCACTCCCTGGGTCTTGTCATTCTAGAGCTGCCAAGCTCCGGGTGCCATGTCACCAGGGGTGTTATGCCATTCTTCGTCTCTACGCTCGGTGACGCACCAGATGCCACATACAAAGCAGCAGGCCTAGACCGTTCTTGAATTAGCTACCGAGTAAAGGGAAGCATTTCACAAAACATCAACACCTACCTACCAGCTCACATGTGAGGTCTTCAGTGGTAAACCACTGGCAAATAAATTCTTTAAAGCGCATGAGTGGAAATTGGAGGAAAAAAATGTCCATGAGTATTGTTGTCTTTCTTTTTTTGTTTTACCCCAGAGGTTAGTAACCTTTGCTATCCAAGAAGCCATTTACGAGTAACTAAAGGGATGAATCAGCGTTGGATCTATATATAAGAGACAAACGAGCAAGGAAGAACATTTTAATTGTATCTTTAGACAGTTTTTTGTTAGGTGAATTTACAAAAATGCCAAAGAAAATAGTTTAACTGGCATCAAATAGCATTTTTGCACCAATGAGGTGACATCTCAATACAGTGTGCAGTGTGTCCTTCAAACATTTTAGGAAACTGGACAAGTGGAGGACCAAAGAAGAAGTGACATTTCTAAAAGCTACAGCAGTATCTGAATATTCGTAAGAAACAGAAAAAATTACAGCAAAGATCTGACACAGGATCTGAGAGACATATTTGGCTCTTCAGTTGATCCATCTACTGTGGGTGGCTGCTACATTGTACAACTGTATAGTGACAATAAAGGCATTCTAAGAAGCCATTCTTAATGAAGGGAGGAAAGACTGAGGAATACCAAATTACACAAGACCTGGACAGTCATGGATTGGCCTCCCCAGAGCCTGGACCTCAACATTATTGAGGCAGTGTGGGAGCTTTGAATGCTCTCCAAAAAGCCCGGAGAACTATTCCTGAAGACTGCTTTAAAAATGACAAGAGATCTTCCCTAAGAGTTCAGAGTTGTTGCAGAACAAAGGTGGTGATACCAAAAATTGATTTTCAAGCTCATTGCAATTCTACAAATTCTTTTTGCTTTATATATGTTTCAATAAATTGCTGCACCTATTTTCCATTTTCCTTACAAAATATAAAGTCTAATATAAAGACTTTTCCCAAGTACTGTACATCCATGTAAACCGCTGCTACTGAGATTCAGAAATATTCAGAGGATAAGGCACCAGAAGATAGACGTAGGCCACCTTTTAGTTAAAACATTTTTACAACAGTTATGTGGATAAAAAAAAAAAAAAGGTGGATTTAAAAAAAAGAAACATAGCAATTGGTCAATTCAATATCAATCTAGTGTTTAAAAAAAAAAAAAAAAATCAAAGTCACATGGAGTCACTGTAGAGTCGTAGGTTAGAGACTCTGAGTTTAGAGGAATGCTGTAGTCTTTACTTTAACTATGAAAAGTTTTATTTTGTAAATATTTACATCAAAATATGAAGAACCTGGAAAAAATATGATGCATTTTAATGAATCAAGCCAACAGTACACCAAGCTAAAGGATACTAAGTGGAAATACTTTGATAATTATTACCAACAGTTGAATATTACAGACAGTTTGTTCACTATAAGAATTAAAGATTGTTTACATATATATAGAGAAACAATAATGTAACAATGAAGAATCTGAAAGCTAACCAAAAACTTATAATTTGAATAACAAGCTGTTGCGTTATGACTGCATATGTGGGACTCGTGTTTGACGTCAGGTGGAGAACAGTTTAACAGGGGACTTTCCACAAACAGGAAATACACCCCAATGAGTAACTGGTAAATAACCCAGGTGTAAAGTAGCTGCAGTGTTTATACAGAAGTTGGATAGCAGTGGTGTTACAGACGCATACACAGTTGAGGGCAGGGCGTATGCCCCAATTCCCAAGAACAGGACAAAAATAAGGCAAGCACGAGTAAGCAGGAGACGAACATTGAGTAAGCAGAGGAGAGTCGCAGGTGCTGGAGCCCAGTCAAGGAGGAGAGGACGCATGACAGCTGGCCTGTCATACACAATGACTTATTCAACTAAAACACACACAGAGTTCACCAGTGGGTACTGTACACCAACTGTCTCCCTGGTGAAGTAGTGAACAAAGCAGACAATTAACTCCCAACTCTTTCTCACTTAACAAAACATGTTTATTCCATAACAGAGAGAAGAAAAAAAAAAAAAAACTGTACCATGTTTGAGAACATTATGGCCTTAATGTCACGAATTGGGATGAGTTAATCAACCAGTATCACTGGTATTAAGTGTTTCATTTACATGAGGTCTGTATTTAATGGAAGCCTTTTTCCCTTGATGTACAACGCTAATACTTGTTACAATCTATAATTCATCTTTTATTGCATTTACATTACTAATATAGCTCTGACACCAGCTTGGCACTGGATCTGATTAAGAGGCATGCTCTATATATCCATTACATGTTATTACAGGGACTGTACAGTTTCTGTAGGCAACAGTTAAAAGACTGAAACCTCTCTCCACCTCCTGGCAGAAAGACTAAGCGCAAGTAAACATCAGCTCAAACACTTAATATACACACTCTGCGTTACGCAGAGGCAAAGTTAAATGCCTAAAAGTCACTGAATAATAAAGAATGTATTTATTCAAGACAGTTCACATACACACAAAAAAGTAGCATCTATGTGGCCCACAATCTTCAAACAAAGCTGAACAATCCAAATAAAATCTATAATACACAAATTTCTGTGTAAAGTCATTACATGGCAGTGTAACGCTTAAAATAACCTGTGCAGCCATTTTCACTGAGGGTACACCTGGTAACTCAGCCGGTTTATTCTCTCTATTCTTAAGTAAATTGCAAATGCAAATTAGACTTTACCAGTGCACCATCTTCTGTTTGCTAGGAGCTGGCCACAAGTAAAACAGAATAAATAATTAAATACAAAATATACATAAGAATGTGCATTTAAAACAGGTTCCAGAAAAGAATCTAAAGTACTCCGAATTATAACATTTCAACACGAACCAACATTATAACATAAGTTACTGCAGGCATATCCGTCAGAGGTTTGACAATTGTACATACTGAACACATTAACATCAAATTACCAAGGTTTAACAATTACAGTTAATACTTCAGCTGTGCATTACCGTCTACGTTTACATTTCTGGCTGCAAGAAACTAGACTTAAGTCACCTTTGTATTTCACAATACATTCACATGTGCTGAAAGTACATCAATTTTGGGAGGAAACTTTCATAAGCATGAAACATCTAAAAACAGATTTATAGACTTTGTTTCTTCCTTCAGCTGCTTTAAAACTTACATTTTAGAGCTGTGTTATGTAAAGAGATGCAGGAGGGCTTAAGACAAAAAAAATATATATATAAAAAAAAAAAAAATAACAAAAGGACAGCTCAAAGAGACCTGTACTTTCATACTTTCATTTATTATTCTGTTCCGTTTCTGTCCAGATGGACAAAGTAAATTAATGAAAAACTTAAGCACATCCTAAAATTTCCAGAAATAAAAATCAGCACCCAAAACCTGCACTTTGAATAATTACAAGAAACAAAAAAAAAAACAAACAAAAAAAAAAAACAAAAAAAAAAAAAAAAAAACACACCATAAACTTTAAGAGGAAAAAAAAAAAACCCTTCATAACATCAAATAAAAACTCAAGCTGTGTGCGCCTATGTGATCGTTTTAATAAATAAATAAATACTTCCGGATTTGTATGTCCCTTATTTAAATGTGGCACCAAAACACGCAGTTTGTATAGTGAACTGTTAAGACTGAGGTTTCGTCTAACAATACTTCAGAGGCAGTGGGATTCAAATAAACCATGCAACAGGGCAAGATTCACCAAATGCTGTATTTTGTCTCTTTATAAATTTAACAGTAAGGTGCAGAGATTTTATGAGTCCACAAGCAGAGACTGGTACTATGAGCCATGCAGCTGTATGGTTGAATGTTGCTGAAAAGTTTGTGTTGTGATTTTTTGGTCAGGTCCCCAGGACCTTACAGATGGGTTGTGTGCCCTTCACAGGATGAATATTTTAATAACCTTCTGGATTATCTTCCCACATCCTGGACAAGGAGCCTGGAACTTATGTAGCCTCCTTGCACATGGAAAACAGGTAAGCAGGTGAGCAGTACGTCCGTGTATAATATTTCCGTTACGTGGCCGCACTCGACAGAGCTTGCAAGGCTCCAGCAGCGCCTCAGGCCTAACATCCTCAACCTCCATGCCCAGATTCTCTTGACTCTCTCCTTCAGAGAGCTGCTCATCTTTGTGGAAGCTAGAGGGCCTCGGCCCTTTGCCTTTTCCCGTTACCATTGTTGGCAGCGGTCGATCAGCGGTGGAATGTGAAGGGAGGATGACAGGATCAGAAACCGTCCTGCTGCAATCTGGGACATCAATGCCTGTGTCACTGTCATCTTCCTCATCGTGGGTACCGAGTGAGCTGCATGCTGGGATGTCAGGAACAGAAAGGGAATGGGCAAGCCGAGGGACATCTTTATACCAGTTCTTCCTTAGAGCCCAGCACCGAACACAGTACCTCTGGAGAGGTATGTTGTATTTTCGGCACTCTGTGCACTGCCATGCATCCTAAGATATAACACAGCATTCACAAGGCTGATATAGTTTTAAACAACGGCTATAAATGACTAAACCAGGGCTCAGAGATACGGACCTGTATGGAGATCTCTGTATCAGTATCATCACTCAGACACTGAGAGTCTTCATCTGGCTCCTCCTGCATCTAATAAATATACATCAGATCAAATCATCTCTCCACATTTCTTAGTGAAAAAACATTTTATTGGCAGGAAAGAAATATAAATATATTACAAAATTACAAAAAGTCATACCTCCCTGTCTGCTTTGTCCTCCTTCATTCCCCCATCATCCTCCTCCAGTGGAGGCTCTCCTTCTCCTCTGCTGCCTTCTTCCAGAGCAGCCTCTTTCATCTCCACACTCACCTGTTCACTCTCGCCCTCTGTGAGGAACCAGAGGTCGTCAGTGGTGTCCGACACAATGGCCGTATCCTCTTCCTGTGCAAGAGACAACTGACACATCAGTCAGACCACCACTGTTATGATCCGATTTTTGCCATTTGTCAACTAGTAATATAACTGTTGGTTTTCCGAAGCTTGAAAACTCTAAAATGAACCTTATTGCCCATTTTAACCATTTTTAACGATACTGGGTAGACTTTCTAGGAGCACGTGAGGTTTCTTACTTGGTTTGTGTGGATGTCAGTGGAGCCATTGCTCCTGCGGCTGTAGTTATTACGGAGATTACCCAGAAACCACCAGGGCAAGCCAGAGAGGTCCCACTCATCCAGAGTAACGTCCAGTTTGGGTCGCTTGCAGGCTGAGCGTTGCAAACCTTCAAGAGAGTCTAAGGAGGTTTTGAACTTTTAAACAGTGTTTTGTAACAAGTCTGAGGAGGCTGTTAAGTGTGCAATTGACTATTTGATTACCATCATCTGGCTCCCGAGGTCGTCTCTGGGAGGGGGTCTGCAGGAGAGGCCCATCACTACCAGCCTCCAAACCTGCTTTGACCACACCTCCACACATCTGTAAAGGAAGAAAATGCAAATGCAAGAAATTAGAACACAGAGCCGTGACTGGGTACTTGGAGGACTCGCAGCTCCTTTTCAACATGGCCTCTGTTTGCAGGTGGGGTGGGACGGCACAAGGGACAAAGGGCTGGGCAATTTGGGTAAGGGCCAGTGGGGAGGGAGTTCAAAATAATTTAGGATATAACTGCAAACTGAAATGTTGAGTGCTGGGTAAACAGAAGCAGAAAGCAAAGGCAGGAAAGCCAGTATACTAACAGACAGGTGAATAAACAAGAGCATGATCACACAATCCACCGCAACTCTAAATTCTTTGGATTTAATACATTTATTCCAAGGTATGTACTGTTGTCTCATCGTTTTTTTTCTTAAATGAACAATTTGGCACATTTGTCAAAGCAAAGAAACAGACACAGAATTTAAGTCTGAAGTAACATCTACCAGACAGATCTATTATTTTAAATCACTAAAATGTAACTGAGGAAATATGCAAATTCAACACTTAAATTATGATCTGAAATTTGATTCGATAGCATTCTGAGATGGTTGTGGCACATGCAGCAACCTTTAGTTTCATAAAAGGACAAATATCTTACTATAGCTCAATGTTGAGGCAAACCAAATTAAAATAACCTCAAGCCACGAAGTAAGATCAAACAGGATTTGGGGAGGGATTGGAAAGAAGGGTGCAGGAACATGGGATTAGGTGAAAAGGTTTAGGGTAGTCATCAGACCTGTGAGTGATCAGGAGCTGTGATCCTCCAGTTCGGAGCAGAGAAGAGAACTCTGATACAGACAGAGACAGTGACTCTGCCCCCCCATCCAATGGGTGGAACTGGTGGGTCAAAACAGTGATGAAAAAGCCACCAGACCAAACCAAGAATGGGGTTGTACAGAGACGGTGCCACTCTGTACAACTGCACACCAACGAAGACAGCAGCCCTTACACCACCTTCCCCAGAACACACAACCCAGTAGAAACTAAACTTACACTTTACAAAGCACTTTAAAACAGAGCCTGGCCAAAATAGGATTTTAAAGACTGATACTTGGTGATTTAACCTCCCATAAATAAGTTCTTACTGTCAGGAAAAAAAATGTGTGGTTATTTGTGAAAAAGAAAAAAAAAAATTTTTTTCAAGTTATTATGACAATAAGTCTTGAAGTACCAGTTCATGCTCTGCATAACTGCTCAGACCAGCTAGTTGTTGTGTTTGTTGCCAGCAGGGAAGTTGCAGAGTGCCCTCTGGTGGACAAACTATGGAACATCAACACTCATGACATGGTTGAAGCACACTTCTGTCTCCTCTTTACTTTTTAATTTATCTGCCGTTATAAATGTCAATATCAATGTGTATAAGTAGCTAAAATCATCTGATATATCAGTCGGGCTCCATTTAAAAGGCATCTGAGCAGCTGTGCACTTAGCCTGTGCCATCTGTTACAAAAAGTTGTGTGTAGTGAGGTGAAAGCAGGTAAGGGTCTCTGTTTCTTCTGAGCACCATGCTTCAGCTTTACCTGACCACGATCCTCCACTCCGCCCTCTACACATTCACGGCCCACAGAAAGATTCTCTGCAGCGTCTGCATTTCAAATGAGACACAGTAACAGAAAAAGGACATCCCCCCCTTTAATTATAGCATTGCACACTCTCACTAAGGCCCTTCAGATATGAAGTTTAAGCAGGGGAAAGGTGTCCATCTGGGACTGTGCAGGATCCCCACATCCTCCAAGCGATGGACGGCCTTTCACAATCACTCATTATATAGCCAACAAGATGGTCTTCGAATATGCATGTAATGGAATATGATGCCAAGATAATGTTGGTATACCCACAGATCTTATGTAATTTAAAAAAGCCACAATGATGCAAATAACAGTGAATTAATTAAACACAAAGAGCAGAGGAAGAGACATACTTTGACTTCAGACACCCACAAATGAATCCACAGATTTTTTTTTTTTGTTGATTCCACCTAACAAAAATATAATTTCACGAAAAAAAAAAAATGTGCAAAGGACTTAAATCAATAAATGAAAGAATCACTTACCAGCACAGTCAATAACAACCAAATACTTCTTCAGCATTTCATACACTGGGCTGTAAAACGGGAATACAAGCATTTAAAATTAAGATTTCTTTTTTTTAATTTATAAAGTCCAGATACACAAAGCAGAACCAACAGTGAGCACAGGTTATGGTTAAGGTAATTACCTCGGGTTTTTAACAGAGAAGCTCTCCACTTCCAGCAGCTCTCCCAAAGGATCATCCTGGCAGTGGACTATGTGCTGCCTCTGTTTGTCATACAGTTGCTTCCCCATGATGTATTGGCCCAAGTAGTGCATCACCTACACAAAGCAGAAGATTTCATATGTACAGGCTACATTTGTACCTTTGGAATGACCACGTGACCGATAGCTCCTTGTCACAGGTCTTTTTGCAAAGTCATACTAGACAGCTCACCTCTTTGAGCGTGAAGACATCCTCCTGGGCTCCAGCCACACGCAGTATTTGCAGGAGAGGGGCTTTTGGTTGCACCTAAATGGACAACAGCACCACCGCTTAGCATCACATGTTATATATGAGGTAACTGAATGCTTGTAGTTCCGTCTTAACTGCACCTGATTCCCTTCTCCCGGTAGCGTCCTGCATGACGAGCTTGATGCCGGAGTCTGGGCTGGTAGGGAGCTCATAGTAAACGAACGAAGTCTGCAAAGCAAAAATTACAACACGCATTATAAACGACTCACCACACTCACCCATTCAGCAGCATTCCACAGCTTGCTATAGTCACTGACTTTGCACATCCCACGCAACACCAGCGCCTACGGCGCCAAACGCAGCTTAACAATGTCAAGTTATTGACAGACTGAAAAAACTGACAGCGTTTATATTCAGTGCCAACTAGGCCGAGTTAACTTCCCAATCTGAAACCGTCATGGCCTGTCACTTCTCGCACTATTACTTTCCCTTTGGCGCCCTCACACAACAAAACTAAACCAGGCGAGCCAACGCCGAACATATGGCACAAAAATGTAAGTATAGGTATTACTGTGTGCACACACACACGTGAGCTGCAGCCTCTCTAGACATCTCTAGCAGGTGGCAAGGCTGCTATCGCTACAGGCAAACGTGTTAGCTAACATAGCAGCAGCGCTAACGATGGCTAACTTTGGAAGCTAGCCAGTTACTCAATAATTCGCTCCTAATATTAACTCACCGTGAGGAGCTGACATTACTTCACAGCCACTACATTGCTCCGGGCGCAGTATTGGCTTAACAGCTGGTCCGCATCGTAAAGACGTACGGAAAACTTAAATGCTGGCTTTTTAACACTAGCTAACGCTAGCAATCAGGAGACAGTTAGCTGAACTACAGATTCAAAATGATGACTGTGACTACTCAACTTCCGCATGAGAATCTAGAATATGGCTCCCCCTACTTTTTAAAAATATTACTTACAGAGGCATTTTGCCCTTTTTAAAACAGTCTTTTCAGATTAAAAGCATGTTATAAAATACAATAATTTAAAAAACCTTCAGTGAAAATACCCTGTCCAGTTTAGGAAGCGTTTATGAAGCATAAACCACTGAGTCCACTTGCTTTCGAACGGTGACAACACGACATCCCAAGAACGTAATGGTTTTGCTGGTTGTGGCCACAGACCTCCTCTCTCTCCTTATCCCTTAGAACGGGGGACCCCAGGCCGCAGGTTTTAAATATCACCCTGAGTCAACACACCTGAATCAAATGATTAGTTCATTATCAGACCTCTGGAGACCTTCAAGACATATCGCGCATAGCTAACTGATTTAAACACAGCCATTTAAATCAGCTGTGTTGGATCAAGGACACAAAACCTGCAGAATACTGGCCCTTGAGGCCTGGAGTTCCCCCTCACCCCTGCCTTAAAAGAAGAAGGCTCTGTTGAGTGTACTGAAATCTGCAAAGAGGACTGTAGGCAGCATCATCCCTGCCACCGGGCATCTACACCAGCAGATGCTTGAAAGACGCTGCTCACCCTGCACACATTTGTTGCACTCCCCTCAGGTGGGAGGCTGTAGAGCAGGAATGGTGAATCAAACAATCAGTTCATTACCAGGCCTCTGGAGAACTTCAAGACATATTGAGCCATTTAGCTATTTAAATCAGCAGTGTTGGATCAAGGACACATCTAAAACCTGTAGGACACCAGCACTTGAGGCCTGAAGTTGGACGCCCCTGCTGTAGCCCATTCAGCCTGCACAGGTAGTCCAGCTCCATGGCGATGGCACATACATTTGTGGTCTTCTGGTAATGAACTATTCATTTGATTCAGGTGTGCTGACCCAGGGTGATATCTAAAACCTGCAGGACACCGGCCCTTGAGGCCTGGAGCTGGACAATCCTGGGCTACAGGAATCATCCCGTGCTACAAGCAGTGGCTAACAAGGTGTCAGCACCTGCAAAGCCATTCACTTCATGAGAATTGTCTTGTTGTTGCCTCTCCAGTGCATCTGTTGTCACTTTCATTTGCACCAACGCAGATGAATTGGACACAGAGTGTTTTCTGTTTTCTTGTGTTATGCTGTGATGACTGAGTGACCCCTTAATTCTTTTTGAGCGCTGTCCTTCTTTCAGAGGAAGCAGGCAGCTGGCACTCAACAAAAAGCACAGCTAAGTAAGCATAACTTTCATTACCTACAGATTATAAAATCCAGCATTTCTTCTTAATAAACTCCAGGGGAGATATTACCTTTTCTCCTATAGTTAAAATAAAAAGTATCTGTCTGCGTGAGTAATGCTACATGTCATATCGTGAAATTTGAAACTCACTTAAGACCACTTTATATAAAAACACCACTTTAACTGGTTTGTTTCTATATGGGGTTACTTATTCATAAAATATTAACTTTATGAATAAACCACTATTAAAACAGCACCTTATTTTAAGTGCTTTCAGTAACTTACAAGAACAGTTGATAGAGGTCGTTGATATGTCCCCTTCAATATTACAATATATTTTGTTGTATACTGAGCAGTAAAGTAAACTGATATAGATAACAGTAAAAACTAATCTCCTCAAAAAGGAAAAAACTTTGACTTTATGTTCCTTTTAGGGTGTATTTTGACACAAAAATACTATTAAAATAATTGCTGCTAAAGTACTGTAATTTTTTCTATGTACTTTGTGTTGTGTTGAAGAAAACTCCAGCACAAGAGCACAGATTTAAAAGAGAGTATTATTTCAGTCTATAAATGCAAACATTGTTATAAAAACATCTGCTTGACAGAATACTGAATCCAGAGTTACTCATCCCAGCAAACAGACAGCGGAGAAAACGAGATGGAAAGAATGTCACCACTCTTGGCCCCTGATATTTTATGAAACATACAAGGACTAGAACACACGCAACATCACACATCTGTAGACGCAGTGCAATAATAAATCATTAAATCCAGGAGACAGCTGGGCTTGTTCTTACTGACAGTTAAGTAAATCAAGAAGGATCAAGCATTAAAAACCTGCTTTCATATCTGACAAAGTCCACCTAACGATCCTTGAGTTATGCCTCAGTATTAGGCCAGCTTATTGCAATAGCTTATTTGCTGGGGTGGTATTGCATCTGCTGGAGAATACAAGCATTAGCCATAAGCCCTACATGTGTGTCAAATGTTACACTTCTTACACCGCAGATAATAAAAACAGCAGCCAGCCAACACACTTGCAACACAGCTAAAACACTTGATATTACACAGACATGCGTACTGGGACACAGGTGTAGTTAATTTTATAAAGCAAGTGCTCTTTACGGTCACCAGGCACCATTAATCTTAATGCACTGTTATTGTGAACAAAAAGTGAGGTTATGTTTTGTGTTGCGCTGATATCAGATGATTATAGAAACGTTTGCACTTCTTTTTAAAACCACTATCGTTATTTATTTGCTGATTATGCCTGGCTGAAATGTCAGTGAAATACAAACAAACAAACAAACAGCAATGTACTGGCGCATCCTGTTAAACAAGAATATCATAGAAGTTCAAGTAAAGGGTTTGGATGAGCATTCGTTTTTATAATGCTGGGCTAACGTTTGAAAAATAACCATTAAAAGTGCTTTGGCAATAATTCAAGTCTCTCATTTTCACCACACACGCAGGAGAGTGAAAAATAATGACTGTGTTGGGCTGGGTTTCAGTAAGCACTAAAAATGAAGGACTAACATCTTTTACACTTGTTTACTAGAGTTTATATACGTAATAGATTGTTTAAATTGTGTCAGAGGTGCTCTATTGGATTGTAATCTAGTGTCTGTGGAGGCCATTTGAGTACAGTCGACTCTTTCTCGTGTTCAAGAAACCAGTTTGGGAAGATTTGAGCTTTGTAACATGATGTTATCGAGCTAGAAGCAGCCATGAGCAGACTGCACTGCGGTGTGGTCAACAACAACACTCAGGCAGGATGTGGTGTTTAAATGATGCTCAGCTTGTAGTAAGGGCCCCAAAGTGTGCCAAGAAAATATCCACCACACCATTACACCACCACCACCACCACCATCCCAAACTGATGATACACGGTAGGATGGATCCATGGCTTCATGTTGTTTCTGGCCCTACTATCTGATTGTCATGACAGAAACTGAGACAATCTGCCGTTGTCTAATACCCGTGAGCCTGTGCAGATATACCCTCCACTTCCTGTTCTTAGCTGACAGCAGTCTGGTCTTCTGCTGCTGTAGCCCATCTGCTGTGTGGTGGGTGGTACATTCAGAGATGCTCTTCTGCATACCTTGGTTGTAACGAATGGTTATTTGAGTTACTGTTGGAATCCTGTCAGCTCAAAGAAGTCTGACCAAGCTCCTCTGACGTCAACAAGGGATCTCCACCCAGAAAACTCACTAACTGCATATTTTCTCTTTTTCAGACCATTTTCTGTAAAGGGATGGTTGTGCAGGAAAATCCCAGTAGCACAGCAGCTTCTGATTTTTAATATCCATTATTTGCACACTGAACTAGGAGAACATGTTTTGAAAGCAAGAACTATATTAACTTCGATACATTATCTGGTACCTAACAAAAGATGAAAGGTTCTCCTTAAAAAAAGCCAATTCCAATCACCAATTTGAGTCTTACAATTTCTAGTGCATTAAGCGATTCTGGCCAGTTTTTACCTTCAAAGATCCAGACAGTATGGTTGAAAAAAAAAAACTATTAAAAAGAGGTACCACTGTTCACAGGAGTTAGTATCAAATAGAAAACCCCAATTTCCCAAAACCTGTGACAAAATGAGGAACAAAAATTGATGTTATTGCTTCATTTTAGCGATTAGCGAAACCGATAAAGTGGCCCACCATGAACACAAGGACTGGACCCTAAAGTTTTAAATGTACAGAGTACAAAAACTACTTAACTGACAGCAGATGAAAACTCTGAGCTAAAATACTGATTATTTTCTGTGTCCTGTTTCTCCCATGTTTCCCAGCTCTTAATAAAACATTCTGTGCACCCACATGTCCAAGCTGTAGCAGCTGCATGGTGCTTGTGCAGTGCAACGCGGTCTCTTCTCAGGTCATCATGAAAGGAAACATACAGAGCACAATGGGGCACATTTTCACACTCAAAGGTCTTTACAGAATTTTCTGTGACAGAGAGAACAAAAGCTCTCCGGGGATCCCAGAGGCTTTCTTCTGTCCCCTCCCCTTCCCTCCCCTCCCAAAATCACCAGTGCGCCTATTTGCTGGGAGTCTCAACCGGTACAAGGAAGCAATATAGGAAGTTGCCCCGCTGCTGCTGAGTCCTCCGGCCTCCAGGGGATAGCGAGAAGTGAGAAGCAGATGTTAATCAGCATGTGGGAGCAACAGGAATGCCCAGGCATCATGAAAGACTGCTTTAGATTTAGTCTGAAGAGCCTTTGAGTGGGAAGAAATCTTATTCTAAAAGGTCCTATGGGGAGACACAAACAGTATAACAGTGTTTATAGATAATCACAGCGTTTTAGGTAAAACTAATAAATATAAGGGGCCCTTTACGCAACATCTACCTGATCCGAGTCCTCATTGTACTGTGCTTTTCCTGTCTCCATGTAGTGGGGGTCCACATCATCCACTCCTTCTATTTTGTTAGCTTCAGCATGTTCCCTCATAACAGAGTAACGGTGCACGAGGAACCTGATGAGGACAAAAGTCCATATTAGGAAGAAACCGAAGAGACGTGAGTGCAGCATTTATTACTGCGGCTGCAACGGGTGAAAAAAGAAAAGAAAGCAACTCACCGTCCTCCACAGACATATTTCTTAACCAGCCAAACACCTGCGACAGCGCTTGTCAGGAGGATCGCTATGACGACCATGACTATGAGAGCAGTATTCGCTGAACTGTTTTCAATCTGTTCAAGAGACGGGAAAAGTTTAAATAAGCAACGCAGTGCACTAGGTTCCTCGGCCTACAGTTTATACGTTATTTGGAGCTTCAGAAGTGTCTTTTCATGCATTTTAATTTGCAATTTATGCATTAAATATATCTAAACGAAATTTTAAAAAGTAAAAAAAAAACAAAAGAAAAATGAAAAAAGAAAAAAGGAAAGGTAACGGATCAAAACAAAAAAGGAAAATACACACATACGTTTTATAGATTCAAAACATTCACAAAGCATGTAATTTAAACTCAGTTTAGATCTGTGTAGAACAATGATGAGAAATAATGCTCCTTAAACTCATTCAAAAAGCAAAAACAATTGATTTTTGCCCACTGCACTGCCTCATTTTCTGTTACGCTGGCTTGACGACATCTTGCTTTGGAACTGACACCAACACTGGAGTCGGAAATCACTGAGTAAGTCATTTTACAATGCCATCATGATGCACTGTTTGCAAAAATGATTCTGTGATACCACAAGACAAGTGAAGAAAAACATAAGACTTAACTTTTTTCCCCCTGTGCTGTTTTTCCCCTTCTTTCCTTTTCAGTTAGTTAACAAGCCTGTAGTTTAATGCCATTCATTCGATAAGAGTCACCAAAAGAAAGCATGAAAAAGTGACTCTTGTAGGTCAAACTGGCAGAGGAATCACTTTAGAATGCTTGCATGTACTAATAAAATATTAAACAGACTTTTGGAGGAGGTGGTAAAGTTTATGGCTGTTACATCTCATCAAAAAATGTTCAGCTCTTCATCAGTGTGTATCTCCATTTACCTCTAAACTCTAAATATGTGTGTTTCAGTAGTGAAGAGAAACATAAATTTACACTTTCTGTTAACAGATGTTAAAATTTTCAAACTTTTACTACATTTGATCAAAAGTTCGACTCATGACAAGCTGCTACGTGATTAGCCATTTCACACCTCCAGTGCTGACCATGCTGAAGATCAGACCCTTCATTAAGTTTCATTCTGTCCCAATAAGTCTATATACTAACCTGCACAGCCTGTATTTCAGAATAAGCAGAACTCACCAGGGAATAAGGAAGAAGAGCGTTGCTGGTGCACATCCTCCTCAAGTCCGTCTCCTTCCTAACTGGTTGGAAACCTCCCTCACACTGGCTGCTCGGAATCTTCCGGTAGCTTGAATAGGAGGGAGAGATATATGTAAGGCCAGACAAAATTCAAAGAAAAGGACATCAGTTACAGCAGAACAACTCAAAATAATATTCCCAACAACAGTGGAGGGAGATTAACAAACACAAAAAAAGTGGGAAAGAGAATGGCCATTTAGAAAATCCTGTCTTGAAGCATGGACACCAGAAGTGTCTGTTTGTAAATGTACCTGCTTTTTCCACAAGAACTTTGTTACAATTCTGGAAGAACGAGGTCTGGATTTTTTCCCAGCTCTCCTTTCTGACACATTAATAAAAAAACTTCAAGTTGCAAATGACACCTAGTGACAATATCTGAACACAGAAATGAAGAAAATTGCTTTTTCATTCAGTTTTCATGCTGCTTTAAGATATTAGATAGATTGTCCTGTCTAAAAAAACAACAACTAATAACTCAGAAAATAATTTAGTTAAATATGTGTTTTCAACAACTCAAATCATCAATTTTTTAGAATATTTTCTGCTTCTCCATCTAAGATTTGCAGGCCCATTGACCCACTTTAATGCCATTTTTCTAGCAAACTGAAATCAGAGGCAGTTGGCTATTCTAAAAACTGATGTTCTATGATGCTTTTATTACAACAAGTGTGTCGTACAGCTCTCTCCATGCCCTTTCATATAATATATCACTTGATATGGTTTCCTGACATTTTTTTCACCAGTTAAGCTTTGACTTTTATTTTAATTTTAAATTATTTAAATTAAATAAATTCAAGCTCTTATTTCTATCTAGCATCACAAAAAACATGACATATTGAAAAGTGGATGCTAGACTGCTCACAGACAGACAAACAAACAGAACTGAGGGAGTATATAATCGAGAGTGTGTGTCTCTGAATAGTAAATACGGTATATAATTATATTCCTCCCCATTGCTAAAATAAAACACAATACTTTTTAACGTTAAATTCATAATCACGGAAATGAAGAAAATGCTATTTTCTTTTAACTTTCATGCTGGATTGAGCAAAGATCACAAGCTGTACCACAAAAACAAAAATATCAGTACATAGTCTAACCCAAACGAAACCATAAAAAACCGGCTACCATATGATCTGATTGCCTTGGACATTGCAGTTCACACATGCCGGGTGAGTCCAAGAAAAGTTCAGGGGTGTTGTGGATGTGTAAAAATGGTTTGTGCATCTCAGGCACAGGGATAGTATCTGTAATATGCAAAATGCGTATTATAATTATAATGCATAATGTATCTTGGTTTTGTTTTTTGGGGGTTGTTTTTGGTAAAAATGTCAAATGTCCTCACCCACTGGTCTGCAGCTGTTCAATGGTCCCATTTAAACAGAACTCCAAAGGACGGTCCTTCAACTCTTCCTGCTCCACACACTCTGAGCTGTTCTCTGGTCGGTAATACCCAAAATCACTGCAACACAAAGCTGTGTCATTTCTACACTAATGCACTGTTAAATGCAAAAAGCTGAAGATTCATTGAACTGTCAAATATGCAAATAAGATAGATCAAATTTAGACTATATGGACAAAAATATTGGGTCACACTTGTTTATCACTGAATTCCAGTATTTTATTCAGTCCCACTGTAGAAAATCAAACACCCAGCCATGCAGTCCACCTTTGCATATTTGTGGAAGAGTGATCTCACTGTATTTGAGAGTGGTACTGTAATAGTTCATAAAATTTCTTCCCTCCTAGATATTCCACGATCACATGTAAGTGATATTATTGCAAAGTGGAAGCAATTAGGAACCACAGCAACTCACAGGTAAAGTTACAGACTGGATGTTGAGGTGTAAAAGTCACCAGTGTTCTACTGACTAAATAACTGCACAGGTCCAAACCTCTTCTGTCATTAACATCAGCACAAAAGCTGTGCGCTGGGAGCTTCATGGCAGCTGATCAGCAGCTGCATGCAAGCTTTACATCCCCAGGAGCAATCCAAAGCATTGGATGGAGCACGTTGTCACTGGACTCTGGATAAGTAGAAACATGTTCAGTGAAGATTAATCTAAATGCTTCAGCTTACCAAGATATTTTTGAAAATTCTCTCCTTACAGCTTTGTGGGAACAGTTTGGGGGAAACCCCCTTCTTTCCAGGATGACTGCGCACCCGTGTACAAAGCAAGGTCCATAAAGACATGGCTGGATGAGTTTGGTGTGGAAGAATTTGACTGGTCCACATAGAGCCCTGACCTCAAACCCATTGAACACCACCTTTGGGATGAACTAGAAAAGCGATTGAAAGCCAGGTCCTCTTTACCAACATCTGAGCTTATAAATGCCATTCTGGATGAATGGGCAAAAAATTCCTACACACATTCCAAAAATGCTGTAGAAAGCCTTCCCAGAAGAGTGGAAGCTGTTATAGCTATAATCCAACTTCATATTAATGCCTATGGATTTAGAAATGGATGTCATAAAGGTTCCTGTGGGTTTGATGTGTACGTGTTCCAATACTTTTGTCCACATAGTGTATTTTGAACTAGTAGAGAGACGGAATATCAGAATAAATAATATGTTGAAAGAAAAAGTCATGCATAAAGAGCATTCCTACAAATATAATGTATACCCCACAATCTTGTTATGTAAAAATCAAAACCCAGTTTCAAGAATACCATAATAAAGTCACAAGTTCATCTATTACACTAATCACTTGCACAAAAGGAGATGAAGTGAACAATGAGATACCAGTGATAATCATCCAGTGTACATGGACAGGGGGACAGCCTCTTGCTGACTGCATAGTCCCTCCCGTTCCAGCAAACAGAGCCTTTCCTCAGGCGTAAGAAGGTCTCTTTATAGCCCAGCAAACAGCCATCATTAGAACCAGTGGTGTCTGAAGAGTGACCCAGCCACTGCACGTAGTCTCCTTCTGTGCCTGCAAAAGCAAACACGCACATTATCATAGTGAAAACACACTTGCTGTAATACTGCACAAACATCGCCATCCTCTGTGCCTTACTCACAGTCTCTGGTGAGGAGCTTCCTGAAGTCTATAGTGATCACCACCCATTTACTGAAGTCCTTCCTGTAGCCCCACAGGCTGACGTTCATGGAGCGAGAGCCAGGCTCACTGTCCATGCCACTGAAGTGAAGTGGGTCATTGGTGAAGTTATATGTATGCCAGCACTGTCCTTCATCTGTGGAAAACCTGACGGGTGGTTAAAAAAACATTAGCTGCAAAAGTGACACACACAAACACTTACATATATGTCACAAAATGCTAGACAGTGTTTAACAGTCGCACTTTATCTGGCTGACAGGTAAGTTAGTGTGCTCCACAGCCACCAGCAGGCCTCCAGAGTCCAGTATAGCATAATGATGGGGTCCCTTGAGGGCCAACATCCATGAGTAGCCCCCATCATCAGACACATACACATCAGGGAATAGAACTGACTCTGCATCTTCAACACTGCCTGGAGAAAAGGGAGGGAGACTATCAAGAAACATTCAGTAAAACTGATTGCACTGAAAGAATTTTGTGGCCTTGCGTGTCTTACCGTGGGCCAGAATGAGGCCCACTGCACTGGGCTGTGAGAGAGGAAGCATGGGGACGTTCATCTTCATGGTGGTGCTGTAGGAGGCGTGGATGTGTAGCCTGCACTGTAAAGACACAGTGATTTACACACCGGCTCGTACTGAGAAATTAAATCTGTTTGAAAGAGTTTATTTTGAGGCGTTACAAGAGGTCACGTGTGACCACATCCTAATAAAAATATACTCCAATACTTGTGTCTGTGTGTCTCACTCTGTTAGGTCTGTTGGTAGAGGTGTCAGTGTTACAGTGGCTGTTCTCTGGTCTGCGCAGCCTCTGCCACTTTGCTCCTTGGTCATAGGTGATTACAGTCTCCACTGTGCCATCTGCAAAACAAACATGACGGATTCAAAATTCACTTAAATTCCTAGCAGAAGATAATTTTCACGTTTACTACATTTAATTGACATTTAACTAGTGTGTTAACTGACCGTCTGCGAGCACACTGGTCATGTAGACGCCCCTGAGTGAATGGATGACAGTGAAGTCAGTGTCACTTCCTGTGGTTGTGTAGAGGTGGCGCTCCAGAGACTTGGAGAACACAGTTCCTCTGTCATCTGACACATAGATGGTTCCAACACCAGAGTCTGCTCCGCACAGAACACAAGTCTGGATTATACACTGTGGTATGTTAACTGATAGCAGAAGAGAAATCGTTATCAGCACCAGTTCTTACCACCGGGGTCATCCACGTGCATGAAGATCACGTCCTGATTGGCTGCCAGGATGGAGTAAAACTGCTCGTGGTTGACTGTAGGAAGCTGAGCCATGTTCCACGTCTCGCCTCCATCCACTGAGACGTGGATCATACGCTCTGTACTCTGTCACACACATGCACAGACACAGTAACTATAAGGTATACAGAGGGTGTATTTATGCTACTTTTAGTGGGAATCATTACACCAAAACCCAGTCACCTGTATGACACTGTTGGTTTTACAGTATATGCTCATCGCCTACACCCCGTATTATTAAAGACACCCAGTCTGTCTCTTTTATTTGCCTTTACACCAGACATTAAAACATTAAATTCTACATGCCTCATGAAATATGTGAGTAAATTCCTCTACATGCATGGCTTATACTGTATTCCCAGTCAAGGAAAGCATTGTTGGATAATACATTTATAAAACTGTGCTTTTATCTTGAAAGCTAAGCCAAGAGGAAGATGTAGATGGCCTTTCAACTTTGTGTGAGCAGATCATTATCTTATGAATGTGGGCCAGGCCAACTCCAGATACAGTCACACCAAACAAACTGCATTCCAGTCACAATCCAAGCATTTACACTACAAGCATGCGATTTTGAGTAGAGACAAGCTATAAATAATATTTATAAGACAACTAATAATAATGTATGGCAAGTAAAATCAAATATTTTAATATCCATACAGAGAAAAGACAGTTTTAAAGGCAATAAAGTCATAAAATTAAAGAGCAGATGACTCTTTGCCAGACAGATGTATTGTATAACAAATAGTTATTGCATGAGGTATGAAAGATTTCCTGTATCTGTGTTTAGTTACCCAGATAGGATATCCAGATACAGACTGAACATTAATGCCAGATGTCACAAACTATTTGAACGCTTTAAGTGAGAAGATGTATTTTTGTTTTGCAAACTGAGTAAAGAAAGCATAGAAAGAAGAAGTAGAAGAAGAAAATGGGTGTACAAATAAACAAGTACACCCAATGCCACTAAAAACACACAATACACAGACTGCAAAAATGCAATGCCTGTTCACAAAACAAACACACTCTGCTCTTAAAGAATAAAGGTATAAAGGTACACACACAGACGTACCGTGCCAGTCATGATGGAAGCGAAAACAAATCTTCCTCCAAGTACGAACGAGTAAACTCTCGTTGCAATGGTGTGGAAACTTTTACCGTAGTCGAATGTCTTTCTTAGATGTAACATGCCTTTGTCGTCTGACAGAAAAAAAGGTGAAGTCAGTGGAAGTATCATTGAACGTGTTAATATAGCACTTTACTCACATAAAGTGGGGATACGTATCTCTGCTGCTTTAATAAGTCTGTTAAAGGAATGGATTGAGTTGCACATAGATGGAATTTCTTGATTGGAAATAAATCATGAATGTTTGCTGCAAATCAGCAGCAGAGTTAAGACAAAATACATTCCGGCTGTTTAATGCACTCTCTAGTCAGCTCAGCCACAGGCCAAGGTGCACGAGAAACTTTTAATAGTGTGTGGATCAATCCATGTGTAAGAATCCATTTGGTTTAGACTGCCAAGTTGAAAGTAACTCATGACTGTCAACAACAAGGCTACGATAAACCTGGGTCAGCGTTCGGATACGACACATTCGGATGGTGTGGATACATAAAAGGAGTGCATGTCTCAAAGGGCTTCTGTGGAGGGGTCGTGTTATCTTCACTTACTGCATGATCCGTTGTTGATTGTGGTAAAGTAGATGCTATTCTTTGGACCCCTGTGTGTGAGAAAAACAAACCATAATTGGGTAGAATCAGACGGTGGAGGGAAAGATCTAATTGCGCTAACATTGTTTAACATCTGTAAATCAAATGTAGATCCACTTTTGGAATTTGTAGAAATTGCAGATTATGGTTATGGTTTTAAAGTGCTGGTGTGAGCAAGGCAGACATCAACCCTGGTTACCCTGGTTACCCCCCCCCCACACACACACACACACCCCACAAGTTCTGTCGGGTTTTGTTCGCTGCCAAACGAGATGAAGGTTTTCACACTGCACAGATTCTGGTTCAAGGACTGCGGGCTGAATAAGAATGCCACTGCTGACTCATGATTCAGTCTGACATCAACCTCAGCTCCCTGGCTCTGCAGTCAATTTGGGTTGAGGCCTAAATGACAGCTGTGGTCGCACAGAGCTATCACAATGTTCCCACAATGCAGCGCTAACAACCGCAGGCTGACACCGCAACCTCATGTGAACTCTGGTGTTCAAATAAAACCAGAGTCAGGACGGGGGATACAGACTGTGGTGAGGAAAGCAGCTGGAAAAACAACAATGGACAAAGAACACACATACTTCTATTTTTACCAAAAGCAAAGACGTACATGTTGAGTGTTTGTAAACCCACATGGACAAATGTGCCTCTCAGTGATGGAAACTTGTGTTTTATGAGAAACATTTATTTTATGTGTAAACACCACTGGCCTTTCACCTGGGCCCAAAATTCACTCTTGGCTCAAAAACAGAGAGCAGGAATCCTGTCTAAAGGAAGCGCGCACTGCTTTATGTTTATATGAACTTTCATTAAAGTTGAGGGAAAGTCTCTAAGAAAAAAAAAAAAGGCCAAACGTAAGGTTCACACCCCTCACCTGTCCTGATTGTCTCTCCTGTCCTTAATTATACTTTAACATCAATCTGATGGGGAGGTCAGTTCTTACCATCTGACCAAACACACACTGTCGTGGATCTTCCTCCAGGTGGCGCCAAAGTCCTCAGACAACCACAGGTCCATCTTAAAAGAAAAAAGGGTACTTTGTCAGTAAAAAGGGAGTACAGGTTTATCTTTAGTATTTAAACATTCCTAATTGAGAAATTAGGAAATCGTTCACTTCAGGAGAAGAGAGGTTTTCTTTTATTGAAACTCCAAATCCCTGACTATATACCATGATACTGAGTGTCAGAAGTTTGTTGCAGTCCCCGGGGTTGTACAGGATCTGAATGAGGGGCTCAAATGGCAGGTCGGTGGAAACAAAGGTCAGTCCAAAGTCCTGCGAGCGAAACAGCCGAAAACCCCCGACGTCGGACACATCACCGCTCAGGATCACCTGAAGCCGAACAAAAGAGCCAGAGTTAAATCAATCGGTTACGTAGCTGATGAGAGAGAAAACACATTTAAATCAAACCAAAACACTGAACATTACTCAGGTGGGGATTCATTGCTTTTCTTAATTTTATGTCAGTGGTTTATCTGATCAAATAAACATTTTGGAGATGCCACCTGGGAATCAGAGGATTACAACTGACATTTATTTACTGCTTTCTTTAATGTAAACAATGGAAGAACTGAGGAAATTGTGCAGTTTTACTGAAAACACAAGTAGATGAGAAATGATCCACAACTGCAGAAACCTTTGAGGATATTTCATCGTGTTGCACTGCATGTGCGGACTCTTTTAAAGATTCGCTCACCTTCCCTGAGTGGTCTGGACTGATAGCGATGCCGAACTCTGTCTGGATGAAGGTGTGGTTAATCAGATGAGTCACATCTTTGAACGTCTTCCCATAGTCTTCACTGACACACAGACAAGGTTGCAGTTAGACCCTCAGACCACTGTAATTAGAAAAAGTTTAATAAAGCCACTAAACCAAACCAGCAGCGAGGCACTTCTCACCTCCTGTAGAGGTTAGACTGGCCGAAGCGGATCATGAACAAAGGCACCTGAAAGGTTGTCAACACCAGCAGCACCTGGGGTGAGAGATGAATGGAGTTACACAGAAATCAAGCATCATCTTGGAGTTATATATTGTCATACACACTAACTTACCCCCGATCCATCGCCCACCCAGGCTAAAGACAGCGAACCCAAAGTCTGCACCTTGAACGTGAACTGAAAGGGAAGAAAAAAAAGAAGACATTTTAGTGAAAATCCAGAAAACACTGCCGTTTACTAAAAACTAGACACATGAACGGAGAGGACAGCTTGAATTTTCCATACTGTCCAAAGCAGCTCGGCCATTTGGATGCACTCTGCGTGTGTGACCTACATTCCTGTGTAAATCACAAAGACGAAGCCAGAGAACAACACACTTTGCTAATGTCCCGAACGCAGCAAGAACACTCTCCTTTAAACACATGACAGACATTAAGGCTGAATGTAGCCAATTTTTCCGATGTTTACCTTAACAGTCACTTACTAATACATTCCTCAAGCCCTGAAAGATTCAAAGTTCAAAATAAAAGAAACAGGTGTGACATAATATTAGCGGCACGGAGGGAGCAGAACTACTATTTCCCAACTCTGACAGAAAAACAACATTCCTCTTCATTCATCCCGACTGAAGCTCAAGTGTTTGGTCTCTAGCCACAGCCCACAATGTTTGGAGTCTGAGGGAGCAGGTTACTCCCCTCCTCTCTTTAGCTGGAGGGGCAAAGATGTTTTCAAGGTGAGTACAGCCCAAAAGCGTCTGTCCATAAAGCCACAGAAGATGGTCACGTCTGCCGTATGCCTCCTGAATCCATCTGTTCCTATTTTGATCGTATAACTATTTTACAACTTCTACCCCGTTTGCAATCCACTTTTCATCCTATTGGTCAGTTTTTTTAAAAAAAAGTCATATGTCCTGTCCTCCCAAAAACTCCCTCTCTAGCTTGAACATACAGGTTAAATGTCAAAGCTTTAAAGATTTTTACAAGATATAAGAAAGTAAAACTATTAGCTTATGCTTCAGTAGACATGTTTTAATGAGACTATACAGCTACAAGTATTAGCATTCTAAGTATATCTTTAGTTTTTTTATTCACCTTAATACAATTATGATACTATTAGAAAATGTGAATAAGGATTAAAGAAGCAGATATGAATATAAATATATACATATACAGTACACACACATACTTAAATTTACCCAGACAACCAAGGCAAAGTTTTCAGAGGACTCTATGAAAATTACTCCTCCCACTTCCCAGTCTTCGTTATAGTGTTGCTTCAGTTCATTGAGGTTTGAACTGAAGCACAGCTCTCTTAAGGACTTTGACTGGACCATTGCAACACCTTGATTCTTTTCTTTTTCACCCATTTGGTTGTACATTCGTCCCTGTGCCTTGGATAATTGTCCTGTTGCATGACCCAGTTTTGGCCAAGCTTTAGCTGTTGGACAGATGGCCTCACGTTTCACTCTAGAATACTCTGGTATACAGAGTAGTTCATGGATCATAACATGGAGAGTCTGAATTTACTTGGAAGGCCACTCCTGTGAAGACTGTGGGATTGCTTAAATACACACTTGCATGCTCCAGACTAATAAGCTGCAAAAACTTCTGTTTTTATAGAGATGTTCACACTTGCTGATGATCATCTAATCAAGGGCATTGGATTAGCAGCACCTGGCTACTGCTACTTACCCTCTTAATTCCTGTGGAAGCAGTAAGGTTGGACTTATCACTGCACTGAGTCATGTGAAAACTACTGAAGAGGCTACAGGAGCTTATAGGGAAGTAATGCTTGCAGATAAATGCTTGTGGGAACATGCTAAAAATGCCAGCAATGCCACTAATAACAAGCAGAGTTTTCAAACCATGCAAATACAAGTAGAGCTGAGGCTGATGGGAATGTCATTAGCTGTGTTGGTATCTTGCTCAACATCAACATAATCGTAGAAACTGAAATGTGGGATGACTACCAATGCTAAAATCAACAAAGTTAATATAATTCATCCTGAGGAGGACATAAATGACTGTACGAGTACAATCACAGCAGAACCTGAGAACACAAGATAAATATTATGATAATTTCAAACAAAACAATATGCAATTTAAGTCATGTGTTGTCCTAATATTAAGTCTTTGCAAATGTTTCTGCCTGTTGCTATCACACCTGTGTTAAATTTAAACCAGTGGGACACTTTCCACATCGGTTTCTCTGAAACTCTATATGGACAAAAGCTGACTTGGCCAGCTGCAGGAAACATTGCACTTATACCACAGGTTGTCATTTTTTGTTTTTTACCTAGTATTTAACCAGGAAGTGAAAACTCCTCAGATTTATAATCTCCTCTATAAGATTATCATGGGCCAAGATAGACATCTAAATGTAGGAATGTAAATTAACATGATGTATGTAAAAATGAAGATAAGCCTGACCCAGTTGGACATGGCCTCACATACCAGACATGACCTCATGCTGTGTCTCATGTTGGATTTAAGGGTCCAGAGCTGCTCTGTAAAGGCTCCTCTAACCTCCCGAATCTGGCATTTAGTTCAGTCAGAAACAACGAAACTTCTGGAGTGTGCATCACAAATAGACACATACAAACATCTATACAAGCAGACTCAATAACACACAGTCTGTGGGTGGGAGCACAGTAAAGTCCTCTCACAGAAAAGGCAACACAATGAGCTCCTTATTCTCTGCTTCAGCAATGTTTACGCGCATAAAACTTCAGAAGGAGGAGGTCAAATGCTGAGGCTCTGATCTCACACATGAAGCAGCACTGCAAGCCTCTGCTGTTCGACTACGATTTGAGTTCCAAGCTGTTTGCTAGATTCTTATTCTCCAAGAATACCAGAAAAGAAGAAAAAAGGAAAATTAATGCTGATTAATTTTTAACTAATACATTTACAAAGTGATTAAAAAATCATGACATTACTGCCCATTTTAAGTCTGAGCGAAATTTTAATCTCTCAAATAATTAGCTGCTTGGGCGAGAACGGCACAGCAAAATCTTTTTGTTTGGTCTTTTTCATGTTTTTCTCTCCAGGCTAGCAGCATGGCTCGTCAGATGGCAATGCCAAGCTGTCATCTGTTGGCTCCAACACTAAATTTTAGCATGCTAAAAAAAATTGAAGACCTATCATATCATATTTGATACTTGAGTTTTTGAGACTTCTACATCACCAGTGTTTGTTTTCCTCGCAAAAAAACTAAACTGCAAGTTTAAAAAATAAAAATAAAATGAAAAATGCTGGATGTGGCAAATAAAATGCAAATTGAAGTTCATATAGTCAAATTAATGTTCATTTTTTTTCTGTCAAAAGGTTCAAAGAGTCTTTTTTGTTTTTCAAAAGAAATTACAATTTTCTGGCAATTATTTCATCATTTGGACTTTAAAGGGATACGGCAGCCTGATCTATGAAATAGATAGCAGTGGACTAGACTGTTAGATCTTCTGATAATTTATGTATCCATAATAAACTGAAAAACTCTAATCTACTGCCCAAATCCAGCTAAACCTTCACATTTTTGCTGGTAAAAACAAAGGAAGTAAAAACTATAAGATATTGACATATTTGTCTTTAAATAAGGGCTTACTGTATACTGTATATACATAAAGTAGCATCAGTTTCATTGTTACATTAACAACGTAGTTCACTGAATAACTGATTAATGTGAAGACACAGCTGGACTCTGCTACATGTGCTGCAGGCTGTGCAGAGAGGATGGTAAACACGGGAATCAAGCATCTTTGCCTACACCACCTTCTGTAAGGAAAGTTTCCATATCAGTATATATATGCTATGTTAAATACATATTCAGTATGTTTGACTGATGCTATTAGATGGAGCAGGCTAATTTTTCCACTGAAGTAGTGCAAGTTGGTCATGGATTGTACCAGTGCCTCCTCCATTTATACTTTGTTGTTCTTACTGTATGTTCCCTGTGTATCAACAAGGCCAGATTTCTTTCTGACACACACCATGTGGTACACCAGCTCTGCTGCTTTCCTTGGTGCTCCAGCAGCTGGCTGCACCCCAGCTACCCTGAGAACAGAGCACTTTTTTCCTGTTTGTTTTGTTCTTTTTTGGCCTGAGGGAACGGGACACAGGATAGAGTCTGAAGAAGGGGGAAAAAAAGAAAAGAAAAACAAAACAAGCTAGTTTGTTAACCTGAGTCAGCTAAATGAACCTCGCACAAACGGGGAAAATACGTTAAGGCTTGGGCTGGCTGACAGAACACATCCTGTGTAGTCTACCAGGTCTACAAAAACCACAAAAAGGAGCACAGAGAGAAGGAGGTCAGCTGTGTCTGATCTGATAATTTACAGAGCCATCTGGAAAATAAGGAGCGCGTAATACGGATCTAAATCCTTTTTCCACTCCTGATCTAGCATGCAGGTCTGATAACTCAGCCCACAGTGGAGATCAGACGAAGTTTAGCAGAAGAACGTGGGGAATGTTTGTCAGGGAGAAAGGCCCGGAGGAGAAGGGAGGAGTCTGCGCTCTGAAAACACGCTGAATTATTTTCACGCTGGATAGAAGACCAGGTGTTTCATTCAGTGAAATGATGTAACACCTATTACCTTCACACACACACCAAAGTGTTGTATCCATGATTTCAGAGGACAATACACTGGTTTACAACCTACCCCTAACTTTAAAACATGTGGCTGACATTATGGGTCTGTTTTTGTCCCCATAAGGAAGATAAGTCCCCACAATGTATAAAGAGATTCAAGACCCCACAGCATTAGTAATACATGCACAACTAAGACACACACAGACACACACACAGACACACACACACAACATGAAAATGATCCTGTGGAGCTTTGTTGTAACTTCTTATGAGTTTGTTTTTATTGTGCTTCTGGTTGGATGTTCAGTTGTTGTTTGTCTGAGAATAAAAAACGAGAAACACTGTACTTCATGCCTATCACCATTCCACCATCTCATGGCGATCCCAAAGAGGTAGTAGAGGTATGTTATCAGCCGGCTCTTCCAAGATCCCTCCAGACACGAGGAACACAGTCAAATGTGTATGACTGTATGCAGTTACATTCTCCATTCACCCAGCACCATTAGTCCATCAGAGCATGAAAACACAGAGTCAGCGGGCACCACACATGTGGAGCGCTGACCTACATTAATCCAGATCAATTAAAAAAAGGTTGCAACAGAAAGAAGTAGAAAGATAGGAGAACTGGCTGAAACTGGCATATTACTTAACTAAATAACTTCCACTTTCACCTTCTCCACGTTTTCTTTGTTTGTTTATTGACTAGTTACAAATAAATATTATATAAAATATCAAATATTTTGATATTCAATAAGTCTTTGGAATCTTTTTAAGGACTGATTTGTAACTTTCCTCTGTCCCGTGTGCCAGTAAAAAGTACATCTTAAAGTTTTACACAGGTCCTCGAAGCAAACAAACTGGAGATCCCTTTAAAAACATTTAGAAATTAAATAATAATTGATTAAACAATATCAGATTAACTAATAACAGAAAAAATATAATGGCCCTCTATTTGTATTCGTTTTTCTATTAAATAAATCTTTGACATAATCTTATTAGTCTTTTTTTTCTTATCCCAAACTGTCCTGGACTCACATACTCAACATTAATTAATGAGCATTTGAGTTAGTTAAACGTATTCAGTTGATTTTATTTGATTGAATTACTATCAAAATTTCTTTCCATCGTTTGATCGACTAATCTACAAACCCCTTCAGTAATTAGAAGCAGTTTAATCTGCAGGATTCACATCTTTCCTTGTTTGCATCTGTTAGGAAAATGTTTGGAAATGTTACGAGCAACTCCATCACGTGAGGAATAAGCTCACATATAATCCTGTCACTGTGGGTGTGAAGGCACTTACAGTGCTGGTGTCGTTCAGCAGGGCTGACTCTACTCCGGGCAAAGCTGTACATGTCTGTTCATTCAGTCCTGCGCTGCGCTTCGGCAGCTCCTTCCTCTCTGGAAGAAGTCGCTCCTCATCACCACCAAACTCCCCCTGCAGCCTCCTCAAATGTGAAAACTTTCCGCCTTCGTACTGATATCTGCCCAGCGCAGACGAAAACAGCCCGAGCGCCAAAATGTAAGATGCGGAGATCATTATGAAACCAGCGGTGTCCAACTCGAGACTCCTGCGAGAAACTCCACTGTCCCACCAGCAGTTGGCTGCACATGCCCCCCTCATCACCCAAAGCATCTTCCACAGCGGCCCATCCACCGCGGCGCCGGATTGGTCGGGACCAGAATAACCTGTGATCTCATTGGACGGCGCCGATCTTTCTCGACTGAGTGTCACACCTTTTCTGGGGTTGAACTGCCCCCTGGTGGAAGGACCGCGCAAAACTTACTAGCGCTTTTGAGTGTTGTTGAATTATTTTCTCTGAATTTGTTTGGGATTCCAAGAAGCAAATAGAAAAGTAGAACAAATAATCTACAGCACGGCTTCCTTCTCTCCCCATCCTTTTTTTTTTTTGTACAGCAGCGGTAGTTTCACTTTTTATTGTGAAACAGCTAGTGAAGGTTCTACATACAGATCCCTGAAAATAAAACTTATGTTTTTTTAATACAAAAAATATACTTTTGCTTGGTTTCTTTTTCATATTAGTTGACAAAAATTTTGCATCAATTAATTAATTAGCCAAACTAAGATAATTACAATATACAAGCATTGTTTTCAATGTTTTGAATGAAATCTTTTGCAGTCAGTGACTGTGTAAAGTCTTGAAACCATGGACATCACCAAATGTATCTTCCTGGTCAAGATGCTCTGCAGGCTTTTACATCAGCCCTTTCTTTGGCATTATTCTTCAATTCAGTTGTGAAGCACCGTCCGATCAGTTTTTCAACATTTGGTTGAGTATAAGCAGAGTGTATAGGCCTGTATACTTGAGAATTCATCCTGCTGCTTCCATCAGCACTCTGGTTCCACTAGCAGCCACACATACCCAAGCCATAATACTGCCTCCACCATGTTTGGCAGATAATGTAGTATGCTTCAAATAATGACCCGTTTCTCTCCTTCTCCATACTTTTCTCTTTCAAATATTCTGGTAAAATCATCTGTCCAAAGACTTTCTTCCAGAACTGGCCAGGCTCTTTCTAGAAAAGTCTTCTCCAGCCTTCCTGTTTTTATAATCAGCATTTTGCATCTTGTTGTAAACTCTTTCTCTAATCATAAAGACATGATTGCAGATCTTGACAGTGATGCGCTTGTCCTTGACTCGTAAAGTTATTTTTCTTAAACAATGGAAATAATTCTATAATCCTTTCAATTCTTTCAATCCTTTCAATCTGTTCCTGCTGAACTGATCAGTGGATTCCTTCTTGTAAATAATAAAACAGACTGCTGATTTGGCTGCTCCAAAGGTTTTTTTGCTCTCTCTCATCAGTTTATTTTGGATTTTCAGCCTAGTCATGGAATCCCTCACTTATATTAGTGAAAAGTTATGAAACACAAATTCAATACTTTGAATAAATTTAAGACATTACATCTGCATTACTTCTCATCAAATAAGGGAGCAGGCCTAACCTGGTCATGAAAGCGCTTGTCAATTGTTCAGTTAATTCTGAGCCTCTGAAAATGGGAGACTGTGTATATAAACAGGCCTTTTTGACAAAGGATGACACCTTAAATTTAGTTTTTGCTAACATGTGCACGGTATCATGAGCACAAAACTACACCAGTTACGCTGCATTTGCAATACGGTTTACTAATACGAATTAGATATTATTGAAATACCATAGTTGAAAGACAAGAAAAACAAAAACTGCAAAGAGTCGGCAACTTTCTGAATACAACAGTTTAATTGTAGTACTGATTCGTAACAAAAATACCCCTCCCACTCCTCCCCCACATTTTTCCCCCTTGCCACTCAGTTATAAGTCCCGGTCAGACTCCTGTACAGACACGTACAGATACTGAGAGACGTAAAGAAAAATTATTGGATCGTATATAGAAACTGCTTCTGCAATCCAAAAATTTTGAATGCAGCAAATAATGAGAATGTACGGATAGAAAGTTGTGGCTGCTTTGTGACATTGGGCCCAGGTGCGCTTTCACACCCTCTTCCCTCGTGCCCAGAACTGAAACCGAGACCAAGTCTTTCCTGCTCTAGATGTCCTTGATTACCTCCTCCAGCTCCTCTTTGGAATACATGTGGAAGGTCTTACCAGGCTCTACTGTTGCCAGCTGCAGAGGAGACAGATTAAGAAAGTCTGTAAAAACCAACCATTTAGACACCAGCAGGTCTTTGCAACTTAAGTCCAAATAACACAGCTTATTTGGTTGCAAATGGACAGATACAACCTTCTGGCATCAAGTATCAGAGTGGGACAAACCTCAATGTTGGTGGCGTTGAGCTTCTCCTCCATCACCTGCTTCAGAATGGTGAGAGATGACTTGATGGCTTCTTTTAATGTCATGGACTGTCAGATTTCCAGAGACAGGGAAGGACAAAAAAACAAAACTATTCAAATCTGCAAATTTGCATATCCATAGTTTTGACAACATACACCTATCCATCACGGAGAAATTCTGCCTTCAAAATTCAAAATGCTAAATGATCTGAGTCAAACCTTCCCTGTAACTCTTTAAGGCGTGGGCCATATTTTAAACTGTCCCTTGCCAGCTAAGCCATATATTAAATTATAAATGCCTGTGAGTATAGTATACAAAAGTAGAACACACAAAATCTATGTTCTCGCCATTTATGACCATTTAATACCAGACATAAATGTCTAAAATATGTCTGTCAACGTTTTTCAATATTTCTCTGTGCTGACTGATTTATTTCATGTTCATTAAACGTCGCTTAACCAAAACCTAAATTAGTCAGCACAGCGATCATTCATCCCAGCCACAAGTTTATGGTTATTCCACAAACCAGGAACTGCATCACTGTTTAGTGGACGAGTGCAGACAGACAGATGTGGCATCTCCAGAAATTTTGTTTTAAATGTTTCAGCTGAAGCTTTGGGAAGCTGAGACAGGGGTTTTTTTTCTACATTTCTTGGGTGCTGTGGCCAAAGCAGCTTAAGAGTGTGCTTTTTTTACTTTTTTTTTTTTTTTTTAGGAACTTCTGGTTTCCCATCTTGGACAAATGTCCAAGAAAACTATTTGTATGTTTGTAGCAACAGAGTGATGGAAGTTGAGACACTGATATGAAATATCCTCATCAGCTCTAACTTGTCTTGTACCAGCTAAGTGGACTCAATCTGACCACTGAAGCAGGCTGTGTACCAGCATGACATGGGAGTGTGAGGAAAGCACGGGAGTACCATACTTAACTGGATAACATGAGTGAATTACACAGCGTGTAATGCAGGCATATTGTTGGTACAATGCTATGGTATCATGGCTGTTATTACCTTGTGGTAGACCTCTTGCAGAGAGCTCTGTGCTCCCTCAGATGCAGAACCGATGGCCCGAGCATCACACTGCACAAAAGTTCCTGATGGGTCCATGTGATACCTGTATTACACACACACAAAAAAAGATACATGTGTTTAAGCAAAGCAAGCAAATATCCCTTAAATTTTAAAATATAAACAATTATGTTGACATACAGCTGAGGTCCTTTTTCATCAACTCCCCCAAACAGAAGCGCAACACCGAAAGGTCGACTCTGTTTAAAACAAAGTAAAGACACAAATAGAAGTTAAACATCAAACCTTTTTTGGTCTGCATCTCAAAATGAAAGCACAAACACTGGCTGAGTGACTCACCATGGCACCAGGGTCTGCATCTTCCTCCCCAAACTGCAGCGCCAGGTTGGACACAGCCTGAGTCACACTCTCCACTGTCATCGTCTCATTGTAAGTGAACCAGTGGTTCTGAAACAGAGCGCATACAGGTTAACCGCAGATAAACACAGCACTCTAAATACGCCTTATACAGCGCTGTGCTCTGAAATCATACCTGTGTTTCCACTCTTGCTTTGTCGATAAGAGTCTTGGCATCAGCTATCAAGCCGCTCATGGCACAGCCTAAGACGTGAAAAGAAAGAAAACTAAAAACCTGCATATATCTTTCACAGGCTGTGGCCTAAAGCAAGACTCTTCATCATCAAAGTGAGACAAACGTGATGAAATTTCGTGTAATCCAAAGGAAAGATTTACTGTGCAAGAATGTGGATGTGACCAATGCACTGATTAACATTTGTCTGAAACGGCTACAACAACAGTGTGAAAGTTAAAGTCAAGGACTTGATTTGCTTAGCTTTGCGTGACAATGTTCTGACTAATTTAAGCCACTTATACCAAAGAGTTTTAGCTGGAGCAAAGGAAAGAGAATCATTTCTCGAGGTGTTTTTTTAAGATGAATACTCTCCCTTAAACAGAGGGCTGCGAAAACAACCCAAAACAAAACACAAAAAAACCTCAAACCAAAACAAAAAACAACACACACACAATCACAAAATATTTGACAAAAAAAAACCAAAGACAGAACTTTAAGATATTTTCACCAATCTTTACATGGAGTAGCCCAGTGACATTCTCTGGTTTAAAGTACTATTAATGGCACTTTGTTCACTTAAAATGTTTTTATTTATCTATTTTCTGCTTTACAGTCTTGCAAAGGGACCAAATAATAAAGAGATGATGCTTTCAAAAACAATTTCATAAACAGCTTTAATTTGGTCTATATTGTCACACAAACTATATCAGCCAAAAAACTAAATCTAATAATATTTGGTTTAAGCAATGCTTGGCTAAAATGGCTCTGATTTAATTGCAAAAATATTTAAAATCAGTGCTCTGAAGTAAATCAGAGAGGGTCTGGCTGAAATCTTTTTTTCTTAAATTTAGTGAATTCACATGGAATGACTCTTTAGGTTGTTTCAATCTATTGATCTAGACGGTTTCAGTTTCTTTTGTCCATGTTTCTCTTTTTGTAAGGGAATAAAGTTTTTTGAAAATTGAAGTGTACATACAATTAATAATAATATTCTCTGGGCTAAAAAGAAAATAACAAAAATTTTTGCTTTTCCTTTTCTTTAACAATATTGCACTGGATTTCTATGTTAAAAAACAAAAACAATAACATGCATTTCAAGTCCAATTTTAATCGAAGAATCAATTAACTAGTTTAGCTGACTGGATATCTTATCTCATTACAAAAAACAGCCAGTAATATTATGTCAACAAAAGCCTTAATCCTTTGTCACGGTCCATTTCCACTTACCAATGTGACAATCAATCTCCACAATCTTCTCAATGCTGTTGGGCTCCATCAGGGGAGAGGTGATCCTCTTCTCCACAGCCAGACATACCCCTTCTGATGTCTGGATACCGATGGCTGTGGAGCCCAACTAGAAGAGCAAAGCCAGGCCAAAGAAAATAGATGAGCTTGAATATAATCACTTTGTTTATTAACCGTGCATACATGGTTAAAGATTCCTGTGAAGTACTCACTTTTATTGCCTCTATGGCATATTCAACCTGGAACAATCTTCCCTCAGGAGAAAATGTGTTCACACCTCTGGAAAACAGAAATTAATGTTTAGAACTTTTAGCAACGATTAATATATTAAAGATAGCTGTAAAAGTTATTTTTCACTATTATTATTTGCACCTCTATTCCCTTATAACAGCAAAGTAAATAAACGCTCAGCTTGAAAAAGATGGCATACCGAAAGTGAAAGCGAACCAACTTTTTCCTAACATTGATTATTAGCTGCTAGCTGATACAAGCTGTAGAGACACCGTTACAATAAGTGTTTCACGAAATCAGCATTTTCTGTATTTTCTTTAGGCGTCTAACCGGGCTTTCTTTCTCGGGTAGACAATAAAACACCTGTGTGCTCTCGTTCGTTTGTTCATTTCCCTCTGTTAAGCGCTCAATAAATGACAAAGCAGTTTGTGCTTCACCTACCTGTCATATTCCGATCTGGTCAAAAACATCTTATAACGTTAAACGCAGGACCTAGAAAAAGGTAGATGCGTTATTTGTGTAAGATTTCTGCACAGTACCAACGAGTTAAAGCAAATATTGAGAGCTGATTCTAGTTCTTGGTTTCAAGTTTGCTGTGACACCGGGTTATCTGCTAGCTGCAGTTAGCGGTGATACCGAGCAGGCGTGCTAGCTAACAGCGCAACCAATTACACAATTAACTGCATATTAGACACAAATATACATCAAACATCAAAATTCCATCAGTTTAACAATGTCCGGGGAAATATATGTGTACAATTTCCCGGTATTATTCAAAATAACTTCACTTGCTCGGCTCGTTTACCTTCAGCCAAAAACCCTTCAATGAGTTCGCTTGTTTCAGAGGAAGCGTTAGGTGTGTTACATCCAAACGCGCCGGTTGTTAGTAATTCCCTAACCAACGTTCCGCGTTTCCAAGTCAAAATATGCTTCATTAAATTAACTTTATTTATGTACTCTGAAATAAAAAGCTTTTGATTTTGTGGTTGTTATTATTTTTTTTACTTGTAAAATTCAAAAACAAGAAAGCACATTATAATACTGGTATTTGTGAAAAATGAGGAAAAATAAAGCTGGGTAATGTTGCCTGAAAACACGATGTTGTTTCCTACAATCATAATTTTTCTTTTTGTCTGAAGACAAATTGTTAATGAAATCTACTGAAGACAAATAATTGTTCCAATTCGTGCAAGTCAGAATAACAAGAATACAACTTAACAAAAACAGACATAGGTAATCATCGTTGGATGCCATGCGTTTACGTACGTGTATTATGTAACATTACACGATTTATGAGCACGGTGTCCCATATGGTCTAGCGGTTAGGATTCCTGGTTTTCACCCAGGCGGCCCGGGTTCGACTCCCGGTATGGGAACGACTCTTTTGTGACAATGGGATTTTAATGTCATTCACGAGAATGTCGAACTTGGCCTTCGTAGTGGCAAAAAGGCACACCAGGCTCCAAAACATGGTATAATTTACAAAATTATTGTGGCCTCTTGAGAGGGGAACCAACCGCTGGGTGTCGTCATTGAGCTGAATTAGAAGAGATGATGACCTGGTGATGTGTCTGATTTCTTCATCCGGTTAAATACCCCAAAATATAAAATATTCCAATTTACAGTCAATACAGCACTTTAAACGTATCGAGATTAGTGGTTAAGTTATCTGCTATGCTCTTGGAAATGATTGTTTGGCTTACTGAGTGCTCCTGGAAAAATGCCGAAATTAAGCGGAATTTAAGCAGTGTGGCTTTTGAAATGTGCTGTAATACGAATACCAATATGCCACCACTGCAAAAGTAATGATGTACAGCTATTAACACAATTTAGTGGAAAAGTAAGAGAATGTTATCTTTAAGTGTAAAAACAAATGTCTCTCTTGAGATTTTTTATTGTAGGCTAATAAGTCGGGGGTTTGTGAGAGGAGGTTTACTTGGCGGTGTCGGGTTTCATTTCTCGGCTGGATTCAGTTCCGTTCGGCCCTGTTTTGGTTCTGTGTTGGGCTCTAACTTGGTGCTGTGGCAGCGAAGATCTCTCCAAACTCTGGAATGTGACTAACCTTGACGGGTTGTTGTTGCGAACAGACAGGCTGGACGTATTTTCTCATGCTCAGGGCGGACTGCCAGGTGCAGAACACAGACTTATCGGCTTAAAACTGAAAAGATGAAAACCAAGAGGGACGACATCATTTTTCAGACTCTCCTCTTGATCCACAGTAAGTAGGCTGGAGTGAAGCACTGTTTTGCTTTTGTTGCAAGCGTGGATAGACTTTGCATTCGTGAGTTAAAGTATTTTAGAAGTTGGGCTCAGATTCTCCACTCTAAAGAAATGAAAAATATATTTTACTAAGTAACTTTTCCTCTTTTTTCCTTTTTTTCCTGAGGTGAAAGAACGTTTTAAAGATTTGTTTGTTTGTTTCTAGTGTCGTTAAGGTAGATTGATGTATTTTTCTGGGCTGATTTTAAAACCAGACTTCCGTCCACACTTATAACGCAGATACATTCTGCGTTATATACATTCTCGGAGATGAGAAACACTGAGTGAGGGCCAATCTCAATCAGGCCTAACTGCACAGTACAAAAACAAAGCCCAAGAGTGTTTCCAGATAGGAATATATATTTGTTTACACCTGCAGTAAATTGCCTACACACACACACACACACACACACACACATATGCATTTTCAGATGCAGGGAGCTACAGATTTTGTCTGAATACCTGTTTAAGTGATTAACCCGTTTGCTTATTTCTACTGTTTTTTTGTTTTGTTTTTCCAGTCCCTGTGGCCTGCTTCTTCACTGCAGGTAGGTTTCTCCTTGTGTGTGTGCACATGTGATCTATGTGTCCATGAGTACTAAAAATGCTGCACCCTGTCTGTCCTTTGTCAGTGTCATGTCAGGCTGAGAGCAGCAGCAGCATAGTTGTGGCAGGTTATAATGTGAGCTCCCCTGCTGGTTCGAAGCTGGTGCTGCAGTGTGTGAGCAGCCGGATGGTGTGGACCAGGGACAGGGTGAGAGACAGGCAGAGGGTAATCCACTGGGATATGTACAGGGCTTATCCGGACTACGCCATGGAGAGGGTGCTGGACATGTTCTCGGCAGGAGAACAGAGGATGTACAACTCCTACAATCTGGGCAGGGTTGGTCTCAACCCGACAGCCTTCAAAGATGGAAACTTCTCCCTGGTTATCAAAAGTAACAGACACATTCTGTTTTTGTCTTTCATGTGTAACTGTAACTGGCCAACTTTACTTTGTTGGTGTGTCTCACTGTGGCTTTGCTTTTTATGTTCTTATAACAAATATTTCAGATCACACATAGAGTATGTAGACAAACATTTTAAAAGAAAGGTGAATCATTGCCACTGAAATGCAGTTAAAATCAAAGACCATCTAGATATTTGTTTAACACAGGTAGAAAGCCAAATGCATCCTGACACATCTCCCCTCACAATCAGATATCATCCCCTTATCACCTCTCTTCCATGCAGAGGTATGGCTAAATTGCATCAGTGTGACCACTATACTGTTACAGGGCAACCATGTCTTCTAATAGAGGCAGTCGGTCTGGCTATGATTAAAATCATTAAAATTATTAAAGCTCTGTGTGCAATTTTTTCAAGTGATTTATTTCGGTATTTGTCTCTGATTTCCCGTCAGTACGCAACTGGTCCCCATTGCTACCTCATTAACAAAAACTAAAATGCCCAGTTTACATAGATTACCATCCAACACCAAATCTAAAACACAGAGTCAACGAGGGTTTCACAAATACATAAATGCCACACAAAGGAATAAATCTGAAGCCTCTATAAACTCAATCACTTTGCCGATAATGAAAAAAAAAACTATGCCATTAAATCTAAAAGGTTTTGGAAAAAGGTTTGCTTTAATATGAAGTGTGCACTTCCGTTTCCTAAGTGGCCATGCTTGATTTGCTGTACTTCTACATGTAATGACAGATGTGACGATGAATGACCGAGGTCTGTACTCCTGCAACCTCCACCATCTCTACTGCAACCTCTATGAGACAATCAGAGTCCAGCTCAATGTCACTAAATCACGTATGTATCACACTCTACCAGCTACCAGCATGTGAGCCGAAGTACATTAGTATTAATCCACAAACCCCTTTGACTTGTTTTTGCCACAAAGGTCGTAAAGTACAGCGATACTGGGATGGGCATAAGGCCGTGTACATGGTGCTGCTCGGGAGCACTGCGGTGCTGCCGTGCATCAACCGACGTAGTGTGTGGACAGACTGGAGCGACGAGGAGGAGGATCAGCAGGTGTTTCTACTTGTTTCCTCAGACAGATCAAGAGCTAAGATTTGCTTTTAACATTACAATTGACATGTACATGTCCTGGTTAATCTGCTTTGGATTATTTCTTGGAACTGTTTTTCCAGGGTGTAACGATTGTACAGCATAGATGTTTAATGACTTGTTTAATGACAGCTTTTAAGCATAGTGCTCAAATTTCAATGAGGTGAGTTCGGGAATTTGGGAAGGCCATTCCAGTTGCTTAATGTTAATCTACTTTATTTATTCCAAAAACCAGTTTTGATGTGTTTGGGATAATTTTCCTGTTGGAACTCCAAACTGTGTCCAAATTTCAACCATTTAGCTGATGATTTGAGGTGAATTTGAAGAATTTGGAGGCAGTCCTCCTTCTTTATTCCATCTACTTTGTACAATGTACCAGTACCACTGGCAGCAACGCAGCCCCAGAGCATGATGGCGACCACCGTGCTTGACAGTTGGTACAATGTTCTTAGGTTTGAAAGCCTTACCTTTAACTCTTCAATCACCCCGCTTCTCATTATAGCCAAAGAGTTTAATGTTTGTCTCATCTGACCGTCTTATTTTTCTCCAGAAGGCATTTGGCTAGTCCATATGGACAGCTGCAAAAAAGAGTTTATTTTGGAGCTTCCTTCTTGGTCGGCACCCTCTCTGTACATGTTGATTTAAAACTCACTTCACCGTGGACAGTGATGCTGGTCTTCCAGCAGTTTCCAGTTAATTTCAGGCTTGATGCTTGGTGATTCCTGGGTTGTTCCAGAACATCCTCACAAATTTCCTCTCATCAGAGGGAAACTGTTTTTGCCCAAACTGACCCAAAGTTTGGGTCTTTGCCAACTGTCTTGGCAAATTAATAATGCATCCAAATAACTTGTACATACAAAAAGTTGTTTTAAGTGATGATTTTGGATTAAGCAGTTGTTTTAGAAATGGCTCCAAGAGACCTTACTTGTGTGAATCTACAGTTCTCTTTGTTAGATTCTCACTGAGTTCCTTGGAGTTTCCTGTTGTTCTGAGTATTGGTCAGTCCAATGGATGCTGCCAAACAAATCCTTTTTATCTTGCCAAAGATAAACTATCAGTTGTCATCAATCATGATCACAAACAAAAAGTTAAACAAGAGGTTAATAGGCCCTGGCATTGTTAAAAGACATTCTAGAACTTTCAGCACTACTTATTAAAAGATTGAATGAAGTGTGTGTTGACTCGAGGATTTGAGAAAATCCTAAATCAATTCAGAACTTGTGCACCCTGTTCTTGTTTTTTTTTAATCATTAAAGATGTATGCTGTGCAATCATTCCACCCTGGAAAAGAAATCATTAAAAGTCCAAAATTATGATCACATTCATGATCATAATTTGTATGTGTAAACGTCTGACTACAACTGTACATTAACTGATATATCTGGCTCTTCAGGTGGTTCACTGGGACCGTCAGGCTCCAGGAATTCCCCATGACCGAGCTGACCGGCTTGTGGACCTGTACGCCTCTGGGGAGCACCGGAGCTATGGACCTCTGTTCCTTCAGAGGAAGATGAACATCAGCAATCAAGCCTTCTCTGAAGGAGACTTCTCACTCACCATATCTGACCTGCAGGTGCGTATGTGTGTGCTTTTTTAAAAGAGAGCTACTTAAACAAAAGAGGTATAGGGTCATTTCTCACGAGGTTCATCTGTGCTTTAACAAATCTGTGGTCCAATGCTCTCGGCATAAAAGCGTCTGCAAAAGCGTGTATTTGTGTGTATACATGTAAACAGTGTTTCCAGAACAGATGAAACTTTCATTAGTAATGCATCTCTTTTCAAGTCAAACTTTATTGCTCCATTGGGGAAAATGAGGTTTTAAACCACAATATGTTGGGCAACCAATGCAGTTAAAAAAAACCCAACAGCAACAGTTATTGCCATTTGTTATAATAGCAAGCAGATCTCATAAATCATAAAATTTCATTTATATACAGGCTCGGGAAGCTTTAGGGGGCCGTTTTCTGTTCAGCTACAGAAAACAATAGGCAGATATTTTCAAAATTAACACCTTTTCCCCCCTCAGATATCAGTTGTGTGTATACCACAAGTTTTCTGATGCATGAAAACAGATGTGTTTAACATGGGCCTAATTTCTTTCTTTTTTCTGTCTTACATACAGCTGTGGTCAGACGTTTACATACACTTATGAATGCTTTTAATGCTTTCTTTAAACTGTCCTTTGTTTCCAGCATTGAATGATTGTACAACATGTAAAATCTTCAATAACTTTTAAAAAAAGAAGATTTTGATGCGCAAGTTTAAATTTATTTGGGATTTGCTTGAATTCACAGAGTGCCCTTAAAGGAGCTAAAACAGCTTGTTTCATACAGAGCATGAACTGAAGGGGTGTTTGAAAAAATTTGTATCAACAATTCACTGCTGACTCTTGCACAAATGTATTTTTGACAAATCCCAGATGTTGCTAAATTCTGTTGTTCAACTCTGTGGTGAAGGTAAACAGGTTTGCCTGTTAGTCTATTGAGCAATACTGGGCTTTTTTAGTCTTGCACATGTGGTACCCAAGGAATTGATGGATATTAATAAGAACATCCAACACAGTTATGATTATGTCATACATTTTTTTTCCCTTTGTGGTGATTTGTACTTAGTAGCATGGTTCAGCTGTTATTGTCACCATTATACAGCCCAAAGATCCTTAGCTGACTACCCCAGTGTTTCGATTGCACTTTGGATCTGATGTAATGACCGTCATGATCATCGTCAGGTGACGCTTTTAATTCATGGCCAAATTTGTGTCAGGAAACAATTTTTAAGGAGGTGGAGCAGGGAGAAAAGGCTAAGGTATGCCAAATTATAAAAGAACAGGGTCAGGAGAGGGGCACAACAGTGAGTATCTACAGCCATCTGTAAAACATGGTAAAGCCTCTGTCATGGTTTCCTGCTGCATTTTAGCCAGTGGTGTTGGGAATCTTATCAAAGACCCACAGATGTTATTGGCCGGATCCATGATGCAATACATTTGGAAAGCATGACAATTATCCTAAACACACTGACAATGCAGTAAAAACATACCTGCAGAGAAAAACGCCCAATGCAACACTATCAGTCATGGCCCAGACCTCAACGTTATTGAAACAGTGTTGGATCATTGTGGCCAAGAATAGAACAAAATTCTGGAGAGTTATTCCTGAAGTCTACTTTAAAAAATGACCCCCAAAAAAGCTTTCTTTAGATAGTTCAGGCTGTGTTGAAGAATAATGGTGGTCATACTAAATATTGACTTTCAAGCTTATTAGAACTGTACAAACTGTTTTTGTCTTATATACTCTATCTCCATTTATAATAACTGGACCTGTTTCACATTTTCCTAGCAAAATATGAAGAAATGAGGGGTTGCTTAAGACTTTTGCACAGTACTGTATAATCACAGAGCTGCTTGCATGACATTTACTCTTATTCAAGAAAGTCTTGTTGTAAAAAAATCTAAAGGGTCATTCCATTAAAAATGAGTGAGGACCTCCTACCTAATCTTCTCAGAACCAGCTGATTTCTTTTGTACTGCAATTTCAGTTTGGTTAATGATGCCACGCAAAATTTTGCCTTCATTCTACAATCTCGGTCCTATTTTTCACTCTTCTTTCAGTTAACCTCATTTTTACTTTCTTCCATTTGTCTGTCTGCTAACAACAACCCATTTTAGTGTTTTGACTTTCATATAGTTTAATATGTATTTGTGTTCTGACAGCCAACAGACCAGGGGCTGTATTCCTGTCACCTCCACCATCATTACTGTGGTCTCCATGAGAGAAGAGTATTTCAGGTCACAGTGGAGCCTTCGCTGGTTAAGCCAACAATGCCAGCTAAAGCACTGCCCAGTGAAGACAAGGGTAACGCACAAACACACAAACACAGTCTCTTTCTTCCTGCTCTTGTCAGCATGAGTATCTTAGCAGAGAGAATGTTTTATGACCTGGTGGATTTGAACTATCATGTGTACGATTAGGAGAAGGGGAAACATACACATCTGCTCTTTCCTTCACTCATCACATCTTGTTTTGTCCTCATTCACTGACTCACACTCTACAAAAGAAGTAGCAGCAGAGGAAGAAAAAAAGAAAGGGTGTGGGTGAAGAGACCCTCTTCTTTCTTGCACTGTCAGCTTCTTTGATGCCAGGCCTCTTCACCTCTGCCAAAACCCTCTAAGCATCACCCTCGCCACTTTTCACCTTTGTCTAAATTTCACATATGTGTGTAGTTGCACATTGAAGTTTTGTAGGGATTGCTTTGTCCACACAAATTTCTCAACTCTTTGCCTGGTCTGAAAAGTTCTTTCGTTGGGTGGACATCAGTAAAAGAGAAAAGACACAGTGGAGAGGAGGAGGAGGGGTGTTTGGCATGATGGCTTGCCAGCAGCCTACCTCAAATTCTTCGATAATGAGAGAGTTTCTGGTGCATGGGTTTGTTTTTCCAGAAGGTAACTGAAGCAAAGTTGCTAATGGCACATGTATCAATGTGGGAAAATCATTGAGAGGGCTTTAGAAATGCCTGTGGCTGAGTCCATCTGTGTGTGTAAATGTGTGTGTGTGCCTAAAGTTCATGCCAAGAAGACCGATCTCATTTCAGTGGAATCTCTTGCATACAGTCACAGGACTGAAGTCCAGATCTGCCCACTCAATTAATCCTTCGCTCCCAGAGCTGTAATAATACAGTAGGATTTTATCCACGGGAATGGTGCTGGTTTATCTGTTTTGTTGCCTGCTCCTCTGCACTCTCAGACATTACAGTAGTCTACTGCAGTATTATGTCTTCTTATCTCTCTCGTTTTGCCCTCTGGCTGTCTGCTGCTGTGTTGACTTTGAGCCAACACGGCAGCAACACCAGAGCCAACTCTCCACGCATTCAGCAAGAATTTGTCTCACTCCTTACCCCACTTTTGTTTGCCTTCTGCCGGGTCCTTCTTATTTTTCTGCTTTGATGAGCTCGCCTGACTTTTTCCCTTCACATCAATGTTCCCTCTAAACTGCGCACGTGCGTTGCTGGCACGGTCTCTGCGCACAGAAAATCTGCGTTGCGCACAAAAAAAAAATCTAACCTGAATTGAAATTAAAATTAAAACTTTAACAATTCTGTTTTGCAGTGTTAGTCAGTAAGTGACTGGCTGCTTCTGTATGGGATTAGAACGATGCCACCTTATCCCACAGTCCAGCCAATAATGCGATTCACATTCGTATATATGCAGCCAATCAACGTCGTTGACAGGCTATGACAGCGTCCTTATGTGCCCGTGTTTTAGCTAGCAAAGCGGCGTGGCTGATGTGGAGTGAAGCCACGTTAATGACAACGTGTACAAGGAGATGTGAGCAGGACAGACGGAACAATTGACGGAAAAAGTGTGGGCCTTATACCAGTTTTTAAATTGTGTTGATAGGCCACGTAAAACCAGAGTTAAAATATAAAATATATGCAATGTTTGGTTTTCTTCCTGAATACTATCGTTGTTTATATTTACTGCGGGAAGAAACGTTTTATAAGAAAAAAAAGGCTCGAAAGCACTCTCTGCCTGTGAGCAAAAACAAAACCAAAAACACCCCCACCCTTTCCTATTGGTCGAAAAAAGTACCATGTCGACCAATCAAAAAATGATATGACAAGTTGTTAAGAAACGGGGGGAAGTTTTAGGAGTTAAGGCGGTGTTTTGAGATGTGAGAGATTTGAGACGTTTAGCGCAAATCTTGTGTAGTTAGTGTGTAGTTAGTGTGTAGTGTAGTCAATAGTTTTGTTGTGTGTGTCAGAACAATGAGGCGGCTGCTGAATGTTACAGGTGTTACAGGAGTGATACATCTCCTGTTGTCAGGCCTGCAGGTATCAGGCTGTTGTTCTCCTTTATCTCATAGTTGACAGAAATTATATTTTGGAGTGGCACAAATAATTTGTGTGGCATCAAATTTGATGCAGAACAGCTGATTGTTCTGTAAATAGTTTGAAATGTTTATTTAAAAAAAAAAGCCTTGGCTGCATTTAAAATAAATAGCTGCAAAAAACTTTGTTGTTTGCCAAACTGAGTTACTTTTTTGAAGAAGTAACTATATAATTAATTGCCCAACATTGCTCATTATATACTGTATTTTGCAGACAGAGAGTTACAGGACTCTCTCCCAGACCACAGACTCATAATACAAGTCAGAGCTTTATATTAAAAAAAAGAAGAAAGTTGCGTTTTCAAAATTGGAGTTCAAGTTATTTTTACTTCCAATAGTGTTAACATACTACACAGGTCAATGACTACATTTTTGTTTTACATTTTCATTGTAAGTGGGCTAAAGCAGTTAATTAAAAGTAGTCGAACATAAATGTAAATACTGTAATTTGATTATCTTAATAAACCATGTAACTTGGATGGATTCGATGCTGGCGTGACCACAGTGCACACGTCTGCTGTCGCTCACAGTGGTCCAAGGGACCGCTCAGGGAGTTTGTGTGTTCGCTCAGACACATGGAAAATTAGAGGGAACATATAAAGAAAGGAGCCATTTTCTGCAGCTTTTGGACAAGAACAGGAAGCGTGCCTCATCTGCAAAACAGCTGGTCACACAAGAAGAAAGTCAAACTGAAAGGTAGACAGAGGGAGGAAGAGAGGAACGAAGAACAAGAAGGGACCAAGGAATTTGTTGATAAAATGGGGTCGATGAGATGTAGGTCACCCTTTCCCTCCCTCCCTCCCATTAGAGTTATTTATCCGTGGAGTTTTAGCACCGTCATTGCGGCCAGTTTGAATACAAACACACATGTTCTCATGTCAGGGGAGGAAAAAAGTCTTTAGAAAACAATCAGAGGATTTTTTTTTTTCCCCCTCTTTATTTATAGAGTTTTTACATGTAAGTTGACATATCAGGCCCAATAAAGCAAGTACCAACCGATACAAAGACGTATCTCAATACAGATTAGGCCATTAAAATTAGGATGATAACAATAAAACAAATAAAAGAAAAAAAAGGAAAAAAAAAACCACACACAGAGAACAAAAAAAAAGAAAAAAAACAACAACTCCCCCCAAAACCAGAACAAAAGAAAATCAGAGGATTTTTAACGTCGATGTGTTTTGTTTTTATGTTTTCTTTTTTGTGGCCATGTGCTGTGTTTGGGATGTCTGTTAGAAATCTTTTCTAGCTTTATTCTGTGAGGCATACCTCTGGAGAAACATCTCATCGTCTCCTTCCTCTCCCTCGGCTCTCACTGCTTCCTTCACTTCTCTCGCCCTCGTCGCTTTTCTGTGTTTTACTGCCAGGAAAAGTAAATCAGAGCATGACAGTCTGGATCTCATTTTTGGCTTTAATATGTTGAGTCTGAGGTCTGCAGCTGCCTCTTGCCTTGCACTTTTTTTAACTCTTTTTTTTTTTTCCTCATGAAACTAAATGAAACCAGACTTGTCCTGATCCTCTCTTTCTGAACACTCAGCAGAACCGCGCTGAGATCGAAAAAAGACGACTAATTATTTCTCACTTCCATAACATGTTTGGCATGTCGTACAGCAGGAAATCTAGTACAACATGTGTAAAAAAAAAGGAGGTTTCATGTGAGCCATGCCACCAGATGTACCACCAAGGAGAGCGTGTCTTTATGGTGTAAACACAAAACACTAACAACAAGATGAGTATCAGCAGAAATCTGTCTGTTTTTTTCTTTTTCCTCCCAGTCTTTAGCCGGTACACTGTCCAAAACAAAAAACAATGTGACACTCACGACAGGAGTAATGTCTGCTCTAATGGAAGCTCCGGTCTTGTTTACTACATCTGTAAACCACGTAATGACACACCGGTTTGTTTTTGAGGGAAAAGATGAAGAACAGATGAAAAAGAAATGCTGACTGCTGCCACTCTTCTGTTGCTCAGAGACAGCTAAGGCTGAATCACCGCGAGTCATCACCGTCATCCTGCCCGAGCAAAGGCACCACTTTCTCCTGCCTCTGGGCTACGTCCTCACCTCCTTCCTGCTCCTGGCGTTCGTTGTCCTCATCATCGTCGTCATCGTACGACGACGCACGACCAAAGGTGTGAAGCTGATGGCTGATTTCAGATGAATCACTCAAAATCTGCTTTTTTCCCCCTTTGTTTGAATCTCATTAAATGTTCTTGTGTTTGCAGAAATGTATCCTCAGTCGTATATGGGGTGAGTGCTGACAATACACACAGACACACACACGTATAACCACTTTCTTCACCTTTAGCACAAACCCACGTGTGTCCTCTTCACTGTGATAGGTCCAGCAGAAGTCAGAGCTGCTCAGATGAGTTTGAGATGGATGTTACTGAGGTGAATGCGTGCAGCCCGGAGGAGAGAAGATTCGGTGAGTTAAGAGAAAGAAAAGAGTGGAGTGTCAAAAAATATTGGTCTGTCTCTCAGATGGGATTATATGTGGTCTTTCTTCTGTGTTTAGACTACAAGAACAACCTGCTGAAAGAAAAAGCCCACGTGAAAACTCAGCCAAAAGTCATTGATCTCGACAAAGGTACGCAGACACATGCGAACATCTATCATGAATCACTTGACACTCTCTTCCTCAAACTCAATCCATCTTTCTTTCTTGCAGAGATGCAGAAGTTCTCTAAGTGAAATAAAAGAAGTTGAACTGGAGTCACTGGCTGGTCCAGAGGCTGCGCTCCAAGCGAAACACCTCCATCCTGTCTTCTGTCCTGTCAGGAGCGATGCCGCAGAGAGAAACGCAGTGTTGCAAAAATCTGTGTTGTGACATTCAGAAAAAGAACACTGAGGTTTTGTGTCGCCAAATTGTAGATATTAGATACAAACAGGGCTGTGAAAAAGTATATCCCCCTTCCTCATTTCTTAGTTTGTTTGTGTATTTGTCACACTTACATGTTTTAGACCATCAAACAAATTTTACTATTAGACAAAGATAATCTGAGTAAATACAAAATCCAGTTTTTACATGGTGATTTCATTTATTAATTGGTTTTAAAAAAATATCCAAAAATGCACTGGGATTCCAGTGAGCCAGAGTGAGAGCCATTATCCACTAATGGAGAAAACTTGGACCAGTGCTGAACCTTACTAGGAGTGGCTGGCCCACTAAAATTCTCAGGGCAACTCCAGGAGTTCACAAAACAACATTTAAAGAGCTGCAGACCTCACTTTTCTTAGTTAAAGTCAGAGTTCATGATTCAACAATTGGGAAAAAAATAATAAGACTGAGCAAAAATGGCATCCATGGGAGTGCTCCAAGGAGAAAACCACTGCTGACTGAAAACAACACAAAGTCTCATCTCACATTTGGAAAATATTCTGTGGACTAACGAGACAAAAGCTGAACTTTTTGGAAGGTTTCAGTCCCGTTACATGTCGTGTAAAACTAAAACAGCATTTCATAAAGAGAACATGGTGGTGGCAGTGTTGGCTAATCGATGGAACCATTAATTCTGCTCTCTACCTAAAAATCCCGTCTGACCATCAGTTCATGTTTTCGCAACAGGACAATGGTCCAAAACACACCAGCAAGTCCTCTGACTGGTTTAAAAAAGTGTTTTGGAGTGGTCTAGTCAAAGTCAGGACTTAAATTGGATTGAGACGCGTGGGCCAAAATTCCTCCACACTGGTGTCAAAGACTCACCGTCACTGATCACAAACACTTGATTGCCTAATAACTGGTTGTGCCACAATGAGGGAGAATACAGGGCCAGGTGGGTTTGGATCACTTTTTTCGCCCTTACTAAATAAAATCATCATTTAAAAATTCAGGTTATCTTTGTTTGATGATCTGAAACATATAGCTGTGACAAATATGCAAAAAAACGGAAGGAGAAATGTGTGCACAGATCGCAGAGAACTGACTCACTTCTGAGTTGATGAAGATAAAGTTCCAGCCTGAATCATTATTCCTTTAGTTAAAAATTTTTTATGCTGATTTTGCTCTTCTTGTTTTCCTCCCAAAAGCACCACTGAAGTGTTACCATAACTCTGCACTGCGTCCAGTAGCCGCTGACTAACTGTATGCTCACTCACCACCAAGCAGAATATGTTTTGTATCCACGCTCTGCTGCAGATATTTTTTTTTATTGTACACTTGCTTATTGGACATCACCCTGCTTCTTTTTTCCTCTGTGAATGTAGGAGGCGTGTTTCACAGCAGTTTCTCTTACCCTTTGTTGGACTAGTTAATGAAGATTTAGTCATGTTATAACCAGTGTAGCAACTGTCTCACACAACTTCAAACAGCGCAATTAAATCCAAATCCAAACCAGCTGGTTGAACAACGCTGTTGTAAATCCTCTGCTGTCGCTGCTGCTCTGTTACTGTGTGAAAACAAAATATTGCATTCAGCCAAGTGGCTCCTGGTGCTGCGATGTCCCGAATACTTACAGGCAGGCGTTTTTATTACAGTTAAAACCACAAAAAAATCTGGAAGGTGAAATTTTATTGTTTCCACGCTGTGTGAGAATAATGTTTACCTCACTTTCTATTTTTGGGTTTCATCTTCGTTCATCCCACAAATAGTGCCCATTATGGAAAAGGAAGTCAGAGAGCAGAAGTTCTTAGGCTTTTAAAAACCTCCTGGGTTTCTGCTTTCACTCGTCTGAGCAGATCTTGTACCCCGGTTTTATTATTATTATTATTAATATAATAATATTCTGATGTTGCTTGCTGTATTTGTATTTGACGGCATCAACTTGATTTCTGTCGTGTGTTGTGCACCCCCTAGCTTGGGAATGTCTGCATTAACTACTACACAGTAAAATCCCAGCATTACAGTGTCTAAAGACAAAAAGGAGGACGCCATCCTACTTGCAGTACTGGGTGTGAATAACACTCCACTCTTTAAAAAAAAAGTAAAAAGATTGCAGTTACATCTGCTGTGGCTTTTGCTTTTCTCAGTTACTCAGTTTGCCATGCTTGATACTAATTTAACTACCTATTGTTGTGTTGTACTGTACTGCTAATCCAGTAAAAATGAAAGACAAGAGACTGTGTGTTGCTGTGTAGTTTCATTAGTTTGTTTTACCTATAACATAATCTCCAGGTCCTGTGGTGGAGGGGGGTAAGGCGGCATTTCTAAGCCAGCAGATATGATCTCTCCAGCATTTCCTGCTCTGCCCAGGAGTCTCCTCAGATGACAAAATATGAAATTCAACTTTAAAAACTCAAACATGAAATTTAGGAGGAAGGTCTTCTTTAGTCAAAAAAATCCACAAGCATGAGTTTAATGTTACGTAAATATGTGACTGACACTCATGTCGAACTGTAATTTAGGTTTCATCTCATTTATTCATTCCTTTGTGTCACAAACAGTCCCTGAATTCAAGACAAATGGCTTTTTATACACTTTGTGAAGTTCATTTTGTGTACATTTCCTATAAAATACATGATACTGTTATATACTTTCAATCTAAAAACTGTAGAAAACCACGATCTGTCTTGCACTGTTGGACAAGTGTATCGAAAGAAGCAGCTCGCAGTCGGCCGACACGCACACTTATACACAACCACAAGCTCGCCTGTGATTTAAATTCAGTACAGGAAGAAGAAAAACATTCACAGAACTACAACAGGCTAGTTGGTTCTTCCCGGTCTCCCTTTCATACAAACATACATCCAATCAGGCAGACAGCTGCAGGGTGTAGAAGGAAATTCATTTACTTAGTAAACACAAGATGAGCGGAAATTTGGGGCCACACTGTTTGTGTTTACAATTAAGAGGCAAGCTACAGGTATTACAGGGCGATGACCAGGCAGGATAGGTGGGTGGAGAAAGGACTTGCTACAGGAAGTTTTAGGTAACGGGCTAGATGTGTCTTCTAGCACCAAGTTCAATTTGAAATGATCAAAATGTTGAAGCTGATGCTCTGAACAACAGGAAAACGGCCCATTCTTATTCCCAGGACGTCATACATGGGAGTTCTGTCAAAGCGGCTGGTGTCTCACAGATACAACAAGGTGCCCTTTACTGTCTGTGCTGTGGTTCACCAGGTAAAAGAAGGATATTTCACTCACAGCTCAGCAAATACGGTCGCTTGTACTGTTTGCTTAATGGCAATGTAGGGCTAATGCTGAGAACCCCAAAACACAATCTTTACCTCAACTTACCCAAGAACTTTTTGGTTTCCAAAGCTTTCAAATAGGACAACCCACAGCCTTCTAAAGCAGATATTATTACTCTGTACAAGTTGCACAAAGAACACCTTGTGTTTATGTCTGCATTGCCAGAACGGCTGTATATTATACTCTGGGATGAGAACGCTTTGAAGGAAACAAGCCTACGGAACAAGAGTGTAAATTCCAGTAACAACACCATATTCAAATCTGGGTGTCCTAAAGCAGAAAAGCAGCAAAGCAGCAAATTTGTTTTCATCTTAGTGTCCCTCGGGGGAAAAAAAAATTAACTTAAAAAAAAAAAAAAAAAAAATTACAATGTGTTAATTATGTCACCGAAGGAGCTGATGTAGTACACATACTGTACATCCTGGACTCAGTGTTACTGGAGAAGAGTTTGACATATGTTCTGATACTCTGGGCCAGCGCCGTCTTCATCTTCCCAGCCAGTCACTCCTGTTCTACAGACCAGGTGTATACACAGTGCTCATGTTCATCCCAGGGCACTTTTCATATATGGTTCATAGATCTGAACAGTCTTAAATACAACCCAAACCCCCCCTCTTTAGGGGCTCTATTAACACATAAAAGGAGAAATGTAATATTCATGGTCCAATAAGAACAGCCACATTAAGCAGACTGAAAGAAAATGCCCATGTCTTGCCTCCTCTGTTCCTTAGGGCCTGGTCCAGTCTCTGTTACCTTTATTAAACATATTAGATTTTACACTAAAGCACAGGGATCCACTCCTTCAGACTGGTCAAAAGAGATGCACGGTGAGAGTTGTTGAGGTTCCTGACAGGGCTGGCACACTGTAAACCTGATGGTGGGTGATTTCTGGTCAGAGTTTCTCAAGTGTCAACCACGGGTCCGATCGGGTCGTGCTGAGGGCTCTCCAGAGGTGAGGAACTGTCAGGTGCAGGCGGGTGAGGGGGGTGGGATATGCCTGCACCTGAGCTGCAGCTCATGCAACCCTGAGAGAGACAGCAATGCATTAAACACACGCTCACAGGAAACGAAAACAAAAATGTTCACAGTGAGTGATTCCTGGCGATACCTGTGTGTCTATTTCCTGTGGGATGGCGTGCTGTTTGATCCATGGATGGACTTCAGCCAGCTCCTCTCTCTGCTCTTGGCTGAACCACGGCTGGAGGGGCTGAAGCACTCGAAGCTTCTCCCTGTCCTCTGCCAAAACCTTGTTCTGGTCCCTGCAGGGAGAGAAAACATGAGATGATGAAGGATGATGAAGAAAAGGTAAAGAGCATGAAGATGAACTGTCTCCCCCATGTGTGACAAGTGTGGTATTGCACAGGGGTGATTCTCACACCTGTGAGGGGCATATTTGTTTGGGTTTCTAAACAGTATGGCACGTCGACACACTTGAACTGTAACCTGGACATAATTTGGCCGCTCCTGTCCCATTAAAAGGGGCTTTGAGGGAATGCTTTTGGTTTACACCCATTGCTTGTTCTGTCTTCTTGTTTGTGTTTTGTAAAAAAAGTTAATAATAAAGAAAAAAAAAAAATATGTATACGGTATAAGAATTCCATCCAATAAACCAAACCATACTGGTATAAATATAAATAAGCACAGTACTGTGAAGACGGCTTTGGTGTTTATTGTTCTCCCGGATTAGATAATATCATTACATAATCAAATCAGCAGGTAGCCCTTGCTGTACCATTTGGCTTTGAATAAGCAAAGCCATCAGACAAAAAGACTAAATACCTTGCCAGATTAAACAAGGTAAGACATTTAGATAAGACTCCAGTGTTTGAGAATCATGAAAATGACTGTGTCCCCCCAAAATTGCTAGAAAGAACAAAAGAAACAACACTTGCACGTTTTGACTTTATGAGCCTCATAAAAGCCTCACCTCTAACCTTACTGCGCTTACTCAGTCAACTAGTGAGTATAATCCACGCTTTATATTCAAGATAAATGATTTCTAGTACAAAGCACCAGGTTTCAAAGGCCACAGGGAAAGTGTCACAGGGAAAAAAAAAAAGCTAAGCTGAAATGCACTGAACAGGCTGACATTATTTCTGGCCATGCTTGTATTAGTTTTGTGCCTCTGTTACTATAAAACAGAACGCGTTTGCAATTGTAAATTAAACTTGAAAGCTCGATCGTAAATGTATTACACTGACTTCAAATGTGGCTCTAAAATGTGATTTGCGAATCCTAAAGCTTAGAAACTTGTTTGAAAAGTAGGCGGGACCCACGCTGAAAGATGTACGACACGTCTCTGTTGGCCAGACTCGATCGGAGGGACAGCTTGGAAATATCTACAGTTTATAAACGAGATGGGTAATGGGTTAAACAAATACACGTTTCTGTTATTCTTTAACTGGAACTGGATTTACATTTTCATCAGAAAGTCATCTTGCATTAAAAATTGTTTTAAAAAACTGCGCGCAATGTTCAGGGTTCGCTCTAAAAATCACAAGAAAGATACAAAAGTAATTCCACACACTAATTTGTAATGCCAAAATAGCTTTTCTCAAGAAGGCGTTTCCCTTTTATCCATCATTAATTAAGTGTATTGGTATACCTGGTGTGGATCTGGTATGTCATCATGACACGCTCGGGCATGTGCTGGATCATGCTCCACAGGGAGTTTTCCGACTGATTCTCGAAGGTGTGTTTGTGCTCTGCCAGTGTCTCCTGGCTCTTACGAGCTTTGCGTGACGTGTCCGATGAATCGTTGCTGGCAAAGTATTTACTGCTGTTGCTGCTGCCTGTAACCCAGGGAGAAATTCATTCACATCCTTCCATCCTACTCTTAACTGAAAATGTTGCTTCTCTGCTTTGCATTTGCACGGCATTCTTTTACTTGTTTGTAACATGCAGCAACATTTAGAAGCTTGGCGTACACGGACATTGGAAATTGAAAGTCAACAAAACTATAACAACTAGACTTATGCTTTACAAATATGGTACAAAAAAGGCTGTTTTTGCATGAATTGCATGCATGCATATTGCCTTCCTTACCAGTGTGTGAAGTAGAGGTTCCATTGGAGCCAGATCCAGACCCCAGTGAGCCTCCAGACTCCCCTGATCCAGACCCTGAGGCATTGGAGCCAGTCCCTGACCTGGCGTCCTCCTGAAGCAGTAAGTCAAGGAGCTCGCTGGATGTTGACTGGGCATCATGGTTGCCAGACTCTCCTGGGACATCATGCTAGTCATAAAAAAGATGGTTTCAGTCAGAAATCAATCAGCAATTTAGAGTGAGAAAACTATCAGACCTATAATCAACCCATACCTGTTATAAAAGATGGTTGATTGACTCACCTCATTGGCATGTTGTTCATGGAGGCTCTCGGCGTGGTTGTGCCCGGTGCTGCTTTGCCCTTCACTCGGTTTGGGCAGTTCTTCCTGCAGCAGATTGAGCTGCAGTGGAGAACTTGAGCGAGAACTAGAGAACAAAGCTCTAGGCCCAGCCGCTTCCTCTTCTTCGCCGACAGATGAACTCGCTCTGGGAGAGCAAAGTAAAAGGCCTGGGGATGTCTGAGTATGGGGACCAGGCTGGGCCTGAAACTGAGGCTGAGGGAAAGGTGCACTGACAGGGGCATACCCTGTCATAGTGATGGGTATCTGTGGCAGTATAGACTGAGCTGACTGTGGATAAATGGATGGGTAACCTGGGGTAAAAGTGGGGTAGTTGGGCAGGATGACAGCCATGACTGGAGCCATGAAAGAAGGGTTGAAGGTCTGTGTTGGAGCTATGGGTTGCAGGTTGTGAAAGTTTTGGGTATTCTGAACATTCTGAATGGTCTCCATTTGGATCTGCTGCATGCCTGGCAGGCTCTGAGTAGGTTGCATTATGTTGAAGTTGTAGCTGAGCTGGTCAGGAGGCTGAAGCCCCGCAGGAGCTGCTCCAGGCAGCTGTTGTGTCCTGGGTGATTGTTCTGGGCCAGGCTTCCCCATTACAGGAAAGAATGGCACCTGGACTGGAGATGTTTGGCTGTAGGGTGCTCCCACCTGGGGCTGGGAGGACTCTGAGGAGGGCCATGAGGAGTCAGGGACACGGCGAGGGGGTTCAGGTGGGGAGGCATAGCTGTCTGAGGAACCCTGGGGTTTGGGACGCTTGTGTCTTGGCTTCCCTTTTCGAGAACGATTCCAACCTCCGGCACTCAGTGGACGCAGGTAGTCTCCTACAGTGAACGTATAAAGATCATAAAAATTAAAGTTGCACAAACACTTTGTCAGACTTCAAAACATCAGCTGCGTTGCTAAAGAAATATTCAACAAACCTGGGTGGTGGGAACGAGCCAAAGAGCTGTTGTCCAGCTGCAGATACGAGCTGTAAGGGCTCTGAAGGATGCGATGGCGGAATCGATCCACATATTCTTGCTCCTCCTTCTGGGTGTGAGCTGACAGCACCTCCTTGGTGAGACCAACAAACCTTCTTTCCTCTGCGGCAGGGCTCGGAGCTGGACGGACAGGGGTTGGGGCAGGATCAGCAGGCTCACTGCCCATCGGGGCATCCTCCAGTGCTGTGGCCTCTGACAGAAAACGTGGGGGTAGGGGGGGTCAGTGTCAAAAGAAAGCACTAAACATTTCTCTCTGTGCAAAACTCCAGAGAGAATTTAGAAATTTTACCATTAAGAGAAGAAAAAAAAAGCATCTGAGCAGGTGTCACTCATGATATAAGACTATGTTCATATACCTGACTCAGGCTGTGGCACGTGCACTATGGTACTGCTGTATGAACACTGGCTGGTGACCGAGACAACACTCATGGCTTTAGTAGACATGGTGATGTCTGTCAGAGGTGCCCCGACTACAGCTGGAGTTGGAGGGCTCACTGACACCTCAGTCTCCACCACGACTGCTGAAGAGTAAGAAAAAACAAACACCAGGAGCAAAAAGAGTTTATATGACAGAAACATTGCAGACTTTCACCCTAAAAGTAAGAGAATGCTAAGCCATGTGCTCTGTGTGGGTTTATACCATCTGAACTCTCCTGAGCTGTGTCAGTGGCTCCTGCGGGCTTGTCATCTTCTGAGGTAGAGGATGAGGAAGAAGAGGTAACCAAGGAATGAGATTCACTCTTCCGCTTGAGGGCTGGACCTGTACAGCTCTCTAAATATCTGGTTACACACAAGAAACGTGCGCAAACCAACAGGGAAAGCAGGAGTCAATATTATGACAAGGACAGAGTGCTGCAGAAAAAAAAAAATGTCATGTTGATCGCCACACACCTGATGATGTTATCCACACAGTTGATTTGCTGATAGGAGGGAATGTGTGTTTGCTTCCTGCTCTCTTCGTGCTCTCTGACCTCAGCATTGGGGGCTGCAGGGGGTAGAGGAGCTGGCAAAATAAACAGCCAACATTTAAAATATCTGCCAGTTTTAAAAAACACATTTTAACTGTTTTGTACTCAGTGGATGTCAAACTGCGATACCTGTGACACGTTTTCCAAGGAAAGCAATTTTGTGGTTGGAATCCAGATAAGCCTGCTGGCCCCAACTCTTCACTCTGTTTACATCAGCACAGATCTGCTGTAAAGTCATCTGGAAAAACACAAACAGACGAACACAACACCCCCACAAAAAGTGCATGATTAACCATGGCAATAGATAGTTAGGTAACTGCGTGACACGTGAATTCCTGGATGATGACCTCACTGTGATGTCTTACCGGTTCCCGGTGCGAGTCCTCCCACACGTTGCCATTGCTGTCACTCGAAGATGCAACGCTGATGTAGTGCTCGTGAGAGCCGTTGCTGCCTAAACTACCGTAACCACTGGAGCCATTGTTGTGCACGGGCTGTAAAGAAGAGCCACAAAGAAGAACAGATTGTATATTAATGCTTCTTTTTTCAGCCTCTGTACAGCAACCAAAATGCAAAAACCACACATACTCCAACTAGCTAGCCAAGAAAAAAGCAAAAAAACAAAAACAAAAAAAACAAAAAAAACAAACAAAAACAAACTTTGCAGTGACAAAAAAATAAATAAATGAAAAAGCCCATTTAGTATGAATTATTTTTTATTTTTTCCTTTTTCTGACAGGACTGAAACATGATCAGCTTTTATGTTATTACGCTGATACCAGCATGATACCAGCACCTTTGTTGCATTACAGCAACAAAGGATTTCAAGTGAGTGCTTTCTGGAATTCATTTATTCAGCAATGACATATTCACCTGTAGGAAAAGCTTATAGATCTTTGCCTGAAGATCTTTTATTTCCTCATGAGTTACGGGAACAAACTCCTTCGCTCGAGCAGCAAACACATCCTCATTCAGAGGACTCCTGTAGGCAAAGGCAGCAAGCAGAGTGATGTTATCTTTGTTACTGCGTCATTCATGTAATCGCACACCGCTTTCACAGAAACCCAGGGGGATTACACAACGGACATCAAACTCTATACATCAGCGCACATTTTTGTCTTCTTGTGGTTTAGATTTTATGCTTATGGAACTTACGTCCTGACTTTGTGGCGCCCAATGATGAAGGCCACCTTACGGCTCCATGGGTTGATGAAGCTGGACCAGCTGGTGTCCAAGGTGATGTAGTCTCCATTCTGACAGCGCAGACGCACGGGAGAATGTTCAAATGGAGGCTGGCCCGCATGCTTCAAGACTGAGCAAGGCATGAAGCGATAAAAAATAAATAAATACCATCTATGAAAAAAATCCAGTCATGGTAAAAAGAAATTACTGTCAAGTCTAAAGATTTGGTATTAGGACATAATAATAAAATATTATGATATTTTAACTGTTTCAATGTTTATTTAATACTAAAATAAAATAAAAATGCTGAAGCAGTGTGTTAAAAACTAAATATATCCCATGATTCAATAGCTTTTAGAGCCACCATTAGCAGCAATAACTTGAAGTAATAATTTTCTGTATGATGTGAGAAACTTTATCAGTCTCTCAAATCATTGTGGAGGAATTCTGACCCATTCCTCTTTCCAGGGTTGCTTCACTTCATTGAGGTTTGTGGTATTTGTTTATGCATAACTCTTAACCAAGGGAAAGCATTTCAGTCAGGTTGAGGTCTGGACAATTGCAATACACTGATTCTTTTCTTTTTCAGACAGGCTGTTGTAGTTATTCTGCTTACACGTGCCCTCACAAATGACTGTAGAATACATTGCAGTCCATTAACTCCTCTGCATACCAAAGTGTCCAGGTCCTGTGGCTGCAACACAAGCTCAAGTGATCACCCCCAGCCCGCCCCATTACCGTGCTTTACAGTTTGTATGAGGCGTTTGTGCTGATATGCTGTGTTCATGCCGTCCAAACATGGCGTTGTGCATTATGGCCAAACACCTCAATTTTGGTCTCATCTGTCCCAAGGAGTCCTGTGGTTTGTTCTATTCTGCAAACCTAAACTGTGCTACCGTGTTCTTTAGAGAGAAGAAGCATTCTCCTGGCAACCCAACTAAACAAGCCATACTTGTTCAGTCTTTTTCTAATTGTCCTGTCGTGAACTTTAACATTTAACATGCTAACAGAGGCCTGTGGAGTCTGGCAAGTTCACTCCTGGAAAGACTGGCAAATGTTTGGAATGTTTTCCACTTGAATGTGAATAGTCTTTCACACTGCAGAATGATGGAATTCCAATTGCTTGGAAAAAGGTTCATAATCCTTCTTTAAGATCACTGCTGATGTCTTTCCTCTGCATCATTTTAACACATATGTGAACACTCCAGACCACCAAACTGCCCAAACGTCTGCTTTCATAGAGGTGCTCACATTTGCTGATGATCACTTGATCAAGAGCAGCACCCTGGTTTCTACTTATTCTCTCAACTACAGTACTATGGAAGAAGTAAGAGTCCTTAGTTTTTCAAACAATGCTTCTGCATTTTGCCCTAGGTTTTTTTTTTTTTTTTTTTTAATTATGACATAGTGTATTATTTAACTTGCTGTTGTTCACCTGAGGTCTAATCCTAATTATTTTTATTATGTCCTGAAAGCTAAAATCTTATAATTTCAAAGCGTGTGTACTTTCAGTTACAGTCATGGTAAAAAGAAATGCTTAGGATAAACCTTGCTCTGGTTGATTAATCTACTAGTTATTTTATTATTTGTCTGGCATTTTTTTACAGTATAATGAAAAAGAGAATATCTATCTATTTAAATATACAATTTGAGTGAGCTCATTGAAATGCAGTTTTCTTATCAGCAGACTAAACTTTTGCACTCATCCTCCCCACAAACTCACTTTTCCGGTGCATGGACAGCATGAGTGGGCGGTCCTCTGGGTGAATGCAAGTCAGCAACGACGTGCCTATCAGATCCTGAGGAAGGTATCCAAGCAAAGGCACGGCCCTGTGAACAGTCACCATAAAAATCAGCTCTTTTCAAACACTGCCATTAATTTTCAAAGCTTGGGACTGGAAATTTGTGTGTATTGACCTGTCATCAACTTCCAGAAACACACAACCAGGGGAGTGTGTTGTGGTAAAGATGCGCTTGTCCATGGGGATCCGAGGTGCTGCATACACAAATCATATAAACACCAGTGCAAAGCATGAATAAGCAGTGGTTATAAGTTCATCAAAATACCAGAAGAGTTTCTCAGAAAGTGTTTGGGGTTGTTATAGATAAAATTGCATAGACCTATCAGAGCATCAAAGCTGCATGTTCAAAGACAAACACGGTATCACCTTCATATCCAGAGATGATGCGTTCAGCCAGTGCCAGGCAGCACGGCTCCTCCTCCTCCCCACTGCTCCCAGATCCCTGCACCTTCAGCTGGTAGGGTGTTATCCGAAATGGGTTGTAACGCATCTCACCCTCACGATCCTTCCCACCCCTAAAACACACAAAACACAACAATCAAATCTGAATTTATTGTGATCAAAGATGAAAACAGGAATTGTTACCTGCACCAGTTTCAAACCCTAAAATAAAGATCTAATGAAAACAATTCAAATTTCAATGATATCTATTGGTACAAGTTGATGACAGCTAATTTAATTCTTGTAAGAATGTGTGAAATGAATATTTTCTAGGGCTATGGAGGTACTTTCAGTCACAAGAGCTGATGGATAATCATGTTTGATTTGGCACACATTTCACACCAGAAGCCCCTCCTAACGCAACCGTCATATTTTTCCAGGCTTGTGTCCCCTACTGGTCTCAGACTGGGAATCTTTTGCACATAAAATGAATGTGTTAACCACTACACCATGGAGCGAGCACAGTTTCTAAAGACACATTCATTAAAAAGCATGTATTGATGGAATTCCTTATAGAGGAAGAGTTGACAATCAGAATGAAACTTCATTACACCCTGCAGGAAATTATTTTGTAACAGCTGCACAAGCTTGTAGAAGTTACACAATTATAATAATAAAAAAACAACAATAATAATTTAAAAACCCTGAAATTACTGCAGTTTATAGTCTGGATACACAAGGGCAACATCAGATGTAGGGTTTAATGGAATCGAGCTCATATATTTTATTAAATCTGCCTTAAAAAAAATTAATTATTGTTTAAGGAATTAAGGGATATGAAGAAAAAAAAAAGTACTGACCTGATTCGGCAGAAGAAGGACTTGACCTGGGCACAATCAAACAGAACGCCGGCTACAGAGAAAAAGAAGCGAGGGAAGTCAGTTAGCCATATTCTCTTTCATTATTTCTGTTAAATACCCACTGAGACACTAGTATGTGCAAACTAACTTAAAAAACAAAAACACGTCCCTGTGCCGTATTTTATTTATTTAATCTAAATAAATAAATAAAATACAGCACCTGTGTGCGAGTTGCTCCAAGGTGGCAAATGGGGTTGCGCAGTGTGTGAATAGAAGACATTGACATCTTGGTGGAAGAGCAACTCCACAAATTTGGCGGACTCCAGAAACTTCCTCTTGCAGCACAGGATGCTGGGAGCCTGCTCCGATGCATACAGGACGCGGCCGCTGGCCAGGGAGAAAACCACCACGAAGGAATCCTACAAACAGGCAGAGAGATGTACGCACCCAGAAAAACATGCACACAAGCAAGCAAAGTCACAGACACACACAAAAGCAATAAACACACATACACTCACACACCCGCTCAGGAGTGAGGCAAAATAAATGTACATATGGATGTGTATTTGCATCTTTAAGACTGCCTCAAAACAGGATTTCAGAACAGCTCTAAACAAATGCTTAGTGCGTCCTATGACATCTTCAGTGATACATTAAAAAAGGAGACAATAACATCAGAACCTGTGCATCTAAGTTTGATGTGCATACCGTATTTTTAAGGGTGTGTTCTGAGGTGACTCTCTCCAGCTCTTCCAGAGTGCAAACGGTGGCATTTCTTCGCTCGTCCTGCCCATTTTGCATGAGCAGTTTGTAGTATTCACTATTAGCTACAGGTGACAAACCAAGGCACACACACAGTATCAGTATTTGGAGAAAAATAAATAGTGTTTTCTTAAGATTCTACATGGACTCTTCTGTATTTAGGCAGGTTACCTTGCACTTGCTTGACACAGTTGAGCGCGTAATGCAAGGCCTCCACAGTGCTTGCTTTGCTGCGGCTGCGTTTGTCTGATGGGAGCCTCTTTTTCATCTCAGCCACTGCATTCATCATCTCTCTGTGGTCCTGCCCTTTGCCAGCCTCTGCATGCTCGCTGCTACATACGCACAGAAACAGCATAAAAAGATATTTAAGTATTTTTCACAGGTACTTAAGTAGCTAAGATTCACTCTGTCGGACACCGTTAGTATTTTTGTCACCATTATACCATGAATATATCATAGCACAGATGCAGAACTTCAGGATCAGCTGGTAAAAAGCATCTTTCCAGTTTATTTTGGGAAACTCTGGCTTGTTTTCTTCTATGCCAAAATTCTTGAAATGCTGCAAGAAAGTTAAAACCCTGGCTGTTGTCACAGTGTGCTGTACTCCACTTGGCAGAGCCACATGCTAAACAGTGTAGCAATAGTAATAGATAAAAAGCTCTGACATGCTGTTGTGGATTTTTGCAGAAACTAAGGTCAGAAAGGCACCATGGAAAGCGTCCAGAAAATGCTAAATGGTGAGAGCACATTGGAGTTGAATACCTCTTAGCTGAAACTGAGGTGGATCCTGAAGCGCTCCCAGGGCTGTGATTGGTTGATGAAGACAGGTCGTGTGAACCACTCGCCATTTCTTCATCCTCCTGTGCCACCTCTCCACCCGAAACTCCACTTTCTTCACCTCCAAGGCGCTCGGATGTTTCCCTGCCGTTCCGCTTCCCGGACAACTCCCGCTCCACCTCTCCACCGTTCGCTGTGGCTGACGGCAATGCAGGCTCCTCCCCATGTAGTCCACTGTCACCTCCTGGCATCACCACACGTTGGTCACACATCAATTATTTTTCTTTCCAGTTACAATGGTCGGTAAGGGTCTTCATATGTTCAACCAAAGGGAATGGGTTCCATGTGGTAACAATAAACTGACTTTCATTCAGTCAGTGCTGAATGTTGGATGTGGTCTGTTTTTTCCACTGCAAATAGAAGAAAATAAACAAAAAGCCTGAGTTTAATTATTATTGCATAGAGGGCATATGGAACAAATATCCCACGTTTGGGACGAAAAAGTTTTATTTTATATCAGAGGCAAGATTTAGGAAAATCAGTATAGGTATTACAATAGAAACACAGAACTTTATGAAAGCAGCTGTCTCACAGTCATGTAGACTCTCAATAAACACATCCATCAATGTCTCATCATGCAAGACGTGATAACATTTTTACCAAACTAACAGATAAAAATAAAATAAAATTTGGTTTTAGTATCTTTTTACTTCAACAAGTTTTCCAAGTTCATTTAGTTTATTTTATTAAGCTTTGGTGCTATTTTTATTTTTGGCAACTATGTTAAGTACATGTTTTTCCCACATCTAGTTTCAGTTTGTAGTTTAGTTTAAGTAAACTACAGAAAACTTAATCTCATTCATGAGGAGCCAACTCTAAAACTGCATCTTACACCTTACAAACTGAAAACGTTCAAGTTTAAACAGTGAAACTGAAGCGTTATTGTTGCAGATCTCAGCTGGCTTGATCTCTGACCACCAATGTCACTACTATAATACACTGAGGATCCTGTTCTTGCATTACCCCACAAACACTTCCTTGTGTTAGTATATCATTTCAGATTTAGCCAGTGAAAACATATTTTTTAATAAAGTGTTGTGCAGTGACAACTATTTTCTTTCAACAGCACTTCTGGTTAAAGTGCGACTTTTTGGAAAAACTTTAACACTTGTGTAGGTAATCATTAAGTCAACCTACCTAATAAGCAACTGCTCATACTTCTACAGACAGATCATGCATGACACCTTAAAGGCCAAGGTAAATCTTTACTGGAAACAGATCATCTTCAGCATGGTAAAACTCACGGTTAGCAATCATGAAAGTTGGGAATCTTGCCAATGAACTTTTTCTCAAATAAGTGGCAAAATGTCTTTACAAAGATATTAACAACCAGTTGGAAGCCCCATCTACCTCCCATTCAGTTCCTCTGCTTGCAAGGATCATCCAATCATAAGCAAGTTGCTTTAAAGGGAGGGCTTCTTCCAATGAGAGGTAAAACACCATGATTCAAGGAGAACAAACTGAGGGCCTGAGGATTATAGTGAAAGCTACTATTAGCCTACAGTCCTAGAATAGAAATATCGTGCTAGAAATATGTCCACACGTCCACTTTAAACTTGGGGCATGTCTGATGTGCCAAAGGTTTTTAAATTTGAAGCAAACGCTTGTCTTCTTTTGAAAGGACGAGCATGTTATTGCCAAACATAAACAAGTAAAAATGTTCTGTGCAAATGTGAACAAACACAATCTGCCATGTTATTTAATACTACTCGGCTGTCTGGCCATAAAACTGACTCACTGCTTTCTGACTCTCTCCCGCGATTTATGCGCATCTCATCCATCAATACTGCCAAGACCAGGTAAGGCTCTGCCAGATATAATAATGTGATACTGGGTTGCATAATAGGTGTTAGTACTAATTATGCATTTACATTTTTTGCAATCCCTGCAAATGCAGATTTTTTAAAAATCAAACCCTGTGATTCTACAGGCTGTTTTATCCAATATTTTCATCAGTCATCAGAGGAAATCACTTGTCTTCCAGCCATCTTGGGCAAGTTTTTTTTCTATGGTATTGGTATAATTAAACTCCAGCTGCCACCACATCTATATGGCACTGAGACCAGACACTGAGAATAAAGACAGAGGGACAGAAACTGAGAAGCAAAAGCAGGAGGGAGTGAAAATACCCTGCATCGTTCATCAGGTCTTCATAGGAGGATTACATAACTGGTTTGCTCAATTCAGAGGGCATAAAACATTATGCTATTGAGATATTATACCTGTACTGACATGCACAACACACAAATGCGCGATTGTAGTTGCATACATAGGATGCTGTGGTACTTTCTCACTTATGCAGCACAACAACACACTTGACCTAGGCTGTTGCTCTGTACTTGAACCTGCATGCACACTGCAACACAGCTCAACACCATCACAGACTGCTTCCAGAAGTCACCTAAAAAGCTAAGATAAGCCATTACACAAGCAAAACTGAAAGTCAACATTATTACCTGTTTTACAGGCTTTTTTAAAAATTGTTAACGTTCAGCAGAAGCCTACAACTTACTCCACCTCACCATATGAACCCAGTGACCCGAGTAAGTCCAGAGGCCACCTCACAATGCTTGAAGGAGTGACAGCAACTCCACTCCGGTGCAAGCTAAAGCACCACACCTGACTTGCCACTGGGCAGCTTCTAGTTTCAGTGAAGTCCAGTACCCAGAGTTATTACATAGCGCTTTATCTATCAAGACCTCTCATATACATTTTTTAAATTTCTATTTTATTTTTATTCAGTTCTTTTTCAATTAATTCCCATTAGTTTATTATCAGTTTGTTTGTTTTTTGTGCCAGGTTTAGCTGGGTTGCTGTAATATACTGGGTATTTATCAGGGGCAATATCCGCAGTGTGTATAAAACCTACACTGTCTATGGAAGTGTCAGAAAGGTTCAGACAGTAAAATACAAACACAGCATTTAGTGAGGGCAATTAACTCACACTCATGTAATCATGCCAATCTCAATAATCATATGCACAAATACCTCATCATGCCTGCTGTGTAAGCACATCTGGACAAAGCGAAAAAGCTAAAACTTAACGTAGTTTAGTGTTAAGACCTTTTAACCGACGTGAGAGTCCAGGTTGCTTGGTGAAAACAGCGCCCCCTACAGTAACTGGGTACGAAGGTCGCAATAACGCAATAAACTGATAGCCTGTTAGCTACTGTATTAGCAAGTATAATAGGTTGCTTTGTAAGTAATGCACCGTATGTAAATCTGAGCAACAAGAGCTTTAGGTTGTTACCAACTTGCCAGCCAACACAGCGCAACCCGTGAGCTCCAGCTCCCTGACTTATGGCAGACGTTATACAGCTAACATGAGCAACACACACTGCTTACACCACTGCTTACAGTCAAGTCAGCGTTCACTTCTTGAAGAAGCAAAAAGCCCAAACCACATAATACACACTCGCAACGACTTTATAGCAAACAAAAAAAGGCAATGATTTAATTTCACTTGTTTACATCCACTGTTGCGTCTAGCTGAAGCCGTGCGTCAGGTGGTTAGCTAGTTTATCGAGAAAGCTAACTCACCAATGACGCCCCCAGTCTTTCGTCTTTTGGTGGAATATTTACCTTTCCTGCTCCTCGCGTGTCTTGGCTCAAGAATGAAAAAGTTACGAGTCTCCTTAATTGATCACCGGAACGCATCAGAAAGTATTTTGTTTCAGTTATATCTCAGTCACGTAGCTAAGTCGTCATCCATCCCAGAGCAGTGGACACATTTGTGCAACGTGAGCCCGGTATAGCATAACCACGCCCATTAAGCGATGATTGGGCGGGTGGGTTTTACATGTATTATTGGATTGGATAGCAAACAAGATGTGGGCGTGTCTGCCGCGGCAGGTCTGTTGGGCGGCTTGCTGGCGATTCACGTGGATTTCCATGTTACACAACCGAGAAACAACAAGCCCGAAGCAGACTGCGCGAGCACTGACACTACCAGCCCGCTACCTCCCCGCCCCTACCGCTAAATGAATGAACAGAGCCGTTGCATGGTCCAGCTGCTGCAGTGCACGCAGCAGGGAGTTTGGACATTTGATTTATTTTTGTTTGGTTAAATTGTTGTCAGTTATTGGACATCATCTTAGTAAAGTCTCTTAAGTAAAAGAATGTTTAAAAAAAAAATCACAAGAAAATGGGACCTATCAGTGATTTTAATAATAGATTTTGTCACTAAGCAAATGAAAAGGAAGGCAAAGAATGCCACATACTTGTATATCCTTATTCATTAATTTTAAATAATATTATTTAACATTTTAAAGTTTTGCAACAATAATATGTAACCTAATTATCCTGTTAGTCATGAATATTTTTTTAATGATACAATGACTTTTATTGTTGGATAGCACAAACAAGACTTGAGCAGCTGTTATATATTCTTTTACCACATCTTTATTGCAATTTGACTTTTTCAGTTAAACCTGCCTTTAAATTAAACCTGAATTGAAAAATTCCCAACTCTGTAAAGACAAAACAAAATAATAAAATATATAATCACTAGAACTGATGGGGGTTATCAGAAAGACCTACAAGTGAGTGGAACTGAGGTTAAAAAAAAAAAAAAAAAAAAAAAAAAAAAAAAAGGAAACATGGGGAAAAAAAAACAAAAAAACTGTACTGGGGTAAAAGCTGCTGGACTGTACACCATTGTGTGTCACACTGAAGGAATTTATCTTTATATGACTCCAATAAAAATGATTTTGCCATCATGGCTCCTTTTGGAAAAAGCAATAGTTGGCGTTTGTTACGTCAGAGATGAGAAAAATCAGAGGACACTTTGATTTAACATCAGTTTTATTCAAGCAAAAATAAATTTAGGGCCCACAGAGCAGAATTGCACATATTTCCACGTACATTCCAGAAGTGAAGCAAGGCCTGGAAGTTATAAGATCTTAAATTCCCGTGGACAAAAAAAGAAAAAAAGAAAAAAGAAAAAAGAAAAATAATGAGGTTGACAATTCCATGTATGCTTAATAAAAAGCTGGCCCATAAAAGCATTTCCATGCCTACAAATTTAAGTTGTGGCTACAGTCTGATTAAATCTACATGCTTAAAAAAAAGAAAAAGAAAAAAAAAAGTACATATTTGTGTTAGTGTTCATTTCTCTATCAGTAACACACAAGCAGTATGAGAGGGGGAAAAAAAGCTAATGATTGCTAGAAGTCAAGAAAAAAAACAACGCTGAAACTGTAACCTAAACAGTCTTCTGGGAGTTATAAATACCAAACAGAGTGAAAATAATATACAAAGCAATCCCAAATCCAGTGTTAATGTAACATGTATCACAATGCCATGGACCAACAAAATATTTCCACTCTCAATCACCCATGATGCTCAGCAGTACTGACCTGAGCATCTCAACAAATGTACTATAGCCTAACTATGATCAACTCTACGTTTAACAGAATGCAAATAAAGCTACTGTATGACAAATATAGCATGTTAGAATGTAATTGTTTTGTGTTAGAAGCATTGTGCATCAACAAGAATGGATCAACGCCAGTGTGAAGAAACAAAAGTCTTTATTAAAGGTTAAATTCAACTGATCACACAGGCTAGCTGCACAGTATCTGCTGGACAGGGAGCTCACAAGGCACTATTCGTTCTCTGGCTGGCTGGTGCATGTGTTCAGAAGGTATGGCTGCATTTTTGGCTGTTCTCCATTGGAGACACCTATTAAAGTCTAAAATTAAACTGCTGATTTTCTTTCCTCTTAATTGTTGATAATTATTATTACATAAAGGCCATTTTTCTGACACGTAAGAGCAACTAATTGAGATAATTCCTCTCTTGATACCCCATGATGGCACTTCTGTGTGTGTGGGTTTGTAATTTTTTTTTCCTTTTACATTTTATGGCAAATTTGTCAGGCAATAAGGATACTGGTCATAGTAAACAGGCACTTAATCTAAACACAAACTCATGCAAACTTTTACTGCATCCCAATCACTGCCTGAAAATAACATGAACAGGAATGGACACAGTGAGGTGGTTCAACAGTACGTTACCAGTTACCAGTAAGTTTTGTGTTGTCAGAATGACTTCTTCTCTTCATTCAGATCTAACATTAACATCGTAAACATTGGACCTGATCAGCACTTAACCATGTGCAGAAATAAAATGAGTAATTAGATTTCACTGGTCAACTAATATTTGCAAAGCTGACCAATTAAAGGAAAAAGCATGAGAGAGGAAAAGGAAAATACTGGTGTCACACTCTCAAGAGCAGAAATATTTTAAATCTGGGAAGGGGCACCTCTTCCACCAAATGCAGGATTACTGTTACAATCTAAACTATACCACTGAACAGCTAATCCTTAAAGGCACTTCTCTTAGCCTGGAACACGCAATCAAAGAACTGTTAATAAAATATAAAAATACAAGATGAGGAGAGTTTACAGTGTTCTTCAATTCTAGTCTTAAGGTTTGAGTGTGTGTGTGTGTGTGTGTGTGTGTGTGTGTGTGTGTGTGTGTGTGTGTGTGTGTGTGTGTGTGTGTGTGTGTGTGTGTATATATGTGTGTGTGTTCTGCCAAAGTCTATTTAGACTCTTTATATTTATAACTGGGCTTTAGTCGAGTTATAAACACATTTCTGTACATACGTTTTGGTTTTCTTTGGTATGTGTATATCCTAGTAATGTCTGGAATTTTGTAATGTTATAGGTTAAAACTGTGACAAAGGCACATAAGCAATCACACACGCACACAGGCACACACAGGGCAATCCAGGACAAAGAATGAAGACCCCTGTAGAGGTGGAAAATGTGGAGCTACTCTGAGACACGAGTCACATGGCTCCACTTCTCTTCTTTATCGTGTCTTCTACCCCTCCTCCTCCTCCTCCTGTTGCTTACTTACGAGTAATTCCAGACTGTGAATGAATTAACAAGTTTGCTTAAACCAAATGTTTTATATAAGACATTATAAAAGAGAGATATGACACTAAAGGAACCCTGAATGGGGATCTGTGGGGGAATTCCATAAAGGCAAAAGACAGAGGATGCATTATGTAATTGGGTGTACTTCTTCTTGGCTTACTGCATCCATAACATGAACTAGCATGAATAATGAGCATTTATTATTTGGGGGGGGGGGGGGGCACACGACCAAAGAGTGACCGTGTCAACACTCTGGACTGAGACTTAAATAAAAGTGGAATTCTTTGCACATGGATAGATGTAAAACTTGAAGTAAATAAAGCTTTTTAAATGTTTGGGGGCAAAGTCTGTAAACTTTCAAACTCTTTTCTATCAGACTGACAGATAAGTCATCAAATGACACATCACATGATCTTGAACAGTTGATGTGTCTTTGCCTCTTAAAAGAGCACCAATTTAGCAGTACACCTAACACAGTTTGCAAAACTACAACACTGTAGAGAGTTCTTAATGCTTGGCTTAATGCTTGAAGAAACACAAACTGTAACAAAACTGTTGATGAGCACATCCTTGATACTCACTAATAATGATGACGATGATGATCACAATGACAGCTATCAGGATCGCCCACATCTGAAACAATTAAAGAAAATTCACACAAATTAATTGGAGCTATTACGCAAGAACTGCATCTGTAATACTTCCTCGTTTTGTTGAATAAAAACAGGAAGTCTTCACCATAAGTCATACAAATATATACTGTAAAATTTGTAGTTAAATAAAAACAATTAATTTGGTAAACCTCAGTCTATAAAGACTTTAAAAATAGAGTGCATCATATCAGTTAGAGTAATTGTTATTTAAAGTGGTGGAAAGTGTGTGACTTTTGAACCAAACTTTGTTTAAGCACCTTGCAGTTCTTCCACCAGTACTTCCTTTTCAGCTTAGCTGCACTGGTCTCAAACTGGGAGGCTCCAGCCTGGAGTGCATCAGCTCGGTCATCCAGTTCAGACAGCTTCTGATCACGTTCCAGCACTTTGTCCACATTAACACGCATAATGTCCACCACCTACTCAAAACATAAACATAATATACATTTTTTGTAATATCTGTTTCTTGATGTACATGGGTATTAGGCAATCTTGAGCCTTCACTGTAAATAAATCTGTCCTAATTTGTTTTTCTCTGGAGAGAAAGCGGAAGAAAAACGCCAAATAAATAAATCAACAGGGTAAAATAACTCCTACAGACTCTAGCTTACTGAGTCCACATATACTCAGACACACATGCATGTGCATAAACACAGATTACACGTAACCCATATGTTCCACTGATCCACAAACCCAACTACTGCCCCTCCTCTCAGACAGAGCTGCAGGGTGGAGGGGAGGGTGTAGGCCCGTGCATGCCTTACATAACCATGGAGACAGTGATTATGTAAACGTTTGGCAGCCAATTGGACACTTTGTGTGACGTGCTGAGGTTAAAGATCTATGAAGGAGTGGCTTATCCAGAGGGGCTACAACCAAGAGAGAGAGAGCGAGAGAGAGCGAGAGATGTAAAGGGAATTAAGAGTGAGACTTGGCAGCCTATTTTCTTGGTGGCCTCACTGACATGATTCTGAATGCCATTTCTCAAAACTGGATGAGGACTGCCTTTCACTGAATGTCCTTTGGCAGTCTTTTGGAGTATTAGAGAGCAAATTATTCCACATTATGGTGAATTGTAACACTGCTGCCAAGAGTTATGCAAGGTTCTGTGTGAGACCAACATCAAGGAAAAGAGGGAGTGACACAAAGCAAGTGAAGACAGACAGGGGTGGAGTTCGAGGCCATGGGCTAGGTGAGAGAAATGATGCAAACTGGACAAGATGAGGTTATTTAAAGATTTGAAGCTTGAAAGGATTTTTTATTATTTGACACTGTGACTCCACCCACTATCTTTCCATTATTTAACTATTCACTCCTGGATTACGGCTGTGCTACTATGCCATTATTAAAAATAAATAAATACAAATTGTTGATTGAATCTTTCTCTACTTGTATCTTGTCCTTTATTTGTGTACAGGTGGATTGGTACATAAGCATTTCATTATATAACCATATAAACTGAGAAATGAACCTGAAATTGGAGATGAAGCAGCATTAAGGGCAGGCATCTTTGGAGAGGTGGTTTCAAATTTCTTAACTTAAGAGGAAAAGATCTGGCGCATTTGTAACACTAAAGCACTCATGAATTAAGATTTGAAACCTATTTGGGGGATCCTTATCAATAAGCTATAAGAGAATAGAACAGTGGGCCTCGAATTAAATGCTAAAATCAAATAGAAGCCAGTTTTCACATATATCATACCTCATCCACCTGGGCCTGCGTCTGCTGCAAGCGCTTATTGCCGGCCGCTGCGGCAGAGCCTTCTGGACCAACTGCTGACCTGATGAAATTTACAAAAAAAAAAAAAAACAACAACTGTAAATCTTAGCCTGTGAAATGTCTTAGAAACTTCTGTTACATAACAACACAATCTCCAACTAAAACCTTAAAGGAAACCAATCTGTGGGATAGCTAAAGGTCAACAGGAGTAACAGTTCATAGTGAGCTAAAACAGAACAATTCAGTGTCTCTGATTGTACACAATAGTCAGCCATGCATGCACACAAAAAAAATAAGTAAATTAAAAACACCTCACTGATGTTTCAAGTCATGCTCCATTGTATCAACTGAGGATAGACAATAAGTGGCAGGAGATTATTTTTCATACAACAGACTTGACAGTGATGTGGCTTAAGTAAATGCTTGCCCAAAATAATGGTTCAAGTATATTCTTATTAACAGTTAAAAAGCTGACATCAGATAGCAGGAAAAGCTATTCAAATAACACGATGTCCCACATAGTCCTGCTTTTTTTCTTAAACTCAAAGAAACTGTTAAAAACAATAACAAAAATATAAAATGAAGACAAAGCAAAAGGTTTTTTTTCTTCTGGTTCCCATTAATTTAAATAATTATTTATTAAGATTCCTAAGTATGATATGCATTCATTGTCTCAACAGCTTTTTAACAGTGGTTATTTACTGCCACCCCCTGACCTGAAAGAGCATTGCTCTGCAATAAATTCTCGTAACACTGAAACTTGAAAGTTGGGTTGGTATTTACACCAAGGCTATGCAAAGATTATTATGACTCAGTCTAAGTCAAGCGTGGCCATTAATTACATAAATTCTGACTCAGGCCTCTCTGAAAGAAAACAACATTTATTTATTTTAAATCAACAAATATCAATTACCAGTTTTAAAAATCCTTCATCTGTCTGGCCTTAATAAGCAGGCACACCCATGTTTGCTAAAATATAGTTGATGCCAAGAGCTTGCTCCCACTACATGTGTTTATATTTTAAAAAACAAACAAACCCCAAAACAAAACACAGGAAAAAAAACACTGTTAACTGAACAGAAACAGCATCTGTCTGGAAGCCAAAGGTACCCAGTTTCCTGAGGAAAAACAATCAATGATGCAAGTCATTCCAAAAGGAAGTCTATATGAAATGGGTGGATTAAATGCTTCTCCTCTATGCCCCCAAGATAACAACTTTATAGCCACGTCTAATTCACGTATATTTAAAAAGACAAAATATTTTGAATTTTGATTGCGTGAATTTGACACAAATATTTTTTAAAACACAAAAAACAAACAAGCAAACTATTACAAACTGTAGATATAGATTTCCTGCAGCTCCTGCTAGTATCAAAACTACACTACAGCATCAGTGGTGGGCTTTGTTCTCTAATATGTAAAATGGCCTGAACTTACCCACAAGTACACACATAAAATTTGCCTCAGATTCATGTAATATTCACCAGAGCCAATTGTGTTTGTACCATTGTGCACGTGACTGTTTCATAATAATTTTAAATTGATGGTTGCATGCTCACTATGTGCCATCTACATACAGCCCACTTTCCTGTAAATGAAAACACATTTTTCTCAAAGAGGGTCATGGCAAGAGCTGTGACGCCATTTTAAAAAAAAAAGAGCATCTAATTTATGCACTTGGAAAAAAATAAAAATAAAAATGCTGGATCCCTTGGGTAACATTCTCTGGCTCAGTTAAAAACAAAGTGATGTCTAGCTAGGATACAATGAAGGTAGGTTTAATAAACAAATGCAGTAAACGCTCTTCTCTTTTGTTTGGTTTGGTCTTTGTATTAGTGAAGAGCAAGTGGGTAAAGAATGGATTACTAAATGTGTGTTATGTTTAAAAAAAAAAAAAAAAAAAAAAAAGGAATTTGGTCAATACTTTTAATCGAACTCATTATTTTTATGTATTCAATTCTATGAGTTTCTATCTTTGACTTTCTTGGGAAAGACGTAAATAATGAATAAAAATCTATTATTGTTAATTAGTTTAGCAATGTGCACTGGTGTGCCTATGTTTAGGTTTATGTAGTTTTACATTTGTGTTTAGATATAGCAACCTCTGCCATTGCTATACCCGATTCTCTTTCACGCCAGGGTTCACGTGAAGACTCTTTAGTTGAGCTATGTAGGTCTGATACCATGTCTACACATACCTCTTTTCTACTAATGCTGTGCATGTGCCTAATCTACAACCACAGAAATAAATACTGGTGCCAGTGCCAAAAAGCAGACACTCGCATGTCACCACTTTGCTGGTCCCAAATTGGGAACAAGTGATGACAGTGGCTTTTGAAGGTGTAACTAAAAAATTAACCAGATGCAGATGCAGCCTAGGATCTTCTGTCCACTATGATTTTCCTTTTCCATTTCAATGAAACCAATTTAAGCTACATGAGGCTACAAGTTCTCAGTTCTGTTGTAATGTGCAATGGTTCTCAAAAGGCAGCAAGGCAGAGCTGGCTCAGCACTGCCTCAACACACCCATGTTCACCAATGCATTAGAATAAAAAGACAGGAATCAAGATGCAATTTAAGTCCCGCCTTTCAGCCTCAATTTAACTCACTGAACAAAATTTACAGATAAATTTTATTTTTGCTTTATTGTGTCATTTGAATTAAGTTCCCATTTGACCATATGTTGTGGATTCACAGCCGCAGTTTCCAAATGCAAATATCAGAGTTGCAAGCAATCAACTACCAACCATACTGCTGATTGAATGATGGAGAAATATTAAAACAACTTTGGAGTAAATTGTCCAGTTACATTTGAACCACTTCAAATAAAGGACTGAGTCCAGAAACTGTGATCGTGGTTAATTGAATGTTCTTGTTAACCCTCTCGCATTAATAGATTTATTTTATTTCAAATCCATTGTAAATCTACTATCCATACATTCCGGGACCTAAGTTTATATCATCATCACTGTTGTATCTATACTACTGAACCACTACCATCAAGTATGGCTGAGCACTGTAAACATTTTGACTACACACAAATGAACAGAAATGACTATAACATCATGAAAGAGAGACTTTTATGGTTTAATCAAATCATCACTCAATTTCAGAAAGACATGCAAATTCTCTGCCAAGGATTTTTTTTTAATATGGACAAAAATAGTTGTGGAAATCTGTCTGTGATTCATTAAAAAAAAAAAAAAAAAAAAAAAAAAAAAGTACACTGCCTCTATGTGCACTGTATAAAGAGCAAGTAGGAGAAATAATATACAACAATATAGCGCATGCCCACTTTTATGTAGTGAGACTCACATTTGTACCTTTTTTTAATAAATTAGTTCAAAAAGAAAAAAAGTTTCCTCTGTTGATGCTGTAAGGCAATACACCTTCCCAGAAAGTAAACACTCACGAAACACGTCTCTTACCTTGTTCTTTCATTACTCATAAGCTTCAAAGCGCCTACTAATACACATATTGACCGAGAAACACACAGAGTACAGTCCCTAACTGTGTCAACAAAGAAAGAAAAAAAAAAAAAAAAAAAACAGTAGATGCTGATGGGATGGAAATAACGTTAGATAACGGCATTACCGACAACGGGGTGCAAGTTATTACTAGAGTGGAAAGTATTCAGCTTAGATATAGTTTAACACTTATTTTAATTACCCAGTAATCAACATGATTACGACCTATTAAAAAAAACACTTCGGCCATTAATACATTTCCTGTTTACAACTTTGGGTTGCCTTTGATTGTGTCTTGCTATTATTTTAGTCATATCCAAATTAGAAATCACAAAGGGACATACACAAACATTTTAAGATTGTTTTTAAAAAAAAAAAAAAGTATACAGGAGTAGCTTGTAGATAGGCCAACGACACAGGAAACGGTAGTTTCTAAGCATAGACTAAAACGCTAGCACATATCGTTGTCTAACAGTAAGATTTGTGTAACAGTAACAGCTGTGGCCTGTATACAAACCGATTGTGTACGCTCTTTCTTGACTACCTACATAACTAGCAAAGATAAGTTTGTATGACGAGGAGTGAGCAACGTTAGACAACTTTAATGCGGCGTTGCTGCTGTGGCTAAGCTAAGTTTAGCTAGCTCACGTCTCGAAGACGAGCACTAGCACTTGTTGCAGGGTAGTAGCAAAAGTTCTGGGCGTTGTTTTTGCGCCCGCGTCTTGAAGTATTACCAGAAAAAAAAACGGAAGCGAGGTCATTAACATCTGACTGACAAGTAAAAATTTGTGGTATAGGATAGACTTACATTGTGAAACGAAATTTCCTCAAACGACACCGCTGGTGATTTTTGCCTGTGAGCTCACTGTCAAGCCGTAACAGTCCCAGCCGTACCAGCGGTTTTTGTGCCGCTTTCAAGGTTGCCGGAATTAGGAACAATCACACGTATTTAAATTTCACAAGGTAAATGCGTACTTTAATAATAAAAAATAAGAAATCTCAGAAATTTCTTTTCAAATCGATATCGATACAATAATATGTGACAATAAATTTTAATAACCCATTTAGCCTGGTGACTAACCTTTAGTTGACTACATTTAGCATTTAAATCAAAAAATCAAAGAATTTTCCCTGCAAACTTACAGTAATTACATAAACTTTTACAGTACTAAATTATTTTAAAGAAATAAATTACAAAATTGGATCATACTATCTGGTAACTACTTTATTTGGTCAAAGTATGAGTTTGCGGTGAGCACGTGAAGGCAACATTAAAGAGGTCGTGGCTTATAGCTGCCGCATGCCTACCATTATTAACGCAAAATGTGAAAAGCAACGCACACCTTAGTCAATAACCATTAAAGAGGTAACGCCTCAAATCAGTCTATTTTCACCTTTTATTTATTTAATTTCTATTTGCAAACTACAGTAGACAGGCAAGGAGCAGGCGACCACCCAAGCCCGTGATCAGCATGTGACTTATGAGAACAAAAACTCATCCCCATCCACACGTCATTAACAACCACTAACCACCAACAACTGAAAAAATAGGAGTACCGACACTTTCTTCATTCAAACTGTTAAAGAGAGTATATATGTGTGTGTACGCATGTATAGTAGATTTATATGAAACATTTAGAACAAATCGATCTTTAAGTGCTTCCTTAAACTGTAAAAACTGAACGCAGTCTGTTTTTGTGTCAGTCACTGAGTTGTATTATGTGGTTTAAGAGAGCAGGTGCTAATTCCCTAAAATGCTTTATTAATGGATTCATATCATACAAAACTAATGCAAAAACAATTCTGCAACAACACAACAGTGGCCTACACGAGTTTAATTTATGACAGAGTTTACTGAGTTTACTTTTGAAGGATAACAGCATTAAAAATTTACATTACACAGTGATCAAAATGCACAATGATATGTGTTTTGGGGTAATCAAAGGCCACAGGAAGGAAACAATAGCCTGTAACTTACTTAGCAACAGAAATGATCCCATTACAGTTGTGTTCAGAAGTTTACATACACTCATCATGGGCATAAATGTCATGGTAATTTTGGGCTTCTAATGATTTTTTGAACTGGTCTTTCTCCAGGGTGAAATGATTGTACAGAATACATCTTTATTGAGTTTAAGAAAACTAGAACTGGGTGCATATGTTTGATTTGTTTGTTTTTTCTATAATCCACACAGGGTTAAAAGTATGCATACAGGCTGGAAGATGTCTGGAGGATGACCCAAACTATCACGGTCTGGGTGAGTCACGGTATTTTCTCCAGCAGCAGCTCTCCTCCTCTGGGTAGAGACTTGTTGCTCCTCCCTGGCTACCCACCTTTGGGCAATTACTCCAGCAGTATACAGGATCGACACACTCAATTAGTCCTCGCCAGATTATCTGCTAACCAATGTTAGTCTGTGGCCTCACATTCTTTCGATTAAACTGTAGTATGTGTACTTACCTTCCTCTCCTGTTTCATAGCCTGTTATCAGAGCTCACATTTCACCCATTGCCATACTTGCTTACCTGGATCCTGGTCTCCAGCTGCTGGTAAAACCTCTCAATCTAATTGCCATTCTCACCTGCCTGCCTCCCTGCGTTCCAGCGTCATGCTCTATGCTCACCCGGATCTCAGACTTGCCCCTGCCCCCTCCTGCCTTTCTCCAACTCATGCGAATTTAAATTCATAGTCACAGTCTAGTTTGAGTTTGTTCCCTCCTTTCTGTAAATAAACATCTTTGTTAAACTTGCTACACGACTCCAGTTTTGGAATCTGCACCTGTGTCCATCTCTCTTCCTGGGCCGCTGAGCCATGACACACGGTCAGATGTGAGGAAATTGGTTAGGATGTTTTGAAGAACCCAGGAATCATGAAGGCTCAACCCTGCGATGAACTGGAAACTGCTTGAACACGAGCCTTACTGTCCACAGTGAAGTGAGGTTTACATCGCCTCGAACTGAGAGGATGCTAACCAAAACTGGCACCTTTAACCTTGTCTAAAAGTTGTGGATGCACACATGGACAAGTCAAATACCATTTGGAAAAAAATGTTTTATGGTGGCATGAGAGAAAGATTAAACTATTTGACAAAAAGATGTATGTTTGTCAAACATGGTGGTGGTAGCATCATGCTCTGTTGCTGTTTTGATGCCAGTGGTGTTGGTATACTGTATTGCAAAAAGTGAATAGAATAATGAAAGTGTTCATCACTGACTCAGAGTTCAGCCAGTGAGCCTTGATAGACATATTGTCTTTCTTTTCTGTAAAAATGTGAACGCTTATCCTCTCATTTTACTGTAGGTACTGGTGAAGATTTACAGTTAGATATTATTAAATGATCATTTCAGACAAGAGCCAATGCAAGGATTTAATTCTAGGGGAAACATCGCTAGGCTGTATTACCACGTGTGATCACCCAACCTACCAAGCCCTAGGTAAGTCAATGGTATAATGGGTGAGGACTGGGAGCGTCTGGAGGAGGACCTTCTTCAAATCCCACCTCCACTTGATGGACGTTTGCAAGCTGCACCATCTGTGTTTGTTTTCCCATTTGATGGGAATGATCCACGTAGTTGTAGGCCGTATAATGAAGTCCTACCAACAAACCTACCATGCCCTAGATGGTGACCAAAAGAGCTTTGCCGAAACCCAGGATCGAACTAGGGTCCTTTAGATCTTCAGTCTAACGCTCTCCCAGCTGAGCTATTTCGGCACATTTTTCAAAGGAAAGTGCTCAAAAATTGCATTCTAATGACCAGTCAGGTCTACAGCTGGCCAAACCGCACTACAGCTGACCCACTGAGACAGCGAATCAGTGTGAAGTGAACGTTTAAGCTTTGGAGTTAACAGTGAACTGTCATGAACTTTGCTCTCTTAAATGTTGTCCCACCCAAAGTAAGATAGAAAAAAAGTTAAAGTGAGATTGGCATGTCTTGGACACCGGGTTTAGCAAAGGAGCTGAGCTGAGAACCAACTGGCGGTGAGTTGGACCAAGGGGCAGGAAAGATTCTTTACAGAGCTTGTACGCTGGGATTATCTGAAAGAGGCCTCTGTCCCTGAGATCTACAAATCCCACATCGTCATTCCACCTGCAGTCTATGGACTTTGCTACAAATGACAATGAGGTCACAGAACTATCAAGAACAACTGAGCTTGTTAGGTTAGGGTAAAGACATGGAACCACCAAAGGGCAAGGATAAGGTTCCCAAGGAGACACCTGGACAGGGACTTGAACCCTGGACCTTCAGATTAAAAGTCTGATGCTCTTCCACCTGAGCTAGCCAGGTAACAAGAGCCACATGTTGTCTTTCTTTTCTGCAAAAATGTGAACGCTTATCCTCTCATTTTACTGTAGGTACTGGTGAGGATTTGCAGGTAGATATTATTAAATGATCATTTCAGACAAGAGCCAAGGCAAGGATTTAATTCTAGGGGAAACATCGCTAGGCTGTATTACCACGTGTGATCACCCAACCTACCAAGCCCTAGGTAAGTCAATGGTATAATGGGTTTGGACTGGGAGCGTCTGGAGGAGGACCTTCTTCAAATCCCACCTCCACTTGATGGACGCTTTGCAAGCTGCACCATCTGTGTTTGTTTTCCCATTTGATGGGAATGATCCACGTAGTTGTAGGTCGTATAATGAAGTCCTACCAACAAACCTACCATGCCCTAGATGGTGATCAAAAGAGCTTTGCGAAACCCAGGATCGAACTAGGGTCCTTTAGATCTTCAGTCTAACGCTCTCCAGCTGAGCTATTTCGGCACATTTTGCAAAGGAAAGTGCTCAAAAATTGCATTCTAATGACCAGTCAGGTCTACAGCTGGCCAAACCGCACTACAGCTGACCCACTGAGACAGCGAATCAGTGTGAAGTGAACGTTTAAGCTTTGGAGTTAACAGTGAACTGTCATGAACTTTGCTCTCTTAAATGTTGTCCCACCCAAAGTAAGATAGAAAAAAAGTTAAAGTGAGATTGGCATGTCTTGGACACCGGGTTTAGCAAAGGAGCTGAGCTGAGAACCAACTGGCGGTGAGTTGGACCAAGGGGCAGGGAAAGATTCTTTACAGAGCGTGTACGCTGGGATTATCTGAAAGAGGCCTCTGTCCCTGAGATCTACAAATCCCACATCGTCATTCCACCTGCAGTCTATGGACTTTGCTACAAATGACAATGAGGTCACAGAACTATCAAGAACAACTGAGCTTGTTAGGTTAGGGTAAAGACATGGAACCACCAAAGGGCAAGGATAAGGTTCCCAAGGTGACACCTGGACAGGGACTTGAACCCTGGACCCTCAGATTAAAAGTCTGATGCTCTTCCACCTGAGCTAGCCAGGTAACAAGAGCCACATGTTGTCTTTCTTTTCTGTAAAAATGTGAACACTTATCCTCTCATTTTACTGTAGGTACTGGTGAGGATTTGCAGGTAGATATTATTAAATGATCATTTCAGACAAGAGCCAAGGCAAGGATTTAATTCTAGGGGAAACATCGCTAGGCTGTATTACCACGTGTGATCACCCAACCTACCAAGCCCTAGGTAAGTCAATGGTATAATGGGTTTGGACTGGGAGCGTCTGGAGGAGGACCTTCTTCAAATCCCACCTCCACTTGATGGACGTTTGCAAGCTGCACCATCTGTGTTTGTTTTCCCATTTGATGGGAATGATCCACGTAGTTGTAGGCCGATAATGAAGTCCTACCAACAAACCTACCATGCCCTAGATGGTGATCAAAAGAGCTTTGCCGAAACCCAGGATCGAACTAGGGTCCTTTAGATCTTCAGTCTAACGCTCTCCCAGCTGAGCTATTTCGGCACATTTTGCAAAGGAAAGTGCTCAAAAATTGCATTCTAATGACCAGTCAGGTCTACAGCTGGCCAAACCGCACTACAGCTGACCCACTGAGACAGCGAATCAGTGTGAAGTGAACGTTTAAGCTTTGGAGTTAACAGTGAACTGTCATGAACTTTGCTCTCTTAAATGTTGTCCCACCCAAAGTAAGATAGAAAAAAAGTTAAAGTGAGATTGGCATGTCTTGGACACCGGGTTTAGCAAAGGAGCTGAGCTGAGAACCAACTGGCGGTGAGTTGGACCAAGGGGCAGGGAAAGATTCTTTACAGAGCTTGTACGCTGGGATTATCTGAAAGAGGCCTCTGTCCCTGAGATCTACAATCCCACATCGTCATTCCACCTGCAGTCTATGGACTTTGCTACAAATGACAATGAGGTCACAGAACTATCAAGAACAACTGAGCTTGTTAGGTTAGGGTAAAGACATGGAACCACCAAAGGGCAAGGATAAGGTTCCCAAGGAGACACCTGGACAGGGACTTGAACCCTGGACCTTCAGATTAAAAGTCTGATGCTCTTCCACCTGAGCTAGCCAGGTAACAAGAGCCACATATTGTCTTTCTTTTCTGCAAAAATGTGAACGCTTATCCTCTCATTTTACTGTAGGTACTGGTGAGGATTTGCAGGTAGATATTATTAAATGATCATTTCAGACAAGAGCCAAGGCAAGGATTTAATTCTAGGGAAACATCGCTAGGCTGTATTACCACGCAGATCACCCAACCTACCAAGCCCTAGGTAAGTCAATGGTATAATGGGTTTGGACTGGGAGCGTCTGGAGGAGGACCTTCTTCAAATCCCACCTCCACTTGATGGACGTTTGCAAGCTGCACCATCTGTGTTTGTTTTCCCATTTGATGGGAATGATCCACGTAGTTGTAGGCCGTATAATGAAGTCCTACCAACAAACCTACCATGCCCTAGATGGTGATCAAAAGAGCTTTGCCGAAACCCAGGATCGAACTAGGGTCCTTTAGATCTTCAGTCTAACGCTCTCCCAGCTGAGCTATTTCGCACATTTTGCAAAGGAAAGTGCTCAAAAATTGCATTCTAATGACCAGTCAGGTCTACAGCTGGCCAAACCAAGACTACAGCTGACCCACTGAGACAGCGAATCAGTGTGAAGTGAACGTTTAAGCTTTGGAGTTAACAGTGAACTGTCATGAACTTTGCTCTCTTAAATGTTGTCCCACCCAAAGTAAGATAGAAAAAAAGTTAAAGTGAGATTGGCATGTCTTGGACACCGGGTTTAGCAAAGGAGCTGAGCTGAGAACCAACTGGCGGTGAGTTGGACCAAGGGGCAGGGAAAGATTCTTTACAGAGCGTGTACGCTGGGATTATCTGAAAGAGGCCTCTGTCCCTGAGATCTACAAATCCCACATCGTCATTCCACCTGCAGTCTATGGACTTTGCTACAAATGACAATGAGGTCACAGAACTATCAAGAACAACTGAGCTTGTTAGGTTAGGGTAAAGACATGGAACCACCAAAGGGCAAGGATAAGGTTCCCAAGGTGACACCTGGACAGGGACTTGAACCCTGGACCCTCAGATTAAAAGTCTGATGCTCTTCCACCTGAGCTAGCCAGGTAACAAGAGCCACATGTTGTCTTTCTTTTCTGTAAAAATGTGAACACTTATCCTCTCATTTTACTGTAGGTACTGGTGAGGATTTGCAGGTAGATATTATTAAATGATCATTTCAGACAAGAGCCAAGGCAAGGATTTAATTCTAGGGAAACATCGCTAGGCTGTATTACCACGTGTGATCACCCAACCTACCAAGCCCTAGGTAAGTCAATGGTATAATGGGTTTGGACTGGGAGCGTCTGGAGGAGGACCTTCTTCAAATCCCACCTCCACTTGATGGACGTTTGCAAGCTGCACCATCTGTGTTTGTTTTCCCATTTGATGGGAATGATCCACGTAGTTGTAGGCCGTATAATGAAGTCCTACCAACAAACCTACCATGCCCTAGATGGTGATCAAAAGAGCTTTGCCGAAACCCAGGATCGAACTAGGGTCCTTTAGATCTTCAGTCTAACGCTCTCCCAGCTGAGCTATTTCGGCACATTTTGCAAAGGAAAGTGCTCAAAATTGCATTCTAATGACCAGTCAGGTCTACAGCTGGCCAAACCAAGACTACAGCTGACCCACTGAGACAGTGAATCAGTGTGAAGTGAACTTTTAAGCTTTGGATTTAACAGTGAACTGTCATGAACTTTGCTCTCTTAAATGTTGTCCCACCCAAAGTAAGATAGAAAAAAAGTTAAAGTGAGATTGGCATGTCTTGGACACCGGGTTTAGCAAAGGAGCTGAGCTGAGAACCAACTGGCGGTGAGTTGGACCAAGGGGCAGGGAAAGATTCTTTACAGAGCTTGTACGCTGGGATTATCTGAAAGAGGCCTCTGTCCCTGAGATCTACAAATTCCACATCGTCATTCCACCTGCAGTCTATGGACTTTGCTACAAATGACAATGAGGTCACAGAACTATCAAGAACAACTGAGCTTGTTAGGGTAAAGATATGGAACCACCAAAGGGCAAGGATAAGGTTCCCAAGGAGACACCTGGACAGGGACTTGAACCCTGGACCCTCAGATTAAAAGTCTGATGCTCTTCCATCTGAGATAGCCAGGTAACAAAAGCCACATATTCTCTTTCTTTTCTGTAAAAATGTGAACGCTTATCCTCTCATTTTACTGTAGGTACTGGTGAGGATTTGCAGTTAGATATTATTAAATGATCATTTCAGACAAGAGCCAAGGCAAGGATTTAATTCTAGGGGAAACATCGCTAGGCTGTATTACCACGTGTGATCACCCAACCTACCAAGCCCTAGGTAAGTCAATGGTATAATGGGTTTGGACTGGGAGCGTCTGGAGGAGGACCTTCTTCAAATCCCACCTCCACTTGATGGACGTTTGCAACCTGCACCATCTGTGTTTGTTTTCCCATTTGATGGGAATGATCCACGTAGTTGTAGGCCGTATAATGAAGTCCTACCAACAGACCTACCATGCCCTAGATGGTGATCAAAAGAGCTTTGCCGAAACCCAGGATCGAACTAGGGTCCTTTAGATCTTCAGTCTAACGCTCTCCCAGCTGAGCTATTTCGGCACATTTTGCAAAGGAAAGTGCTCAAAAATTGCATTCTAATGACCAGTCAGGTCTACAGCTGGCCAAACCGCACTACAGCTGACCCACTGAGACAGTGAATCAGTGTGAAGTGAACTTTTAAGCTTTGGATTTAACAGTGAACTGTCATGAACTTTGCTCTCTTAAATGTTGTCCCACCCAAAGTAAGATAGAAAAAAAGTTAAAGTGAGATTGGTATGTCTTGGACACCGGGTTTAGCAAAGGAGCTGAGCTGAGAACCAACTGGCGGTGAGTTGGACCAAGGGGCAGGGAAAGATTCTTTACAGAGCTTGTACGCTGGGATTATCTGAAAGAGGCCTCTGTCCCTGAGATCTACAAATCCCACATCGTCATTCCACCTGCAGTCTATGGACTTTGCTACAAATGACAATGAGGTCACAGAACTATCAAGAACAACTGAGCTTGTTAGGTTAGGGTAAAGACATGGAACCACCAAAGGGCAAGGATAAGGTTCCCAAGGAGACACCTGGACAGGGACTTGAACCCTGGACCCTCAGATTAAAAGTCTGATGCTCTTCCATCTGAGCTAGCCAGGTAACAAAAAGCCACATATTCTCTTTCTTTTCTGTAAAATGTGAACGCTTATCCTCTCATTTTACTGTAGGTACTGGTGAAGATTTACAGTTAGATATTATTAAATGATCATTTCAGACAAGAGCCAATGCAAGGATTTAATTCTAGGGGAAACATCGCTAGGCTGTATTACCACGTGTGATCACCCAACCTACCAAGCCCTAGGTAAGTCAATGGTATAATGGGTGAGGACTGGGAGCGTCTGGAGGAGGACCTTCTTCAAATCCCACCTCCACTTGATGGACGTTTGCAAGCTGCACCATCTGTGTTTGTTTTCCCATTTGATGGGAATGATCCACGTAGTTCTAGGCCGTATAATGAAGTCCTACCAACAAACCTAAAATGCCCTAGATGGTGACCAAAAGAGCTTTGCCGAAACCCAGGATCGAACTAGGAACCTTTAGATCTTCAGTCTAACGCTCTCCCAGCTGAGCTATTTCGGCACATTTTTCAAAGGAAAGTGCTCAAAAATTGCATTCTAATGACCAGTCAGGTCTACAGCTGGCCAAACCGCACTACAGCTGACCCACTGAGACAGCGAATCAGTGTGAAGTGAACGTTTAAGCTTTGGAGTTAACAGTGAACTGTCATGAACTTTGCTCTCTTAAATGTTGTCCCACCCAAAGTAAGATAGAAAAAAAGTTAAAGTGAGATTGGCATGTCTTGGACACCGGGTTTAGCAAAGGAGATGAGCTGAGAACCAACTGGCGGTGAGTTGGACCAAGGGGCAGGGAAAGATTCTTTACAGAGCTTGTACGCTGGGATTATCTGAAAGAGGCCTCTGTCCCTGAGATCTACAAATCCCACATCGTCATTCCACCTGCAGTCTATGGACTTTGCTACAAATGACAATGAGGTCACAGAACTATCAAGAACAACTGAGCTTGTTAGGTTAGGGTAAAGACATGGAACCACCAAAGGGCAAGGATAAGGTTCCCAAGGAGACACCTGGACAGGGACTTGAACCCTGGACCCTCAGATTAAAAGTCTGATGCTCTTCCATCTGAGCTAGCCAGGTAACAAAAGCCACATATTCTCTTTCTTTTCTGTAAAAATGTGAACGCTTATCCTCTCATTTTACTGTAGGTACTGGTGAAGATTTACAGTTAGATATTATTAAATGATCATTTCAGACAAGAGCCAATGCAAGGATTTAATTCTAGGGGAAACATCGCTAGGCTGTATTACCACGTGTGATCACCCAACCTACCAAGCCCTAGGTAAGTCAATGGTATAATGGGTGAGGACTGGAAGCGTCTGGAGGAGGACCTTCTTCAAATCCCACCTCCACTTGATGGACGTTTGCAAGCTGCACCATCTGTGTTTGTTTTCCCATTTGATGGGAATGATCCACGTAGTTGTAGGGCGTATAATGAAGTCCTACCAACAAACCTACCATGCCCTAGATGGTGACCAAAAGAGCTTTGCCAAAACCCAGGATCGAACTAGGGTCCTTTAGATCTTCAGTCTAACGCTCTCCCAGCTGAGCTATTTCGGCACATTTTGCAAAGGAAAGTGCTCAAAAATTGCATTCTAATGACCAGTCAGGTCTACAGCTGGCCAAACCGCACTACAGCTGACCCACTGAGACAGTGAATCAGTGTGAAGTGAACTTTAAGCTTTGGATTTAACAGTGAACTGTCATGAACTTTGCTCTCTCTTAAATGTTGTCCCACCCAAAGTAAGATAGAAAAAAAAGTTAAAGTGAGATTGGCATGTCTTGGACACCGGGTTTAGCAAAGGAGCTGAGCTGAGAACCAACTGGCGGTGAGTTGGACCAAGGGCAGGAAAGATTCTTTACAGAGCTTGTACGCTGGGATTATCTGAAAGAGGCCTCTGTCCCTGAGATCTACAAATCCCACATCGTCATTCCACCTGCAGTCTATGGACTTTGCTACAAATGACAATGAGGTCACAGAACTATCAAGAACAACTGAGCTTGTTAGGGTAAAGATATGGAACCACCAAAGGGCAAGGATAAGGTTCCCAAGGAGACACCTGGACAGGGACTTGAACCCTGGACCCTCAGATTAAAAGTCTGATGCTCTTCCATCTGAGCTAGCCAGGTAACAAGAGCCACATGTTGTCTTTCTTTTCTGTAAAAATGTGAACGCTTATCCTCTCATTTTACTGTAGGTACTGGTGAGGATTTGCAGTTAGATATTATTAAATGATCATTTCAGACAAGAGCCAAGGCAAGGATTTAATTCTAGGGGAAACATCGCTAGGCTGTATTACCACGTGATCACCCAACCTACCAAGCCCTAGGTAAGTCAATGGTATAATGGGTTTGGACTGGGAGCGTCTGGAGGAGGACCTTCTTCAAATCCCACCTCCACTTGATGGACGTTTGCAAGCTGCACCATCTGTGTTTGTTTTCCCATTTGATGCGAATGACCCACGTAGTTGTAGGCCGTATAATGAAGTCCTACCAACAAACCTACCATGCCCTAGATGGTGATCAAAAGAGCTTTATGAAACCCAGGATCGAACTAGGGTCCTTTAGATCTTCAGTCTAACGCTCTCCCAGCTGAGCTATTTCGGCACATTTTGCAAAGGAAAGTGCTCAAAAATTGCATTCTAATGACCAGTCAGGTCTACAGCTGGCCAAACCGCACTACAGCTGACCCACTGAGACAGTGAATCAGTGTGAAGTGAACTTTTAAGCTTTGGATTTAACAGTGAACTGTCATGAACTTTGCTCTCTTAAATGTTGTCCCACCCAAAGTAAGATAGAAAAAAAGTTAAAGTGAGATTGGCATGTCTTGGACTCCGGGTTTAGCAAAGGAGCTGAGCTGAGAACCAACTGGCGGTGAGTTGGACCAAGGGGCAGGGAAAGATTCTTTACAGAGCTTGTACGCTGGGATTATCTGAAAGAGGCCTCTGTCCCTGAGATCTACAAATCCCACATCGTCATTCCACCTGCAGTCTATGGACTTTGCTACAAATGACAATGAGGTCACAGAACTATCAAGAACAACTGAGCTTGTTAGGTTAGGGCAGGGGTGGGCAATTCCAGGCCCCGAGGGCCGGTGTCCCTGCAGGTTTTAGATCTCACCTTGGGTCAACACACCTGAATCACATGATTAGTTCGTTACCAGGCCTCTGGAGAACATCAGGATGTGTTGAGGAGCTAATTTAGCCATTTAAATCAGCTGTGTTGGTTCAAGGACACATGTAAAACCTGCAGGGACACCGGCCCTCGGTGCCCACCCCTGGGTTAGGGTAAAGCAGGGGTGTCGAAGTCCAGGCCTCGAGGGCCAGTGTCCTGCAGGTTTTAGATAACACCCTGGGTGAACACACCTGAATCAAATGAGTAGTTCATTACCAGGCCTCTGGAGAACTACAAGACATGTTGAGGAGGTAATTTAGCCATTTGAATCAGCTGTGTTGGATCAAGGTCACATCCAAAACCTGCAGGACACCGGCCCTCGAGGCCTGGAGTTCGACAACTGTGGGGTAAAGACATGGAACCACCAAAGGGCAAGGATAAGGTTCCCAAGGAGACACCTGGACAGGGACTTGAACCCTGGACCCTCAGATTAAAAGTCTGATGCTCTTCCATCTGAGCTAGCCAGGTAACAAGAGCCACGTGTTTGTCCTCTGGGCCACATATTGTCTTTCTTTTCTGTAAAAATGTGAACGCTTATCCTCTCATTTTACTGTAGGTACTGGTTGAGGATTTACAGTTAGATATTATTAAATGATCATTTCAGACAAGAGCCAAGGCAAGGATTTAATTCTAGGGGAAACATCGCTAGGCTGTATTACCACGTGTGACCACCCAACCTACCAAGCCCTAGGTAAGTCAACGGTATAATGGGTGAGGACTGGGAGCGTCTGGAGGAGGACCTTCTTCAAATCCCACCTCCACTTGATGGACGTTTGCAACCTGCACCATCTGTGTTTGTTTTCCCATTTGATGGGAATGATCCACGTAGTTGTAGGCCGTATAATGAAGTCCTACCAACAAACCTACCATGCCCTAGATGGTGACCAAAATAGCTTTGACGAAACCCAGGTCATAAAAAGTTGCGCTCTTTGTGTTGGTTGTTGATAGTGAAGTGTTCAGCTTCGAGTTAGAAAGCTGCGGCTGTGTAAAGTGACAGCAACTAAAAGTACATGCTGAAGAGCATAAAAATATGGATGGAACTTCCGTGGTTTGTTCACAATAATGTATTGTGTAAGTACTACTCATGCATGGGTCACTTAATGTAAAATCCATAAATTTACTTTAACTTACTCCTATCATACAAAGTTATCAGAAAGCGTATTTTTACTCATTATTTATATGACATGCACACACACACCAAATCAAAACATTTGTGACGCTTTGTAAAATGTTTATAAAAACATTTGCAAACATTATAAATCCATATTTTATTCACCTTGGAACACAGAAAACAATACCAATATTAGAAGTGAGAAGAAGAAATTTTACTGTTTCATGAAAAATATGACTTCATTTTCAATTTCATGGCAGCATTACATCTCAAGCTAATTTCTAAGAAAGGTAGGAAAATAAAGTGTTGCTAGAAAGAAACAGCTAGGCTTAATTGGCAGCTACTAAATTATAGACGAATTTCAAAATAATGTTCACTGTGTAAAAAAAGTAAAAAAATTGAATCATTAATCATCTAATCCAGCGGTCCCCAACCTTTTTTGCGCCACGGACCGGTTTATGTCCGACAATATTTTCACGGACTGGCAATGAGGTGTCGCGGATGAATACAACAAAATAAAACTAGTGCCGGTACCGAAAAAAAGAAGATTTATTCATAACACACGTGAAAAGACCCAGGAAAACCGAGTTAACGATAAAAACGATAACAAAATAACGTTGAAAACCGATAAAAACCCTGAAAACCATACATTTCACACCTGAGCCTCAACTCTCGCGGCCCGGTACCAAACGACTCACGGACCGGTACCGGTCCGAGGCCCGGGGGTTGGGGACCGCTGATCTAATCTATGTAATATCAGAGAATCTGAAGAAATCTCTGTGCGCTAAGCCAATATTGATGATTCTGTCATCAGCTCGCCTGAACCCTAACCTTAAAACGCCACATTTTCTCAGTTTAAATATTTAGTGTGTTTTCCATTTTCCACTCTGAATCAAACACAGGTTTATGAGCTTTGCAGATCATTATTTAAATTTTACACATCATGCCAACTTTTTTGGAATTGTTACTAGACTGACCCCAATGATCACTGTAGGGGTTTGGTGCGACAGGCCTTGTGTGCTCAACTGCAATAAATCATGAGTGTTGGGAGGAGACAAACTAAAAACTTAAGTGTATTGTTTTGCATCTATAATTAGTTCATATCATATTTACTGTGCAGTAATACTATGAGGCCTGTGGGTACCTGTGTACCTTTATCATTATGTGTTCATTATCAATAAATTATGTTTGTGTTCTGCACATTCACGTACTATCATGTTACTATTGGATGTATTTAGAAATGATCAATATTTCAACTCTGTAATGCAGGTTTACTGAAAACAAGAAGAGGCAACATTAGGTGATGTTAATCTTATTTAACCTTGATGTTTTCCAGCGTTTACTGGCATGACCAGCAGATCCCACCTGAGATATTTTTTACACGCCACAGTGGAGGGGGCACCATAATGGTCTGGGGTGCTTTTTCCTTCAGTGGAACAATGGAGCTTCAGGAGGTGCTGGAGCGTCAAACGGCCTTTGGCCATGCCCAGATGTTGCGGAGAGCATCCGTCATGACTGAGGGCCCTCAAAACTTAAACTTTTGATCAGGACTGTATTAGCGGTGTTGCTGTTGCACAGGTTGTCCACCAGAGGGCACACCTATTTGGAACCACAAAATGATAAGGAAATATGTTTGTTACTGTCATGGTCCCCGTGCCTCCCTGGCTGGCTCTATGTCAGGCCAAATGTTTTTGTCATTGTTGTGCTCTCTCTCTCTCTCCTCTGTCTTCTGTCTGCTTGGGCGGAGCTCCCGCCTCTGGCCCACGCACCTGGCCTGATTACACACCTACCGATGATCTGCCTGATTACCTGGCCACTATTTAAGATGGCGAGTCTGTGCTTCTCGTTGCTGGATCATTGTGTAACCTGTACTAGTGCAGCCCAGGCAAAACCTGTTTATATTGTGCAAAGAGCTAACTTGTTTCTGACAGTTTTTTCCTGTATATAAATTCCCCTGGAATTGTTCCTGTTTCCTGACCTGGATTGTCTGAGAGCGGCTGAGTGGGGAAGTGCGTGTGGAGCAAAAACTATGAGTGTCTGAAGAGGAGTGTGGAGAAACAGAGAAGGAGCATTTGTATGTGGACTTCTCCCCTTCTTCCCCCACAGATCCCTGGAGCCCTGCACTTTGTATATATCACACTTGGTGTCTTCTGTAAATAAAACTACTGACTTGTCTTTAGAAAGGAAACCTTGGTCTGCACCTGAGTTCATTCGGTCCTGTGACACATCTATTTGAAAGGGAAAAAATGTATTTATTTTACATCATCAGATATCAGTATCGTTCTTAAAAATCTTATGTCAGTCAGGCTATACAGTTGGGGTGGGTATTTGGTTTTCCCTTCTCGGTGCGTCCCTCCATGGCTGTCCCAGTTTTTAATGCGGCACCTTGGGGGAAATTAATTGCCTCTTCTGCCAGATATAATACCTCACTCCAAATAAAGTTTAAGTCATAGGTGTAGATAATCAGTGTTGTTGGAGAAAGTAAATCCCTATAATGAATAACTGGTTAAAACTCCTAGCGACAATAACCTCAAAAAAGCACTTCCTGTTGTAGCAGCTTATACCTTTAAAACCTTTTACAGACATTTTGGACCATACCTGCTTCAACAACGCTCAGGTGGGAATTTTCCTCTTGACGTCATTTCACAGTATCTCTACATCTACTCTATTTCTTGTAAGAGCAGCTCTCCTGATACTTCAAGCCCTTATCCAACCCTTCCTTTTCTTACTTTAGAGCACAGGTGTCAAACTCCAGGCCTCGAGGGCCGGTGTCCTGCAGGTTTTAAATGTGTCCTTGAGCCAACATAGCTGATTTAAATGGCTAAATTACCTCCTTGACATGTCTTGAAGTTCTCCAGAAGCCTGGTAATGAACTAATCATTTGATTCAGGTGTGTTGACCCAGGGTGATATCTAAAACCTGCAGGACACCAGCCCTCTAGGCCTGGAGTTCGATACCCCTGCCTTAGAGAATAATATGTCTTGTGTTGCAGTTGAATCATCTTAACTGGGTCCCAGTTTTGTCAAAGGTGGCCACAGTAGTAAATCAGCTCCCATTTATAGACAGATTTTCTAAATAGAAAGTGTCTGTATCCCACACCTGAGGTCTTGTTCCATTAATTGGACTCCAGATTTACTCCTTCCTGAGCCAAACAGACCAGCTGAAGCCCAGCCATCTCACTGAGGGTGATTGGTTGGTACATAGCAGATGTTTGACTTTCAGTCTTGGGATAAATCATTTCAAGTGCCAGGCATCAGAATCGGTTCATTAAGTACATTTAAACCCCTGAAACATCTTTCGTGGATCCTTTGTTCGATGTGGAAAGAAGGTCTCTTCTTTATTTCATAAACTAAAACTTTGCAGTGTGTCAGTGTGTTATTTTTAAAACTGAGGTAAACTGAAGCTGCTGCTTAATATGTGCACGCTTTATTTGATTTTGCAAATCAGGCTGAGGGCTCCCTCCACATTCTTCAACTGCACCTTTACAATTATTCCACTTTGAAAACAAAAATCAATTCAAAGAATACATTAAAAGCACCAAATTATCATAACATGTAAGCCCATGATGAGTATATGTAAACTTCTGACCACAGCTGTAGATCTCAGTTTATGAGGGAATAAAACAACATTGAAAAATTACGTGAGCTGAGAAACACAACACAAAGGTGGCATGACAGATGATTATTGGTTTGAAGACTTGACTTTCAATGGTGCACACATATCTGTATCTGGTATAACATGCAAAATTATTCAAATATGTTATGCCTCTATGCTGTATTTCATTAAAGACTACTGATAATATTCTGCTGTAATCATTTTTGCATATTTTTTTGTTGGTGTAATCAAACATCATCCATCAAACCCAAGCTTCCTTTTGTCCAATAACAACACGGTCATCTTGTGCTCTCTGCTCTCTCTTCGCTACATCCCAGATCCTTCATCCACCACAGTTTCCTTCCCAGGGCTCTGCTACAGGACAAGAGTATTTCAGCCAGGCTCTATTCACAAATCTCTTGTGAACTGTAACATTTTTTTGCTCTTTTTAATAGCATAATAAATGCAGGATTCAACTTCAAGTAATTACAGCTTACATAGTTTATGTCCTTCTGGGAAGCACCTCCATTATACCGCAGGCTGGAACTCTCCTCCTGTAAATGAGTTGTTATATTCATGAGCTCTCTCTAGCAGAGGTCTCTGTTAATAATAATAATGCTGTATGGGTTAGATTTATGCAAAATAACACAACAAATACCCAAGTGTACAACATGACAGACAGCCCACTTAATCACATTCCACCTCTCTGCTGGCTTTCACGCTGGTTATCTGATACGTGTAGCAAATGCACTAAGTAACAAAGTCAGTGTTAATGGGCTTCGCCGTGTCTTCAGATTCCAGGCCTGGTATGTAGGAACATGGTAATGATACATGTCTCAGTGCCTTGCTTGACTAAGTTACACATTATGCCGGTTGAACAGAGGAGTGCTTCTCGACTCAGGAGTCCAGTTTCTGGGCATTGTCTTTGTTCTTTAGGTTTATTTTCTTGTGGATAGAATCTCAAGTCCATCTGGCCAAATGGGGACATGGCCTACTTTTACCTAAAATATTTCTCTTCACAGTGTCTGCAGTTACTGACATTTATACTTGTTTTGGGGTTTTTTGAGGACTGCAGAGAGGATTGTGGCGTGAAAGATCTGTAGATGACATGCACTCTACATGCAGTTTAAAACAAAACAGTGAAAAGGAAATGCATGAGTAATTAGTACAGAATGTGTCAGCATAAACTCCCTTATCTCAAATGTGCTGGTTATTCAGCTCATTTTCTAACAATAACATTTTAGCACGTGAAGATGTTTCACTCGTTTCATGCTAAGAGTTCCAAAATAGTCTGTTTTGTCTACTGTCAGAGAAGCAGTTGTTAAAATCAAAGTAAACATAAGCTACAAATGTGGGCGTAAAACTGTGGCGCACTTCCCTCCTTACTTACATTTCCTGCGTTCACGTCTATCAGCTCTTCAGCCTCACTGAGCTCGGTGCTGCTGCAGCCTCCAGGGAAACACCTTGATGGTTCCTCCTCTCTTGTTTTTTGCAAAAAGTCAGACGCTGTTGATTTTCTCAACAGTGCTGCCACACAAACAGGTGAGGCAGATACATTAATTTAACACTGAATTTCCTCTAGATGTATATATTCTGTCCTATCATAAAAACATTTCACCTCCGTCACAGATGTAGTTGACCGTGAGCATCACAATCAGCAGCTTTACCGCCATGTCCTCTTGCAGACTGAACTCCTCTGTCATACACTGGAATACTGTGCCCGCTTTCAGGTGCTGCTACTTTGTGTTTGTTACCTGAGAAATACCCACGCCCACCACCATCCCCAGCAGTAATCCCACAGGGACAACAAGAATGTGATGGATTTGCACAGAGCGACAGGGAAGGAAGAACTGTGCAAGGGAGCACATCAGAGCTATACTCAGAAAAGGTTTAAGAGTTATAAAATATTCTCAAACACTTCATAAAAGTTATCCAAAGGAGAAAAAAGTAGTAGCTTTGTTTGCATAGTGACTCAGTCTAACTGACTCTGTATGAAGCTATTGTGGTAGAAGGTCATTAAGTCATAGAGCTTTAAAACCTAATGTTCAAATCTGCAATTCTTCTTGTGTGAAAGGTTAAAAAAGAAAAACAAATTTACTCTGACTGAATCAGTTTCTATTTATTTTAAAGCAGTAATTTTTTTCCTTATTATACTGGATCTGTGCAGAACTCATTTGGAAGCTGCTGTTGTATGAAAATAGGAAATACTCCCAAAACTGGGAATTCTAATTATACAACTTTAACAGCTGTAAATGAATTACACGTCGCATAACAATGCGTCACATTGAGAGAGATCTTTCAGTGCAATGATGACTCCATCTAAAGAAATGAGAGGAACTCAGAGCTGAGCCGCTACTCCTCTACATCGATGGAGCCAGCGGGGGTGGCACGTTCATGAATGCCTCCTTGGCTAGGTGTTCCCTCCATGTCCTAGCGGGAGGGAGGCCTCCCAGGACTCTCGGGCTCAGTCTTTCCCCGGATGAGCTGGAGGTGGTGGGAGGTCTGGGCTTTCCTTCTTAGGCTGCTGCCCCCACGATTAATGGATAGGTGGATGCTGGATATTTGCCACTTGACATGTAACTAGCATGGATTATCAACTCTTTTTCCAGTTTTACCTCTGCTTTCTTGCGGATAGTCACTAGAGGGCGCCACTATTCTTTCTTTAATGAGTTTCAATTAAAACCCGTAATCTTCTATTGTTTGCTGGGATTTCACGATGGGTTTGCTGCTTTAAATACCCGAGTTTACCAGCACTGAAGGTCGAGCCATTATTGTGTTTTCGAGGGAAATGTAGTTTTAAAACCGAAGGAGCTCCTTTTTTGTTCTTTGCTCCTCCTGCTGCCATCCTAAAGGTCAGAGGCAGCGTTTTTACAGGGGGATGCTGAGGCGAATGGGCTGGTCCACTTGCAACGACTTACGGCTGGAGGCAGTAGTAGGACCACGGTGAAGGATACACGGGATTATTTTGTTGCTCAAAAGATTTTTTTTTCCTAAGTAACTTACTCTGAAACTTAATATTAATTGTGCATTGGTGGAAGTATGCGCCTGTAGCGAAATCCCTGCAGCTTTTTTTTTTTCCTTTTCTCTCAGTGATTTCATCCATCACCAGCACTGCGCGCCTTGGTGCGCCTCCCTGACTCACGGTTGTCTCCTTGTTCTCACACCATGTGGATTATTTTGGCGTTTATTTTTGCAGCCGTCCGTCCCGAGGGGAGCTGGGGGTGTCAGCTACCCCATGACTGGAGACCGCAGACGGAAGCGTGCCGTGCCGAGCTGGCGGAGATCATCGTGTTTGCCAAGGTGCTGGCGCTGCACAAGGAGTCGTACAGCGTGTATAACTATCTGCCGTGGCAGCACGACACTGACCTGCTCTTCTCCGCCGAGATTGAGCTCCTGTGCGATCAGGCGTGGGGCAGCATGCTGGAGGTTCCTGCGGGTTCCAGGTTTAATGTCACCGGCCTCGGTTACTTCCCCTGCTTCTCCTACAGCGTCACCAAAGACAACAACTACTACTTCTTTCTAAGGTGAACTCACAGATGAATAAAGTTGGTATGGCATTAATCACGCGTGATAACAGACAGCTGTAGTCTGATTTGATGCCAGTCTCAGTTAAAATACACTCCTAAGACTTTAACACCATGCTCAGTTCCAAGCGCCTGGTTTAATTTGGTAAGAAGACTGTAAAGGGTACATTAGGAATCGGGCCCTCCTGTACAAGATGCTTAGTTCAAATGTTGCATGAAATATAGACAAAAGTAGACAGCGTTTAAGGAATTTATATGTAAACACTCTAATATGCGGTGTGTGTAACACTTGGCTTTGTCCCTGACAGATGATCTACTACAGGTCAAAAAGACGCTTAAATGTGCATTTGACTGCATTACATCAACATCAGAAGATGATTACCTGACTAAGTTGGCTACCTGTCCATCTTTTTCATAGGTCCTCTTTGACACAAGAGACAGTTAAATATTTAAAGAAGGGAAGAACAAAAGGTTTACTTAATAGCCATGTCATTGCTTTATACAGTGAAAAATAATGATCACTAGTAGGTTTAAGTTTTCTTCATCCTCATTAAGTGCAGATGTGATTTATTCTCTATGAATAATGCAAAATCCACGTAACACTCTTTCCAATGAAAACCAGCACCTCATCAGGCCTGTGCTGAGATCTGTCATGGAAACAAAGTATTGTTGACAGATTTAGTGAATTTGCACTCAAAGTTCACTCAAAGGCAGATAACTGGCACCTGTCCCCCATACAGCATATTCTCTTTCAGTCATTATCTGTCTGTGACACCGTCCCAACTTCAGTTAATGTGCCTAATAACCAACCATTTTCCAGATTTAAAAAAAAAAGAAAAGAAAAGAAAAGTATGGAGCAGGTTAATTCCTAAATGTCTGTGTTGGACAGAAACAACACTGTTGCTCAGGAAACGTCTGTTGCTTTCCAGCTAGTGTAATTACAGAGCCAGACATTTCCAAGAGCTTGAAGGTAAACCTACAAATAATTTTTGGAGAGTTATGAGCACACCAGCGGACAATACGACCACCTTTTGTCCTCCATATATGCACCAGTGTGTCACCGGATAAAAGGAGCGTGTGCTGACACGCCTTAAGAGACAGGATATTCAGAGAGGGGCACTAAAAATGCATTCCTCAAGTTTAAAGTTTGTCTGTCCCACATGAGGGTATGTGGCAGAGCCAACAACAATAATGTTTTAATAATGTTTTAGCACATGTTACACCTCATATATGCAGAATTACGTGCACATGTGTGATAGTGTTTTGCTGTGAGTGATGATAGCAAAAAGACTTTCATATGATTTTTTTTACCAGCCTGAGTTAATCACACCTCCAGGGATGGCTTTGCCGTCCCCCTGTTGCGATGGTGAAAACCATCCGGATGTTATCCCTGTAATCAGGGCAGACGACCACTATCGGAAACTTCCTAGAGCAAGTCGCAACAGAGTTGTGTTTAAGTGGAGACCTGAAGATAATTAAAAAGCCATGATTACTCAGTAAAGCAATACAGTGGTCTTTGTTAGTGTTTACCAAAGATATAATGGAGGAAAACCCCCAAATATGTTTACCCACATTTTCCTTTAACTTCAGGGCATCTAGGATTGAAAGACTGCCAGTCTACTGCTTTCAACAGAGATCATTTCAGTTTGTTTTAAAAAAAATAATAGCTCAAGAACCCAAGTAATTACTAGGATGGAAACAGTTATTACACTGTCATAACAACATATCAAATGACAGTGTGTGGCAAGACTCGTAACTTCATGTAAAAAAAATTGCAGATATCAGAACAAAGCCTGAAATTTTCACCTTACAGTTTAACAGGGGGTGATGCAGTCTGGCTGTTCATTGGCTGGCCAGGAGCAGCACTTCCTAAAGTCAAAGGGAGTGTGTGACTAAGCAAGACATAAAGCATTAACAGAAAGATCAAAAAATCCCCTGTGAGCGAACACTTGGCAAAAGTGGGGGAGAAGAACACCCTTTAGTTCCTCTGGAAAGCACAGGCTTGGTGAGTGAGAGGATGCTTATCCGAAGCCATATGCTGTTATGCTGTTATTAGATTCATATTTACATATTTAAACAATCCAACTAAGTTTCCTGGTGATTGCAAACATAGCAAATCAATTTATTTTCCAACCATTCTTTTAGTACCCTAAAAAAAAGAAGAAAAAGGTTTTAGTCTCAGTTTTGTGTGGTGTTTGACACCACAGCAACCAAATATTTAGAGAGTATTAAATCAAATGGTTTAGATGGGAGATGAGATATGGCTTAAACAAATTGTGTTTGCATGTTCTGCTATGCGAGAGGTCGAGGCACCTCCTGTTTCCTGAACCTGAAACAGATCAGTTTAGTTTGAGTGGAGTGCAACATCAAGTCCCAGACACTATAGTATCAAGTCCAAACTGAAAACTTCTCATCACAGTCTCCAGTGGATGTTCATTTCCTGTTGTAAAAGCCCCAAAAGCATAGTCTCTGACTAAAATGGTCTTTCCAATCAATCATGAGTATAAGCTCCCTGGACAGAGCTGAGCATGGAGAAAAATGCAACTGAAGACCTCCCTTGGGACCTTTAAATGAGACAGATTGAATGTTCTGCTTTAGCCATATGTTCGCTGCAAAAACCTTAGCTTATAGTTCATTTTTTTCAGGACTCGTAACTTTTACGTTAAAAATTAGGTAACCTAACACCGAGCCTTGAAGGAGGAGAAAGCGATACTTACTTTTACTCAAAGTAAGGTTTTTGAAGAACGCATGCACGGGCTGCTTTTGCACTCTCGATCATGTATTAAACCAATACTGTGTGAAAAAAAAAGAAAAAGGATTTTCATTTCTTCAGACCTCACAGTTACTGTGATTACATCTCACCTTTGACATCTTCTGTTGAAGCAAAACATCAGCTTTCTTCTCGCTCTTTCAACATACACACAGATACCCACATATACAACACACACCCACACAGCTTCCTATAGGGACAGCCAAACTTTTGATGTCCCTTGAGGGATATGAGATGGAATCCAGATGTATGGAAACCCACTGCTTCAAGACTTCCTGAAGATATGAAACATGCTTTGTAAAAGCCTTTGGCTTGTAATTTGCTGGTTTGAGTCATCCACATAATGCTTGAATTTGCATAAAAATAGAGCAAGATCTGTTAACAATTCTCTAGAGATGTGTTTCTTTTTTTTCCCCAGATAAAGAAATTGTATATATGAAAATCATACAAATACTAAATCCCTAAATTCTCAGACAACAAAAAAGCACTGGGTGAGTGGACTTGTGCAAAATGCTTATAGCGATTTTTGCACAAGTCCATTTATTTGCTTTGAGTGGACTTCTGGTGATAATTAAATGTTATACAATCTATTCTTCTGTCTGCGTGCATCTGTTTGTTTCCACACATTTGAGTTTTATTTTTTTTACTGTAAACCCACATTTCACTCTTACTCATCGCTGTATCAACAGACTCTTTCCCCTTTCTGTCATGCAGGATGGATGAGAATTACAACATCGTCCCCCACGGAGTGAACTTTCAGGACCCCATCTTTACCGACACCGCAGAGAATCACCGCATGTTTGCTAGCCTCTTCCAGTTTTCCAACTGCACGCCTGGAACTCAAGTCCACACCTTTACCCCGGAGTGGGAGGCTCAGGAGGACAGCCGGGTATGCAGATACTCAGACCCACCAACAGAGACTTGATGTTTGACTCTTTTGAAGTCATCTGTTTAATCCAGTTAGTGAAAAGGGGAGCGTTTTTCTTATTTAGCTGCTGCAGGTTCTGGTGGCTTCCCACGTAGTGCTTCAGGCGAAAGAGTATAATATAGGATGTGAAAGCCACAAGCATTGTGGTAAATCTGAAAAGTATTTAGTTTGACATCCTGTTCAAAGGACCTTAATGTGTTCTTACAGCATGGGAAACCAGAAGCACGTTTCTTTAGGTTTGGCTAGATCAGCGGTGCTCAAACTTTTTTCTGGCACGCCTCATTTCAGGGGCTGACAAAGGTTGGTTCCACACATCCCGCAATTTACAGCCTGCATCCAGCAATTTTTAGTAGTTGAAGTTTACTTAAATGAAGGTTAGCGTGATAGCATCAGCAAACGTGCCATTCCTGCAGTGGCTTAAGAACAAGGACAAAAACATACAAAGAATCCTGAATTAAAGTCGCTACATAAAGTAGAACAAACATAATTAAAATATTTTCAAAGTAAGTGACCATTTTCTACAAAATAAAGCTCGTGATTGCAGATCAGTGGTGTAGCAGTGCCACACTCTTACTCTCGTAATGCTTCTAATGATGCACATGAGATTCTAACATGACTTTAACGAACCAGCTCAGTCTCCGCTTCGCACCCCTGCTGTCACTGCTGAAACGATTAAAGCTTGTTTGTGTCTACACGTGCAGCTCCTAAACCTCGACTGAGTCAGTTTTGAAAGGGTTTCCAGCCGCTCGCCGCTCTTTTATCTCCTTTAATGAATTTAAACCTTTGGCATAAGCCCCTCCCCCCCCCGGTTCAGATCAGTTCACTCCTGTCTGGTTTTCATTTGCTGACTACTCATAAAAGAAAGAATCTGCCATGGGTAAAAAAAAAAAGAAAAAGAAAAAAAAAGAAAACATAGTTTTGTGTTTCCATTAATGGAAAACTTTTCTTTCTCTTTTGGTCCGGCTTGTGATTATAATTACAGAGTGACGTCTTCATATCGGTGCCGCTTTCTTATATCACTCTGGTGATTAGATTTCCTCCTAGCAAAATAAAAACAGACTTTGCTTTTATGCTACTCAGCGACCACTGTTTGGACAGTTGACCTGAACTCAAATCAGACTGGATAATATGTCCCGCATTTTATAATCCAGTGTCAACCGGAGTAAATCAAATGGGGTGACGTCATGTTGTGATTTAACACTAAATGTTATTAGTATCATAAACATTATTTTAAGAAGCAGGGATTTTCCCACAGTTTTATGTTTCTCACACTGATGGTGAAATATTAGTGTTAACTGGCCAAAAACAGTCTTGACCCAGTGATAGGACACAGAGCCAACACTAATCACACAATGTAGGAAGACCGCAGCTTCAGGTTGCATACGGTCCAACTGTGCAAAAGTCTCAAGCTGCCTCTCATTTCTTTATATTTTTCTAGGAATATGTGACATAGGGAAGTGATTTATTGAGACATCTGAAAAGATATATATAAATACAATATATACAGCAAAAACTTGAACACGCTTGAAAGTCAATATTTGTTATGAGCACCTTTATTCTTCAACATAGCCTGAACTCTCTCATCAAGCTTTCTTCTCATTTCTTTAAGTAGTCTTCAGGAATAGATCTCCAGGCTTCTTGAAGGACATTAAAGCTCTGTGCCAAGATGATCCTACACTGCTTCAGTAATTAGGTTAAAACAGATTTAGATCAGACACATTAGAAGTCCTGAATATTGTCTGTGCTGGTTGGATGCATTTTAGAGAAACTTTAGAAAAAATGCAGAAAGAAAGAAGAAAAGTGGTTCACAGCAGAGGCAGGCAGGATCTTTGTAACAGTGTTGCATGTTGGTAAATGCAGGATCAAGTATTTTAGGAGCTTGAGCCATTCTGGGGTTTAAACATCAGAATATATTTAATGCACTACTACATGCTCAAGCTACAGTATTGTTTGGCCGGTTTGTGCAGTTGGCGTGAAGGTAAAACGATACGATGCTTTTTTGAGGTGATGTACGTACGTGAAGACAAAAACAGTTGATTTTAGCACACTCCTAGGTGTCTGCCTAGTACCTGTGTGCCAAGTTTGGTTGCTCAGCTCTTTATTGTGTAGGAGGAGTTGGTGTACAAAGAAAAACAACACACACACACACACACACACACACACACACACACACACACACACACACACACATTTTGTCCCTTACATTACATCTAAATAGACATTAAAAACAAACATATAATTAACAATTGTAATTAAATCATCTTAATTTTATCAGTTTTTCACTTGATGGCGATCAAATAGAAAACTTTGCAGAAGCTTGAAGTTTTTTCCCGTCGCTCTTATAAATCCTAACAATGGCAGTTTGACGCTGCGTGTCATACAGGACAGATGTTTATCTAACCGAAAAACCATATCTCCCAAATTCTGATTATACAAATTTGAATTTCATGTCTCTCCAAGCTCATTTTCCAACAGACTTTAACAGTTTAATACAAAGTATGTTGAAGATGAATTACACTTGTGAATCTTTCACACTATCTGCTATCGTCTAATCCATCCACGGCATCGTTCTTGGTTCAGCAGGTTTGCTTTTGGTCCACCTCTAACTGAACGTGTGCACAAAAACAGAGATGTGCCACTTTACACTTTATGCTTCATAAAACATTTCTTTTAGCTCCTAAACTTCATTCCTTGCATTGTAAAGTTTAATATTTCCACAGAATTCCCTCTGGGACATATGGAAGAGCACATGGGTAAAACTCACAGCTAATATAACGAGAAGTAATGTACTAAGCAGCGATGTGGGCAGGCAGCCGGCAGCACATTTTTAACATTTCCTGAAAAACCATGAGTGGTTGTTATCTGATGAAGGAGAATTTACATCAGTGTTTCATGCTGGCTCGTGTGGAAGCATTAGGATCTGCTAAGGAAATCCACACTCAAGCAGACAGGCATGCATTCTGAGGCATCTGGAGCTCGTTTTTTCTCCCAGGAATGGTCCAGCCCTTTGGATGTCTGTCACAGGTTCCATCTCACAGTGGTGTCTCACTGAAATGGGAAAAGTATGTTGTGTAACAATTTTTCCCTAGTTGCTATAGAGCTGCGCCATTGCCCGCAGTATTACATAAAGAGCGGGACTTGTGCTACACGATAATGCTTAAAACAGTTCACTGCCACAGTTACACAGCGAGAAATTCTCTGCTGTTTATACAAATGCTAAAACACTGGAAGACCTATGAGCTGTTGGCACTAAAAACATGCCAAGAATGGTTCTGTCATTAGATTCTGGCTTAAAGAGCAACAGATCTAGTAGGTGTTACATCTTAAATGTATCACAGAGAGATTAGACTTGACTCTAGTATTTAGCGTGAGTCATGGTGGGATAAAGCTCCAACTATGATTTCACTCAAGTTGCAGTGCAGGATGAAAATTTGTGGGAAAGCCTGCAGAATAAGGCTAACACTGACCTTCAATGAGAGGTTAACTATAACTTTTCACATGTTTACCTAGTGTAAGACTTCTGCTTTTTCAGGTAATACAAATGTATTTGGCTCTGTTTTCCTTCTCCTCGCAGTTGCTGTGCTCCACCGTGCAGAAGGCTCTGTTTGAGGAGGAAGAGAGGGTGAGGACCCTCTCCCAGAAAGTGCGTTCCTTGGAGAAAGCCAACGGCCACCTGAGAGAAAAGGTGAAGACCATGAAACGTCTGCTACGCCAGGCTCAGCGAGAAACAACAAAAGAGCAGCAAACCCTCAGCTTCAAACAGATTTACGACTCGAAGAAGCCGCAAAGTCACCCCGATCAGGACACGACCCAGGACCAAAAGAACCAGCCGATTAAAAAGGCCCTCTCCAAAAAGCTAAAAAATTAGAGCTTCTTCCCGTTAACCGACGGTTAAAAGTGAAGTGCTCTCTGGGAAGCATTAGTGGCAGATCAAGCTGAAACAACAGCAAGTGAAATGTTGGGCGAGGTGACAGAAAGATCTAAGAACTCAGAATAAGCACGAAAGCCGCTGTATTCTTCATGTCTTCCACAAGATTCGCCTTATTTCCAAAGACGCATTCATTTTAACCCGCAGAATGATTCCTCTGCTTTGCTCATGCAACAAAGTTAAGTGCCTCACTCTTTAGTTTGTGGTTCAGTTGATCTGTGCCAGTGACATCATTGTTTCTCTGCACGACTGTACTGTCACCTAATCTATCCACAACTTATACCAGTGTGTACCGTTTCAGTTTATTTCAAGTGGCTGCACAAACAACTACTAGAAAGCTCATAGTTCAAAGCTTTTAATGCCCAAACAACAGGGAGATAATGTTCAAACATTGGAAATGAAATATCTAAATCTGATATTTCTTGTTTCTGTGCTGGACACAAGCATTGTATAAATTTTAGAATTTGTTTTATTTCTCGGTTTTGCTGTCAAAATCCTTCAAATCAAACGTTGACTTTTGAGAGGATATGTGACAGTGTGGCATGTAATGTTTTTAATGATCCTACGTTTCCTGCGAGTGCTGAGGTGCAAATAACCTTTTATTAACTCAGAAGTTTGTAAGTGCATGGCATTAGGTTGACTTCAGATGCTCACAATTACTGGCTGTGCAAGCTGGTGAGCTAAAATAAGCATGTGTGGGTAAGTGGTTACAGGCCTGCATATTGATCTAGTTCTCTTTACGAGGAGCAACAAATATACCAAAGAATAAGGTGTGAAAAACATTTTTAAATTCAGTATTTGTTTGTGGGGGGGGGTTTCCCCCAAGAGTGTATTTTTCCAAGTTCACATAAATCTGTGATTTGTACTGAATCAAAGTGTCATTTTTGTATATAACAGGGTGCTGAGCACCCATTAATTCCAGCCAGTGAGCCTGGCATGGTACGGGATTGGCTTTTTCTGTGTCAGAAAAAAAAGGTTGCTTTTGTCATACGTTCTGTATTTGCTTTTGATATTATCTTGCTCTCTCTACAATGTAAACACCTGGCTTGCCTCGCCGATACAATAGCTTTTGTAATAGTGACTGTAGCTTTTTGGAATAAATTAATTTTTACAGAAAGTTGCAGTTGTCAGAGGTTTTTCTTTCATTTGTCATTCAGATCTTTACGCTTCACCATTTTCCTCTTTTCAACACATTGCCAAAAACTGAGTGGGGCTCTGGGGAGGCCAATCCATGACTGATAGAGTTTCCCTGTGGTTTTCTTTCGCTTTTACTTCATTAGCAGTGTATTTGTGATCATTGTCCTGCTGAAAAAATCAAGCTGTTGCAAATCAGATGCCTTACAGATGCTATTGCACGATGGATGAAAATGTGATGGCACTTTCCTGCATTTATAATTCCATCAGTTCTGAATAAAAAAAAACATAACATGGGCGGGTACAAAGACTGAGCTGATAATGAGTGAAAAAGAAAAGAATGTCCAAAGAAAAACACCTACAGGAAACCTGAATTAAATTAAAAATGACATAAAAGCTGGCTGCTTGGAAGGAAAATATAAAGAAATGAGGCTTGACTCACAGCTTTTGCACAGTACTGTAACTTTGCAAAAAGTCAGCGTTGCAGTGTTGGTCTCTGGATCTGTTTCCAGATCTGTCCAATCAGCAGCAGAAGAAAAAGGTTTCATGTAACAGTTTAAGGCAGTCATGCTTCTTTGTCTTCGTTTCCTGACATGGTGCATTCAGAAGTCCAGCCGAGTGTAATGTTCCTAAGTTCTTTTCATCTGCAACACTGATACTTTCTAATAAATGTAGCCAAGCAGCAGAACAAAGCCACTACTGAAAGAGCTGTGTTGCAGAGTGGTAATGATTTCAATTCGTAAGGTTTCCTGCTTTCCGTGTTTTCCAGTCAAAAATGATAAATGCTCTCTGGCATACACAACATATTTAGTGCGATTCGCTGCTAATAAATCAAAAGTTCTCACAGAACCCAAAAGAAACATCAATCCTAAAAATAAATCAACCCTGCGTTGACCCATTGCTCTCAACCTTTTGTCCACCTTGGATCTGGTGAACTTTCACAATGAACATTTATACAAAGCAAAATCATCTTGGCAGATGAAATTTTCAACAAAATTTCCAAGAGAGCTGAACCAAATTTCTTCCACATGCTGCTGTCGCATAAAACGGGGGGAATGGGGCGGGGGGCTTCCCCTCTCTTTGCGTGTCCAGAGGAGAAACGAAAAACGGACACATTTCAAACATGTTTTATGTCAGGAAGGCTTGTGCAGTTCTGCAGTTCTGCAGTAAACCAGACCATGACGCTTTTCTTCTCAAGCATCACGTGGCCTCTTGAGTGAAGAGAGAGAATAGATCCACACTCCTCGTCTTTGCTTTGTTGACTCTTTCTTCTCCCTGTGAAACCATCGCATCCGACAACCTTGCCTGCAGCCAACTGTCAAGATCCCATGGATCTGGGCCAAAGATGATATACACACACCGCTTTCTCAACATAAACCACCGTGCACAACCAAGCTGCAAAACAGATGTCAGGCAATGCGTTTGCACAGCGGTGGTCCACCTCGACAGGACCTGGTTATCTGTGGACACGGCTTGTTTATCTGGCCCCATTTTCCATTTTAAATGCTGTTATTTTTCTCTGGTTTTATTTATTTATTTATTTATTTTGGTATTAATAATTCCAGTATATTATCTGATTGGTTATTGCATCTTATTCTTTGTTGCAGTTCATATTTTCTCAAGCATTTACACTTAGTCTTTCACTCTGTCTGTTACTGCTTCACATAAAGAAGTCCTGCAGAGAACTTTTAACTCTGAGCCTCAGAACCTAACACTGACTTTGTTGTTTCTGTAGATAATTATCTGGGTCAGCCCTTGCATATGCAGTTTTTCCTTTAGAGCAAAGAAACCCAGAGCTTTGTGTTTCAAATTAACTTTATTAAAACAAGGCAAACTGGCTTTTTGTGATTCTGTGAGTGTTGTTATTTCTTGAGGTTCATAGTGCAGTGGTTAGCACTGTTACCTGCAATCCAGTGGAACGCAGGTAAAAGTTCTCTGTAGGTCCTATGGCGTTTTCTACAAAAACATGCGGTGAATGGGGTTGGGTTAACTGGTTAGATGGATGTGAATGATTGTCTGTCACACTGGCGACCTGTCCAGGGTGTACCCTGCCTTTCACCCTTTTGCAGCTGGGATAGGCTCAAGTGTTGACCACATCAACATTTGCAACATCTTTGCACCAGAATAAGGAGCTGTTTGAAGTTAAAAAGTGGCTTTCTGACAGAGAGTGAGAAACAACGCAGTTATTCACTTATTCACAGCAACAATGCTCATATGTTAATCATTTAGAAAGTGCAACCATTGCTTGAAAGATTAGCACGCTAGGTTTATGGGAATACCGCTGATTTTTGTTTTGTTTTTTTTAAAAATACAAAATAATTCAGTTGACTTTTTTTTAACCTGATTTTGCAACTAGATTGGGAGTTTTCTAAGCTTTTAGAAGTTATTCTCAGCCTACAGGGCTGAAAAATGAAGCACACCCTTAAATGTCAAAATCTGCAGTTTTTCAAATGGCCATTTGAGGCTGGCTCAGAAAACACCACAGACTCCTGTGTTAAAATGCCAACCTTTTAAACAGAAATAATTATATTTAAAGTTTATGTTTAAAATTTTCACTTCCTGAGACTCCCTGTGTAGAGGTGGGTGTTTTTTTTTAATAACTCACGAGTTTAAATTGCATTAGTTTTATTAGGACTAAGTTTATGCAAGGTATACCCACCTTGAATGACAGGCGGAAGCCAACATAAATGGCTGTAAGTGCTATGTTTCTAGTCTCATACAGTGTATGGATGCTTCCTGCTTAGACCCCGGTCACACAGGCTTAAAGCCTGATTTGTGGCTATCTGGGAATCTTTGGTTACTGGGGAAAAATGTGACTTCCCCAACTGGTTGGCAAGTTGTTGTCAGAGCTGCTAACATGAAACTGGTCGCACCGAATACCTTGCAAAAGCCTTGATCATCATCTGTAGTTTGCCTACAGGATGCTGAGTCGTCTGCAAACATTCTCCAGATGGTCCAGAAAGTAAAAATACAGCACAAACCGGAAACAGAAAATGTTCACCTTCAAAGTAAAAGCAGCACTTTTTTAAATGTATTGGTTGGAGAAGTAAGGAAAACGTTTACTCTGAAGGCAAATGTTCTTTGCTTCCAGTTTCCTTGACCTTTCACAGGTTTCTCTACAGCTCAGAGAGTACATGGCAAGTGCTTGCCGACAGGTTGACATATTTCATGCAAACTATGGGTCTCAGCATCAATCTGCTAGCAGCCAAAGCAAATTCAAGGAGGGTTTTTTTTTTGGGTACAGCACCTTCTTTGCTCATCCACATCAAAAGGAGCCAGTTGAGGTGGTTCGGGCATCTGACAAGGATGCCTCCTGGGCGCCTCCTGGACGAGTTTTTTCCGGGCATGTCCCACCGGGAGGAGGCCCCAGGGCAGACCCAGGACATGCTGGAGAGACTATATCTCTCGGCTGGCCTGGGAATGCCTTGATGTTCCCCCGGATAAGCTGGAGGAGGTGGCTGGGGAGAGGGAGGTCTGGGCTTCTCTGCTTGGGCTGCTGCCCCCGCAACCTGGCCCCGGATAAGCGGAAGAAAATGTGTGCACAACCAGTTGCACACCAACTGGTTGTGCAATATATATTTTTTCCTTGAAGACTGGAGGTTGCCAGGGAGTCGACGACTGGTCTCTAGGCCTGTGTGACTGTGTGACTAACCAAGTTAGCTAGCATTAGCTAAATATTATAAATGTCAAACATTATAAATATTTGACATAGATTAAAATGATTGAGGCTTCATAACAACAGTCCACAAACCAAGAGGTGATCTTATGGTGGATAAGCCCATTTTTAAGTATGAATGTCAGTACTCTTTTTAAAGACTAGAGTGGTCTAACTGACCGATTGAAATCTACAGTAATACTGTTAGAAAGGCTAAACACTGATACACAGCTCTGTCTGTTAGTCTTTCATCCCCACAAAAATAACATCAACCAGCATGTCTGTGAACATCTCCTTACACTTAACCAGCTGTACTTTTGGCAAAGGAGGAGGCGATTTTTCATTGCTGTCTGTCCATGTGTCCATGTCTGTTTCAATAAGAATGACTGATGCATTTGTTTGCACCTAGAGACGAGCTTAAATCACAATACTACGCTTTTAGCTTTAGCTGTGAGCTTTAAGATCAATCTTGATATACAGGGGAGGTTGAGGGCAATTTGCAGCACAAATATCTTGGCAATCTAAAAATAGTGAGCTTATTATTTTTTCACTTTAATCCTACAATAAAGGCCATAACCCTAGATTAAATTCCTTGGCCCAGTTATGGCACATGAATTGTCTCTGCATCATGTTTGAGTATGTGGATTTTGCTCACTCTGGGAAATAATTTCTCGTGTTTGCATTTACAGACTAAACCACATTTTTTTATTTCGGAAATTGCTTCAGGGGCACAAACAATTTATGTTCTTTGGAGGTATTTTCTTTTCCACCTCTTTGTATTTCTTTCTTTCTTTTTCCTCTTTACCATTTGGCTGAAGGTAAGCTGCTGCTTTAACCTTCACTAATAACTGTTTTTTCCCCCACTTAGCTTCTTCTCCTCTTACCACTTTTACCCCCTTTCTTTCTGCGTGCACTTGTATGTACTGATGCCTTTCTTTGTCCGGATAGCTGACTGGGTCCATAAGGCAAACAGGAGGAATTCAAGTTCATGTGTTTGTTGTTAGTGCTGCCATTCTGTTTTTATATCTAATAGTTGGGGGAGTTTGGTTTAACGTTGCCATATTTTCCACTCCGGATGTTTACAGGTTTTTTTTCTTGGTTTTTTTGTGAGCGATTGTTGAGGATTTGAAGCTGATTCAGTATTGTGATGTGGGTCAACTGTTTTCTTGCTTTGTTTTGTTTTTTCTATACAAGAGTGATGGATGCTTCCACTTGATTGCAGGCATGAGTAATTGTAGGCTGGATGTTACAGCTTTAGAAATCAGTGGATCAGATTTTTTGTAGAGCTTAAAGGGACAGCTTACCCCACAGTGACAAATGTTTAGCTTTGACCTCTGCCATGTAATTATATATATTTTTCCAGTTTGAGGTTAGGTATTTGCCATAGAAGGAGCTTTGTTCCCTGCCACCAAACTATACCCACCAAGCGTGTCACTCTGCAGAAGAAGGCGTCCACCTAGCTGTGATAAGAGGCTCATGCTGGTGACAGGATCCCAAAAAACTGCTCAAAACAAGCTTTGTGGATTTTGAGCAACCATGACATGATTTCCATTGTGTTTAAGAGAGAGCAAACATTTCAAGAGCCTTTCTTTTCTTTTTCCAATACTTGGCAACTCAAACATAGACTTGTTGCAGACCCTATCTTCACTTAATTTCTTAATCCCAGTCATAATGTTTATCCGAACCCAGTTTATACACAGCACAAACAAAACACAGCTGTGAATGCTATTTTTTTGAAAGCAATTTTAAAAAAAATATTGGCACGAGTCATTGAGCGTGTCAGAGCAGATGTAATATTAGTGCCATCAACAGCACTGCTTGCACCTTCTGCACAAACTTATCCTGTAAAATAAGCTGAAACATATCATCAGAACTTAAAGTGGTCACCGTGAAAAAGCTTTTAAGACCTGCAGTCTGTGAATGCACAAGCAGTCATTTTCTTTTTCTTTCTTTCTTTCTTTCTTTCTTTCTTTCTTTCTTTCAGAACGATTACAATTTCAACTAGAAAGTGCATTTTCTGAAGAAACTGCAGTGTGAATGCTTGAATCTGAATGTATGCACTGAAATGAATTAATTGCTGAATTTTAAGTCAAAAATGTTGAATGAAATGAAAAATACAGAAATTTGCACCTGAAAACAAAAGTGCTGAACTGCTAAAAGCTGACTGCTAAAAGAAGAAGAAGTTGGAAAATAGCTGAAAATGTTTTAAATGTAAATTAGAAAAACCTAAGTAATGAGAAAAGAAAATTTAGAGTCAGAAAACATCTGAATGAATATTAAAAGTTCATATTCTTTGAATCACTGAATGACTAGAATGTGATCCCTCCACTTCGATCCACACAGTTTAAAAAGTTTAAATCTCTGAGCTTTGAAAGACACGGTGTTGGAAAGAGAACAACGATGGCTTCGTTTTGAGGGTAAAATGATTGCTGTAGACCAAACACTGTGGACACAGCAGCAGTTGAAAGAGAAGTGTTTAAGATGATTCTTGGCACAGTGAGGGACAGAGCTCGTTAGGCAGGCAGGTGTGAGCCTGGTTGCTATAGTGACTGCACCCAATGGCTCCATACACACGCACACAGACATGCACCTCACTTTTGCTGCTTAAAATGAACAGAAAAGTCAGGCCCAAACAAATCCTTCCCAAATGAAAAGTATAGGTCGTATTGACAAAATTCTTTCACCGTGAACGACAGCAATGTCTAGTCTACTGAATTCTCAGTTTTCATGCCTGTGGATTTTATTATATGGACGTGGTGACAGTGGAAAGACACCATGCTCTTCTGATTTTCAAACGAACCTTCTGAGCCATTTTAACATTAGAGTCTATGGTGGAGTTGGAGGGAGGACGCTGTGCATTGGTGACATTTATGAAAGAACCATAACACCTAGTACAATAGTAAACACATTGGATGAAAGAGGACAGCGATGGCTACGTTTTGAGGGTAAAATCATACCTGTAGACCAAACACCGTGGACACAGCAGCAGTTTTAAAAAATATTTTAAGATTAATTTTTTTGCTCCTCTCACTCTAGCAGTTCAGCTGTCTCACTCTAGCCCCAACATTCCGTCCCATACACACCCATTATAAACTCTGAAACGGCTGAAAAACATCATGAAACTTAAACTGGAACTGAAGAAAAGTATAATAGATATTGAAAAGATAAATACAAGTTGAATAGTTGAATGTCTTGGCTTCGTTTTAACGTTTGAATGGTGGCTCTACGTCAATGTATGTGGAAGTAGATACAGTTTAAAGAGGAGTAAGTTGAAGGAGAATTTGAAGGGTCTCCCATTGAAATACATGGGAAATTTTATTGAAAAAGTTGAATAATTTTAAAAATATAAATGTTAAAAATGAAAAAATAGAAGCACACCATTCCAAAAGAAGAGGAATCTAACGGTGTTTGAATGGTTTTTCTAAGTTGAACGGTTTTGAAGGAGTTAGCGTCCAAAAAACGTACGGAATAGATAGTGAAAAATAACTAGAAAGTGCATTTTCTGAAGAAACTGCAGTGTGAATGCTTGAATCTGAATGTATGCACTGAAATGAATTAATTGCTGATTTTAAGTCAATAATTTTGAATGAGATGAAAAAAAACTGAATTTTTAAACTGAAAACAAAAGTGCTAAAAGCTGACGTTCACACAGAAGAAGTAGTTGGAAAATAGCTGAAAATGTTTTAAATATAAATCAGAAAAACCTAAGAAATGAGAAAAGAAAATTTAGAGTCAGAAAACATCTGAATGAATATTAAAAGTTCATATTCTTTGAATCACTGAATGACTAACATGTGATCCCTCCACTTGGATCCACACAGTTTAAAAAGTTTACATCTCTGAGCTTTGAAAGACACAGTGTTGGAAAGAGAACAACGATGGTGACGTTTTGAGGGTAAAATGATGGCTGTAGAGCAAACACTGTGGACAAGTGTTTCAGGCAGAGGCGGAGCCAGACATTTGAAACACCGGGGCTTAGCCCTAACGGGTAGTATGCATGTGGAATTTTTATTTTTTTTTGGCTAGAAATGACTGAAAGATTAATTGGCTCTGTTTTGAGTTTTGTTCAAAAAAGAATGACTTCATATAGGGAAAAATATATATCACATATGCAGGACACCTTAAACTAGTTTTTGATCCAGAATTAAAACAGGACTACAACAGTTCAAAATCAGGACTACTTAGGACTTAACCAAGACAGAACCAGAATCAGAACTAGATGATAGTAGCACTAAAAATCATCATAGACCTGCACTACACTTATTTTAATTCTACCCAAGTCCACTATTTAGATTCAGAAAAGTTTATATAATTATTTAGCCTTGTTGTGCAAACAAGCCTGCATAACTTAATAAATATATAACTTGAAAAATAACAAACCTAAAAAGAAACACTAGGTACGAGATACATGAGTACCTATGATACGGTGATACTTTTGTTAAACAACCATTTGACTAACATGTGTGTCTCACCTGCTCTTGTTCCATCTCTGTTCTGTCCTCATTCTCCATCTCCCTCTCTGTTCCTCTCTCTCCTCTCTGCTCCTCTCTCTCTCTCTCTCTCTGTTCCTCTCTCTTCCTCTTTGTGCTGACAATCATCAAATATACAGTGGAAACCGGATATTTACATACTCTTCAGATAAAAACACAAACACTTTTTAATTGTAACATCAAATCAGACTAAATGTTTATTTTTTTAGATTGATAAATATAAAAACATATTTGTTAACTTTAAGAGTAAAGAGAGAAACTATCTGTATTTCTTAATTGCAAATGGCACCAAATTGTATTCAAAACTGAGCCACACTTATGGAGCTCCACAATTCTTTTCCTGGTGTTTTGGTTGACATCTCTTGATTTTCCCATTTCAAAGAAACAGGCTCTGTGTTTTGCCTTATATGCGTCCACAGGTGTGCCACCAATTTACTCACATGGACTCTACTAACCTATCAGAAGCTTCTTCAACTCAGAATGGAATCGTCTGCAGTTTTCTTATTAATTAACAATAAACTTAGTGTATATGTACTCCTAAATTTGATGAAAGGGATAAAAACAGACAGCTCTGTCTCTCTTTATTCTGACATTTAACTAATTCAAAAGATATTTCAATATTTTTTATCCAAAACAAAACAAGTTTACTCTAAATTGATGTTGTACAGTAAAAATATGTTCTTGTGTTTTCCATAAAGTGTATGTAAATATCTGGTTTAAATTGTGAATATACTGCTGTGTATTGAAATTCCTCTTGTTTTGCATAGAAATATACTGAACAACATACAAAGCATAATATATAAAATAACATCTACCAGAGTTTTTCTTTGAAAGAAGCTCCTTATGTCCATTCTTGTATATCAGTACATTACTGAAACCGATTTATTTAGCCGTGAAGGGTAACAACTGAAAATATGAAATAAACACACGTAAGCTAAGACTCTCTAAAGAAACAGCGTTGTTGTTGTTCGGCTTTTCATTTCGCCATTTGTTGATTCACTTGAAGAGCAAGTAACGTAATATGGGTCAAGTGATCAGTTTGATATCAATCTTTCGTGATACACCGTCAAATTTACATTATTTGTACAGTATGAATGAGTTGCTTTGGTACCTGGTCAGACTTCAGTTCTCTGTCTGCCTGGCTCCGCTTTCTCCAACAGCGCACTCGAGGCAGCAGCTGCCCGCCCCCTCGCTCAGTCGCTTAGTGTCTGAGCTCGGATCATACCAATATTAGGGGATTTACGCACAGTCCTAAATTCCCACAGTGTGCACTATGTGCTCGAATATTGTGTGTAGTTTTTGTTTTATACAGTTGTCAGCCAGGGATCTAACTATGAAAAAATTACACTCCAAAAGACCCCGGCTTCTGAAAAACAACCCGGCTTAAGCCCAGTAAGCCACCCCCACGCCCGACCCTGGTTTCAGGCTACGTCCACACGTACACGGGTATTTTTGAAAACTGAGATTTTCCGCTTTCGCTTTAAAAAAATAATCCTGTCCACACGTAAACGCAGAAATGAAGGAAAACGCTGCTAGGAACATGCCAAAGCAACAGGTGGCGATATATTCCTAACCGTGTAGAAATGTTGGCCAATCAGAAGTCTAGAAGCCTCAAGGAAATAGTAAACAAAGATGGGGCATAGAAGCAGAACCGAATCGTATGTGTGGAGGGACAGTAAATGTGTGTGTTACAGTTACTGATTTTTGTTTTCCATTTTAGTTTTCCATTTCTATTTAGATAGGCTGATGCATGGCTTATTCTCTGATGTGTATCCTTTTCTACCTGTACTGATGCTAGCATAACTAAAGCTACCCAAGCATTAGTAAATATGTGAAGCAAGGCAGAAGGATATACTCGTAAAATGAACAGGATCATAACAAAATAACACCACTACAAGTGTAACAAAAATATATTGACATCAAATGGTATGTTATTTGAAATCAATATGAAACAATGACACGTATATTTTTTTCAATTTTTTTATTTATTTAATTTTTCCCAATTGTTCAAATTAGTCTGTGATTGGCCTTATTGTCCAAGAAATCATACTTATATACAAATAAATGTGACTCTCAAATATGATTTAAATGGATCATTCCTCACTTGATGGCGAATTATCCATTTAAATATTTGCTGAGTCCTAAAATTGATGCCAGTGAACTTATCAGCGGTTGGTTTTAAAAAAAGCCCCAAAAATCCCCTATGAGCAAGCACTTGGCGGCGGTGGGAGGAAAACTCCCTTTAACAGGGAGAAACCTCCGACAGAACCAGGCTCAGGAAGGGTGGCCATCTGTCGCTGCCGACTGGGGTTCAACTGTTCACTGTGCATCCTCCTTCTGACAGGAGCTTCCTACAGACCAGGTATGAATGATGCCTGAGTGGACATACAAAACTCACAAGTTCCTGGCTCTCACGGCTCCTCTGCAGAGGGTTAGTCGAAGAAGGAGGGGCATCAGGGGGCGGGGGACTGTGCCTCACTGCCCTCCCCTTCTCGAAGAAACCCGTCTTCAACCGAGCCGAGAGAGCCAGGAACTTGTGAGGTGTGCATGTCCTGGTGAGCCTCCACCTTTTTATAGGTGGGTGCAGCCTCGACTGTATAGAGACAGACCAGGCCAGCTGCACCACACAGACACTTCAAACCTCATCTGAGGACATAAAACACACATATACATATATATCTATATTACTATTAAAAAAAAATACAGTTAGGGTTCTTTTACAATGTCAGAAGGAGGGAGGCACTAAGGCACCGCCTTCCGCCCCTGGACGCCCTCATGGTGCCCCTCCTTCTGACAAGAACTTCCTACAGACCAGGTATGAATGATGCCTGAGTGGACATACAAAACTCACAAGTTCCTGGCTCTCATGGCTCCTCTGCAGCGGGTTAGTCGAGGAAGGAGGGGCATCGCGAGGGGCGTCGGGGCGGGGACTGTGCCTCACTGCCCTCCCGTCTCGAAGAAACCCGTCTTCAACCGAGCCGAGAGAGCCAGGAACTTGTGAGGTGTGCATGTCCTGGTGAGCCTCCACCTTTTTATAGGTGGGTGCAGCCTCGACTGTATAGAGACAGACCAGGCCAGCTGCACCACACAGACACTTCAAACCTCATCTGAGGACATAAAACACACATATACATCTATATTACTATTAAAAAAAAAAAAAATACAGTTAGGGTTCTTTTACAATGTCAGAAGGAGGGAGGCACTAAGGCACCGCCTTCCGCCCCTGGACGCCCTCGCGGTGCCCCCTCCTTCTGACAGGAACTTCCTACAGACCAGGTATGAATGATGCCTGAGTGGACATACAAAACTCACAAGTTCCTGGCTCTCACGGCTCCTCTGCAGCGGGTTAGTCGAAGAAGGAGGGGCATCGCGAGGGGCGTCGGGGCGGGGGACTGTGCCTCACTGCCCTCCCTTCTTGAAGAAACCCGTCTTCAACCGAGCCGAGAGAGCCAGGAACTTGTGAGGTGTGCATGTCCTGGTGAGCCTCCACCTTTTTATAGGTGGGTGCAGCCTCGACTGTATAGAGACAGACCAGGCCAGCTGCACCACACAGACACTTCAAACCTCATCTGAGGACATAAAACACACATATACATATATATTACTATTAAAAAAAATACAGTTAGGGTTCTTTTACAATGTCAGAAGGAGGGAGGCACTAAGGCACCGCCTTCCGCCCCTGGACGCCCTCGCGGTGCCCCCTCCTTCTGACAGGAACTTCCTACAGACCAGGTGTGAATGATGCCTGAGTGGACATACAAAACTCACAAGTTCCTGGCTCCCACGGCTCCTCTGCAGCGGGTTAGTCGAAGAAGGAGGGGGCATCGCGAGGGGCGTCGGGGCGGGGACTGTGCCTCACTGCCCTCCCTTCTCGAAGAAACCCGTCTTCAACCGAGCCGAGAGAGCCAGGAACTTGTGAGGTGTGCATGTCCTGGTGAGCCTCCACCTTTTTATAGGTGGGTGCAGCCTCGACTGTATAGAGACAGACCAGGCCAGCTGCACCACACAGACACTTCAAACCTCATCTGAGGACATAAAACACACATATACATCTATATTACTATTAAAAAAAAAACAATACAGTTAGGGTTCTTTTACAATGTCAGAAGGAGGGAGGCACTAAGGCACCGCCTTCCGCCCCTGGACGCCCTCGCGGTGCCCCTCTCCTTCTGACAGGAACTTCCTACAGACCAGGTGTGAATGATGCCTGAGTGGACATACAAAACTCACAAGTTCCTGGCTCTCACGGCTCCTCTGCAGCGGGTTAGTCGAAGAAGGAGAGGCATCGCGAGGGCGTCCAGGGGCGGGGACTGTGCCTCACTGCCCTCCCTTCTCGAAGAAACCCGTCTTCAACCGAGCCGAGAGAGCCAGGAACTTGTGAGGTGTGCATGTCCTGGTGAGCCTCCACCTTTTTATAGGTGGGTGCAGCCTCGACTGTATAGAGACAGACCAGGCCAGCTGCACCACACAGACACTTCAAACCTCATCTGAGGACATAAAACACACACATACATCTATATTACTATTAAAAAAAAATACAGTTAGGGTTCTTTTACAATGTCAGAAGGAGGGAGGCACTAAGGCACCGCCTTCCGCCCCTGGACGCCCTCGCGGTGCCCCCTCCTTCTGACAGGAACTTCCTACAGACCAGGTATGAATGATGCCTGAGTGGACATACAAAACTCACAAGTTCCTGGCTCCCACGGCTCCTCTGCAGCGGGTTAGTCGAAGAAGGAGGGGCATCGCGAGGGGCGTCGGGGCGGGGACTGTGCCTCACTGCCCTCCCTTCTCGAAGAAACCCGTCTTCAACCGAGCCGAGAGAGCCAGGAACTTGTGAGGTGTGCATGTCCTGGTGAGCCTCCACCTTTTATAGGTGGGTGCAGCCTCGACTGTATAGAGACAGACCAGGCCAGCTGCACCACACAGACACTTCAAACCTCATCTGAGGACATAAAACACACATATACATATACATCTATATTACTATTAAAAAAAACAATACAGTTAGGGTTCTTTTACAATGTCAGAAGGAGGGAGGCACTAAGGCACCGCCTTCCGCCCCTGGACGCCCTCGCGGTGCCCCCTCCTTCTGACAGGAACTTCCTACAGACCAGGTGTGAATGATGCCTGAGTGGACATACAAAACTCACAAGTTCCTGGCTCTCACGGCTCCTCTGCAGCGGGTTAGTCGAAGAAGGAGGGCATCGCGAGGGGCGTCAGGGGCGGGGACTGTGCCTCACTGCCCTCCCTTCTCGAAGAAACCCGTCTTCAACCGAGCCGAGAGAGCCAGGAACTTGTGAGGTGTGCATGTCCTGGTGAGCCTCCACCTTTTTATAGGTGGGTGCAGCCTCGACTGTATAGAGACAGACCAGGCCAGCTGCACCACAGACACTTCAAACCTCATCTGAGGACATAAAACACAAATATACATCTATATTACTATTAAAAGAAAATAAAGTTAGGGTTCTTTTACAATGTCAGAAGGAGGGAGGCACTAAGGCACCGCCTTCCGCCCCTGGACGCCCTCGCGGTGCCCCTCCTTCTGACAAGAACTTCCTACAGACCAGGTATGAATGATGCCTGAGTGGACATACAAAACTCACAAGTTCCTGGCTCTCACGGCTCCTCTGCAGCGGGTTAGTCGAAGAAGGAGGGGCATCGCGAGGCGTCGGGGCGGGGGACTGTGCCTCACTGCCTCCCTTCTCGAAGAAACCCGTCTTCAACCGAGCCGAGAGAGCCAGGAACTTGTGAGGTGTGCATGTCCTGGTGAGCCTCCACCTTTTATAGGTGGGTGCAGCCTCGACTGTATAGAGACAGACCAGGCCAGCTGCACCACACAGACACTTCAAACCTCATCTGAGGACATAAAACACACATATACATCTATATTACTATTAAAAAAAATACAGTTAGGGTTCTTTTACAATGTCAGAAGGAGGGAGGCACTAAGGCACCGCCTTCCGCCCCTGGACGCCCTCGCGGTGCCCCTCCTTCTGACAGGAACTTCCTACAGACCAGGTATGAATGATGCCTGAGTGGACATACAAAACTCACAAGTTCCTGGCTCTCACGGCTCCTCTGCAGCGGGTTAGTCGAAGAAGGAGGGCATCGCGAGGGGCGCCGGGGCGGGGACTGTGCCTCACTGCCCTCCCCTTCTCTCGAAGAAACCCGTCTTCAACCGAGCCGAGAGAGCCAGGAACTTGTGAGGTGTGCATGTCCTGGTGAGCCTCCACCTTTTTATAGGTGGGTGCAGCCTCGACTGTATAGAGACAGACCAGGCCAGCTGCACCACACAGACACTTCAAACCTCATCTGAGGACATAAAACACACATATACATATATATTACTATTAAAAAAAAATACAGTTAGGGTTCTTTTACAATGTCAGAAGGAGGGAGGCACTAAGGCACCGCCTTCCGCCCCTGGGCGCCCTCGCGGTGCCCCCTCCTTCTGACAGGAACTTCCTACAGACCAGGTATGAATGATGCCTGAGTGGACATACAAAACTCACAAGTTCCTGGCTCCCACGGCTCCTCTGCAGCGGGTTAGTCGAAGAAGGAGGGGCATCGCGAGGGCGCCGGGGCGGGGACTGTGCCTCACTGCCCTCCCCTTCTCGAAGAAACCCGTCTTCAACCGAGCCGAGAGAGCCAGGAACTTGTGAGGTGTGCATGTCCTGGTGAGCCTCCACCTTTTTATAGGTGGGTGCAGCCTCGACTGTATAGAGACAGACCAGGCCAGCTGCACCACACAGACACTTCAAACCTCATCTGAGGACATAAAACACACATATACATCTATATTACTATTAAAAAAAAACACAGTTAGGGTTCTTTTACAATGTCAGAAGGAGGGAGGCACTAAGGCACCGCCTTCCGCCCCTGGACGCCCTCGCGGTGCCCCCCTCCTTCTGACAGGAACTTCCTACAGACCAGGTGTGAATGATGCCTGAGTGGACATACAAAACTCACAAGTTCCTGGCTCTCACGGCTCCTCTGCAGCGGGTTAGTCGAAGAAGGAGGGGCATCGCGAGGGGCGTCAGGGGGCGGGGACTGTGCCTCACTGCCTCCCTTCTCGAAGAAACCCGTCTTCAACCGAGCCGAGAGAGCCAGGAACTTGTGAGGTGTGCATGTCCTGGTGAGCCTCCACCTTTTATAGGTGGGTGCAGCCTCGACTGTATAGAGACAGACCAGGCCAGCTGCACCACACAGACACTTCAAACCTCATCTGAGGACATAAAACACACATATACATCTATATTACTATTAAAAAAAAATACAGTTAGGGTTCTTTTACAATGTCAGAAGGAGGGAGGCACTAAGGCACCGCCTTCCGCCCCTGGACACCCTCGCGGTGCCCCTCCTTCTGACAGGAACTTCCTACAGACCAGGTATGAATGATGCCTGAGTGGACATACAAAACTCACAAGTTCCTGGCTCCCACGGCTCCTCTGCAGCGGGTTAGTCGAAGAAGGAGGGGCATCGCGAGGGGCGTCAGGGGGCGGGGGACTGTGCCTCACTGCCCTCCCCTTCTCGAAGAAACCCGTCTTCAACCGAGCCGAGAGAGCCAGGAACTTGTGAGGTGTGCATGTCCTGGTGAGCCTCCACCTTTTTATAGGTGGGTGCAGCCTCGACTGTATAGAGACAGACCAGGCCAGCTGCACCACACAGACACTTCAAACCTCATCTGAGGACATAAAACACACATATACATCTATATTACTATTAAAAAAAAAAAATACAGTTAGGGTTCTTTTACAATGTCAGAAGGAGGGAGGCACTAAGGCACCGCCTTCCGCCCCTGGACGCCCTCGCGGTGCCCCTCCTTCTGACAGGAACTTCCTACAGACCAGGTGTGAATGATGCCTGAGTGGACATACAAAACTCACAAGTTCCTGGCTCTCACGGCTCCTCTGCAGCGGGTTAGTCGAAGAAGGAGGGGCATCGCGAGGGGCGTCAGGGGGGGGGACTGTGCCTCACTGCCCTCCCTTCTCGAAGAAACCCGTCTTCAACCGAGCCGAGAGAGCCAGGAACTTGTGAGGTGTGCATGTCCTGGTGAGCCTCCACCTTTTTATAGGTGGGTGCAGCCTCGACTGTATAGAGACAGACCAGGCCAGCTGCACCACACAGACACTTCAAACCTCATCTGAGGACATAAAACACACATATACATCTATATTACTATTAAAAAAAAAAAAAATACAGTTAGGGTTCTTTTACAATGTCAGAAGGAGGGAGGCACTAAGGCACCGCCTTCCGCCCCTGGACGCCCCTCGCGGTGCCCCCCTCCTTCTGACAGGAACTTCCTACAGACCAGGTGTGAATGATGCCTGAGTGGACATACAAAACTCACAAGTTCCTGGCTCTCACGGCTCCTCTGCAGCGGGTTAGTCGAAGAAGGAGGGGCATCGCGAGGGGCGTCGGGGGCGGGGACTGTGCCTCACTGCCCTCCCTTCTCGAAGAAACCCGTCTTCAACCGAGCCGAGAGAGCCAGGAACTTGTGAGGTGTGCATGTCCTGGTGAGCCTCCACCTTTTTATAGGTGGGTGCAGCCTCGACTGTATAGAGACAGACCAGGCCAGCTGCACCACACAGACACTTCAAACCTCATCTGAGGACATAAAACACACATATACATCTATATTACTATTAAAAAAAATACAGTTAGGGTTCTTTACAATGTCAGAAGGAGGGAGGCACTAAGGCACCGCCTTCCGCCCCTGGACGCCCTCGCGGTGCCCCCCTCCTTCTGACAGGAACTTCCTACAGACCAGGTATGAATGATGCCTGAGTGGACATACAAAACTCACAAGTTCCTGGCTCCCACGGCTCCTCTGCAGCGGGTTAGTCGAGAAGGAGGGGCATCGCGAGGGGCGTCGGGGGCGGGGACTGTGCCTCACTGCCCTCCCTTCTCGAAGAAACCCGTCTTCAACCGAGCCGAGAGAGCCAGGAACTTGTGAGGTGTGCATGTCCTGGTGAGCCTCCACCTTTATAGGTGGGTGCAGCCTCGACTGTATGGAGACAGACCAGGCCAGCTGCACCACACAGACACTTCAAACCTCATCTGAGGACATAAAACACACATATATATATATATCTATATTACTATTAAAAAGAAAATAAAGTTAGGGTTCTTTTACAATGTCAGAAGGAGGGAGGCACTAAGGCACCGCCTTCCGCCCCTGGGCGCCCTCGCGGTGCCCCCCTCCTTCTGACAGGAACTCCTACAGACCAGGTATGAATGATGCCTGAGTGGACATACAAAACTCACAAGTTCCTGGCTCCCACGGCTCCTCTGCAGCGGGTTAGTCGAAGAAGGAGGGGCATCGCGAGGGGCGCGGGGGCGGGGACTGTGCCTCACTGCCCTCCCCTTCTCGAAGAAACCCGTCTTCAACCGAGCCGAGAGAGCCAGGAACTTGTGAGGTGTGCATGTCCTGGTGAGCCTCCACCTTTTATAGGTGGGTGCAGCCTCGACTGTATAGAGACAGACCAGGCCAGCTGCACCACACAGACACTTCAAACCTCATCTGAGGATAAAATTACGAGAACATCATAAAAACGGAGAAAACTAAAGTTGGATACATGCAGGGTGACAGGAGACGGTAGCACTGCACAGGTGAGGACAGGTAGCCAGTTCAGGGTGTGTGAGCGTCAATTTCACTCCTATACAGGTGGGGATATGCAACTGTGTGAAAGAGAAAAACAATAAATACCATCACTCACACAGACACACACAACAACAGAAGAGAAACAAAGAGAGAGAAAAAGTGCTTTTCAAGCACCTCATCTGAGGACAAAAACTACAATGAGAAAATTAACCTTAGAAACTTTCAGGGTAACCGGAGACAGCAGCACTGCACAGGTGAGGATAGGCAGCTGTTTGAAACAGACAAAACAATATGCACAAACACTGACACAGCCACACATACTCAAACCAGCAGAAGAGAAAGAAAGAGAGAGAAAAAAGGTGATTGTCAAGCTCAAGAACAACATAAAACGGAGAAAACTAACCTTAGAAACATGCAGGGTTACAGGAGATGGCAGCACTGCAGACGTGAGGACAGGCAGCCAGTTCAGGCTGTGTGAGTGTCAGGTTCACTCCTATATATGACCTCCTATCACAGAATGCGTTACTGTGACATCACACGCTTTGTGCTTTGAAGTGTGATGACTGGATACAGGTGGGGAAAGGCAACTGTTTGAAAGACACAAAACAATAAATACCATCACTCACACAGACACACACTCACAACAACAACAGAAGAGAAACAAAGAGAGAGAAAAAATGGTTATCAAGCACATGAGGAAATTAAATATATATTTATATATGTACATATAAATATATATATATATATACATATATGTACACACACACACACACATATATATTCAAACCTCAAGGACAAAAACCTGAGGACACAAACTACAAGAACATCATAAAAAGAAAGAAAAACAAACCTTGGTAATATGCAGGGTTACAGGAGACGGCAGCACTGCAGACGTGAGGGCAGGCAGCCAGTTCACGCTGTATGAATGTCAGGTTCACTCCTATATATGACCTCCTATCGCAGAATGCGTTACTATGACATTACACGCTTTGTGCTTTGAAGTGTGAGGACTGGTGATGTCAATAGAACAGCCTGTGATCTTACGTCCACACTAGCCCGGATAAATTTGAAAACGGCGTTTTGTCTGAAAACGCTCCGTGTCCACACTATCGTTTTCAGTCGTTTTCACAGAGTTGTGCGTCCACATTGAAACGGCCGAAAACGCTTACGTTCCAGCACTGCGCATGCGTGAAACGCAAGACGATTCGACCTGCCTCATTTCTGTCTGCCGTTTATTTACTTTCCGGCTCTTTGAAACGTCGCAGCAAAATGTCGAGGAAAAGCAACCAGTTTTTTTAAATGGACTAACAATGAGGTGGAGTTGTTGCTGCGAGTAACACAAAAGTACAAAGTTACAAAAGCGATTGAGAATTAAAGAATTTGAAGAAAAGCTATCTGGAGCATGTACAAACTGATATTAATCTTCAATAGGGCTGTCACAATTGAGCGCAAACAAAACAACTGCTGTATAATGCCCTCCGCCATTGTAGTTTAATTGGTCACATGACTGCATCACTTGACTGAGGCTACGTCCTCACGTACGGGTATTTTTGAAAACGGAGATTTTTCTATGCGTTTGCACCTTTCGTCCATACCTAAACGGCGTTTTCGGTCACTGAAAACGGAGATTTTAAAAAATTCCTGCCTGGGTGGAGATTTTCAAAGACTCCGTTTTTGTGTTTACGTGTGGACGAGGAAAACGGAGAAAACGCAGGTTCAAAGGTGTGCGAATTTTTTGACGTTACACTGTGCGCCAGGTTATTGTTTCGGTGAAATTAATTTCTACAATGGCGGACTTAGACAAAATACTGTTACTGTTAATTTTACTCTCTGCAGTGTTTAAATGCTTACATACACACACAGTTACTGTCCCTCCACACATAGCACTCAGTTCTGCTTCTATGCGCCATCTTTGTTTACTCTTTCCCACCCAGGCATCTAGACTTCTGATTGGCCAACATTTCTACACGTTAGGAATATATCGCCACCTGTTGCTTTGGCATGTTCCTAGCAGCGTTTTCCTTCGTTTTTGGTGTTTAGGTGTGGACGGATTTTTTTAAAAACGAAAAATCTCCGTTTTCAGAAATACCCGTGTACGTGTGGACTAGTCTACGATGAATCTTGGCACAGTGAGACAGAGCTCGTTAGGCAGGCAGGTGTGAGCCTGGTTGCTATAGTGACTGCACCCAATGGCTCCATAGCACACAGACATGCACCTCACTTTTGCTGCTTAAAATGAACAGAGAAGTCAGCCCGAAACAAATCCTTCCCAAATGAAAAGTACACGTCGTATTGACAAAATTCTTTCACCGTGAGAGGCAGCAATGTCTAGTCTACTGAATTCTCAGTTTTCATGCCTGTGGAGTTTATTATGTGGACGTGGTGACCAATGTTCCCTCTAATTTTTCACGTGCCTGAGCGAACACACAAACTCCCTGAGCGATCCCTTGGACCACTGTGAGCGACATCAGACGTGTGCACTGCGGTCGCGCCGGCATCTAATCCATCCAAGTTACATTGTTTATTAAAATAATCAAATTACAGCATTTACATTTATGTTAGACTACTTTTAATTAACTGCTTTAGCCCACTTACAATGAAAATGTAAAAAAATCTAGTCATTGACCTGTGTAGTATGTTAACACTATTGGAAGTAAAATAACTTGAACTCCAATTTTGAAAACACAACTTTCTTTCTTTTTTTTAAAAAGCTCTGACTTGTATTATGAGTCTGTGGTCTGGGAGAGAGTCCTGTAACTCTCTGCAAAATATAGTATATAATGACCAATGTTGGGCAATTAATTATATAGTTACTACTTCAAAAAAGTAACTCAGTTTGGCAAACAACAAAGATTTTTGCAGCTATTTTTTTAAAATGCAGCCAAGGCATTTTTAAATAAGCATTTCAAACTATTTACAGAACAATCAGCTGTTCTGCATCAAATCTGATGCCACTCCAAAAAATATTTTCTGTCCACTATGAGATAAAGGAGAACAACAGCCCGATACCTGCAGGCCTGACAACAGATGTATCACTCCTGTAACACTTGTAACATTCAGTACTCGCCTCATTGTTCTGACACACACAACAAAACTATTGACTACACACTAACTACACAAGATTTGTGCTAAACGTCGCAAATCTCTCACATATCAAAGCACCGCCACACTCCTAAAACTTCTTAACAACTAGATGCCACGTTGCCATATCATTTTTGATTGGTCGACATGGTACATTTTGGACAAATAGGAAAGGGGGAGCGGGGGTTTTGTTTTTGCTCACAGGCTTTCGAGCCTTTTTTCTTATAAAACGCCGTTTTTACCGTTTATTCCCGCAGTAAATATAAACAACGACAGCATTCAGGAAGAAAACCAAACATTGCATATTTTTTTTTTTATCACAACTCTGGTTTTACGTGGCCTATCAACACAATTTAAAAACTGGTATAAAGTCCACACTTTTTCCGTCAATTGTTCCGTCTGTCCTGCTCACATCTCCAATGGTTGTACACGTTGTCATTAACATGGCTTCACTCCACATCAGCCACGCCGCTTTGCCAGCTAAAACACCGTGTCGGCACATAAGGGCGCTGTCATAGCCTGTCAACCACGTTGATTAGCTGCGTATATACGAATGTAAATCGCATTATTGGCTGGACTATGGGATAAGGTGGCATCGTTCTAATACAATATGGGAGCAGTCATTCACTGACTAACACTGCAAAACAGAATTGTTAAAGTATTAATTTTAATTTCAATTCAGGTTAATTTTTTTGTGTGCAACACAGATTTTCTGTCTTGCAGAGACCGTGCCAGCAGTGCGCAATGCGCATGTGTGCAGCTTAGAGGAACATTGGTGGTGACAGTGGAAAGACACCATGCTCTTCTGATTTTCAAACGAACCTTCTGAGCCATCTTAACATTAGAGTCTATGGAAGAGTTGGAGGGAGGAGGCTGTGCATTGGTGACATTTATGAAAGAACCATAACACCTAGTACAATAATAAACACATTGGATGAAAGAGGACAGCGATGGCTACGTTTTGAGGGTAAAATCATACATGTAGAGCAAACGCTGCTGACACAGCAGCAGTTTTAAAAAGATTTTAAGATTAATTTTTTGCTCCTCTCACTCTAGCAGTTGAGCTGTCTCACTCTAGCCCCAACATTCCGTCCCATACACACCCATTATAAACTCTGAAACGGGTGAAAAACATCATGAAACTTAAACTGGAACTGAAGAAAAAGTATAATAGATATTGAAAAGATAAATACAAGTTGAATAGTTGAATGACTTGTCTTTGTTTTAAAGTTTGAATGGTGGCTCTATGTCAACGTATGTGGAAGTAGATACAGTTTGAAAATGAGTGAGTTGAAGGAGAATTTGAAGGGTCTCCCATTGAAATACATGGGAAATTTTTGTTGAAAAAAGTTAAATAAAATTAAAAATATAAATGTTAAAATGAGAAAATAGAAGCACACCATTCCAAAAGAAGAGGAATCTAATGGTGTTTGAATGGTTTTTCTAAGTTGAACGGTTTTGAAGGAGATAGACGGCGAAAAACGTACGGAAAATGAAATAATAATAATAAAGATTAGAAGAACAATACTGTGAATGCTTTTACAAGCATTCACACTAATAATAAAGAAACAGAAGAACAATACTGTGAATGCTTTTACAAGCATTCACACTAATAAAACAAACAAAAAATGGAAAACACAAATAAAAAATGGTCTGTACAACACAAAGAGAAGGTGTTCGAAAGGCAGCAGGAAAGAAGCAGTGGCTTATCCAGTCCTGCCCCCAGATAAATACACTCCCCAATCACCAACACAATGATATTCTTATTCTATACAACAGCACATTTATATACTCATAATGTGAATCAGCAGACAAGATAAATTTTAACTTAAATCCATGAATTTTACAACTGATTTTTTCAAAAAGGTATTTTTGTGTGTTGATGATACCAAACATTATGTATTATCCTTATTGCTCTTTTTTGAATTGTGCATATTTTTATAGAGAGGTGTTTTGCCCCAGATTTCAACACAATAATCCAAATATGGCAGTAAATTATTTATTTAAATTTTGCACGTGTGCGTGGTTTTGTGTAATGGGCTGAGAATGTCCTTTGTGTCTGCTCAAGCCGGTTTTCTTGAGAAAGAGCACGTAGTGAACACAGACCGCAGTGTGTTTAATGCAACAGAGCAAGAGCTGCTCTCATTTCTGCAGGCTTTTCAGTGGCTGTTCTTTAAGGTAAGCACAATTTTGTGCTAATGACCTGAATGAATGAGTAAAAGTGGGTTATCTGAAAATCATTCATATAGAGACCGATTTCACAGATTTAACACCCACTGTGACCTCAGGCAACTCTGAATTCCTCTCCGGATCCCGTCTGATGTCCACTTTGATCCACCGTCTCCACAAACTCTGTCAACTTACTTTATAGATGTGCAAAACTTGTAGGAAAAACCCTCTCTAATGATTTTATACCTCATCTCTCCTGCGCTTCTTGTGTTTTCCTCCTGACAAAGTCTTTCCTTTTCGTCTACCGTCGCCTCATGGCTGGAGTCGGGCCCCGTATTGCTAATGTAAGTAACATGGATGTCAAGTTTCTGGCGATGTTGGACCCTAATTGCAGACTGAATTTTCCCAAAAGTGGAAAATTAGTGGCTCTTCTCTTTCTGCCAGATGCTCTCCATCTCTCGTTTTTCATCCTTCTCTCCATCCTGTTTATTATTACCAACTGTGGTTTGCAGAGTCATGCAGGACTTGAGGGGTTGCAGCTTTTCATAAACTGTGGTTCTTCGGCTTCAGGGCCTACAGTTCACCGTGTAAGTGCTCCAAGAAGGTCTCAGGGTACAGCCAGTGTTTTTCAGAGACGTCGTCACACGTTGCATATCAATATTGTTTTGGAATTCAACTTTATTGGCTACCACTATTAAATATGAGTCTCCTAAGAAGCCCTTTTTTCATCCTTTCCCACTCATTTCTGCTAAACTGACTCATCCACAGTGACTGAATTGTTCCCAAACTATATGTCACTCATCTCCAGGGCATGAAGAGGAGGGTGAGCTCACTGCATAGTTTAGTCTCGAGCCTTCCGCCGTGCTCCAGCACCTCAGGGATTGTTCAAATTCAAACAACTCGGTTTTACAACTAAAACAATGCAAGGCCACAGGACTGAAGAGACATGCAACTGGAAAATCTGTGCACGTTAATGTTATTTGTCTGTTTTTCCAAAGAAAATATTTGGCTAAGGACGCTGGAGGTTATCTGAAGGTGCATCCAAGACAAATGCACAACTGAGAGTGAATAAAACATGTCAGCGATTAGCTGAAAAGGGCAGAAAGTGAATGTGTGTGTGAGTGTGTGTGTTTGTTTGTTTCTGTGTTTATTTGGTATCTAAAGCCATCCACACAGCTATTTGTTTGTCAAGCCACTGCTTGCTCACTACATGTGTTGATCTTCCTGATGTGTGTGTGAGTGTGTGTGTGTGTGTGCAGAATCTCTAAAAATAATTTAGAGATTCTGTAAAACTTTGCAAATATTTTTTCCTTATTCCTTCAGCATGCTGCTTCAAACTGCTTGTTGAGCTCGGTGAGATCATACAAGTGTTTCAAATAAAAATCAGCAGCATATTTGTCTGGAAATGGAATATCACTTAAATAATTGTGACCTCCACGAAGGCAATTATGTTTTCACTTTGTCATTTTCAGCCTAAATTTTCCCAGATTTTTTCTCAGACTTCGACAGTGGGTCAAGAAAGAACCAAAGAAATATATTTTGGGAACAGATACTCAAAAATAGTTTGGGAAAGCATGAATTAAAATAAAGCAGAATAATATTTGCTATTATGCATGCACAAATGCTATTACAGGCAGATATTCAGCACTTGGTGGAAACTAAATCCATTCAGGCTTGTAGACATGGTCAAGACGTCTTGTTGAAGTTCAAACTGAGCGTTAGAACTGCGAAGAAAGGTGACTTAATGGACTTTGACTGTGGTGTGGTTGTTACTGTCAGCCAGGCAAGTCTGATGTACTGGAATTTTCCCACAAAACCTTTTCCTTTTTTTTTTTTTTTTACTGAGAATGATCTGGAAAAAATGGAAATATCAAGTGAGCAGCAGTTTTGATTAAAAATACTTTGGTGATGCCGGAGGTCAGAGGAGAATAGGCGTACTGCTTTGAGGTGATAGGAAGGCAACAGCAACTCAAATAACAACCAAGTTATGCAGAAGAGCATCTCTGAACACACCACACGTTGAACCTTGAGGCAGATGGGTTACAGCAGCAGAAGACCACACCAAGTGTCACTACTGTCAGCTAACAACAGGAAACTGAGGCAACAGTTTGCACAGGGTCGCCAAATTCATAGAACAGAGTTTAGAAAAGTATTGCTCGGCCTAATGAGTCGTGGTTTCTGCTGCAATTCAGGTGGAAGGATCAGAAAGAAAGCCTATGATAATGGTGTGGAGGATATATTCACTTTGAGCCCATCAGTATCAACTGAGTCTAAAAGCCACAGCCTTCCTTATTATTGCTGCTGACAATGTCCATCACTTGTGGTCACATAGTGATGGACATAAACAGAATTCTGATGTTTGCTTCCAGCATGATAACATACAACGTAAACAAGATCATCTCAAACTGGTTTCTTGAACATGACAATGAGTCCACCACATGCACCAGATGTAAACCTAATATAGCACCTTTAAGGTGTGCAACTATGTGATGCTATCATGTCAATATGGATTAAAAACCACAAAGGAAGGTTTCCAGCACCTTTTTGAATCCATGCACCTACTTACCTATTTATTTATCACAGTTTTCAATCCTCTCATTTAGTTTTCCTGAATGGCCTCAGGAATTGATGTGACAAGGATTTATTCGAATGGTTTTCTTTTCAGGGAAAGGGTAGAAAAAGAGCGAACAGTTCAAACCAGTAAAAACTTGTCATACTTGTGACATCACATGTGTTGATGGACAGCATGGATGTTACGGTCGTACAAATCTGAGAGCATTGACAGATATTAGCACAATGAGTTCCTGCTGACAGACGTGAGGCCTGTGTGTGAGTGCTTTTTTTTTCTTTGCACACAACACATTTAATTTCAAACCTTTAGTCAACGCAGGAAGGTAAAACCTTGAGTAATTAAGCTTAATAAAGAGGTATTTGATCTGAGAACCGCTTTCCCCCAGAATGCGTAAACTCACAGAGTTGTAGCTCGTCTTTCATTTCCAGTGACCTACAGTATCTTATCAGTTATCCTCATAGTTATTGGAGGGTAACTTAATGCCAGTGGCGGTAAGTCACCTTGAATGATCGGTTTGATTTAGACTGTAAAAGCTCAGCTACAGAGTGGATCACCTTTTGCCTGAGTTGTATACTTTGTATTTGTGCTAACACTGTTATATATCCACCTCTCAACGGCAACATGCTAATGGCTTATTTAGAAATTTCGAGCACGCTGACATAGTTATTTACCTTAGAGCACCACATCTTCACAGTGCTGTGACTCTTTGAATGTGTGACACTATTTGGGTGGAGCGATTTTTTAAGGTGGGCCTTGTTCGCGACACATAAATCTTTGCAGCTTTCAACATCAGCAGATAAATCAACCTGAAAATGATGAGACCAAGTCTGTCATAGCAGTGCTGCTCTCTTTTGGCTCTTAGCTGCATCAAGTCTGCGTTTCACATTCCTTACAAGCATGGGCAACGGCATGTGCTGCGAGGAGGATGTGGACTATGCACAATCCTCACCAGGGTGCTGATGCTTTTGTTTTTTTTGTTTTATGGGAACTGAACCCCAGTATGAAGATGCGCATCCTCGCCTTAGTTTTACAAGTTTGTCGTGTCAGGTTTCACTTTCCCTCAGTCTTCCACATCTAAAAATAAATAAACTGCTTCTTTCAGCACTTTCTACCTTGTGATCAGTGAAATTTATCCCCCATTATTTTTGAATCATTCCCGTGTTCATGGTTTGACCACATAATTTTTACTCGTCTACTGTCTCCTGAATGAGGTCGACCACCAGATTCTCTCTCGCTCTCCGCTCTCCCCCCAGCGCATCGCTCTGGCGGCCAAACCGCAAGCCGCAGTTACCCAGCATTCCTTGGAGAGGATGAGAGAGGCTTCAAGTAGCAGACTGTTAAATTAACATTCATGAGGAACCTCTCAAGTCACAGAACTGTTTCATGAGATCAACTGTTGCTGAATTTCACCACTGAAATGTAAAGTAGCACTTCCATTGTAGTGTTATTGTTTTGCAGATTTGCTGTTTGAGACAAAGAACAAAACCAATTTTGAAACAACTCCAAGACTTAGAAAAAAAAATATCAAAGGGCAGAATGAGGGCTTACTGTTTGTGCATTTTACACTGTGTCTGGGAAATTTGCATGAAAGTCACATCTTTAAGAAATAAGAAAAGACCAGACACAGGACCTGAGAGACGCATATAGTCCTTTCAGATGAGCCAACTACTGTTCACTGACGCTTCATCAGAAAATGGTCTCAGTGGAAGGGTGGCTGCCAAGAAGCCATTCTTAAGGAAAGGAAACAGGGAAAAAAGGCTGCGGTATGCCAGATTACACAAGAACTGGACTGAAAATTAGTGGCAACAGGTCTTATGGAGTGCCATCCATCATTTGGATTTGGGGGGAGACCCACATGAGCACAGGACGAATATGTAAACTCCACACAGAAAAGGCCCCAGCCAGACGGCACCTTCCTGAGGCAACAGTGCTAACCACCACACCACTGTGACTCTTCAAATTCAGATTTAACACTCTAATGAATTTATAACATAATGTGTAACAAGATGGAGGTTCTGTCACGGTTTGACAGCCAGTAGTGTTGGAGATCTTGTCAAAACTGATGGAATTATGAATGCAGAACAGCAACATTAGATTTTGATCCATCATTTAATACCATCTGGAAAGCATCTGACTGGCAGTGGGTTCATTTTTCAGCATGACAATTGAAGCAGTGTGGGAAGAAAATGCAACCAACATCTGAAGAAGAGCTTTGAATGCCCTTCAGGAAGCCCGGAGAACTATTCCTGAAGACTACTTAAAGAAAGTTGACTTAAGAGAGCTCAGCTTTCAGAGTAAAGGTGGTCACAGCAAATATTGACTTTCAAACTGTTTTTGTCCTACATGCTGTACCCCCATGTATGTGTGAACCTTTCAGTAAATCACCGCACACATTCCTATTATATTCCTAGCATAAAATAAAGAAATTATTAGGGGCTCAAGACTTTTGCACAGTGCTGTGCATTCACAAGATGCAACAAAAACCTGTTGTGGTATTTAACGCTAGCAGGAGTTTGCCCTTAGCCCACTGAAATTAAAATTACTTTCACATCCTCCCCAGCTGTTTACTGTAACTGAAACATATAACTGGTTATTTAGTAGTAAACTTACACAAAGTAACAACCAGGTGAATTAAAAAAATAAGGTAAAAATCAGACTAATGAAAAAATTCAATTTTTCTATTTTACGGTTTTGTGTTTAACCGAGCTAACTCCTTTTAAATCGAATATGTAAATGCATTAATCCTTAAGTCAGTGCATTAGTTAATGTCATAACTAATGATATAAAACATGTGCTAGGTTGTCATTTCCCCTTACATGAAACCATTTTATTCCAGAAAAATTCCACTTTCCAGCACACTTGAACTCTACATATTAAGCATAAATGTAGCAACATGTATTTTTTTCCCCAGACAAATGAACTCATTTCCATAATGCATAGACAAGGATTTTAATGTATGCTTCCCTTACAAATCACTGGCTTTCACACTAAGCAATAGTCACTTTTCAACAACCCACGATGCATTGCATCTGTGTATACAGTAGGTACTGCAGCCCAAAACAGCATTTATTAAAAGGCAACATAATTATGGTACAAATACTCAGAACAGACTGTCACCACACACTGGTCATTCTCTACAAGCTGTTAGTCAGAGGAGAAAGACTGTCTCGCTCCTTTAGACTGGGGCGCTGTAAAATATATAAATGAAATTTGTCAAGAGCAGTAGCAACACATGAAACCAACTGTGAGGTCATTAGCACATCCTTTCCCTACATGTTCCCGATATCATTCCGGCAGTTTTCCTACAAACACGGCTGACTGAGCAGGTAATCTGATGTGGTTATATTTCCCCATCATGTGTTTTATTACCCTTGGATGTAAAAATCTTTAATTTCCTCGCACATTTCAATTTCTTGCCTCAGCAGAGAATCAAATTAGAACTTTCAGGGACTTCTGTTAGTATTTTTTTGCATGTTAAATACAACAAACCATCTTCTTACTCGTCATCACTAGATTTTATTTTTCTTGCAATATGTTTTCTATGGGTATTAAGTTTTTAATTTAATGGAGGAGGACATGCAGAGGGTTATGCTAGTGACGGGGTGAGACAGAGCAAGGTGATCTGCTGTGGTGTCCCCTAAAAGGAGCATCTAAAAGAAAAGAATATTTATATGGAGGGTTTGAAGGAACATTTTAAATCAATTTCTTTTATTATTTATTGTGTTGTAGCTGTCTGAAGGAGACACGGCCAACAACGACTCAAATTAGAGTTGTTTTCATTAGCACAGGATCAGTTTTAATATTGATTGCTCCAAAATTAGCCTGTCTGCACGTGTGGGTGCTTTCCTCTGCTTCATGACATACAAACAACTCAAAACATACAAACAATTCACGCAAAAAAACCCAAACAAATTCCTGAAAAAAATAATTTGCCTTTTTTTTTTTTTACCATCTAAATACAGTACAATGCGAACCCAACTATATGCAGAAAATTTCAAAAATTATTTTTTGAAGCAGCACACTAAACTCGTTTGAACCTGTTGAAATGTTAGTACTATTTTTTTTTCTTTGCTCTTTACTCATTTGCATGACAGGATTTGGATTAAACTGTTGTCAAATAAAAAGAAACGTCTTCCTTTTATCTGCATTCATCTCATGGCGGCTGTACAATTTAAGAAACTGTTACAATTTTCAAACCACATCATGCAAACATATGTAACCAGCACTAAATTACATGAGCAAGAATGATCAGCTGAAAGTCAACGACAGAGAGCAGTGAGATCATCGCTTTTACTGCTTTTGAGAGCCCTGAGCTCAGGACAGGACAGTCACTGTAACAGGTCCCAAAGCAAAAGTACAGAATATCCAATTAAATGCACACAAAACACCTTAACATCTGCAGCAACCAACATGAACACGCTATAAATGAACATTTATAGATTCTCCAGCATTTACATACTAAGATTCATTATAAAAGCCAGTAAAAGGACCAATAAAACTCTGTTTGTCCATGTAGGTTTTTAAAGGGAACTGAATGTAATAAATGTGAAATATTTGCTTTTTATTCTTACATAAAATGCACTGATGGGTGTAAAGTGGGTCTTTGTAAACACCAGTGTCAAAGCTGTCCCTTGTTGTTGATTTACCTTGTCATATTGTAAGGAGTTTAATGTTATTTTCATTAACAATTAATGAAAAATATCATTAGCTTACATTTTGTCTTCAGGCATCCAGTCTAAATTTACAGTAATTAACCGTAAAACTACATCTTAAAGCTCAAAGTATAACATGTACAAAATATGAAGTTCCAGAAAGAGGTTCTGTTGCAACAACTCTCACCAATAGACCCATCATAGTGTATATCCTAAAGGCACCTTAGACAAAGAGAAATCCCTGTGTGCAAGTGGTTAAAGAGGTTGAAGGTTGAAAAACAAATGTGAACAAAAGATAAATGGAGAAGCTTTTTCCTCTCAGAATTCCTAACCACTGCATGGAAACACTGTATCACCACGAGAAAGGCTACATAGTAAATAAATGGAGTTTTCATTGCATAAACTATTCTGTCGCTGATTGTCTAAAAGCATGACTTAAAGACACAGAATGCAGCTCTGTAATATTACAAGATTCGACTCAGTTTTTGTTTCAAATGCTGCAAAAAAAAAAATGCCAGAAATGCTCCGTCGTTCTGGCACTGCGTCATTTGTTTCGTACTGCGATGATGCATTACTGAAACAGTGTATGTTTTTAAAAACAGGAAAACATGCATTGGGAAATTCTCTCCTGATCATGCAGATATTGTTTCTGGATTTGTACTTCAAAGTCTAACAGTAGGAAGGAACACACAAATATACAAAACAATAAAAACAAACAATGAGACGAACTGAATTAAAAAAAACAAAAACAAAAACCTCAACAATTAAAAACAGTGTCCAACAAGCTCTGTTCTGCTTCGGCAAAAACAATCCCCCCAGAAACGCTGATGGAAAAGTTCGCCTTCCCCCCCTTCCTTGGTATCCTCTCCCCCTTTTAAACTCATCCCAAAAATCACCCGCTGTGGTGCATCATCATCGTTATCATCAATTCTTCCACCTCCTCCACTTTCAACCGGGTTTATGACTTTCCTCTTCAGGCTGGGCTGGCTTGCTCCCCCTGCAGACGAGAGGTTGGAATGACTCAGTAGTCCAGCAACCAGATAAGTGGGGAGACAGCGCCTCTGGTGCCACCAAGGGAGTTTAAATTGGAAAGTGACTTGGGATCAATTAGACAGGTAGGTGGAGCAGGTATGGATCAGACCCTGCTGGTCGGGTGGCAGCGGTATGTTGGACAGTTGGACAGAGCATCTACTCCGCTGTCGACGTTCTGGGAGCACCCTCCCTCGCAGCAAGCCTCTGGGAGAGATACAGCAGACAATATGAGGAATGAATCTACCTGACATGAAAAACGGTGAATAATGTTACACACAGCAAAAGAGGAGCCACCTGCATCTTCCCCCGGCATCAGCAGATGAGCTGGGTTGGCTCCTTCTTGTCCCGTGCCGAGCTGGAGACGCCTCATGTGACGAACCACTGCTGTGGCGTTGAACGCTTGCTGCAGAGGAAAAGCAATAATGAAACTTTAAATTGGAGGAGAATCTACTTGCCAATTTTGGACAAATTAGGATCTGGATGGCAATTTAACCCTCCGAGGATCAAGTCATTGTAGCTGAAATCGCTAACCCTAATTACATTTTCTAATTGCCCAATACAGTTAACTTAAAATATAGCAAACCAGACCAGTTGTAATCTCTGTCCTCTCCTTTAATGCTAAAAATGAAAAGAACAATGCAACATGTAAGTAGAACTGGGAGGCTTGCTTACCTTCCACTTGCTCTTAGCAAAATTCTTCTTAATCTGCGCACTGACAGACTCGTGAATGTTCTTGTCCAGCGCAGTATCCCCAGCAATCCTGACAAAGGAAATGGCTTTCAGTGCAAGTGTGTTTTATTTGTGTGCATAATGGATAGGAATCATTGTTCTACAGATATGGTCACACCTAGTTAACCAACATGCAGTCCAAACACTTACAATATTTACATCACTTAAGTGGAATTATTGAAGATTTGCATTAGCAAAACAACATTATTCTTCTTTGGAAAAATTATGTGTACAAGGAGGCATACCACGGGTGCTGCAGAGCCTGCTCACAAGTGTAACGTATGCTGGGATCTTTCTCCATCAGATGTACTATAAAATCTTTAGCTGAAAAGGTAAAAAAATATATATTTTAAACGTTATCAACTGCATAAAACTGTTTAATGAATGATTAATAACCGTCCTGTACCATCAGTCTAAAACTGGATTAAGCTTATTAATGCAATAACACTTCAGTGTTTTAACTTGAAGCCAAGAGTCAAAACTAAGAATATTTTTTTACATTTGATCATTGCCTGATCTTGTGAGTTAAATGCCTGCAGGGTAAACTTTAGGGTTTGGAAGGAACAAAAAGATCAAGTCTCCGTCTGGCACTCGGTGTCAAATGGAGTGTCAGGTAGGTGAGAGATTTTTCTGCTCACTGTGAGGGTCTGTGTTTTGCAGAGAGAAGTATTCAACATTGGTGTGCAAAACCGCCGTTCACAATATTCACTATTGGATAAATGCCACTCATTCACAAGGTAATATTTTATGAATTTGGCAAAGATACTTGTAGTAAAACATTTAAATCAGCAGATACGTGTGCAGACACACAAAATAATTACAATGTTCTTCCTGCCGGTTGTGGAATGCAATATCTAATGTAATTTCCAGGTGTGATTTAATGACTAGAAACCGTATCAAAGAAAGTTTTTGAAGTTTTTCCAGGACATGTGAGCACTCTGGAGTGTACAATCCCAAATAACAAATGCAGACAAGCACTGGCTGAGACTGTAACAATATAAGAAAAAGGAAGTAAATTTCTACTAAATTTCTAGTGGATCATCTCTTTCTGTGTAATCCAGAAAGAACTATCAGTGATTTAAAGAGGAGGATGTTTCTGACCTCAAAGAAAAAGAATGAACTAATTTGATGGTTTCCACAATACACACCCAGAACACGATCCTCTGGTGATTTGGGAAACTTTGTTAAAAGGGTGTGTTCCTTCTTTAATCACAGTTTCCAGTGTGATCAGCCTGAAAAGTATCAGTTCCAAAAAGCTCTTTGTGAGAGGTCCCATGTCTGTACTGTACCTGAATCAGAGATATCGTCCCAGTACGGAGAATCAAACTCATATTCTGCTTTCAGGATCTGTTCAAACAGTTTGGCATCATTCTCGTCATAGAAGGGAGGATAACCACACAACCTGAAACACAGAGACAGCACAGGCTGACACTTCCCTTTACAGACACGCTTCAGCTTTTCTGTGATGCTAAAGCCTTAATCACTCCTTTTTAGTAGCTCTGCTTGTTTTGAGTTGGCAGATTTTAATGCTGGGTGCCCTTCCTGATGCAACGACCAAGGGATTAGTGTATATTCCTGGGATCCAACCATGAATCCTTTGCTTGTTAGCTGAATGTTAAAATTAACACTGCTGCTGCTGAATCCAAAACATGCTGCATCCTGATTAATCCCTATCAAAACTTGACTGTTAAAATATTGCATCTCTGCAGAAGTGATTCATCTTGTATAAAGATACATCTAAAAGGTGTACTCACAGAATATATGCTATGACACCAATAGACCAGCAGTCCACTGCTTTACTGTAGGGCTTCTGAGCCAAAACTTCAGGGGCTGAGGAAACACAAGGTCATAGCTATTTAGGCACAATATAACAAGACTTAGCCTTCATAGTGTCTGATACATGTTTAGCATGCTTTGTGTCTTACTTTTTCATACACAGTACACCATCTCTGAGATCTCTAAACTGTGTTATGAAGCTGAGATCTGAGAAAAAGGTGGTGTACACGCCTAAAGTTGTTTTTTATAAACAAATTTCTAGTATATGACTCCTTTACCGACATATCCAGGAGTTCCACAGGCTGTTGACATCACACTGCCAGAGCCCTCAATTTTTGACAGACCAAAGTCACTGATCATGATTTTGGAGTCTTCATCCATGCTGTAATACAGCAGATTCTCTGGCTTTGGATGGAGGGACAACAGAACAGAGCGTAAATAAAATGCAAGATAAACCCCCATAGCACAAAGACATTGATGAAAATGAAACCATATCTCATTATGTTGTAGTGAAAAAACAAAAAAAGAGAGACAACAACCTACAAGAATAAACTCAAATTCACTACCATTTGTCACACAAGGTCAATCTTTTCAAACATAGTTCTGGTCCCTGATTCACCTTGAGGTCACGGTGCACAATGCCCATGTCGTGGAGGTATTTGACAGCATCCAGGATCTGCTGAATGAGCTTACTGGCATCTTTCTCTGTGTAGAAGCCCTTCTCTATGATACGATCAAAGAGTTCCCCACCAGACACTCTGTATTTTCAACGTGGATAAAGTAAGAAAGAAGAAAAGAACAGTGAGAAGGGGAATAAAAATAGAAGGGAAGCATGGAAATTTAAACGTGTAGAAGAGAGATATAAAAAAATAATCCCTGCTAACTCCAGCAAATAAAAATCTTTTATAGTTAGTTATAAACCACTACTTCAGATAAAGTTACTTTCTTACAACCACATGGGAAAAAATGCTTTCAGTCTAAAATTATAAAAAGTCAGTCAGTCTGACAAGGTCTGCTTCATATTTTGCCACTAGATGGCGACATGACTCTATCTAAGGAATTTCGAGTACATTATGAAGATGATTGTTTTAACACACCTAATACCTGCACAGGAAATTTAACATCTTACAAACAGCTAAAGAAAGAAAAGAGGAGATGATATGGATGTTTAGACAAGCAATGCATGGAAAGCTGGGTCGCTGAACTCATTCGGCCAGTGTCCCTGTGTCACTTTACCCACATATTCAGTTCCCTCCATGATACATTCCTATTCCTGCATACATTTTCACATATATGTGCAGCCTCTGTTTGACATCAGTTGGCAGAGGTAAAATAAAAATGAACAGGATAGTGATGCAGCTAAACATAAAAGAGTGAACAACCATGAATGAGGTCAAACATCTGGATTTCAAGGTCACAAAAATATTATGAGGGAATTCAAACTCTCTCCCCTGATAAATGTGCATCTTCCCTCTTTGCTGGTGTTTTTCATTTCCCTAATTTTACAGTCATTAATAAATTAATAATACAGGTTTTCTATTTTCTGGAGTCCTTTTTCTAATCCTCATCTTGCCTTTGTTTTTCCTCTCTCGCTATGACATTTCACTAGTTGAGGTGGGTGGGACACTGACTGGCAGCTAGTATGAGGGCAAACTCCCCACTGTTGCTCACGAGTAGGCAAAGTACAGAGTTTTCTTGTGTCTGTGTGTGTGTGTGCGTGCTGCATCCCTGTGTGAATGTGTTGCAGGGTGCAATTCATGGCATGTGACAAGCCATGTGTGGGAGAGAACACAAGTAGGCACGCAAAGACAAATCACAAAGTCCCACACATATGTGAATACTCACAGTTGCATGACAAGGTAGAGGTGTGATTTACTCTCAAATATGTCTTCCAGAGATACAATGTTGGTGTGTTTGATCCTGTGAAGAGAGGAAAAAAAGGAAAAAGCAGGCGAGAAGTTCAGTTGTTAATTCTGTTCTTCAAGCAGTACTTGCAAAAAACTGGTTTTACATGTGATCTTTATCCAATATTTATTGCTAAGAGCTGTTTGCAGAGAGCAAAATAATAATTTGTCATGTTTTTTGTGGGACACTCATTGCATTTTAGCAGTTTAAGCAGAGCTTCCACTGTTCTGCTGCCCCATGTCTGCAGATACAGGTGCGAGACGGGCTCATCAGATTAAGATTACTCTTGTACATCTCTGTCTAACCAATGTGTAATGTTAGCACACCTGCAATATGTCAAACGTATGTCTCATACAAATGCTACTGTCAATAAATAACTTTAACCAAACTTTCTGCTAGTTTTTTTTAGTGAGGATATGTTAAAAGTAATTTACTAACACATACATCTACAGTCATGTAACAAAGGAAAATACACGCTCTTTCTATCCTGAGGTTTAGGTGATGACACTTTTTTTTTTTTTTTTTTTTTTTTTTAAATGTCTACCGTATGTCCCTAGTTTCTAAAATTACTTGGATACAACTTAATCTGAAAAAAATATATATACATAACACTGTTTGATAGTCAGCGTGGCCTTAAAAAACATATCAAGAAAAATTTAAGAAGTGAAGGACAAAAGAAAAAAATGGCAGGTGTAAAAAGAAAAAAAAAACAACAATCAAAAATAGATCAATAGTGTCTGACAGCCATGTCCTCAAGCAAAAAGGAAAAAACAAAAAAACTAAGACCTGACCCAGGACCTGAGAGATATAGCTGGTCTTTCCATCTACTGTTCACTGAAGCCTCATCAGAAATGGTCTCAGTGAAAGGGTGGCTGTTAAGAAGACATTTTTTGGGGAAGAGAAACAAGTAGGAAAGGCTGACATATGCTAGATTACACAAGAACTGAAATGAAAACGCAAAAATCTGATAATGTGAAGAATCCAAATGTGAAACATTTTCTTGAAATGGTTGTCAGTATTTATGGAGGATGTCAGAAAAGAGGTACAAGAGAGAGCATCAAAAGCCATGTTTAAAATACGGCTGAGGTTCTGTCATGGTTTGGAGATTTTGATTGAACATGCAATATCATCTGGAGACCATCTGATTGGTAACGACTTCATTGTTCAACCTTCATTGTTCAACCTTACAATGCTTTTACTGAGAATGCAGTAAAAGCATACCTGGAAAGAAAAACACACAGTGGATCACTATCAGTCATGGATTGGCTTCCACAGAGCCCAGACCTCAACATTATTGAAGCAGTGTGGGATCAGCTTGGGTGAGACAAAATGTGACAGCCAACATCCAAAGAAGAGCTTTGAATGTCCTTCAAGAAGCTTGCAGAACTATTCCTGAACTTTACTTAAAAAAATGACAAGGAAGCTGCCTAAAAGAGATTAGACTGTGTTAAAGAATAAAGGTGCTCATGCCAAATATTTACTTTCAAGCTCATAAGTCTGTACAAACTCTGGGTTGGTCTTTGGTCTTGCTGTGTTTCCACTGATGTTTGCACATGTTTCAATAAATCACTGCACCTAGTTCCATTTTAGGAGTAAAATATAAAGAAATATGGGTGACTCAATCTTTTTTCACAGTACTGTATATCAAGGAGAAGAGGTTTTTTTCCTGGTACAGGAACCAACTCATAAAAATATTGCCCCATAATGCTACCTTTAACTTCAGCTTTGATTCTTTTCTGATTTTTCCTTTTCTCTCATCATGCACTCTGAGTGTTTGTTACCTCAGTGCCTGGTCTAAGGTGTGTGTTTGAAGGTTACCGAGTTGAAGGCAGGAAGACAAAGACAACACAAAGCCATGTGTCTAAGATGTACCCAAGGTAACTATGTATGCGTCATCCTGTGCTCACGCTGGATTACAGCAATGAGTCTTATCCACCTTCATTCAGCGGCTTAGCTCTGTGTGGAGCGAGAAACGGACACGTGAAGACTCACATGCAGTTTCACACACGCGATTACATAAGGTCTGCAACATGTAGTACACATTCTGTGCTTGTGTGGACGATGAACCTACGGGTGGACACGGGTCATTGTGACTGTCAGAAAGCTGAAGTGTCTATTTAGGGTTCGGTCCTCTGCTGACCCCTGTCAGCACCCGTGGGTCTCACAGGAGCTTGGATCACAGAAAGTCAGCAAATTAGAGAACAGAGCTGCCAACTTTGCAGTGAGCAAGAAGCAAACTTGACATTAGAGTGAAAGTAAGAAAGCAGGAAATTCTAGTGATTCTTAAATGCTGCTGATCTTTTATTGATTTATTTAACCCACCCTTTGGATTTTGCTGTCTTAGACTTTAAAGTTAAAAATTAATTCAATTTTTTCTTGATTTTGTATTTTATTGTATTCTTCCAGAGCACTGAGTGGGCCAACCACAAACGAAAGAATGGTTCTTATAAAACTCATATTAAAATTTTAAAGTGTTTCCAGAGAAACTGTAAACATAATGTTTTTTTCAGATCAGAAGAGATTCAATTAGTCAAATGAAAAGAAACAAGCCGCCAAAACAGAACTGTTAATCTGTTACCCATCATGTTTTTGCCTTACATGCTGCTATAGAGTTAAGTTATAGCTGAGAATTTGAATTTGCAGTTACTTCAGTTCATGTACATGCAAATAAAACATTTTAAATAACTTCTGATTTTCAGAACTGTATAATCACTTTATAATCTTCCACAACTTTGCTGCGTTGGAAGCAGCTACTCTACTGGCAACAAGGTTCCTTGTGTGACACTGAGCAGAATATACAGTCACATCACCCACTGCATGCCTCATCTTGTGAATTCACTTTGTAGTAAAGGTGTCAGATACAAGCTTGTGGTCTGACACAAACATCTGTAGCCTTCTTATCTGTCCAGTCCAGTGTTAAATGAGATGGAGCCAAAGACAAGCTTAAGGTATGATATTCAGGCTTTGCTGCAAACCTTTCCAGATTTGAAACAAAGTAAGAGGGCGACTTCACAGAAATTCCTCTGACTGGCACAGCTACAAGTGATTCGGAGAGTACGATTAGTCACTGTATTTACAAATGTCTGTGCTTCAGTAAATGTTTGGTCTAGATAGAATGGGGGAAAGACGAACAGCCCGTGTAACATTTATTAGCAAGATAAAATAGAAAAGCGAAACAGGAAAGACGTATTTCTACACTAGCTTGGTGATCATATATTCAATACACTGACCTCTTTTATACAATTCATTGTAAGACGTGTCAAGCATTAAATACACACCAATACATTTACAGTGGGAGAAATAACAAAAGCCATAGAGGATGACGGGTTTGGGTTTGGCCTGACAGGGAGTGAAGGCAGATACCGAGTGGCCACATAACGTGGCAGCTGACTGTTTAAAAAACAATTTCATGCGACAGCTGTGTCCCTCGGTCATAAACAAACAGCAGGTTTACTCTGTTTCAGTGTTGTTCCACTGTGCTGTTAAAGTATTTATTAAGGCAGAGAGTAAAATGTGGAGAGAAAGAGTCTCTTATAGGTGTAACACAATGGTGAGACTGGTTTTCACTGGTTACATACATAATCAGTTTTGTATTCTTGTTTGACTGGTTGAGTTAAACAGTGGAAATTTTATTTTGGTGATTTTATGAACTACAACACTGTTTCTAAAAAAAAAATAAGTAAGCTTTGAAAAATAAAAACAGAATGCAATAATTTAAAAATGATTTAAACCCTATATTTAGTTGAAAATAATACAGAAATATATCAAAGTGTTTAAAAAAAAGCAACACTTTTTTTTAAAAAAAAATTAGGAAGGAGCAACAAAAGATAGCAAAAGTGGTTCAAAGCCAGAAAAATAACTCATTATGATTAAACTTAATGAATAATATTATTATACATAAAACGGAAATCCTAGAAAAAAAGTGAACCTGAAAAAGGTTCACAGTTGCACACACAAACTTTGGAAACACATAAACTTTAAATAAATCTCAGTTTTTCATAAACAGGATCAAGAAACACTGCCACATATTGTGTGCCTGAGCTTATGGACTAAAGCGTAGTAGAAAATCTTCCTGTGGTCTTTGCAATCAAAGTCACGGATATCCTGACTTCTCCAAGCTAAAGCGCAAAGTGCACATTAACGATGGGTAAAGTGAGGCTTTGTGCAAACATTCAAAGCAATTGTGTCAGAACTGTTTTGAGACACTCATCTCCACAGTGACACCTATTGGCCAGTTTTGCTATTGTCACAGGTTGACAATGCTCTTCTTCTCTAAATGACCATAGAGAAAAGTGTTGCACACTTCTACCACTCTATCAATAATTATGAACATGTTTTGAAGAAATGCCCATACAACAAAAGGAGAAAAACCCTTAAGAACCTTAAATGACAAAGCTGTGACTGTAAGCAAATACTACTTCCCCCCCTTTTAAGTAGGGATGGGTATCGTTTAGGTTTTATCCGATACCGGTGCCAAACCGGTACTTTTGAAACGGTGCCGGTGCTTAAACGGTGCTCAAACCGGTGCTTAAAGAATGGAGAACACAAAATTGGTCCAAAAACCTCTCATGTTTAGCTGTTTTTTTGTAAAAAAAAATAACAATGTTAGCCTTTTCTGCAGCTGTAGGGCATATATGGTATCACTCTTGGCTGGAAGCAGTGCTTAAACAATGGAAAAAACACAAAATTGGTCCAAAAACCTCTCATGTTTAACTGTTTTCCACTTTTTCTTTGGTCATTTTAGCCTTTTTGGCCAGGGTGAAGGGAGTATCTGCCATCAAACAAGAAGACAGCCGCATGTAGCTATGATGATGTTTGCTAGTTCACCTTACATGCATTAATGTAATAATGTGGTTAGCGTACTCAATGTGAATTACACACGAACAACATGAAGCTACTCACTCAGAGAAGAACGGCTGCTGCTGCCATCATCATTTCTGCTACACTGGCAGGGCTAGGGGCCAGGACTCTACTCTTCGGGGTTTTGGGGGGTTGTTGCTAACTCCGGGTCCGATAACAGGCACCACACCCGCAGTAGATGTGCACGGTGTGAGGTCTCGCAGCAAGCTATCAAACACGGCGCATTTCTCGGCTTTAAAAAAAACGCTATGCGTTGCCAGGTGTTTCATCGGATTCGAGGTGTTACCTCCTTTGACAGTATCACAGTATCAGCTTAAAGCACTTGTTGCAGGCTGCTGAGTTTGCATCTTTTGCTGTGAAGTACAGCCAGACTTTTGACCGCTTCGTCTTTTTTAATCTGTAGCTCTGCTCTAAAAGAACGTACGTACCTGAGCCCGCCTACTTTCCTCGGAAACGTAAAATGATTGGCTAGAATTGGCTCAAGAAAAAAAAAAAAGCACCGAAATAAAGCACCGAAATGTGCGCTGCTTTTCGGTCTGGTTACTACCGTTTATGTCAGAACCGGTGCCATCATGGCACCGGACACCGGTACCCATCCCTACTTTTAAGTTTACATGCATGTGGTTGTTTCCGTTGTTTTGAAATTCAGTGAAATGTAAACAAACCAATTAAATGTTTGTTTATTGTGACAACAATTTCAATGTCACCTACTTTGTAGGTAGGGTGTAGAGAAGAGGTGGGGAACTCCAGGCCTCAAGGGCCGGTGTCCTGCAGGTTTTAGATATCACCCTGGGTCAACACACCTGAATCATATGATTAGTTCATTACCAGGCCTCTGGAGAACTTCAAGACATGTCGAGGAGGTAATTTAGCTATTAGAATCAGCTGTGTTGGATCAAGGACACATTTAAATCCTGCAGGACACCGGCTCTTGAGGCCTGGAGTTCCCCACCCCTGGTGTAGAGTGTAGGCCTCAGTAATCTTTATGGAAGATGTTTCATCTACAGTGGAACGAATGTAGCTAATTATGCTAATGAAAAATTAACAATGTCTATGTAAATATTTTTATTCACAAATATTAGTCTTTCAGCTGTTTTGTGGATGAGTTGGGTTCTTTTTTGTAAATTACCACCCTACACGTGGCAAAAATCTTTTCACACTTACTGTGGGTATACACGGGTATTTTTTGCCAAGCTCTAAAGGTGTGGATAAACAACACCTTATTCATGCCATCATCAGTGACCTCTACAGTGGCATCAGCAGTTGCACTGTGGGTGCCATGAGTTTCACTAACCCAGCTGTCAAAAGGTTCCTACAATCTCTGCTGAGTCCTGAGCTGTGGTTACTGCTGCCGCTCCTGCTCCTGGTCTTGGTCCAGCTGCTGCTGACTTTCAAACTTTCTGGAAGTTTGCAGTGACACCCGGTGTGGTCTATATACTAACAATGAACTTTGGGCGAACGCACCAAAACTTCAATTAGCTGTGATCACATTATGTGGGTGTTTTGAACTGCACTGTGTTTCAGAAGATCTGCGCTTCATAAGCTCAACACAGCATTGAAATTTCAACGTTACATGATCATGTTATATCAAAAAACAAAAAAACGAATGCCTGAATTTTGTGGGGGGGGTGGGGGGGGGGTGGAGTTGGGAGTGAAATTCCTGATTCACATATTTATTTTCTGGATGCTGCCATCCAGAAGTGTTTTTCAGTAAAGGTCTTGCTTATTTTAGCAAGTGTGCCAAACTTCTGCAAGTATTACAACAGCATGCTTCTATCCAGATGCTACATATTAGTACAGCTTCATGAAACATATTTTATAAACAGTTTAAATACTCCCCCCACTCAGACCCCGTTCCCAACTTTGTGTACTGGGATGAGGTGTTACAATGATTCATGAAACCACTGTACGAGTCTATGCAAACTTCACAAAGAGCAAGGCCTGATCTGCAATCCAAGTTTACTTCAGTTTACCTCATTTGTCAAAATTGGACTGTTAACTAAACCCCAACACGCTCATTCCTCCGTCCTCACCTCACCTCGTCTCCTGTAACCCAGGCAACAAGAGCGCTAAAAATAACTAGGGACCGAAAGTAGATGAGCCATTTTCACTGTGGCCTGTAATTCCCTGCATCTAAAGAAAGGTACATTTGAAAAACTTCACAACTGCAAAGAGTGAAACTGCTGCTTGCTTTAATATATTCAACATTGTTCCTCTTTCTCAGGTAGAAAGAAAACCACTTGCAGCGGTTTTCTGGGCAAATGACACAATATGTGTTTGCTGCCAGGAGAAGCTGAACATCAGGGGTTTAAATCGGTGTCAATCTTCATTTTGTGTGATGGCATGAAACATAACATGATCTCAAAAGATAATGTCAATTACATTAATAGTTGCTTCATATACAATAATTAACTTGAACACCTCAATTGAACCCCAATCCTTGTTTCTACCTGAGAAACCCCAAATCAATAGAAATAAAGACTATTTTTAGAGTAATTAGGGGTAAAACGACTCTTTAACAGGCTACAACAGCAGGAGACTACACTGGGTGCTAATCGTGTCAGCTAAGAACAGGAAACTGAGGCTATAATTCACACAGGCTCACTAAAATTGGATAGTATTGCCTGGTCTGACGACCCTTAATTTCTGCTGCCACTTTCAGTTGGTTGGGTCAGGATTTGGCTTAAACACTATGAAAGCATGGATCCTTCCCACCTTGGATCAGTGGTTCAGGTGTGTAGTGGTGTAATGGAGTGGGTGATTTCTTTTTAATTTTTGTTTTTGTTTTTTTGCCAAACTTTGGCACATTTAAATGCCACAGCCTACCTTCTTACCCACATCTTTTGTTATTTGCTCTCATCGTCACTAACGCAGACAGGAGATCTTCCTAACGTAATGTGCAGTGCTTCAAAATACAGATTTTTACAATAACAATTTACTCTTCTCTGTATAAATAATTGCTGATCTCTCGTGTTTTCAAGCAAATTCCATTCAAAATAAGGAGTTGGTAGTTTCGAAAACTTCTTTAAATGAAGACATATAGGGCCTATTAATGCCAACTCACCAAAACACAGAAGTCCACTTACTTGTGCAGTACTGCTATCTCATTCTCAATGCTGTTTTCCTTGCCCTCTAAGGCCTTCTTGGGGATACACTTGACGGCCACCAATTTCTGAGTCCTTTTCTCCTCAGCCAAGACCACCTCAGAGAAAGCCCCCCTGAAACACAAACACACAAGTCGGTCTATTAGACCTGAGTTTATTTATCCCAGGGGCTTCAGCTCTTCACATGCATCGCTGACACTCTGCAGAAAATAAGAAACTCCAGCTCTGATGTTAAACTGGTCTAACTTTTGTAATTCTTGGCTACCAACATCTAAAAGCTAATATAAATTTTAGCCTGCTGATGCCAGATTGTGTTTATTTTTAATATCAGCCGCCTCCCGAAGTCTTTGGCGTGCTGAGTCAAGTTTTGGAAAGACTACAACCTGGTGGGATGAGTTGGAAGCACCAGTATTAAATATCGAGGTTTATCTCAGTGACAAATTTTGATACTGGCCAAAAGATTCTAAGTCTGACTCATGTGATGCTGTATATCAGTTGTATGCTACAGTTTACATTGTCACAGATTGAATAATGGTGTATGTGAAAGTCCATATGAACAATAAATGGGGAAAAAATAGCCACAGAATTTTTTCCCCCTTTTGCAGGCTTCATAAAACTTTTGCCTTTTACCATCATTTACGTAAAGAACCCAGGCTTTGACTAGCTGAAGTACTGCATGCACCAATCTAACAGCCATTTACACTTCTTTTTTATTCTCTTGGTTTCTCTAACCAGGAAAATCAAAACAAGTAAAGCATCTGAAGTCAGAGTAGCAAAAGAATAATAGCACTTTCCCATGACCCATTTCAGAGTGGAGGTGGACCTCGAGCATTTTGACCAAAGCCCGAAGAGTTCTGACTCAGCTCCAGTGCTGTTCAATAGCTATAAATCCTGAGCCACAATGATAGGCTTTGACACTGCAATACAACAGAAACAAGGTCACGGTAGCTTCAATGCAACGTTTTAGTTTCTTCATGTGTAATGTAACTTACTGTTTCAAACTGTGATTATTTTAATAAAATAAAATAAATAAATAAGCAAAACTAAAGGAAAAAATATTGGTAACATTAAAATGACATAACACTCTCCCTACAGCAGAAGGTCTTCTGATTACTGATTTGTTTAGTCTACTAATCAATCTACCATATATAAAGCTGTACTTCACATACCACAATAAATAAAAGGAAGGGCTTTCATGAAAAACTAGGGTCTTCCTGATTTTTACTTTTTTTCCCCCCCATACACCTACATTACAGAGGCTTTTTAGGGAAAAACAAAAAACAAACAAACAAAAAAAACAGATGGAAAGACCACTATGGCACATAACAATCCTGGTAATTAGCCCTAAAGCTTAACATCTGTGCATCCCATACCCATGACCTTATGCTGTGTTTACAACACATAGGATGGACTGTTGGGATTATGACACTGTGAACTGGGTAGTGTCGGGTATATATTTGGTTTTCTACTAAGTGCTAATGTTGGATGAATCTGAATGTTTTGAGCAAGCATATGAACACAACATCATCCTGTTTGTATAAATTACAAACACCAAGTGAATACATTTCTTACTGCAATGTGTAACACCGGCAAATTTATTAATTTCAAAGCTTTTGATACTCTCATGCTTGAATTCGCTGGGTCATTCTCACTGATTTTTATGAATTTTTGCAATGGTGGTTCTTCCAAAAGTCTTATTGCACGAGGTCATCACTCTCAGTCAGTTTATTTATAAAGTCCATTTAAACACAGCACAATGCTAAACAGCAAGTAAACTATTATATTAAAACTATTTATATAAAGAGTGAAAATGTTTAGAACAATAAAAATAATGGTTTTATCCAACATTCTTCAGGTAGGCGTGTCAGGCAAGCCATTACACACAAAAAACAAAAATTGGAATTTTTATATCTCACCTGAAGAAAATCTGAATTCTGGTAAATGTGTAGTTTTACAGGAAAGTTCACATAGCTTGAAATAACTCACACAGTAATTCACACTACAACAGACACTGACAGTGAACATTGCTTGTTTTTTGTTTTTGTTTTGTTTTTTTAAATCTATGATAATTTCAGTATTAGCTGCCAACAGCATGTTCAAACATGACTCCGTTTTCTTAAAACCAATGGTACGATAAGAACTCAAATCAAAAGTGGAATCGGTTGTTATCTCTCTGGTTCCAGACAGTCTTTTGTGTAGAGAGAAAAGGAAGGACAAGCATTCAGTCTGGAGATTTACAGATTCATTATTACTCCCAAACATGAAGACTTAATGTTTTCATACCAGCAACACCTGAAAAACAAGCAACTCTCTCTTCTCTGTAAAGTAATCCTAGAAAAAAAAAAATCCTGCGAATCACATTTACATTCATAATTCAAATTTTAATTTTAAATAAAATAAATAAATTCTTGAAAGAAAGGTTGATTTTGTCTAATGTTATTTATGGCTCCTGAGTTATATCAGGATTTTCCATAAAGGGAAACTGTGTTGGCAAAGGTCGAGTGCACTGAGCAGTGATAGATGTCCCCTGCAGTCCTATTTTGGCTCAGCGTTTGTGTTTGGATTTTTTGCAGTATCTTATAAGAGTTGTTTGTGTTTTTTGCTTTTGAAATGTATTTTCATAGTGAAATACAGCCCATGATCAGCATAACAAACTCAAAAATTGGGTTTCCATTTTGCTACTACTACTGAAATACGCACTGCCATGCATGACATTGTGATATTTCAAGTCATGACATGCAGTGGTGCACACTGGATAACACTGGCAATGGCTTCCTTACAAAATAACTACAGTGAAACTGCTTGCTTCCTGCTTACATTTAAAGAAATTGAATACACAGATAGAGGGCTTACAATTTATTTATTTTTTTAGTTGTCAAGCAAAATTAGTAAAGATAGCAAACGAACAGTAGTTGAGCTTAGATATATAAGCATGTTATGCAATGGATTCTTCCACAAACTTTATGCAGAGTGACCCTCATGCAGGTCTCTGGTGATGTTAACTACAAAACTCAAAGAACCCCGAACCCAGATCTTGATAAGACTAACAGTTACCCTGTGAGTGAGGCTTCGTGGTCACGTGTCAACAAGAAACTAAAACTTGTGCAGGAAGGCCATCAGCTTTGGCAGAAATCCAGCTCTGTGGAGGAGGTTGTCACTGCTGCAAATTCCTCTGCAGCATCTGGAGAATTTAGCTGACATTCTCCATGCTTCCACTGACAAACCAAAAGGGCTCTTGGGAAGTGTCAAACAGTGGTTCACAGAAACGGTCTTTGACTACAGATATTCGAGGGGGGATTTTATTTGTTTTGCAAGATAAAAACTGTATAATCATTTTGCCATGTGAAATAATGCTGATGTATATTTGCCTGACTTGAATATTTAAAATAACTTGATATTTATATTTAACCACATTTTGCCATCAAAAGAAAAAAACCTTTTATGCTCCTGACTTCCCATCACAAAATAAGACTGGTCATTGTTTTCATGCAGTTCCCAAAATTACTTCCTTATTATCTGAATATCAGGAAACAGTCCTTCACTGCGTTGGTCCTTGCTCTTTCACCTTTAAAGGGACACTTTTACTGAGCAGCAGCCTTGATGATCACTATTTAATAAAAACAGAAGAAGCAGACAAGAGTTCAGCCAAATGGCTTCTACACTTGTCACGACACAGGAGATGCCAAACAAATGAGACTGTAGCAGCAACCCTCAAGTACTGTTGTTATACAACTGTTTTACAGTAAATTATCTGAGTATTATTTGGTGTGTCTGCCACTTTCTGTGTGTCGGCTAAAAAAACATAAAGAATATAGAAAGGATAGCTGTGTCGTGGGTGTAGCGTGGTGTTGTGAGTTTGCTGAAGGTTAATCCTAACCAAGGTTTCAGTTGGATTATAAGGTAAACAAGCGTGTTTACAGAGCTGTTCCCGTTCCAAACAGGACGTTCTAATCGGCACCATGGGAACTGTGTCCAGAAACAGGAAACACTCAGTCCCCTCACCCTCACGCACACACAGGCATGCAGACATGGTACGACTGGACAGCTATTAGCTGCTAAGCCCTTAATGAGGACTAGCTTGCCACTACACAAACAGTAGGGCATTTCTCAGAAAAACACTGTGTAAATACTTTACACAGTGGCTTCAATATATACATATTGTATATAGTCAAATATAGAAAAGACCTGTACACAATTAGGCCTCACACACTTTAAATATTTGCATAAACTCTCTATCGGTTTTACACCCCACCCAAATGTTTGAATAAGACGCTGAGTTGTTTTATTATTAATTTTACTCATCATAAATGGTCAAATGTCAGCAGACCCCTCTGTTTCTTCTATTCTGATGACAACACCTTTTTTATTTTGTTACTGTTGTATTATATAAAGTAAGTGTCAGTGATGATGCACATATGCCGATTAAAATCAACTCTGCAAAGGACACATTAAAAAGAGAAAATCAACAAGGAAGTATTTCTTATGTGGCAGTGACGTTTTGAGAATACTAATCTTCCCTGACTATCTGCCATGGAAAACGACAATTGCTTATTTCTCAAACTCACAGCAATTCTGCCGTCTGTCCCGCTGAGAAGTTGGTCAAGAAGGTATGTAAACAGATGACAAAACTGTAACTGTGGAAAGGTCAGAGAGACATAGGGAAGGACCATCTGGCCCAATCAGAGCTGAGAGATACCCTACTGTGAAACTGGACCTGAAACATAAAAAGACCATCTTTGCTCTGTGGGCCTCCCAAACATGAAGAACAGCACAATCAAACCACAATCTCTCTCGATTTACATATAACAACACAGCACACAGACACAACACATCGGTAAAATGTGGTCATATAACCCTAAAGAGAGACTAATTTAAATTCTATAATGACCATTTTTTTCTCCACCAAGGCAAAGAGACAAGTCTGAGACAGTGAAAAATATTTGTCTGTCTGTCAGCAACATCACACAAAAACTGCCAGAATTTAGCCTACATTAGCCACATCTACCTCATGAGTAAATAATGTTGCCTATGTTGTGTTTACAGCCTATTGCTTTGAATCACCTGATCAAAACTACCATTTACAGATGGCTGATATCTCAAAATTATGCACTGTGCCTCCTTTGTCACTGGCGCCTTGATATAGCAAAATACATCTCTCACTTCCAACTCATCACATATGAACACATATATAAGAGCACTTGGCATAAGGGTACATTTCCAATACGATGGGTTAATTTTTGGCATATTTTAACTCAAACTGAAAGTTTTTCCTATACTATATTCTAATATTATACTACACCTAACACAGTAGTTTCCCGAGCAAGTAAAAATTAGTAAGTAAAGATCACATAAATTCAGAAGCTTCCAGATTACCGTCCAAACCTTTTCTGCCTTTAAAAGACCATCATAACAGAGCATTGTATTGGTGTGGAACAGCGAAGAGTATGTTTGCATTCTGCTCTCAGCGTTTAGTTATACATCTGCAGTATTAAACCATACACATACTGTATCACAAATGTCACAAGTGAAATGAAAAAGATTTATTTACTTGTAAATGGTTTAAAATATAACCTACTGATATTGACAAAGTGCACCAAAGACCAGCACCATGGCTAAACAATGTTTTTTAGTGTAATACCTTAGTACAATCCACACTACAGTTCAGTGAAGGAATATTACATAACCAAACCAAGAAAAGCAAACAGCTAAATCTAGAGCTATGAGCAACATAGGGAGCTACTGGCTAGAGTGAACTCATCAATTCACCAAAAGACAAACATTGCTCCTGAAGTGTGTACTGTTGTCAGTCTCTGAATGGTGATGGCAGACAGACAGCAATCCCATGATTCCTCTGTCCTCTCTAGGTTACTACCCAAATATTTCTGTAACTGTAAATCGAAATATGGGAAACACTAACAATTTACATTTAGCCATCTGATCTGTTCATGAGACACCAAGGAACCATCAACAAAAGATATTTTCTGACTTTTTATATGGAATACTATTAGTAAATTAAATTTAAAAAATTGTAAATCCACAAATACACAAGTGCTGGCATCATTAATGGTCAGCTTGTAGCATGAAAACGTTTCAGCAGAAAGAATCTGTCCTCCACTGAGAATAATTAAGCCACTCTGACGATACACAGTCTATCTGGACCAATCATCTCATGACGTAGCCTCTGCAGCTAACGTTGTTTCTGAGGATAGAAATTCTTGGTATTGTTATCTGCTATTTCCTCAATAAATAACAAAATTAAAACCCTCAAACTGTAATCACAAAATAGCTGAAGGTTTCAAGTTTGAACTATGGCCAGTTTAGGGTCTATGACTATGGTCTCCCTACCAACTCCAGTTAATTCAGAACACTGCTGCCTGGATTTTAACTGGTACTAAGAAATATGAGCATACTTTATGTTAAACGCACGCACACACACACACACACACACACACACACACACACACACATACATACATGCACCATTTTGAATTTTGTAAAATCCAACTTTGAATTTTTGCTGTTCTCCAGAGCCCATAAAAAGGTATTTGGGAGAGCCATAAAAAAAATCCCCCAAAAGCTTCCATTAACTTGAACCTTACCCTGATATACTGAATGCTCATATATACATCTACCTGCTAGTAAAGATTATGTTCAACTATAACTTAAGGTATCGCATGCAGAGCAAGTTGCAAAAAAGCAACAAGAAATTTCTAAATTTTTTTGATGTGGAAATGCAAAGTATATACATACATTTAGGGAAAATTTACCCTCAAAAAGTGCACTGTAAAAAAATCAAGTTGGTATTTTGCATTGATAAGCTGGTCTTGCTGTTTCAGAGATTCAGGATTCATTCAATTCTCATGAGAAGGCAGCAGCAAGGAGAATTTTATGGTTTGCTCCAGAAGCTGAAGCTGTATCATGAATGCTTTCGTACATATTTCAGGAAGTCAGTGGGGCAGTTTGAGCTCCTGTTGGCATAGTTGGGACCACAACTGAGGAGCCAGAGAAATAATTTCAGAGAGGTCATTGCGCCTAGCTTTTTATCTGAGGTAAAAAAAACAGTATTAAGTTAATATTTCCATATCATTGTATATTCACTACCGATGTGCATGTTGAGCTATGAGGACTCTTGTTGCTTAATATAGTGATTTGATTACTAAATATTTTAAGTGTCCTGTGTTTAAAGGCCTTTAAAGTCTTCACTAATTGATTTTGTTTTATAGTTATATTATTTATGGATTCTGACTCTCTTTGGCAGACAAATTAAATTTCCAGCACGCACCTCTTTGCAGTACGCCATTGGACAGGCATCAACAAAAGACAAAAGTAACAAGAAGCTCTTAAATAATGTCAAAAATCTACCCAGCTACCAAACACACAGAGAGTAGTTTGCTAGTAGTTTGAGTGTTGCGAGAGATCAAAAATAAAATTTAAAAAGGGAATGAATATTTGCCATAAATTAGCCAGAAAAAGGACAAATAGACATAAATGGTCACTCTTGGTGGATGTTTACATAGCTCACTGCTATCTAGAGGCCTAAGCTCTGTTACTACCAGAGCTTTAGTATCCATTTAAGATAAAAATAGACCCAACTTTCCACTGTTTAAACTCCACTTACTGGCAGGAATTGCTTTGAAGCACATACATGAAACCAAAATCCCCCAATCAAATCATATAGCAGAGTATAATTAAGCTAGACAGCAAAGAACACGCATCCCTAAGGATTTCTTGGACTGGAGATAATAAGCCAGTTTTTTTTTCAAGCCAGTTTGCTGATATGTGGACAGCTTGAAATGTGAGAAATATGAACAATAAAGGATTATAACAATGGAGAAGGACTGTGGGAAGATGTATATGACAAGCCTGCGAGTGTACTAAAAGCTGTTAGGGGGATATATTGCTGTGAGCAGATGGAGTTGCCTAAGTGGGCCAGACAGTGGGCATATATATGTGTGTGTGTGTGTGTGTGTGCGTGCATGTGCATGTGTGTGGATTCAGGAACTGCAGGCTATGCCATGCTGAGTCGCAGACTTCTGTTCGAATTAGGTCAGGGCAGGGCTGAAGGGCTGAAGGTGCCATAAGCAGGGATGGATTTTGAGGATTGTGCTGGAGTTGGAAATGGTTCTAAACTGTCATTGTTCCAAGGAATGGTTAAACTCCGCTGATCTGTGCTATGGCTGCTAGAGTGTCTCAATGAATGCATATTTAGAATACAAAAATCAGTCCCACTTGATTACTATTTTTGGAATTTGAAACTGAAAGAGCAGCAAAAAGACAGAATAAGCCAGATGTGGGGGTGGGTGGGGGGGTAGGGGTGGGGTGGTGGGGAGTAGCATGCCACTGCTTCTACCCATAACTCCTAGTGTGATCAGTGTTTGAGACACTATTACAAGGACACAGTAATGTATTGTCTTGTGCTTTGCTTTACAGTACTGGAGCAAAGCCCCATCTACCTTCTTCCTTTTAATATCATCTATTCTGCAGCTCAGGCTCAATTAAAAAAAAAATAAAGCAAACCAGTCTTCTTTTTAGGCTAGCTATGAGGTGATAACGTCACAGAAAAATTGATACTTTTGGGGTTTATGTGAAGATTAAAAACTGACATTATAATAAGCACTATTACGGGAATACGATGGGATAAATATGGTGGTAAATGAAGAGGTAGGAGAGTTAGGACAGAGACAGAAAAAAAGAAGCACAGAGAGATGAAAAATAGATGAAGTGGGGCAGCTCTCATGCTGTGAGACTCATCTGCTCCATAAAGGTGGCTGTTTCTTTTGTCTGAACGGCTTTGTTAATCATCATTTTCAATTTGTTTGATTCAACTTCACACACGAATGCTATAGTAAAAGTGAGTCTGTGCTAAATTTCCTTCAAACTCCATGTGTGTCTGAACCTCCACACTACACTTTAGACTATAAATATGTTGGCATAGGGATGTGTGGGGTGTTTTGTTCACTTATTACTTGGAAATATTGCACAACACAGCAACAAAGCAATGCAGCAAGAGATGGATTCAGCAGCAGCATCTAAATTCAGATGGTATATATAGTAATTATGGATAGGAACTGTATTTCTTTACAAGATTATGGAAATACTATGTAAACACAGTATTTGTGTCAACTAACTGTGGTTGAGGATGTAACACACACTCAATTTCTGGGCAATCGCTTTCATTTGCAAAGTGACTGCACAGGTTACCTAATGGGATGCAACCTCCAAACAGCTTAAGTCCATCTTGGACTCACTTCAATCCCTCTCTGACAAATTGGAAAAGAAGTACAACTAACTGCCATCTAATTTAGAAATACAGATCGCCAATCAGTTGCAAACAACCTGACTCAGTCTGACCAATGAGTGCACTCAACTGGTTGTGCAAAGTTGACATTTTGCAGTTAAACTGCCACCCTGCAGCAACTACGTCACCATCTGAAGAAACTTCTTTCAGCTGTTTCCTTATTTACAACATGTCGCCACACTAGATGGCTCTTCATATTTGCATATCCCCCCGAGGCATTTGGGTCTCCTCCCAGTCTTAAACCGGGGATCGTGTTAGGCACATGTGTCAACCACTGCACTACAAAGCCTGTATATCATTAACTGTGGAGGGATTTCTGAATTTTAGTTTCAAATCTCTGAGGTTCTGGCTGAACTCTAAATAGTTAATGTGAATTTCTGTGTATGCAGATAGCAACATGTTTGCAACACACCACAACTGATTTGTGATTTTTGCAGTTTCATCACAAACACAATGCACATAACTGTAATCTGATCCCATTCAGCTGCAAACTGGCCACCACAGTCTGACTCTACCTCGTTGCTGTTTATCACTGCCTTGCTGGGCCAAAGTCACTTTGAAGATGGCAACTGACTGTCATCGAAACAGTCATTTCAAAGGGAACCGAAACACAAGTTCATTGTATGCTAGTGTAACTGTAGCATAAAATCTAACAATAATGAAACTTGCAAGATCCGGACAGAGGCCTGCTGCATGTCCCATGATTACTATAAGATTTATATACTATAAGAGAGGTTAACAGGAGTATCAGAGACCATGGTCTCTCTAAATCAGAGTTCTCAAACATAAGGCCCAGGGGCCATAACTGACCTAGTAAAGACTCCAATGCGTTTTTTAATTTTGTTTGCCTTTTTTAAACAGCTTTTCCTACTGGCAGTAATCTACCAGAACTTTTTTTCTGTAGTTTTATTCATTTATTTATTAGTTCTGACAGATTTTGTCATTTACTACAACAGCATTTTTTATCATGTAGAAAAACTGAGCAGTACTGTTGAAACTGCACTTCTTTTTCTGATAATAAATGTGATTAAATGCGTAGTTAAACATCTTTACACTGACAGAAAGGGGAGTTTCGCTGAATCAGCCCACTTAAGCTCAAAGTGGGCTGAATGTGGCCCACAGTTTAAAATGAGTTTGACTTTCCTGCTCTAAACAATCATATGATTTACTGTAAGAACATTTAATGCTACAGCATGGTCAAAGCCTCATCTCTGGTCATGCAAACCATCGTCATTCACAAATGAAACTGTGCGTAAAAGTGCCCAAATAAACACACTCAGACGTATGAACATTTAGTGCTGAGTTATTGAACCCTTCCACTCAGGAGCAGAGAGCCCTTAGACAGAGAGGCAAATCAGTGTTAAAACCCATGTAATTTAGCCCAGAGGCACGAGTATGAGGGAACAAGTGAAGCAAAAGGTTCCTCTTTTCACTAACAGATTGTGTCCCAGCACTGACTGTTGAATCTGTACAACAAATCAACAAAAGTCTTGTTTCTCAGTGAAATGCTGGATTCATCGGCAACACAGTTTCATATCAAAGAAATACACACTGATGAAGCTAAAAAGATTAGTATCTCATCCATCTAATAGACACTAAACAATATAAACTCACTCTGAAGTCTAACACATAAAATTATCTGTGCTCTTTGCTTGGTAAAAAGAGAAGAGAAGTGATGAATGGATCCTCTTTCATTCTCAGAGGTGCCAAGTCAAATGGGGGGAGCTGAAGGTCAACAAGAGATAACAGAAATAGAGAAGTGTTATTGATTATTATAGTTATACTGCATGTGCCTATAAACATACACAACGGGGCAGAAAAGAAAAACGAGTGTTGTGGAGATGAATCCTTTTACTCTCTGTGCCTCTCCATCACCCCTGCATGTACAAAAACACTACTCTTACCCAATCAATTGCAGCCAATAGCAAATCATACAAACAACGAGGGCCACTGGGTCACCATTGAACATGACTGACGAAGACAGGCAGGGGCCAATCCATCAGCCCTAACGATTTTAGATGATTACACCATGCACCCCTGCTTTTTCTGTCCACTTCCTCTTATAGCCAGTCTCTTGTTGCTTTATCTCCTCTGTGTTTTGCAATGTATTCTAGGCTAAAAATACCAAGAATTTCCCCTTACTGCTCACGGCATGAGAACATGTGCAGCCATTTAAATGTCAAAAAAGTCAGCATGGTTCATTTGTGCACTTTATCATCAGTGAAGAAATCTCAGAGCCTGTGGCTAAGTGTGGGAACATTTCTTGCAAAGAGATGTTTACAGGCACTACAGTGAAAAAAAATCAACATCTTAACAACAGAAAGGAGGGAAAAAAGTGAAATAATGGAGGACACTTGGATTCAAATGACATAATAGGTCATCTAGTCTTTGAAACAGAAAAGGTTTCAAATAAAAAACTACTGATGCTTAAAGGCAGATTCACTCATATTTTCTATATTAAGTTGAAAAGGCTCTATTATAATATATTATATAATATATAAGATATTTCCTATTTTCCAAATACAGCGCCTGTGACAATGAGCAGTACACCCGGGGCAACATGACTCATGACAAATGCTTACCAACATATTGTAGAGAGAGCAGCGAAAGTCAATATTTGAAATAAAAGGTTAGGAAAGTACCAGGAGAGACAAGGAAATTCAAACTTCTCAGTCAAAAACATTGGAATATGTATGCGTGGCTTCATATACCCCAAGCCTTAAATTCAAGGTAACTGTGACAAATGCTACTTTTAATATTACCACATCTTTAACTAGAAACGTAACTGTAATACACTATATGTGATTAACAAAAGCCCTGAAGAGGATCTGCGGCGTGCTCTTATGCTCAGCTGTGTGTCCTCAACCCTGCATAATGAACGCTTTAATTTCAGCTGAAAATCAAAGGGCAGCAGGATACACTGGGATCCCCCAGCCCACACTGAACACAGTTTGAAACCAGGAAACAGAGAGCAGGTGATAGAGATGTGGAGCCAAAAATGAGGTTGGCTTTCTGACAGCCGGGATCCAAGTTTTGAGTTGGGTTGGACATAAATCGAAAGAGAGAGAGGTTGGGGTATTAACTTAAGGGAGGATTTGAGTTGATTGCAGTACCATTGCTTGTTTTTATTAATCCCCATCTGTTTTGATTACTGAAACATGTGCCTGCAGCTGGGGATTAACAGTATAAACCAATGCAAGCAGCTGTTATGTGGTTCATAGGAGTGATGCACTGATACACAACTTATATTAGATACTGATCAGATAGCTGGATGGGGCATTTGTAACAACAGGACACTCTATGGGGCTGACCTAGAGTACTGTGCAATAGGCTTGAGCTACCCCTAATTTCTTTGTTTTATTTCCAAGGAGCACCACTTTCTTGCTTTTTTTTCACTCATTTTCAGTCCAATTCTTGTACCTGACCATTTTCAAAGCCACTTAACACTGACCTATGAATCATTCAATATAAAAAGGCTTTTAAGGATAGCAAAACAGGAAGAAAATGTTGGGGTATGCCAAATTGCACAATAACTAGACTAACTAGACCAACAGGTCTGATGGACTTATGAATCCAAATGTGAAAAGTTTTAGTTCAAATTGTCAGTATGTACAAAGGAGGTCAAGAGAGAGTCTACAGCCATCTGTAAAACACAGTTGAGCTTCTGTCATGGTTTGGGGCTGCATTTCACTCCGCTGTGTTAATAATCTTGTCAAAATTGGTGAAATTATCATAAATGCAGAAAAGGAACACCAGATTTTGAGACAAGATGCAGTATCATCAGCATACTACCTAATTGACAACAGCCATTTCCATTTCTCAAACACACTGGCAGTGCAGTAAAAGCATACATGGATATTAGAAGTGTGAAGGACTATTCATGAAGAGTGATTAAAGAAATTACCAGAAACCTGAGAGGTCAGTCTGTGTTGAAGAGTAGAGGTGATCATGCCAAATATTAATTTTCAAGTTCATTAGAATTATATAAACTCTTTTTTTACTTTATATATATTATATTTCCATGTATGTTGATAAATATTTCATTAAATTATTTTCCAAGCATAATATTAAACAATATATTTTTCAGAAGGGTGACTTAAGAGTTTTGCACAGCGCTGTATTTAAATCATTTCTATATTTAATAGGTTACTCATCAGAAAAGGTGCACTAATAGACACGACTATTGGACACGACAAACTTTTAATAGTTTGTAACTCACTAGGTGATTTCCAGCACAATAAAAAAGGCTGATAAGTGTGCTTTCCATTTCAGCTTCGCTCTCTCTTTCTCATTTTGGATGTTGCTATATTAGATTTTACACTTGTTAGGAAGATTTTATAGCACTTGTTTAAGCCATCAGCTTCATTACACTCATCTATACCTGTCTCTCTGTCCAGCTACACTCCATGTGTGTACAGCGGGGTACACAGGGGTAAAACTGAGAGCAGAGAAAGAGAAGAGAGACACTAGCAAGAGCGTTTAGGACAGCAAAATGCAAGTGCAAAAACTTTGATCAACATCAAAAATACAATTTGTTTGTGTGTACCATTCTTTGGTATTATTTCGATCATAAAAACCTTTCAGTACATTTATATCATTGTATGTATCTGTTACATTTGCTTTGTGAAGTTTGAAAAACATTTAATTTGAGCCTGATGCTGGTTGAAAGATAAAATAATGATTTCTAGTCTTTAACAAGCTTTGTTTCTCACAGTCAGGTAATGTATACTGGTGCTGTATCAGTATTCAGTATTGGCATAAACCTAAAGCACTGGTACTGCAACAGACCAAGCATCCTAAAGTGCTAGGATAACGGTGTTTTTAAAAACTGAAGACCCCTGAAGGAAATAAATGTGACATATATAAATAACAAGTCATTTAAATACACATTTGATTATTATGCATTTACTGAATGTTTTTGCAAAATCAGGACTGGTAAATTGATGACTAATGTTTAAGACTAATACTAATGGTTTTACATCAGTGAACGCCTCCATCATGGTCAAAATATCAGCAAGGAAGGTTCAGAAAAAAACAAACAAACAAACAAAAACGTGTGTAGAGAAAGGTATAGCGTGGTGTCAAATTTTGTGTGTTTCCATTAAAAAATTTTTTTTTTAAAAATCTGATTCACAAAGCATACACATGCACCCGGTGGTGGATTATTAATAGCGAATCAAAAACTTTGTTTCCATAGTGACTGTTTGAGTCCATTATGGAAAGTGTCTCTTGTTGTTACCAAGACAACAATCCAGCAAAGGCAAATGAATGTGGCAAACAGCTGAGTGATGTATTGAGACGGTGATCTCTCCATAAACAAGCTCAGCCCCAAACCGGGGGCAGGTGGAGAACTGGAGAGATGACAATGAGAGGGTTGAAAGGATTTTCATGTATGCGCCCGTCAACCAGGTTCAGCTAGGAACTTTGGTTTATGCACATAAAATGCAGTCAAAAAGACATTTCAGGAAATAGGTATCAACTTGGAAGTGATGAAATTGGAATGCAGCGTTAAGTTTATGTTGCTATAAATTCAGACTTTGTCATCTACTTATGATCAGTGCTTCTGCAATGTGTCACAGGTAATTTGGCAGCTTCAGGTCTTTATTTTGTCTGTATTTTCCCCATTCATACTACAGTACATAGCATAGTGTATAGATATACTGTATATGTATAGATATATATCGATAGATCGATAGAGAGATAGAGAAAGTTTGCATTGATATTAAGTTACTTCAAATTCTCATTAGGATTTGGAAAATGTTTCTACTTCTGTCAGCTCATGACACAAAAGGAGCAAGGGGAGGTTTTATAAACTCACAAAACCAGCTTAGCTTTCACCTTGTATTAGGTTTCATCTAAGTTCACAGAACTTAATCCAAGACTAACAAGGATGTGGGTGTATGGAAACGCGCTTTAAGCAAGACACCTTGGACAAACATCCTGTCTTATGACACTCAGCATCCATGGTTAACAAATTTATAACCAGTAGTTATTGTAGGGATTAAGTGTTACAAGTACCTATGCATGCGCAAAACAATAAGTGCTTAAAGGGGAAAAACGGATCCAAATTGCTACAGTAATTTTGGGAAAACTCTTCATGGTGGGAATGACAGTGGGCTTATTTAGACAGAAGGACAATCTGAACCCCAGCAAGAGCTTAGGAAGACAGAAACAGTCTTGATGTCTTGATGATGGAATAAATTGTATTATTATAAAAGCCAAATCACATCAAGATTTGACTAGCATACTGTGTGCAGCTACGACAGTGGGATTCCTGCATACTAGCACATATAGGCTAGCTGCGCTTAAGATACGTCAGGAATGATTCAAGCTTCTATAAATGACAAACAGCGGGGATGCCATTCAAAAACCAAGCATGACCATTTTGAGATGAACTGATAACACACAATCACACCCATGTGAATAAATCCTGAACTGAATTTTTATGATTTATATGCTATGTTTTGGAGGATTTATACGTCTCATGCTATGATTTATTCATGAAAGAAGCCACTTTCACATTTTTTGTCCCATGAAATAACAAAAGCCAGAAAGTATAAATCAATTTAACATTATGTTCTATGGGAACAAAAAAAACTAGGTCACATTCACGAGTGAATCACACTAAGACATATTAAGTCATATAACACAGGCACACCCGCACGCGTGCACTTTGAGAGATTACACGGCAAACAGATCATTAATAAGGAGACAAGCACAAATCTGCAGCCAGCTGAACTCAGGACACTACATCCAAACACACTTCAGCGATATAGCAGTCTTGTCTGCAAGTACTGATAATACAGAATGTAGGCAAAGACTACTGGTGCTTTGATGAAAAACAGCTTAAATAGTTTTCAGAGCAGCCAATCCTCCTTCATAGTGTTTCACACTCAACAGCGACACAGACGTAAAAACACAGTGACAGACCAAGAAGTGAGAATCCAAGTCTGTTAAATATTTTTATGTGTCACTAGTCTCGTATAATGACATATGTGCTGGAATAAACACAGACACTCAGCTATGCAGTTTGACTTTATGCTTGATTTCTTAAACAGTGAGCCACACATGTACAGAATCACTGTTACGTAAAACATGTTTCCCAGTTAAACAGTATATTACAGAGGAACAGAGAATGAAGTGTTCCTCATTTGGCTGTTAAAGCAGTATAAATTAGTGATAATTTTTTGAGAGGTCCTTTGGCTTAACAAGCTTATAATATAAGAATAAGAATAATCTGAAGTAGATCAATAGATTACTTCAGTATTAATGCTGATCCTTCTCAGGAGTATCATTTTGGCCTTTCGTCGACACTGCATTAAACAGGTTTACATTTACGAGGCTGTGTGTTTATCTTGTGTACTTCCTAAGAAATACACTTCTTTAAGAGGTCTAACATTGTATTCATTTACACACAAGCTACAGCTGATCAGCATCTCAGTGTAATGCTTTGTGGCAGGTTTGTTGACACTGCGCCAGAGAGGTAGATCAACAGGATACCGGTGACACAGCAGTGTTCCTCATACATAGACTTTACTTGGGCAGACTGCCAAGGTATACTGAAATCCTCCAAAGCATATTTGATGACCCATTTTTTAAATCAGTCTAAGAGAACAATAACATCTGTTACAGGGTTTTTCATACATCCATTTATTTATTCAGCTGCTGATAACCATATAGACTATATACGCAGCAGATGAGTGTAGCCACTGACCCTGAAAAGTGAAGAAAATCTGTGGGAGACTAGATGCTGGGTTAAAAAATAAATAAAAATAAAAATCAGTGTCATACACAACACAAGTAATTGTGAGGTCATAAGCTAAATTCACAAGCTTTGATCAGATGATCCTTCTGAAAATAAGTCCATCTTTTAGTAGATATAATACTTTAAAGAGAGAAAGGCAGGTGAAACAAATGGTGGAACACTTTAGTTTCACAAAACTAAAAGCCTGACATTCAAAAGAGCGCCCAGCATAAAGTTGGCTTGCAAAAGGCGGCCCTTTTAGGCGGATGGTTGCATAACACCGCGTATGCATCATTTGCCTATTCAATACATTCACGGCTGAGTGCCCTTTACCAACTATGGTTTCGACATTCTTCAAGCAGCAACACTTACTAGGTAATTACATGTATAATGGTTTAAAAAAATGAAATCCAGCGCCAGGTATATATTTCTGGATTTTGTCCATGTGAGACAAGTGAATAGACAGGCATTAAAGAGCACACCATTTTTGCACTTCATGGTTCTGCAATGTCTTGGAGAGTGTGACAAAGACATCTCGCAAACCGACAGCACAAAGGATTTCAACACTGTGGCAAAGACACACTTACGTGCCCAGGACGTCTTTGAAGTCATACTTCTCCTTTATGTCCGTGGTCTTCTTTTTCCAGGCATGACAGTCCTCATCCAGCGGCATCTTCTTGTTGTGACGCTCGGAAACAATGCTAGTGAGGAAAAACGGGGATAAGGAGAAAATATTCATAAATATCAGCATTTAACTACCATAAATACTTCACTGACAGTTTAGGGCTCACATCTCTTATGCTTTTTATTGCACATCTATTTTTTACCCTTATCAGTTGGATTAAACATTTCATATCCAAATGTAGGTCACATTACTATGTGAGCATTATTGCACTGCTGTCGTGTTGAGAATATATTAGTTGTTTAGCTGATTTATTAGGGTGTGTATAAGCCAGGTGGGTGTCTGTTAAGCCACTTTTCCACTAGAATCCACATGACTCATCTTAACTTGGTTTTTAGGTTTTTCCATTAGATGATAGTACCTTATACCAAGTACTTTTTTAGTACCTACTAGACCAGGTTTCCAATCGAGCCAAGTCGAGTTGTAATGTCAACAGACTCCATGCCACTAATTGGTCAGGGAGTGACGCTACTGGATGAGTTATGAGACCGACTCCTTCACAAGAATTGAACCCGCCATTTTTTAAGGATGGCAACGAGGGAAATAGCTACACACATGCCCACCACCTTCTCTGGCTCTCTTCTTTCACCCTGAGTATGACAAAAAGTCATAGACAAAGCAGTGGGTATACCATCGCCTCGATGTCCTCCACTGTATGGTGTGTTTGTGTGTCATACAAATGAGATGACGGAACTTCCTACGGCGCCTTTCAAAAACTAACCACACTGAGGTGGTACTCAATTGTATTCGTAAATGCCCTAAACGAAGTGTAGAGCATAGAGTCGAGTTGAGTCAAAAGAAGGCACTAGTGATTGCCACAACCAAATTGTATGAGAAAGACTGAAAAAGTAGTGTACAATAAGTTACAATGATCAATTACCTTTAAAATTTTCTAACTTACTAGTTTCTAAATTACCAGTGGACCTGTTGCAACTACAGGCAAACCATTGCAACACTTTGTTGCAGCAACAGCTGCATGTTTCTGTTACGTTTTCACACAATCAACATTGTATATGGCATAGGGCTCTAAGCACAGGGTCAGGATGGATTTGATCATTTAAACAAAAACACTGGTCACAGGTAAATATCTGGTCACAGTTGCTTGTGTGCTGGTGATTCCTTTTAAATGGTTGTATCTAACAAGTAGTATATGCAGTGCTATAAAGCTTCAAAATGGCAAACAATGAAGTTGAATCACCTCCAACTACATAGAGATGTTATGCAGTTACGTCAGCAGAGTCATGTGCAATAAAATTTATAATCAGCAAAAGTGGAATTGCAGACAGGGTCAAAAGCCAAGTCTAGCACCTGCCAGGTTAATAAGTAAACCAAACTGTGACCTGAAGCAGTTCAGTTGCAGCTGTATGTCCTAAGTACATAACTTCAAGTGCTTAACTTCTTACCACTGCAGTTGTATCAGAGCTGCATACAACTCTGGTTGTATTATGGATCCAGATAACATAGAAATTTGTCATCCTCATGCAATGTCTTTTTTCACAGAGCTGCAAAGCTGTGTTGACAAGTCCAACTTTAAGATGAGCCCCTCTGAAGAAGCACATTGTTATGAAGAACTGAAACTCAGATGTTTATGCTTATGAAACATGTGCTTACCTATTTAAAGTTGAGCATCAGGCAAGTTAGGTGAAGTCAAAGTCAAACAAAATTAGCTTCACACTCATATACCGGGCCAAGGTATTAAGCCCTCCATAAATACTCTTCGAACATTAAAAAGTTATAAAAAGCTGCTATCAATGAAACGATGTTTGTTTCTTCCTGTTTTCTTCTCACTTCATTTTTCACACCAGAAGTTAACTTTCAGATGTTTGTCCTCACCACACTTTGAAGAGTGGGAGGGATCACAGAGGACCCTGCTGTCACAGCTATCATAATCTAAACCTAGAAAGTGCCTCAAGATCTCGAAGACTAAAATAGCCCTGTTCATATCAGCATGCCTCACTCCTCCTCTGTTCCTGCTGCCTGCCTGGCAACTTCACAGTCTGTCTATATGGGATGATATAACATATTGTTCTGGACTGGACCAGTGTTGTTCTGCTAAAGGCGATAGAACAGTGCAGTTAATCATCTTCCAATTAGTTCAGAATCAGCTCATTTTAATGCCGAGAGGCACTGTAGCCATATAAACAAGGCGAGGCTTAACACTGCAGTTATCTCAGAACAAATGGTCATGGCCTCTTCTAGCTGCAGGCACTGATTGGTGTACACGCACACTGGCATGAATTCAAAGATTATTTTTCCCCACATGTGTCCAGGGGTTTTCACATGATCACACACATACAGACGCGCACAGACAGGCACAGCGGCAGTCGTGTTACCTTCACTAATGCCAGAAGTCGGCTTCATACATGTCGCCATGGAAACCCAAAGGCGCTGCTATGGTATCTGAGCGTCTAAATTGCTTTAGTGTCTAATGGCAGGTGGCAGCTAAGCTTGAAATCATTCTGGTTACTTCGACGGCTGGCTGCGGTGTGTTATGTTTAGCTTAAATATATCAAAATAGCCTGCTCAGACATAAAGTGCACATATATGCAAAGGAAGAACTGTCTGATTTTAATCTCCAGAGTAATTCTCAGTGCTAATTTTTGTATGTGTTCATGTTCAACTTCCGATATAATCTAAGGAACAAACCAACCAAATGAGCCTGGCAGAACAAAGCTTACCGTTAACATTTAAATACATATGCGTCATTCTACACCACATCATTTGGCCTGCTATTTAGAGAAGATGAAGTAAAAAGGAAGCGTCTCTAAATTAAACATGAAAACCAACATGCAAAGTGAAGATAGCTGTATAAGGAAGTCCAGTTAACCATGTGTAAATACTTTACTGATAAATCTCATGTTGCACAGCCTGTAGTCCTGTAACTACTGTAAAGAATCAACAAATAATAAAAGAGCGGACTAACTGAATTCCCATGTGTAGGCTCACCACCTGTCTCTTTCTTTGGAAACTGTGGATCCATTTAGCAATTTTTACTTTAATGTTTTCCTTGAAAAATAACCTGGAGTAACTTCAAGCCAGGACTTGAATCTGCACTGCGAAAACAATTACTTAAAGTTGATATGTTGGAATCATTTCTACCACCATATTTGTTTCTTGGCCCCAACCACAGAAGCTTTGCATGATTCACTATTCAAAATAATCCTCATCTATATCATTGTAGGCTTTGGTGCAGCCCCTCAGTTTGTCCGCATTCCAAAACACAAAGTTACTGCTCCCCTACCTTTAAGCTAAAACTCTTCTGATTGACTACTTGTTGCAAACAGAAGGTCTGAGCTGTTGAGATGATAACCCACTTTTATTTACAACATAAAGCAATCTGAAGTCTGAGCTTTTGGTTCACATGGATCGTTTGTACACATGCTTTTTGAAAGTCTGACATTTAACAGTATAATATTATATAAGAAATATTTATTTATATAAATATATAAGATATTTCATGAGGACTTTGCAACTACACGGTTTGTAAAGATGTTAATTTTCTGTATACAAAATGGTTGGATTGAAAAATAAAAAGCTACAGTAAAACATGACTTCCATTAACAGCCTAAACAATGAATTAAACCACTGAAAATAAAATTCTTCACAGTTCTGAAAGGCTTTGTATGTTTTTAATCCCCCTAACTGCATAAGAGCAAAAGACTGTTTCGAGAACATGAAGCCAGAGGAAGAGTGAAAACACCTCTCGCATGCTGCTTGTTTGTAGCATCTCACCTTGCTCATATGGAGATTCATGTTAATTCATGCACTGAGAAGAAGTGACATTGAACATCAAAGTCATTTTTAATCCATATATGCGTCAACCTTTTGTTGCCGGTGGTTGCATTTTCTAAAAGGTAGCGTTACGCAGCAAATGCCAACATGCACCTAAACCTCCTTCACAGCACTTTTATATCAAAACAACACATTTCAAGCCACTGGAGTTTAATCCAGTCAGACATGAGCAAGGGTGTCTGTTTTTTTTTTTTAATTAAAAAAAAAACAACAGGCAAATGCTATAAACAGCAGATTAAGGTTCATGTTTCACACACGCAAGGGCAGAAAAGGCCAAAGCTTAAATATGTGGGAGAGTAGAGGAAAGACACATGCATGGTATTGTATGAGCATAAAGCGGATAAAAATAAAAGCCCTTCAACGTCCACGGATGGCATGACTTTGGCCAGTGGGACACGATAAGCTGCTCAACTGAGTAAATAAGCAACAGGACTGAAGAAGCTGGAGGTTGGAAAAATGGACAATATCATAGTCACATTCCCTGAGAAGTAGGTGACATGCAGCATTCACCCCCTGTTGAAGAATTAGAGAGAGTCGCTGTACTCACTGGTTTCCCATTCCTGTGATGCGCAGTGGACAGAAGAAACACACAAACACACACACACACACGACGACAGTTAAATGTGACAAAATGGCACGTCCGAAAAACCTCTGTCCGGCCCTGCTAAACCGTCTGGCACACTCACAGACACACAAACACACACGTGAACACACCACAAAATGAATGCAAAAGACTGAAAAAAAGAGGAAGTAGAAAAAGTTAAATTAACATTTAAGGAGACAGAGCTCTGCAAATGACTTATTTGGCTTGTGTCTCTATAACGATGCTGATAAACCCCAAATTGGTTCTGTTTCTTATTCTTCTGTTTTTTTAAAGAATAAAAACCGATTTCGGCTCAGCTTAATCACTATTATTTCATATTTCTCCACACCATCTATGGCAAACTGAGGGGAAAATATGCTGCCAAGTATGAACAAAAAGTCTGGTCAAAGACATGTCCAAGGAATGCATTCCTGTTAAAGCAGACAGTTCACTGAAAGCTCACTACACTAGTGCAAAGAGATGATCTTTCAGTGATTTTAAAACCTTCAGATCAGTCTGGCTGTGTTTTTGAATCAAATTTCATAATCTTACCCCCAACATGTTTGGTTATTTATCTTGATATCTTTATTTCTTCTTTGGAAAACTAATGTTTTTGTTTTTGAGGAATCTAGTTTTTTTGTTTCTGAGAATGTTGCGCACACTGACAAGGACGAAAGACACAGGGGGAAAAAAGCAGCTGCTGTCAAAACAAACTATCAAACTCCATTCACATATTTCATACAACAAGAAGAAGTTTCATTAGGTCAAACACTTGACAAAGACCTCCGCAGATGTGGGCGAGCTCTTTTTCCACAGGGTGCCAAGTGGAACATATTTAGAAGCATAAACACAGACAGTGAAAGAGAAGAAAGAAGAGCCAGTTTGTGTTTCCCACAGTCAGAAAGCAGCTGTCAACTGAACGCCATGGAGCCCATCCATACCTGCATATCAATCAACCGGCCTGCACCCATCTGCTTGCATGGCAAACACGTTGAGATTTTTCTAACAGCAGTGTTGATTGGTCATCTCCTGTCAGTGACGCACACCAAATCTCCTCTTAAGGCCAGCTTATCAATGATAAGAGGGCTTCTTAGTAGAAGAGGTGAGGAGGTGTGTGAGGTGTTAAGAAAGTGAGAGACGTGTGTAAAGAAAGCCACAGAGAAACAGAAAGCAAATAAACGACAGAGACAGATGGGGTTACACTAAAACTGCTTTAAGGACTTCCCGGGGAAGACGTACAGTGTGATGTGTTTTTACTGATGAAGTCATTACAGTATTTCTGATTTACAGATTAATAACAGGGATCCTTCTGGCCTCACGCTATTTGTAGACATACTATAAGTTAAACTTGAGTCATTTAGATAGATATCTACCTGTATATGGTTTCAGTGAAAGAAGAAGAGGATAAAAAGCGATCACTTCAGTCTTTAGTATATTCCATGTCAGCATCTGATCTTCGAAACAGCAGCTTTAGTTACACCGAGGTCCTCTCGGAGTGAATGGGAGGATATAACGTGACCCTGGCTGCTGTTTATGCTTCAGCAGCCTAAAACGCTAAAAACGAGTTATTTTTAAAAGTCGTTAAATCTCACTTCAGCTGTTATAAACACATTCCTTCAACGGAAAAGTCCTTACAGGCGAGGTAAATGCAGCCAAAGTGCCCGTTAACGACAGCTTACCTCACAGAGAGCTCAGTGGGGGAGAACAGCTGTCCAAACCCTGACGAGAAACCGCGCTCAAGCGCCTATCTGCTCTTTGTCGGAAGGGGTGGGAGTCAAAATGAAAGTTAACGCAGTGTCTCCCTCCTACCTGAAAATGTGCTGTCACGAAGGTCCGGTGTCGCTGCCTGGAGCCCGCCTGCTGTCTCTCCTACTCTGAGCGCTCGCGCTGAATCTGCACGCGCCAACCTCCACCAGCAGGGTTCCTCCTGACGTCACTTCAGGGCAAGGACGGACACAGTGAAGCGGACCAATCACCGCTCTAGCAGTTTGGCGCACAGGTGAACGGCTCTGTCGCACCGACGGTAGCTGTCTCCTCCCTCTTTCCCTCCCCTCACTCGTGACACCCACACCAGTAATAAAACGCTTGGAGGTGAGAACACCTGTATCGACGTGCTGTTTCGATAGTGGCTGTAATAAACACAATGTGTCATGGTTTTTATGACGTTAACAGTCAAGGTGCTGTGGTTAACAGACTTCCAGGTGTAGGCTAGTTAGGCATTATAAGCTCTAATAAGTTTAGATAAATACTTGTGATGTGCACACGGCGAGTGTTGTAGTCGATGTTATCGGCCTGCTGTCACATAGAAGTGCGGCAGTGCTGCAATAAAATAATCGTTTTGTTTGATCAAACGAGGATTGCTTTTATTACTTTTTTTTCTGTCCTGAAAAATCACCAGGAGAATCACCAGGAGCGTGTTTCGAAGGGGGTACGGGGTGTCACTACCCCGCCTAAAATACAATATACCCCACCCCCATCAAAGCCACTGAACTAGAGTGATGTTAATCTTAAAATCCCTAACACCATCGGATGGCACCACATATAGAACTAGTAGGAATGTTACTTACATTTAGTCAAGTATTCTATTCCAGTTCACTGGGCATGTTACTTACAGTAAGTAAAAAGTCATGAGTTTTAAAGTTGCTTCCAAGTCTTCTGCCTGTTGTTTCATGAAACAATAAAATCAACTAGAAAGGGAAAATTTCAGAAGAAATTTTATGTGTGCCTATGCCGCTGGTAATCAGTGTAGTCTGCCATTCATACGGCTACAGAGAGCAAAACTCAGCAGAGCAGCCATTCTCCACCATGAACTATGGTAAAAACAAACACCGCTCGCGCCTCACAGATGACACCTTACAGTTTTGGGTAAAGATGAAGTTGCTTTGTACAGCCCCGATTTGCAGACGCTGTGCACAGAGGTTCATGAGCAGAAGTCCCATTGTACCACGGCAGACCCGACAATGTTTGCATGAACACGCTTTGAAGCATTACGTTATGGACCACTTTTCACACATGGTTGGTGTACCCACACAACCGGCTGTAGCTTTTCAACTTACACACACCAAAAAACAGCCGAGAGAGCACAAACAACGCCCGTGAGGCGTGATTGCAGATGCCGCTCAGGTGGGTCCACCTCCCTGCAGCGGCACTGCAGACCACGCCCGCCACACACATCAAACACGTAAAATAAATATTTATGCACTTTTGCATTCACTTTTGTCTTTTGTTATTTTTACACAGTGTTCTGAATGATGAGCAATGGTCTACAGCCAATCTTGTGTATTATTATACAAACTTTGGTTGTAAGATTCAGATAACTATTTAATAAAAGCTAAATATTTTATATGAGAGTAAGAAAGAAAAGTATATCTTTGTGTCCACCTTTCTCTGTTAATGGCCTACCTGCCCCCCTGGCAAAAGCTTTGCTAGATCCGCCCCTGCACAGTTACCAGCTGTCAGCTACACAAAAAAGGAGCTTGGTGTTTACAGGGAGTGCAGAATTATTAGGCAAATGAGTATTTTGTCCACATCATCCTCTTCATGCATGTTGTCTTACTCCAAGCTGTATAGGCTCGAAAGCCTACTACCAATTAATCATATTAGGTGATGTGCATCTCTGTAATGAGAAGGGTGTGGTCTAATGACATCAACACCCTATATCAGGTGTGCATAACTATTAGGCAACTTCCTTTCCTTTGGCAAAATGGGTCAAAAGAAGGACTTGACAGGCTCAGAAAAGTCAAAAATAGTGAGATATCTTGCAGAGGATGCAGCAGTCTTAAAATTGCAAAGCTTCTGAAGCGTGATCATCGAACAATCAAGCGCTTTCATTCAAAATAGTCAACAGGGTCGCAAGAAGCGTGTGGAAAAACCAAGGCGCAAAATAACTGCCCATGAACTGAGAAAAGTCAAGCGTGCAGCTGCCAAGATGCCACTTGCCACCAGTTTGGCCATATTTCAGAGCTGCAGCATCACTAGTGCCCAAAAGCACAAGGTGTGCAATACTCAGAGACATGGCCAAGGTAAGAAAGGCTGAAAGACGACCACCACTGAACAAGACACACAAGCTGAAACGTCAAGACTGGGCCAAGAAATATCTCAAGACTGATTTTCTAAGGTTTTATGGACTGATGAAATGAGAGTGAGTCTTGATGGGCCAGATGGATGGGCCCGTGGCTGGATTGGTAAAGGGCAGAGAGCTCCAGTCCGACTCAGACGCCAGCAAGGTGGAGGTGGAGTACTGGTTTGGGCTGGTATCATCAAAGATGAGCTTGTGGGGCCTTTTCGGGTTGAGGATGGAGTCAAGCTCAACTCCCAGTCCTACTGCCAGTTTCTGGAAGACACCTTCTTCAAGCACTGGTACAGGAAGAAGTCTGCATCCTTCAAGAAAAACATGATTTTCATGCAGGACAATGCTCCATCACACGCGCGTCCAAGTACTCCACAGCGTGGCTGGCAAGAAAGGGTATAAAAGAAGAAAAACTAATGACATGGCCTCCTTGTTCACCTGATCTGAACCCCATTGAGAACCTGTGGTCCATCATCAAATGTGAGATTTACAAGGAGGGAAAACAGTACACCTCTCTGAACAGTGTCTGGGAGGCTGTGGTTGCTGCTGCACGCAATGTTGATGGTGAACAGATCAAAACACTGACAGAATCCATGGATGGCAGGCTTTTGAGTGTCCTTGCAAAGAAAGGTGGCTATATTGGTCGCTGATTTGTTTTGCTTTGTTTTTGAATGTCAGAAATGTATATTTGTGAATGTGGAGATGTTATATTGGTTTCACTGTAAATAATTGAATAAATAATAAATAAATAATTGAAATGGGTATATATTTGTTTTTGTTAAGCTGCCTAATAATTATGCACAGTAATAGTCACTTGCACACACAGATATCCCCTAAAATAGCTAAAACTAAAACAAACTAAAAACTACTTCCAAAAACATTCAGCTTTGATATTAATGAGTTTTTGGGTTCATTGAGAACATGGTTGTTGTTCAGTAATAAAATTATTCCTCAAAAAATACAACTTGCCTAATAATTCTGCACTCCTGTATTTGTCTCTTAAAAACAGTTCATAACTTCCCTTTTTTCAGCTGTGGCTCCAGAAAACATCAGCTGATACTAGAAATTAAAATCAAATTAATTCTAACAACAGCTGATCAAGCTTAAACGTGCTGCTGTTCTTTAGCGCGATAAACAAGAGCGAAAAGCCGATCGTTGATCAGTTTCATGAGTGAAGTTGCAACTGGCGAGAGAATGACAGGGGAGGCTTCGTAACGACAGAATAAATCGTAATGTTTTCTCTGAATGTGGGACGATTCCGTTTGTACGGCAACTCTGACGAACCAACCCTTATGAATATAATAAAGTTAAACCTCAGTAACTTACACAAGACACAGCTGTCGTGCTAGCTAGCATGCAGTACGATTGTAAAAGGTCAGCACAACGAAAATAAACTACACCTAAACTCTGTTTATATCTGACCCAAATAGAGTGCAGTTCATAACTTCTTACCTGAAATTCAGTTCACCCTCAGCTCCTGCCTTCGCTTTCCCTGATCCACGATTGACCTCCAGGTTAGCAACCACCTTCGCTTTCCCTGATCCACGATTGACCTCCAGGTTAGCAACCACCGGTCGATCGGCGATCGCCTGCCCCACCTCCTATGTGTGGTTCGCGGCATGTCCTTTCTGTCACACACCGGTGGATAGCTGCCCTCTGTTGTAGCTCCGGCTAGCTCCACCACCAAACAACTCAGTTATTTTTCCACATCGACCAGCATCATCGGCCCATATAAACGAAAAATAAGTCCAGCTAAGACACAGACCCTTGCCGAGCGATCGGGCGACTAAACAAATTTTAGCCACCTCACTATCAGCCAAGCCTGGGTGGTTTTTCGACGAAGGTCGCTAGCGCGCTAGCTAGCTAAGCTAGCGGCGCTAGCTAGCTAGCCAGCCGGCTATCAGCAACACGTAAGAGAACTGTTGCTAAATAAACTACACCTAAACTCGGTTTATATCTGACCCAAATAGAGTGCAGGTCATAACTTCTTACCTGAAATTCAGTTCACCTCACGCTCCTGCCTTCGCTTTCCCTGATCCACGATTGACCTCCGCGTTATTAAACACCGGACGATCGGCGGTAGCCTCACCGCCTTGTATGTCTCGTTCGCGGCATGTCCTTTCTGTCACACACCGGTGGATAGCTGCCCTCTGTTGTAGCTCCACCACCAAACAACTCAGTTATTTTTTCCACATCGACCAGCATCATCGGCCCATATAAGCGAAAAATAAGTCCAGCTAAGACACAGACCCTTGCCGAGCGATTGGGCGATTAAACAAATTTTAGCCACCTCACTACTATCAGCCAAGCCTGGGTGGTTTTTCACGAAGGGTCGCTAGCGCGCTAGCTAGCTAGCTAGCCAGCCGGCTATCAGCAACACGTAAGAGAACTGTTGCTAAATAAACTACACCTAAACTCGGTTTATATCTGACCCAAATAGAGTGCAGGTCATAACTTCTTACCTGAAATTCAGTTCACCTCACGCTCCTGCCTTCGCTTTCCCTGATCCACGATTGACCTCCGCGCTAGCAAACACCGGACGATCGGCGGTAGCCTCACCGCCTTGTATGTCTCGTTCGCGGCCTGTCCTTTCTGTCACACACGGTGGATAGCTGCCCTCTGTTGTAGCTCCACCACCAAACAACTCAGTTATTTTTTCCACATCGACCAGCATCATCGGCCCATATAAACGAAAAATAAGTCCAGCTAAGACACAGATCCTTGCCGAGCGATCAGGCGATTAAACAAATTTTAGCCACCTCACTATCAGCCAAGCCTGGGTGGTTTTCACGAAGGCGCTAGCTAGCTAAGCTAGCGGCGCTAGCTAGCTAACCGACTATCAGCAACACTTAAGAGAATTGTCGCTAATATGGGATGTCTTGATAAAACGAGCAGATATTTGAAGTTTACACACCTACATTCTCGCCTGAAAATATCTTAAAAGTGTATTTTGTGACCTAGAAACACGAATAAAAGACATAAAACGCAGTGGTGTCCGCCATTGTTTAACTTCGGCAGAGGGGTGCTATGAATTATGGGATATGGAGTTTTGTAACAAGCATACAGATTTTCAGCCGTACTACTCCCGGTATACCACTAGAGAGCGCAAACCACCACAAATAAAGTCTGTTTTTATGGAAATTGGCCTAAATTTGCACTAAAATCTAAATATTTCAAAAACTATAAAAGTCATAAACACCAAAAGTGTATACCATACTAGTCCAGCTCCAGCCGCACAAAATGATCTAACATATGTAACCCTATTTTCAAAACTGTTTGGCAGAGAAGCGGGAAAATTTTCACTAAAATATTAATATTTAAAAACTATAATAGTTATAAACACCAAAAGTCATAGCACACCATTCCTGATCCAGCCGCACAAAATGAGGTAACATATATGAAGCTTGTCTCAAAACTGCGGGCGAGTTTCGCTGCAAAATTTCAGGCGGAAACTGAAGAATAATAATAATAATAATAAATCCGACGAATAGTAATATGTGTGCCTCTTGTCATAGGCACACATAATGACAAACCTAATTTTTAAAACTGAAGCCAAAAATAAACAAATAAACCCATACAATTTTTTAGTGCCATGTGCATACACTCTGTCCTGTGCGGACACCTCTAAGCTGAATTTGTGCAGTGTCAGCTTGTACAGGTGTAGCGCTCCATCTAGTGGATTACATAACCTCAAACAGGTCAAGATCATGGCAAGCTTAAAGTAGTCTTCTTGGAACTGAAACATGTGTGCTAAGACACAGGATGTTGTGTATCAGTTTATTTGAACCTTTTTTTTAATCGTTGTACCCTGTGAGTGTACCCTTGTGAGTGGTCCATCCCTTTATGTTTGACAATGGAATCATAAAACGCTGTTAAATTGCTCTTCAGCACCATCTAAGCTTGCACCTTGACAAAGAGCCACTGGTTTTAAATGATCTGAAGTGTCTTGAAGTTCTCACTCATTGCAGATGTCAGGTGTAAATTTGCATTTAAATGTGGTTTTCTCTCTGCTGATACAAAGCTTAGACCTATATTGTTGGATGTGGGATTTAAACATTAAATTAGGATATTATATGACTTGTTATAAAGGGTTCATAATACCCATGCCATAGCAGAAATAGTACATGTATAACTCGTAATTTTAATAAAGAAAGGTTACATCCAATGCAGTGGTCCAGTGTGCTACCAGTGGCGTCATCAAGGCAAAAACCCTAACATCTCCCAATATGTTTTTTTAAACATACATTTTGCTATTATGCAAAGAAACAAGGAACAAAAAATAAATATTTCTTTTTAGATCTTAGAAATTTTATTTGACTTCTAATTTGATGTCAGTTTTGTTAAAAAAAATAGTATTTTGTTTCGTTATTCATTTTATTTGTATTTTTATTTATTTATTCGTTTTATTTATTCATTCATTTTTTATTTCAGTTTTTAAACATCTACATTTGTAATAAAACAGGTCACACGTCCTCGGTGGCTTCTACGCTTTGTATTCTTCTGGTAAAGGGTAGAAGTGTGAATTAAGGTGCTTTAGGTGAGCAGTTGTGCCACTGTCCTCTGAAATGCATACACGTCTCTGCGGTGAAGCTGCTTCTTGTTGTGACTCCAGGCACTAGGTGGCGCTGTGTCGCAAACGGAGCGCTGCTTTCCCCCCCTCTCACCTCATCATCGGCAGTGAGCGACCAGTTGCCTAGTGACGAAAAAACTGTCCAGCACTGCTGATTTCCTGCGTTTCCAAAATCTCGTCGCTGGCGCTGACCTAGGGGGAAGTTTTTTCTCCCAGCAGATTTGTTTGCGTCGCATTCACAGCAGGATGCGGGACTGAATGTAGCCGTTACGCTTGACGGGAGCGAGTCCTGTAACCCTTTTTGAGGAATGATGAATAATTACACTTTCATCAGGGTCGTTGGGAAAGGGAGCTATGGGGAGGTGAACTTGGTGAAACACAAAACAGACCGTAAACAGGTGAGAAACATAGAGTGGTTGTAAGTGGAAACACACCCCAGATATGTTAAAATAGGCACGCCTTTCAACCACATGCTAAACGTTTTTGTAGAGACCCTAAAACCCTGCTAAGTACTGCTAGCACAAAGTTAGCATAAGTCCTGTAAAGTGTCACGGACTGTGTTAAGGTTTTATACCCACTGAAAACCAGTGTTTCTGCTAACTTTGGCATTATAACAACAGCTTAAGCTTGCTGATCACTGTGATGATAATATTTCTATCCTCTATTATTGCGCCTCACAGACGTGAAGTAGTCCATTCATAATTGACTTATAAATCAGAACTCTTTGCTCCTATAACTCAGCTTTTCATTGCATAATTTATTTTCTTTCACGATGAAGCATATATGAAATCATCGTGGCCCTTCTGCAACACGATTTTTGTGGGCCAAAGTTTGTATGTACATAAATATTTGTAATGATTTCTGTGAGATATGCTTTGCCAGTTACAAGTAGAGTACCATGTGTAACTCCAGAACTTTGTTTTATTTGGATTAAACTATCTTCTGATATTTTTTTTATTTGTGGTACAACTTGTCATATTTGCTCGATCCAGCGTGACAGATGAATGAAATTAGCATTTTCTGCCGTTTTGTGACCAAGAATTTCATGTTAAAATTAATTCTCTGAGCATTATTTTGGAATAGAACTATATCTCATTCAGAAAATGATTTTATTGTGTGTTCAAATATGTATGTAAATAAGTTTACAGGACTATTTGAATCTTCTTTGTCTTTCTTTTTTTCATATTTTAACTAGCCAATACTCAGACATTTTTATTAATTTTTCCCTAATTACAGACCCGTTATGGTGAGAAATTTTCAGGCATGTCTTTAATAGTTTCCGAGATATTAATATTCAAACATTTCCTCAGATTTCAATATGAGAAACAAGTTCTGAAAGTGGCTGAATGGGCCCATCGATCCATCCATCCTATTTATTTTGCACATAAGTCACAGTGGGAGCTGGACATCATCCAAGATGTCATAGGGGAAGCAGCAGTATGGCACCTTCTGGCAGTGGGATGACAGAGCTACCTGTTGTACCATTGTGGGTTGGCCTTTTAAAAATATATAGAAAAGTATTTAATAAATGAAGCTAAAATTTCATAGTAATCATTATCTATCTCCAGCCAAAGAATTATACATTTCTTAGGTGAATCAGAGACAGTCAAATGTTGTAAACATTTTCAATGCATCATCATCTGATTGGAATAGATTCTTTATCATCTTCTAATAAACTTGTATGCATTCATATAGTTTAGTTTTTGTTTTTTAATGTATTTTTTTATAACAAGTATTGACCAGTGTACTTTTGGAGTTGCTCTCCAAACAGAACAAAGGCATAGACTTGTAAAATCTATTCAAAGCTGCATAGTTTTTGTTATTCAGCACACGTGTTTGTGTTTCTTGTAGTATGTTATAAAGAGATTGAATTTGACCACCTCCTCCAAGCGCGAACGACGTGCTGCAGAGCAGGAGGCGCAGCTGCTGTCTCAACTGCGCCATCCCAACATTGTGACTTACAAGGAGTCTTGGGAAGGAGATGACTGCCAGCTGTACATTGTGATGGGTTTCTGTGAAGGTGGAGACCTCTATCACAGGCTTAAACAACAAAAAGGAGAGCTGTTACCCGAGAGGCAGGTGGTGGAGTGGTTTGTCCAGATAGCTATGGCACTGCAGGTGAGTTCTGCATCAGTTTATGCATTTTTTTCATCATTTATTTACATGAAGCGACAGTCAATCTCTTATTTCTCTTATTTTGTATATCAGTACCTACATGAGAGGAACATTCTTCATCGGGACCTTAAAACGCAGAATATCTTCCTGACGAAAACCAACATCATTAAAGTGGGGGACCTTGGCATTGCCCGAGTACTGGAGAACCAGAATGATATGGCCAGCACACTCATAGGAACCCCATACTACATGAGTCCCGAACTCTTCTCTAATAAACCTTATAACCACAAGGTATTTTGGATATCTGTTTAAAATGACTCCTTGTCATCGAAGTTATATAAGCAGGGTAAAGGACTGGGATGACTTATTAAACACAAACGTGTAGGATATGGAGTCAAACACATCAGCTAGGAGGCAAATAGGATTGCCTTGTTCCCAGGCCGTTGGTGCATAGAGGAGTTGTTCTCCAAGCAGGACAAAGACATAGACTTTAGTAGCTATTAAAATGTTTTCTGTTTCAATGCAGAAGGAAAGCTTTGGCACAGTGCACAGAGACAGTGTGCCAGGATGATCACATAAGAAATGAATTATCAGGTTTCTTTCCCACAGAAGTGAAACAGTGCTAGCGCTCTGCCAAATAGGTTATGGCACCAAACTGTATGTGTAACTTTAGCTTCCCTGATGTAGTGTTTTATTGGCTCATTACATGTTAGCATACTGTGCAGTATAACCAATGAATGTATCCACTATCAAATATTGGCCCACATTAGGGCAAAATTGTTATGTAGCTGAGGTATCCAGCTTATAAATGAAAGAAACTGCAAATAGCAATATAGACAAGTTAACAAGTACTTATGCTTTGATTACTAAATTTAAAGGTCACATTATGCCAGGTACAAAGTCATGAAGTCTGCTCCCATAGACTTTGCAGCCGTATGATAATGATGCATACATCTTTTTATGGGTTGAATTTTTCTGTCTCTAGTCAGATGTATGGGCCCTGGGCTGTTGTGTATATGAGATGTCCACACTGAAACACGCCTTCAATGCCAAGGACATGAACTCACTGGTGTATCGTATTGTAGAGGGAAAGGTGAGCTACATATTTATGTTTTTTTTTTTTTAAATTGTTATTCATTAAGTATTTTCTTTAGGTAAAGTAATGTAAGTTACAGTATCCATCCATCTATCTTTGTCTGGGTTACGATCTGGAACACCCGCCAATCTGTCACAGGGCTGACACAGTGAGACATACAACTGTTTACACTCACATTCACACATATGGTCAATTTAGAATCACTTGTTAACCTAGCCCATGCATGTCTTTGGACTCCAGGAGGAAGCTGGAATATCTGAGGAGAACCCACACAGACATGGAGGAGAACATGCAAACTCTTTACTGAATAAATCTATTTTAATATCATATACTAAAATGATATCTATACCACAATGTAATTTAATGAGCCTAAAACATTTGGGTAATTTTGTGTCACTTAAGCTCACTTGTTTACAAGCCCAGACTGTGGTTTCTGTGTGACTGATAGGTGTCCTCAACCATTTGGATTTGTTTTTCAATAATTAACACTTGTCCCATGTGGGGGTTTTTTCTGAACTGTGATAATTTTCTTCTGGGTTTCTAAACAGCTTCCACAGATGCCCAGTAAGTATGAGCCCCAGCTTGGAGATTTAATCAAAAGCATGCTGTCTAAGAGACCCGAAGACAGGCCCGACGTCAAACTCATTCTCCGGCAGCCCTACATAAAACGACAAATTGCCATGTTCCTTGAGGCAACAAAAGAGTAAGTTCCCTCTAAGTCATTTTAATGAAAAAATCAAAAATGTTTTTTGGAAATTTTCTTTGTACGTTTTTATAATCAGATCATTTCTGCCCCTCTCTTTGTGCAGTGATCTGTTTGTTCTTTAAGGCTTATTATGTGTCTTGATTTTCACTTCCCCAGAAAAACTGCCAAGTCACGAAAAAGACCTGTTGGTGGCAGTGGTGATTGTAGGACCAGCAGTGTGTCACCTGTGATGTCATGTCAGCCAAAGCCTGAGAGGCTGGCTCCCAGTCCACAACCTGAAACTCGTGCCAGGGTAAAGCGGGTAAGTTAAGGATGAATACTAATATTGATTTACCTTAATGAAATGAATCCTATGACTTATATTATTTTTATTTACACAGTGGTAGACTGGTGGAAGTCTACAGATATCAGTGTGTAATGGTAATGATACTCAGTCAATCCTTTCTTTTTACCTGATTTCTTATTTTCATCTCATCTGTGCTCATTAAAAAAAACTCACCCCTTTGTGGAAAGTATTTGTTTTCTACTTGGATATAGCAGCAACACTCTTACTAAACTTTTTGTGATTAAGTTAAAGATGTTCATGTAAACAAGGAACCCTCTGTGATTGTTGTCTTTGTTGTTAAACTCAGAAAGATGACAAATTGCAACACTTTAAAGGCCGGAACGGCGTGATAGACAGCACTCCCATCCAGACGCCTCCGCCATTCAAACCCTCTTCACCCGATGCTGTCAGAGCATCCCTGCTTACTGTTAGCAACATTGATATTGATATCCCAGTGCAGCAGGACAATGACCTGATACAGAGACAGGTGCAGAGGCCCCAGCCTATCGTGTCACATCACCGGGCAGCTAATGAACCTCTCACGCACAATGTGAGCAAAGACAGCAAGGCGAGAGGGAAACCAGATCCCTCTCCCCCTCCTTCTCCACTAAAGACCCCTCTGAAGTCTGTATCAGGTGTTTGCAGCACGAGAGGAGATGACGGGAGGGTGGCCAGTGACTTGTCTGACTTTCAGCGACAGGCCAAAGCAAACCCTGGGGACAAGTTATCTATCTCGGGGGAGAAAAAGATTTCAGATATGGACGATAAGGATGACACCATGGAGTTACTTAAAAAAGCTGATCCACAGGACCCAAATCTAGAAAATGAGGTTCTAGAAGCAGATGCAGACAATAAGAACAACACTGTGACTCTTTTCAAGCATGCTCCAGCACACATACCTACCTCAGACCTCCAAGTAAGTGTCGTAAGGTACCTTCTTTTGATGTTTTCATCTGAAGTGTTCGGTGTTTGTTTTATTGTTTTATTTATTGTTTTATTACAATTATATCTCTGTAGGAAAGCCTAGAATCTACTGAAAAGCTGTTAGAGCCACTCCCTCCACCACTGGTGAGTGCTAAATAATGCAAATATAGTATAGAACACGTTGCCTCGTGTTAATGCAATTGTATTTGTGTTTTTTCAGGAACCCATTAAGGAAGACTCTCCCTTACAAGCCAGTAAGCCAGATCGAGCTGCTCCATGTCTAACTCCTCTGTACCTATCATCAGAGCCATTTATATCACAGCAGCACAGAGGAAAGCACTCAAGACAGAAACATGAGGACCAGGACAAGGTAAAGACTGATACAGGAGTGATGTTGCTGAAATCATTATCATTCTAATGATATTTTAAAGGAAGGGCAAGACAAAAAAGAATGTGTCTGTGTAGGTTCTCAGTCATCAAAATCATCCAGGCATTCTTAAGAGCTTGACAAGGAAGGCAAGTGGAATTCTTTAAGTTTGTGAAGCTGTTTCACCTCTCATCCAAGACGCTTCTTCAGTTGTAAAATAATCAGAGGAGAGTCCCCTGTTGGATGAGAGGCGAACCGTCTTCACAAACCTAAAGAAATCCAGTTGCCTTCTTAATGATGCTCTCAAGAATGTGCTGCTGATCTTCTTTCACTGACCTTTCACTGACTCTCCAGTCAGCGAATATCATTTAGCATTTGTTTTGGTTAAGATCTGTTCCTAACCACTTTCTACCACAGTGCCAGCCAGCCAGCATGCGTGACAGTAACAAAGCAGTGAGTTAGGATAATTAAAGCAATTGTTGCATCTTGTTTTGTCCTTTCAGTCCAAGGTGGCCGCTCTTAGACCTTTACCTCAGCTTCCTGTTGATACTGTAGCTGTGGAGGGGAAAAAGAGGAGCAGGAGGAACTCGGAGACCAAGAAAGCTGATGTGACTGTGACCTCAGAATCAGTTAGCTCCCATAACGATGGACTTTTACCAGCACCACAGGTGAGGGCATCCCCCCAAAACCACAGCTTTTAATTTCTGAACATTTGCTTTGCCTAAGGCATAAAGTTTTTGAGAGAGATAACAGATTATCTATATCTACATTTTTTTAATCTTCTACATCTTAGAAACAAATGTCAGCAAGAGTAAAGAGAACAGTGTCAAAACAGAAGCAAAGGCCAAGGCTATACTCAAAGTTTGATATTTCATTATTTTCTTATTACAATATGATGACGTCAGCCTGTTATGGCATCATTTGACGTTGTAGGGCGTCGTATTGGAAAAAATAGAAAATATGTTGTTCAGCTCCATTTCATATGTTACATTATTCAGTATAATTTCTTGAAAGGTTTTCTTCAAGGTCAATCTTTGCTTTGGGTGCTAACAATGAAAGTCAAGGTCAAATGTTTAGCTGATCTATCTAGCTGATCCCAAGACCTAGAATGTTGTTGTAAAGTTTGAAGACGATCTATAATAAATTTTGGGTAACAGTTTTTACTGATTTTCACCAAAATGAAATCACCTCGAACTGTGAATGCTAGTCTGCTAACCAACAGACAGACAGACAGATCCAATTACATACTCACTGTCTGTGGGGGCAGAAAGGTTATTTCTGTTTTAATTCTTGTCATGTTTCATAGTTGATGCAATATTGTTCTATCAAATTTTATTTTCAGGATCGCCCCCTCTCTGCAAGAGAGAGAAGAAGACTGAGGCAGTCCCAAGAGAGTGCCAGACAACCAGGTACAATACTCGAAACTCAAAGTGGAGCATTTTGTTGCAAAACAAACAAAAGGATTTACAGAAATAGTTTCTACATTTCTGTCTCTGATTAGTTTTCTGTCTTCCCCAGGTGTTAGTGCTGTACGGAGGGCATCTTATGATGTCACGTCCACCAAGGCTGAGCACGACAGTGCCCCATTTACTCGATCTGTGTCTGCCTCTTTTGCAGAGTCCAATAGTAAGGTACAGACATGCCACCCACTGTGACAGTGCATTGACTTTACTGTTCATTTGTAAGCTACATTACATACTGACTGTGGCACTGGCCTGACTCAGAGTGACCCACTGCAAATTCTGCCTATTATTAGGCTAATCTGATCCTGTCGTACTGAGTCTGAAACACAGATCTGTGTTGTATCAGCAGGATAAGCTGGTGGAGCAAAAATCAGATGAAGATGAATGCAGCTCATCCACAAGTTCCACAGAGCGTTCAGAAGGAGACTGCAGAGAAAGGTGAGAGCATACGGCAGTAGAATTGAGTGCAATTTAGCTGAATTATAAAACTGAACCAAAACCTACATTTTCTTAAACGTATGTTTATAATCCATGTTTTGTGGTCTCTCTGCAGAAAAACGGAATCCAGCGACATGCACGACTTAGTCAATATGATGACTCAGACTTTGAGAATGGATGTTGGAGACGGTGTAAGCGAGGGGGACAGAGGCAGATTTGGCTCTACCGCACTGCCAGAGTTTAAACTGAACAGGAAGTACAGGGATACCCTGTTGCTTCATGGGAAGGCTCGAGAGGAAGCGGAGAACTTGTCACTCGGTCAAATAGGTTAGATGCTTTGTTCAAACCCTTTGCAATATGCCAGTCTTTATGAAACTCCATTGTGTTAAATATGTATGTGACTTCAGAAGGCTCCCCATCTGGTCCGGCCAAAATAAGAAGAGCCATAGAACGTCTGAGAACAGATGTGGTGAAGGGCCTGGGGGTCAAGCTGTTGGACAAAGTGCTGGAAGTGATGGAGGAGGAGGATGACGCTAAAAGAGAAGTGGGTAAAACACATCCAATATCAAAATGAAATTACATGGATAGGTCCAGGTTTAATAAACCCTATAGTAGTGGAGAGGAGGAAAACATTATTATACCAATCTTCTTGGTTTTAAATAAATCACGAACAACATCTAAAGAAGTGCAGGCCTCACTTCTCTCAGTTCACGTCAAAGTTTATGGGAGAGCTCCAAAGAGAAAACCACTGCTGACTAAAAAGACCACAAAGGCTCATCTCACATTTAATAATTTTTAATTCTGCTTTCTACCAGAAAATCCTGAAGGAGAATGGGTGGTGATCCATTTGTGCCCTGAAGCTCAAGTATACCAGCAGGTCTATATAGCTCAAAAAACCCCAAATGAAAATTTTGGAGTGGCCTAGTCAAAGTCTGGACTTAAATCCGATTGAAATCCTGTGGCATGACCTTAAACAGGATGTTCAAGCTGGAAAACCCTCTACTGTGGCTGAATTAAAATAATTCTGCAAAGACTGGGTCAAAATTCCCCCAATTTTGGGAAAGACTTGTTGTCAGTTTTCACAAACACTTGATAGCAGTTCCTGCTGCCAAGGGTGGCACAATTAGTTACTAGTTTTAGGTTTTTCACACAGGGCCAAGTAGGTTTGGATAGCTTTTTTTCTACATGAAAATATAATCCAAAAACCATATTTTGCATTTACTTGGATTATCTTTATCAGATATTGGAACTTAATGTTCTGAAACATGAAAGTATGACAAGTATGGAAAAAACTAAGAAATCAAGGAGGTGAATACTTTAAGGCCTCGTACATTCAGAATATCTAATAGGACTAACAAATTTGCCATTAAAACACTAGTGATCATGTACAGATAAACCTGCCAGTTCACAGTAAACTGACCCCACTTGTCTTCCTTTTTTTTTTTTTTTTTTTGTTAGCTGTGCCTTCGCGACCTGATGGGAGATGAGAAGTACCAAGCATATGCTGTGATGGTGAGGCAGCTGAAATTCTTTGAGGATATGGCCTTTAAGATTTAAAAAGAACTATATATGAAAGCTTACACGTTTTTCACAAACACCTGTGTGGAAAACCTGATTTAAGGTGGAGCCACAAATCTTAAATGATGACGCACATCAAGATGGTCTTTCCAAGAAATACACCAGCATTCATGTTCAAACATGGACTGAAGTGAAAACTGCTCAAAGGCATTTTTTTCCTGCCACTACCAACATGATTGTTTGGGACTGTTACATTTTCTTTACGGACAACATGCAAGATCTCATTTCTGACTGCAGGTTTTGTCATGGGACTGTCATACAGATATAATCTTATTGTGTAAATCACATGTAAATGACTTTAATTTCTTTTTTTTAAAACTTAATTTCAGTATAAACACAAAATGTGAAAGTATCTTAAGAATTTCCAGATGCCTATGCAAAGATTTCTGTCATGTTTAAGCACGCTCTGTCTTTCCACTTGCTGTAGGGGAATATCACCTTATTTATAATGCAAGCCAGAATTTCTAGAATGGTTTCATCTGTTGAGGACACTAAATCTTCCCCCTACTGCTCAATTGTATTTTCTTATAGCCAAAATAATGTAAATTAGATGTAGATATTAACATCTGAAGAATTTCTAATAAATCCTTAATGTATTTCTTGTTTATACTTGTTTTATGTTGAAAACCAGAATAAAACATTTAACTGATAAAAGAATTAAAACAAGATGACTGCATGTGCATTCTCAGCATTCCCAAACATAAACATAATTTATTAAACATGAACTGTATCAGGTGTTTATTATGTGAAACACAAGTTTCATTGTTGGGTAACACTGTAACAAAAGTTTCTTACTAAATGCTTCAAATGTGAATTGCAAGACTTCAGTACAACATCGAATCTAAAAAGATGTATTAACAGGCAGATACGGGGTGCTTGCGAGTTATTTGTGCTTCTTCTTTTTGGTGCTTTCCTGAGGTTTTTGGCTGGGCTCTGCAGTGCTCTCTGGTAAAGCCGGCTGCCAGGACAGAGGATTCCTTCTGTATATAGGCCATGGAGGCAAGGTCAACTAAAGCAAAGAACAGACCCAAAATTATTTTATGATGGATGTTGTTAAAGGGCTAGACAGGTGAGAAAAAACAAAAGAAAACAACAATGTGTCTAATTTTGCCATGTTTTCCTCTCAGGCTGAAAGGAGAGCAAGGACAGAAACATCTTAGGTGCACAAGGTATCTATCACTGCAAACTTACCACACAGGAGACAGCAAAACCAGCCAAGACAATGTACACTGTCCACCCAAACTGTTCAATGATGAGACCGTACACAAATCCAATCCCCTGCAACGATTACACAAAAATCTTAAAATCCAACTTCAAGTAAAAAAAAAAAAAAAGATTGTGTAAAATTTCGGTTAGTTACCGCTGAGATGAGTATTATTCCCTGGAAAATCTGTTCTGCCAGCTTCTGACCTTTATAATCCTGGAAAACAGTTATTTGGGGAGGGAGGGGTGTGTGTCAATGAATGTCTTATTATTATACGTGAAAAGGATGTACACCATGATTGCTTAAGCCCTCCTATGCTACTTAACACCCCCCCCCCACACACACACGTAAACACAAAACACAACAAATAACAGAAACAATTACCAATGTCGTCATTAAAACAGCTTTTTTCAGTGTAAAGGGTGCAGATGAATATAACACCAAGACCCTTCAATTCCTGACTGAAAGTTGCAGTGTAGTAATGATTTTGTCTTATGGGTCCGAGCACACACATCAAGCTTCTTTAGGTAAGACAATGCATTTGCAATATCAATAACCAACTAATAGCTGCTGAGTTCTATGGTAAATTTATCTTTTAAATCTTCTTAATTAGGAAGAATGATCTTCTTCACGATTTTAGGTTTAGGGGATAAATCATATAACAGCTGTTACCTGCGTAGCCACAGACACATCGACCAGCTACCGTTAGACAGGTTAACTTTAGCTCAATAGCACAGCATGCACGAAAGTCAGTGCGAGCCTGACCGTGCAGTTTCCGATCAAATAACCCAATTACCGCTTACCATATGCGTGGGGATGGACTTGAATATAGGCAGCATGTTTCCAAATGAAATAAACTACCATAAGCTTGAAAGAATTAGCAAGAACAAATTGAAGGAACTGAATTTCCGGTTTCAAAAAGATACGTCTGTAAACGAAAAGGACCCAATTAGAGCGGAGGAAACCGCGCAAGCGCAAAGATCTACAACGCATACGGATTGGACGAAGCCGTACGTGGTACAGTCAAATTTGGGTTTAGTGTTTGTGGAAGCATATGACTGGCCACAGAAGTGCCAGTCAAAATATGTAGCTCCCTTATTTTATATATTACACACGTTTTAGCTTACACGGTTTAAAGATTAAACATATATGTATATAACGGTGTAGCTCTTCACAAGTTTGTGTTCGTAAAACGACAAGGTATAGTTTTTCAGTCAGGCACATCTTAGACACCTCTTACTACGCGAAGGTGTGGATGGGGTGAATTTGTTAATGTTGAGTTGGCAGTTTGGCTCCAAAGTGAATTCTTCTTAAAACTCTGCAAAAATTGCGCGAATTTTGTTTGTTTATTTGTTTTTAACGTACAAAAAGCGGACGCCAATGTCCGCTAGTTTGCGGGTGGTTTCTCGTGTTTATGCGGTTTCTGCCACGCAGCGGTACAGCAGCAGTCCTCATTAACTGCCAGATGATCCTGCGCCTTCTACGCTTAAGCCAGCTCTGATGTTTATGTTTTAACATTTTTATTATTTGGTTTGTTTTCTTTTCCTTTCACCTGCTGGAGGGACGGATGAGATCATTACTATGGCACTAAAGAGAGGTGGGCCAGTTTGGATCATTTGCACCTTGCCTGTAACTAGTTCTGCAGAGTGAGTGAAAAGCAGAAATAGAAAACTTGCAGAGTAATAATGAGAGAAATATATACTTACTTTGTCTTTCAGTTAACGTGATCATTCTTGTGCTGCTGGCTGTTGCCTTCCTCATCATAGTCCAGCGAAATCTCCTCAATCTCAGTGACTTTTTACACACAGAAAAGCCAGGTATGGTCATTATCTCTGTGTCGAGTCTTCACTGTAGTTTGGGTACACTGGGTTTTTTTCTGCCTTCAAAATATCTCTCTTGTGTGGAGCAGTTAGGTGAATTTAATTAAAGCTATACAAAAAGTTGGTGTAATGCATTTTTAAATGTGCCTTTATGTGCAGATGAAGGGGTGATTCTTCCCTTTGAGTCTGAACTGTCTCCAGACTTGAATTCGGCAAGGACGGGTGAGGAGATTCCTGTTCTCATCACCGCTGCTGAGGACAGACTTGGTGCTGTTGTTGCTGCCGTGAACAGTGTCTACAGGAACAGCAAAGCCAATGTTGTCTTCACCATCGTGACCTTGAATGAAACCGTCGCTCACTTAAAGTAAGATGTTTCAGCACGTCTCTCTTGTTAGGTCCGGAAAGGCGGGAGTTTGTGAACTTTTTCATATTTGACCTGTCCTTTTCTTTATTTTACAGAGCATGGCTGAGTAACACTAGACTAAACAGTGTCAAATATAAGATAGTAATTTTTAAGCCTGAGTTACTTAATGGGAAGATATCTAAGGATCCTCAGACCCCGGAGGCTGCAAAACCAGTAAGACAACTGCAGGCATACACAGGTTGTTTACCTGCGTTCATCCACTGGCTGAAATTTGTTTTAACGGTCTTTTTTTCAGCTGACTTTTGCCAGGTTTTATCTTCCTGCTTACATTCCTGAAGCAGAGAAAGCTATCTATTTGGATGATGATGTCATCGTACAAGGTGAGAAGTCTCCAGAAATGAAGAGATTTGGTTATGTAATGAGGCCCTTTGTTTTGTTTTGTTTTTTTTGTTTGTTTTGTTTTTTTAAGATCAGTAAATTCTTTTCTGTTGGCTCTCAGGTAACATTCAGGAGCTCTATGAAACCAACCTCAAACCGGGACATGCTGCAGCCTTCTCTGATGACTGTGACTCGGCATCTGCCAAAGGCATTGTTCGTGGGGCGGGAAATCAGGTGGGCATGACCCACAAGAACTTTTCAGAGTAAAACAAAAAGTTAAAAATATCATACACTTTGATACTTAATTAGATGACAAATCTTTGTTAACAGAATAATTACATTGGCTTCTTGGATTTCAAGAAGGAAGCTATTAAGAAGCTGGGGATGAGAGCCACCACTTGCTCTTTCAATCCCGGGGTCTTCATTGCCAACCTGACTGAATGGAAGAACCAAAACATCACCCAGCAGCTGGAGCACTGGATGGAGCTCAACACACAGTAAGTGACTCAGACAGGCGCAATAATGAATGGACTTTAAACAAATGAAAAAAATCCTACTGTTAGTTACAAAACATGAATTTAGAATAGGGTTATTTATTGTCATTGTACATGTACATGTACCTCGAAATTTAATCCAGTGAATCTCTTTGCTTGTTTTAAAACCATGATGTCTTCCTTTTCTCAGGGAGGATCTATATGGTAAAACCCTCGCAGAAAGCATTACCACTCCTCCACTCCTAATTGTTTTTTACAAACGCCACTCTAGCATTGACCCCATGTGGCACGTGAGACACCTTGGTAAGTTCTGGTTGATTCATAATTTTAAAAACAAACAAACCAAAAGTGGATTTTCCAACAATCACATTATTACGATATCATAGTTTGTGAAGTGGAAACACCACAAACAAAACCTTAACCCCATAACCATAACTATAGCTTGTTACCCTAACCTTAACCACGTTCACATTCTAACCCTCAAATCTAACCTTTTTTTAAAAACTTTTTTTCATGAGTGGACATCAGCAGGTTTGTTTTTTCCATGTCACAAAACTATGACATCACAACAGTGTTCTTGTTCACTGCAGCGTTGAACTTTGACCAACATTAATGCTGCTGATTCAAGAGCAAGACCAACGTGGAGATAGCAGATACATCCACAAGATACAGGCTGCTTGACAAGCTTTTAAAGACACAATTAGCCTCAGAATCTAATTATTTATGTGGTCTGTAAGGCCAGATGAATACTATGTAAATTACTTGGGGGTAAATCATTCAAATAGGTAACTTTTTTCATGATGCCCAGTTGTAGATTTCTCTGCCTTCTTTAGAATATAATGGATCTAAATGGCAGTCAGCTTGTGGAGCTTACAGTGCCGTAATGAAAGTCAGTAGCGACGCGTCTCCTCACAAATTACGACATGCTTTCTTGAAAAAAAAATAAACAAAAAATCTTGTGATCAATTAAATGTAAGAACTATTCTTTTACTCTTTTATCTGACTTCACCCATCAACTGTTTCGCTCTTCAGAAGAAAGCATGAATTTTGTTTTGTTTTTCCATGTTGACCACCACATAATAGGACACTTCCATTATGTTCAAGAAAAAGCAGAGATTTCTACATCTGATATATTTAAAATGGTGGAAATCACACCAAAACAGTCAAGACACATATATGGCGGGCTGTTCATTAGTTTGAGTATTTTGCTGTAACTGACTTAAAACAGCCACATCCTAGCCTTGTCTTCACTTTTAACTAATACATGCAAGTGTGGTTAAATGTCTCTGCAAGGGGGCAAATTGTCAGTGTCAGACTAGTCCTACAGCAACCTTTTTGATGTCATTAAGTGACTTTTAATTGTGCAAAAACTCTGAAGGATAAAAGTATTCAGGTCACATGTTTGATGATCATACAGGATGGTCCTGTTTTGGTGATAAAAAATGTTTCTCTACTTACAATAATGGGTCATATTTTGTGCTTTCAGTGTTGAATATGCTAAATATAAGAAACAATTCTGTTAATTTTTCAGGTGTAACGGGTGCTGGAAGCCGCTATTCTTCCCAGTTTGTGAAAGCTGCCAAACTCCTGCATTGGAATGGACACTATAAGCCCTGGGGGCGAGGATCCTCCTTTGCTGATGTGTGGGACAAGTGGTTCATTCCCGACCCCACAGGAAAATTTCGTCCTGTGCGAAGACACACGGGGGACAGCTAGACTGAAAAATGGGCTCCTTGAACCTTCAGATCGGGTTCGTAGCAGCAGGAAAACTCCTTCATATCTCAGGAACTATGCAAATGTCATGTGTTTGAGTTCCATCGTTCTCCGAATGTGGACCTGCCTATTCTCATTTTCCATTGAACAGAGATTTTTTTCTATATCCAGGGTATATTGTTGATGGCTTTGAATTGCATTGTTTTAGAAATATTTTGTTAAACTAAAAGTAGATGGTTTCAAATACTGTTTTACTCCCACTCAGCTGTAAGCCACAGAGCTAGTGTGCCAAGACCTTCTGGTAGAACATAAACCATCCTTGTCAAAGTAAATGGCTTTTAAGTAGGTGTGTTTAGCAGCTAAATAAGGATTTATTTACTTAATGTGTATATTAAACGACTCAATTATCTGAGCTGTCGTTAGAGCGAGTCACAGCCACAGCTCATTCTTGCTTCTCTCTGATCAGCTTAGTCTGAATTATAATCATTAGCCATGCAAATTCCTCATGTCGGTATCTCAGTGCAGTACTTCCTGTGGAAAACTAATTTGATTATATTTAATTGCACATTAGATTAGATTGATGTTTTGGGATGAGAGTGGTCTTTTTAAGTCTTGTATAATTCCTCTACATGTTAACTGCAGTCAAACTAATGGTACATGTTACTTTACCATAATAAACACTACCTGTCACGCTTTCATATTTAACAAAAAAAACATTGGTGTTGTTTTGGTTTTTTACACAAACCACTAAGCACACTGCACCTCTGCAGGAACAGAACAGCTTTGCACAAACATCTCCTACTTTAGTGCTTCATTATCAGCATTTTCCTTTACTACCTGTTTAAAATCCCCTTACTGATGTAAATGTCTTTTTTTGTATATGAAATAAAGGTTACATGTTTATTAAACTCTTGTCATTCTTTTTATTTGTCCAATATCTGCTAAGTGTTTTTAAAATTGCATCTTCTTCTAAATTCGGTACCTTTTGTTACAGTGCGCCAAATATCAGGCTTAAATCCAGAATTTAATTTGATTTCCCAAAACCAGCATTTGCCATTTATGAATCAGAAATTGCTGCACTTTTACACTTTTCAAACATATGTCTGAGGAATTTGCAGAAAGTTGATAAATATTGTAAAGTCCAGTTTTTCGTGATCATACCATTGCTTTTATTTTTGTGTACAGTGAAGATTCTGGTATCTTTGGTCACCTCTACATGTGCTGGCTCTCATTTTCCTAATAGGGATGGACAACAAAACAAAGACACTGTAGTTAATACCTTTAAAATTAGGCTAAAATGTTTCCCATTGGGCTGTGGGAGATGCATGTCCCTCCCTGAACCTGGTTCTGGTGGAGGGTTCATCCTGTTAAAAGGGAGTTTCTTTCCCACTGTCACCAAATGTTTGCTCATAGGGGCTGTCTAATTGTTAAGGTTTTCTCTGGTGTTACTGTAGGGTCTGGTTTTTCATATTAACATTTTTTTGAATATGAATATTGATTTGGAAAAAACACAGCAGGAAGCAACAGATTGTTTCTTTTCAGGTTTATTACCTTGGTAGTAAGATGTCTATTTACACTGCAATACAAGATATTACAAAGACCTTGTAAAGAATCAGATATATACAGATGCATGCCATGCAATAAAGTCCATTTCTTGGTCAGTGGTTATTCCAAGAAAACAAACCGACATATTTTTATCAGTTGAAAACTTTAGGATTAATCCCACAGTACGCTGGGTTTAACCCAGCTGTACTCTGAAATCAGTCCATTAGCAGGACAAGTGAAGGCACCCAAGTGACTTTATGTCGTCATTTTCATGCATGCTGATGAATCCAAAGTCTGAATGTCCACCAGGCTGCAGGCACCCACTCACTGTGAAGGTTAAATCATTGAAAATCGGTGTTGAAGTCATAGGTGTCGTCTGTGATAGCTGTTGAGAGGCTGATGTCAATGGGGACAGACTGAAAACGCACGTTTCCTTTTTTTTCTGCAATAAGAAAGCAGGAGATGTTAAGTAGCCGTCTTGATGGGACCATATTCTAGTAAGTAAATCTTTTTCAAAACATTTACTTTTGATTGTCTTTTTCTGTAGTTTCTCAGCTTTCTCCGTTGTATTCGAGTCCTCCGTGGTTTGTTCAGTCTGTAAGAAGAGCGGATGTTTCAGTTATTTAGACTCAACAAGCTCAAAAATATACAGAGGTGTTTTATTAAGAGAGAAAAAAAGGTTCCAGTCATCAGGATCAGAGTTGGATTAGAAGTCTTCATGAACAATTCAAGACTTGCATTTTTGTCCTCATTTCCAGAAGAGTGGACCATCATTAACATTTTAAGCAGCTCTATTGTCTGATGGGTTTCCCATCTGTAATTACCTCACTGCTTTCATTGTTCTGCTCTGCTTCTTCCTCTGTGGCTGCAGCTCCAGGCTTTCCCTCAGGGATGTCGGAGACACTCAGCAAACCTGAAGTTGGCCCTTTAGAGGTGAAGCCTATACTGCTGGCCTGGTTTGGAAATCTAACAGCTGCAAAAGGAAATGTTTTCAACAGGATTAAAAAATGAATACACTGTAATACATTCACAAGTGCTGAGCTGAAAAGCCCACCTGAGGCTTCAAAAGGCCAAACTGCAATTCTTTACCTCACACAAATAGAACATTAATATTAACCTTAACTACTTCCTGCACTTTCAACTTTCACTTCTAGATTTAATCAACCAATCCCTGAATTTAAAAAAAAACCAAACAAAAAAAAACAGTATCAGATGGGAAAGGAAGATGATTTTATGACTTCAAATATGTATGATAGTTGTGTCAGAAGGACTGGAGTATCCAGTGGAGTATCCAGTATTTCACATTTTGGGCCCCTTAATACCAACTGAGCATCATTTGCTTATTATTTATGTTGTTTATTGTTGCTGACCATGTCCATCCTTTTCCAGCAGTATAAGGCACCATGTCACAAAGCTCAATAATCATCTTAAACCTGCTTCTTGGGCATGACAAGAGTTCACTGTACTAAATCATGACCTCAAAAGAACAGATTGCCTTTGGGATTTCAGTATCAACCAAAACCAGAGGAATATTTCCAGCACTTCACAGAATTTATGCCACAAGTAATTAAGGCACTTCTGAAGGCAAAAGAGGATCATACCCAGTACTAACAAGGTGTAACTAGTAAAGTGGCCAAGAACCGTTTACCTCTATAATAGTGTACCGTCTAATTTTTTGGTGACGTCACAAAAATGGCATAAATGGAAAACATACAGAAGTACTGGTATCTAGTGTTTGTCTTGAATTAAACAATGAGAGAGGGGGAAAAAAAAACTTCTGCTACAAAATTTCACATTAATACCTTTCAGAGTTTCCTTGTTTCCTGTTTTTATTTTGTTTAGATTCCAGCCGTTCTTCATTTCAGTGACCACGGCATCAGACAGGTAGGCAGGAAGGCTGTGGTTTTCTGGTGCCTTACAGTGGTAGCTCAGTTTGGCTCTGAGGAGACATCAAGTCAGGGAAGCAGGATTGTTTTAATTCAAAAGCACTGAGCAATTAGCCATTCAGCATATTTACAGCTCAGTACAGCACAGTATCTGGATCAGAGTTGGATTAGAAGTCTTCATGATGAAATCCAGAACTGCATTTTGTCCTCATTTCCAGTCATGCACTGCAGCTGCCCACCTTCCCAAGACTACATAAAAGCGCACACACTCACCCTGTCCAATCTGCAAGGAACGTGGTGGCTGCCTGCTCTGTGTTGGGAATGCCGCCCTTCTGCAAAAAACCACGCTTTTTGGCGAAAAGGGTCAGAAACTCCAGAGAATTTCTGAAGTCTGGGACGTTATACTGAAGCATGATCTGGAACAATCAGAACAAATAACCTTAGTTTATTAAAAATGTGTAATTTACAATGACCGAATTTATAATGGTTAACACCTCCTGTGAGAGAAACTCTTCGTACCTGGGTCTTATCACACTGCTTAAGAAGATTCCTGACAGCCTCCAGCACGCTCTCACCGCCCTCCTCCACCTGCAGGCTCCTCAGAGCCATCGAGGCCGGAGGGTTGGATGGCGATGCCACGACTCCTGGGCCGTCAATTAGCTTCACATTCTTTGCGATGTGCACCTCTTGCATCATTCTGGTGAATTGTAGAGAGGAAAAAAATGATGATGCTAAACAAGTGAGGGTCAGAGAAACGTATTCACCACCAATATTCACTTAAATTACAACTTTTAAAGCAAACTAAATAGAATGATTGCAAGCAGTGATACAGAAGAGTTCTACTTAGAGACTGGATTTTTAAAGATTGCCACTTACTTGGTGGTGCCTCTCTTGATGCCAACATTGCATGCTAGGGACCCCTTTATACTGTTGATGATGCTGCTCTTCCCAACATTAGGAAAGCCTGAAGGTAAAAGGTAGTGTGCAAAAGATTCAGTACCCTGAACAACGGACAGTGAATGAAACATCCATCAAGGACATTGATGGCAAAAAAAAAAAAAAAAGAAAAGAAAAAGAAAAAAGGGGCAGCTAACGCTGCGCTTACCGACTACGCCGACTCTGAGTGAACCTTCATTCTGCGTTTTATCAGCGTAGCTTATGAGCAGCTCTGCAAGACAACAGTTTCCAAAGCAGGCTGCTCCTCTGGATCTGTCCAGCACTTCATTAGAGGCCACTATCCTGCGCTTTTTGGCTTTCTGATGAAGACAGAAAGCGAGATATCATGAACAGTTAAAGTGGCTGAAGATTGCTCTTTTGTAAAAATGAATACCTCGTGTCTGCATGCATAGAGATTTTTAAAAATGATCCACAAACACACATATCAGCTCTGCGTAGAACAGGCTGAATTAATTATGTGGTTTGTTTACTACTCTTGGAGGCTATAACCAGTTATAACAGCACAGAAGCAGCTGTTCAACCTTCTCAGTCCTCCACATCATTAAAAAAAACCCCCAAAAAACAAACACCCTAATTTCTAACATTTCTTAGTAACCACAGAACTCACACTAGCCGCTGGTGAATAACAGGCGGAGACAGAAATCTACTCAGGGTTGTGCCACGCATCCAGCGTAAAAATAACTAACTAAATAAATCAAACTTACGGAAATGCCAGCTGCTGTGGCGAAATCTGAGTGGCAAAGTCTTCACATTATGTTTTTAAAGTGTGGAGAATAAAATGCACCACCTACCACAACTCCATCCCGCAGCTGTGTCGATGCTTTAAATGCCACAACAGGAAACTCCTGTTGCAAACACTGGATCCACCTTTCCACATTCTCTTTTGGCACCAGGTCTGCAACAGACAAAGCCAAAAACCAGTTTAATCCAATGAAATTCACACAAACACATCAGGGTTTAAACTGTACGTGAGCCATGAGGCAGGATCCCAAGTCAATTTACCTATTTTGTTTAAAACCAAAAGTAATTTCTTGGTGCCTCCTCTCTGCAGCACAGCCTCCTCGAGCTGTGGACACCTGCACCCCAGTGGATCACGAGCGTCGAGGACTTCTATTACTACATCAGATGCATCGATTACCTGAAACAGAGGAGATCCCTTGAGTGTTAAGAGCTATTATTCTCCATGGTAAGACCACATCTGGGAGCAGGTAGCTTTACCTTGTTTAATTCAGCACAAAGGAAGTGTTTTGAGCTCCTGTCTGGGGCAGGCTTTTTCTCTGACTGAGTTCCACTGTCGTCCTATTTAAACAAGACAAGGTCAGCAGAGAAGAGCTTAAAAGTTGAATACACATAAGATCTTAGCGATGGCCTTTTTACCTTGCGAGCCTTCTTCGCCGTGGGTTCTGCTTCTTTACTCGCAGCCTCCTTCTCCTTTTTCCTCTTCTCGGCTCGCTGCTCCTTTTTAGCTTGCCTCCTCTTTTCTTTTTCTTCCTCGATCTATAAAGACAGATTCATTGAAAGACTCTTACACTTTACCAACACAAGAGACATACTGCACATGAATGTCATGATGATCAAAGTCCAGACGTTTTCATAGGTAGATCAGGACTGTGCATTAACCTTCAACATGCTCCTGTGATGATGTGCGCAAGAAAAGCCATTTGACTGCTAACCTGTAGCCTCCTCTGTTCTGCCTCTCTGAGGATCTCCTCTTTGAAAGGAGCACTGTTGGGCACTCCGATATCCTTCTTCACTCGTTTGCTCACTCCTTTCTTCTTTGCCTCTTTCCTTAGCTTTCTGTTGTGCTCCCGGACCTAAATAAAGGACAACACTGGGTAACTCAGTTTCATGGGGACACAAAAATCCGATTAAAAAAAAAAAACCGGTAGAGTCTGGTCCACATGGGCCTCCTGTGGGAAACATTTATTCAAACGTCCTGCTAGAAGTTAGTGTCAAAGTTAAGGCGCTTACCTTCTTCTGTATTTTATAACGTTTGGCACATGAGAGCCGCTTGCTTGCCTTCTTTAACTCTGAAGACGACAGAAAAGAATAAAACAGTTAGTGGTTGTTAGCTGGAAGCGGAGATAAAGCAGACTGAACAGGTTTACCGGCCACCAATGACAGCCGCTAGCCTGTTAACCGCGTGATTAACTGACCAATAAAGCCCTGTATAATTATTCTACTTTATTTCTAATGAAGTATTACTGTAACAACGTTATTTACTTACTTGGTCGTTTCATGATGGTGCCGCAGACGTACCAATGTGACTGAAATGCTCTCACACGTGGAAGACGGCACAAGTTAGATGTTATGCCATTTCCGGTTCTTTCAGCGTGTAGTTGGGATGTCGCCACCTGCGGGTCAGGAGGGTTTAGTTACAATCTTCTTCTTCTTTCATCTGATTCCTTTAGGGGGCGCCACAGCGGATCATCTGCCCCAGTCTCCTCTGTAGCTCCAACCGTGTCCTCCTTCACTACATCCATGATTCTCCTCTGTGGTCTTCCTTTTTTCCTCCTCTGTGGCAGCTCCATATTCAACATCTTGTGTCCAGTGGATCCACCTTCCCTCCTCTGCACATGCTCAAATATCTCAGTCTTTAAGTCAAGTCAAGTCAAGTCAAGTCAAGTGACTTTATTGTCATTTCAACCACGTGAAGTGGTACAGTACACAGTGAAGTGGGACAACAATCCTCCAAGACCATGATGCTACATATAACATATAGCAGACAATCAACACAGGACTGCATAAAGTACGATTGTGCAAAAATAGCAAAAAATCAAAACTAAACACAGTGAAACACCAGAAAGAACAGAACGATACAAACACAAGACAGCACAGACACAACAGTGCGATAGAAAAGTGCAACAATGACAGTGGGTTGTGCAAAAGACTGAGCATTGTGCAAAAAGTACCTTGATGTATCAAGGTGTGAGTGTGTGTGTGTGTCTATATGAGATTGTGCAGATAAGTGCTTGAGGTAGTGACGTGTATGAAGGTATGTGTGTGTGTCAGTCCAGTCACTGAGTGTTCAGGGGTCTTGTTCTCTAACTTTATCTCCTAAGCGTTGTACCTGAGATGTCCCTCTGATGTACTTATTTCTAATCTCACCCATCCTGGTCCATCCCAAAGAAAATCCTAACATCTTCAGTTCTGCCACCTACAGATCGTCCTCCTGTCTTTTGGTCAGTGGCACTGTCTCCCCACCGTATATCATACCAGGTCTGACTAACATCTTGTAAACCTTCCTTTTCACTCCTGCTGTTATGCTTCTGTCACAAATCTCTCCTGACACTTGTCTCCAGTTACTGCACCCTGCTTGAATTTTCTTCTTCACCTCTCTTGTGCACTATCCATTGTTTTGGATGGTCTACTCCAGCTATTCAAACTCACCCACTTTCACTACCTTTGCTCTTATCAGCTTCACTATACCCAGCTTCCTTCTCTTTCACACATTTCTGCACTGTTTTGCTTTGATTCCTTTCATTCCTTTTCTCTCCAGAATATACCTCCACATCCCCAGGCTCTCTTCCACCTGCTCCCTACTCTCACTATAGATCAAAATGTTATCTGCAAACATCACAGCCCACAGACACTCCTGTCTGCCCTCATCTGTCAACCGGTGCTCTGACCCAATCCCAGATGTAATCCCACCTCCACCTTGAACCCATCTGTCACTCCTACCCCACAGCTCACCGCGGTGTCCTCATACATGTCCTGCACCACCCTCACATACTTCTCTGCCATGCCTAACTTTATCCTGCAGTATCACAGTTCCTCTCTTTGCACCCTATCATATTCTTTCTTTAGACCCACAAAGGCACAGTGCAGCTCCTTATGACTTACTCTGTGCTTCTCCATCAACACCCTCAAAACAAACATCACATCTGTAGAGCTCTGTGAAGGCTTGCCGATGCTCACTGATCATCACCTCTTTTCTCACTTTCAACAACTCTTGCAACAAATCTTATGTACACTTGATAATTTGTAATAAATAAATAAATTAATTAAATAATACAACAAATATTATTTTTATTCCTTATTTTTGTGTTCTTATCCTTGCTGGCTCATGAGTGCAAAATTTTATATCACCAGAAACGGATAAGTGTTGGAATTACATGTAAAAAACAATGAATTTGAAACGAATAAAAGAAATTGAAAACATTCTGCACAATAAGACTGAAACAACCATGAGAGAAACAACCCCAAAACTGCCGGTCAAAGCACTGGAAAAATAACGAAAAACAAAAATCACTAGAAGAAAATCCCTGGGGGTAAGAAGACAGTAGAAAGTAGTTGGGGGTCACGTGACGGGGTCGAGCATCTTTTTTTTTGGTCCGTTTTAGATGGTGGCAGGAGCTCCGTGCAGCCCCAAACAAAAATGACCAAACTGCAATTTTTAAACGTCTTTTTGACTGAGCGTCTCATGCTTGCTGCGCAGGAGATTTACAAATCTGTCGAGGACACAATTTTGGAGTACCAGGAGGAGATAGCGATCAGGGAACGGGAGAACGACCATCTGAGACGCAGGCTGCGAGACGCTGGGATTGAAATATGGCCAGGTTAGCTCCACTCTAAGCTAACGGTGCACTGGATTCTCTTTCTGCACTATTACCCGAGTGTATGCGGGGAAGCGGGGATTGGTAGGCAGAGGAACTGAAACAGCGACGCTCAGGGCGCATACGCCAATGATGAAAAGCAGCGGCATAAGAATAATTTCGACCCACTTCCAAGCAAGTCCAGTTTGGTCGCTGACAAGCTAGTTGATGTTAGCTGCTGGTGCTGTTGTTGTGTAGGGGCTAGCGCGATAGCAACCTTTGTTCGTTAGCTAGCCTGCTAGTCTACTAGCCTAGTGCCTAGCATTGAGCTGTATCTGGATCCTTGTGTGTATACTGATAAACTTGTTTTACAGACGCATACGTTATCTGACAGTCACACATGCTGGAGAAGGAAGAACAAAAAAAACACCATACAAGTGATGTGTCAGCAGTGTTTGTTTACCCCAGTCTTAAACCCCTCATTCACAAACACCCATAATTCACTCGGGTTCCAAAGTGCTGGCAAAGATGCCATTTAATTATTTTAAATGTAGATACTGTTGTTTGCATGACGCATGAATCTAAAGTACCAAATTCCTGTTAAACCCACTGTAATTTATAATAATACATCACTTTAAAGTCAGGGGTGTTAAACATAAGGCCCGGGGTGCCAGAATGGACCAGGCAAAGACTCCAGTTTGGCCTAATGAATGGCTTTGGAAAATGTTAAGAAGGGCATAAATTTCTGAGTTTTAACTGGAATTGTTTTTAAAAGTTACACAGGTTTTACTACAATAAAACATACCAAACCAATTAAGTATTAGAAAAAAAACAATTATCTGATAAACTCCTGTTTTATAACACAGTCGGGGCAACAAGCTACTTGAAATCTATGCATTTCTTACTGTTTAAGAGTCATGCTGACAGATTTCTTTCATTTACTACAGCAGCATTACTTTATGATGAAGAGAAACAGACATAAGGATGAATTTTCACCTTTTTTCTGTGAAGATATTTTTTTATTTTTTGCACTGACAGAAAGTGGGACTTTCACCGGATCAGCACACTTAAGATCGTAGTGGCTTAATGTGGCCCAAGTGTATCTATATAGAATAATTTAAAACAAAAAAAGTTGACCCAAAGTACTTTACATGCGCATTCGTTTGTAATTCAGGTCTAAAAGAGGGCGTGAGGTTGGGCAATAACCACAAAGGTCTGGTTTGCTTTACTTTTCAGGGGAGAATGCACTGAAATAAGTTGTTGGGATAATGACCTCAGTGACCCTGAGGCAAAATATGCAGTTAAAAGATCTGTAATAATTATATAGGCAGGAAGTCCAACATGTCACCATCAGCAGACTTTGGATGGTATCTTTAAAGTGGTAAACTTTAACTTTACCCTTCTGGCTAGACTACTTATATACACTTTATTTACTGAGTATGTCTTTAGGCTGTAGTCTTGTCATTATTGGTCAAAAAAACAAGATGTTTAGGATGCCACCATGCCGCTCTCTGTAAGCTGTGACCACGTCAGATTTTTAACATGGCATAACTAAAATGAAATATTTCTGTTTACATGTTCTTTTAGTTTTACTTAAGAGTATCACACGTTCAACTCTTTGCCTGTTTCATGTTAAAAAGAAAGAACAGAAAAAGGTTAACAAAGAAGATGCTTCCACCATTTCTTCAAGTTCTTGTGTTGAGGAACAAAGGATTTTAATATTTGATTTCAAATGTCATCAACAGGCTGTTACCATATTTTCTTCAATGCAATTAGTGGTTTCATCTGACCAGCTTCCTTCCATTGTCTTTTCAGATCGTCCGTCCATGGCGTTGTTGGACGAGGAGGATGGTGAGCATCCGCGACGCGAGTGGAGTCCCAGCATGGGGCACGAAGAACGCATTCCTATTCAGATCAAGGACAAAAGAGATATGAGGGCCAACCAAGGGGATGATCAGCTTCGGGGACACGGTTCTTGCAGCACACCGGAGAATATGTTCTCTCCTCCTCGTGTTGGAAATGAATATCCCCAGGATGGCCCCCACACATCCAACGTCCCGCAGAATCAGGGTGTGGAAAACAGGGAAAGGGATCCTGGATCTCGGGGTCCCCCGAGGCATGTGAAGGCAGAGAGCGGAGGTGGCCACAGAGGCTCGACTTCCTCCAACAACGGCGCTCAGCCTCTTGCACCGGTCAATCCAAACTGCTCAAACGAGAACAACATTGACATTATTGGGGTGGAGAATGGCGGACAGATGGTTGGTGCTAAGGGTGCTGGAAACGGAGCGAACAGAGGACAGGCTTCTCACATGCGGAACCAGGGAGCCAACGCCGTAGACTGTCCCCATCAGAAATCCCCCCTACAAGGCCACATGTCTTCTTTCTGTTGCAAAGTTTGCGGTGAGGCGTTTAGTCACATTGGCCACTTACACGTGCACGTACAAGTGCACACTCGGGAAAAACCTTACCGCTGTGGAGTATGCGGAAAATGCTGCAGCTCCTCAGGCAGACTTCAAGAACACCAGCGTAGCCACACGGGAGAAAAACCGTTCCGCTGTCAGATCTGCGGAAAGGGCTTCACACAGATGGCTCACTTGAAGGTGCACATGAGGATCCACACGGGAGAAAAGCCATACAGTTGTCCCGTGTGTGGCAAGTGCTTCAGCCGCTCTGACAAAATCAAAAGGCATCTTCAGACCCATAGCCGTGAGGGAACATATTTCTCAGGGCAATGATGCAAGTGTGTTGCTATACAATCTGTTGTGTGAACCATGAAGAACTTTTCTATAACAAGCTCAAATTGCTGCCATTAGGATGAGCTGTTTCTTCCATTGTTTTCAGGATATAAGAATTCTGCAAATCCTGGAGAACTTTTCCTTTCTAACCTAATAATCCTCAGTTCATCAATAGAATTTATATTAGCCAGTTTAGTTTGTTGTTTAACACATTTTTTTATACTTGTCATTGATTGTTAAATATTTGACACCATTTGCGTTATTAGCTAGACCTTCTGTAATATCTAGCCTTTCTTTAGTCAAATAAATAGCATGAAGAAGTCTTCCACACACATCTTGAAGCTGAGACACATCAAGATCTGCAAGAATGTCCAGCACAGTCACAGCTTATGAGCAGCCGGTCACTTCCAAGTCGCACAGGAGTTTTAAAATCTCTCACTTTATGACTTAAACTAAAGAGCAATGTATGCATAAAATCATCTGAATTTTATTAGCTAACAAACAGAGCTAATGGTGATGGTTTGGGAAATGAAATCTGTGTATTACTTGGCTAAAACACTGCCGTTTTTAAAAAAATACTTTTATTTTTAATTGTAGCATTTTTAAAAAAAGAAAAATAATAGAATTGCCAAAAAGCCCTGTAAACTGCAGACGTGTTTGATATAAAAGGAAGAGTCTGATCTAACATTTCTCCAACAATTTTCTTGTTGTCTAACCTAACTTTCTTTTTATTAATTTGGTGCTGTTACATTAAATACCTACATGCTGCTATCTCACATGAGCCCTTTTCAGGCATGCTTGCCTTATCAGCCTGTTAAACTCATGACACATGTCATTTAAACACAAACTTTTCTGTTCACATAACTCCCTGCTTCCACTACAGAGATGGAGAGAGCCGTCGTGCACACGCAATATTTCCTGCAAACAATGTGTGAATTTCTCTCTGTCTTTGTTGTCAAGAGAAGAGTCTCTCTGTGTGTTTGTGTGTGTTGCAATGAAGGTGCCCTGACCCTCTAACACAGGATCAGACAGATCCCTACCTGTTCTGTATTACGCAGCTAGAATACATCATTAAGGAATGTCTGCTGAGCTGAGCACCTGTCAAAGAGCACAAGAGGCATGCACTTTGGGATTCTTGTGTTTGTCTATCCAGTAATGTGACTGTATGTATTTCAGACTTGTGCACAAAGTGGCACGTTACGAGGTCTGACTTTAGTGAGGTTTCACTTCTACAGAAAAGTGTCCAAGGTGCATTAGGATACTGTGCGCATGTCTGAAAGTTACTCTTGTTTCTTGATGTTGATTAAAAGGAGGATAAATTCAGAAGAGTGTGCCACTATTTTGTGACATTCTGTATAAAATCCACTGTTTCTGACCCATTACACGTTTAGGAATTTTGTGATGTCTTTTTTTTGTTTGTTTGTTTTAACGACATGCACTATTGCATTAGTCCTGGATGATGCAGAAATTGACACTATGACAGGGCCAGGCAGTATTAGCAGAAACTGTGGTTTTTCAGGGATTTCATTCACAGTAGTGATTATTTAAATATTCTTGGAGTAGCCTCCCTCCACTCAAGAGTTATGATTGGTTTGTCATGGATTAAAGTCCTTCCTCTTCACACTGATTGATCCCTTCAGTTTCTCCTCTCAGGATTAATGCTGCATTCATAACTGGGGGGGAGTTGAGAAGCATTAAACAGTTATGGTAAATAGAATTTTGTCTCTGCTTGAAGGTGAAGGAAATACAAAAATAAAAAGTTGTATCAATGTATCATGCAAAAATGAACCATAACGAAAGAGTGGTCTTTCCAGAATGTGTCAGAGCTCAGTTGGCCTTGTCTCGTGTCATTTGTCCCTCTACATGTGATGAATGCAGCATGAAAAAAGAAAAGCAAGCTCCAGCACATCTTCTCAACTGACCAGCAGCCCGACTCACAGTCTTCTCTGGGACATCTTTGCTCTCCTGCGCACACATTATACTGTACAGTGTTGTATCAATATGTATTAAATGTTATTTTTTAATAAACTAGCAATTGAGTATTTGTTGCAGTTGTCTCATATGTTGCCAAAGTATTCTAAGAGAGATTATTTTCATAGCCAATCTCATCAAGCATCAAATGGTACACTACACTAAAGTTTGCACAGTTAGACAAAACTTCTGAATTGTCTTGTTTGACGAATTACAATGTTCCTGTGAAGTTAACAATAAAATTTAAATTCTAAATAATACTACCCAGGATTTAAGCACAGACGCTTCATATGGGAGGCAAATGCATAACTATGAAAGCTCCTCACACTTTGGACAAATGAAGGTTATTTCTGCCATGGCTGTATTTGAGAATGCTGATTAAATGTGTGCTACTCAGTACCGCTAAATCAAGTCTTGAATGTAATTAAACTCCTACTGAGTTTCAGCTGCTTCAAAAAATTAATTAAAATTCATTGTCACATCTTTAGCATTCAAGTTCCTTGGCCTTTGAAGTAAACATCCAAAACCATTTCTAAATAACACCTGTCTGCTCAAAAGCAGTGCATAAACTATTGGCTTGTAACAGATCTTTGCAGAACATTAACAACTTGTGATCGCAGGGTCACTCACAAGGAGTTGCACCTGCATGATGCCTTATCTACAGGGTTTAGATAGTTTGTGTGTAAATCAGAAATCCTTATACAGGTTTGAAAAAGCCGGGGAAGCTACTGGGGAAGTTTTTTAGAGTGACAAGCTTTTGCTAGTTGCTGAGTCAGAGTAAGATCAAGAATTGCTAGCTGTCAGCTTTACAGTGTATTAGCAGCACAGATTAGCAGTATGTCAATAACAAATTTTTGTCCCTGCAAAGGTGGTTAATTTGGAGAAATCCACTGCCCCAAAAATATATACTGAGTTGTAATTAGGTCTGAGTTGTAGCTAGGTTCTTAGCTTACCATCAATGCCACGGCTCATCTGGAGAAAGAATGGAGTATGCTGTGCTTTTCTATTTCACCACAATCAGTGAAATGTGTCATTTTTTTTAGTTACAATAATGCATTTATGGGCATATAAAAACAAAGAAGCACCATGTACAATCAAGAACTTTTACAGGCTGTCACAATGTATTACTTGTCTCTTATTAATTAATCCAGTCATGCTATTTTATATTGTAGTAACAGATTCACAACACCTGGTGGAGTACTTTCCATGTCATTGTTGCTCATTAGTCTGACTGCAAGAGTGTGAAATATGAATAGAAATCTAATCTAATCAAATAAACAACAGCTTTTAGGTGTTTTAACATTGAAGTGCTATGCTGAACTTTTATATATTGAAAGCAAGTCATTATTGTCAATGGACCCAATCCAAACCTCTGTCTATATGTTTTTGGGTGCATGCAGTCTTTTTCTGCAACAGTTAGTGGAACGAAACAATCACAGAAAGTTCTAGCAGCAATCCGGCAAATCATCTGGAACTGAAACAAGATGCTATCAAAGGCACTTCCACAACTTTTCAGACATAAAGGAGTATCCACTCAGTTTTGTGATATTTATCACAGTTCTAACATCCTTGTTTGCATATCAGTCTTGTGAATCAGCGGCCGTGATAACTGAGAGTGACTTGAGCATCAAGCAGCCCTTCTGGAGCCGATCGAGTTTGCACGCCACACTGTGATCTGCAGTGAGATGCCACATCTCGCCAAAGTGCAAAGAGGAAGCAGTTATTGCACGTAGAAGGAAGATGTCGAGTGAGAGACTGAGGGAGACTGAGCTGATATGTTGCATTTTATTTGCTCATATCAAATTTCTGTGATAATACTGAGGTACTAAAGGAGGTCAGTTTGGAATGAAAACCCATTTTCTCACTTGCTGAATAATTATATTAGCTAATCACAGTCAATCAAACCTCAACTCTTGTGCAATCAGCCATCAGTGTCAAATGATTGGCCGTGTAAAACAACTCAACTCCTGTCATGCAATCAGCAGCAGTGATGGCTCTTTTGCCTGCTTTTTTTTGCCAAACGCTTACACACAAGTACCACTTAACTATTCCTCAGGGCTGGACTGTGACGAAAAAAAATCATCCCTGGCGTTTTTGTGCCCCACCGTAATCCCACCATAAATGCTATGTGTATATGTATATATATATATATATATATATCTAATGCATACACATGTTATGTTTATATTTCATTTCATTTAGTTTAAATATAGATATTGAAGCAGGTCTTGTTAACATAAACCTGAGGATACAGCCCCAGATGCCAAAGCATATGCCAAAACATATCTCTATCCTAATGAGGACACACACGATCTTTCTCTTAGGTACAGTGGGGCAAAAAAGTATTTAGTCAGCCACCGATTGTGCAAGTGCCCCCACCTAAAATGATGACAGAGGCCAGTAATTTGCACTAGAGGTACACGTCAACTGTGAGAGACAGAATGTGAAAAAAAATCCATGAATACACATGGTAGGATTTGTAAAGAATTTATCCGTAAATCAGGGTGGCAAATAAGTATTTGGTCACCTCAAACATGGAAAATCTCTGGCTCCCACAGACCTGTAACGTCTTCTGTAAGACGCTTTTCTGTCCCCCACTCGTTACCTGTATGAATGGCACCTGTTCGAACTCATCATCTGTATAAAAGACACCTGTCCACAGCCTCAAACAGTCAGACTCAAACTCCGCCATGGCCAAGACCAAAGAGCTCTCGAAGGACACCAGGAAAAGTATTGTAGACCTGCACCAGGCTGGGAAGAGTGAATCTACAATAGGCAAGCAGCTTGGTGTGAAAAAATCAACTGTGGGAGCAATCATCAGAAAATGGAAGACATACAAGACCACTGATAATCTCCCACGATCTGGGGCTCCACGCAAGATCTCATCCCGTGGGGTCAAAATGATCATGAGAACGGTGAGCAAAGATCCCAGAACCACACGGGGGGACCTGGTGAATGACCTGCAGAGAGCTGGGACCAAAGTAACAAAGGTCACCATCAGTAACACAGTAAAACGGCAGGGAATCAGATCCCGCAGTGCCAGACGTGTTCCGCTGCTGAAGCCGGTGCATGTCCAGGCCCGTCTGAAGTTTGCCAGAGAGCACATGGATGATACAGCAGAGGATTGGGAGAATGTCATGTGGTCAGATGAAACCAAAGTAGAACTTTTTGGTATAAACTCAACTCGTCGTGTTTGGAGGACGAAGAATACTGAGTTGCATCCCAAGAACACCATACCTACTGTGAAGCATGGGGGTGGAAACATCATGCTATGGGGCTGTTTTTCTGCCAAGGGGACAGGACGACTGATCCGTGTTAAGGACAGAATGAATGGGGCCATGTATCATGAGATTTTGAGCCAAAACCTCCTTCAATCAGTGAGAACTTTGAAGATGAAACGCGGCTGGGTCTTCCAACATGACAATGATCCAAAACACACCGCCCGGGCAACAAAGGAGTGGCTCCGTGAAGCATTTGAAAGTCCTGGAGTGGCCTAGCCAGTCTCCAGACCTCAACCCCATAGAAAATCTGTGGCGGGGAGTTGAAAGTCCGTGTTGCTCGGCGACAGCCCCAAAACATCACTGCTCTCGAGAAGATCTGCATGGAGGAATGGGCCAAAATACCAGCTACTGTGTGTGCAAACCTGGTAAAGACCTATAGTAAACATTTGACCTCTGTTATTGCCAACAAAGGTTATGTTACAAAGTATTGAGTTGTATTTTTGTTATTGACCAAATATTTATTTGCCACCCTGATTTACGGATAAATTCTTTACAAATCCTACCATGTGTATTCATGGATTTTTTTTTCACATTCTGTCTCTCACAGTTGACGTGTACCTCTGGTGCAAATTACTGGCCTCTGTCATCATTTTAGGTGGGGGCACTTGCACAATCGGTGGCTGACTAAATACTTTTTTGCCCCACTGTATGAACAAAGCCGACAACACAAAGCACAGATGAAAACCAGCACAAAGAAGAACTGGTTCTCGATTCCCATCCCTAAGTGTCAGTAACAAAAATGAATGAATGGGCTGCTGTCGGCGCTTCTACAGCCCAAAAATGTGTTGGCTTACTGGGAAAATGCCTGGGATACCAGATTACCAGTCCAGCCCTGGTAAAATAGAAAAGAGGGAATGTCTGCAGGAGTGCCTGATGCAGAAGACTAAGGATTTTAGTCATGTGCCCAACAGATGAGTGACTAATACTCAAAGAACAGATGAAGTGTCTATAGAGTTTGAAAACAAATTCTCACACTGAAATATTTCTGATACAGAATGTTCATCATTAAAACAAATGGCCACCTGACAGCTGCGTGGTAGCCTATGTCATCATGTCCATGCTCATGCTCCTCCAAAAGTGCAGAAAATTAAGTGTCTGTAATTCAGTGCTCTTGCCCTGATGAAGTTAACTATTTTAGTTACAGTATCAAAAACATGGTTATTTTCATATATTTAAGTGCCTTTTAGCTTTTAGAGCAGCATAAGACAGGAAAGATGGAAGAATGATGTATTATTTGCTGTAATACTGAACTTAAAAGTACAAACATGCAAAACTCAAAAGCTAGAAACTAAGAACTTAAAACTAGAAACAAACTAGGAAACACTTTTTAAGAGGAGAACACGGCACACAAGAAAACAGAGCAGGCAGGGATGAGGCATCAGCAGAGGAAGACAGAGGACTTAAATACATACAGGATCACCATCAACCATCTCTTCCTTTTAAAAGGGAGTTTTTCCTTCCCACTGTTGCCAAGTGCTTGCTCATATGGAATCACCCGATTGTTGGGCTTTCTCTTTAAAACAGAAAAACCCCAACAATCAGGTGATTGTATAAAGAGCTGTAAGGTGACAGTGATTTGACGCTATACGAATGTCTTTCTACCTTCTGTCTTGTATTTAGTAAATGAAAAGCACACTGTACTGGGTGAGATCAGGTGACTGATTTCACTATAGAATTTATAAACTCAACCTGACTAACACAGAGTAAAGACCAGCATATGTGTACTAAAGACAAGACACTGGCTCACCTTTAAGTAAGAGGAAAGGAAAGAAAACTGTCTTGATATGTTGTCTTAGAACTAACAGAGAATGTGCAGTGTTGTTTCATACTTTTGTATGTTTGTATTTCTAAATGATTCGCAATAAAGCTGCGGAAAACTGTTGAAAGAGAAGCATTGTCAGAAACAGTGTCTGAGCATCTTTATTGATTTATCCCCTTTTCAGAGTGTAGCACTTGTATGACTGGTGTGCCAGATTACCAGTCCAGCTTTTTCCAACTTTTATCAAAACCTTACTGACTTTGAAAAGAGTATAATAAAAATGTAGCCCTAATGTCGAGTAAAAAGTGTACAGGTACACCTGTTTTGCCTGCCTTATTGTAATGCAACTCTCTATTCAACCAATCACAGATCAGTAATTCAAAGCATTTTAGGCAAGTAGACATGGCAAAGACACCCTGATGAAGGTGACACTGAGCATCAGGAAGAAAGGTGAGTGAAAGTCTGTTAGCTGTTGTTGGTAGTGTTTCAGAAAGTGCTGGTCTGCTGGGTCTTGTTACGGGTCCGAAATTGAGGACAAGAGTAAAACAATGATGGTCCAGAAGAGGTCAATCAAACAATTGATTTTAATGAATACACGCAGCGTGGGGAGATGTAAACTGTAAACCATCAGTTGTAAATCCCCAACCAAAAATACACTTCAGATTGCTTTTATAACATCAGGGTATTATGACGCCCCCTCATGCGTTTACAAGCACATTATTTGCATGTTCAGAACATTATTTGCCTCTTCTACAGACACTGATCTATTCTAAGAGATAACTGCCGAGACAGGAGTTCCCCTTTCTGGCATCTTCTCCAAATAAGGCGATGGGGTCCCCATGGACTTGTCCTCCTCTTTGGCCCATCTTCTGTCACCTGTTACTAGGCAAACTCAAATGCAACAAGAAGCTGAATACATTCAGGCCTTTGCTCAGCTACTATTTTACTGTAACAATATACTCAGCCTATAAGCTTTTAAGATTATAGATTTAACTCAACGATTTAAGTGGTTGTAACTGCACCTGTAATAAACATGTTAATATTTGATTATGATAACCCCTGTAATACAAATTATAACATAATGCCAGCAACTTCAATAAATGCTTGGATGAAATGATAATTAATGCAATGATAAAGATGATGGTTATGAACAGTAACCCTAAAATAATTCCTATAATTCTACAGTCTCTAGGGTTTACAGAAAATGGTCCAAAAAAGAGAAAATATCCCGTGAGCATCAGTTTTCTCTGTGAAAATACCCTGTTGAGGTTAGACGAGAATGACCAGACAGCCTCGAAGCTGATTTAAGGGCAACAGTAACTCAATAAACCACTCGTTACAAACAAGCTATGCAGAAGAGCATCCCTGAAAGCACAACACATCTGACCTTGAAGATGATTGGCTGCAGCAACAAAAGACCACACTTGGGCCACACTTAGCCTGCTGGCTAATAACAGAAAACTCAGGCTATGTTTTGCGTTGACTTACAAAAATTAAACAACAGAAGATGAAAAAACACTGAACTCCAAAGGTCACCAGATCTCAGTCCAGGGAAATTTTGATGAGCAGCGGTGACACAAGACTAAAAGTGTTTCAAGTAAACCTCTGACAGTGTGTTACTGTATTTGCTCGTACATACATATTTGAAAAATCTCAAAGAATTTTGATTGAAAATGCTAACCCAATGCTGGACAGTATTCAGGAAAGTCAGTGATCTACAGCTGTAACAAAAGTGCAAATTGTTTCAATAGTAAAGTATGCGTAGAACCAGTAGCAGTGTGCATAAAAATGTCAAGAATCTGCAATAACAGTAGCGAGAATGACTTTTCTGCAGTGAGAATAGCACCAAAGTGATCGAGAAAAACTGCAATCAGAGCCAGTGTCTCATAGCAGGTCTGCACTGTTTCATAAATCTTCCCTTTTGCTCCTGCTGCTCTCCTTCTGTCAGAAATTTCTCATGACCATATATGCACCAGGAAATGGACAATGGAAAAAAAACTCAGAACAAAGCACCGACTACTGTATAGTACACTAATGCAATGCTATTAAGCTAGGTGAGAGTTGTGACTGACAAAAACTTTTCAAATGAACTGTGAGATAATTGCCTCAAAGCAATAACAAAATGTGTTTAGTAGTGATGAAGTATGTGTAGAACCATTAGCATTGTGGAATTGTGTACAAACACAATGCAAAAGGCTAATGCAGGCGAGGAAACACATTCACAATTTGAGAACTGCATTAAGAGTGGTGAGAATAATCTTAATGATGTGAGAATTGCTTCAAAGCGACTGAGAAACTGTAAGGCAACAACATAGGAAGAAAGCTGCAATGTGGCAATAAGTGATAAATAAAGAAAACGCATCTAACAGCATCTTCTTTTCTAGAAACAGAGGCACTGTCACTTCTCATAGTCCACAGGCCTCACAGTTTACTACTCCTTTGACAGAGTAGTCCAATCATAATTATAGCGAGCCTGTTTGCTCATCGAACATCACAGTTTGGTGTACTTGCCATCCCTTGCACTCCAGTAAAGCTTTTACAGTCATCATGGTGACAAAGCTGTCATCATCTAACAGAGCTGTACTTTGTGTGGGCAGTGAAAGAGGCTTACTTTTGGTTGGCACACATACCGATAATACTTCTTTTCTCACTCCTATCACGTACCTATGTAACCGTGAGTGCCATGTAAAAGTACACCATAGAGACTCATATAATAACCCTTTCTATGTAACCCTCTATATATACTGTTGCTTAAGTCATTCATGGATAGTTGCTGTCTTAAAAGGCATTGATGAGGAAACGATGGCTGTAGTTACTGGAACCAGGCTTAAACTTTTGGTTTGTGTAAAGCTAAGATTTTACTTTTATGTTTACTCTTTTTATACAGTTTAAAAATATAAGATGTGAACTTGCCACATTTTAGGAAGAGTGCTGATTTACATCCCTAGTCCCTGGACAGGACACATAAACTGTTAATATATATAAAAGCCATTCAACAAAAAAACAAACAAACAACAAAAAAAAAATGTAGATAATAAAGCCTATTAAGTGAGTTGATATGGTTAGGGATGTGCACTGTGGACTAACCCCTAAGCCCTCAAGACATTACCTGGATCTGCTCTGGGGTTTTAACTTGATTTAAAGATAGCAGTGCTCAATAATCTTTTAATACACACCTCTACTAACAACTGTAAAAGGATGCTGTTGCAGGACATCTCAAAAGCACCTGCAGTTTGTACTGTCAGACCTCTCCGTTTATCTGTAGGAACAGACACCAATGTTTCCCAACTTCCTGTAAAAATGATTTTTTGCTACATTCACTCAGTCCTTAAGATCTAAAAACACTGGGACTTATCAATAATCTATGACCTAATTAGTGTTTCTTTGTCTGACAGTTGTTGATTGAGAGAACACAGAGATGAACGTGTTCTCCAGGGAACATTTATATGCTGGCCTCTGATGAACATTTAAACCTCGTAACAAAGTGATTCATTGCTCTCACTAATTAAAACACCTCAGGTTTAAAATTTGAAGTGGGCAGCCTTGATCAAACGAAGCTAAGATACAGAAAAGAGTGGATGCTGCCATCTGTCCCAGAATATGTAAGACTGTGATTTGAGTCACAGATCTGCTGTTGGACGTCTACCAGGAAACGAGGAAAAAAATATTCCCCCACACAAAACACCAGTGTGTGTGTTTCCACCAGTTTCTTTGTGTGACTGTGGTGACCCGTTCCTGTTTTTGTCACTGTCAGACAAGTCAGCTTTGTGTGGCAGGTAAACACATTTTCAGGACATCGATTCAGTTTTCCTTCTCTTCAGTGGAGCGGTATTCATCCTACCAGAGGAGTCTGCAGGGAGTCTGTAACAGAGATCTGACTTTCTGCAAGCGGAGTCTGTGCTGTTATTCACAAGACAACACTGAAGTAAAAACTTCAGTTTACTGTGACAAAAACGAGAACTCATTCATCTTTGGGGAAATTTTACGGTTACCATAAAGCCTATTCCAGCTGTCATGGAGTGAAATGCAGGACACACCACGGAAAAGTCACAAGCCTATCACAGGGCCAACATGAGAGACAGACAACCATTTACGGTCACATTCTGTCATGACCCAGCATTTTGAGTTTATTTTGTATGTCTGATTTCTTATGATGTATTAAAATAATGGTAAGTTCCACTGTTATTATTAGTATGTCTTAGTTAGGTTTTGTTTAGTTAAAGTTTTATCCATGCTCCCTTTTTTGTGTCGTTTTCTGTTTCCTGTGTAAGTCTCTTGTCCTCTATGTATAATTTTTAGTTATGTCTAAGCCTTGTTCCCCTTATCTGTTTCCCTGTTCCTCTCCTCGTGTATCCTTCCATCTCCCCAGTCTGTTATGTGCTTCATGTCTTCATTTTCCATGTCATATTGTCAAGCTTGTGCTGTCACAGTCTTCGTCTCATTATGTTTCCTGTTTTATTTTGACAGTCTTGTGTTTCCATGTTCAATGTGTTTAGTTTTGCTTCCCCTGTGGCGTCATGTTCATTTGTGTCAGCTGTGTTTCCCCGTGTGTATTTAAGTCCTCCGTCTTCCTTTGTTCATTGTGAGGTCTTTTGAAATTCTCGTCATGTAAATGGCCTGTATTTGTATAGCGCTTTTACTAGTCCCTAAGGACCCCAAAGCGCTTCACACAACCAGTCATCCACCCATTCACACACCCATTCACACACTGGTGATGGCAAGCTACGTTGTAGCCACAGCCACCCTGGGGCGCACTGACAGAGGCTGCCGGACACTGGCGCCACCGGGCCCTCTGACCACCACCAGTAGGCAACGGGTGAAGTGTCTTGCCCAAGGACACAACGACCGAGACTGTCCAAGCCAGGGACCCAACTCTTGAGCCACGATTGCCCCACATATGTTTCCAGTTTTTTTCATGTTCAGGTTTTTATCATGTTCAACATTTTGTTCTTTGTGTCTTGTGTTTACCATTTAGTTTTTCCCAGTGTAGATCTAGTTAGTTTTGCCTCAGTGTGCATCTGCCTTTTGTTTTGTACCTTTTTTCCAGCCACAAATGAGCGGCTTGACTTTTGTTAAGTTATAGTTTCGTTCTGAGCGTCTGCATTTGGGTCCTCTTCCCTCCACACGGTCTGTCAGTGCAAACAGTGACACATTCATGCCCATTTAGGACCACCAGTTAACTAACATGCATCTCTTTGGACTATGACAGAAAGACGGGGGTGCCTGTAATGGAGCACATGCAGGTGCTTTTCTAGCATCGGGTTAGATATCCTTTTGCCTCAGAACTGTCTTAATTCCTCATGGTGGTGGAAACATTCCTCTGATTTTCGTCCATACTGACATACTAGCATTACACCATCACTGCAGATTTGTGGGCTGTGCATCCAAAAAAGTGCTCAATTGGACTGAGGTTAAATAAGGTGCTGAAAATTAGGGAATTTCTGGTTCCACTATGATGCTCTGTTGCATTGACATCTGGTGACGGTCATGTTCAACAAACCAGTTTGAGATAGTTTGAGCTTTGTGACGTGCAGGGCATGATCAACTGTACAACCCCATGTCTCTTATTTAATTTGGATATATCCAAATGGAGCTAAAAAGTACTCCGGAAACCACACAGACTGACAAACATCCTGTTTCCAAGTACATATCGTCTAAATACCCCATCATCTCAAACAATGATGAGTTATATCCTTGTTAACATTACATTTCTGATGTAATATATGCACACAAAAAAGAGGAGGAACACATTAATTCATAACGCTTTGCATTTCCTGCAGCTTTTGCTTGACTGCTCTCTGCCATATTGATCTGTTTCTCATTGAGAGCAGGCAGCAGGATTACATCTGTGCTGGTATGATCCCACTTTTATCTCAAGATACAACACTAGCTCTGGAGGAAATTAAAGCATATATTGTACTCTGGCAGGAGCTTAAATGACTTTGGTGCAAGACAAAAATAAATATATTTTAAAAAGCGTAAAATAAGTCTGCATAAGTACTTCAAAAGTCACTAAATAAGTCAGTAATTTTCTTTTACTGCACTGATGTCTCCCAGGGTTACCTAGAAATGCACAAGACTGTTGTTGTACCAGCATTACAGATCCTTTCTGTGACTGATATTGTAGGGGTGCACTCGTTAGTGCTGTCCCCTCCTAGCAAGAAAGATCTGGGTTTGAATTTGTCGTGATCCTTTCTGTGTGGAGTTTCTATTCTCTCTGCCAGGTGCTAGGTTGATTAGTGCAGTGATTGTAAGCTGGCTTTAGTTGTGAATGCAAGCGTAAATCTCTTTGTGTTTGTCCTTTGTAACAAAGATGTACAACTGTGGTAACCAAACCTCTTTCTTTCCCTTTATATTGAAACTCACTGCTAAAAGGTTATTTGGGTACATCAGAAAATTATACTAAGGCCGGTCACTATGAAGTAACGAGATGAGAAAGGGTCCCTGACCAAGCATGGGTATGAATGTGTTGATACAAGTAACCTAACAAATAGAAAAATATCCCGCTATACAAGAAAACCCCTTGCATTTTTTTTCAAGGCATAGACATTTAAAAAATTAAATTTAGTGTACATCAAAACTCTATTTCAAAGTCTGATCATTTCACCACTGAACTATTTCCTTTTTTAAAATGCCATCCATCCATTTTTTCCATTTATCCAATTCAGTTTCCATCCAATTGATCACCAATTAACCTTATCCATGCAGGACTTTGGACAGCCAAAGGAAGCTAGAGCGAACTCAAGCAAACTCTACACACAGACTGAACACAGAGAGACCCCAGTCTTTGAACCAGGGCCTCCTTGCTGTGAGGTGATAGTGATGGTGCTAATCGTCACACTGCATGGCAGTAGCATTAGTAAGCCTCTCACTTAGACTTGGAGTTCAGATACAAAAACACACCTGACAGATTTATTGTCTCACTTGAGCTGCAGGGGAAACACTAAACACATGATCATATTTAAAAGCCTGCAGAATGAACCCATTAAAAATTGATGACAGGTTGTGTAATTGTCTTTTTTGGGGGGTTTTGTTTTTGACTTCATAGGTCTCTGAGGCCACAGACTCTCGTGCTAAGGCTGTAAAGAAAAATGTGGCTTAAATTAATATGATTTGCCATGCACACTATATAATAGCTTGGAAAATACATAACAAGCATCGCAGGGGATTAATTTGTCCATAATAGGATTAAAGACCTCAGTCACACATCAATGCCAACAACAGTACAGTAGCCACCCACCTGACTTTTGTTTCTTCCTTTTGCTGCCAGCGGTAGGAAAAAGCTTGAGGGACACGCTTGGATAAAAAGGCCCTACCTAAATAGGAGTTTTTCAAAAGCTCAGAGGGATGAAGCTTTTACAGTGAAGCAGAAGAAAGGAAATTCGTGTGGAAAAAAAAATAGGCACAGAGTTAAAGGAATAACAATGTTTGGAATAAATGCTGAGGGTAACCCATGGCTGCAAGGGTCTCATGGATTTAAGCTGGTTTAAACACTGGGCTCATTTGAAGTAAACAGTATGCAGGGATGACTGACAATACAAATGTCATTGAGTGTGATGGCCTCAAATACTAATCTGACAGAAGAGATCCTTATATAGGAGAAAACTAAAGCAACACAGGAAATACAGACTCTGTCTTCTAAATCTGTTCTCAAACACTGGACTTGATCCCTGTAAATGTAAAAAAATGACTTGATTTTCTTATGTTTAAGAGTGAAGAAGCGTCACAGTTTCCTTTGTAACCCTAGTTTTTCCTGTGCTTTCTATTTTCCCTTGTTTGTGTCTCGCTGTTTCTTTGTATTTATTCATTCTACTAGTTCCCGTTTTATTTTGAAGGTTATGTCATGTGGTTTTCATAGTTTTTACATCCTCCCTTTGGTTCTTTTCAACTTCTTGGTGTCTGGGAACACCTGTACTTTATATTACCCTTCTCCCAGTTGTGTATTTATTCTGCTATCAGGTCTCCTTGATACTTTAGTTAACGTGTCACCTTTGGGTCAAATCCTTTCCCTGTGAGGATGTGACAGGAAGCAGTAAACAGTCAGTCACTTTGGTTTCATCACTTATTTATGACATGCTGCACAGTTTCCCATCAAACCACAAGTGTCTTTTTCAAGTATGTAAAATGTGGGAGGCCTTTAATGGTTTTTAAAAGTACACTGATTAACGTAGCAATACTAATATTTTATATATATATATTAATTAATATTGCTGTTTTAAAGTAAATTTTTGAAATTTCTTGTGTTATGATTTCTTTGGCTTTTTCCATCATTCTTGTCTGAACAGTAATATATCACATAGCTGTGTAAAAATATGTGTCATTGCTAAGATAAAAAACAAAAGACTGTGACACAACTACACTGAAATTACAATATATAGCTAATCTGATAGGTTTGTTCAAAGGCACAGTATGCTGCATATGAGCCAATGGTATCATCTATTGGCTTCTATAACCAAGACTGTAATATAAGCACTGTGGGGAAAAAACTGTCACTGGCTTACAGTCTATGATCTTTTATCAGCCATGTGATAAAACATGTCTGTCATTCCCTGCTCCAGGCTCGTACAGAAGCCTCCTCGTACCTTCGATTTGAAAACTGGAAAATCCTTGATGATGGCAGAGAAAGAACAATTTCAAGGTCATAGAAGGAAACAGGGTGTAAGGAAGTTTTATTAGAGGAAGACGCTACATTTGATTAACCATGCACTGAAATTTATGGTGACTGTCACTCAATTCACTCAAAAAAATGAAAAGAAAAGAAAAGCGAAAAGCCAAACTAGGCAACATAAGAGCTGTTCTGGTAGGATGAGCTCTGTTATTGATTGGCACTCAATAAGGCCAATGATTACTTTCAGCAAAGTCATTATTTTGTGAAATATGAGGACTTTTGTGTTACCCACCTGCTGTTCCTGCATTTTGTTGAATGCAGTGAAAGTAATAACAGAAATGATTCAGTGATCTTTTACATTTTATGTTGATTTGAGACACTGGTTTACTTTCCTTTTCTGTCTTTCCCCCTTTCTCTGTTGAAACTCACATACCTGTTTTCTTAAACAATGTTTTCATTTTTATTTATTTCTCTCCTCTTGACATCTCTCCCCTTCTGCCTCTGCCCTTCTTTCTCTGAAGCTATCACTTCCTCCTCCACTCTCACTCCCTCTTGCAGCCTGGTTGTCTCTTGGCCTTGCCATCATATTTCAAAGCAGCCTTGCTGATCATAGCCTTGGTGCAAATACACTGTCTGAAGCCATAAGTCTCCAGGATTACATGCACAATCGTATATCTGGTTCCCTATCCAGGTAAAGAGGGAAATCTGTGTGTTTTTCAGTCTGCTGGTACTGAGTGCCTGTAAGTAGCAAAATAAATCACCCTGATTCAGTGTTGCGTGATTCTTTGGAGGATAGGAAATCAAGAGTGTGTGACCAAAATAAGAATTCAATGACACACATGTTTCTAAAAGTAGAAGCAGGCCGTCTGTACAGCTAACTAGTATCTGATGAAACACATCAGTCACTGCAAACACAGCCACTCTGCCAAGCTCTCAATTAGCAGACGAGTACAGAAACAAGTGTAACTACAAACCCAGTTCCACAAACATGCTGTCTAACATGTGCATACAAAAAGAATACAATGATATGCAAATCTCTTCAAATCATCATTTATTCCCAATAGGGCATGGAAAATATCGCTCATTTAAATTGAGACATTTTACTATTTCATGAAAATTCTTAGACCCTCACCTCAAATTAATATAATATACTTATTTATATTATATTTATGTATTTCAACATGCAAAATATGATCATAAGATTCGAAGAATCTGGTGAAATCTCTTTGGAATCATTCTCGGATGCCCATGAGGTTTGGGCTCTCAATCCTGAGATTAAAAACAGGCATGGATCTGCCACTGAATTCACTGCATGGGCTCAGGAACACTTCCAGAAACCACCGCCTGTGAACACCGTGCCATCCGATAATGGTTAAAGCTCTATCATGCAAAAAAGAAGAAGCCATATGTGAAGCCATATGTGATCCAGAAACACTCCTGTCTTCTCTTTGCCAAAGCTCATTTAAAATGGAAAACTGTTCTGTGGTCCAATGAATTGAAATTTAAAATTCTGTCTGGAAAACATGCATGCTCCGTCCTGCAGTATAAAGAGGAAAAAGAACATCCAACTTGTTATCAGTGCTCAGTTCAAAAGCCTGCAATCTCTGATGGTATGGGGGTGCATTAGTGCCTAAAGAACCATCAACTTGCTCTGTATAAAGGCACCATAAGAATTGAACGGTATATAAGTGATCTATTGTGAATAAAATATGGGTTATTGAGACTTTTCAATTTCTTTTTTTTTCTTTTTTTCAGATTTGGGATTGTACTCAATGTCTGCTCAAAAAGCAACGCATGCAGTATCACTTTTCATACTGATAAGAAGATTAACCGTTACATTAATTTTGCTTCTCATCTGAATGAGACTGTAAAAGCCTGTTCCACTTCCACATTGGAAGTGGAATCTGGTCAGCTGTAATGTCCAAGGCAGACACAAATAATTAGCTAATAATACCAGGCTTTACCCACTTTAGACTCGCAAACCTGTTTTCCATAATGGTGGTTCTCACAAATTAGGGATTTGTGTACTCTTGCAGCACTACACTTAGCAACTTTCCCCCTCCAAAACAATCTTCTGAACTTGCTGAATTTTGAACTAGACAGTAATCCATCTGCAGATCCATGAGAAGACCCATGTTTACATAGATTAGAAAGCTTGCAGCATACAACAGTAACTACACATCGTCATTTTATTGGTCTATACCAGACACTATCACCTCCAACTACAGCTTGGTGTTATTCATTTGTGTATGTTAGTTTTTAGGACAGCAGGAGGAACGTGATGGATCAAGCAACAAGCAGAAGTCAGCAGTCCCCACCAATAATATCTGAGTTTGGTCAAGAATAATACACAGATATGTTCTGACTTCAAGTGCAAGGAATGTTCCACCGTCACAAAATTCTTACATGAAAGGTATTTATCAATTTATCAAGCCAACCAATGTGCGTGTGTGTGTGTGTGTCGTATTTTCAACAGCATTGAGTTTGGCTTCAGCCAGTATTTAATTTGACTTGATTATTGGTTTCTTTCATGCCAAACAGCTTCTGGGCAATGGCACTTAAAAACATTTGGATTGTGTTGACAGTTACCGTAAAATAAGGTCATTTTCCCATGGTATCACCATTGCTACTCTAATATGATGAATGACACAAAAATTACTGAGTTATTTGAAACTGCTGTACTGTCTGTTTAATACTTTATATTTACAGAAGGAAGGGAATGAAAGAAAGGGAGGGTGGCCAAATGAGGGCTGTTGAGGGCGTTGTGGTTCACTGCGCGCTGAGTTTAGTGGGCCTCATTAGAGACGAAGCTTCATAATAGAGGATTCTCACTAATAACCCTGCTGCTTTGACCCATGTGGGCCGACATGGTTTAGTGAGGACTGGCTTTGAAGAATACATCAGGATTTCAAGTGCCCCTCTCGGGTCCCTGGGGCTCTTCTGTTGTTTCCCCTTCTAGAAATTATTTATTGTGATGACAGGATTACTCTGAAAATCAATAACATTAATTAGTAAGCCATCAAATGAACTGGCCTAGCTCCAGAATAGGATAAAGGACTTTAGAGACAAAAGTGGGGAAGTGATTTACTGGACTCTTTCCCCGGCTTCCTGCCAAAGGTTGAGAGCTGAATGATGATTAGAGGACAATACATATAACCAATACGGACCCTCTATGTAAAGTCAGTTCATTACTTTTGCCACCAAATAAAAGTAATATTGAAGCAAAATTGAACATACCAACCTTCTTGAGATATTTCCCATTTTAAAAACAACACTTTACTATACTTTATTGTGTCATGAACTTAAGGTAAGCATTGATTCTGAAAAACAGGAAAAGTCTTTGACTCTCTCAAGATGCAAGACCTTCTGTGGAGTTCACACCAGTCATACATCTGTGAAACATAAAATGCAATTAGACGCAGATGGTCCAGAAAGCTATTCCAAACAAGCGATAAGGTCGATAATTCTCTCCACTGCTCTCCATCAAATCCTTCTCCCTTATCTCTATGCAGTTTCAAGGAGTCCTGAATTATTTCCAGGTATTTATGTCTTTTACTGTATTATACTTTATAATATGAGATAGCCAGAGAGATTTGTTTTGACATGATGAATGAAGACTATTTATGGTGACCCTGGTCCAGGACAGAGTCCTGAGACGACCTGAGTGGAGATAATCCAAGGTGGTTAAGCTAAATGTATTCAGCCGTCCTGCTGTACTTGTGGGCCATCTCTCCTTTTCTTTATGTGTATATACTGTAGATATCTATATTTCAGTATATGGACAAATTGATTTTCATTGATTTTTATGTTTTTACTCCCCTACAATCCAGCCAGAATTCAAGGTCCAACAGACTGGATGTGTGTCCATATGGTACTGCCAAGGCAGCAAAGGACTGACTAAAGAAGAAGCACATTAAGGTCATAGAGTGGTCTAGCCAGTCTGCAAACCTCAGTCCTGTAGGAAATCTGTGGAGTGAGCTGAAGCTTTAGAGTTGCCAAGCAACTCTAAAACAACCTAAAGGATCTTTCTGTAAGGAGGAGTGGGCCAAAAATCCCACCTGAGATGTTTGCAAACCTGGTGACCAACCACAAGAAAGATCTTACAGCTGACTAGCATGGAATCTGATCCATAACGTCACAACAAACCTCATTTCATATAAATCACACAGCGAACACGTGACGAGTTATGACACAAAAGTCTTGTTAACAGTGTGCGTTTGATCACATCAATACAAACATCCCTCAGCGTATCCTGAGACGTTATTCTACATCTAGTCCAGTCAGCCACTGAGATGGGTCGATCAAAATGTCAGAGGGGAAACGGGAGCGAGCTGGTGCAGAGACACGGAGGCCACTGAGTCAGCGAGTGTCTCGGCTCAGTTCCTCAGAGAGGAGCAGTCGGTCTCGGCTGTGGTTCTGCATGAACGGTCAGACTGATCTTTGAGGCGGCGATGTATCAAACAAATGTCAGAGCACTGCCCAAAGCTGTCCAAACCAACAAGATTTCCCCTTCATCTCCACCATTCCTTCACATGCTTCAAACGGCAGAAAGTCTAAAGGGACACCATATGTAAAGTGAACAAGCTTCACAAGCAATTACCATCAAAAATGTAACTCTGAATAGGAAAAAAGCTAATGTTCACTATTGTGAGTTAATCCCGTTTTCCTAAAACCAAATAGATAAAAAATATCTGTTTTATTCAATTTATCTAAATGTCACCTGAGTGGATGGTTACATGTACCGTGCCGTCTTCATGTGCTGTTTGCAATCTAATCTGAGCATGGTGTCTCAAACCCCGCAGTGCTGACATTTGTTGCTGCAACAATGTTGTCACAGAGACAATAGCCTACCTGGGGAGAGAGGAAGACACAATTCAAAGAGGTTCAGCCTCACTGCCATAAAAAGTTAATCAGTGAAATGCAGCAAATGTCATTTATGGAATTCAGCTGTGCACATCTCCAAAATATTCATCAGGGACAGCGAACAATAGCCCATCCCCCACATAGCTTCATAACGATTTGACACACCATCACAGTCATAACATACAAAGAGCCAAATGACTTTCACAGCAGACGGGCTGTCTGGTTAATGGAGAGAAATCAAAGTGGAAGCTTTGGAGTTGGAAGGCGTCTTTAGCACAAACCAGACACAACAAACCATTTTTAAAAGAAACCGTTAAATGTTTATGAATATATTACTGTGAAGAATTACTGTTAGATGACTTTATCATGTGTGTAAGTATAAATCTATAGTCAGGATAATGTATTTAGTATAATTTCTTTGTTAATGACATTTTTTCAAGTATTTCTATATGTTGTTTGACTAACTGCGGATGAAAATTAGGCATCAGCTAAAACTGGTAAAAAACATCTTTTTGTCTTAGGAGATTAATGTTCTTGACAAATAAGCAAGAAAAAAATGAAAGAGATATTTTTTAAATACTGATAGCTGTCAGTGCAACTCTCAGCCCCCTACTACATGCACCTATTATACAAGTATTTTTTTTTTTTTTTTTTTTTTTTTTTTTTTTGTCTGTCCCATTTGGTTCTTTAGCCGTCAGAATTGTTGTCTGAAGACCAACAAGGATACCAAATGGATTTATTTTGCCAAATGGATCATCATGGCATTGCCGTATTGGTCCATTTGATCAAACTTTGTTGTTATTATTTATTTTATTTTCAGTTGTTACAGATGGGAAAAAAAATCTCCTGGATCACCTGTTGAGAGAAAAAGAAGAGAAGACAAGCAAAAAAACCAAAAAACCAAAACAAAGCAACATACTAAACACAACACCATCACGTTAATCTAGCTAAGTGTGAACAGCAGTAAATACTAAATATTGAAAGTTGTTGTGCAGCACGCAGGACAGACAGCGCACAATGTGCTTTGAAGTAGCAGCTAAGAAAGGTGTAGTTTATGTCTCACGAACAGTGAACACCCGTGTGCACACCTGTGTGGATCAACGCTTGTATACAAAAAAGGTTTCCCATGTAACGGTCTGCTAGAGGGTGTGGAGGCCCATAGCCCCGTCCCCAGGGCATGAAGCAGGCATGGAGGAGATCCAGGCTCCAGACATCCAGAGGCCCCAGAGTGCGAGAGCCCAAGGAGTACCACCGAGGGGCATCCGTGCCACCCTCCTGGGAAGGGCTGAGGAGATCCCCAGACGAGGGGTCACCCAGTAGCCACGGAGCAGAAGCCAGAGGGGCTGCACTGGCGTGCCTGCCGGCTCTGCCGGCAGCCAGCTGTGCCAGAGTGAACCGAGTTGCAGGCCCGAGGCCGGAGGCCCAAGGGCCCCCTTTGCCCCGGAAGAGGCCTGACCGAGCGACAGGCACCAGGCCCCGCCAAGTAGCCACCGGGAGTGAGCTGGTGCATACCTGAGCGCCCAGCCCCGGACACCAAGAACCACCAATGCACCAACCCCTGAGGGCATCAGTTACCAGCAGGGAGTGTGGTGAGGGGAGATAGGCCTCCACACTTGGAGGGCCTGGGAGTACCCAGGAGGTGGAGTCTAAGACCCGACCTGACATATAGACACAGACAAACAGGCACACACAGACATAAACATGCTTTCCCACCCTCATGCACACATATACAAACACTCAGCACTCACCCAACGTGAGGGATAGACATACATGAACATGTACACACAATCATACTCCCCAAACATACTCTATGCCCCGGTCCAGGTACCCTCGCCCCCAGAGGGGAAACGGCACCAGACCCAAGAGATGTGACCCTTTCCCCGGGTGGAGGCAAGCAGACCGCCCCAGGCTCCGCAGCAGCAGGGAGGCCAATCGGACAGCCAACACCTCCTCCCAGCCCCCGCCCGATGGCTAGTTGAGAACGGGGTGTGTGAAGACCCCATACCTCCCTCCTCCGGCTCATGTGTAGTGTTGCTGCGTGTTGTTCTAAAGTGCATTTAAAACAAGGGAGGGCATGGTGCTGCTGCCAGAGAGCAGCAGGTGTTAGCACGGCCCCTCCCAAGAACCCTCAATGTCTACGTGGATTTGAAATTGAGAGGTGGGCACCGGTGCCAGAGGTAGGGTTGAATACACAGACCGTCCTCTGGACGCCGTTAACGTGGTCACCCTCAAGGCCCTATATATATATATGTGTGTGTGTTATGAGACTGTGAATAATGTGGATGTCTAAGTTGTGAAATAAAATTGAGGCACAGGTGGCCAGAAGGGGACAGAGGGGGGGGAATGCCTCCCCTGCACCCTGGTGACACACCCGCACCCCAAGGCCCTACCTGTGTGGGTGGGTGTGGTGGAGCGGGAAGAGGGAGGCAGCCGGGATGGGAGGAAAGAAGGAGGGGCAAGATGCCCCTCCTTAGGGCCAGCTCCCCCGCTGACCCCAGTAGGCACCCCCGTCCTCTAGTACCCAACAAGGCAAGGGAGCCCAGGCCCATCCAGACCGGGGCCTATGGCCTATTATACAAGTTTAAGCATCCTAGGTTACTTCCTTCTTGAATTATCGCAAGTTATTCAGAAGAAAACACAGAGATTCTAACTTGCCCGAGATTTTTTACTGGATGCACTTATGGTATCAATTTGAAAACCCAAGGTCATGTCTTTCTCACATTATTGTGTTCACAAAGTTGGGTGTCCAACCAACCAACCAACCAACCAACCAACCAACCAACCAACCAACCAACCAAAAATAATATTTACCGATTAAATTTGTCAACTTATATTTTATAATCATTAACTTTAGAGGTCCTGGTCGGTCTTTGTGTTAACAAACCACCTGTATATTCAGCTGTATTTACACATCTTGCGTTTGGTGCCTATATGTACCGTCTCTCCTCTTTACAGGTGGGCCAATCTGCTGAGACTATGTACAAACATCATCATACCTACAATGACTATTCACATCCATTTTCATCTGTTTTGTTAAAAAGATTGATTATAAATCCCATTTCTTTTGATTTTCCTGTATATTTGGTTCATTTCATCGTCCCTGTGTGAATGTAGTGTTATATTCCCTGTTTGCATTTTTTTCATCTATGATTGTTGCTCATACGCACTTAATGGTCAAGAAAATTGGGAATTTTGTTCAGCTCATCATTACATAGAGAATTAAGAATAAAAAAAGGCCTTAAATATCACAGACATAAACCTTAACATATGATAAAGCTGGAGATGCTTGTGATGACCATCAAAAATGTCCTTTAAATGTTAAAGGTTAAAGGTGCATGTTCCCTGTAAACATCAACCACAAGATTTACAGGTTAGTTTGCTTTTGCCTTTAAAACTGAACATGTTTCTATGCTTGCAAAGCAGACAAAAAATATATACATGCATATATATCATTATAACGAGCATATATCATTCTGTTCTTAAGTGTTTTTAACCAACCAAATTGTTGTGCCTGTCTCTCTACAGTGGTATAACATAGATATTAAGAATAGGAAGATAAATTAACCAAACATGATCAAAGTGAGAAAGCGCCTCAGGCTAGTTACCACAAACATGTGATACTGACCTTTTCCTCTTCTCAGCAGGAAAGCTGATACATTTTTGTCTCTAAAAAGCTTAACTGTGCCTTTAATCTCCACAGGCTGATTCGAAAGTATTCATGTTAGCAGTATCAAATTGCCAAAAAACACTTAGCCTAGATGAGGTCACCACCTTCACCTTTTTGCATGCCAAACATACATGCCATTGGTGGATGACATGTGCTTTTAATTTTAAAGGGATACTTTTTTACCTCACGTCTTGTACGTTATCATGCAAAAACAAGCAACCAAAAAAAAAAAAAACCTAACTAAAAAAACAACAACATGAGGCAAAAGATACACAGATCTATCTAATTTACCATTTGTAACAGCTCGATTACATCTGCCATAACCTCCTGTTAACAGCTGTGTGGATTTGTAGCTGTTTACACTCAAATTAAAGGGAAAAGAGTAACAAAAGGAATCCACGTACACTCATTAACCATAAGATTAGAACTATATGTTTAATGTTATAAAGGGCTCCCTCTTAGTCTCAAAACATGGACTCCACAAGACCTCAGATAAAAAGTTAGCAGTAGATCCTTGAAGTCCTTCAGGCTGTGAGGTGAACCCTACATGGATCAGACTTGTTTTTCCAGGACACTCCACAGATGTTCGGTTAGATTGAGATCTGGGGAACTGGGAGGCTGTAGCTTGATCTCCATCATGTTCCCCAACTATCTGCAGGGTTTGTTATCTTGCTGAAAGAGGAGATAGTCATGAAAGAGTGCCTCTTAAAACAAGGGGTGCATCTGGTCTGCAATAATGTTTAGGTAGGTGGTACACATTAGCAACCATGTGAACCCCAAGGTTTCCCAGAACAACACTGACCAAAGCAAATACTGGTTTCCTGGTTTTCTGTGGTGACAAATTAAACTTTTAACCTACGAAAACTTTTCAATTAGTGGCCTTAATTAAGGCTTGTTTCACTTCAGTGACCTTCTTATTCTTATGAGATTCCCATATGCAACGAGTCGGGTGATAGGGGGACACCACTGGGGACTGAAGCGCATATTAGAAAATAACTGTTTTGCCAAATAATTATATCAAGACTCAATTTCCTGGCTGACAACAGGAAATTATGAGGGCCAAGTCTGAGCATGCCAGGTGCTTATATTTTTACAACATCAACACACAGGATTTCAATGCAGCTGGCTCTTATCTTAATGAAACAGACCTTAAGCAAAATTACTTTTACCATGCTACACTGACTGTGGCATGGATGAAATGAATTCAACAAATGTATAAGTTTAAATGGCTGCACAAAGCTGCACAAGGCAGAAATCTCTCTAATCTAGAATCTAAAATTCTTTATTCTAAGCACCTCCAAACAGATGTGTGACTTTTTCCTGACTTCTGACTTCACAGAGGATCCAAACTACACTCTCGCAGGTGAAAGTCTGTACAGCCCCTACCATCACCCCATCTTGCAGAAATGGTAACCCTCTTTAGCATGTAGATTATTTTTGTAGAACAACAAAGTTCTACCCTACTTTTTGGGAGGTTGGGAAAATTAATTTACATTATCATATTTTTAAATATGGTTATTTGAGTTTAAGCATGTACACAAATTCAAATAATCAGAAGGTGGCACTGTGTCCCATGTGGATTTGGTCCCTGAAAGTATTACTCCACCCCTGGGTTAAAGTAGTAGTAGAACGACTATACTTGGTTACAAAAAAAGATCATCTCAAAAATATTTGTGGGAGAAATGTTTCTGGGGGTGTTTTTTACGCATATTTCTTTTATGGCCAAATATTTCCCAGATGCCTCAGACCGTTAGGGCTTTAAATGTCATGGCTCAACAGGAAAAAAATAAGTAAATAAATAAATAAATCAGTAATGAATAAGTAAATGTAGGCGAAAGAGAAAATATTAACTGAAGGGCAAAGAGGGCTGAAAAAGATTTTTCCTAATAAGGACGAACTGCAACTTTAAATGAGGCTGAAGTGTTTGTTTGGATGGTAGTTTGCAATTTACTATTTCTGTCCTGAGATCCAACACAGAGTCATCCTGATGAAGAACGTCTTTGTTGAAACCGAGCGGCCACGTATTTTGGGAGATATGTAAATGACAAGCTGAAGTCATGGTTGACTGGGTGTCCAGTCTGACTTGTTAATGACCTCTGTGGGCCATGACGCTAATGCACTGGATCACTGGTCTGTGAAAAGGTGATGTTCAATCCCCTCTAAATCTGTTTCATGTGTCCAGTGAATACATCTGTTCATTAACTTTGTTACAAATACCACTGAAATGTATCCAAGAGACTTCTGACTAACTTTTTAAGTTATGATGCTTTTTTAACAATTGAAATATCTTCTTACAAGCTGCTTTGTCTTTGTTACCGTTTGTTACTTTTGCCTAAGTTATAACATTTGATATTCCACTTGTAATGTCCTGATGAGTTATCTTCGAATCTTTCTATATGTTTATTTCAAAGATGCACTAATTGTTTGTATTATTTCCATTACAAATTCTGGTTAGAAGCTGACCTTCTGTTTCTTCTGTTTGCATAGAATAGAGAAACAAATATTTCTTGGGCACCGAGTGCCAGCCTGCACCCTCACCTGTCAGCTCCTCTCCTGGTGTGAATGAGGTGCCTTTGGGAGTCTGTCTCGTCTTCCTTGCTTTTCTCCCAGAGCACAGTGCATCTTTGCTGACCTGTCCATCATCTGAACCATCTCAGCCTCACAGAGCCATGTAAACAACAAGCAAGCAAACAAGAGCAGGAGATACACCTCTGATGTAGGACGTGGAATACATAATAATCAGACTCCCGTACACTCAGCAGGACCTAGAGGACTGACTGCAAGACTGCCATGTTGTCCATATTGCATGTATTTTACAGGAAGATTTCTCCCAGCAGTTAGGATATAATAATAATAATAATGGATTGGATTTCATATAGCATTTTTCAAGGCACCCAAAGCGCTTTACAATGCCACTATTCATTCACTCTCACATTCACACACTGGTGGAGACAAGCTACTGTTGTAGCCACAGCTGCCCTGGGGCAGACTGACAGAGGCGAGGCGGCCCCTCTGGCCGATGGCGCGATATGGCGCGATATAAAGCCACAAGCATCAGTGTGTTGAGAAAGAATGCTGCTAAGCCACAGATTTCACAGGGTGCATACAAAGTATGTGGCCAGCTGTCACTGTTAGGACAGTCAGGCTGTTAAAAATGTGTTGTAACTGGGAGATGCCACAGATGTGGCTTACTGATGAAGTGCAAACCTTCTAATGACTTCATGTTAATAAAGCCAAACTCCAAAAACATATTCAGCTGATAGATACTGTCTCTCTCTTCAACTGAAGGAAGGCTATGTCTGTATGTTTGGTTCCTGATTTTTTTGAGTGGGAACAGTCTAATTTTGTCTAATTTTGTCGTGATCCTGAGCCTCTGACCCACAGTTTCTCTTTGAACTCTAAATTCTGAGTGATCATTAACTGTTCTCTATTTTGGTCAGATTTGGTCAGGTTTAGAGCTTCTGGGTGTTGAGGTTAGTTTTAGTCCTTTTACTTATAAGTAACACTTTGTAATACGGCCCATTACAAAGGGCATAATTCTCCTTTAATTAGATTTTCAGTGTTTATTATTTGAATTTACAATGTAATTATATTTTGATACAAATACTTAAAAGCAGCTGGAGTAGAATAGCAGATTAACAAGTCAAGTTTTTGCAGTAAGACTATAAATTTTAAATACCATGTGAAATTCCTGTTAATTTAACAGACAGTATCCCCCCCACCTTACATTATTGGTACGATGTACTTTTCAGAGTGTGGGTCATATTATGAAGTGGCTTGACTTTGTCTAACTTGTCACAGGAATTTTACAAGAAAGGAGAACCCAAAAAGGACAGTTAAATAACAGGAAATCTATCATGCACATCAACATGACTATTAAATAAAGATATAAAGAAAAAAAGACGTAAAAATACAATGTAATATGAGGAAATATTGTTTTTCTGTAAAATTACCAGGTAATTACATACTACCTAAAAGTAGCTATGCACAACTTAAACTAACTTACATTTTAATTCCTGTTTTGTTCCTTGTAAAAACTTGACTTGTTACCTCCTTATTCGTGTGCTCAAGTATTTGTATCCAAATACATAAACATTGATATTTCAAATAAAATGTATCCACATATAAATTCAGTTTATGTGTGTGATCTTGTATGTTACTTTGCATCATTCTGATACTGTGTTGTGTTCATCAAACTGTCAGTGTGTGAAAATTAAGTTACATTATTTAAAAAAACAGTTGAAATTGAGCTATAAAATATTAGCTTGACAAAGTAACGGTAATTACCATCTCTCTATCGCATAAACATTTGTATAAAAACTACTACACTATTGTAGGCAGATGGATAGAAACACAGTAAAACAGGTATAATAATGAACAACACACTACAAGTGATGTTAGCCCTGTGATCGTCCTTTTACCCTGTGATAACTGGGATAGAAGCCAGCCCATCCCAACTGGATACGCTTTTAAGAAAATGGATAAATGGACATAAAAATAAGCCCATTTAAACAGTCAGATTTTACACACTATATGCATCTGTATGCAGAGCTGAATCATGCATGTTTATTTTTAGGTATCATTAGTTCTGTGGCTTCTGTATTTTTGTATCACTACTCCACTGTTGCAGTCCAACTCCATTTCCTCCTGACATTTCCTGACAGGAAAGCTGACAAGATGCTTTGTCAGGAGGATTTGATCAGACACGGGGGGAGGCACAGAAGAGAACCTCAATGTAGACGACATACAGGGAAACATGTATTTGACAGCTTTCTTTTAATTTAGAGAATCAATATGTAGCTTTTGTCTGTAAGAGACACAGACACTAGCCAGCTACCTTTAACCCCCACACACTCTCCTCTCCTCTCCAGTCCTCTCAGTACATCTGTGGGATCTCAGAGACACTACCCTGGGTGTGATTAACTGTGATGAGCTGGTGAATTACCCAACATGCCTCTCTGTCCCAATTAGGAGAGAAATAATAACAGTGCTATAACAATGCTGGTTTTGATGATGCCCATTACATCATCTGCTTTTGGCTCGCTGGGAAGGAAACTCGCCCCGGCCAATCAATTGGCTCAGCTGGGCTTTATAAGAGGTTTCTGACATCAGCCTGTCTGCTTCTTGTTTGTAGTTGTAGCATGAGATTTGCTCCTGTGCTGTGTCCTGGAAAATTAAAAGGACTCAGCATCTGCTCCTGGTCAATAGGAAAGCTGTGATTTTTATAACTTCTTCGTGCAATTAGGGCCTGGGGATGAGGATAATGTTTGCACTGTAGTAGGATTTATTTTCCATGACTGCTTTCTGGGGCTGTTTCGCTGAACTGGTGTTGATGGGGCAGAGCAAACAAAATAAAAAACTGCGGTGCAAAGTATTTGATCGGGTTTCCTGTTTCGACCATTTAACTTGTTTTGTTTTTTTAGTCTAATTAATGACACAGATCTGCATTTTTTTAATTTAATTTTCATTTTTGGCATGACTACAAGAGGCTTAATGTCAGTGAGAATATTTGACTTAGTGATTTCCTTTTTTGCACACATAATCCTTTTTTGTTGCTACTGTTGGGTAAATTGGTAATAACTGACAACCCCAATGAAAGCCAAATTTTATTCAACATGATAATGATAGCTGTATCACTCCATCAGTCAGAACACATAAGCTGCAGTCTCTTTCCACATCATGTGGCTCTTTGTTTCTCTCCTCTGATCTGAAAGCAAGGAGCCTCTATCGTCAGCTGACTGAGCTATTTGTTAATTCTTTGATAACATCTTGACCTTTGAGCCACGTTTAGAGAGAGAGAACACGGACCAGTTTGTTTGTTTTCGACTCCGCAGTTCATTTATCATTATCGATGCCACTCAATAGCCTCTGCCCACATCACAGACAAACCCGATCCTCAGGATTTCATCACTCAGCGATCCCACGGCCTCACTTAATGAACAACAACAAATGACTTGTCAGAGCCTCACAGCTCTCAAAGGAGCCTGATAGGCTGATAATGCAAAACATCAACATCAACCTCAACAGCCATTTAAAATAGTCATATTCTTCCCTCCCTTGTTTCTTCTTAGAAAGCATTCCCGAAAAAGAAGACCCTGTGAGAACGAGATTATGTATTACATTCCGTTAACAGATATGAGATTTAAGGGTACATTTGTATCCCTTTACCATCTCTGACACACCCACACGGTGACCCATTTGTCTGTGAATTTACCTTGGCACTCTTCATCTGTCATTCTGATGAGTCTCCAGGGAAATGAGTTGCTGGCATTAAAGGATGCCGGGCATTAGTGTTAAGATGCAAATGCATTTATATTCTGATTGATTTGGTCTCATTTCTTCATCGAGCTCTTCAAAGTCTGGATCTCCGCACTGCTAACCACAAGGCTTTGTAGTCTCGGGCGTCTCAGTAAGATCAAGTGCAGACATTTAAATTAAAATGCTTTTAAAAATGAGACTATTTACACACTGTTAGGCAAATCATTGTAATAGCATTGTTGGGATTGTGGTTTGCATTGCAGTGTACATTCAGTGGTACATTGTGTCTAATCAACATGAACAATGTACCGCAGTGCCCAGAGAATCCAATGCACTTACAGTAGGCTACTTAACTATGTGAAAAGAAAAGCAAAATAAAGGAGTTCAATTCTGAAAAAATTGGATGCTGTATAAAACATAAGTAAAAACAGAATGATCATATATGATCACATGATCACATTTTATTCACAATAAAACATAACATTGCCACCGTCTCTGCGCCCAAGCACATTTAAAATGGACTGAGGCAAACCGGAAAACTATTCTGTGGTCAGAACATGTAAGCCGTGTCCCCCAGACTAAAGAGGAGAGGGACTGTTATCAGCGCTTAATGTCAGCGCTCAGTTTAAAAGCCTGTATCTCTGATGGTACGGGGTCCATTAGTGCTTAGAGAATAGACATCTCGCCCATCTGGAAATGCACCATCAGTGGTGAAAGGTATATACAGGCTTTACAACAACATATGCTCCCAACCAGATAATGTCTTTTTCAGGGAAGGCCTTGCATATTTGTGCAAGACAATTCTAACCTGCAGTCCAGACCTTTCACCAACTGAAAACTGAAAAACAATACAGCCCAGAAAATAAGACCCAGGACTGCTGAGGGGTAGAAGCTTTTATTAGACATGAATGGGACAACACTCCTCTCTGCAAGTCCAGCTGCTCTTCTCTGTTCCCAAAGTGGAAATGTTTGGGCATAATGCACAGCGTATCAGCACAAACACCTCATACTAACTGTCATCTTGCAGTCAACGAGTCTACCATGAAGTCCTCTGTATACCAAAGTATTTTAGAGTCAAACAGCTAAAGTTTGGCCCAAACTGCTTCATTGGAGTACTTCAGTAAAACTGCAACAGACTAAAAAAGAAAAGAATAAAAAAAACTTAGGGACTGTGCACACAGTCGTCTGCTGGGGTGAAACTAGGGTGTTCTCAAGAGACACTATAAAAATGCACATTACCATATTTTATGCACATGTTTCATAAATGTGGACAAATCATTGAAAAATATGACTTCATCAAAAGGTTCAAAATTTTTATACAAATGAAATACAGGCTTCCATGTGGGCTGACGTGCTTAAAATGAGAACGTAATAATGGAAATGATCTTGAAGATTATTAATGTTTCCTATTCCTCATTATAGCTAATAATCTTTATTTATAGATCACTTTTTAAAACCCACCTTCACACAAGCCAAAAAATTTGCTCAAAGTCCAAAACGTCACATATAAGCAGCAAACAAGTGATTTACATGATGATCAGATGTGAGTTTTGTTAGTTGTAAAATTTTGTAATGTGTTTTGAAGTGTGGCCCACTTTCCTTTTTTAGAGGTTAAAAAGGAAAAAGAGAAACAAAGAGTCAAAGGACCTTTCCTTTGAATTCTGGACAATTCAGTCAGTTTTTGTCATGGCTGTCATCGAGACACTTCAGCTAGAAACTCAGTTAGCAACCGTCATATGAAACTGAATGGAATTCATCTGCAGACTTTCTGTGTCTCTCTGTGCCTGGTGATCAGTTCCCACCTCTCCTGCCAATCGACCTACAAACCTGAGATTCACCCACTCATAATGATCTCATTCTCCAGCATATCTTTCAGCAATGTTGTACTAATGCCAGGTTCAAACTCAAGTCCAATTTTTGCGTCTCCTTCAGTGTGGATAAGTTCTCCACCACTATCTATAACAAGATGAAGCTTGCCTGTCCCATCTACGTCTGTCCTCATTCTGTCACTCAACTCGCACTAGTCAGCTCCTGAGGGCATTGATCCAAACAGTTGTTGACTATTTGCAGAGGTGTAACAGAGGTGTAACAAACCCTGTTCAACTGTGCACATGCTTGCTTCTTTCTTCTGAGTCAAGTCTCTCCAGGTGATCAAAAAATCATTTTCACCTGTTCTTTGAAGGAAAAAGACACGAGAGGTCAGATCTTCCCATTTGTTCCCACTATGATCAAATCTGAAAATTGTTTTCCGCTCTGAGACTCATTGCTATATCAGTGAGAAGTCCTGCCTTGCCTTTTCTCCTCTGTGCCAAATCTCCATCCATTTTCTTAACCGTTTATCCAATTCAGGGTCGCGGGGAGGCTGGAGCGCATCTCTGCTGTCATAGGCCGAGAGCCGGAATAGAACACATAGAAACCGACAACCGTTCATGCTCACATTCTCACAGATTTAGAGTCACCGGTTAACCAAACAAGTATGGCTCTGGACTGTGAGAGGAAGCCAGAGTACCCAGAGAGAATCCACACAAGCACAGGGAGACTTATTGTGAGGCCGCATGGCGCCCTGTGTCTGCCTATGACACATCTCTGGTTTTGTTAAAAGAAAAACAACGTCGAGCTTGTTTCTGATCTATTAAACCGAGCAACCTTTGCTTCCTGATTCACAAAGACTAATCTAAGGTAATAGAGTTCAACAGGGCAAAAATAGCTATTTTAGCAGACTGTTTAAAATTCTTTTGATACATCAGTTGTAGCGGGATATTTAACTAGTGAGAGACAAAAATATAAAAGTATAAATTGAAACTAAATTGACAAAATAGATGCAAGCCTACGGTTCACGCAGGCAATTCTCTGCTTCTTAAACTAGCATCAATCAGCTTCCTGCTTTCCATTTAAATCAGAAACGTATGCAAATCAAGCTGTATCGCAAACAAAATCTCACCATGCATCACAATATCTCTGCTCAATCACATCTCACAAGGTCAGTCTGTGCACGGCATCTTTCAGATGATTTTATTGAGGCTGCTAGAATATAAACGAAGCCGGCATCCAGCAAAACACCTTTGGATAATTAGAGAGCCCTCTAAAAGATGTTCCTGTTTGGAATAGCTGTTTGCACTTTAAAAACCCCAGTGCAATCCCTTTGTGCATATTAGTTCAAGATGTGGCATTCACTTTGATCATTTTGACACCTGTGCTCCATGCAAAAAGACCTTTTTACATGCAAGAGCTTTGAATTGGTTATTTTGCTCATTTTCTTTTCAGCCTGGAGGAAAAAAAAAACCATTTCAGTCACAAACATCTCACAAATGTTCACCTTCTTGGAAAAATCCACAATGAAATGAATTTGAATAAAGCAGTTGTCAAGGATCACGTTGTTACAAATGCGGACTTCTTGACTTCAAAGGGGACATGCTAGCAAAGTGGAAAAAAACAGGCTGAGAGGTTTGATGCCTGCAGAGGTTGTAAAATTCAAATTCAAATTCAATGTGAAAGCAGGTTCGTCAAAAGCAGAGCTACAGTGGAGGGAAGGAGCTGAATAGCAGATTACAAGCACTCTACAAAAAAAGAGAGGAACCAAATGAACTGTGATCCGAGCAAACAGTTATTAACACACACTGTACACAAACTTTCTCCTCAGTATTTGCTTAGCAGTTGTAAAATAAACATCCCCGTGACATCACTTTGTGAAACATATTGCTGGTGATACTGAAAGAGTTACGGTATTTGCTGTCATCTAACGATATGCCGTATATAAACACACAGCCTGAAGACTGGGCTAACATTTTCATTTAAAGAAGATGCTCGCTGGTCTTGAGATATGATTCCTGTTCATGGTGCAATGCCGGGTAATGTGAAAAAGATTACAGGTTTAAAGTGTAGCAAAGGCAGCTTCTTGCTGATGAAAGTACACATGATCCTGACACTCAAGCAACGTGGGATCAGCTGACGTGATGATGGCATCACTCTTCAGTACTATTTCAGTTCTGTTTCCTTGATCTTTATAACGTATTTGAAATGCTGCTATTTTGCATGTGATGTGCTGGAAATGAAAAAAAAAATGGATTTGCACAAAGAGGTTGGAAGAAGCACTTATGTTTTCCAATGATATCAAAGGTACCTAATTTAGATTGTCACACGTGGCAAGGCGACTTCATTGCAATTGGTCAGTTGTGTTTAACAAAGGTTTACGTAGGTAATTTTCCCCCTTTTCAGTTCTCAACGAGAACTGGGAATTCCTGCTATTGTCCTTCTTTTACAACTCCCTCAGCTTCTTGAGCTGCTCTCACCATGCTGTCAAAATGCCTTTATTCATGGATGATGATGCTGCATTCTTTGAGCCAGTTGGGTACACATTGATGGGCTATAATAATCAATTTCCTTCTCTGCTGTCAACCTCAATCAACGTTCTTATGTACTCTCCATTATGCTCTCCTTATTGATTGTAATACAGGTCATGATTTGTGTCAAAAATGCGAACAGCACGTATCCAAGCGTTTGAAGAAGCTGCTTGCTGCGGTGAAAGAAAGAACCCTTCAGTTCATTCAGTTTCTAAAACAAAATGAAATCAAAAAGGTATTGTGTTTATTTAGTTCACATTACTTTCCAATAAGTTTCCGATTGCTCCTTTTAAAATAATTATAATTTATACATTTGTTCTTATGTTTGTTACTGAATAAGTCATACTTTTAACTGGCTTACAGTTTGCCTACAAGCCTGTCTAATTTATAAAATACATAAACAGATATGAAGCAAAACTTACAGCCATTTATTTAAATCTTCATCTGAAGCAGAGACTGGGAGACCTCACAGTGTTGTGGGAATGTAACTGTCCTCACCTGTCTGTAGCGCCAAAGCTTAAATATACAACTTTTCATCTCTTATTTTGTATAAAACATGTATTGTGCATTTTTACAATGCAAACATGTGCCATTACAGAACAACAAATGACCTCGCATATACAGACTACATGCACTAGTTTCTGGATTAACAAACAATACTTTTAGACCAAACGAGGCTTTAATTTAAAGCAGAAAATGCCAGGATGAGCTACAATTCCCACAGTGCAATGCGGGAATCCTGTTAAGCATTTTTTGGGCTAAAATATTGAGCTGAGATTACTCGACAAAGGTCATTTGAATTATTTTCTTAAACCTTGTCAAGGTTTATTAGTGCCAGAGAAGACATTTTACAAATTTTTCCCCCTTCACAGGATTATTTAAGCACCTCTTAATAAAACACAGCTTAGTTTGTCTCAAGGATCAAAAATAATTCACGTGTGTAATGTTTTGGTATTTCAGGCAGCTCAACAACAAACATTTCTCACTGGAATATCAAGCCTCCCATCCTTTCTAAAGGAGTTATGCATCACTGGCTCTTCAGTGATGCATAAATATATGTGATGCTGCTTGTCAGCATCAAAACACGTCAGGTATGACACACCTGACACCCGTCTAACATGCCTCTCAGGTGAGGTATTCCAGATATAAGCATCCAGGAGGAGACCACCTGAGCGATCCAGGAAATGCTGGAGAGATAAAGCATCTCAGATTGCTTGGGAATGCCTCGATATCATCCTGGAAAAGCTGGAAGCTGCTTTTAATACTTCAAAGCACACTTGACATTCCAGTGATTTATATACTGCAGAATGATGGTAATGAAACATAAGGTCAAGTGAAAACATTTAATCTGTTACTCAAGGAAATAACAGCAACTGCTAGTTTTTAGCTCTGCTTTATATTCAGTCTGCTGTTCACTCCCTTCACTCGTCTTTTATCCTCCCTTAGCTAATCCGCTCTTCACATGGCTGACATTTTCGCTCTTCTCTCCATCTTGGATGTGATGCCACTTGATCCAGCTCCCTGCTGTCTCGCTCTCTCCTCATCTTTAAAGTTGCACGGTGTTTGTTGTGTGCTCCTGTGCTGCTCAAACAGCCAAGGTCACACAGTGATAACAGGCAAACTTCGTTCAAAGGTTACAGGAAATGATTATCATATGGGCTTCCCATGGTTAAGAAATGTTGTTTTTCTTTTTAATTTTTCTGCCTTCAGCAGGAGTGATGTTAGTGCCTTCTCTCGTGTGGTTTCCTCTTGTGTTGCTGGGCTCTTTGGGAAAGTCTGATTTTTTTTCTTCTGTGTTTATCAGCAGCTGCAATAAGGAGACTGAAAAGAGACTGTTTTAGGAACTGGCTCACTTGGTTTCTAATGGGTTTTGGTCACAAAATGATCTATAATTATGCTGAGTGTATTTGTTTCTTTAATGATAAGGGATATGGTGCAATGAGATGAAAATATTATTCATCAGGTGTTGTGGTATTTTCTCACACTAGTTGACCAAAAAGAGCTATTTCCAGCAGATTTCCAGAAATCAGTGTGATAAAACAACGTGTACAGTGCGCAAGCCTCAAGAGAATATCGCGTGTCTCTTAGGAATATCCACAGCTTTGTTTAAATAAAAAATCAAAAACACTGACCTCTCATGATGATTAATAAATTGCAAATCAATGACTAAGTATTCGCTTTCTTAAGAAAATGAGGACAAAAATATCTGAATGAGGCAGTTTTTTCTGTTGTGATTTCAAAAAAAGCTTTGACTCTGTGTACAGAGTGATCATTTCCAAATCCCATAAACACAACAGATCAGGGAAAATATGTTCAAACGGGCAAAATGTACCATTATAAAGTGGCAGCAACAAAAGTGTTGGGACCGAGCCATGTTTGCCACTTTGTAGCATCTCTTTTTTTAAGAACAGTCGGCAAACATTTGGGAACTGAGGAGAGCAGCTGGGAGAGCTGAGGGAGAAGAAAGTTGTCCCGTTCTCGTCTGATAAAAGATTACAGCTTCTCAGAAGTCCTGGGTCTTATTTTTCTGGGCTGTATTTTTCGTTTCATGATGCTCCAGGTGTTTTTGGTCCGGTCTGCACCGCAGGCAGGCCAGTTCCCCGCCTGGCCTCTTCTCCTGTGATGATGCTGTGTGCTGTAGATGATGAGATATTCAGTCTATATTGAGGGACATTATTCAGACTGGTGAACCTCTGCCCGCTTGTAGTTATAAATATAAATGCTTTCATCATATTCAGTCATGTTACTGACCTGTTGCCAAGAAACCTAATTTTGGTCAAACATACTTTTGTTGCCTGCTTTTCAACATTTCTGAGAAGTGTTACTGCCATCAAATTACCTTTTTTTTCCTCTTAAAATGCTTTTCTCAGTTTAAATATTTGAGTATTGTGCCTTCACAACAACAGCTGCTCTGTCCATTCTGAATATTTTGCCTTTTAGCATTTTATAATGAAGGGGAAATTTTCACCTTTTGGGTTTTTTTTTTTTTTTTATCAAAAAAAAAAAGGGTTAAACAGTCAGAGCAGAGAAAATGAAAGTTCTAATTCATGTTACTTTTTTTTTGTCTTTTTTTGTCCAGTGTGTTTATTCCAGATAAAACTGAGCTTAATTTAAAATCGATTGTTCTCTCAGTGCACTGAACTTTGGCTGAAATGTTATTTTCAGCTCTTGATAACAGTAAGACCGAAAAAGAAAACCTGATTGGCGTATAAATGAGTCTGCAGCCTATGAGAAGTCTTTAGTGTCTCAGTTTGCTCTGCTCTTATACTTGTCCCATTTCAGTTTCTCACAGATTGATCACAAATGCATTTCAAGCTCCTTCTAAATGATTTTCAGGATAATTGAACAAATGTATTTAGAAATATGTTGTTCTGATTTGGACAGACCAGCGGATCCCTCACTGAAAGCCCGACGTAAAGTAATAAACCAAAAAAAGAAAAAAAAGGGCAGCTGGAAGCCATATTCATACTAATGCACTCTTAGCATTTCCCAGCAATGAACGCAAAAAGCCATCTCTGTAATACATGAGGGACTCGCGTGTCTGTTCTGTTGGAAGCTGCTGATATGTTCAACACATGCTTTTCAGTATTGTTTCCAGCACAGCTCTGTTTGGATAAACTTTGAATTCATGTCTTTTATCTTCCGAAGAATAATACTTTGTCCACGATGAGAGCCTGATATCAAACTTACAAAAACACTGCTGTTTGAACCACGTAAGCTCTTTTCTTTTATGTTTTTTTATTTGTTTCTTGCCCAATCAAGTAAACTCAGAGAAGCCTTTTAGCACAGCTAAAGAAATCCTGCTTTTCTTTTGGTGTCTCATTATTCACGGGTGTTGTATTCCATCTTTTTGGCTCCTTATTTCTCCCAGCTGGAAATTAAAAGAAACAGGTCACCATTCGGCAAATTCCAAATAAGTATTTTTCAAGCCACAAAAAATAACACAGCAGCAACTTTTCCTCTAAGAATGGCTGAAACAGCTCTCTGATGATAAAAAATAATGAAAAAAGCGTCATTTATACAGGAGGATTTTTTGTGATTATTCTTGAAGTAGTGGGTAGGAAAATAATGGAGGGCCAGGAGACCGTGCCGAGGTGACTCAGTTGTTTTGTCCGCATTTATCCATCAAATAAAACTCAAATTTTGTCCATCAAGAGAAAAGAAAGCTTGACGTAGTAGCCGTCATTAATAGTCTTACAAAAGAGGACAGTGTGGCGTGGGTGGCCTCATGTTCAGTTTTCCCCACACTACTTATTTGAAATGTTACAATTGTCACATTTTAACAGATCATTATCATTAGAAATCCCAGGTGTCTCTTGGTTGTCAACCAGTACAGCATACACTGACTCTTTAACAGTCACACTTGAGTTGGATCACTGATGACGATGAATTCAAACCTGGGAAATTTCCCTCAAACTTTAAACCGTAGGTGAGAACAGGAATTAAAGCTTTATGTTCACTTATTAAAAAGTGTCATATTCAGAGTTCTGAGGACTTAAAAAACACATGCCATCTTACAAATCAGCACTCCTTTAGATACTTACAGATGCATGATTAACTGTATGAAGAGAAATGAGAACAAAACTTTCAGCGTGCCATTGCTGTTAGTGTCAGACGGGCTGGTCTGAGTATTTCAGAAACTGCTGATCAACTGGGAAAAAAATGGCCAAAAGAGGAACTAGTGGGCAGCAAGATGCTTTCTCTAGAAAATGACTTGCTGCTGCCGAAGGTCAGAGAATATGGACACACAGGAAGGCAACTCAAATAACCACGTGTTACAACCAAGTATGCAGAGGAGTCCTCTAAATGCACACTGAACCTTAAAGGAAAGGGCGGTGCAGCAGCATAAGACCTCACTTGGTGACATCATGTCGGCTAAGATCAGGAAACTGAGGGTACAATTTGTAAGGGCTCGTCAAAATTGGACAACAGAAGATTGAAAAACTTTGCCTGGTCTGATGGGTCTTTGTTTCTACTGTGACACTGATAATTCCTTGGACACGTTGGACCCCTTAGTACCAGCTGAACAGCACAGCCTAACTGAGTACTGTTATTGACCATGTCCATCCCTTCACGACTACAGTGTACCCATCTTCTGATGGCTGCTTCCAGCGATTTAATGCACCGTGTCACAAAGTTCAAGTCATTCTAATCTGGTTGCTTGAACATGACAATGAGTTCACTGCACTCAAATGACTGCCACAGTCACCAGGTGCCAATCGAATAGAGCTCGCTAAATCTGTGCCACCAGGAATTAAAGCAGTTCTGAAGGAACAAAAGAGTCCAGGCTGGTACCATCAAGGTGTACCTAATAAAGCGGCTGGTGAGTGTCTTTTTCTGTTTGATCGTGGCTCGCTCATCGTTCTGGGTTTTTGTTTAGTATTTGTTGAGTTTTGTATCCTTTATTGATTTTTGTTATTTCTTATGTTCACAGTGTTGCTCTCTGAATCCCCTGTTCTCATTTCTCAGATTCTGCATCCTCTTTTCATTTCCTCTCCTTGCATTTTAGTCCCTCTTGCCAAAGATGTGAGCAGACGAGGCAAGAAAGAGACAGTGGACAGAGAAGTCGAGGCAATAGGTGAGACAGTTTTGAAGCAGTGTCAGTGAACTCAACTGTTTTATCATTTTTAAAATATTTTGGGTATCTTTTACTTAAATTCGCAACAGTGGTGCAATGTGACGATATATTACGCCTTCGTGTTTAATCACACAGAGACATTTTTTTCCAGTGTTTCATTAAAGGCTTGAACTCATCCTCAATTATAGCTCCTCAGGCAAGACTCCTCTCTCCTCTGTCCTACAAATGCATTTTAGGAAATGAGACATCCTTCAATATGGCATACCAAGATTAATACTCGGGTCACGGGTAGAAGTAGGAGGGACAAACTGGACAATTAAGAAAAGCCTTCTGTGTTCCCGTCTCTGTTAAAATGTTTAGTGTCAATCTTCACATGTTTTTCTTATTCCCCGTCTTTGTCTTCCCTTCTGTTTCTCAAATTGCCTTTATCCCTATCTTCACCGCTTACTTTTCCAGCCTCGTGTGTCCTGTTCCAGCTTTTTTAAGATGCGTTGCTTCCAAGTTCAAAATGAGCTCATGTTTTTTCATGAAATAGTAAGATATCTCAGATTAAACATTTGATATGTTTTCTTTTTCCTATTGTGAAAAAAATATGAGGTTCACAAATCATTCAAATTCATATCAGCGCTTTGGACTACATGCTGCAATTCTCAGAACAAAGCTCCTTTTCAGATTTAATGTAGGGAAGCCAATGACTTTGTGCACTGTCTAAAAACAGGGCAGAACAAATCTAAAGGTTTCATGATGATGTAAATGTGAGGGATGGGTGACGGGGATGAAGGCTGACAGTTGTGATAAAGTTTTGAAAGAAGGAAACTGTTATCTTGCTCACCATATAAAATGTTGCAAATCCTGAAAACAGCTTCCTCATTCCCCCCCGAGTGGCAGATTTGTCACTGGGCATTTCACTTAAAACTAAGAGTGAGTCATTTTCAACTTGGAGCAAACTCTTAGTTGACAGACACTTTTGATATAAGACACACTTATACAGTATGAGTGAAAACTAAGGAAGCGTGAAGGCACACTCCACAGAGAGCCACCCATCCATTTGTAAGCATTATCCCCTATACTCCCTCCTGTTGTGCCTGGACCTTTCAGCATTTCCCCCCCTTCATGACAGAAATCTACATGACGCAGGGCTTCTGTGCTGAAAAGATGCTAACTTGCCTTTTTGTATATTTAAATCCAACTGAAGTAAATGATCCAAAACTAAACAGAAAGTCCTTCTTAGTGCTTTCCTACTTGAGATGTTTCGTACAAAATAAATTATTAAGGCATATTTTGAAGAGACTGGTTGAGCATTGGGAATATCACTTTAAATTATGCAGCATTTTGCACGTTTTACCCTCAGGTCATTTGATTTTCCATCCCAGAGGTCAGCAAATGAAGTGCTTGTAATATGAGGCTCATCCCAGCAGTAAAGTGAACAATCCCCTCCATTTAGGACTGGAGAGGGTTGACGAGGAGTTGCACGTTCTCTCCCTAAATTATCATGCTTCAACAGCCAGCACACAGATTTGACACAAAAGAGCTCGCTGCATGCTGGCCAAACATTCAGCAGATCTTCAAGAGGTCATTTCTCTAAAAGATGTGAGAGAAGTTTAGTTTCAGAAGCAGATTTTGATGTAAAATAATCATAATCCTAAAGATAAAACTGAATTTACTATTAGGCAAAGTCCAGTGAGGCCAGTTTAGTTCATTACTTGGAGCCAGGTGTTGAAGCTATAAAGCCAGAAGACAATAAAATCAACCAAAGAGGTTCCATCCTTTTTATTAGCCCATGCAGAGCTGCACTCTTTAATGAAAAAAATAAAAGGTTGTGTGCCATCAAATAAAAATTGTTCCTGAGAATGCTAGGCTCCCAAAGAGCATTCGTCATATTTCCTCTCTGGCTGCAGAAGGTCAGCACACTATGAATCACATAACCACCCTGGTCATTTATCATAAATATTAAGTTGTTCCAGGAAAGAAAAAAATTCACGTCTGGCAAATATTGATTAAGTAAAGTAAGACCACACTGCCTGTCTGGTTGTGCGCAGATTCACGCAGACACACACAGACACACACGTGCGCTTTGATTCACCGAAGTGAGGGAGGATGAATGGTGAAAGGAGGGAAGAAACTCAATGTTTATGCTACACTGAGATGAAAGGCTCAGCACGACAACATTCAGACTTTGTAACATGATTTATGCGTGCGTAGTGTTCTTAGTATGGAGATCACTGATACGGATCACACAAAAACATCCTTTAGGATGACTCAAAAACAAGAAGAGCCACAGCTCCCTTTTAAAAGTACAAAGTGCTTCTATCATCAGAATAAACAAAATCATTGGGAAAATTTACTTTTTTCCCTCTACACTCTTAACATAGGGACACAAAACTATTCTTAGCTCAGGTTTAGAGTTGTCTCTTTTCTCTGCGCAACAAAAAAGAAAACTGGGTGCTAACAAAACCTGATAACTTTTCTTTTACTTGTTTCAACAAATCAGCTTTGGATCACCTTCACACTGTACAGAAGGCTGTGGCGAGACTTTTAACTGGCACTAACAGGAGATTGCATATTACTCCAAGTTTGGCTTCACTTTATTGGTTGCTGGTAAATTTTAGGTTTCATTTTAATACTTTAGTTTTAACTTTTATGGCTGTACATGGCAAAGCTCCCCACGGTATCTCTGAAATCTAATGTAGAAACAAAACAAACAAACAAACAACAACAAAAAAATCATGTATTATCACAACTAAGTTTACAAATACACGAAAAATCACTTTAGGTCCCCCCAAGATGGCCGCCCCTCTGTGAGCTTTCTTCTGCTGGAGGTTTCTTCCTGTTGAAAGGAGGGTTTTCTCTGCTTTCTTTGTATTATTGTTGGGTCTTTACCTTACAATATAAAGCACCTTTAGGCAACTGTTGTTGTGAGCTGGCGCTATATAAATACATTTGAATTGAACTGTGCATCAGTCACATGGTAACTATGATATCTATGCGCATACATATAATAGTATGTGTGCCTTTCATTAAAGCATCATATATATGCCACACTTACATGTTTCAGATCCTCAGACTGATGCAAATATTCGACAAAGTTAAACTGATTAAATACAAAATGCAGTTTTTAAATGATGATTTCATTTATAAAGTGAACAAAGGCTATTCAAGCCCACCTGTGTGAAAATGTAATTGCCCACCAAAACTAGCTGGGCAGTCATTTGCAGCAAGAACTGCAATCACCCATTTGTGTTCACTGACAATGAGTCTTACACACACACACACACACACACACACACACACACACACACACACACACACACACACACACACACACACACACACACACACACACACACAAATGTGGCTAATCACAATTAATTCGTGATTTAAGAGAAGTTTTTTCCGCTCCATGAATTAAATCGCCATTTAAAAACTGCATGTTGTATTTACTTGAATTATTTTTGTTTAGTATTGACATTTATTTGATGGTCTGAAACGCGTAACTGTGACAAATACGAAAAAATCACTGGACAACAAATTGAGATACAATAACTGAGGAGGAAAAAGGTGCTTGATTTACAAACGGTTTGCAACAAACTCGTGCGCTCTTTTAACACCTTTTCAGTCAAGTTCTTGCTCTTTCAACAAAAAAATGTAACATTTTACAGCCTCTGGAAGCGTGATGATGAAATGTAACGTTTTAACAATTAGTAAAGTCTTCGAAATTAACCTCGGCTTTAAGGGTGTCATGTCATGATCACAGGTTAAACTCTGAAGGTTTCTGCAGAGTGATACGGAGGTTTTGCAGATTGGTGAATGACTCAGAGTGGTGACAGCGATGCCACTGATAGGCACGTGTACATTTCACACGAAGACGTGCGTACAAAAATAGCATGCAACTTGTTTATGTCTCTGATATGTCTCTGGTCATCTGTAGTCATCCCATTTGCTTTCTGTGAATCATCCTCAGTATGAACAAAGAGTCGCGGGCTTGTTTTTTCCACCACTTCTTACGCACTGAGCTTTAATATTTGATATAGTAAAAAGAAAAAAAAATAATGACAAATGCACCTGTCACGAATCCATGTTTGATATTCTCCTCCTCGGAGCTCGGCGTGTCCACTCCCACAGAGGGCGAGCTTTCGCTTACAAAGAATTTCAAAGAAAGAAGAGAAGGGAAGCTGTTAATCTGACGTCCCTGAGGATATTTTTAAATTATTCTTTTGTTTGTTTGTTTTTGTTTTTTTTTTACAAGGAACAAGTACCCCAAGGCATAGACATTTTTGTTTTTTGTTTATACCAAGTAAGTGCTGATGAAATGACGTGATAATCAAATGACTTGAATAAGCGGGATCTGTTTAGGATTCCTTGTTTATTTTTCCGACCTTTGACACATGCCCTACACCGAGGAAAGCTGCACAGCTAATCTGCTCTATGGGAACCTGCCTGTGACTCATTCAGTACCCGTCCTGTCCCTCTGCCAGCCGGACTGCGGGGGCCGCTCCATTCCCGGAATCTTCAAAGTTACGCGTCGGGCGCGTGGTTAGATGTCCCGGACTACGTTTGACAAGGAGAGGCACTACCTCCGAATCCGTGGGACATAAAACATGCGAAAAATAAGAAGGGGTGTCTCAGTCGACCCCCACAAACTCAAACAGGGAAGTCCTTCTACGTGTTCGGGTTTAATTTTCTCCGCTGAGCGCACACTCATCCAGTATCCGCGATCATGACTGTGGATGCTTACAAAGCTCTCTACATTGGCATGGAGGTGGTGATCGCCTTGTCCTCGGTCATCGGGAACGTAATGGTGGTCTGGGCTGTGCGCATTAACCGGTCTCTGAGAGACACCACGTTTTGTTTCATCGTCTCCCTGGCCTTGGCTGACATTGCGGTCGGAGCTCTTGTCATCCCCCTCGCTATAACCATCAGCATTGATCTCAAGACACACTTCTACAGCTGTTTGCTGGTCGCCTGCACAGTGCTCGTGCTCACACAAAGTTCAATCCTGGCGCTGCTGGCCATCGCCATCGACCGCTATCTGAGAGTCAAAATACCCATGAGGTAGGCCTAAAGGTGAATTCCTCTAGTTTTTAATATCTTGTCTCGTTTCTACAAGCCTTTGTGTCTGGATCGCTGCTGGGATCAAGGACACTCACCAAAGACGCTTCTGCCGGTTTCATGCAGGATTTTCATTTCACCCACCAGAAATTCGTGTAATACGTGGGGTAAAAGTGTGTCTAGCCGCTGACGTTATTTTACCTTAACAGCTCTGTAATGTCTCCACTTGTAATTATTGGTGCTGTAATAATACAGCACGGACTTATCGGTGTTTATTAACACTTTCATTCATTTAACTATTAAACATAACTCCGATGTACCTCTCCAGCGCGCACTTCTAGTCAAAATAAGGTGCAAATTGGCAAAGTAATGCGTATTTTTCTCACATTTTGCAGCACATTTACCTTGATAAATAGATAAATATGTAGGTTGTCAGTCTGTGCTAAACAGAAAAATCTTGTTGACTTTTATTTTCCTCTTCTTAATTATATATATTGTTTAATTTTAAGAGTCATCTTTATAATAGGCATGGCTTTCTGTTACTGGTAACTTCTCTCATGAGGAGAAGCTGAGGTTTTGCACTCAGTACCTTATCATTTTGCACTTCTCCTTTTGTCTCACCCCAATATTTCTTTCATGAAAAAGTCTTTCTCGTCCACTTGAAGCTGGCTCGTTTGAAAATAAGCCTGTAAGAGTGAGGCGGAGAATGCATGATTGGTCAATAGGCTCATGGTGGTTGGTTGATGGATTACATAATTTGTCAAGTTGGCTACCAGCAGACACACACTGCTCTCTGTCAGTGCAGGGGCATTAATATGGGTTACAGTGACATTAGCCAGACAACAGTTCAAATATGTTATCTGTTATATGAATGCTATAGGTCTTGTCATAAATAAACTGTTATTTATTGCCTTCTCTTGGGGATCTCAGCCCCTTTCATCATAGTCTTGAGGTGTAGTTACCGTGTAAGACATTCAGCAGATGATTTACCCAACTCAAAAGCAGTATAAATTAATGTCTCTATTATATGAAGTAAAGTTTAATAAGCACCATCTTTATTTTTCCTTTAAACGTATCAGTATAAATCATACCTCTAATAATCAGACATCAGGTCTTTTTCTTTTTGGGATGTCCTCCAGCAGAAACAGTGGTACTGGGTCTTCTTAACACAGACAAAAAAGGCAGCGCTTCTTACAGTGTTAGAAGATTGTGCAAAAGTTTTGAGCCGTCCCTCTTTTGCTTTCAGGGTCCAGACTTTGTTCTATTTTCTTAATGTGGTCTTGGGCCAATAGTTCTTTCTGAAGGTCTTTCAAAAAATGTTCTTTGGAAATTGTCTGCTTTTAGACTCATTTTCAGTCAACATATTTATGAATGAAGGGTGACTCAAGACTTTTGCACAATACTGTAAGCAGATATATTTTTCTTCCAATTTAGAGTATGTGCTTTAGCAACAGACTCCAATCTGGAGTTCAAATGCTTAGCACCTGCAATTTGTGTTTTACCGATTCGCAGCGAGCTGGTAATATGAGCCAGAAATTGAGTCCTCTTCCCTTAACTACCCCTGGGACTCTGGAGGGACACAGTTTAACAAGCAGTGATTGCTTTTTTTAGCTGAGGTGTTTGGAAGCACGTGGTCACGATAAGGCTGGTCTGATATTTGAAAATGCCTCACACGTCACTGTTTGGCTTAGCCGGATGATAGAATTTCCAGGTGGCAGATGAGGATCAAAATCCCAGAGGAAAGACGAGATAACTGGACTACAGTAGAATCCAGAAATCAATTTTTGGCAGACGGACTGCTCATCTGTATGCAGCCAGCCAACCATCCAAGGTTTACAAAAAGCTTTACAAAGACTTATGAGATAAAAATGTCACATGATGCCACCAGTGGGAAGGTCCACTCCAGACATGGTCTTTTTTAACTTCATTTCATTCATTTATCCTGTGTTATGTCTGCCGCACCCTGGCTGAACTCTTACTCTGTGTGTGCGCGTGTGTGTGTGTGTGTGTGTGAGAGAGGACAACAAGACAAAAAGGGGAAAAAGAGGAATGATGACAGTTTGGTTCTCACACATACCTGAATTTGTCAGTGTGTTTGTCGTAACCTTAGTGTGACTTTAGCCATAATGCAGCTGTGGTAAGAGCAAAGTACTAACATGCTCAATGACTTAATCTAAGTGAGTTAGCTTTTATTCCTTAGAAATGAAATCGAAAAAAAGCAGGCTGCCACAGGAATCCTGCACGAGTAACAGCTGCTGTTCACAAACCTATAACAGCAGCTCATTGCTTGTCAGAAACAGGAATGGTCACTTCCCAGGAAGATAACAAAGAATTTTACTGACTGCAATAACTCCCTAATTTCTTCTGAAAACCAGGAGCTTGTCAGGTCCTGTTTCTGGCTTACATATCACAGTATATCTTTATCTAGAAAGCTGATTTCTTGGAGCAACACTTTAGTGGCACGCAGAGATCTGTGATAAGTAAAGAAGTGGTAACTGCACAATGAACAAAAACACCAGTGCTACAATTCTGTCAGAACAACATGACAAAATGCAATGCCAGAGAAAGAAAGAAGAGCTAACAATCTTACCTTGAAAAACGGAATTATTTTGCAAGAAAACAGACCACTGCTGTTATCTGATTTGCTGTTGCAGATTGATTTGGCTGACTAATGTTCTATTAACTTTCTCTACACATAATGTATTATCATAAGTTTACAATTATTCCAGCATTGTCGCTCACTTGAACAGCAGATATTGGCTCAGAAGTCACAGTTTTACCTTTAGTGTTGGTCTTTTGTTTTGTTTTTCATACACTGGTCAGTTTAAGGTTCTTTGCGACTTCCAAAAAACCACAACTCTCATAATTTTTCTAGAATACTGGCAAGAAAATTTTTTAAATGCACCATATGGATAAAAGTTTTAGTTTAACACCTGATAATCTTTTAATCAAGATGTTTTGCGTTCTGTTGCCTCAGGTGTATAAGACCATGCAGTCTGCCTTTAAAACCAATTGTGAAAGAATGAGCCATTCCAAATAGCTCACCCGGTTTGAGTGTGATCTTGCAATAGGTGGTCACTGTTAGGTCACTGTTGCAGCAAGTCAGTTTGTGAAATTTCTTCCATGCTAGATATTCCTCAATCAACTGTAAGTTGTATTATTGGAAAGTAGAAACATTAAGGAAGCGCAGCAACTCAGCCACCAAGTGGAGATCACATAAAGTTACAAACATCCTCTTGCATTCCGGTCAGCACAAAAACTGTGCACTGGGAGCTTCATCCCATTGGTTTCCATAGCCAAGCAGCTCCGGTGGGTGTAATGTGTAGGTGGCCTCATGCTTTTGTCCAGTTAGTGTATATTAAATAGCCAATTTTACAAATTTTACAAAGCCCAAATTTTTAATTAATGGTTATTGCCATGGCCACAAATATATGGCATATATACTGGGGCAATCTGTTTTATAGTACAAATGTAATTCTGCACCAAAATGTGCAAAATAACATACCTGATTAAATACGCACTAATTTGCATAAATGCCATTTAGACCATGTGTAGTGAATAAACACTGGTTTCTCCCTTTAAGAGCTAGAACAGGCCATGAGGAAAAGATACGCATGATCATTTCTTCTTTCACTCTAGCAATAAATCAGGTCATGTGAAAAAGAAAGTTTTCACAGGGGTTTATGTAGCTCTGTGAAAAACAAAAGACACCTTTGCTGTTTCTATAGGAATTAATAGAGTATGTAGCAGACAGACTAATCATATGCACTTGATTAACTGATTATCAGTCAGTGTGAGCACCTTCACAAAAAGCAGATGTTATGGCAGTTCATTAGTCTGAAGCATTCAGGTGTGTGTTAACACATCTCCCAGGAGTGGACGTCCCAACAAATTCATCACGAGGTCAGATGGTGGACTGCTCAGACTCTACACGCCTCAGTTAGCATGTTAAATGTAAAAAAAATCATGAGAATAACGTATGGTAAATATGTTTCATGATATGATTCCCACAAGTCTGCACAGAGTATAACTGTATATCCACGGTCTCCAACTCCAGGCCTCAAGGGCCGGTGTCCAGCAGGTTTTAGATGTGTCCTTGGTCCAACACAGCTGATTCAAATGGCTAAATGACCTCATCAACATGTCTTGAAGTTCTCCAGAGGCCTGGTAATGAACTAATCATGTGACTCAGGTGTGTTGATCTAAAACCTGCAGGACACTGGCTCTCGAGGCCTGGAGTTGGAGACCCCTGCTGTACATGAATCAAATAACCATATGGTATGAGAAAAACACAGTAGAAGGCACTTTCTTGAGTAAAATATAGTTTCAGAGTGCCCAGCCATGACTTTACAATCAGCTGCCCGGCCCGTTGTGTAAGTCCCCTTAAACAGTTGTGACCTGTAGGGTAATGGATGTGTGACTTCTGGTGGTGTCCTGCGTTGTCTGCCACCAGGACCTTGGCAGTGGGTCCTTTGCGTTCAGTGAGTTGCTGGGTGGAGCCTTCCATGGATGGTGATTTTTCCATTGCATTCCACAAATGCTCAATTGGACTAGCATCCAGCAAGTTTTTATGACGAGCCAACACCACGGGCTCTTTAATGTTCCTGAGCAGATTGACAGGGTGTGACGGCGCTCACTGTTGTGTTGCAGGTCACTGTTAGCTGGAGTACCGCAGCTATCGGTGTGCTTGGTCACTGCAGCAATGTTTAGGTGGGCAGGATATGTCAAAGTAGCATCCACATCAACACCTGGACACCAACTTTTCCAGCAAAACAATGAACTACAGCACGCTTTTGTATCTGCTTTAAATGTTTATGGAATGATTTGCCTTTTGTTTTTTCTTTTAAAAAGTCTTTAAATGCAGAAAACTATAAATAAAGTATAATATTATTTGATGTTTTAATAGGATATTAACTTATGTACATGTACTGTTATATAATTTCAAACAGTCCACAGTCAGTCATCTACCTGACTTCACACAGATTATTTACTCAGAGTTTCATCTTCTTTTTTGTTGCCATAGCTACAAGAGGGTGGTGACCCCACGGCGAGCAGGCACAGCAGTTTTATTGTGTTGGCTGGTGTCCATCATAGTGGGCCTCACTCCGATGCTTGGATGGAATAACCTGCAGCAACTTCGTAAAAATGGCAGCTTGAAAAATGACACCTTGGTGGTCTGTAAGTTTGAGACAGTCATCAGTATGGACTACATGGTCTACTTCAATTTCTTTGGCTGGGTGCTGCCCCCTTTGCTACTAATGCTCGCCATCTATGTTGAGATTTTCTACATGATCCACAAGCAGCTCAATAAAAAGGTGAGACCATCTTCTTCTTGTGACGGACAAATCTGAGCAAAGACTGTGTGAATACTACATTTTTACACTGATATCATCTTCTTTAATTTGCCGTAGGTAACAGCAAGCCACACTGACCCGAGACGCTACTTTGGAAAGGAGCTTAAGCTGGCCAAGTCCCTCGCCCTAGTTCTGTTCCTCTTTGCAGTAAGCTGGCTCCCTCTGCACATCCTGAACTGCATCACTCTGTTCTGCCCGGGATACCATGAGGTTGGATTCATATACATCGCCATCATCCTCTCTCACGGAAACTCAGCTGTCAACCCCATCGTTTATGCTTTCCGCATCAAGAAATTCCGCACAGCTTTCCGGAAAATCTGGAAACAGTACCTGCTCTGTCGGGATCCAGTTGGTCGTCTTCCTCAAAGAGGAAGCCAGAGAGGTCAGAGTCACGACAGGAGGCTGAGGCAGAATGATGACGACGACGATGACGTGTGACCTTTGGTAACTAATTGGATTGCCGTGTTACTGTCAAGTGTCAGAACACTTGTTCGCAAAGTGGAAAGGACACCGGCTTTATTGTCAGGCTCGACAGGTTTACTGGTCGAAATGGCTTTCAGAGGATGTCCGATGTCTGAATGATTTCCTCCAACCACATGCACCAACAAGGAGAGAGGATTAAAACTCAGCTCGGGGATGAGATCAACACTATAAATCATACTGATTTCTCCATTGGCTGACAAAATACCGATTGTGTTACATGGGACAAGCACTCCCTCGCTTTCAAAGCCAAGTTTTTGGACTAACTAAGTGTATATTTGGAGCACATGTGGTACAATAATAGTGTCTGCTGTACTGTTTTCTTTTTTTTAACCTAATTAAAACTCATGGCCTTTTTCATGTGATTGATCTCCAGTATTTGTCCTAGTGTGTGCTACCTTAACATGCTTTGTTCTGTGGCCTTGAGGACAGAAAATTTAACAAAGAACTGAAGCGAATTGTAGCCTAGTGTTAACAGTGACAGTTTGTTAAACAGGAAATGTACTCAACAAGCTCAGCGGTGCGAGGGTATAACTGGAACTGTTTGTAACTAATCAAACTCGTGGACTTTACAGATGTGTTGACCTGTTCTCATTTCCAACTTGTCATGTATTAATGATCAGGACACATTATTTACCATCATTGTTCAATGTACAGCGCAGTCCAATACAAGTCAATAGAAGTTCCCTAAGTGAGGAAATGAGACACTATGAGACCATGCGCAAAAGGGCTTCACTGACATGCAACCGTGGCAACCAAGGAAAAATCAGAAAAGCTTGTTGCAAATGGAAGTTTGGATGTTTGCCTCTGTCATTGTGAAATGATGTATTTTTCTCCTAAGCCTTACCAAAGTGCTTAAAGAACTCAAGTCTGAGCAGTTTTTATTTGAATCATATTTACTAAATCTGGCATTTTTTCTGCAATTTATTTACATTTTTGAAGAAAAAAAGGCACACTGATGATTTAGAGGTCTCAAGAACTCCTGTATCAACTATGATACACTTGGTGTTACAGGGTTAATAATAAGGTTTATAAAGCTCCCCCCTCCCTCCCCGCAAGGTTATGTTAATGGTTGTGACCTCTCTTGTGTGTCTTTGGTGGCAGTGTTTAGTATTTAAGGATGCTCCCAGTTAAGTCTATTCAGGAATCTGTGAGTGTTATGTTTCCTTTATATATGATGTTTATTTCCTAACATACAAATTAATGAGCAACTTAACTGCCCAAATCTAAGAAACACGAGGGGGAAAAAGTGGCTCCAGACAGAGTTTTTAACTCTTGTCTCAAGGGGTGAGTTTAAAATTCACTAATCCACCTGCCTCCTAATGCAGGCCTTCATTCTTCCTCAAGTGCAGATCAGTCATGGAGTTCTTACTGTAAAGGGGTTACCCTTCGTTTTTGGACTTGACAAAGAGATTTCTGACCGAGTGCCAGATTGTGATAAGTTAGCAGTGAGAAAGGGCTTGATGTGCTGTTAATTACCACATTTGAAGATAAGGCTTTTTGCATTACTGAGACTGTTTGAATGATAGTAGCTTATCAATCAAAAATAAAACAGCAGAGAATTTACTTGATGCTGATAATTGTAAATTGGACAGCTGTAATTACCACTGATCTAGCTATAGTAACCATATAACTATACATCAAAGCATCGGTGTGTTTTTAAAAAAAAGCTCCATCCAATCTTCTCATTTAACTCTATAATGTACTGCACATGTATTACTGAAGCCCTTTCTAATACTCACAGGTGTTAGGTATTGGAAACAAAAAGAAAAAAAACCCATCTACTTGTGAATCTTTGTGAGAAATATTTAACAGTATAGGATCATTAAACTGTCGCTGTGAATTTTTTTTTTTTCGCTAGGCTGCTGAGCTAAACCAACTAGCATTGACCTCAAAGTGGGTGACTTTTATTTTTAACATAACCAGTACATATTGAGATGGGACTGCTGACACCAATATTATGTAGTAACATACGTAACTCTGTGTTTAAATGTTAACGGGAGATACTGTCTAAAACACACTGCTGAGCAGCAGCTGCATTATCTCTGACACGTCCTCTTGCAGCTGTTCATCAAATGAGCCAGTTGTGAAAATCATCTTCCAAGCTTCTCTGTTGTTGTGCGAGCTGTAAATCAAAAATAGAAGTATGTTGCTGCGTATGTTGATTTATATACACAAAGCTGCATAGATTAGTATGCATTAGGAGTTCTTTTTGACAAAGGCAGCAGACTTCTTCCCAGAGTCATGTACACACACGTACAGTTTGCTCATTGTATTTCCAGCACCACTCATGTACTAATGGTTCATTCTGTTTTTTTACTTTGTGCCCATGCAAATTATTGTTAAAGCCATTAAGTCTACAATTTAGTTTATGTTAAGTGTATGACAAAGTTAAATGTAATTGAATCGACTCCATCAAAGAGTCCATTCAAAATTTTCACATCAAATTTAACTTTGATGAAATCGACTCATGCAATTGCACAACTGACCAACACCACAGCATTTTTTTTTCAAACTAACTGAAGTTATTGTTCTGTTTTTTTTTTTTTGTTAACCATTAGTAGACTGTGGGAAAGTGAACACAACAGGAGTGAATGTCATTTTGCAGTGTGAGTCCACACTGGCTGCTGCTTTCATGTTTTTCATTTCTATACATATAAAACTGTCTGTTGTCTTTTACTGGACCAGTGTGAAGTCTTCAGAAATCATTTGTGCAATATTCTCTCTATTCTATAACAGTATCAGAAGAAAATCTGCAGTGTACATATTGTACGTGTAGAAACCATTCATTCAGAATCAAGAGCTATAATAATGGGCTCGTTTGTCAGTATCTAATTACTGTATATAGGAATATGTAACGCTACAGGTCAACAGAGTGATGGAGAAGGCAGAAAGCAGATTGCTTGTGAATGTGCAAAGTGTTTCAGTGCACTTAGTGTTGTTTGACGTGCTGTTGGAAAATACACAAACAAATCAAACACAAGACAAACAAAATGAAGCTACTGTCACTGTGCTGACTGCAAAGAATGTAATGAGAAATGGTACCAAGAAGTCTGGATATTACTAAAAGAATTTCTTTTGGATGTAATAAAACATTATCGCTTGTCATCCAGTCAAATCATGTTAAGGCTTAGATAACAGGCACCACGAGGTGGCATCATCTGGTAAATGTATGACACACATAGGTTAGCTCTTATTTTTTCGTGTATTTTAAATATGATTTCATAAGGAGGTTTTTGTTTGTTTGTTTGTTTGTTTAAAATAAATCTTCTCTTACCTTTAGTTTTGCCAGAGGGGAATACTGAGTAAATCTGTACTGCAGTCACTGTGACTTTCCATTTCCTGCTCAGCTGCTTTACAATGCCTGCTGGAATGAAGCCATTGTTAATGTAATTAGTTCCACTTGTGGCTATTTCTACTTTGGAAAATCAAACTGCAATGAAAATGATGCGTAATCTGATTTGTCTGGACTCAGTATACACTTACCGCACACTTAGGAACACGTTGCTACCATTGGGTTGGATCCCCTTGGCCTTCAGAATTGTAAGTAAGTTCTTCGTGGCATAGATTCAGTAAAGTGCTGCAAACGTTCCTCAGGGGTTTTGCTCCATATTAAAATGAAGCATCACACAGTTGCTGCAGATGTCAGTTGCACCTCCATCATGTGACTCTCATATCCCAATTAAGCTCTACTGAATTGGCATCTGGTGACTGTGGAGGCCATTTAGGTACAGTTAACTATTGTCATGTTTAAGAAACCAGTTTGACATGACACGGCTGGTGCATTAGCCTGCTGTAGTAAACCACAGCGTACCTTTATAAAAGGATGGACATGATCAGCATCATTACTCGCTGTAGTGTCTAAATGATGCTCAGTTGGTACTAAGGGGCCCGAAATGTGCCAAGAAAATATCCCCACACCATTACACCACATCGCCAGCCTCAACTATTGATACAAGGCAGGATGGAGCCATGCTTTCATGTTGTTTACACCATATTCTGACCCAACCATCCAACTGTTGCTCCAGAAACTGAGACTCTTTGGACCAGGAAACATTTTTTCCTCATTTTCTCTCATCGTAATTTGGTGAGGCTGTGAAAAATGTAGCCTCACTTTCTTCTTCTTAGCTGACAGGACTTGCACTTATGTAGAGCTCAGCCCATCGGCTTCATGGTTGTGATCTTCTGCAGACACTGGTTGTGAGGAGTGGTTATTTGAGTTACTCTTCCCTTCCTACTAATATTATTTAATTATCATTTCAACTGCTGTAACAAAAGAATTTTCCAAATATGGGATGAATAAAGGAATTCTCATTTAATTCCTATCAGCTGGAAGAAGTCTGCAGCAGTCTACTCTGACCTCTGACATCAACAAAGCATTTTCACCCACAGAACTGCAGCTCACTGGATATTTTCTCTTTTTCAGGCCATTCTCTGTAGACCCTAGAGATGGCTGTTTGGGGAAAATCCCAGTAGACGAGCAGTTTCTGAAATATTCAAACAAAACCCCTCTGACGCCCACGGTCACGTTCAGTCACTTGAACTACCGTCCATCTCCATTCTCATGCAGGTCGTCTTGATCATGTTTAAAAGCAATGAGTGACTGAGCAATTAGACACTTGTGTTAACCTGCAGAAGGACAGCTGTACCACTCAAATATGAAGATTAACATTATTGCAGCACACTTTATCAGAAACAGATAGAGCAGTCAGATACAAAATATGAAGTTGGTGAGTTTGAGGAAAGTTCAGTTTACATTTGAAGTGTGTAACATAGACTCCAATGAAATGTTTGTGCAAAGACAGGACATTAAAGCAAAAGCTTTGGAAGTACTGCATTAATCATATACTGCTATCCACTAAAACTTAAGTTTTGCCATTCACAGTTTGAAGACAGTATGTTTTTTTTTTTTTCATTCAATGAGTTTTGTCTGCATGTATGTGTGATGCATTTGAATACATATAGAAACTTTAAGGAAAGCACAGTGTCTATAAACATAGTGAACAAATTCCAGGCCAGACAGCAGCACAACAAGATGACACCATGCCAGCAACTATAACACAAGGCAAAATTGTAGTGGGTGTAAATGACTTCTGAATTAAACACAAGTGAAGCAACAAGATTTATAGTTCTGTGAAGGCGTTGCATCGTGTCAGGACTGCCAGCAAGAATTTCTCATATATTTATGCGCTCTCTTTGCTTTCCACCTTCCACACCTGGGTGAAAACCTACAGTCAGATGCCTTTGAGCCCCAGTGTGAAAAGCAGTCAGAGGCAGCAACGGAGAAAAGCAGAAAACACTCTCTTTAAAAGAGGCTGGCAGATAAAACTGTTCATGTTTGATATCTCCAAACTTCATATAAACTAGTGTTATGGTTTGTTCTTAATCCCCCTCTGCAGATGTATTGGTTTTTTGGCTATTGCCATACTGGCATCTAGCAGAGAGCTGATTTAGTGTGCAGTGCTGCACTCTACTGGTAGCTGCTCAGAAATAACTAGGATGATAATAATAAAACTATCTACAATCAGAAGCATCACAGGACTGGGAGGAGTCAACAGATAACATTTTTGTTTGCTTACATGGAACCAGAAGATACACGCAAGTCTATGCAAAGTTTCCAGTTTGATATTACTGGAAGGAGGACAGCAGGAATGTTGTACCTAATCTTATTTATGCTATTGCAAATTTGGTCCTTCTGCCAACATGTCAGGAGATCTCAGGGCGCAGGAGTGGAAAGTGAGTTCAAGTAAAACATTAATATGAACAAATAATCAGAACACACACACACACTGGCCACTCCTTTAGGTACATCTGTTTGAGCGTTTGTTAAGAAAAATATTTAATGGGCCAATCACATTCCAGCAACTCAATGCATTTAATGGGCCCCAATCACATTCCAGCAACTCAAATCACATGCATTTCTGGAGAACTTCAAGACATGTTGAGAAGGTACCATTTAAATCAGCTGTGATGGATCAAGATAACCTGCACCGCTGTTAAACCGTAGAACGGCGGCAGCTGTTAAACGAACGGGAAGAAGAAAGGCTACTGAAGTAACTTCCAGCGTAGCATGACTGTTGTTTCCAGAATGACTGTCTGAGTTTCAGAAACTGCTGCTGACCTCCTGGGATTTTCCCCACACAACCACCTCTAGGGTTTACAGAGAGGTTTGAGCTGATAGGAAAGGAACAGCAACTCAAATAACCACTTGTTCCAACCAGGGTAGGGCATGTCTGAATGAATGTTAAAGCAGGTGGGATAAAGCAGCAGAAGACCACTCTTGTCAGCTAGGAACAGAAAACTGAAGCGACATTTTAACAGGCTCACCAAACTTGGAGAAGAGACGACTATGAAAATTAAAAAAAAAAAAAAAAAAAAAAAAATCTAGATCTCAATCTAGTCGAACACCTTTGTAATGTGGTGGAATGGGAGAGTGTGAGATGTGCAGCCAACATTATGTCAATATACACCAGAATCACTGAACCTATTCAAGGAAGAATTAAGGGTGAAAAAAAATGAGGTTCAACCTGTTACCAGCTAGGTGTAACTAATGAAATGGCCAGTGAGTGTGTATGATGACTATAGTTAAAACTGACTCGTAGGTTATCACACTTTAATATTCCAGAGTAATCAGCTTAAATCAATAGATGCATAAACCCCGTAGACTGGCAGTAAACAGCATTGAATGGAAAGACACTCAAATGTATATTTAGTCACAAAAACTATTCTATGTCCTCTGGAAATGTTTTAAGACAAAAACAACTAAACAAAGATGCTAAAAAGTCATAAGATGGGATCATTGCGGTCGCATTTGTATACGCAAATATGCTTTGATTTTTTTAGGGGTATGAATACTGCATACTGCAAAAGTACATCTTTGGTGTGACGCATGTATATATGTGTGTGTGTTAAAACAATAATTCAATGATACTCAAAAAGATTTTCAAATTCTTTTTTTATTGAATTATTAGAAAAATTACAAAAAGAAAAAGCCTAGTTGCGCTTTTAACTGACAACAATGTGCAAATATACAGTCATCTTTTATTTGCTTCACCTTTTTGCTTTTGTTGCTGTGTTCAATGACATCATCGTACAGCACCAATAACCAGGATTTCCTAATATCTGCTTTATTGATTGCCATCAGCGAATCTCTAGCATTAACTGATTTTTATCCATCACTGTATAATCTAGTTTCCTAAATTTAAAGATACAGTGCTTAACAAATGCTTTTAAAATTGATTAAGCACTGTCATTGATGAAATAACAAAACAAAAAAACTCTCCAAAAGTTGAATCTATTCATCTGGACGTAGCGTTTTGTGGGAGAAACGTTTCGTCACTTGGATGAGTGACGAAACGTTTCGTCACTTGGATGAGTGACGAAACGTTTCTCCCACAAAACGCTACGTCCAGATGAACAGATTCAACTTTTAGAGATTTACTTTCCTGGATGATTGAGAATGCATCAAAAACAAAAAAACAAACATTATTTTAGAAATCGTGTCAAAAACCTACCTAAAATTAATGAATTCACTGAACTTAATTTGAGCCGGCACTAACAACTAATTTTTCTGTTCAGGAACGCAGGTAAATAACTGTCATTTGGTCTCTTTGTCTGTCTTTTAAGTGCTTTACTATTGTTTCAGATTTTTTGTAAAACAGCAAATTTGAAAATTCATGGATAACATGAATTACACTTTAGCATTAGAAATATAATTTCAATTAAAACCCTTGTCCATAATGTTGGATTAACCATTAAATTTAACTAAATACCACTACTGTTATTTTAGGGCAGCTGTGGTATAAACCTTACCATGGGTGGTGGTCTCATAAATTTGTTAATCGCTGTAGACTTTAGAGTCATTCAGAAGAAACAAATAAGAAAATAAAACATGTTTTACCAGCTGACATACAAATTAATATTTTAATAAAATTGGCACATCCCTAATGGCAACGTGTGTGTACCTACGTTTGAAGTTGTTCAGTTTTTCCCAGTGCAAATGTGTCATCGTGAAAAAAATTAAATAAAATGCAGACATAAACAAAACAACCTGACAGCAGGTTCTTCATCGTCTGATGGCTCAAGATATGTTAGACTACCTGCATTTCACTAAACTGTTTTCAAACACCTGAATTTAGAGCTCAATCAAAAATAGCAAAATGTAATGAGTATGATTTAAGGTACATATGGAGTCAAAATCTTAACATGCTGGGTTTTGCAAAAGGGACAAATCCCTTTTTTAAGAAGGGTTTTCCCCATTAAGAATTCAAAAGACACCTAAACTTATTAAATAATGCTAATTAATCTAATCATTTTCACCTTACTGAGAGATGCTACCAAGAGATCCTCCCAAAAGACAGCACTTAGAAAGACAATAAATAGACATGATTAGAGGCTACCCCACTGATTACTCAAAAGAATCTCCCTTAAGATCATGATGTAGTGAAGATCCACTAGTATCATATTTTTATATTATTTGCCCATTCAGGGAGAGCATTTCAAGTAATAAAATTATTTTATCATCACATATAAAGCCAAGAATCACTACATGGGCTCAGCCAAACAGGAACTTCAATAAGAAAGTGTTCTGTTTTTTCCCCCCTCTCTTCTCATATAATAAACAGGCTTAGTGTGTGATAACATGTCTGCCTGTGTGATAGCAAAACCCTGAACAGACATTTAAGAAATTAATACCCAGTTTGATTGTAGAGCTCTATGAGGTTGGTTTGGCTGGATTTAGTCTCAAACAGGTGCAACTTTGCCCTGAAAAATAACAAAAATGCACACAATTAAAAGACATGAATTTGTATATGTCACTGAAACATTTCAGATATTGCACACAGTGTACAATACAACAGTAATGGCCTTTTAATAATTTTTTAAACTGCAACTGAATCCAAAATTAAAGATGACTTAACTAAAATAAGATGGTGGTTCAGGTCAAAGACAGACTAAGAATGACCTACGGATTCGAAAATCATCCAAGATTAAAGTTCATTTCATGTTGTAAAAAATGCTGCATAACAAGGTCATCTGCAATTTCCTGTAGAGTAAGGCAGTATAGCCTCAGTAACTTGCCAAGTGCGTCAGGTTTAACCAGTTCGTTTAACCAGTTGTGTTTTAATAAAACACAAGAAACATTTATACAAAAAGACTCTCTGACCCTTACTTTTCTCCACTTCTGTAGAGCTTTGGTTACATACACTTATCATGGGCGTGAATGTCAAGTTAATTTGGGGCTTTTTATGATTTGTTTGAACTGTTATTTTTCCAGGGTGGAATATCTGTACTGCATACATCCCAAATACCTTGGTGCACAAATTTATTTTGGATTTTCTCTAATCCACATAGGTCCAGAAGTGTGCACACACACACACACACACACACACACACACACACACACACACACACACACACACACTTTTCACAATTTTAGTAGCAATCGACAAGCTTCCAGTTTGAAGCCATCTGTCATCAATCAATTTTCTGTCATTTCAGATCTCTTTATTATGTTTTCTGACTACCAGTCATTCTCATTATCCATTACACATCTATTTATTCCTTAATCTGTATTCATTTGTTTTTCATTGTAGATTTGAGAAAATCCAAAAAGTCAAAATTATGAAAATCTTTGAATAAGAGGTGTCAAACGTTCAACAGTTTTGTTTCACTTGACAAAATTAAGGCCTATGAACTTCTTGTTTGTAATCATGACTAAATATAACTGATAGTTTCTCTTTGGCAGTATAAAAAGGATTTGTTTGTCAGCACTCAGTGGATTGACCAATACAATGGGAAAGTCCAAGGAATTCGGGGAAGATCTAAGAAAGAGGATATACAAGTTGGCAAGGTCTCTCGGAGCCATTCATAAACAACAGCTTATCCCAAAACCATCAATTCAAACACTTGTACGCAAGTACAGGTTATTTTTAGTTTGTTGCCACTTTGTCAAGGTCTGGAGTAAGACCCATACTGTCACTATCACATGAAAGGAAACTGACATGATCACTGTCAACATAGGGGTGAAAGTTTACATCACCATGAACTGAGAGTACCAACCAAGAATGAAAACCCTGCTCCAAAAATCGATGTGTTCAAGCTTGGACAAGCAAAATGCTTTTTGGAGAAATGTTTTGAGATGAGACTAAGATTGAACTATTTGGCCACAATGACAAGAGGTACAGTTGTGCTTAGAGGTTTTCAGCTAAGGGACCTTTAACTAAATATTAGTGCAGGTGTATGTATATATATATGAGCCTGTGTGGATTGGAGAAAATGTATGAGATTTATGCCATACAGTGATTCCACCCTGGAAAAAGAGCAGTTCAAAGAAATCAGTAAAAGCCCCAAATTACCATGGTATTCTTACTCATTACAAGTGTATTTACATAAACATATTGTTTAACCAATATTTGCAGTGGGACATTGAAGGCTACTTCAGCTGTCATTTTTTTCAGTGTCTGACCTCCAACCTTATGATTAACATCTAATACACAGAAAAATCTATTTGGAAATCTCCTCATTCTCGAGTTATTGCATTAACAAAAAAAGAAGAAGAAGTAGAAAAGGTTTCAACACAGTCCATCCGGCAGTTTGTCATCAAGTAAAAGTTTACTTACCCATCCACCTTTCTCAGTGAGCCATTTGCCCACCCGCCTGTTGAGGAATGAAGCCATGGCTGTCTTGACAGTCTCTTTCATCTCTGGGTATGATTTTTTCAGATAAAGTCCAATAGCTGCTGAGGCCTGGATCAGCTGCATCTCTGGAGCAATGTCAGCTTTCTGAGCAACATGACTCTTACACAGGAGCTCCACGCCACGTTCAAATGCAGCCTCTGTAGCCTGGGGTGAGAGGAGACGGTAGTTTATAAGAAGCTGGAAAACAAACATCCTAATAACTCTGACCACATCCATTCATCTTCTTCAATTGAAACCAATACTTTATCTCCTAAATTATCAGCATACAATAGAGACTATTTTATTAACCTCCTAGGACCTGGCGTCCACATATGTGGACATCACATTTTGGGTTGTCTAGACCAAAGTACAAAATTTTGCTCTACAAGGCCCTGATATCCACATACGAGGACATTGTACTGCCACTGTTCTATCGAAATTTAAAACGAATGTTCTCATACGTGGATCTCATTTTTCCCAGAAACAAAAATCAGGTAAAAAAAAAAAAAAAGTCTGGTAATTCGTTGTTTTTACATTCATCAGGTCCCAATCAGCCCAAATAGCAAAGAGAAGTTAAAAATGCATGCCATGAAAGAGTTCGGGTCTTAGGAGGTTAAAGCAAAATTGACTTTATTTCATATAAGTTTAGTTTACCTTGGGAGAATGTAACTGCATATTTTGGGTATTTATATTCATTCAATTGATTTTTTTTTTTTAAAGGTACCACACAAGTGTTCTGCTGAGCACATTATATTGCCAGGAAGTATGGTTTATATTACACTACATTACCATATTTCCAGCTCACTTATTAAACTGTTTTTCTTTTCAAAGCATATCTTAATGCACTGAACATGACAACAGCTAGTAGACTGTAGTCAACTACAGTCAAATGCCTCCACAGGGGGCAGATCTCGATTTTGAGAAAAACCCAAACCTTAGAGGAACATTTTCAGCACCTTGTTGAATTCATGAAGAATTAAGAAGAATTGCTACTTCCTGGTCCAACCCCAAACGGCCTGGTGAGTGTTTTAGTTGCTCTCTTATTTTTATCCATTCTATACATTTTTCAAATATTCTGTTTAATGTATTTCATGGTGACTCTGGTGATGATCTAACATCGAAATGAATAGTCTAGAATCAAACTGGGACTTGAAGCTCTTCCCATTATCTAACATTCCCATGATGGCACTAGCTCAGCTGTTATAAAACCAAACTGGACACTGTAGATTTAGAAACTTAAAACAGTTTACAATCATCCTGCTGTTCTGTGTGAATGATGACATTGAGGGCATTATATAAGGATGTGGTTTCATGGGTTTACCTCTGTCGCTGCGGTTTTCTTCAGCTCATCTAATACTTTTTTAAAATTGGCGTCCTTATTCAGGGCATCGGCGACAGCTCTCAGTTTATCAGCGATTATAACCGGGTCAAAATCGTTTTCATCCCCTTTAAAAAAAAAAATAGAGAGAAGCAGACGGTTAATACGTTTGTCATATTAACACTGACAGTCTTCCCTGTATTGTACGTTAGACCTGCTAACAACAACAAGCAGTGGGCGAAGACACTGAGATGAACTCCGTGGGGTATAAGAGAAAAAAAGACAAAACATTTAAATGACACACTCAACACGTCTTCTTCATGTTTTAACATTGCCTAATGTTTGCTAGGAGTGAATTTCGACTGTAACAGAAATAAAACAAGGAAGCACTTCAATGCCAACCATCCAAAAATGAAAGCGTTTACAGTAAGCGTTTTAGCTTACTGTAACTGGCTAGCTTACTAGGTTGGTTCGGCTGCCGGTGAAACAGAAACATTATATTTTACATACAAAAGCAGCACTAACCTGGACCGTCAGGCTCCAAAGTACAATCTAACATACGGGGCTTCACACTGTCCTCGTCGTCAAACAGCCATTTAATTATCTCTTTTGTTTGCCGCTCTACAATTCCTTCAGTCGGCGCCATGGCTATAACCAACATACATGTAAGAATAAGCAGCCGGAGCTTGGAGGAGGAAGAGTTGCCTAATTTCCGGTGTGTGCCACTCCTTTCTCACCATCCACCTATCCATGTATTGGAAAATATCGGATTAAAATGATAGTATCAGGTTTACGCACAAACACCTATAATTTTATTCTTTTTATGCAAATAGGCTACATTAAACGTTAAACAATGAAGTCTGTAACGTTTTACATTCTTCCTGCATCCTGTTTGATTTGAGTATCCTGAGTATGTATACACCTGGAGTCCTCTGTTACGGACACCATTTTCCTTCGGGTGTTGCGGTCAATACTACATCATTGCATTAGTCTCAACTTTTATTCGATCACTTTGAATCTATTTAAAGGCGTACGGGAGTGGGAGGGGCTGTGCTGTGACGGTTGAGTTTTCTTCACTTTAAAAAATATTGCATCATTTCCTGGTGATCTCCAACCGTGACTGATCTGAAACGAACCATACCCCACTCATAATCCAACGCTGAAATTAAACGTGTGTGAGAACTTCTATTTGGGCACCAAAAATCATTGGTGATGTAGATCCTTTATGGGGTGCTCAACAGGGTCGGCAGCAGACCATATGAACTAACCAGATAACTAACTATCTTGGACTGCAAATACAAAGCAGGAGAGTTTTGGTCTGGGAGTGGTTCAGTGAACTCACAAGACACTGTGTTTGTGAGTGCAATGTCCTTGACACATTTCCTTCTCCCTTTTCTGATAATTTCAGAGCAGGGTCATGCTTTTCATGCTTTTCATTATCAAATTGTATGAACGAGTGTAACTTACAGTTGAAGTGTATCAGCAGAAGTCATAGTGACTTTACTGGGCGGGCCTACACCCCTGAGGCCCGTCCATGCTGAAACGCCAATAAATTTCATCATAGCACCCCTAAAACAACTATAGCAATAGTATTTATATTAATATCTTTTGATATTGTAATCTAACATTTCCTCTATCTCCCAACTTGTCTGTTAGAGTCGCTTCAGGTTAAAACAAGTTCTTGATGTCATGATGTTACACTGCATTCACACAGACGCTCTGATGTCTTCAGCAGTGTGGCAAGGTCATTGCGTGTTTTCAGAGAAAGCAGCAGCCCATATTCAGTTAGAGTATTGTTGTAAAATCATATAAAATCAGCCTTTTATTGGTAGTAAAATCTGTTTCACTGTTGCATTTACCTTTTGGTGACAGCGCAAAGAGAGGAGAGAGGAGAATAGAGATGCAGGGAAGGAGAGAGCATATTCATTTATATGAATGGTAGCATTTACCAGGATTAAAAAACTTTAAAGTAAAAGCAACTCCATTACCAGTTCGTTTCTTGTGAGTGGTGTGATTTTTTTTTCTTTTAATATCAGTACCTAATAATGCTACTTTAATTGCTTAAAATAAAGTGGACTATCTTTATGTGATTAAGACAGTGTAAAAGAGACTGGACCTGTGCATGCGTGTTCTTTCTCGTACCTACTTTGCTGATCAAAACACCTGAGCCTTTGCCTCAGGTTTGATAAAGTGTCCACCCTAAAACCGATGTATTATATTGAAAGGTTTGAACATTTAATCTGAATCATTCTTAAAAACTTTAATAGGTCACCTAGCTAATTATACTGTTTTTGGAGATAATTTTGTAATTACATAATTTACAAGAACAGACACTAGAAACACAACTTGTTGTGCAGTTTATCTCCAGAAGATGGCGGCATTCACCTTCTGACCATGCCCTTTCATGAGCGTTGCCCCACCCTGGCGCAAACACAGTGGCTCTTGGACACCAAGACAATAGTTTGAGCAACATCTACATTATTCACATTCTTAATTACAACATGTGGTGATACATGTTAGAACACTGTGTGCATATGCATCTGGATGATTATATGTGCACACAAAGCAGAACCGTTAATGCATCATCCCATACGCTGCATAAACACCATGATTTTTAACCAATAGCTCAAATTTAAATCTCGATGCAAAACAAGGAGCGCTGTCTCACAGTACACCTACATTTCTAGCTGTGAGTATGAGATTTGTGGACAGGGGACCATGATATTTCAGCAGAGATCAATACAGTTTTTGCGATTTATTTTAGATTAGCCTGAGCTAACTTGGGGCCAGCCAACACTTTGATTTCTAAAAGACAGCACAATAGCTGCTAAAGGTTCCCTTTTTCTTTCATTAGTGCCATACAAGAATGATGTTGAATTTTGTGCTTATGATACTTATTAATGAAACCATGTAAATCAAAAAAGAAAAGGTGATGGAGTCATTAATTAAAGTGGCTACTAAAGAGGAGTCACAGTGATTACTAGTCGTGTTTTTGAGAAGTACAATCTAAAGAAGTCTACAGCAAAATAAGGCTGGTAGGTTGGAAAACAGGCTAATGGTCAGAAATCTAGGCAGTGTAGATACAAAAATCTAGCAACCCCCCCCTCAAACAATAAAAACAAATGAATACAGATTAAGGAATGAATAGATCGGTAATGGATAATGGATCGTGGATTTATAGGAGAATCATTGAGGATAACTGGTGGTCAGAAAGCATAATAAAGAGATCTGAAATGAGAGAGTATTGATTGATGGCTGTAGACCAGTGTTTATGATTACTATCCAGTTGGAATGTTGGCAATCATTTGGAGCCAATAGCCTAAGCAAATAAATTCAAAGAGAGGACGAGAGGAAGACAGATGGAAAGCCCTGTGCGTAGTCAACTGCAGGGCTTTTGGTTAAATAAGAACATATGAGATCAACTAGGCAAGTAACAAACCCTGCATTACAGATGACACATTCTATTTTTTACTTTCATTAGGTACTACAGCTGTATGAGAACATACTATTGCACATATTATGCATACAATTAGCCAATAAAACTTCTGCTTAACACTGGCTCTGAACTTTGACCCTTTACTCTTTTATCCATCGAATTTTTACAAACTGTGGAAACGAATAAAAAGGGCATGCATGCTAGTCAGAAGGGGTGCAGTTCCACTGTGGATCATGTGATGGTCAAAAGGATGCTGGCCATTCTACGCTATTCTATGCTAAAGGTATTCTTCAAATACTATTCAGTATACTTTTCTGGTATACTAAATTGTATTGTTGTATGGGTACTGGAGCACAGCTGACATTTTGCTTTGGAGGGTAAGAGTTCTCCTGTCACAAGCATCAGCTTGTTTTCTGTGTTCATGACTGTAACAGCACAGAGATTCATTTCTGAAGCCCTTGAATCAGTGTGGAGTGGAAAGGAGAGGCTACCAATTCTTTTCAGCTTAGTCGGGATCCTCTCTTCTGGCTTTGTGTAATGAAATACCTGATCAATAACTGCTGGTGTTGTTGCTTTTCATTATTTATGCACTGTGGTACCAGTAGTCCCAGCATTTCACTGAGCATTATTCCACCTTGTATCAGCCTGTGAGAGTTTTTATAGTTTACAAAGCACATACGTCTGGTTTAAAATGGTCCTGTCTCCCAAGGCCTTCCTATCTATATGCCATCCCTTTGACCATGTATTTTGGCAGATCCACTAATGCCTCATTAACTATTGGTAATCACCATAATGGTGAAATCTAAATATTAATGTGCAACTATTGTGTTGAAGTGATTTCCCTTTAGGTTGTTGCCTTTTTTTAAATGAAATTTTGGTTAATTAAAGGTTGCTGGTTGAAGTTAATATTCACGAAAGTAAATTGTTGTCTTGCACACAGCCCATTTACATTATTATCACTGTACTCACCTTCACTAAAGCACACGTTGATTCTTGTAACTTTCTAGTTAATGTTGTCATGTCTAAACTAAACTAACTGCTGCACCGGATCCTCACTGATATTAAGCCTGTTCAAGTATTGATAGTGGAACAGATGTCTACATCTAGGCATGCATTTTTATCAAGAGGGGAAATATCAGTTTTGCTGTATACTTTTTTGTTAGGAGCCAGGGCCTCCATTCATGAGCCAGGCACTAAATGCCTACAACCATGCCTCAGAGTAGTAAGTCTAGAGGAGGGGGAGCCTATGTGAATATTTCGGGGTAAGCCCGGCTGGGTTAATGGACAAACATTCAGATCTATTGATGCCCCAGCAGTTTTGAACACATTGGAAAGAATAACTTGGGGTTCGGTATCTTGCACAAGGATACTTGGGCATGCAGACTGGAGCAGCCAGGGATTGAACCACCTTCTCATTAGTAAATGATCTGCTCTACCTTCTGAACTACAGCCACTCCATGGTGAGCCATTTCAAATATATCCTAGGAGGACACAGGACACAACTAGGACATGCTGGAAAGATTATTATGGGAAGATCATTTCTTGACTGGCTTGGGAATGCCTTGGTGTATCCTTGGAAGAGCTAGAGGAGGTGGTCAGGGAGAGGGAGGTCTGAGTGTCTGTGCTGAGACTGCTGTCCATACAGCCTGGACCTGGATAAACAGCAGAAAATGGATGGTTCAGTATGTGTATATCTGTTATACAACACTTTGCATTAATTCATGAATTATTATTAAACTTTGGTTCTCTTTCACAGTGTGTCTTTTGTCCCATCTCCTTACCTTCAGGGTATGCTATCTGCCACAACAGGATGGCTGCGCTTCCCTGAATCTAGTTCAGACGAGGTTTCTTCCTGTTAAAAAGGAGTTCTTCCTTCCCACTGTTGCCAAGCGCTCACTCATACTGGGTCCTCTGATGATTCGTTTTATTATTTAGAATCGTTACGGTACAATATAAAAAACCTTGAGCTGATACTTGTTGTGAATACGAGTTATATAAATAAATTGAATGAATGTTACAAAAGCAGCTGCTTATCTGTCACATTTTGCCCAGTCCTTCAGTTAATGCCACCAATGCACCACAGTGCAGTCATATTTACATAATAAATCCACTCTGAGTGAGCTGATTCACTGAACCAGGGGTTAGTTTAATACAACTTTTAATCACAGAATAATTTCAATTCTCTGCCCACACACAACACCACATTTTTGTTCAAGATAATAAAGGCACATCAAAACTCATCTATACAGGGGAAAGGAAATATATTTTGTTTTTAAATGATTATGTGTTTTGAAAAATAGTGTTTCATGTGAATTTTCTTTTACAGATTTTATACAACTCTTTCTCGTGCTCACGTGTCACGTTGTGTATTCATTATCACTGCACTAAGATCCACTTTGGATTCCAAATCTATTAAATTGGTGTGAGTGCACATTATGATATCCTGAGCACAGATCGGAGAATGACTAACAGCAAGTCTGCATCTACACATTAACTTACCTTCGATTATAAAGATCCAGCTGGTCCCCTAATTAATTCTGAAGGATTAGAGTGCTGCTCTTCGCTGCTCACTTATTGCTTCTCGCAGTAAGAGTGCTTCTCTCAACTCAGTTTACAGTCCTCTTTTTGTAGTATATACTTTCAGATAACTGGATGGAAAGCTCTGGAACGTTGAATGAGCCTTTTAAACAGTTAGTAGGCATATGGATTTTCTTGTGTCCATGGTGGTGCTCATAAGTTGAGCATTCCCTATATTAAGCCCAAAAAAGATAGTTGATTTAAAAATTGAGCATTAAGGTTGGCTTCACCTCAACGTATGTGGACATTTTAAGTTAAGAGAAGACTTTAATTCTGTAGTTACATCTTTAAAAGTTAAATGTGCTTCTTTGACATGAAGTCGGTTCACATGAATATCCATAGACAACGTGACCTGTGTGCGTCAGCTCACATTTGTTATTTAGTCCCATGGAGCCAGAATGGGAAGTTGCAGTTATGGTTGGGTGGAGGGGTGAAAGTCGCTGCCCTTTTTGTCTGGGTGTGATTGCCCTTTTGAAATGTCGAATCAAACAGCCTTTTGCTTATTTGTTGGTTGCACCTGTTTTTAAATGATACCAGTTTCATCAAAATGTTTTATTTCACCTGAAATGCCTTTTTTAAAATATCAAACTATATGTTTGTGTTAGATTAGGTAAAATAATATTTATCTTCCTTGCAGTTATCAAAGCCAAGAGTAAATGAAGAAGGTCATCGATAAATCTGGAAGCCAGATGATCCGTAGCTATGGAAAAGTTGAACTTATACACTAACTTTGCAGTGTTTCCTGTCAAGTGCAATATTTTAAATGTCTACAAATTAGTACCAACCTCCACACGAGCATACTCAAGGATCTCTCCATGTAGGTCACTTCAGGTGCTCTTTCAAAGGTTGCATATCCTCACCCTGCCAAATGGATAAGTTTGCTCACTTACAAAGAGATGAATAGCCTCTAATTTTATGGTAGTTTAATTTTAATGGAGAGAGATAAAATATAAACCAAAAACCCATTAAAAAAAACTCATTACACAAGAGTTACAACCCAACCAGAATTCTTGCTCCCATGGATTGGCTGTTTGTTCATGTGACACACAGATTACAATCAATTAATCAATCAATCAATTACAAATACTGTTGATCTCGACTCATTATGTGAATAAAGCACAGCTGTTCATACAAACAATGTCTTCTATTCAAACCTCTCCACCATCATGGGCAAGACCAAAGAGCTGTGACAGGATGCCAGACCAAGACCATCAGCAAGAAGCTTGGTGAGAAGATGACAACTGCTGATGTGATTATTCAGAAACTCAAGAAGTATAAAAGGACCATTTATCACCTCAATCTTGAATCTGATGAAAGATGTTGTCTCGTTAGGTGAGGATGTTGATGAGGAAGGTGGTGGATCAACCCAAAGTACCTGGGAGGAGCTTACTAATGATCTGAAGGCAGTTGGGACCACAGTCACCAGAACACCACTGATAACACACTAACTAGTAATGGATTGAAATCTTGCACCTCTTGCAACGTCCCCCTGCTCAAGAATGCACCTGCACAGGCCCGTCTCGAGTGTGATATTAAACATCCAAATGATTCAGGGAAGACTTGGGAAAAAGTGCTGCGGTCAGATGAAACCAAAATTAAGCTTTTAGCATCAACTTGAAGCACCAACTTGGGAGAAAGAGAAATGCTGAATATAACTTAAAGAACATCATCAGACATTTATAGCTGTTTTTCCATAGCTTGTTTTTACCATAAAATCTTTGATGAGAACCTCTTTCTCTCAGCTAGAATACTGACGATGAGCCATGGATTGGTCTTGCACCACCAAGGCAGCAAAGGAGTGGCTAAAGAAGAAGCACGTTAACGTCATGGAGTGGCCTGGCTTGTCTCCAAACCTCAATTAATAATCAATGTATAACTTTTATGTAATGCCTGGATTTCCTGGATTTTTGGTTGATATTCGGTGTCTTTCAAATTAGAGACTATTCATTTGTTTGTAAGCAAATTTAGAAATTTAACAGGGGATGAAATAATATTTACTCTCCTGTAGATTACCTTTCAGCTACTTTCGGTTATTATGAAGGGAGCGACTGCATTGAAGTCTCGTGCTTCTCAGTCTATGACATACAAAGTGAAGACAGTTCCCCAGCAGAGACGTTTGACCTCAACCAGTTGCATCTTTACTTTCCTTAAGTTACTACCCAGAGGCTGTACTGTAAAGGGATTATACCAGTGAGTGACTGACAGACAGACAATCTGTCAAATGACTGGGAGTGACAATTGCCTCTATTTGAACAATCATCTGTCCATTTTTTTAAACTGCTTGTGGGTTTAATTTACTGGAGACATCTGATGGGTCATAAATACAATCCCAAGACAGAAGCTGTGGCAGAAGATGCAGGAGTCATCACAGCAGGAATAAAAGATCCCAAAGTTTCCAGAGATTTGAATCCCTGCTGATTTTAAAGCTGCCTGTTGACAGGCTGGGGCGCAGATGAAGTTACTTGTAGCAAAAACTTCTCTTCCAAACTCTGTCACGGCGCCACTTTATGTAGCATTGTAAACAGCTAGTCACACTTTTGCTCTAGTCATAGTTTTAGTTTATTTTTATAGTCATTACAGACTAAATATAATGCATCACCAAACTCCACAAGTTTCATTTCATGTGTTGTAAGTGAAAATGCATAAATACATTCAATTTTTTTTATTTTTCTACAAATTCAAATTCAGCTTTAGAGGCAATGTGATCTGCCAGTACAAGTGTGTTGTTCCTAGTCTTGACATCTATTACATATAATTATTATATTTCTCCTTTTCATCTACTTTGCCATTTCAAACATATTTAGAAAAAAATATATAGAAAGATATCATGCTGTAAAGATATATATGTGATTGTAAAACCATGCTATTTCCCCATTTTAATCATTCTAGTAAACAGTACAATCTGTTCGCTGTAATGAAAATGCAGCAGCTGAAATGTTTAGTCCAAAAACAATCTGCTTGGTTTAGACAGCAAAAGCAATGTTATTAAAAAGCAATGAGTAGCATACAGGAGAAAAGTGACCCTACATATGAATAAGTGTGCCCTCTTTAAATTCTAAGGTTTACATATCAGAACATTAAAAACAATTATCTGGTTGTTAGCAGGGGTTAAAATTACATTAAAAGAACCTCAGATGAATGACAACATGTGACATATTGCACTGTGTCATTATTTATTTAACAAAAACTGAGCCAAAATACAGAAGCAGTGTGTGAGAAATGAAGTGCTGATCAGCACCTCATAGAACCACCTTTAGCAGCAATAACTCCAAATAATAATTTTTCATCAGACTTTCAGGCTCAATCTCTCGCATCATTGTGTGAATTTAGGCCTCCTCTTCTTTACAACGTTGCTTCAGATAATTGAGTTTTCGTTTATGGACAGCTCCCTCAAGGTCCTGCAACAGCATCTCAGCCAGGATGCTGTTTCATTTGCCGAGCTTAATGCTTTACTTTTTCAGTCATTCAGTTGCAGATTTGCTGATATGTTTGGGATCATTATCTTGTTGCATGATCCAATTTTGGCCAAGCTTTAGCTACCAGATATATTAGAATAGTTATCTGACACCACGAGTTGTCCATGTCCTGTGGCTGCAAAAAAAGCCCAAATCATCACCCGCCCACCACTCTGCTGACTCTTGGTATGAGATGTGTTTTGCTGATATGCTTTGTTTGGTTTTTACAAAATGTGGTGCTGTGCATTATTGCCAAATATCTTCCCATTTGTCTTGTCAATCCAAATAAGATTATTCCAGAAGTCTTGTGGTTAGTTCAGATACAACTTTGCAAGCCTAAGCTGTGTTGCCATGTTCTTTTTGGAGAGAAGAGGCTTTGGCCTTGCGGATTTTCCAAACAAGTCGTGCTCTTTCTGTGTTTTTTCTAATTGTACTGTCAACATCTTTAACATTTAACATGCTGACTGAGGCCTGTAGAGCCTGAGATGTCATTCTTGGATTTTTCCTCAGCTTCTCTGAGCGTTGAATGGGCTGACCTTGGGGTGAATTTTCTTGGATGTCCACTCCTGGGAAGATTGGCAACTGTGCTGAATGTTTTTGACTTGAGAAATATTATTTCTTACTGTGGTCACGCTTGTTGATGACGTGCATCTGATTAGCAGCGCCTGGATACTACTTACCCTCTTAATTCCTGTTTTCATATGCTGATTGTGCATTTTGACTTAGTTTTTGTTAATAAATAATGACACGATGTAATACGACATGTGGTATTGTTCATATGAAGTTGCATTCATTGATGTCATGCAAACCTGGACAAAAACCAAATATTATTGAACAGGCAATCTACAAGACAGCTAAGTGTTTTGCAAGAAAGCGGGAATCTAATAACGACATCATGTGTGCTCAGCTGTCTTTGAAGTAGTGAATATTTGTCTTACATGGGGAAAAAATATATTTACTTATTTGGATGTTTGTGGGTTTGTGCTGTGAGATAATGTCTCTGTTCAAGGCTCAGGAAAAACTCTCAGAACTTAATTGAGCTCAATTCAGCTGAACATCTGTGATATTAGAAACTCATCTGAAGACTCCAGTGACTGCCAAGTCATATACTTTTTTTGGCAGTACTCAGGTAATTGTTAACATCCCAGCTGCCTCTGACATCATCATCTCATTTGTGCGAGACCACAGACACCACAGCAGCACCTGAGAACAACCACAGATCTGCCAGAAAAAGGTTAAAGACCAAACAGCTGTCCTGTGCCAAAGTACAAGTGTTGTTTGATGGCTGACATACACTAGAAAACACAGCAAAAGCACAAAGCACAGAATCTGAGAATACAAAAATAAGTGTGAATATGCGAGGTATTAAATTTGATGACTCACAAAACATATTATAGAAATCTGACCTTACTTTAGCATACACTTTGGTAATAATCTGGTGTGTTAGACTGTCAGTGACTGCTGTAAACTGTTATTTTTTCAACCACAGATATGCCCAGCCTCGAAAAAAGCAACTTTTCGTTTTTTATTTCACATTTTAAGTTTCTTCGAATTAATTTTCTGGAACTTAACTCACTGATCCATTTGTATCTGTAGCATTTCCCCCTCAGGTGCACTCTACTAGAGGAGTTGTTTGGGTATTTCATTGGAAGACAGCTGCTTGGTTGTGTTTCACTCTGCCACCTCCACCTTTGTGCATCTCAAAGACATGCAGCTGGGTCCAGTAATGCATTTGCTTTGGGAAAGTGACAAGGTATACTCAGTTTTATTGCCTAGCATGGTAGGTAAGCAGACTCAGGACCCACACGCTGGTGATTCTGTACAATGTTAAATCTGTACTGAATTCATATAGCACTATCCTCCTGCTATACTTTTAATTGCTACTTGTGCAGACCGAACTGGTTATGTGCAGCACTGCACACAGGAGAAAAGAGCAAGGAGTAAGAGAGAAAAATAACAGAGTTTATTTCCCACTTCCAGCCTAAAGAGAAACTAAGGTGCAGGAACTGATTTAGTCTACTTTAATTAGCAGACACTAGACAGTGGAGGGAGAGCTGAACAGTATAAAATAATAGTAAGGCATAACATTTTTTTATTTATTTCCTTGTCTAACTTCTTGTGTTTTATTTTCAAACTGTGTATATATGTGGGGAAAAAAAGAAAGAAACTATTATTTCTTATATTGGTCTTATCGCCTTTGTTAGTTGTTTAGCTGAATGGCTGATATATAGTCATTACCATGCACAGTAGCCAGGCAACCACCGGAGACGCAGGGATATGAGTGCACATTACCAAGAAGTATTCAGGTGCATAAAATTAAATTGTACCATCTGTACTCTATGTGTGTGTAAAATAAGTATTAGTTTTAAATTACATGACTCACTGTTTTTAAAATTATTTCATTTTATACAAAAAGTGTCTGCTGTCCTTTTCATCTAATTATCTAAGAAGGCAAATAAGCAATTTCCCAAAACACTTCCATCTGTCCCGATCTTATTTTAGTTGCAAATCATAACAGTACACAAAATACTAACTTGAAAATCACTCACATTGTTTTATGTGGCTTGGTAATGGATTGTGGTTGCACAGTTTTATTCTTTTGAGTCTTTTTATTAAACAGGTTGTTGTTTGGCATACAAACTTCATTGTTTTTGAAAGGCTGCATCAAAGTGCACAAAAAATATCAAATGTTCTTATAAGTGAAGTATTATTTGTTAAATTTCTATGCTCATTAGTGTCTGTCTGTTTGAATTGTCTTGCAATATCAGACTAAAACAATATGTATCAGTCACTTGTGCAAAAGTTTATTTTCTAAAGTCTGAAAATTATTTCACCCCCAATCTTATTTGTTTCCTCTTGACCCAGAAACTAAAAATACTCCAGAATCCTCGGGAGTATTAGAGTAGTTAAGATATTTTTCGGTAGAAGATGCACAACCTTGCATGTTGAGAACAGCAGTCTTCTTCTGAGACAGGCTACTACTGTCAGCTAAAGTGGATGTGTTATTTTACATTCAGCTTGATTAAATTATATGACATGTGTCACCCCTGCCTCCTCCTCCACCACAGACAGCTGAGACAAGACTTTTAACACAGGATGTGATGCAAGAATTTTTAAAGAAAACCTGGATATCCAGAAGTGTTTTGTAATTAGTACATGTCAGAACCTTCAAAGTAAAGTGACATTCAAAGAGCAGTGGAAAACAATTCAATTGCTCTAAAGAGCTGTCAGATTAAAGACCATTTAATGTCAGATTGGTCTGCGTTGGGCATTTGCGTTCTGACATATGGCTCGCACTGTAGAAAATTTCAGGGCTGCAGTGCATGGCTGCAAATGGCTTAAGTGTCTTAGTTAAGCCATTAAAATTTCCCAGAACAGATTCAATGGTTCTTTGCAGACACTTTAACTGCATGCAGGAGAGAAAAATGATCCTGTATGGACTCGAGTGTCTCTTTCCCGATTTATTAAGGTTTCCTTTAACTTGACATCTGTTTGCATATATTTTAAATAGCATCAAAAGAGAAGTAAAAGTTGTCCTCTTGCTTGCTTAATCTAGACCAGATAAACTTTAATGAAAAGGACAGCAGTTATTTGGAGTTAAAGAAATAACTTGGAAAAGTAGGACACTGACGCTTCAGGCATACTGCAAGCATCTTTGAAATCAGAAATCTACCCAGAAGCAAATGTACACTGAATTGGTAAGGACTGATTATAATATTTATTTTATTTATTTATTTATTTCTGAAACTATTTTCTAATACTATTTAGTGATAATGGTTGAGAGCAGCTCTGTTTGTGCATCTAATGTATTTGTGCATATAGAAACACTGTACACAGACCATAATGACCTGTAGTCACAGTTTTCTTAAAAATTTCTTACATTTTTTGAATGTCAGTAGAAAAAAATAGAGAAATAATCTCACATCTCCCAATATGAAGTTAAACATAATATCTAAAATCCATGGTAATTTAGATCATAAAGTGCTATTTAGGGTCTCAAATAAACATAAATACAATCACACTGTAGGACGACAGTGTCTAAAATTGGTAGATGTCAGTAGATAGTAGATTTTAGCACTCCCTATTCAAGGGCTACAGTGGCTGCTGTAGGACAACCATGTTTTATTCAGCCAAATGACATACAAAATATTAATCCTGCCTCTGAAAAAAACCAAACCAAACAAAAAAACCCAACATTGAACATATTTTGCTGTACTCTACATTTTTACCTCTGACTCACCTCAAAGCGGCGAGTCACCAAGAACAGTGATCTAAAACTGGCTACCGTTCATCTGTAATGAGTGTACCGAAAATTTGCCTCCACTGCACCTGAACACCTAAACTTTCCCTGCTGATGTACTATGTACCATGCTGCTTTCTAGCCATATATGTAAAATGTAATTAGGCAGAATGGTAATGTCCATCTCAACAAATGTACTCAAGATGGTGGGGCAACACGGCGGCTTCCGCAAACGTGCCCCTGAATTAATTGTAAGCTCACGAGAACACAGAAATTTGTTGGAAGATGTAATTACACACTAACCAATGTATATTTTTGAGTACGACATTCTTTTTTGCTGTTAAATAACCTCAAAAAAAGACTTTCTGTACCTTTAGTCCAAGTGACTCCAGAAACCATTAACTGTATGACCCATCCTTCATGTGGTCATTGAGAAAATAAAATACACTGATCATAAACTGTATTATGAAACCTGAGAGCAAACCCGCTACATTGTTTCAGGATATTTCCTTCTTTATAAGAAAAAAAATATCAAAGAATGACACTTAAAGAAAATTTGTAAAAGTAGCAATTTTTTAATTAATTTTCATTTAAGGCAATCCAATACAAAGCATTTCACAACCCACCATATGACAATAATCATGTACGATAAAAACCCTTTTAACATAAAAATAGGGAATCATGCTAATCGGAAAATGCAAGAGATATAAACAACAAATATAGCTTGTTAAATTAGACAAAAAAATAAATAAAGTGTTAACTGTAACATGCAAATTAGCTACAGTTTTTTTCAACCACTGGTGAGACAAGAAATGTTTGAAGAACCAGGCATGATAAAGAAGAGATAGCAAACAGTCCACTGTAACTGCCATGTTTGGCACAGTAATGCATGTAATCTGGTTGGGCTGGGTCCAATTTTTATACAGATCATGGCAACATGAGTGAAACACTCTTACAGTATCTCAAGCAAACATGCAGTGGATAATCCTACTAATAAATCAGGCTTTGGGCAAAAGATGAAGTCACCATAATGACATAGAAGAGGGGAGTGATGGCTTGTCATAAAAACTTCAAAAATAAATCAATAGATATCTTCGATACAATAATATTGCCAAAAATATATTAACCATATACAATAGGAACTCCTCTCAAACATAAAGTGTTAGATGGATTTATATGCGAACAAGCTGTTATAATACACTTCAAAATTCAGACAAAACAGACCCTTTCTTCTTTTACACCGCACGAACAACCAGATCGCTGTTTCCCATTTTGACCCCCATTTATCAAATTTCTCTCCTCCACTTACTTCTCCACCTGAGCTGCTTCTCTGTACAGAACTAAATGAGACAGAGAGACTGCCTTTCACATTATTTAAGGCCTTCTTTGTTTGCTACATTAGACACCTGAAGAGACACCTTTTTAGCTCAGATGAATTATGCTTCTGTCTGGCTTTATCCGTTTAAAAAAGGAAAACGCATTGTTTTACTGTCTGCTGTAGGCTGCTCATTTTAGGCTCGTTTTTGCTTTATTCTTTTTTTACTCTACACCAAGGAAGGGCACATGAAGGTTAAACTAGGAAACCGAGCAATGTGAATGCAAAATAATTATACTAAGTGATGAATAATGACTACAGTCAGAGAGACCAATATAGAAAAAGATGATACAGCTAGCATTCAGAAGCCGTTTATTACTACTGAGAGAAATCAAATAAACACAAGCAAGTCATCTAAAAATCTGTCGTTAAGTTACTGTTGTCTCAGTCTCAGAGTAAAAACAGGAGAGCAACCTCCTTGTGACTAGGAATTTAAGATTTAAGGCTCCTGTAGACCTCTTTCAACTGCAAGATGGTTGCACAGGTTGCCTGGTGGGAGGCAACCTGTCTACAAACGATTGCTGCAACTCGTCAGTGACCTGTTTGCAGTAAGGTCCTTGACTCAGCTGGCTGTATTTTGGTTGTACTGGTTGCTGGGCGCCTGTGTCACTCTGCAGTGAGGCAACTATGCCACTATGTCACCATTCATGGAGAAAGGTCTAAATCTCTGTTTTAAATCTATAAAGTCCTGGCTAGACTCTGAAGTTAACTAACGAATTCAAATTTCTGTTCAATGTGAATTTCTGTGAATGCAGATGGCAGCATATTTCCAGTTTTTGCCGTATGACCATAAATAGATGTACTTCCCAGCTTGACCCCATTCAGTCACAAACTGATAGCAGACTGACTCTATCTTATAGTCATTTTATCACCAAAGTGGCTTTGAAGTCGCCTGGTCGCAGACCCAATCCCCGTCTTTAAAGCAGCCGTTTCAAAGGCAACAAGACTGCAAGATTTGGTTGTGCTTTAGTCTCCAATCACTGTTTTCCTTAGTGTGACTGCAGCATAACATATTCCAATTTTGACCAAAATTGGGTCCCGTTTCAAAATATGCAACAATGCCGTTATGAAATATGGAACGAACTAAAAGTAGACGCAGACGCCGCCGCCTCCCTTTCAAATCCATTTTGATGCAGCATGTATATGCCTGCTTTCAATTATAACCCTCCTCAGTGATTTGTATAAATGTAGCGATGCTTCCTGTCCCTTAAATAAGCAAAGCTTAAAGTAGAGAGGCAGGTGGTGTTGCTAATGAATACTAAACAGAGCATAACACTGAAATACTGTAATTGACTAAAGCATAAATACTTTGTGTCTTCTTATGACTGTAATCCCGTATTATATGTATTGTGCATGTATAATGATTAAAAGAATTTCATTCAGTTTCATGGATCATATGATTTCAATTTCTTCCATTACAAAAATCCTTTTACTTCATTATTTTACAGCTACAATCAAAAGACTTTGCATTGATGCAGTGTTGTGGAAAGAGGAATCTTATAAACTCTGTAAAACTGGATATGCGACAGGTTTTAAGAATGTACAGAAAGCCAAATTAAAACAAAAACATGAAAGTATTTTGCACAGATTAAAGAATTTCTTGCCCACTAATAGTAATAAATCGTGAAGCTTTGGAAACTGCTTTTGAACTATCTGCCAGAAGATACTTGTTATACAGCGCAGGGAGGACGGCTCTATATTACATGAAAATCTCTCGGGAGGAGTTTATGAGGATGGAGCTTTTGTGGCTGCTGATGCGTGATCACCAGGGGCTTACAGGTTTTCACTGTCAGTGAAAGTGTCTGGGCTGCAGAGGTGGCGTGTTAAGAATAGTATCGAGGCTAAAATAACCGGCCACTGGGACGAAAAATGAGTTAGGGAACATATTTATGTAACTACTGGCCACTCGGTTGTCCTAAAGTGTAAAATATCAGAGGAAATATGGGATTATATTTAAAACAATGCCCTTTGCTATCAATATATGTGCTGATAACATTATTCATTTTATTTAAAAATAAGGCAAATCACAGCAATTGCTCGACAGTTAATATGCGGGAGATTATAAAACTCAGATCAGGTCAGGTTGGAAACCTAACACTGGATAGTATTTATACATATATATATTGTTAAAATGTGTGATCATCTTTTTTTGTCTCCAACTTACTTTCTTTTAAATGTACGATCTTATATATTTTATATTTATGGTAAACTTCAAAATAAGTAAAAAGAAAAGTCTATAGGATTCAGTGGTTAAAAGCTATCACAATAAATCACAATCCTTTTCCAAAACCACTTGGTATTGTGCAAAATGTAAATAAAAACAGAATGCAGCGATTATTGCCATTATAAAATGACAATATATCAAATAATGTGATTGTGATTGTTTTTTTTTGGGGGGGGGGTATTTTGGATTCAATGCCAGCAATATATTTGAAAAAAAAAGGTTGGGACAAAGGCTTTTAGGGGTGTGACTATCCTGATATATGGACAAACATGAACAACATTGCAATTTAAACATCCAGAGTCACGTGTTGTGTTTCTGCTTTACCGCGCTCTGACAGTTTAACAGCTGCATTTCTTTAAACTTTCATTTCTTTTTTTTATTAAAAGCACATTTTGTTAGGTTTTAAATATGGGATAAGCAATAACAGCTGAGAAATGGCCTTGGTACTTACATTCTGTAACCGCATGCAAATTAGCTATGAGCTCATGCAGCATCTGCTTGTTGGCCTTGTGGAGCTGCCTGGTTAAGGCAGGAGAAAGATGCAATGTTTAAAGATTGCTCAGGAAATATTAAAACAATGGGATTACCATACATCTAATCCAAAGCATTACATCATCTTTCCTGGGTTTTACAGTTTTGTTGATCTCAGTTTGTAATTCTTTCTGCAGAATTGTGTTTTCAATAAAGGGCACTTGAGGCAGTTGAACTTCATGGTTGTCAAACAACATTGGATATCAGCCTTGTCCCTGTATTACTGAGATTTCTCAAGACATTACAATATTATATATAAAAGATAATGAAATTTCTGTATTTTTTTAATTTACCGGGAGAGGCCTTCTTCAATTGTGAAACTCTTTGCCGACACAGAATGAAGAACAGCAGTCGCACTGAAAGACTCAACACAACTTACCCATTTTTTTCTTGGCCCGGACACAAAGTTTTTGAAGACTGTTGCTGGCATGAAATTCAAAAAGAAGAAATATTATTCCCCCAAAAAACGATTTCTCTCTTTCAACAGACATGTTATCTTTTTGTAGCACTTTCAAGTAAATCTAGGGATTACAGTAAATGATTAAGAAATCACTGCCATCTGTTTTTATTAGCAGCTTACGCAGCTTCCCAACTTTTTTGGAAATGGGGCTGTAGTTAATGCTCTTCATGTGCAACACATCCTGTGGTGAAAAAGCCTCTGTATTAAAACTTGTGTGTAGAAAGTTACATGCACCTTTGATTGTGGTGCAAAAGTATCTCAGTTGTAGTTTCTTCAAACACAATGAATAGCAGGAGAATGATTAAGCGGGGTTAACCTTTTATCTTCATAATTTTTACACTTGTGTGTTGTCAGGCTGTGCTTTCCAATCCAACTCACTGAAAATAACTGTTGACCACTTCAAAATGGGTAGATTTTTATGGTGTTCAAACAATCTATGAAAGGTCCATGCCACTCTGAATAACATTTGAGAATAAATACTGGATTATGCGCCTTAAACTCTTATATGACATGCTCTTATAAACATTTACTCGCTAAATCGCTGAAGGACAGGTGGTGAAGTGTCATGGTATGACAAGCCTGATTAATCTTCAGGGTAATAAATTGTAAACGACACTCTTACAGCTTTTCCTTCTTCATAACGGTTGCATCAGCAGATACAGAAATACTCCCAAATATAAAAACTTATTCCAGAAGGGAAAAAGGTGCCTAAAAAATATCACTGTATTAGGCCACACCAGTGACTGACGAGCAAGGTTCAGGTTAAAGTTCACATGTCCTGATACACTTAGAGAAACAACCACAAACAGGCACAAGTTTTAACCACAACATGATCGTTTTTAACCAACCTGCTGTCATATTGGACATGAAACAGTCACTGCCTAAAAGGCTTTTACCCACGAGTCCTGAAAGGTTTGTAGTTTCTCTTCAAGAGAAACCAAACAGAGGAATATATCACAGGAAAACAGAAAGTACTGCTCCAATAGTCGTTGGAGTGTACAGCACAAAATTCAACACCCGTTTCATGGTGACCCTTCTCCTATTTGCACCAAAAAAAAAAACAGGAGGCAGAGAGTTTCCACTGGACTCTGAGAAGCTGCTGCTTATTGTCAGTCCTCAGTGAAAAGCCAAAGAGGAGGGCATCAGATCTGAGTGTGGTGATGTGTGTGTCCCGGCGGTGTGTAAGGAGGTGGCGCCGGGTTGGGTTTGATCCCCCGGCTCTTCATGTAAGAGATGAACTGGTCAGGGATCTCTGCTAGCACATCTTTAGCAAGTCGTGCCATGCTTAGCACGTGGTTACCTGTCCGGTCCATATAATCTCTGAAAGGAACAAACTGAGGAAAAACAACAGAGGTAAAAATGATTTGAAATGACAGCGATTTAATATTTAAAGTTTGTCGATACGGAGTGCTGTGATGTGAGAAACTGTATTAAAGAGCATATGGTTTTGCCTAGCTGATATAATATCATCCGGGCTTATTGGACAACTGTTGTGATCCATGGAAAGCTCCTAATACTTTTTGACACTGTACACAAGCAGGTTTGGAGAGCAGGGTGGGACACCGAATGGAGAAATCCCTGAGGCTCATGTTTAAGCCCCTGTGTTACTCAACATTTGCAGCATCCTGAAAGCTTTAGGATGCTCATCCGCCACTAATCCTCTGATATGGTTTCCCTTAGGAGAATGAATGTGCCTGAGCAAAAAGACATCTTTTCCCTCTATAGTCTGATAAATTACTCTTTATGACTTTTTTCCCCCTTTGTTATTGCTTGTAATGATTCGTTGGGGGGGATATAATTCACTGTTTTTTCTCTCCCTCTCTTTACTGACAAAAGATATTCTGTGTAAATTCCATGACCTTTGACCCCACACTGATTCTTAGAGTCAGTGCGTGCAATGAATACAGCCAAAGTTTGTTTCATGTTGTAAAGGCCAGTCACCTGAACTATGTCTCGCTCTGCCAGTTTCCCCCGGGATGAGATCCTGATGTCATCACCATCCAGCTCCACCATAGCTGGAAGACACAAGTTCACACAAACACACACACACACACACACACACACATAGTGTGAAAACTGGTTAGAGGCAGCTGCCTTTATGACAAAAGGTTCTTACACTAAAAGGTTTATTTATCACAGATGATAAAAATCCAAATTTAAATATGATCTTTTTGCACTAGTAAAAGCTATAATCGTTCTTTTTTGCATGTCTAATCAACTAATAAGTCCTTTAATATAGACTGTGCAATTTAGAATCATCAGCACTAAATACTGCAAACCCAGCAATTAACCCCAGCCATTTCTTCTACAATTATGCCTGCATCCACCTCCGCATTCCCTTCTCTACTGAGACAAATGAGTTTGTACAGTAATTTTCTCTCTGGTATTTCTCAGAATTAGTGCCAGAGAGGTTAGAACCAGCTCTTATTATAACAGACTGCGAGTTGAATTAAATTGTCAATTATTCGTGGAGAATGACTGATACACTGGTTGGCTGATTTGATTGGCTGATAGAGGCTGTTCACAGATATATCAATTCTTTTATTACTCCAGAAGATAATGCATAATGTAATTTAATAATAATAATTTTGATCACACGTTTATTTTGACACGCACATAAACGCTTTACCTCCTTAATAAACCAGGTCTTTACAATTACAATCATTCTAAAGGTAAAATTTTAAAGCTAACGTACCGTCAAACTCAGCCTGACCCACTCCGACTATGATGATTGACATAGGAAGCTTGGCACCCTGCAGAGAAATAGAAAGGAAACAACTGAATTTTTTTCTCACTCACATAGCTTGTCACCACTAACCTCTTGTGCCTATTACTGAGACATAATGACATTGTACTAGTTACACGCTCTTTTACATGCAGCAGACTGCAGCAGCAGAAAAGGTCTATATCAACCTTTAACTAGCTAAATGACCTTTAGGTAAGAACAGACTTTCAGAGAAAAAATAAGAGGGGAAAAACAGAAGCAGGAGGTCAGTCAGAAAAGCTAATGAAACGAGATGCTAATGCAAAATATATATACTTCTTCCTAAACTTATCCCAGATTTCTGATATTTCTGAATCCAATTTTCTGTCATTTGAATGACACCAGCTGTTATGTAGAGGCTTCACTCAGCAATGGACCATTAAATGCTGATTGTCAGACTGAGGAATGGAGATTAACTCACTGAAAACACTAGTAGTGTCATCTGAAATGCCACACTGGTATCTGATGCTGTTTTAATAGCTAAAACTGACAGATTTTTTATTTTCACACAAATATTTGTAGACGTTTATGTCGGAATTTGCCGCCTGGATGAATGTCGAACAGAAGTGTGAAACTACGAAGCTGGCTGAGACTAAAGGGAAAACAGCTGGATGGTCGCATTTATGAGCCAGGAGAAGAGGGAGAGGGAGGAGGTGCCAACTCAGTCACTAAAGCAACCATCCTCATTCACCCACCCAGCCACTCCCAGGCCACACTGGGGACTCGTGTCGAGTGCACTTAGTCTTGATACTGTGGAAGATATCGGCACAAACTTTAGATGGAAAATAAATGAACAGAACAGCAAATGATATGGTGCTGCTACATTTCCTAAATTATTTCTCAGTGTGCTGTAATTTACCAGTCTGTGTGAGAGAACCTCTGTGGGTGTATATGTCTAGTCTGCAACAATTAATGTGCACATAATTGCACAAGCTACAAGTGGAACATGCGGGCTGTCCTGCATTCATTAGATTTGCTGGTATTTTTCACTTAGGTAGATGAAAAGAAATGAAAAGAAAGAATGAAAAGTAAAAAGAAACTTCATCCAGCTGAGATATAAACACGTGCAGCGTGCAGCAAAAAGGCACTTGGAAATAAACTGGCATTTATAAAGTACTTTCATAGTCTTGTTGGCTACTTAATGCACTTTAGACTACATGCCACATTTAATGACTCATGCATCACTTTATCTATGCACTTTATTGACCACAACTCTGTGGGCAATTCACAATCATCAATTAAATTGCATGTCTTTAGACTAATTAGGACACCAAAGTATCCGGAGGGAGGCCCAGATAGAAAATCCCCCCATAAAATTTGAACCCAGAACCTCATTGCTTTGAAGTGACGGTTCTTACCACTTAACCACTGGATCGCTCGATCATGACACTTAAGAAGTTTATATTTTCTTCCATCCATCATGCAGCACCACTAGGGAACCATCCTATTGGTCACAAATTTATTCCACAGCATGACAACACGGTCAAACACGCATACAAGTGTCACAAATAACGGCATGAGCTTCCCAGAGCCTGAATCTCAAAGGAGTCAGCCTGGATTTATATGAAACACACCTGTCTGCACAGTACCTTGAAAATGTGCAAGTGTACCAAAGAGAACTGGTACTTCTTTGAAGACAAATGGTGGTTATAGCAAATATTGATTGAATTTATGTATTTTTTTTAATATAATGCTCTTTGTATAACATTAAATATTCATCACATTAGATTTGAAAGCATTCTTAATTTTAATTTGTTCTACATTGCTTGAGCAGTACATCATCTGTACAGCAAGTCATTCCACATGAAAGTGATGCTTAAGGGAAAGCTGTCCAAAGTCTTTATAGGATACATCAACCCCTGGAATCATAAATGTTTGCACAAATTGAGTTCCAGTCAAGAAAATGCTGAGATACCTAATGTGACACACTAATGTGTGATCCCATCAGAAGTAGTACTTGTTAAGAATGAGAGATTTGTCACCGAAGTGAACTATGTGTAAGAGGTAGTTGCACCCCCCCGGCCTCCAGGTGGCGCATTGGTCAGTGAGACAGAATAGCGAGGTCATAGGTCCTCCTCCCCAATATGGCAGAAGCGAGGCAAAGAGAAACTTCACCAGTTGTCTCTGTCTCATCATTTCCCTGTTTTGCAGGAACATTTAATCTGTTTTACCGGCCCAAACTCTGGGTCGGTTACACTAACCATCCATCAATCCAACCACCCAACTATACATTTAGGGTGGCAGAAGGAGTGAGCCTATCCCAGCTGCCATGGGAAGAGAGGTGGGGAACATCCTGGACATGCTGGCTGCCTAATTAACCTAACCCCGACTAACTTCTTGCTGTTAGACAACAGTGCTAACCACTGCCCCACCATGCTGCCCCATACTTAATTATATAAGCAACAACTTGTAAACTGCTGGTGATACAAACAAATATTTGTATATCAGATATTTGTATGTTAGAATGCCATTTTCACAATCAGGATATCTGCTAAAGGGGAAAGGTTATTCAGTGCTCATCTGGACAGCATGTTTTCTCCCAACTAGCTTAGAAATCAATCTTTGTGGAGTTTGCAACCAAGACAAGTGCAATGTTGTATAATTTTACTTTGTAGAAATGAATATCAGACATAAATTAATATTCTAAGCACTGTACTTCACCCATTAATGTCTAGAAGTGGCCTTTCCGCATAAATGACACCATGAAAGCTCAATGCAAAATCTCCTGTTACATCTAATAAGGTTTCCTAGACTCACATATTTTTTACAAAGCAGTCACATCACGAGGGTTAAACTTGCTGGCACAAGACAAATGCACTGTGGCAAATCAGGCAACCTCTTTTTCCCACAGGGATGAGAGCAGTTTGTGTCCTCAGTACCTCAGCCACATCACATCAACGCGATTATCAGTGTTCAACACGACTCCTGTCAGTGCCTGTCCTCCCACTCATACTCGCAGATATCCGTAAGTGTATGCGCAGCCAGAGACACACACATCTCAACATCAAATGCCACTAAAAATAACCTGGCAATCCACCATGCCCCACTTTTGCAGTCCTCCTGTCACCCTGTTTTGCAGCAGAGATCCAGTCTAATGAGACAACAAAACAAAGTGTCAGTCAAAACTTGCAACTTCACTTTGTGTGTGCTTCTTAAATTCAAATGCCAGGCATGTGCATGCTTTGATGAGTGCGTGTTATTGCAATTACATATATGAGCTTAAGGGGCTTTATGGATTTATGTTTAGAGTAATAAGCATTTCATTCACACATGGTCAGCTATGTTACTAGGCTGTCTGACATCGGCTGCCTCAGATGTCAGCTCAGAGGAAAATATAGGACTGAAGACTTTTAAAAATAACACAATTATCAGTGAGTGCAGACCTTACCTTTGAACTGTCAGAGTGTATTCTGTGTTCAGCCAGTTATTAAACAAAGCAGCCCACCATCATTCACATCTTGACAGACTAGTATGAACTGCATTAAGAAGAATGTAATCAGATTTTACCCACGAAATGTTTTTTATATCGAATACAGTTTTCTCAGCCAAGCAACAGCATCACAGTGATCACTAACATGACAGTGCCTGTGTGACAAACATATGTACACTACGGGGAAGGCTACTCCTCCCACAAAACATTCAGGTCAGCCCTATAGTTCATTTTTGTCCCTCTCTCTAGCCACTAGCTCTATATATTGTTTCCTATTACTACTACTATCCTGGCCTATGGTGCTTTTTCAGATTCTTCATATTCAGCAGTGACGTGAAGAAAATTACACTGTGGATGCAAATTTTGGTCACTGTGAAACACAAATAGGCATAAACAGAGAATTTAACATTGCATTTGCATGGGGGTGATGAATACAAAAAAATAAAAAGAACTGGGATTTATAATAAATGTTTTTAAAAACATATACTCGTTAATAATCGCTGCATGTGTGACGATGTTCGTGCAATGTTTTGTTGAGATTGGTCCATCTGTTAAGGAGAAGATAAGGGACATCACTATAATAAATATTCCCTTACATTACAGAGAAACGCAGGAGTAGGTTCATGTTTTCCATTGAGTATCCTCTTTAGGATTATAATATGTGATGTCACATAAACATACAAAGACTGAAGTAGACAGTTGATGAAAACCTTAAACTCTGGGTCGTGTCATATACATGAACTGTTACCACAGGAATTTGAATCCTGTAAGAATCATTGAAAAGCAATGGGCTGTGTTGCCCTTACTGGCTGTGCTTTGTACAGAGATCCAGCAGCCACTACTTCTGAAACTCAAATTATGTCCTTCCTTTTCAGGAGGATAATTAACTTAAAAAACTGCAGCCGCATCCACATAACTTCAGTTTTCTTTCAACAGGGCTCATTTCTCTGCACCATAAACTTGAATTCGCATCAACATCCAAACAGTGCAAAAAAAAATGGAGGTTAAATGGTTGTGAAGTGAAGTGCTTTTGTTGGGTCCCTGCACCGATAAAGAGACAGAGCACAAAGCACAGACAGATAACAAGTAGAAGATGAGAAAGGAAGGAAATCAAAGGCAGCAGAGGATTTTTTTATAGTCTGAATGTGGTGACAGAAGTATGGAGGGTGCAGATGAAGACAAAGAGGTTTAGATCTCTGAGTGGGAAAAAGATGGAGCGAGACAGCAGGTCTTTGTGTGTGTGAGCGAGGGAGACTCATGATTCCACAGAGGTACAGAAAATGAGGCAGCAGAGCAACCCGAGCCGTGAGCAGAGGAGGGGGCTGCTGAGTGAGTGACAGGTGGATTTCTCTAATGTAGCAGAATCAGTTGTGACTGATAAACCCACATCATAAGCCACATGTCCACATGTTAAGCAGACATACCGCAAACACCGCTCTCCAGTTGTCGTACATGTGTACAAATATAAACTCAGGCACTCACTTCCTCTCACTCTGTTCTTAGGTCTTTCTTCAAGTGTGAATATGTATGAGAAAGGCTTATATAACCTCAGTACATGTGTCCTCCCTCGCCCGGGATCCGTGGAGGGTAAAAAGGCAAGCGGTGGAAGCAGCAAGCATCAGTAGATCAGAAGAGGTGGAGGCAGTGTGATAGAGCAGCAGGCAAGATCTTAAAAGGAAGGTGTGGCTGTTCTAATGTTTTGACTAACAGTCGCAAATTCCCTTTAAATCCAGTCTGCTGGGTGTTCTGTGCCTGTGGCAGGCTGAGGAGGAGTGGAAGAAAAGGGGAAGAGACGGAGGAAAAGGGAAAGGGGAGAACAGCAGCCACCTACTGTTTTGAGCTGGGGAAAGAAAGGCGTGAGGACAAGTTTGGGGGGGGGGGGGGTGCAAGCTCTGAGGAATAATACACAATGCTGTGCTGCTTTATTTACTGAGGCAGTATAAATAAGCTAAACTTTCAGCTGCTGTCTTATTCACAAGGGGTCGCCACAGCGGGGAGCTCCGCATATTTGATTTAGCAAATTTTTTACGCCGGATGCCCTTCATTTTTTCACATCTCGTATTTATTAATAGTCCACTGGTAGAAAGGAAATACCTTAAGGTAATTTAATGGTCTATGTATCATTGATGAGAAAGTTTCTAAACGTGTAATTACAGTTCTAAACATGCGGCTTGCTTGAAGCCATCATTCCAGTCCTTTTTCTCTGCGTACTGCAGAACAGCAGCCATTATTAAACCACAGTGCTGTTCTATGGACTGAAGAGAAAACCACAGAGAAGTTTTAGGGCATGATAGAGCTGATCGGGAGACATAACATTTTTTTTTTCCGAGAGCAGCTGAATAGCTCCAGCTAACACGTCCATTGATTGTCAGTAAGCAGGTCAGACTAAATAAGACATTTGAGGACGTACTGAGCAACAGAGCTATATATAATTTTCTCAATCAGTAGACTTTCACTTGATACCTCATGAAAAGTTAGCGCCAACAGTTGATTAGCTCATTGTAGCTTAAAAACAGCGAAACAGGCTGCCTGGCCCTCTTGCTGTAACCTTGAGTTTGGTAGGCAATCAGTGCACAATTGACCGCATAATCATCCCTAAAATCAACTAAAAACAACATTTATTGTTGCACTTCATTTTACACTACACTAGTTTTGTTGTTCCATATTGATGAGAAATGAGTTTGATTGCGGTCCTTACTGCTACAAGATTGTATGAAGACAAACAAAGTAACCTCTTGTGGTGCGTATAGGTGAATTTCCTCTCTGGCACCGTGAATCGGTCAAAGCCCTTCTGTCTTTGCTTGTTAGAAGGTGCAGCTGTAATGTTATCAGCAGGAGCTGCTAGTTCTCAGCTCAGTACTAGCCTCGCTTCTATCAGCACTGACAGCAATGAGCTGCTGGCAATTCAACTATTTTTTTAATCTCCACTACATCTGTCTGCTCTGCTCTACTCCATGTTCCCCTCTGCCCACACATATGCATACAGATATGGTGAAACAGGGAGCAGAGGAGAGAAGAACTAGTGCTAGGGTCGTTACTGACAGCAGAACACAGTGAATGCTCTCATTCTTTGCCGAAGTGAAACAAGTGCACATAGTCCCCTCTAAGCAAAGGAAATACTGAGCATGTTGAAATATGAATGGTAATGGTAGGGAGAGAGTAGAGTAAAGGAAACAAGGTTTTATCAGCTTCTGTTTGTAGTCGGGCACAGAAATAACACACTGTTCGGATTTTTGTCTCTCCGGGAAACACTTTTATGTTCTTAAATGACAAATTATTCTTTAAATAATGGCCTTTAGCCTACGCTACACAGCATCATTGAGTTCAAAGGTGTCCTCATTAACACCAAAACAAATTGGGTGTATCTAGCCTTTTTTTTGTAGCGCAGGAAATGCTCTCCCACTTTCCCATTCTTACATTTACAATGGCCTCTTTGGTCTGGGCCATGTCTGAAATGACGCCGTCTGTGATGATGAGGAGCACAAAGTACTGAGAGCCATCCTGCACCGCCGCTGCGTATCTGCATACACAGATAGAAGCCATCATTACACGATGCCGTGTTATCATTTTAATACAGAAACAAATCTGACTTCAAGACTTATTAATGAATTGATCAAAACATCGATTTAGAAAACAAACGGATGACAGTGCACGCCTTATCGAGCACTCTCACTACATGCAAATTCAATAAAAAAATGTTCTTTGTCATCGCTGTACTTCAGATAACACGCCATGAGAAGAGAGCGATTAATTAGATCAAGCAGATTTAAAACAAAGCCTTCTTTCACCGTTTGATTAATTTCTTTGTTAAAATAAATCTCTTTATAAATCAGCTGACTTATTCAAATGCTAAATACCGACTGCCCGAAAGCCACAGCTTAAAAAAGTAAGATACCTTTTTATCAGAATTACATTTTTTAATTAGAGCGTTGTCATAATCAGATAGAGGGCTGTTTGGATTTGGCTCAACAAATGTGCCAGTGAGGGCAAAAAATGACACAGAGAGAATCCTGGTACACCACGGCTGTGTAAAATACAGTGGCAGGTCAAAATATATGACTTAGCCTGTTGGTCGTTTATTTCACTATAGGTGTGATTGCTTTTTGATTGCTGTGAGCCAATTAAAATTCATTCTGAAGCACATCACATGCTGTTTGTTGTGAAGCAGAGAGGTCAGATAAGTTAAAGCCAAGTAGTCAAAAATGTTGAAGTTGAGTTTTTTTAACTCCAATGTTATAAAGAAAAGATAATCTCACTATTTATGCCAATAAATTCCCACAACAGCTGATTCTATCTGAGACACCTAGCAGACTATAACGCAGGCAGCCGGTCTCTTTGCATATAAATTGTTTTAAAAAATAAGTTTCTGAGATAATCTTTCTGAGCTGCAGAGTTTTTTTTTTTTACATTACTGTGTTTTTAGCATTTGGATATAAATAATGTATAAATCATAATAACAGAAAGACAAGCATGAAAAGTTGCAACAAGAGGAAAATCCACAGGGATAAAACAAAAATGACTGCTGCTAAAAAAAGAAGAAGAAGATGATGAAGAAGAAAAGAAAGGAATAAAGAATATTAATAAAGAATCCAAGATGGTATTTTGAATTTGCATGTAAAAATCACTTTAACTTGTGTGCAAAGTCCCAAAAATGAATGAAACAGCATCTGTTAGAGTTCATCAGCTTGCATGGATCTCTCACCTGGCAACGTGGTTCACCACAGGAGCAAAGTTTGTCGGCCCATACAGCTGCACTGTCTTTAGACTCTGATGGTATGCCTCTAAGATGCCTTCAATACCGTTGCAGTATGGATTTTCAATGTTTCCATTCTGAAAAGGACAAAAATAGAAACAAGATCCAGTTTAAGATTCTTAAAGTCAAATAAACCTAAACAATATTTACTGTAGTTACTGTCAAAGTGAGAAATTATTCAGCTAAACATTTAAAATCAGCTAAACTCATATGAGGTGAGGGACATATACCAGTGGGAACTCATGTGACACCCGCCAATCGGGCGGCAGTTTGGCACCAAAGCCTAAAGCCGGGAACATCTTGTCACTGTCGTAGTCTTGAATGATCTCCCCAACAGCCTTCAAGGCCATGGCGTAAGCATTTAGCTGGTAGGGATTCATGTAGTGCAGTGAAGTGGACTGGGAGGGGTTACCTGTTGACAAATAAATCAATCATAAGCTCATCTTGATGCATAAGCAACAAAGTCATATTTCAGGTGCAATCGATCCAAGGTGCTGTTTTTTGGTGGGACTTTTGCGACCATTTAAAAATAGCAATTAGCTGCGGTCACTGATCACATTAACATAACTGCAGTGAGCCTGAGCTGTGATGTTCACCCCTGTTAGTCGTTGTAACAAACTGTAAGCTTATCATCAACTGTGACCTTCTTAAACAGCCCCGCTGTAACGGCACATCATAAAGTCACTCAGTATTAACTGCCCAGCTGGGATATTTTGGATGTGTTTAGAAAATGTTGCTGTCATTGCACTCAGTGAGGTTGCTGGTGATATGTGCTCACCAGTTTTATTACTTCCTATCTGACAGCACAAATCCTGCTGCTTTCCTGGTCAAGTGACTTTATCAGGGGTCCGGGGTATAACAACAAATTGCATATCACCTGGACTAACACCACAACTGCAAATCTCAAAGCAGCACAGAAATGAATGTCTGCTATATTCCACCGTTCGTATTAGCTGCTAAGCTTTCCATTCTAACATCCAGCCTTCATAGGAAACGGTGGCAGATTTACTGTAAAAAAAAACAACATATTTTTGATGCAGCAGGTCTTTAAAGTGGGATGGAAAAGCAGAACTGACATCAGTATCGGACACTATTGCTAGAGATTTAACCAGATACTCTGGAGCCACAAGTTGATTGAAAACACCATCTGTGGCTCACAACCCTTCGAAGGTGGTTTTAAATATGGACTCACAGACAGAGTACTGTGCAAAAGTCTTGAGCAAACCCTCCTTTCTTTATAGTCTGCTAGGAAAATGGTAAATAGGTACAGCGATTTATTGAAACATATGAAAACATGCATAGAAATACATTATATTATGTAAAATCAGAGTTTTGCTTGATGCAGCTCTTAGATCTTTGCTCAGTTCTACATTCTTTTTTCTATTTTTTTGTTCTCAGCTAATAGTTTTTGATTTTTGTCAAACTGTTATCATTTTTCTGGAAATTCAGCTAAAGAAATGGGATCAAATTTTATGTTTTTACAATAGAAACAAAGTGCCTAAAGACATAAACTAAAACGGGATCTTTGTTAATCTCACATGTTAGGTGCCTTTCTCACATACGAATGATCCATAGGTCAGTATTAAGTGGCTTCACATCTCTCTGATGGTGAAGCACTTTAAAACCAATAAAAAGTCTGGCTCTTTGAAAGCAAAGGCTCAAGACTTTTGCTACTGTACACTTTACACATGTTAAAGCTTCCATGTAAAGTGTCTACATTTTTCCTTTTAATGATTTGTATGGAAGTAGTGGAACTACTTAAACCCAACAATGGAAAAACACTAGCTTTACTAAACAGGCTGGTATAAGTTGAGGGAGGAAATAAGTTTTCTTCTAGGGGTGTGTTTGTGATAAATCAAAAAAAAAGGAAAAAGGGAAACTTATATTTCCCCCCTAATAACTGTGATTCATGCTGAAAGCTAGGACTTCCATGTGGATAAATCTTTTGCAGTATTGCATTTAGTCATAATTACTGGAATAAGTAGTGTAATGACAACACTAGCTCTAATTACCCTTTAAGCTCTCAAAAAACATATAGTAAGAACTTTCCAGGCCATCGGCTGTTGGAGACACTATGTGTACAACGTGCATGCCTGCAGGGATGGTTTGTGTCATTGTGAATCTGGACATGCCACACTTATGGAGCAATGCTAAATATTTTTATCCCCCGACCCCCCTTCTCCATACACAGTTTGCTGTTAGTATCACTCACCGTTAGATGCTGTGAAATCAATGGCCACAGTGAAATTGATCTGCGTCCTAGAAGGGGTAAGGAGGGGAGGACATCGGAAAAAAAAATCAACAACAGAAAGCAGCCAACAATAAAAACATTCCAGAGCTCATTAAATTTCCACGCTCATACCAACGACCACACGCGACCCCAAGAGACACGAGGGAGAGCACATGCAACACGGCGATCTTTTCATATGATGATATTGATCGGCCTCACTGTTAATACTAAATGCATCAATATACAAGTACGGCCAGTTGTCAAACAATATTTAAGTGATTACACTCTTTTATCTTGTTTATCTGACTTTCACCTCCACGAGAAAAGCGGGAGGTGCCGAGGAGCTTCTGAGAGATGGAGCATGGTAACAAGCAATTAGACTGATGGAGCACTTAAGAGTAAATCATAATCCAATTTTCCCTGCTGATGAAGCACTCCCCTCTTCTTTCTAATTTACAACAATGAGACGAGGCCTTCGGGGGCTCACACGACAGCCTCTCATTATCTATGAAAGTCACCAGAGAGAACAGCAAAAGAATGATAATAAAAACGAATGACTTAAGGATTCACGTTAACCTTTCAGCTTCAGGCAGGGACGCAGAATATGCCACAGCCTGACCCTGCTCACCTTAGCATTAATTAAACTTCATTTTATTCATTCATTAGGAGTTTTTGGAAATAATTACTGTCTGGGAGGGCAGGTTTGCAAATTGTACATCTACAGCAGGAAATTCAGAGCTCTTCAGCGTGAGATTTACTTTTTATGTTCATTTACATTAATTTGTTTGACCACCTCTCATGAAAATAAGGACACACAAGTATTTTTTTAATCTGTCCAAAATTTTGGTTAAAACAAAAAACTTATTGTGTTATTTATTAGGCAAATAACAAACCGAATTTACAATTTTATACCAAAATTTGAGCCGGCACACTGGACTTTTCTGTGAAGTCAGGAATTAATCAAGCATAATATCTACCCACTAAAACTCATTTTTATCTGTCCAGGAATTCAAGTAAATGACTGTAATTATCTTCATCAAGAAATTATAATGTGCTTCACTATTTTTTTCCAGCTTCTCAGTAAAACAGTAGATTTGAAAATTCACGGACAACAACAATAATTATATTTTAGCATAAAAACATTTTGATTATAGAGCTTGTTAACACTGATGGATTAATCATTAAGTGCTGTTAATTTGGAGCAGTTGTGGCTTACACCAGCGGTCCCCAACCTTTTTTGCGCCATGGACCAGTTTATGTTCGACAATATTTTCACGGACCGGCATTTAAGGTGTTGCGGATAAATACAACAAAATAAAACCAGTACCGGTACCAAAAAAACAGAAGATTTATTCATTACATGGGAAAAGACCCAGGGAAACCGAGTTAATGATAAAAACGATAAAAAAATAACGATAAAAACCCTGAAAACCATACATTTCACACCCGAGCCTCAACTCTCGCGACCTGGTACCAAACGACTCACGGACTGGTAGGGGGTCGGGGACCGCAGGCTTACACCTTACACTGTGGGGTGATCTAATACATTTGTCAAGCACAGCATGTCTGAAGTTTCGATTAATAACACAACTATGATACTACTTCATCTTGTCTTTACTGGCTGTTAAAAACCTGCTAGTTAAAATATTCCTCTACTTACTGATAAATATTTAGAACAAAAAATACACAGTATGTTTCTGCAAGCTGCATCAATTATTCATGTTCTTCTGTTCTCGCCCTACGGGTCACTGGGAACAGTATGTGTTGCATTTATGTTAATTCACAACAATACAAATGTTACACATAGTATTTCAAATTTGTGATTGGTAAAAAGGTATGTTTGAATGAATTTCCTCTTATGTCCTTTCAGTCTTTAACCTCTTTACTGTCTCTGTGCTGCTGAGTTTGAAAGCGATCTACACTGACGTGGAAAGCTTTAAAGCTGTTTGAATAGTCAGATTGTTCTTGCTCTTTTATGATTGCAGTGGCTTTAAAATGAGATGTAAAAGCAGGCATACTTCAACTTTTATCCCGATGAAAGCTGCAAAGCTAAATATTACAGAAAAGTGCTTTAACAGCTGGAGCAGAAAAGATGGCAGTGATGGAGGTGTTTCTCCTGTTTTGTGGTTACAAAGGGTTTGGACAGCTTAAGTTTCAGCTTTCACAAACTTACATCCATTTTCAAAAGAGCCTTCACATTTGCAAGAACCAGCTCTCATATGTCTTTCAGTAAGCACCACAGTAATGTTAGGGGCCAGACTGATGAGGATGATATTTCTGAAGAGAGGCCACTAAACTTTAAGGTTATTGTATCATAAATCAGCCAACGCCAGGAACTGTCAGCGAACTGTGTCACGCTTGTCAGCTCTGCCACAGCACATAAAAACTCTGACAGCCGCCCTGCTGTGGTGGGACATTTGAGATCAAAGCACAGCCCAATCCGCCTGAAAGACACACTTCACCTGAGAAAGACTTGATATTCACACGTCAGCCTCCGGTGTTAAAGCTTAACTGAAGTTGGAGGGCTGGTACTGTACCGTTTATCTTTTAGAACTCATTTAATATACATTTGGAGTTTGAATGCCCCAGATAACTCCAGCTATGAACTTATTAGTCAGTTTGACAAAGTTGCAGTGGAACATTGGACTTTTGATCCCTCTGCATGAAAGATAGGAAAGTATTTTAATAACATTTTTAATGAAGACCACACAGACGGTTTTTGGTATGTTAACGAAGGCTCAAATTATTGTTTGAACATTAAAGTGCCAGATATTTTTCTACAGACTTCTTGGAGAATAACCAGAGCTGGAAGACAAGCAAATATCAGAAAGGAACACAATGTTGATATTATTCAGTGTCCTACAAATGTGCCAAGAGGCTCGTGTTTCAAGCATGCTTTAATAAATATGATGCTGAGCTTTCAACTTCTGGGAAATCAACAAATATTTAACGGTGACCTCACTCTGCATCATTAAGTGCAAAGATGAAACCACCTAAGTATTTCTGCATTAGTTATAAATGATCCCTCCCTTGATTTATGCTTCGACAGAGGCGTTATTTACGACAGGCTTTTAGTCATAGTAAGGCATTACAAGTAAAAGGCAATTTCATGGTTTCCTTCAGTTTGAAGGTGGTCATCCCCACTCACCCTCCTTTAATGTAATCTAAGAAGGTGAACTCCGACTCCACTGAGAAGGAAAGCAGGGTCACCTGAAATTAAAGACAAGGATAGACACTTGATTAAATACAGAGGTATTGATGTTTTCCCCTTAATCCAAAATAAAACTCCACATCTTGTCTTAGTTGAGCACTTTATGCTCTCTCTGGTAAAAGATGTGAGCCGGCCGCTTTCTGATGAAAGACTCATTTGCATTGCCGGAGGAGACGTTTGAAGAGAAGATGAGATAAATTTGTATGCATTACGTGTTCACGGCCACGCTGCTAGGTAAGCTCTGTGGAAATCACAAATGTCACAAATGGCTGCAGGTGGTGGCTACTCAACCCATGTCTTTAAGGTTCTGTCATCCTTCTTTTGTCCCACTCATATACATTTTTATTTGCAGCTTTCATAAAATTTCTCTTTTAACATAATTACCTAAAGTACTATATACTCAGGCCATGTCCACACTAATACGTTTTCGCTTTAAAACGCATCTTTTTCTCTCCGTTTTGGCCTTCTGTCCAAACTGAGACGGCGTTTTCGGTCAAGGAAAACACAGCGTTTTGAAAACACTCCCCAAAGCGGATACGTTTGAAAACGCTGTTTTTGCGTCGTAGTGTGGACAGCGAACCTGGAGCCTTTTTGAAAACGATGATGTATGTTAGTCATGTGTCGCAGTCATGTGAGATTACGGAGGGCATTGTACAGCAGTTGTTTTGTTTGCTCTCAATTTTGACAGCCCTATTAAAGATGAATCAGTCTGTACATGCTCCAGATAGCTTTTGTTCAAATTCTTTAAATTTCAATCGCTTTTGCAACTTTGTACTTTTGTGTTAATCGCAGCAACAACTCCGCCTCATTGTTAGTCCATTTAAAAAACTCAGTGCTTTTCCTCGACATTTTGCCGTTTCAAAGAGCCGGAAAGTAAATAAACGGCCGACAGAAATGAGGCAGGTCGAATCATCTTACGTTTCACCCATGCACAATACAGGAACGTAGTGTTTTCGATCATTTCAGTGTGGATGAACAACTGGTCAGAAACACTTGAAAATGATAGTGTGGAGACGGAGCGTTTTAGACAAAAACGCCGTTTTCAAATTATCCGGATTAGTGTAGACGTAGCCTCAATCGTGCGTCATCTTTAATTAACAGGTCTGTGGACAATTAAATAGAACATGTACAGTGCTTCATGTTGTCGTCCAGATATAGAAAGTGCACCTTCCAAAGTCTTCCACAACACTTGCATGAGAATTAAAGAGGGAATCATTAACAGAAGAAAAGTAGGTGTGAAAGAGAAAAGCGGCAGTCTGCCAGCCCTGATTAGTGTTGAAACTGTACTCACTGTTCCAGAGTTGACATATTTCTTTTTCTTCATTTTCTTTTTGGTATTAATCACCTACAAAGAAACAAGGAAAGGAACAGGAAATCCAAAATGCAGTCCATCATGTGCTGAGCATAGAAATACTTTGTATGAAAAGTATTTATACATTTATTACTGCCTCTAGCTTACCAGTGCCAGTAACACAAAATGCCTTTAAACCAGAACTGTTTCTGGGCTGTGCTTATTAGCTGCAAGCATTTTATGCAAACTGTAAAGCGGCCTCTTTTATACCAAACCTTTACATTCACCAAAACAATAAAATTTAAAAATACTACATCACTGGGCCAGATGTATTTTTACACACTCTAAAGCAACGTTTCCTTTTACACACATACACACCCTTTAGTTTGATGATATAATTCCAGCCTAATTGGAGGCAACAAATGTAATGAAGGCATGCGTGTGGGTGGCACACAGAGACTGCGTGCCATCACACAGATGTATGCAGCGTGGAGGCAGGATGGAACAGTGAGTGTGTCTATATGACTGATGGAGGAGCAACAAGGAAACAAGCGAGGTGAGAAAGGGCGCGTGTTTATGAAATAATAGATGGGTATTATAAGAAAGCGCCGCTCCTGCAAGGGAAAATTAGAAAAACTAGAAATGGATGCACGTCAGTGACATTACTGGAGACTGGGAATTCAAACATGAATCTCGGGTTGCAATGACTCGATGGGGTGAGACGGGCTCAAGGTGCGAGGTGTACATTTGCTTTACTGGTATTCTAACGGCTCCAAAACAAGACGGAATTGTCAATCTGAAGACCAAAGACGTCTCAGCTCATTACCTCAATTCTCTATGGCTGCTAGGCATGGAAGTGACAGCCCCTAATTTAACGTGGAGGGACGGCAATTTGTCTGACACACTGAACAATCTGCTGATGCAAAAACTAAAGGGCCTTTCAGTCTCCCCGGGAGGTAGAGAGGAATCAACAGTAGCGTATAATGGAGCTGACATCTAAAAGACAGGTATTTGTCCTTTGCTGAAGGCCACCGAATCACAGAGGCGTAAAGGTATTGACATGTCTTCTTTGCTAAGATATTAGCTTTCAACTGCCCACCCCCCCTCAAATAATAGTTGTGGTTCATTAAAGATGGTCGCCTAAATATTTAATATTATATTCTAATCTTGAATATTAGCGTAAAGGCATTGCCTCTTAGATTAATGCAATGCATTCTATTCTGCCCAAAATAAAGTGGGATTTTTATGTAAACATGGGATACACCTATGTCATTTTGGCAAAAGCAGTTCAATCTCGATCCCCAGAATGAGATATTTAAATGAGATGTGTTTGTAATTTGCATACAGAGCCAAATTGTATGCTATTAAGAGAAGAGACATGGTAAGCTGTCCCCTGAGAAGCACTGAGAAATAGCTCTGATCATTTTAAATCCCTGGATTGTTCCCCTATTAATCCTGTTTCGTGCTGCTGCTAATAGCTGTATTTTTATGTGTGTCAGCATCCAGGTGATTATAGCAGCAAAATAAATCTTGGGTTTAAAAGAACATCAGCAGAAGAAACCATTAATTTGATGTATTACTGAAAGGAGGAGGTGGGCAGACATGCTCAAATACTGTTTTATGAGAAAAAAGTATGGAATAACTTTTTCGGTGTCTTCATTATGGATTTTTGCGTTGCAGGAGTGGAGACTATCAAACGAAATGGAGGTTTTTTTTTAATGTAATAGAAAACAATGCAATGATGTCAAAGACAGCAATGTCAGTCCTGTCAAAAATGGGATCCAGGATCCCAAAGTGTAGAGGGTTTCTAGACTTCAGAAGCCTCTAGACACGCACTTGAATGGTGAGAATGCTGGAATTACCTCATACACATTGAACTGGCTCTGCCCTCGAGCTAGCTCTCGGTAGCTGGTGGTAAAGTCCCCGATGAAATCGTGGCTGGGATAAGAAATAAAGGGGGAGAAGCATCAGTAAGTAGAAACATTTCTATTACAAATAACAGGGCAGAGGTTTGGGATAAGATGGAACTTCGTGACAGGAAATTATAACATTCTTGGGTAAAGTTTGAACCTTGAGTTCTTGGCCTTTTGAGATTATTGTACAGCTAAGTTAGAGTGACTTACATATAATTACATAAAATATGGTCTTAAACAGTAACTGTACGTTAAAGATTTCTCAGATTCTGACTAGTCATGTAATTTCTTGGTAATTATACTCACCTGCCATCCCTATCCCAGTCATACACCTCCACTTTGATTGTTCTGGGGAAACCAAACACAACATACACACAAACACAACCCATAATAAGGTTAGTGTAAGTTTTTAATTACAGCCTTTTTTGGACAAGATATGAATTGCTTCTTTATGTTCAATGCAATAAAAAAGGTAGTAAGTAGAGATTTGCTTTTGCTTTGCTTCTTCACTTTGGTGAACATCATTTTAATGTTTAGACAGTTGTTATAGAGCTCCTAGGTCACCCGTAGATTTCCATCAAACCAACCCCAGACCTTGAGGAGAAAGCCTGCTCAAATGTCAAAGCAGAAGAAGTGACCTGGAGTAGAGTTTATTCAGTTTTTTAGTAATTCTAAATGTTCTAAACTTTACACCAACTTGACACTAAATCTGCAGAGGAAGAGGAGATTTTTAATTCTCAGGCTGTCACATACTGATAGCCTGTCAGCACTGCTGGAGTGCCCTATAGCGCTGGTGCCACAGTGCACTGGGTCATGGCAGTGGTGGGAAGAGTCTCGCTCCTTCGTTGTTGCACATGGATAGTTGGTCAGGACCTCTTAGAATCACGCTGAAATGTACTGGGTACCCTTGAGTAGTGTGGTGTGTGAAAGAGGAGTATACTAAGCAAAACCACAATCCTTTCCACAGACCTAATTAAGTTATTTTCAGTCTGCCTAAACAAGCAGTGAGTGAAAGTGGAAAACACCAAGCTCCCAAAAGGGATATTAACTATGACCTTGCTGCTAATAAACCTGCCACTGCATGAACAGGTTTCTTTAGCAGTTTCTAAGTGGTGTCTTATGGTTTCTTAGTGCCTTCTTATAGTAAAAAAACTTAAATTATTATTTAAAGTGGTTGTAAAAAGAAAGTTTTTCATATTAGAACAAAATAAAAACATTATCTAGTCCTTACCAGGTCCTAAAAGATGGTAAATACAACCAAAGATGAACAAGAACACAAAACATATCACACTGTGCAATTATTTAAGAAAAACTAAGCCAAAATGCAGAAGCATTGTAGTCCACCCATGATTCAATGACAGTGTTGAAGAAGTCTATTGGTTTGTTCCGATAGGATACAGATACGACAACACTTCTAAACAAGCCGTACTTGTTCACACTTTTTCTACTTCTACACTCACTCACTTAAACATTTAACATGCTAACTGAGGCCTGCAGACTGCAGAGGTCTAGTCCTGGAGTTTTTTGTAAGTCTGAACATTGTACAGTCTGACCTTGGGGTGAAATTGCTGGTACGTCCACTCCTGGCAAAATTGGCGACTGGGAAGATTGAATGTTTTCCACTTGTGAATAATGTTTCTCACTGTAGAATGATGGACTTCAAATTGTTTGGAAATGGCCTTCTAACAGTTCCCAGATTGATGGGCAGCAACAATTACCTCTCTAAGATCCTTGCTGACACACCCGAATGCTCCAGACCTGCAATCTGAACAAACCTCTGCTTTTACAGAGGTGCTCACACCCTGATGATCAGTTAATCACATGCATTTGATTATCAGGCTGCTATTCGCCCTCTTAATTCCTATGGAAGCAGTTACGGGGTACTTATCCTGCTTCTGCATTTTGTTTTTTGTTAAATAAATGATCAGATAATGTAACACGCAATGTTTTCTTTTTCATCAGAGGTCACATTTACCCAATTTTAAGACTTGCTAAGGATCAGAATGTTTTTTTTAATGTCCTGATAGGTAAAACTTTTGAAATGAGAACCAAGCCAAAGAAATATTATGTGTGTACCACGGTGATGCCGGTGGCTTCCTCACTAAATGGCAGATTTCTGACGTCCTTCAATGTGAATGCGGTGGATTGTTTTGTCAGCTGTTGTTTTCAAGGTTCAGCCTGCTGGTTGTTGCAACTACAGAATCCAAACGGCATCTTTACAACAATTCTGCAATGTCTTAAAAGTGGATTTTTAAAACAGATATTAACGGAAAAGTTATTTCTGAGGTTAAAAGACATTAAAATAAATAGGCTGCAGTGCATATGTGAAGCTTCTGTTCTGTGTAAAAAAATAAACCCAAGTCTCCACCAACAGTTTTATCAAAGGTTATTTTTAAGGACACGAACAACAGCTACACTTTACCAGGAGAAAATATTTTGACACCGTGCTCAGGGAGCCCCGAAATCCCTTAAAACAGACGTCACTCGGTTCTCTAACAGGGATACTCGCTAACATTAGAACAAGGCTGAGCTGCTGGCTGCATGTTGCAAGAGAAAACGTCAACTCGTATAAAGCGCTCCCTTCAAAAAATTGCCATTTGCAAACTGCCAGATGTATTTTCTTCCAATATTCAAAAGAGCATCAGGAAAAACACACTGATGACATTTTACACAAATGCAGCAGAAACAATGTCCCAGCAGAGAAGCGAAAACTTTTCTCGGCTCTTTCATTTCGGAGTCACATTGATCTAACCCCCATACCTCCCCTCCCTCCCCGACTTCGCCTTACACAAGTACTGACACCATCCAGATCCAAAGAAAATATAAGCAACCAGTAGATCATAGATTTCTTTCTTGTCACTGCATAACTGAAAGATGCCAGATATGAGCCCAGCCACCTTCCCTGCCACATGGCCCCTGTCGCTCTGTGGTGACAGTTTGTTCTTTTGAGGTAATCTTCAAAATGTGCTTGTCATCTTCGATGGTAGGAACATGGTGCTTCTCCTCGAGGGAGGGAAATAGAAATAATGGGCAGAGGAAGGAAAAGGCAGAGAAAAAAAAGGACGTAATCCTCTCACCAGTCTATATACAGGAACAAATTGAGTAACAAGTGCTTAAGTGTATGTCATGCTACTCCAATAAAGGACCACATCAGGCCTGCTTCTAACATTTGACACAACTTTAATTTAAATCTCGGTAATCTTACAGCCGTATCAAAGGACACGGGCGGCCCGGATCCTCGAGTGGCTCAATTGAACCTTGAGAACAAAATACACTCCAAAACTAATCTGCCAGTGATATCTTTGGCTACTATTCTGAGGCATCTTTAATGAACACGACTCATTGTCAGTAATGGGGGCCTATATAATTGAGTGACAAAAAGGGAGACCGCGTTTGATACCGAACAATTCCTCAGCTCCAATTACACAGATCTGTCTGTGATCTTTTGCCAGGAATAAAAATAGATGATGTTTGAGTCACCCGGGCTAGGATGTTAATGAGGAAGAAATGACTCTTTTGGCGTTTGAAATTATTTATTAGTGTTTAAATATATACCTTAGGTACCACCTACGCTGATGAAATACACTAGAAAGGTGAGATTTTCCTACACAACCAATTGTGGAGCTGAATATAGAACAACTTGGAAGTGTCTTCCACTTGTCTTATTTCTCGTCACACTCCCTCATTTTCTTCTCCTTGACTGGAACAATGCCTTTGACACGCTGGATCTCTGCTTTTCCTTCTCCAGTACGACTTGCCTTTGCTGCCTGTTAAATGTCTTCCTTTTCTCATTCATCTGCTTCCTTTCCCTTCACTTTCACTCGCCTGTTGTTTACCAAAATATCGTCTTGTTGCTTAAATTTGTTCAAGGATCAGATGCTTGCTGTCACCAGGGATTCAACTGGATTCTGCTGCCACCGGAAGGATGGCCTGCCTAATCACTGTGCCATCCTGACGCTTGCTAGCCAAGTTGAAAGGTGTTTTTTTTTTGTTAATCCTTGACTTTCTTGTTTGCAGGGTATTTTAGAAGACTGCCAGCTGATCTGACTAAAATATTTTTGGCCAGTAGTTCCTGGATTGATCTGGGATTTCCATTTGCTGTTTCCTAACAATAACAAGCAGCGCTTTCTGTATGACAGCTGAGGTGCAGTAGTGCGTGTATGCAGTAATACATCATGTACCCCACTCTGCACAGGGGGATTTAGTTTATACTTGCTTCAAAACAACCACAGATATGTATCAGTGCGTATCTTGCAGGGTAAAGCTGCAGTCAATTACATTAAAGTCTTTTATGCAGTCTGTGGTGCTTCCTGCACAAGGATTTTTGTTTTCTGACTTCAGCCTTCAAAGCAGTGCCCATCACCAGGTAGCATTACAAAGTAGTCTGGGTAAAACTGCATCGAGTCTGGGGAAAAGCTGGAAAATGTGAATGGAAAAGGTCATGGTTAAGCCCAAACCTGACTTAGAATGGAGTGGACACGAACAAACGCAGCGACAGCGATTATTTATCTCCCATTGGTAAATATTACTCTTACTGAATATCACTTATTGTAACACATAACAATCGAGATTGTTAGTTATGACTCAAAACTCATAAAACGGGGTTCCAGTGATGCCAAACAGCTGGAGTTTCTGTGGTTGCAAAACTGCCTCACTGATACTCTGAATTTAGAAATAGTAAAAAAAACTAAAAAATGATCTTTTTTTTTTTTTGAGCAATTCAACTCCAAAAGTTCTGGTTAAGTTTTAAAATCTGTTATGAAGTCTACCTCTTTATAAGCATACCCTCTCAGCGGTCACTCCATCTGGGCTATTGTAGGCTGAGTACACACCTGGCAGCTCCTTGTTATCACCTGCTACGAGGTATTCAACAGCCCGCTATTGTGAGCGATCCAGCTGGCTATATAAGAGAAACTCAACAAATCAAATATTTTCTCACGTCGCTAAAAAGTTCAGCTTTTATGCTCACACCTCCTTCTCCCACTTGTTCTCCGTCTTGCTTTTATAACGAGGCAGCGTGGCTTTTAATTGTATTTGAGGGGAGAGAGAGAGGTTGCATGTGAACCAAAGCACGCTGAGTAATTTAAACTCACAGATGGATGTGTCTTGCGGTGACAGACCCCCTTCGTCATATCTTTTCAGTTTGTCCACTGATGGGGTGTTAAAAGGGCACGATCATCCATTAGCTGTGCTCCCCAAATGGGATACTGACAACATCAGCCTTTTGAAACTATTTCCAAACAGAAGTAGTAGAATACATTAAAGCCCTTGGACACTCCTTTGGCAGCACGTGGATGTTTTTAGATGCAACACCACACTGGCTGAAAAAAAAAGTGTCCTGTGACTGGAGGGGAAGTCAGCCAAAATAACATACGGCTGTCACTGAAATATTTACAGTCAGCTGCCATTGGAAGTTTAGGATTTAACAAAGACACTGAAACACAAATGAAACAGAAGTTCCATTTTTTCATCCCCTGATCGGAGAGTTTGAATCACTGGAATTTCATAGATTCACGCCTAAAGTGCACATCGCTACAATATAAACTATTTTAGGGACAAGGCATAGCCTGGAAAGCTCAACATGGTCTCACATTTAAAACCTATTAAAATAAATGGCATGCTGAATAGAGTGGAGAGACCGTGTGCAGCACTATTTTTTATTTGCCTTCCAGTGGCTGTTTGTCTTGTTTGGAGGAGAAAATCTTGCAGGAAGTGGGACGGATGCTTTACTTTTAAAGCGGAGACACTGTGTCTTGCTAGTTTTATTCATTTAGAGATGCCACTTTGGAGAGTCATGTTAAACTTCAGCTTCTCCTTTTGTCAACTGGTGCAACGACTGGGATGAACGTGAGTACAGGAAAGCAAATCAGCAGTCGGTCATCCACTGACTTATGGAGGCAAGGTGTAGAGATACCTCGATGTCTTCGTCAACATGAGATGGGCTCAGAATGAGAGTATCAGATGCACATAACAAACAGCTGGAACTACAGACGCTGTCTCTACACCCTGATACACTCATGCCAGAATAGGGAAAGTGTTCTGCGCTCGCTCCAGATGTGGAAGGTTAGGTTGACATTATGTTGAAGGCAATGTTTGAAATACTAAGGCCTCGGGCTAAGAGATAAGGCCTCTCTGGGAAAGGCATATAATGTAAGAATAAGTAAGAAAACAACATATTTACTTCAGGTTATTGCTTTATCCATGTGTGTCATCCATCGTAAAAAAAAAAACATTTATATTCTGCAAAAATATGCCTCTGTGTTGAAGTGTAAAAGTTGGTGTATTGGAAAAGAATTATTCAAACTGCAGTGGAAGAGACTTCAGAAATAAATCATCATAATGTGCTGTACACCAAACAGGTGGCTTAAATGTCCACCAGGTGTAGCTTTAACGTCACTCCAAAGACAAAGAAAACACAAATTAAACAGAAATGTCATTAGCTAACAACATATTCTCAGAAAACTGGGAATATGGTGTTAGCTAATGTTAGGCATCATATAGAAACAAAAGATTTTTTCATATTTAAACTATACATCCTGGGTAGAAAAATACTTTGTGATAGCTTAACAAGCTACATTATACAGTACATTTTTTCTACCTGACCCTGTAAGTAATAGCCCTGCCTGCTAAATCACAAAATAATCCCATTGTTTTTGAGAGCTGAGTTTAAGTTACCTAACCATACCCTGGCCTGATTACTGCCAGACTTTTTAAATCAAGAAATCACTTAAATTAAACGTGTCTGAAAAAGTGAAGCAGGTTAAAAAATCTCAAAATGTAATGCACCATGCCAGAAACTAAAGAAACAGCTGAGAAATAAAGTCTGGAAAGAGTTACTGATGAACCCATGAATTCTGCTCTCTACCAGAAAATCCTGAAGGAGAATGTCCAGCCATCAGTTCACACCCTGAAGCTCAATGACACCCAATTTTTGCAGCAGGACAATGATCCGAAGCGCACCAGCAAGTCCACCTTTGAATGGGTCAGAACAAACAAAATGAAGGTTTTGGAGTGGCCTAGTCAAAGTCCAGACTGAAATCCAATTGAGATACTTTGGCACGACCTAAACGGGCCATTCATGCTCAAAAATGTGGCTAAATTAAAGAGTGATCTGAAAGACTTGCCAACTATTTCAAATGCTTGATTGCAACTTATGGATAGCTTTGTTCCCTTATTACCTGAAATCATTATATAATCAGCTGCATTTTATATTTACTCAGGTTATCTTTGTCTAATATTAATTTTTTTGATGATCTGAAACAGGTAAGTGTGACAAATATGTAAAAAACTAAGGAATTTGGAAGAGAGCAAGTATTTTTTCACGGCATTAAATACCAGCCATTTCTGAGGGCTCAGTCCACAGATTATATCTTTATATGGCTCCATATATTTATTCTAGAGTCGTGTTGCATGATTTACAGTTCCAAATAATCCTTATTTATCTCTGATGGGCCTCGGTGCATTCCCACAGCTCATTCATTGTCTGAATCGAGTTGTTTTCAGCTCCTCTCCCTTTAAGCCAACTTGTTCTAATTGGCTGTAACTGCAAACTGAAAGATTCAAAACCAGATTTTAATTATAAATGTTTGATACTTGTACAATTTTAAATAGGTCTGGACAGTATTAGATATGTTTGTTGTATCTGGCTCTTTGCATCACATTAACACTTCAAATATTTGGAAGGTTTCCTTCACTTGATGTCTGTAAGCAGTAATTGCATACTGGCTCAAAATGACTGACAGCCTAAAGAGCTGTGTTTGCTGACTGGCAGCCTGGGCGATAATGTACCATGACAGAGGTTGTAAAGATTATTTATTAAAGAATCTTGCAAACTATGTAATTAAAAATACTGACAGGCCTCCCCATTGCCCTCTCACAGGAACACGAAAACCAAAAAAAGAAAAAGAAAAAAACACTGACACACAAAGTTGATTTCTCACCACTCTCAAATATATAACCTGTTTATAGCACTGTCTTGGTGATATTTCAAGACACACAGAATCTCCTGCTGTTTCAGCTTTTGGCTTGTCACATTTCATTATACTGTGTGGGCATGTGTGTATGCGTGTTCATGCTTTCATAGCACAGGAACATTTAAGGAAGTGCCTTTGATGTCCAGCTCGGTCCCTTGTGTATGATTGGCTCTGACAGGGTAGCGAGCACTTCTTGGACTTCTGTGTGATTGGCTGGCTGACACAGTTTCGCCTAAAATTTATCGAAACACATCTTGAGGCAATCCGACTCATCCATAAAATCAGAGTCATCGGTAGCTCTGTCCCTTTCTCTTTCTTTAGGATTCATCTCAGTTTTCTAAGCACACACCAGGTTCTCAGCATTTTCTGTAATTACTTTCACTGCATACAAAAAAAGATTGGACAGACACCTTTGAGAGAGATAGCTGAGAAAAGAGAGAGAGAGAGAGGCAGGAAAAAGATGCATGAAATATCCCCCCCCCACAAAAGTGATCTGTCACAACTTTTTTCGTCTATCCTCACAGCTCCTTCATGATTTAGTTTGTTTTCTTCTCAGAACTGTCTTCTAAATTAGAAACAGGCAGATACCCCATGAGGAAAGGGAATTCATTACTTTTCTGACACAACATATCTGCATTAATTACGTGCCAGGAGGGAAGAGCAACCCATCATTATTTTAGATATTTGGCAAATAATGTAATCCAGTGTAAAAACAAAGAAAGAGGAAGAAGCCTGAATCATGACAGTGTATTTAAAATGCTTCTAAATTCGTAAACCATCATATTAGTCACGTGGATGCTCTTTCATTTTTTTTTCCCCATCGACTCACAATTTGTTAAGCCTTGTGTTGTCTGAATAATGAGCCTTCTGTTTTCACCCCACACATATGCGGTTTACAGTGCTAACAGTAGCTTGGCCACTCTTGAAACAATGGCTGCTTGAATTAAGACACTGACAGCTGAGGACAGTCTCACCTCTAACCTGTAACTGCTATTTTGCTAAAGTATTGCAGAAAGATTTTGGCTGAGGCTAGCTAACAATTATTTAAAGTGTTGGTTAAAAAAAATCTGGCTCAAATAGTTTAGTTTGAATTCAAACATAGTTTTGATAACTTGATATTATGATAAAGGCTAAAAGTGACAGGTCTCAGTAAGTCAGTATTCTTATCAGCTGATGTTTTTTTTTTAGCAATGCTAAGTCTTAGACCTCAGTTACACGGGCTTAGAGACCAGTTAGCAAACACAAAAACTCCTTGCAATTGCTTTGGTCATTAGCATATTGCTGTAGTTTGCATGGACAATAGCGACTAGTCTGCAAATACTAGCAAACTACTACTAAGTTTTACTCCTTGTAGTTTCACTGCAAGCTTTAGTGAAACTTGAAAAAGTGCAATTTAAACCTTTGTTCATATTCAAGGTGCAAGTTTCACTGTGATGGCGAATAGTCTCCATTTCTGGTTTCCATCGCACATTTCACAGTTTCACTAAAGCTTGGCATGTAGTTTGCTAGTGTTTGCCGACTATTCAGCATTTTCCTTACAGACTACGGGTGACGATTGCAAACATGTAATCTAGCAATCGCAACAGGTCAACGATTATACTCTTCCCTAGCAACTGGCAGTTACCAGAGTCAATGACTGGTCTCTAGGCCTGTATGAATGGGGCTTTAGCAATTCATTTTACAGCGACTGTCAGCAACTTTCAGCAACCACTCACAGCCAGTCAGCAATTGGTTGCTAACTGGTTTGTAAGCCCACGTTGAATGATACCTTCAAGAGCAGCATTTTTAACTGCTTAATTTTATAAGAGAAAAGCTTGTTCAAAGAGAATTGTAAATTTGTTGCTACATCACCATCTCTCATTTCAACATTACCGACTGTTCATGGTGTGTGTATTATATTTATTATCAGGTAGAAAGAGAGGGTCAACAGACCCAAATGCAACAGTGTGGGGAAAACAGCAGATATGCAGATAAGAAAGTGTAAAGTGGGGGCAGATTGTGTTATACCTGTCATAATCTCCATTGCAGAGTGCTCGTACTGGGATGGTAAAAGGCTGCCACACTGGATTTAATGTGTTCTTCACCACCTCTGTTTTGTGGCAGATAGTAAACCTAGAGAAGGAGAACAAATGTTATCAAATATATTCAAGAAAACAGTGAAATAAAATGTGTCCTTTGTTGCTTACAGAAGCCAGAGATAAATACAAAACTATGCAAATAGGAGGGAAGAAGCAGGTAATGTAAGAGATGTGCAAAACAATAAAGAAAATCTTGCAGTCTTAAATAGGGCTAGGCCAGTCTCACATATTTTAGACCATAACGAATAATTTTATATTTTGTCTAACTTTTTAATTCCCTATCTTTGACCGCAGGTGAGACTATGATATGCTAATGGATCCTTTGATATCTAAAATGTTTTGCAGAGCAAAAACCTCCTAAAAAGCAACAACGTATCATAGTTTTAATCCTGCCTTTTTACCCAAAGGCCTGGATTACTCATGCACTACTAATTGCCTCAAGCCTTTCAGACCCCTGTGACTGGTTTAACCACGAGCCTCTAACTTTTACCTCCTCTGGCCACCAACAACAGATACTTGTAGCATGCCTATGGGGATTGGTTTCCCAAGCTGTTAACATAAAGAGAAAAATGCATGAAAAAAAAAACTCAAACTAGACTAACACAACACTTGGTAAAGCATCTGTTGGCAGATAGCGCTGACTCCGTGACAATTGCAAAGCCCTCTGGGAGGCTAAACAGCACTCTGGGAAAGCATGAGGAGATAGGAGAGTCTTGTGCATCCCTACGTGAATTGCCTCAGAAACTGTTTTTCCTGTTGGTTTAAAAGGCAGGTTCAGATGCAGTTTTCCTTTATCTGTTCATTTTATGCTTCTTACATTAATTGCCTCTTTTTCCAATTTGCTCTCCTGGAGTGTTTTATGTAAGGCATAGTCATGGGAGTTGTGGTTGTGGTGTGAACTGGATAGATGCCTCTGTGCACAGCTTTCTGGGGTGTACGCACCTCATGAACCACTCCAGCTCCTCTCTAATAGTCATAAATTGCTGTTTCTGTCTGTAGTGTTCCACTAAATGTTGTGCATTTCAATCATGGACTTAACATGGCAAATGCAGCACCTTTGAATTACACCACCGCACCAAGACTGGAGCTCCATGGATTATGTCTCAGGAGCCTTCCTCAAACGCTTCCCAATGCAAGACAAAATCACAAGCAGCACTCACGTTCCATCCTCGTTGCTTCTGTAGAAAACCATGAAAGGGTCCGACTTGCCAAAGAAGTCCTTTTTGTCCAGCTTGTTGGCACAAAACTGCATGGTGGCACTATCCTGTAGGGATGCATGGGAATGTTCATCGTTAGTTCTTTGTGATTTTATTCATGGTGGCCTATTTTTGATCTCGCTTCCTACTTCTCCACTTTTATCTTCACAGCTTGCAGGAGGGCAACAGATGGATGCAGCTGTTTGTGCATCACACAATAGGATACTGAATACTGCATGATGAAAAAGCATCTTTTCATTTCATGTTTTCTGACATACTGTAGTTTGTGTAGTTGTGTATATTCTTTACAGTGACAGTCAGACATCTGGACTGTCAGTGTTATTGTCCTTTCTGTGCTTTTTTTGTTGTTGTTTTTTTAAACATTACTAAAGACATCAAAACTGTGCGTCTGATAGCAGCTTTGCAGATTCTTGGCTTTCCCTCAAACCGGCTTCGTGAGGTCATTTCCTGGAGCTTTCCCGACGGTCTTAAAGGAATTCACACTTAATGGTGAGGACTTGTTGGCTAAATAAAATGTCAACAGTGTCACCAGGAAAGACCATCACACCTCCTTTTGCACTGGGAATCGCACATGCCGATACCATCTGTTCACACAGCAGTTAAAACATGACCTTCAACGTCTGTTTCCTCTTTTTCTTCTTGGCCTAGCCTTTCTCTTCTTCTTAGTATTATCACTATCCTGGAACAGTTTCACCATAAAGGCCTGATTCACACCCTCTCCTTCTCCTTGATGCTGAGATGTGTCTCCTACTTCAAATATGGGAAACACTGATAGGAGCTCTAATCTAAGATTCCATTTGTTGGTCATTTCTGAGACATGAGACGTAACTCAAACTTGCTTTCATGAGGTGGCCCTCAAACGAGACAGTTTGGTCATAGTGTTTAATGTTTTATGCGATGACCCTTTGAATGACCTTAATGTCTTAAGTAATGATGTTTTTTGCTGCCTTTGAAATCATGAGTTATTTTTCCAGAGTCTTTCCGACAGTCTTAAAGGAATTCCCCCTCAGATTATTACAGCATAGCGAGGACTATTTGCTGTATACTAATGAGATAGATTGGAACCCATTAAGATGGCAAAAAATGAATTGCACATAATCACTGACAACATTTTTCCTGAACACAGATTTAGGTTCAACTAGGTAACATAGCATACAAATCATGAACTGCTATTTAAGGGTTTTCATGTCCACAGTGTTGTTCTATAAGTAGCTTAAAAACTGACATTATGTTAACATCCAAATCCTAAAGCTAGATTATAATAAATTTCTATTTAATATTTTTTTTAAAAACAACGATACTGTCAGGAATTCGCTGCTATTACAGCTTCTCTGCTAAGAGTGCCACTGTTGAGTGTGATGTGAGGGTGTGACTGCAGGAAAAAACTGGCACATCAGCTTACAGGTTGAAATTCAAACCACTGATTGAAATACTTTTCAAATTAAAAGTTCACATGCAATCTTCCCTAATAAATGCAGATTTTTCTGTATCTACTTTTAGGAAAATCTGACATTTTTGTCTGACATTCATGGAAATATAGAAAATCTCACAAATTTAAAAAAAAATGCATTTTGCAAAATGACTGGCTGGGCAGCTGAGTGCATGGATGGACAGACGGATGGAGACTTTGGTAGATTTTCAAATGTGAAATTTAATGGCTCTGGACTTTTTCATATTGACATTTCACATAGACATAAGACACCATCTAACTGCTGAAGATCAGCAAAAATTAGCTTCAGTGGGAGTCTAAAGGAGTTAGGACTCACTGTCTGTCCACTACATTCTCACACATACATGCGCTCATGCATGTGAGAATTCTCGACACTGCTGCTGAAAAGACAAAAAGCTTATTTCTTCAGGTATAGAATAATATTTTGGCAAAATACTTTCCATTTATTTATATGAGGAATGGATTTAGACATATGACTATCTAATGCTTTAGTCTGCGTAGTGTAAATGTCACCTGCTTATATGGTCTCGCTCTGTCAAGCTCTGGCACTCGGCCTAGAGTCCACTCCAGCTTTATCTATAAACACGACCTAATGATCCACCACGCGCACATGTGTGTGTGCCCGCAGACTTTGTAATCAATGTACCGTATCCATCTAGCAGCAGTCTTGCTAAAATTAGTGTCATCTGCTTACCAAGTCTAATTCTAGCATGAGTAATAGTCATCAAGCTAACGTCTTCTGATACCTGTCACAGCATCTGGAATGCATCAGATGCTTCAGGTTCATTTCGGCCTCAGAGGAACACCAAACACAAAGTATGCTTTGAGCTTGGGGCTTCGGTTTGTCTAATATGTTCTGAGGAAGGTTGGACGCACTTACAGGGACCTTTTATGCTTTTCCATCAGAATTTCATATTAATTGAGACATGTTAAAATGAATCCCTGTGAGCCAAGAGTTCAGGCTTTCGATTCGAACCTTTCTTGTTTACACGGTCATATTAAGTCATACTTTAACTTATAAGATCACACGGATAACTTCCAATAATATCAACAGAGCAAGTGCTGTTAAAAACAGTTTTATTGGAACTTAATGAAAACATTTGCGCTGAAACGTATTGTTATTGTTGGCAGATAACCAGTTAATGGAATTCTTATGCTTACACCCTGGCATATCTTTAAGAGAAATTAGCTGTGAGGGTGGGTGACCTACGGCTATTGTGGATAAACAAAGATAAACAAACATTATACACCACAAATAAATCAGAGACCAGCAGCAGATGCTGTGAGATTAATTCTTACTGCAAAACAGCTCGTATTCTTCATCTGTAGTACACCCACTTTCTCTAACAAATGGGCCTGATTTTGCATTTTCTCCCACTGCTGTTTATCATGAAACGTAGCGCTTTTTAAAGCTTCAAATATAAATCACTTGTCCGCTGTTTAGCATTGTACTACTACTTGTTTACTGCTGCCGGTCCGTGTTCTGGGCTCTCCCTGTGTGCGGAGATGGGGACTGACAGAGATGGGGCCTGACTGATCTCTGGCACATGAGCTGTAGCTAATCTCTGAAACACAGTGGGTTCATTACAGTACATTTAGATGCTATAACAGTAGATTGCTGTTGTTGTCAGAGCCTCAGGCCTTCCACTGGGCAGCCATGGCGCCACTAATGATAGCTTAATAGCTTTTTAATGTTGCAGCTTGCACCTCATGTTTGGTCATGTGCCGAGTGGCAAATCAGCAAAAGAATGTGTGCGAGATTGCAGATGTGACAGGCCGGGTTTGAGAGTGAGGGCTTGAGTGTCTTTATACACAAATGCATTTTAATTCCTGTTTGCATGTTGCTACAGTGTCCTCTCACTATTTTTTAATCAGACACGGGCAGGCACGCTGCAGCGCACTCAAAAAAACATCACATCCAATCCAGCAGCCAGAGAGGAACTTTATCTGTATTCTGCCCTCAGCCTGAGGACACACGCACACTACATGACTGGCGTTTGACACAGACCTCCTACATTGAGCTTACTCGCTCACTCACTTTCATTCTCTTAAAAAAACACTCTTTTAATCCTGAGGGAGAGTGCTGACACCCACACTGCTTACTGATTGATGCACAAGCATATGTATGAGTATGAACGTGAGAAGTAGAATTTTTTTTGCTGTAGCAACAGATTTCATTTCATCTCTGGCTCTTTCTTTTATCCCATCCCTGGATACTCGATGAATATTTTCTATTTCAACAAGTGCCTGACTTCAACAAGTTTCTTACTGCTCGAGCTCTCAGTTCAAACTGCACTCGGCTGTAGCACACTTGCATTTTTAAAACTCTGAAGGCACATATTGCAGTAAAAGTGTGTCCGTGCACCTTATAAAAAATTATTAATAAACTGGCCATAGGCTACAGGACCACAGACAGAAATTTACATCAGTTCCAGGGCAGTAGGTAGGCCCGAATGGTCACACTAAATTAATTCAATCAATAATTTTTAACAACAGTCTATGTTCTGCTTTACAACACTTTCCCAACCCACTGACTGCAAGCATGTGTATGCTGCACGATCTGATATCGTCGTGTTGGTGTTGTTCCCAGATCAACATAGTAAATGTTGTTCCAGGATCAACATTGCAAGTGACCAATCAGAATGTTGTGATGTCATACTTTTGCGACTTCGGGAAAAACCGCCGTAAAACAAAAAACTGTACTTAAGCTACGAGAAACCGCCTCTGTCCGCCAATCAACAGACCCTGACCCTAACCCTAAGCCTTTAATAAACGCTAAGCAGAATTGATATTGTCCTTGCAACATTGGATTTTCATAAATGTACGAATGGCTTGGCGCGCCAAAGAATAACATCACAACAACGTGATTGGTCACTTGCAATGTTGAACCTGGAACAACATTTTCATGATGATCTGGGAACAACACCAACACGACAATATCAGATCATCCGTGTATGCCCGTGCATGCTGCATAAAGATAATCAAAAAATACACAAGTCCTCAACTCCTTGTGCACCTCTGCACCACTTCAGCTGCTCCAGCTACTTTAAATCACCTCCTTTAATTCCTGTTCTTGATTCTTCAAGTTAAGATGCATAATGGATCTAATCCACTGTATCAAAACAGAAACCCTTTAATTTGCCCTTTTCATGACCAGCAAGCTACTGGTCATGCTCCGGTCCCAATGTGCTACCTCTGGGCTTTGTGCAGACTCTTCCACTGCTGTTTGCTTTCTGGATTTTTTTCAGATGCCACATTCTCATCAGTAGCGAAAATATTTACATGAATCACTTTCACGCGGAACTTGATGTTTGTTCTAAGCACAGGTTTGAGGTCCACTGTGAAACAATACCTCCAGGGTTTGTCCTAAAAGTAGCAGGAAGGTGGAGGCAGTGTAGATGTCCACAAGGAGACAACTTTGAAGGAGATTTTGGCCTAAATGTTTGGCTGCTATCGCCTGTGAGGAAGATAGCATTCAAAACTTGTCCCCTGCTTCCTTCAAAGATTTTTAATCTGTGTCCAGTAAAATGAAATGCATAAAAAATAAAGACTGAAATAGTAAATATTAACCCTCAACAGAGATTGAGAAATTTGTAAGTTAAGTTTCAATAACAGATGCAAGGGTGTACTAAATCAAAGATATTCTCCTGATAAAGGTTGTTAAACTGCTCCCAGAAATCCAGTTAAAACTGCAGTCTGGGATTTGTGGGGTTTATTTTACACATCTGCTACGGCGTATCGACAGCAAGCTTTCAAGCAATTTAGCAGTTGTTTGGTCCTGAAGGAGTTTTAGGGATCCAGCTGCAACCTGACAATTTGTGTTCATCTAACCCTCAGTGAAGTCCTCTAAATATAGCTGGAGTTGCCTCACAACCAATACCGACCTTGTCATGTTGCCCACAGCTTCTTTAGACCATCTAAAGATGCTGTGATAAAACGTTTAACAATAAATAGACAGTAGATCATATTTTTTTACTGTTCTATTAATATAAATGTTAATGTAAATTAATAGCAATGCGTGTGCATGAGTGTGTGTGTGTGTGTGTGTGTGTGTGTGTGTGTGTGTGTGTGTGGGTGTGTAGCAGTGTTGCTGCTACTTTGAGTCAGCAAGTAAAGACACCAAATCTCCGAGGAGTTGACAGGCACATAAAAGCATTTATGATGACAGCATGTAGAGGATATTAAATATGCATCTGCTTCTGCCTCATTAACACTCTGAGCCACAAACACACACACTTTTGCACTCCTGCTTTGTGATCAACAGCCCTTTGCTAATATGGAGAGAATCGTATCAATATTTAACTTGAGGGACAAAGACTAGGTAGAGACACATTCACACCCTTGAGGGGAATAAGGAAGGACTGTTTGTGTCAGAGCAGAAAGAGTTACTGACGTACTAATTACGAAAAAAGAAGACAAATTAGCAAATGTATACTATAAACTAATTTATTAGAAACACATTGGCCTGAATTAGTGTTAGCCTGTGTGTTGTTGGGGTTTAACGCAGAAAAAAAAAGAAAAAGGGGCAATCAGCGAATTAATTAAAGCCCCAATTGATGAGTCTGAGAGGAAATAGTGAGTCAAAGGTGGGCTTAACAAGATCCAAAGTATACGCTGCTGTTGGTATGTTGTCCTTCTGTGTTCAGTGATGTATGAGAGCACAGATTTATGATCGCTAACATACATGATCATATTGATTGTCCAGTCATTATAAACTGTGACAGTTATTACACAAACCCACTTAACCCACTTCCTAAGTCTGACATCATCTGGGTCCAAACTCTTCTTCAGTTCCCAAACTCAAACAAACACTGTGGCATCACTGAGAATTTAAAATAACCCAATTCTTTCATCTCCAATGAAGTGATGAGTGTTGCTGCTCTCCCAGATATACTAAAGTTTAACATCCAAGCATCCATGAAAAAAGAGGATTTAGGAAGTTTAATGGGCTTAGAAGTTAGCAGGAAGTTAGCTCGCTAGTTTCAATTTAAAGATGGAACGATATAAAATGCTATATATACCATATACCATAGTTACAGTGATATACGTAAACAGAAGCAATGTTTGCAGGGAGGTATTGAAGTTAGGCTAGCTGGTATATAATCGTATTCTACCTGGTTGCTAGCTACAGAGCTACTGTTAGGATAATATAAACACATTAGAACAGCAAAGATGGAGGATGACTGCTAACGTTTTTTCCCCGCAGTAAAAGTCAGTGTGAGGGTTCCTGATGAGCAGAGACAAAAGCTGAAAACGGACCGTGCGCAACACGCGGTTAGTCACTAACAAGCTGCTGCCTGATTTGAATTACTCACTCTGAAAAATACCTGATCCTAAGCTTCATGTCCTCACTGAAATGGTTAGCCTCAGAGTGATTATTTTCTGAATCTTTCAAATATTTGGTGCCTGGTTAACTGTGAACACATGGGCTGTAGTTCCATCATAAGCTTTTAAAAACTGAGCTTAAAAATGTGCAGCACATGATTATTGCTAATAAAAAGCCAGACAGGCCAACAGTGATCACTGATTACTTTTAGGGGCTTGTTTATTATATTAAATAAAATAAGATAGAATTACAACACGAACAAGAGCCTCAGTGAACGCAGTAGGAGCTTGGACCCGGAAGCAGCGTTGATCACAAGTGAATAGCTAATATCTTACTGTTTCTTTCCTCTGTTCTTGCTTGATTTATAGCTGCAATAAATCTGAATTTGTGCTCTATGTTTTCATGATGGTTTGTAGAATTTAATAAGTTTACCAAACAGTGTACATGAGTGGAATTATGCAGAAGCAATTTCTCCTCCACACACAAAGCATCTTCTAATGACCCCATTCCCAGCCGCTCCAGGTTTTTCCTCCTTTCTACATTTCAATACTGTATTTTCCATTTTCCATTTGTTCTCTGCTCACGCTGATCGAAAACCTGTTCCACTTTGCTCCACACCAAATGTTCTGAAGGCTGCCCTTCAGATGTATTGCACAATCTGAAGTGGAATTTAGAGGCATCAAAGAAGATTTTAAAAAAAATAAAATAAAAAATAAAAATGAAAGCACGGCAAGTGGAGGTGAACAGACGAGGAGGCTGCCATTCGGATTTAGGAAACTGCTCTGCTCAGATGAGAATGTTTCGTCCTCATCACAATGACAGAAAGATAGAATCAAAGAAGCAAAAAAGACATTTATATCGGGGCCTGTCAGAAAGCAAATGAAGTTCCTGGCTGTTACACATGCAAAGAGTAAACATCTGTACTCTTAGTAAGGAAACTTCTCCACTGGCTGTTTTGGTCAATCACACAGATGGCAAAATAGTCGGGCAGGCAGTTAAATTTGTGCAATTAAAGCAAAATGAAAATCCTCACGGGGATCTATCAGCTTTTAATGTGGTGGAAGTTTCTCTTAAAGCAAGCGCAAATATAGAGATGCTGGGGGCAAAACCAAGCTTCTGTGCTCCCACTTTGTGAAGAAAGAGTTGCCTTATTGCCAGTGGGATTCAGTGATATAGTACATGTATTGGAAGAGATTAGGTGGTCAGGGCTACCATGAGGATACTGTACACATCCAGAACTGTGTGCAAGAAAAGTCAGCACACTACCAAGCGAAAATGCCCCCGTTAGATTTGGAGGGGGAGCGGCCACGTTGTCAGAAATCCTGCAGGATTTAGGATCCCCGAAACATTTGAAATTTGCATGAAGCCATAACCACCCCCGCAAATTGGTTGCTTCGGGTGTGTTGATAGCGTCAGCAAGTGGGTGTTAATCAAATTTATGTGACCTAATATTTTTATATTTACCATGTTTAGATAGCAACAAGAACTTTTAATAACCAGCACACGGAGTTGGTGAAATGTTTCAGTATACTCAGATTGATTACTTTGCTCCATGGCTCATAAACTTGATTAAATAGGAGAACAGTCTTGTCTTTAATTGCTAGCTCCGTTTCATAAGCTCTCATGGTATTTTGTCCATATGCTTCAGATTTATCAAAGTCAATCTGTTGTGGAAATCAGAGACGAATAAATAATAGAACATATTTTATTCGGGGTTGCATTTGTTTTGTTTTTGTTTTCTTTTTAATATATTAGCCTTTGTGTAATCAATAATAATTCAATCAGGGTAATACAACATGGAACATTTCTGGCAATACCTATTTTGTTTATCTAAAAGTTGCATATGAAGACACGGAGCTTCTGAGAAAGCGTTAATAATGGGTAAAAGAAATGAATCGCGGTCCGGCCACATTAAAGAACACATCTTCAACCATTCCATGTTTTTCTTTAATTTTCTTTTTCACATTTAAAGCTTAATGATTTCATCCCCGAAAGCCAGTGTCACCCATAAGGTCTAGTGATATAGACTAATTGCGTCCGTAGACCATACAAAATATAGAGAGAGGATGTTTCTGTGGGTTAACATTCATTTTTTGGCATGAGCCAGCTCTGGTCTACAGCATCACCAACTGAGGGGTGAAGATATATTTTTTCACTGTCTTTGATCTACACTTAAAAGTCTGCTACTGGCATGATCACAGTGGAGTAAGAAACCTTATACTGAGAGATAAAATGTAGGGGAGCACACTTTGATTCATTTTGCACATACTGGGTATGTGCAAACATTACTCCCACCCTGGTAAAGCATCATAATAATTATGTTGTGGCAGTAGGTCGAAGTAAAGAAAGGTTATAATAAAGTTCCACCCTGAAATTGAGATTATCACACAGTAGGTAGGAAACTCAAACATTTTGATTCGATAGCCCATGAGCTTATAGGTTGCAAGAGACATATTAACAAAAAAAGCAGTAATTAAGAGGTCCATAAGAGGTCGTTAATAATGCTGATTTGCAAAAAGAGAACAGAAGTTGAGGGCGACAATGGTAAATGTGGAGCCACATGCTACATTGCATTACATCCCAGTATAACGTTTTGCTGTTATTCAACATGTCAAGAGACTCTATACACACGGCCCCTTTGCAGGACCCCAGACTGCATCTTCAATGTACTTGCATTTCTTCTAATATCCATATAAGAACTACAGAAACTACAGTGAAACACTGTAAAGCTTTTCCAAAGTTACTTGATCTTTGCAGTACTTTTATTGTTGTTGCAGCACTTTACGTATGCAAATGAGGCTGATAAAGTTTAATCATTTATGCGAACAGATGTATTAAAACTTCCTGCTGTAGACTGTGTAAGCGAAAAGACTTAAAAAAAATACTGGCCCACCGCACGCTCGCTTCTACTGGGACTACATCATAAATAGAAACTGGTAATAACGCCAGCTCATGAATACTTAATTCATGTTAACCTCTTAAACCTTGCCAGACCCACCAGCGAGGCCATCATTACAAAGTCATGTTCACAAAATCCAGTGGACTGTACTCAGGTCAAGACGTTGTTGTCTCTCCAGGGATAGCAAATGTCTTATTATTATAGAAGGAACAGAGAGAGAGAGAGAAATTTTAAACAGTCGTCACACAGACGTGGTGAAGAAGGTAAGTGATATATAGCAGAGTTTACATGTTGTTTGGATTTTCAGGTTTAGTTACAGGAATAGGCATTTTATTATGAAAAAATCTGTTGTCTATGGCTGAAGACAAGGCTATAAGAGTTGTAAGAGTGAAAAGGTTTAAATACTCAGTCTATATAGTGTAGCACTATATACATTTGCCCGACAATCAAAAGATCACTGGTTTGATACCAGGAGGAGACACAACTGTCTCGGGGGGTTGGGAAGGGCATCCGGTGTAAAAAATAGAATATGAGGTGACCTATTTTGACTAACTTTGAGTATAGTTCTTGACTGTAATAAACTGAGCTAAGAGTTTCTGTAAAGATCTCTAGGATAGCTCAGCATTAGTAGATTTTTTTTTTCGCAGTACTTTCTATTACAGATGAGTAATAATGTTGTAATAGTAGAGTAAACAGACTAGAAAGTTATTACCACTTCATTACAAAAGTAATAGGAAAGTCATAAAAGTATTGCGAAACTACCACATGTTTCCTCGACCTTGTTTTTATAGGTTATTAATTTGGCCTTACAGGCATTTTGGTGCCCTGATTGTTGGTTGTTACACAGAAATTATCAGGTAATATAATTTCTGTTTATCAGGCGTTTTCAGGTAATAAGCCACAACATTAAACATATATATTGTTACCTTCAAACAAAGACTAATACTGGGGACATAAGAATAATTTCAGCATTATGGTCAATTTATCATCATATTATTATTAGCATAAAACAAAATTACCTTATTATTTATTATAAGGTTACTACCACAGATCATTATATATACTGTATATATTAAAAAAAAACAGATTTTGCCATTTTATTGCTAGCAGGTTATTATATTGTTACTATACGTTTACTATACTATTACTAATTTGTTTTGCCTTATGCACATACATTTGCTTCCACATTATTATGCCCAGTTTCTGCCCGGTTACTTACAAGTTACCCGGTTACATTAAGGTCAATGTGATATTGCTCTGGCACAATGTTGATTTGAGAGAATTACATGGATACTACTTTGGCAGCTAGCACAAACTTGCTAATTCCATATTATTACCTTTTTGTTTCCACTATTACCCCATTATTACCTTAGCTGTGATTGAAAGTGCGGCTGTTATTTTTACACTGTGTCATTTACTATAAGTGACCCTTTCCGCATACAAACTCCAGCCTGTGCAGGTGACCTAAAATTTAACAAAACATTTTGCACAGTGCTTCTAATATGAGTACCGACTGAAGTGTGTGAAAGAGACAGTATACAAATGTGTTGTATGTGTGTGTTTATGCGTGTGCATCCCACAGGCTGCAGGGGACAAGGTCAGGCAGGACGGCATTTTAATTAACCATCACTCGGTCTCACACTATCATCAGCCAAGCAGTTTTTATAGCTAAGAGCTGGTATACACCAGGCGTGAAATAATCCTATATTGATTAATTTCAGTGCCTTTGTGACTGTTTCTATCTGTTTGATTGTGTCTTTTTCTCTCATCTAGACACACTCTGTGCACGCAGAAATGTCTGTTTCATCATCTTATCACTGCCCGTTTGATCTTTCATTTTCATTGTGCCATTTTTTCTTTCCCTTTCGCGCTCTCTGCGTTATTCCTTTTCTCTTTGGACAGCTTCTTGTATTCACATGTTCCTGTTTTAATCTGTATGCTGGGACCCCAGTGAACCATTTAAAATCTGTATACCAGAGTTGGCTGAGGAGGCATTCAACATTCACCACATCATGTTCTCGGGTCCTTTCATTAGAGAGCAGGTCAGCGCGCAGTGTGTAACAGCCAGCAGCCGAGTCTGTGTGCGTGATAGGTTGGGTTTTTTTTTTATACATTTTTATACAGATGGGTAGATGTGCATACATCCAGACTGATACACAAACGGTACGGTTGCACCAATGACTTGATTAGCTGATCATCAGAAAATAATCTGCAGCGTTTTTATTGCTAACTAATGAAGGTTCAAGCAGTGAAACTCCACAGGTGCCATACTGAGTTCTAACTTTTCTTTTGTGTCTTCATCCTTATTTTCTTTCTCATCTCATATTCTTTTTTCCCTTGAATGCCCCTAGGTCTATAAGGGAGCGAGATGAAGTGTGGTACTAGAGATCCCTGATTCTTTCCACTGAGTTATATGCTTACACGCGTTGAGAATTCTAGCATCACCAGTAGGCATTTTGAGACATCCAACCATGCATTTTCTTCCGCTTATCCAGTTCAATGTCATGGCAGTGACTGGAGTCTACCCCAGCTGTCACACAGTGAGGGGTAGGGTACACCCTGGATAGGTCACCATTCTGTCACAAGGCCAACCCATAGAGACAGAGTACTATTCACATTCACATCTATGGCCGAGTTAGACACTCCAGGATAGCGGGCTCATGGATTCAGACCCAGGACCATCTTCCTGTGAAACAACAGAACTAACCAGTGCACCACTGTGCCATCCATATTTTAACCATATGTTCAATTTTTCAAAATTAGGTATTTTCTGCTGTGAAATTTTACTCTTCCTCCATTTTCAAAGCCAGTGGATTATACAGTCAAGGCTGACAAAGAATCTATAACAAACAAACACGGTACCTTTGCCTGAGGCCACATTTTGAGAATATAGATTTCTCTTTGAGACATATAAACTATTCGTGTAATAATTCATACAACCATCATTTTCATACAAATTGTAAGAAAAGTTGTTTAGATTAAAAATAACCATATATTGCACCTCATGGGGAACAAAGACAGACAGTAGACAGTATCTAAATGCATACAAAAAGATCTATACATAAAAAGATGGATCCTGACAAAACAGGATGCACAGACAATTCTTGAGTCAAATTAATCAACTCACTACTGGGATGAGTTGTTGAAATTATTTCAAGGTGACTAGTATAAACTTCTTACAACTATTATGGGGTAGTTTCTTACAGTGGACAAAAGGATGTTTCTATTAGCCTTGGTTTCTTTTGTCCTTTCCAGCTTCCGTGTTGCTCTATCCACTTTATGTGTGATGTCTGTTTAACCAGGCTTTGCTAGCAGATGTTTGCTTGCTAATAAGTGTTTGGCAGGGGGGATTATTATGGTTTACTCACTCGGCAGTTGCTCAGCTCCTCTGCAGTCAGGATAATAGTGCCACATTTCTTTCCTGGAATCCCTCTGTGAAAGGAAATCAAGAAAACAATAAAAGCTTAACAGAAATCAAAGAAAAGAACATCTTTTTTTTTCCCCCACTTATTGGCTTTTAATTGATCAGTGAGGCTGCTGTGGAAATCAAGGCTAATTTGTGTAGTTTCTATCTCTAAACAAGTTCTCTTGACTATTCTCAACAACAAACTATCCAACTATTCAAGTCTAACTCATGTTTTCTTAGTTTTTATTTGACTCTGACGATTTTAATCAGCACAGACAGATGTTTCATCTTAGCCAGTCCTGTTTAGAAGGATTTAAAAATATGTGTTGGCAGTTTTAGATGTCTTAATGTCTGATGCAGCTAATCAGTCTTTAGGGGATACGGATAGATACCACATAGATTTGTTCAACTTTTAGGCTGGTGAACATGTAGCAATTAGGGAGCAGAGATGAGTTCTGGTTTGACTTGAATGGATTTTAGTTTGTTTGCTCTGACTTTCTAATCAGCACATGATAGTTCATATTACAGATGATCTCATATAGAGACAGTCACTAATGCCTTCATTTCCTTTCATCTTGGCTTCATTATTAGAGCTATTACTAAGTTGTAGTGACAAGTCAATCCATCATGACGTCACCTGTTCAGAAAACTGGATTAAAGCTTTAACCCTCTAACACCATTTTTGGTTTTTTTGAGTTTTTGAGATCTTTAGGTCTTTAGTGTGATTTTTAAAACTCATGCAAATTGATATTTTTTTATAAGGTATGTTAGAAAAATGTAATTTGCTGCTAATCACTTCATGGTTCGGGTTTTACAGGGTTAAATAGAGAGCGAAGAAATGCTATAAAAGCAGATAGACAAGCAGAGAAATCATCGAAATGCCCATTGGGTAAACATGCTTTCGAATACTTTTCTTTATGTTGCTGGTAATGTCACATAATTAATTGTATTATCGCTTGATTCCTTGCTCAAAGCTAAACTATTCTCTGCTTGGCAGTATTATAATGTTATGCAGATTGAGTTTACGTGCTAATTGACATGCTTCGGATCCATTTTCATCAAATCTCAATTTCAAAGAGAAAAAAAGAGATTCACAAGATTTTGAACATCAGGAAGGGCATCAAAGACTCTGCCCCCTTGTTTCGCTTATTACACTCACTCAGAGAGAGCGTGGGGAGGCAATGGTCTGTTCCTTTGAAGCCTACACATTTCAGTCTTTTCTCTTACTTTATGTGATACAATTCTGTTTGATAAGAAATATATATATATTTGCCTTAATATCTTGAGAATGTATGTGTTGAAAATTCTCAGTTCTTTACTCCAATCAAGCTTTTCCCCATGAAATAGCTTTGGAAATCAGTGGTTGTGGAATGAACATTACCTTACAGATGAACATTGCCTAGCTTTACAGCAGAATAGCTATTGACTGTCTATACAAGAAAGAAAGGAAATCAATTCACGACTACTGTACACCAGAAGGCTATGGCTGGTGAACTAACCCCAGCACTATTTACTCCCTCCCACAATTTTATTCCTTAGGTTTTATTCAGCTCCTTTAGAAGAGTTGATATACTGCCATGGATTTACGCAGCCTTGTTAGAAAATCCAGAAAATTGAAAATCATGACAACTCCATTAATCAAATAATTTTTTTTCACAAAAATCTGGTAATCATATTGGACTCAGGGCCGCTTGTGTGTGGAAGAATTCATCATTGCTGGTGTCACTCTGACCTCTTAATCCTGACTGCAGCGCAGACCTCTGCACCAGTTTTCAAGCAAGAGAAACCCCATTAATCACCTCGCTTCACTGGCTCCCTGTTAGCTACAGATTGAGATACAAACTTCTTTTTGTGTAGAAATCATTAAATGGTTTTGCCCCAGCTAACTTTACTGAACATGCTGTCAGAGACCTGAAATTCTCTGCTCCTGCAGTGTATTTGTGTCTTGGGATTTTCTCAATGCAAACGAGGTTTAATTGTTCCAGATTTGTCTGTGTGTAGATGTTCTTGAGTATGTGACAGTAAGGTGTGATTGTATTATAATATCACTATTTTGGAACAGTTTTCTGTCTCAGCTGTTGTACCATTGTGACCCTAAAGTTTACTGTTATTAAGTTGGAGCATGTTAACGGTGTAATTCATGAGCTGTTTATTTTATTATCTGTGTGGGGCAGTACTGTGTTTTATTTTACAGTAACAAGTAGTGTAAGGGATTAAAATTTGAATGTACTAATGACATTATAGTCAGTTACCCCCATAACAGTAACACAATTAATGAGCAATGTAAGACAATTCCTTGCTGAAGAGAATTTGTAAAGTAATTTAATTACTTTTCCAAATAATTTATACAGTTGTGATCAGAAGGTGGCAAACACTCTTCATGGGCATTAATGTCATGGTCATTTTGGACTTTTAATGATTGAACTGTTCTTTTTCCAAGGTAGAATTATTGTATAGTCGACATCTCCAATTGCTTTATAAACAGAAATTGGGTGCAGCTGTTTGAATTAATTTTGGATTTTTTTCTACACAGTCTCAGACATATAGAGATACTCCCTCCAATCTTTTAGTAAGCGGTGCTGAAGGTTCTACAGTGTCAACACTCATGGACTGATTAATTAGGAGAACAATGGGAACTCAGTGAAAATCTAAAAGCTGTTTTAGAGCCATATTTAAATAACTTCATGTTCCAAGATCATCAGCACAAACAATTATATCTAAGTACAAGTTCTTTGACTTTTTCACCACTTTGGAAGATCCAAACTGTTACCATCGGATTAGGATGTTTAAGAATAACCCAGGAACCACCAGGGCTCTGGCACTGCTGGAACACCAGTGTCACTATACATAGTGAAGGGAATTTTACATCGCTCTGAACTAAGAGGGTGTTGACCAAGAAAGAAACTCCTACTCTAAAATCAGCACCCTCAAGCCTAAAATTTACTGGTGCCCACATAGAAAAAACAAGTGTTTTTTGGAAAAAAAATACGTTTTGTTACCAACTTTCAAGCATGGTGGTGGTAGGGTTTTTGCTACCAGTAGTAATACTGCATAGCTGAAAGTGTATGGAACAATAAAGATGGAAGATTATCTCTAAATTCTTCGACTTCACCTCAAATCAACAGCTAGATGGTTGAAACTTGGACACAGGTGGATGTTCCAACAACACAGGGATTTCAAACACACATCAAACTGAATTGTCAGGGAACGGCTGTGTGCAGGCAGGAGGGGACCCAGATGCAGACTCACAGGCGGAGACCACTCAAAACACTGCTATATTGCAGGTGTGGAAGATATACAAGAATAAACTACACTGGGAAATGCTAAACTAAAACACGGAAGGACACACAGGGAGACAGCCATGAGGGAGAACGCGACACAAAACTGAGGGAGACGCGGACATAAATACACAGAAGGATAACGAGGAACGTGAGGAGACACGAGGAGCACAGCTGACGCCTATAACTATAACGGGACAGGGGAAGACCAAACCCTGACGGAGACTATCAAAGTAAAACAGGAAGTACAAAGACATAGACTGGAGGGGAAGAGAGAACACGGAGGAGCACAAGGGAGAGAGGCCGACGTGACAGCTGGGAAAACAAGACGGAAAACATAACTAAAGAAAGACTACTAAAGAACCAAAACATAACCGAAAATACAGAAATATCACAAGGAAACACAAAACGCTCGGTCAGAAGGACCCAGAACCCTGACAGGAATTGGTAAAGCAGGATAACATTAAGCTTCTGGAACAGTCTTCCCAAAGCCCTGACCTCAAGCCTATTATGCCTAAAAGCTGAGTGGGACCAGGAAAGCAACCAATTTAACCAAACTCTGGAAACTCTGCCAAGAAGAGTGGTCAAATATCCAGCCAGAATAATGCCTGTACAATCATTCCACTCTGTAAAAAGAATAGTTTGAATAAGTCATTAAAAGCCCAAAATTACCAGGGCATCCATGTATATGATGAGTGCATGTAAACCTCTGACAGCTATTTCTAAATAACTACATAGCTAAAATCCTTACTGTGTTATATTAGTTTGATAGCACCTAAAAGCAGGTTTAAGTTCAGGTGAGTTCAGCTGAATTTTTGCAGGGTCTTTATCTTACACTGTAAAGTCATTGTCGTGCAAAACTTTAAAGAAATATACAGTTAAGCCCATAATTATTCATACCCCTGCCAAATTTTGACTTAAAGTTACTTTTATTCAACTAGCAAGTTATTTTTTGACTGGAAATGACACGGGCGTCTCACAAAAGACAATAAGATGATGTACAAGACGCATCATTGTGGGAAAAAATATTTCTCAGCTTTTATTTACATTTGAGCAAAAAGTATCATGTCCAGAATTATTCATACCCTTTACAAACTGTCACAGTCTCTGGGAAAATCCAAAGTTCCATCCATTCCAGATAGTCAAAGCTGTTCTAAAGCATCCTAATTACCCTGATTAATTGGAAATAGCTGTTTTACTCAACTCAACAGGTGAAAAACAGCAGCTCTCTGCAGGTGGTCTGTGGACATTCATGGCTAAGACAAAGGAACTCAGTGAGGACCTGCAGCTGTGCATTGTGGCTGCTCACAAGTGAGGAATGGGCTACAAGGCCATATCCAAATGTTTTCAAGTTCCAGTGGCTACAGTGCAAAGTATTATTAAAAAATACAAGATGTTCCGTACTGTGGAAAACCTCAGAGGACGTTGTCGGAAGCCAAAAGTGAAACCTGTGCTGGCCAGGAGGATAGTGAGAGAGGTGAAAAAGAATCCAAGGATCACCACCAAGGCCATTCTGGTGAATCTGGGCTCTGCTGGTGGCAATGTCTCAAGGCAGACAGTCCAACGGACACTGTTGGGTTCCACGGATGCAGACCAAGGAAAACGCCACTTCTCCAGGCACTTCTAAGGCATGCCAAAGCTCATTTGGCCTTTGCAAATGCTCATCTGGACAAAGAAGAAGATTTCTGGTCTTCAGTGTTATGGTCAGATGAAACAAAAATTGAATTATTTGGTCACAATGATGTTTCCTTCATTTGGCATAAAAAATGGAGAAGCCTTCAACCCAAAGAACACCATCCCCACTGTCAAACATGGTGGTGGGAACCTAATGCTTTGGGGGTGTTTTTTAGCCAATGGACCATGGAACCTAATCACAGTAAACAGCACCATGAAAAAAGAGCAATACATGAAGATTCTCAACAACAACATCAGGCAGTCTGCAGAAAAACTTGGCCTTGGGAACCAGTGGACATTTTAGCACGACAATGACCCAAAACATACAGCAAACGTGGTGAAGAAATGGTTAGCAGACAACAACATTAACGTTTTGCAGTGGCCTAGCCAGAGTCCTGACTTGAATCCAAGTCATGACTGTGGAGAGAGCTAAAGAGAATCTGTGGAGGGAGCTAAAGATCAGGGTGATGGCAAGAAGACCCTCCAACCTGAAAGATTTGGAGCTCATTGCTAAAGATGAATGGGCAAAAATGCCTGTGGAGACATGCAAAAAGGTGGTCTGCAATTATAGGAAGCGTTTGATTGCTGTAATAGCCAATAAAGGCTTTTCTATTGATTATTGAGAAGGGTATGAATAATTCTGGACATGATACTTTTTGCTAAAATATAAATAAAACCTGAGAAATATTTTTTTCCACAATGATGCCTCTTGTACATCGTCTTATTATCTTTGGGGAGACACCTGTGTCATTTCTGCTCAAAAAAGAACTTGCTTGTTAAGTCAAAATTTGGCAGGGGTATGAATAATTATGGGCTTAACTGTAGCATAAACTATGTGTGTTTGGTCTACGAGGGCAAATAGTTTTAAAAAAGTCTGGAACCATTAACAATCTCTCATACATCTTAAACCAGGAATGCTTTTGGGGTTTTTTAACAATTTCTGTGATTTTGTTTCTTTTCCAGCTCACCTTTTCTGTCTGCTTTCTGTTTGCTCATTTACAAACAGGGTCTGATGTATTGATTTTCTGATAATGTCGCCACGTTTGGTCTGCCTGATCGTGCTTTGGATACAATAGATCCAGTTTCCAATGCCATGCACTACCACCTTAGAAACCTTAAGTCTAGCCATGATTTGACGTCAAGAAAGCCCCTACTTCCCTGGAATAGCGATATGACTTGGAACCGTGTTACAGGCAATGTTTTGGCGAAAAGCAAAAGAACAACCATATTTATGACAGGTTTGCATGAAAATATGATCAGACCCACGTAAAAGACCACAACATGTTTTCATTTTTCCTGTAAACATGTTTTCTGGCTACTAGTTTTATTTTTTAAGGTTTTAATAATGCATACTGTAAAAATGAATTAGTTTCAATTAATGATGTGAGTCTTCATTAATTATTGAATGTCAATGCTGCTTTGACGTAAAAAGCAGGATGTGTCACTGTTTTAAATATTTAAGCAAAACCACAACCTTTCCCTAGGCCTAGTCACATGTTTTTAAAGTTTTAGTCTAAAAACACATTTAGCATTTATTTCTTTTGGAATACTGATAAAAACTAGAAGTACAACAAAGGACTGTACGAGAAATACTATTGTTGAAGGAGGCCCATGATATTTTAGACAGAGCCTAGAGTTACTCCACTCACAAGTTAAACCCCAATGACGCTTGCATGAAATATTGTATTTTCAGCTACAGTTTACTGAAAATTTCAGAAAATGATTGATGGAATTCACTTATGTTCTCAGGTCTTTGCACAACATACTAATGTCAAAAGACTGGACAGAGTGCTCTCCAGCTGTGTGTGTAAGTGCTGTCAGCACTGTTGTCAGGTGGTTGTGTGTGTACGTGTTTGAGGAGGCTGATGGAGGCTTTTGAAGCACACTGTAAAAGACTCCGATCGATCCTCAGGTGGGGAAACCATCCTGGTTGCTTTGCTGAGTGATGCAACAAAAATGTGAGAGTTTGTTTTTTTTTTCACACGCGCACTCACGCAATGTCTCTTGGCACCAACTGACTAACAGGGGAAAAAAACAGCTTTCAAAAGACAAATGACACCATATTTACATCAGTCTCTACTCATTTCTTCCTTCAGCTCGTGTAACTAAATCAATTCCCTCTCCCTGAAATAGGCCATTAACTTGGGGCCACTGAGAAAGTAAAATCAACAGACAAAACAGTTTACAGTTGCTTGAGTGGAACTGTGCAGTGCTGACAAGCTGCATGGTAGCTGCAGAGCAAAGCCACTTTAGCCACAAAAAGCAATATTTCCTAATTGCTACCAACATACAGTACTGTATAAAAATCTTTAGTCACCCCTCACTTCTTTGGGCTTTGTTTGTTGAACCACTTAACGCTGATCTCTGAATCATTCAAGCTTAAAAAAAGACGTCAAATACAAGAGATGAAACAGTATAAGTCAGTATATTTTTTGCCTAGTACTATAACTAAGTACCAGGCATTAAATACTATTTTTACAGCAACAAGGTGAATCCCAAAGCTATTTGTTAGGTCTAATTGTTGAATGTTGCCATTGTGTTTCTTAAATTTGTACAGTCTTAGTTCAAGCAGTATTATCAAAGCTATTCCTTTGATCCTGAGCACCTCTAACCACTTTGTGTTGGGGGAGGTTTTATTGGAGATACATCCTATCTGAAAGATCTGTTTCTTCTGTTGTAAGCTTCCTGCTTTTACGACCCTTTGGTCAGCAGGAGGTCTCACACACACACACACACACACACACACACACACACACACACACACACACACACACACACACACACACACACACACATTCCTACTTACATATAAAGGTTCACACACATATACATACAATGCCTTAGAACCATGTGGGCGTTGCTTTGCTGTGTTTTGTGTGAACTGTCTCTCAATAAAAGGCAGCGAGAGGAGGCCGGATTTGGGGTCATTGTCGTGCTGGACACAGATGAGAGGCCTCCCTTGCGCAAGTAATCGATCGAACACTGTTGCCTTGTTTTTCTTTCATGGGAATAAGTCCTGGATACAGCGGGGTCTGAGTTTAGACCCAACACTATTAGTCAAAAACTTGGCATATCTCAGCATGCTATCTGGTGTGTCCTTAAAAAATTAAAGGAAACTGGACAAGTGGAGGATAAAAGAAGAACCGCCGGGCCTAAAAGCTATCTACAACAGATGAACAGTATCTAAAAGTCATGTCCTCAAGAGAAAGCAAAAAATTCAGCAAACACCTGACACAGGACCTGAGAGATGCATTTGACCCTTCAGGTGATCCATCTACTGTTCACTGAAGCATCATGAGTCTCAGTGGAAGGGTGGCTGTCAAGAAGTCATCCTCAAGAAAGAGAAATGGGAGGAAAATCACTGGCAGCAGGTCTGATGGAGTGGTTTTGAGAGGTACAACAGTGAGTGTCTACAGCCATTTGTAAAACAGGGTGGCGGCTCTGTCATGGTTTAGGGCTGCATGTCAACCAGTGAAATTGATGGAATTACAAACACAGAGAAGTACTGTCTGATTTTGATCACCCATGCAATACCATCTAGAAAAAACCTGATTGACAGCTGCTTCACTTTTCACCCGAACACACTGCCAATGCAGTAAAAGCGTGAATAGAGAAACTCACACTTGAACACTGTCAGTCATGGATTGGCCTCCCCACAGTCCAGACCTCAACTTTATTGAAGCAGTGTGGGATCATCTTGGCAGAGGACAGAACAGAAGGAAGAAGAGCACTGAATGTCCTTCAAGAAGCCTGGACAAAAACTCCTGAAGATTGCTTAAAGAAATTACAAGAAGTCTTACCTAAGAGAGTTCAGACTGTGTCGAAGAAGGCTGTCACACCAAATATTGACTTTTAGTGTCATTAGAAATCTGCAAACTCTGGTTTTGCCTTATATGCTGTGTCAATAAATTGCTCCACTGATTTCACATTTTCCAGGCAAAGTATAAAGAAATGAGAGGTGACTCAAGACTTTTGCTTTTACTGTATTATTAAAAAAGAAGAGTCGGAAATTTAAAAATTGAATATGGTAAAATATCTATCATCTGTCATTTTGATATATTTGATTTCATTAGTTTTTTTTGTATTTAAGGATAATCTATCTAGTATAATCTAGTATCTCTGGCTAAGTCTGTGTATCAGAAGCAGTCTAAAGATTTATTTTCTCTGAGATTGTAAGTGAAATTTTATGATAATCATCACAATGATGAGTCTCTTCCTCAACAAAACAAAACAAGTCAGTTCGTGTTCAAATGCAGTCTGTCACCAACTATTTATTTTGCTTGTTTCTTTCTATATTGTTCATACAAAAAACAAACCCATCCTTCTCATTTCTTGTGAAATATTGAAAGAGGGAGATGAAAAATCAAATAAGATCTAATTTGCACCTTGCTATTGATTTTCAACAGCTCAGACTTGATTTATAATTTGTCTCAGTTACAGAGATAGGTCCTCTTGAGGATGCCACGCGATAGATACTACTCCCTCGTATTACTGAAAACCTGAAACAGTAATCTAATTAAGGTGTCAAGCCGGCAGTAAGGTTTTTTTTCTCTTTGAAGTGGATCTGGAAAAATGAGAAAGCTAGTCTTGCAATAACGTAGGATGCCCTAAAAGAAAGAACTTTTTTTTATCTTCTTAACAAAAACAAAAGACAAGAGTCGATGCAACAGTGTATGCATGCATAATATAACTTGTCCATTAACGCAAAGCTTCACAGGTCCTCCAGGGTACCCAGAGGATTATACCCACAGATGTTTTAAAAAAATAAAAAGGGGAGCTGTAAATCAACAGTGTGTGTAGGTGTGAAATGTGCTTGAATGTGTGCCTGAACTGAAGAATGTGGCATGTAGTGTAAAGCACAGCGAGTGGTCAGTAATGTTTATTCGTTTGGACTATGACAGAGGGCATATTATCTCTTAAAGGTATACATAAACATGGGAAAGATAAAGAGACAAACCCATACTGACACACAATTGCACACATACACACTATTTTTATTCACAGTGGTCGGAATCTGTAATTACAAAACTCTTCAGGGAGTCAAAGACTCAAGCCAACTAACAAACCTGCTGTGAATAACACAGCTAAATTAATTTTGCCTGAGGGGTATGCGAGAAGGATGAGAAAAGCAGAAAGGGGAAACTGAAAAGGTGTAACCAATCTTCTCTCTTTTCTTTCTAAATTAGCACGTCTTGATTAAGAGCCAAATTATATCTTTTTTTCCTTTTCTTGGACTTGAATTCTGCTTTGTAAGTGTGTTACTGCCACAAAAAAAATATGTGAGATACTTTCAACATATCAGTTTCTCTGATCCTTTTAGTGTGAAGCTCAGCAAGAGATCTGACACTGCATAATAACATAGCAAGAACATGTTAACATCTCCTTGTTAGCATTAAATGATAACAAGGAGCCTTTTTTTATACACGGAGAAGCTCTCCAGGTTATCGTGACAAAAAAAACCCTGCACCTAGACTGACGAAACAATTATGCTGACAAATTATTACATTTTAACATCCTTAAGATTAATATTTTAATATATTAACATTACACCCATCACCCACTTTGTTAGGTAGACTTGATCAACTGGTCGTTGATGCGAATATGTCAGCTGATCGCATAGCAGCAACTCTATGCATTTAGCATGCAGACACAGTCAGCACGAGAAGAAAGGTGATTTACAGTAATGCGCTGGTGCCAGATTGGCTGCTCTGAGCATGTCAGAAACTGCTGATCTACTGAGATTTTCCCACACAGCCATCTCTAAGGTTTACAAAGAATGGTCCAAAAAAAGAGAAACTATCCAGAGAGCGGCAGTTCACTGGTAGCTCTGTGCATACTGAAGAATCTTGCTGCTTTGCTGAAGTTCAAACTATGCATCCGAATGCTGAAGAAAGGTGATTAAAGTGACTATGAGTGCCACAGGGAGTTCTGAGTATTTCAGAAACTGCTGATCTGCTCGGATTTTCCCACCAAACTATCTCAGAATTGGTCTGAAAAAAAGAAATTATCCAGCGAGCGGCAGTTCTCTGGGAGAAAATGCTGATGTTAGAAGAGAATGGTCAGACTGCTTCAAGCTGATAGAAAGTAGAAAGGCAACAGTAACTCAAATAACCACTTGTTACAGCCAAGGTATGTAGAAGAGCATGTCTGAATGCACAAACTTTGAAGCAGACGGGGTTAAAATGTTGCAAGGTCTGATGAGCCTGAATCCAACACAGCACATCAGGGATGTGGTGGAGGGAGAGATTCACATCACGGATGTGCAAACCACAAATCAGCAGCAACTGTGTGATGCATCATATTACCATGGACCCAAGTCTACGAGGACTGTTGCCAGCATTTTGTTCCATTTGTGCCATGAAGAATGAAGGCAAAGGGATCCCAACCAGATACTAAGAAGCCGTACCTAATATAGTGTCCTGTAAAAGAATGTAGTAAAAGCATCACTGGCTGCCATCAATTTTACTGAGGGTTACAAACATTTAAGTTCACTGGATTTCACAGTTCAAAATGTTTGTGTAAAAATATTAAAATGACTTGAGCTTACATGTGTTCACTGCTTTCAAGCAACTTAAAGAAGCTCTTTTTTCAAGCTCCTTAGACCATTATTTGTAACAATTACACTGTCTCGGTTGATTTAAATATTTTTTTAATGATTTTTTTAACTGAACATTTGAACTTATCCAAAGTTCTCAAAAGTTTGTATTAAATTGCTATGATAATACATAAATGTACCTGTAACCCTTCTCAATCAAACAAGGGTTTAAAGCATTCAAGTAGCTAGAAGCACAAAAGCTAGTATCTAGGACCAAGGGCCATTGTACATAATCAGACTTCTTGACAGCAAAATTGTGCTGGAGGCCTTCCAGAAGAGCACTCTACCAAAGATTAGCCCCTCATTGATTCACTCAGAGCAGCAGCCTGACTGAGAGCCTGAAATTCACCAGTGATCAACAGAGAAAAATGAGAGGTTTGAACCGAAGGAGAAGATGGGAAGGTCAAAGAAAGAATCTTTAGAAGGCAGAAACTTTGTTAGCTTAGTCTCAGAGAAGTGACTATTTTCAAAGTGTCAAAAAGTGAGGAAAGGTGTACGTTAACTGTAAAACTAGCTATTAAATGAATATGAATAATTTTAAAATATGTATCTGCAGTCTATTTTATATTTTTACTGACCAAAGCACAATACCTGCTCACAATTATTGTACATGTTTACTAACTAAACCTACAAAAGAACTAAATTATTGATTTATTTTTATTTAATCCAAATTTTCATGAATGCAAAACCCTCTTTTTGAGGATACATACAAACCTTTCAAGAAATAATCAATTGAAACGAATCTTACAGATGTTTTTGCAGACATTGTCGCTCCAGCCTAGCTGCTCAGACATAATGTAGCCCTGTTTCAAGGCCTTCAGAGTCCTGCCTTTGAATATGACTCATCTGTACAGTTTCACTGCCTGCAGTTTTCCAAATAGGAAAGTCAGTGACAAAGTCAACTTTGGCCTAGTTTTGATTCTCACACATCAGAACTTTCTTCGCTCCAGTGCCATTTATTAAATTTCAGATTCACACTTTAAATCCGTGGTGCTGAAAATTGTTCAAAAGTACATCAGACTTAAATCTACCGGCATTTCCTCACAGATTAAATACAGTTAATTCAGTTTTAACCAAACCTCATTTACTCAATCTGTAAAACAAAATATGTTTATTGTTCTAACTCAAACCATCCGCTGGACTAGTGACACCTCAGATTTCACCGTCACAGAGGAAATCATAATCAGCAGTAATGAGTTCACGCTCAGGAGACAGGTGTCTTATTTTTGAACATTCGAGGCTTCCGCTGCTATCGCCTTCAGATTTTTTGTGAAGGTTTTCAGACATTAATTAACTTCCAGCTCATTTATGACTGAAGAACAATGGCTGAGACTGCTCACTCATTCATGTAATCATATTCCTTTCCAGTAACTCTAAGATAGTGAGAGCATTATTCTCTTAATACAGAAATGGAAGTTTCCTTTCTCACTCTACCAATAACAGCAAACATTGAACTTAAATCAATTGGGGAAAAAATCACTGTGCAATTAAAGTGAAATGAATGCTTACCACACATCAAAATGTTTGCCATCATTACCTACATGGATCTGGGTGAGGCTAAATACAGGGAATTCTAACAAACTCACAAAAGCAGACAACCATCTGTGGGAAAATCCCTCCAGAGGGCACTGGATGACGATTACTCAAAAAGAAGACAGCTTCATTGCAAGAGCTGACACTCTCTCTCCACCTTCCCTAAAGGCTCTCAATTTCTTCTAACCATCTCACAGAACCATCTGGAGGCAGATGTTAACTAATTTATAAATGCAGATTAAATAGCCCCATTTTGCTGTGCTGTATATTAGTTTCTGGGAAATTTGGACTGCCCTTGTATGTCAAAATATATTACTGAAAAATATCACACATGCATATTTTTCTTTTAATATATACTGTAGGGTAAACGAACAGGAGCTCACAGTTGTACAGGGTCAATTCCATATGCTGCGTTTTTTTTAGTGAAATGCTTTCCCCTCAGTGTTCGGATCTCATTGCCATGTTCCAAGCACAGGTCTCCTAATCCATTCCACTCTGCAGCTTTTGTCTAAAATGGTGATCAAGAATAAAAGAAGGTAGAGCGCTTAGCCTCCTGGTGCTTTTCACTGATCCTCAGGCCACAAACTGCACACTGTGACTGAACAGAGGAGAGTTCAGAAAAGCAAAAGCACCACAGGGGTGTCCTTTAGGAAGCCTATTGAGGACGGTGATTATCGGCTGCCATTAAAACAGACAAACGCTCATCTGCTGTTTTGGAAAGCGTAAAGGTGAATGGGTGCTGAAAGCGGGGCTTTCGCTGATGACAGAAGCTGCATGCTGTTGTTAGAATATAATAACAAGTACTATTGGCAGCTATGGTTTAAGAACACTTAAGCTGCAGCTGACAGAAATCTCAAAAAGGCACAAAAAAAAAGAAGAAAAAAGAACCCTTTCCAAAAAACTGAATTTGAAAACTGACAGTCCTCTACTGTGAGCACAGGCATACGCACGCAAGTGATGACTCTTTGTTTTACTGGGATTCACACGTTGCATTCCCAGGTCAAAGTCCTCACAGGATAGGGTTGCAGACGAGTCCAGATGAGATGCAGACATGTGAACGCCACACAGACAGGCCCCAAAACTTGCAAGTTCAAACCCAGAACCTTCCTGCTTCACTGGTAACCACTGCATGCCCCAGCTTTATACTCACCAGTGTCCGCAAATTAGTTTATGTTGTCAGGAAAATAATGGGCACAGATGGTGTTTGTGGCTGCATTTAAGGGTGAAATAAAGGCTTTTGGGTGATTTATAAACAAGCTCATTTTACAAATATGACAAATATTGGAAAAGGTAGGTAAGGTAAGGTACAGCAGAGAGCTAAGCTCAAATCATTTCAGTGCCATCTATTTCAATTTTGCAACCAATTCTGGACAAGGTTAAAGTACGGGTGACTCGACAGGGCCTTTGTCATTAGATCATTTCAGGATCACATGCAGGTCTGGGCACTGTCTATTCAGATTCTCTTTCTACTGTCTAATGAGTCGAACCGCATCTGCGGACAGCTTGAAATGTGGCTGATATAAAAGGAACACTGTGCAGCCATGTGTTGTTCAGACCCACAGAAGTTAACTTTAAAGTCTAGTACAGATGTCAAAGCTTGACAGATACCAACTGAACTGTCACAGCAAGTTTGGGATACTGGGATAAGAAGATGCTAAAAAGAATATATTTGTTTGATTTAACGGTGCATCTATAAAACATGGCATACTGGGTATGAATATTTCACTGAGTATTTAAGAGTCACAGCTTCAATGAAGTGTTGGGACTCAAACTGTCTTGGAGTGTGGTGAAACTCTCTAAATTTAAAGAAAATTGGAAAAGGGAAGTAGTGAGCCAAAGACATTAAAGGGAGTGAATGGGAAGAGCATGAAAATGGGACACATACAAATTGGAATAATATCGTCATAGCCGAAGGACGTGTATAAATTCTGGTCAGTTGCAGATGCCCACGGGTGCAGTGTCAGTGTTAAATACCTAATGAGATAGCAGCTTAGACTCTGTTCAGCGTACTGTAGGGGTATTTTATCTCGGTATCCCTTGGAACAACAACCATAATGCAAGAATCTCCACCTCACAATCTAGCGCTGATGTTCAGTATGAACACAAAAAAACAAGTGTGCCCCGTGAACCAAAGCTGGAAGTGTTGAGCAGAGACTGCCTCTTTTATAAGCTGTGTCATCAGCTAAGTATTTCAGCTGCACAGGCCTAAGGTTTAGGGTTAAAAAAAAGTTCAATGTGCCTTATATACTGCATGTATCCAACTTAGTTTTCTTTGGGTGGAACTTGTGTCATTATATTGGATTTACTTTCAATTTACCCAAGGGAAGTTTTGTTTTTTTAACAGTATCATTTTATTCTAGTGCACTTTAATAGTACTCAGTCCTCAGAAAGGGGTATCAGTATAATGATGCAGGATAATTAGCCAAATGTTTTATTTAAGTAAGAGTGTGGACCAGAGATCATGCTGCATCTGTCTCATTAAGTGTAATACGGCAAATGTGTGCTGTTTCCAAGCTGAGGTAACCAGACACCCCACTAAAAAGGAGCAAACATTTTCTACTTGTAAGCTTGTGCAAACATTTACATTTGTATCAGCTGTGTGCAAGTACTGGGCACCTTCCATAGTTTTTTTTTTTTTCTATAATACATTTTTTTCCTCTTTTTAACAGCGCTTAGATGGTAATTAGTGCCGGGGTGCAACTGACGGTGCTGTTTTTGTCCTCTTCCCAGAAGCGCATATATAAATATCTCATTATCACAATGTGTGCTTTGTTTTTTGGGGGGGATTTTTTTCTTCATTAAGTCCGAGTTCTTGTTGAGCTCATCCATCATCTCCAATGCTGCTCATGCCACGCACAGAAAAAAACCCTCTCTTTTTCCTGGACTCCAAACAGCAAATGCATCTCTTTTTGTGTAAAAGAGATTTTTGTTTTTAACACAAATGAGCCACTATCCCACAGAGCCATTTGGCATTTGATATCTACTCTCTGATGTTTTTACTGAGGAAATAATGGCAAAAAACTTATCTAGATTAAGATGCTGCCAGGAAAGTAAGTTTGAAGCAATTATCATGTTTGTTCAAGGTGTAGATTTAGTTAAATGAAAAAGTAAAACAAAACACCAGAACTTGAACACCTCATTACATAACTATAGATATGTCAGACCTGACATATCCAGACATTTTCTGTTTAAGTCATACTTTAAGTGTGTGACTATATTTGATTGGTCCAGTTGGTTTTTTTGTAGAATGGACTGAATTTAAACCTGCAAAGGGGGGAAAAAGTGGTGAGCCAGATTCCAGCAGGAATCTAGTGCTCTGTTACACTTTTTACTCATGAGCTTCCTAATTAGGTCACGTGGAATCAAAAATAATCCCATGTGCAGGTAAAGGAAGATACTAAGGATTAGCAGGTTCAGGAAGGATTTCTGTGCAAATTCCAATCTCAGTGTGGGATGTCTTCCTCAGAAAGAAAGATACAGAGGATTACGAAATTTCAATTATCTCTCCTCTGCCATCATTATTCAGGAGACCAACCGAGCACAATTTGATAAATTCAGGAACGGAGGAAGTTTCTTCCACACCACCAGCTCTGTAACCTTTAAAACACAACACGAGCACAGCCATCCAAACATACAACAAAGCGCAGTGAAGCAATCTCTCTAACACAATTACTGTCTTCACTAACTCTGCTGAAGGGAAAAGTGAAACACTATTTCATTGCTGTAACGACACAGAGCTCCACCTGGGACATCCACCCCCTCAATTACCCAGTGCTGATTCTACAAAGCTTGGGCCATTCGAGACCTCATTTGACTTTATTACAATGGCCACCAAAGAGATGGTGCCATTAATCAAATAGGAGAGAGAAAGACTGAGCAGACACCTAGGAAAGAAAAGAAATGAACTCAAAGGCTGGCGCAGTTTCTCTGTCCTAGCTTACTTCTGCCTAAAAGAGAGAAGGACCGGGCATCCATCATGCCGCAAATGAAGCAAAAGTCAGTGCTGACAGATCTTTCGAGGTGGCGGAGCTATCTTTTTCAGCAAGCCTCAATCGTACCCGGAAAGAAACACACTTATAGACAGATGCACGATAATTAGGGCTGTCCGTGCATTTGATGAAAAGAAGACAGTACTCAAGAAAAAAAACACGCATTAAACAAGCTTGGCTAATTTCAATACATGTGTTTTCTCTGACTCTTTTATCTTTCTTTTCCTTTGTTTATAGCCACAAACACAGAAGGTGAAAGGCAGGAAAAAAAGCTTTTTTCCCCGTTTCAGTTGGGGAACAAATGACACCTCAGGCAATTAGCATCGTAACAATGGCAGCCAATCTCTGTAATGCTTTGTTTTCCATCAATGCTGCTGAGTCCACTAATTCGCTTTGGAGGAAAATCAATGGCATTTGCCAAAATAGCTGTCTCCAAATGTTTAAACAGGCTGCTCTTAGTGCAGGAGTAGCATGTTCTGCCGCTCAGTTTGTTGATTTCCAACCAGATGACTGAAAGTAATAGGCATATAGCGCGCTGTAGCTTAATAAAATAGTTAATCCTCCAAAGCATTCATGAACTTGTTAATTTAATGGGAGAAGGACTCATTTGTCAACTTGACTGATGGCTCCAATTGAATCCACAATGACAGAAAAAAAATGTTTTCCTCACAGATGGCTCAGCTTGGAAAGAAGGAGCAGTGATCAATTGCTGCCTGCTGGAAGAGGAAATGGAGTTTTGCTCAGAGATATTAGACTCAGGGGTATCAATACTGCATGAGCTCTCGCAGACAACAAACATCCCTTTCACACCAAAGCAACAGTGCAGGAAAATCTGCTTGCCATTCATTGTCAATGGGTCTACAAGGGTTATCTGACCTGCTTTAGGATCCAGCTCACAGCCAGGACGAACACAGTGTTCAGAATGACAATAGTCCCTTTTTGAAAGAAAGAAAAAAACAACAATGGTCCCATCATGCATCTCAATGAGACACGAGTGCACATCAGTGGCACAGTAGGAGATGGATTCACACAGCAAAAATATAGAACCCGGCCTCACCTTTTCACATCCTGCATCGTGCAGCAACCCAGTGTGCAGCCTAATATGTGCGAGTGCACAATCCTACTAGGTCATTTTTGAAAAGTAAATTGCATTTTAAACTTTTTTTTTAATCGTCTTTATTGTTAAACAGTAAATTCATCAGGATCCAGTCATTCAGCTTAGATGATTGTAGTTGTGGTAAAGTTTTCTAATGTTTCATGGTATTTTATGATGATCGATGTTTTTCTCTAAAAAGTCTGAGATGGGAAGAAGTGTTTCTAACAGCTGGAAACATGGATAGAAGAGTTAGTGGGTACTGTTTTAATGGTGTGTTGTGGATTATTGTTTTGCAAATACTGTGGATGATTAGGGACGCAGTACGTGAAAAGCCTGTTTCTATTAGCTCATTTATGTCAAAATATGTGATGTTATGGCATCACGACGCATGTTTTAGTGATACTGGAGGCTTTTTGCGATAAATGAAAATGAAAATGAAAATGAGGAGAAATTGTTTTTCGGGGTTTTTTGTGCAATTTCTGAATCCGATCAGGTTAAAAGCAGATCAGAGCTCAAGAATAACAAACATTTGCCCTGAATATCGCAATGTTGAAACATATCTGGATGTTTGCATGTTTGTTTTCATGAAAGCAATGGGATTGTAATATATGTGGGGCTTAATCTGCCTTACATAACAGGGCTGGAACAAAAAACATTGCATTAGCTCTTCTCTGGTGCGTAATATGGACATTTTTCTTTTACATGGGATAGTTCACAAGGGTTTCCCCCAACATGAGTCACTGCTTTATGAAACAAGAAAAAAGACTTTGAAAATGCAGGGGAAAACAAGTCAGAAAAACCATTAACACATAAGTAAAACTGAATAATATTGCCAATAAACACAAACAATGCAATGATTAAATGCATAATTCTTGCTTTTTGCTTTTTAGGGTTATCTTGTCCATCATTTGTAAGCAAGTAAGAAATTTAATTTTATTTACAGAGCACATTTAAAATCAAAGTGCTACTTAGTAAAACTATTAATGATAATAATGATAAAATGAATAGAAAATGGTTTCTAGAAAGTCAAACTACACAAATTCACACCTTTTATATAACAATAACACAACCTAGTCTCCGTTTCCAGAGATCAGCAGTTTACAAAAGCTTGACGAAGCACGTTTGTATTTAGGTTGGATTTAAACACAGTCACAGTTGATGAGGTCACATGGGAGATCATTCCAGAGTCTTAGTGCAACGACAGCAAAGGCACAACTCTCTTTCGAAATAAGCTTCGACCGCGGGGTGATCAAGAGTGATTGAAAAGCAGGGCTTAATGATCTTTAGGGAGTATATGGACGCAGCGCATCTACATCCATACGCTCCATCCTTCACCACTGCACTAAGCGCCTGCACCCACATATCCAGGTACAAGGCCATTTAGGGCTTTAACCACAAACAGTGCCACTTTATACTTGAATCTATAATGCATAGAGAGCCAGTACCAGGCTGCTACCTCTGCAAGTAATGTGATCTCTCTTTTTAATCCCATTCACTAATCTGGCTGCACCATTTTGAACTAATTGTAAACAAGCAAGATATGACTGACTGACTTCAGTGCGTTACAGCAGTCCAGTCTCGAAGTAACAAGCAATAAAACAATAAAAGATTTCAGTCTGGAGATTGTTCCGAGATGGAAGAAAAGCGGTCAATGTCAACTACTGTATGTGCAAACTACACAAAAGTGGGCCTCAGTCTCATATCTTTGTGCATCGCCCGGCTCACTAACACAGCTTTGAAGCATGTAAAATATCATCCCTCCATCTGGGAGCTGGAACTTTTAATAGACTGTCTTAATTGGTTCATCAAGAGATATTTTTTTTTAGTCATAAAATGTATTATCAGCTTCTATTGCAATGGCTAGATGAAACATGAACCTCTACAAAGCCAGATGCTTCTTTTTGATGTGAGTCTTACACTTAGAGAGCTTCCTGGAAGAAGCCGGTGATGATCCTGCGAGGCAACCCGTCTCTGGTGAGCATATTTCCATGAAGCTCAGCACCCCTGCACTATCTGTTTCACTTCACCTAGCCGTGCAAACACAGGCAGCCCTTGGCATTACACCCATCACTTTTCATCACAGCATCAAAGTCTTCTCTGTCGATTGCAAAGAATGAGCTTGAGGGGGTAGTGGAATAAATTTCTACCCCCTCTCTCCTTCCTCCCTTCAATTTCTTCCTTTCTTTGTTGAGACACTGGTTTGTTTGCACTTCAAAGATTAAAAAAGCAGTAAATAATTGATTAATCAATCAGCAACATGCAGAAACTGCAACATTACTGAGAACTGTCTTGTACAGCCACCCACTCCAAGACAACTTGAATATAGGGTAGAATGTGACTGACACAAATAATAGAGTCACACTGCTGCCAGATGAAAGAGGGTGGATATGCCTCCTGACCCTGTGGTCCGCAGCCAATTGACTTTTAGCTAAGCTCCATCCGCCTTAGTAACTGATTTCTGTTCGTGCAGGGAACATAATGCAGCTCAATAACAATAATAAGCACAACAAAGTGGAAGTTGTCTCACTATTGTATGTAGCTAAATAGCAATGCACGCTGCTGCAACTGCGGCTTCCATTAGGGGAGACGTGTTTAAATATCACCTTGCCAGTTTCCTCTTCAATTTAATTTCAATTCAATATGAATTTAATTTTATTTATATAGCACCAACTCACAAAATAAATCATCTCCGGACACTTTATATTGTAAAGTAAAGATACTGAAGATAAAACCCAGCAATTCCCTATGAGCAGCAGGAAAAATCCTCCAGTAGAACCAGGTTCAGCCGTCTGCTGCGACCTACTGGGGTGAAGGAAATGTAACAGTAACCTCAGGCAGTGACTGATAGATCAGAACAATACAGCTCTAAAGCCAAAAATAGTTATAATAATCAAGAACCTACAGTTCTATGCATAGCATCTCAGCACATGTCGCAAAAGCTTGCCTGGTCTACTGCTCCTGGTTGCTATGGTGAGCTGGAGAATCACTTTGAAGGGAAGAACGGGTTAGAGTTAGGTCCTGGTCGTTTGTTTTTGCTTTCACATTTTGGGTGTGAAGATTTGGTTTAAAATGGCCCCAAATCTCAAATGGGACAAAGAGTCGTCTGCAATGATCTAGTGACTTGCTTCCAAATCGTATATATGTGCCCCAGCTGCATAGACGTATCTGTAGCCCCTTTCCTCCCCACCAAAAATCTGCTCTATGGCCACATTCAATGTACATCCCCCAGAAGGCAAAGATTCAGCTGCAGCCTTACACAAAGACACCAGCTCCCATCAGCGCATGACCTAAAGAGAGACGGGCAGAGCATGGAGAGAGGACGGGGTTGCGTACTCATGTGGAAGAGAAGCCCTTGGTGGTAATTACTCTCCTGGCCATTATTCTTTTCTGGCCATTCAGAGAAACCCCCTAAGGAAATAAGTCCAATATCATATATTTACTGCATGATTTTTGTCATGAAGAAAACCTACATCTGCAGTGCAACTGTTCCCAGAACAGATATTACTCTTTGACAGCAAGCCAGGCCACCAATAAAGACTTCCCAGGAGAAAGAGCAAAGCACAACGAATGGATCCAGCGAGCGTGGTCTAATCTGAGAGGAAGACAAGTGTGTGTGAGCAAGAGAGACAGAGTGACGGAGTGCATGAGGGAGTGAAAACAAACGATAGAAAAGCACAATAATCCAGAGAAGGATAGGTGAGGAGATTGTGTTTAGAAGCTATGAATAGCTGCTGTGGAAACCTACTAAGGGACAGTGATCTAATGCATGCGTGTGTGAGTATGTGTGTGTGTGTGTGTGTGTGTGTGTGTGTGTGTGTGTGTGTGTGTGTGTGTGTGTGTGTGTGTGTGTGTAAACATCTGTTGGCAGTCAGAAGTCTCTTTGTGGAAGTGATGCCAGTGAGAGACTTGATATATCACTCTGTGTTAGAGAAAGAAAGAAGCAGGGTGGGGGGTGGTGTGACAGCTTTATCAGTCCAGTGTACCAAACCTCCATTAGCAGAGTCAGCCTAAGGAGCAGAGCACAGATGTGTGTGTATGTCTGTGTGCGTGTGTGTCATTAAACAATTTAGGGTGTTTTAAAATCAGTATTGGTGGGATATTTGTATTCTGGTTTTCATATTTAGTCATTTTGTATTCCTGCTTGGATTTTTTTAATCTTGTCTCATCTTTTGTTATAATGTTTTACATACTCTGGTAACACTGAGTCAGGGGAGGGTGCACAAGTGCAGTTTATCTCTCTAGGCTGGAATATAAATGGGACCACCTGATAATGAGAAAGGAACTTCCACTCCTACCAAGTTAATTCATTCCTGGTGGGAGACAATTCTGTCTTTTTTTTAAATTAACCAATTAGTGGTAAGTGAAATATCCGTTCCACCCACTTCACTTTGTGCCTAAGTGACATACCAGGAGAAACTAACTATTTTTTTAGCTGATTTAGTTTATAGAAGACACATAGCTTTTCAAATGTAACACCTCTTTACTTTCCTGTTCTTGTTTATTTATGTATTTATTTATTGACTCCTGGGGTCAGACACACTCTAATGCCGCCTTCTGGGACTGTAGCTTGCGACTGCGGATGTTGTTCTGCTCTGGAGATCTGCAAGCTTAAGGGCTGCTCTAATGAAACCCTGCAGCAGGTAGAGAACTGCTTTTAGTCCCTCCACACTGAGCTCACAGAGGCTGCAGAGCAGAAAAAGGACTGCCAGCTGCAGTGGGAACCAGAGACCCAGTGGAGAGGCAGATGATTATAGTATTTGTTTGTCACGAAGTACTTGCACTTGCACTTTGGAAGAACAAAGTACTTAACCCCACTACCCCATCAAACCCCACCCAAAACACTATGACAAATAGAATCCATGTCTGTGGTAAACACTGGTACAGAACTCTCCCCAGTCATTTAAGACTGGTCTTGTTAACTGGAAATAAGTGCCCAGTGTGGAGATGCCAAGATGTTTGCCAACTGTCGAGACAGCTTTTGGGACTTTGGTAATGAGTAAATCTGCTGTTAAGTACTTAGCTATGTAAAGAGGGAGAGACTGCATGAGTATAAATAATAAAATGATGTCTATGTTTAATTTTTGTGAACGCATGCAGCATTATTTTAAGATGGGACTACATTAGATAGTTAACGAGCAGTTAAACTGACGTATCTAATGAAGTGGCCAGTGAATGCATGTTTTTTTAATTGTAAAATTTATGGAAATTTGCTGACTGTTAAACGATTGTTTTTTCTGCCAAATTTTTCAGGAAAAGAACAGTATCACGAGGCCCAGTCACAAGGAAACACTAGGGCATACACCGATACAGCATATGACTAACATAAAGCTACACCAACAATAATTCCACAGCACAGAGAGCCAGCACCTGAAAATTCAGTGTTCAAAAAGCTGAAACTTCAATTCTCTTCTCCAGAGGAGCCAAACATGAGTCTTATCACAAAAAAAATGTCACGAAGAGAAAAAACAAAACTGCTGCTTTCTTTTTTCCTCTTTTTTTCCCCCCTTGTGGCCTGCGCTCATGCACAGCTGCATGTTCCAGATAGGTAATGATGGGGCACAGTGGAGCACAGCTCACCCGAAGCGTGGGTTAGGCCTACTAGAAAGAGACATGGTTTTCATGACAGGTGAGGTTAGAGAGAAATAGAGAGAACTAAGCAGAGATACAGATAAAGATTACTATAAAGAAACAGACACAGTCAGAAAACCACCCACCCTGCAGAAAGAATGAAATTGTTCAATTTCCAATCCTGCTGGAAACGTTAGGACAGATGAGGTGAATGAAAATCCCCCTCTGGGTGATGGAAATCTTGTGAGCATGTTAACATGTTAATGGAAGAAAATTCAGGAGACAGGAAATGTCATAAGCAGATACGGTTTTTGAAGCTTGATATCATGGAGACGAGACAAAAGCAGGAATAGTTAACAATTTGAAATTCATCCCAATTCTGCAACGAGGGTTATTTTCATTGCAGGCTGAACTTATGCACGTCACATACAGGGCTCAGTTACAACACTGGAGGCTCAGTCTATCATATCTTTATGACCTTGTTTGGCCGAACTGAATTTGGTAAAAGAGCTTTAGTCCATTTAGCACCCTTGGTTTGGAACAAACTGCAGAGCGACTGGAAAATGACTGAATTCATTTCATTAAGTGCTTTTAAATCTAAACTAAGAATCCTTGAGGCCAATTCCATAGCATGCAACTGTTTCAATTAGATTAAAATTTGCTGAATTTTATTGAATGTTGTTGAACTTTATTGAATTTTATTGAATTTTACTTACTTTATTTGTATTTTTTTTTTTTATTTATTTATTTTCATTTATTTTTGCATGTGCGTTGTTGCTGCCTGTGTTTAATTGAGTAATTTCTGTATCTGTGAGACAACTGCTGCTGCCTATCTTGGCCAGGTCTCCCTTTAATCTCAATGGGATCTTCCTGGTTAAATAAAGGTTAAATAAATAGAATAAAACATGTCGCCTGCTGTCGGGCGGAGGATCAGCTTGACTTGACAGACAATGGAAATGGAAACACTGCCCAAAACGGGAAATATTCTGCACACCCCAGTGGCTATCAATGTTCAGGGACTAAAATGTGTGGAGTATGTGGGAAAATAAAAATGCCCAAGAACTATGTAAACTAACTATGAAACTATGTAAAATGATCCTCAGTGAAAATGATTCCTTATTCAGGCATTAGGGCAACAACTATTAAATGCAAAAACATAAAATACCTTACAAGCTGTAAGGCAGTAGTAACAGAAAACTCAGTATAAATGATGCCTGACAGTATTAAAAGTTTGTTTAAATGAATATTCAATAGTAAAGTCGTGATTCTGATGCAGTCCTTATATCTGTCTCCTACAACTCTATAGGGATTGTGAAAACCAAGCTTTTCTGTTTGATAAGTCATCTTGACCATGTCTATATGCCTAAATGTTGTTGTCATTCGATTGGCTGATTAGATATTTGTGTTAACAAGAAGATGAACAGGTGTCTCTGATAAAGTAGATAAAGTGTAGCAATATGTAATCAATTCAATTTAACGAAGACAAGGTTTAAGATAGGAGGTTTCTTCCTGTCAAAAGGGAGTTTTTCAATCCTACTGTCACCAAGTGATTGCTCATAGGGGGTCATCTGGCTGTTGGGGTTTTCTCTGTATTATTGTAGGTTGTATTATTGTATTATTGTGATTAGGTGCTATAGAAATAAAATTGAACTGAATTGAACTGAATATTGCTTTTGACTAAACAAGACTGAATATTATTCTATACTGAACTGTCTAGACTCCAACTTGTGGCATCCAGCCATGCTCTTATTTCTGGCTTTGTGGGCTGTGGTTTTGTAATATTCACCTCTGAAACTTGTGCTACAGCCAGTGGAGGCAAATACGGAGGTGGATGGATTTTTATTCTGGCACTTATAGTGATGACAAGAAATATTTGACATTTGCAGCCAAGTGTCACTGGAGCTATTTTCTGCAAAAGAAACAACCCAAACAAAGACAGCTGCCAGGGAGGTTTGTGACTTAAGACTAACCAAGACAACATTTCTGTAACAAAAAGTTTTTAGTCGTTCTTAGAAGACCACAAATAATCCTGCTTCCACATTCTTTATGTTGGGATCATGGCAAAAGATTCAGTGGCAGCATTTTTAAAACCAACAGGCCTAAGGCCCCTACAGGCATGTGAGAAAGTCCCACTTCTAGCAGTTTCTGGCCTATGACTGATACATCGATCATCGATTATGACCGCTGACAGCTGAAGCGAATAACATAAGGAGCTACATCAGGGTCAAAACGTTTGTTCATTTGAAAAAGTTTTGATATTTAAAAAGAAAAAGTATTTAAAAAAGCAAAAATTCAGCAATTTGAATAAATTAAATATTAATATTTCTGATTATCCTATAATGGAATTGACAGGTGAATGTTTGAAACGTATTGTTATACATTAAGGTGGGGAAAAAAATTACCCAGCACAGGGAATACTATTGTCTGATTGGCTGGTAGGTTGCTAAGCCACAACAGCTATGAACTCTGTAAAGAAATCTAAGAATTGCCCGTTCATGTCTGTATATTATTTTAAAAATACATATAATATACATATAATTTATATAAATATGTTTTAAATATTCACAGCACCTAGAGAGATAGCTCTACCTTTATAGATAGGTAGATGGACAGATAGATATAATGGCAGCCATAACCCATATACACTGTAAATGTAATCATCTCAAAAGTTCTTAGATTTGCAAATATAAGAACTTCTACTGTAGCCTCCATAGTTGGAGACGAGGAGGCGGCTGTGGTGTTGGTTTGCACTGTTACCCAGCTGGGTATCCTGCCTCTCCCCATAAGAATCTGTTGACATTCACAAATAATTTCCCCCCATTTCCCTACTCTGCTCCGGTAATTTGCACTGACATTCAGGGAATATCGAAGCGGTAAAAGGCAACGCATGCTTAAACACACCTCGTCCTCAATGCTCCCCCTTAACATTTTTCTGATGTCTTTTCTGCACTTTTAATCATGCATCTCTCTCTGTCACGTTCTTCTTTGCATTATTAATTCAGCTTTATTCCATTTCCCTGTCTCCCATGGTCCCAAATGAAACGGCACGCATCTGTGTAATTCCCTTAAATATGCAGGTTTATAAAAAAAATCCTACAGCAAACCACAAGAGCTGACTGTCGATGGTAGCTGTCAGAATGTCAGGGAAAAGGAAACATGCCATCTAAATTTTTTCGAGCTGGAGTGTTGGAGTGAGGGAAAACTGAAGTGAATGACAATAATTCTACCTCCTGCTTGTCTACCATCAGTGGGCCACTGAGTAAGTAATTTAACCTCCATCTGCTGCAGTGCAGCTGCTCTGTGGGCATCAGTTGAAAAATGTGGTGTTTATGGTCAGCAGTCTGTAAATGGCAGCGCCTTGAGAGTGTTTGTGCACAGTTAAACATTTCTGAATCAATAAAAATAAAAAACACAGTATTGTCTGTCTTTGAAGCACTCAGCCCAATCATTCCATTCATACCTTTGTTCACTAATAAGAAGGTTTACTCTGGGTTTTGCGGTTGGTGGTTATGCTTGGCATGAGAAGATTTGTTGTATGGATTTGTTATGTCTTTCCATCATGTGATATAATTCACCTTGTGCCTTTTAGCTTTCAGTTATCTTCTCCTATCCTGATGTTTCTTCTGTGTTTGATTGCATGCATGCTGGATCAGAGCGGTGGTTTTGTAGCCGAGTGGTGGTTTTTGTTTTCTTTTAATCTGTGTTTTTAAAATGGGCTTAGACAGCCGAGAAGAAAAAATGAAATATGAACAATTTAGTGTTTTTCTAATTATGGCAGAACCCTTTTAAGGTCTTTAGATCCTGTATGTTTACTATTGTTTAAAAGTTATATGAAGAATTGGTAAAATCATCAATATTTGCCATTTATGTTTTCCAGACTTGGAAAATCCAGCTATTAAATAACAGAAGAGTCCACAGCCACCCGGGCATGCTCGTCTTAGTTCAGCTTTACTTGTACGCTGACATTTCCTAAATGGCTCTAAACACAAGGTAGGCTGATTTAAAAGTAATTAGTTTTGCAGGTATTTGGTAATAACCCAAAGTATGAGACAAATTAAAATCCTGACCTGATGATTGCACCAGACTTTAAGTGAAGGATCTCCAAAGTCATACATGTCTTTACCAAATGTCATAGTAATCCATCCCAGACATGATGGGGTTTTGCACACAAAATACAAATGTCAGCTTCACAGTGGCTCAAAGAGAAAAGCCACGGGATGACCAATGCCACTGCAATCTGCTGCCTGAGAATAATACATGATAATAATAAATCTTTGTTTAGAAAATATTGAAATATTTGACTGGATAAATATCTTGTATCTGCTGAATGTGTCTTGTGGTATGTTTGGAAAACTATAGTCATTCTTTGTATGGTAATATGATAGCTCACATCTCCCTCTCGTAGTGAGGTAAGTGGTGTTTACTCTAACAGCAAGAAAATGGTTTTGTTTTTCTCCGTCTCTGAGACACACGAGAGCCTTTCAACAGCAACCTCTCCAGGCACGGACACTACTACACATAATATTCAATATATAAATATATCAATGTCATTATTATAAAGAGGACGCTCATTTTGAATTATGTGCCATATGTGCCATTCAGTTTTTATGCATTTGAGGCCAATGGCAAGAGAGCGGCGTACAATCTGAAGCAATCATGAAAGAGCCGAGGACCTTTGATGTTCAGATGAAACAAATGTCTTGTTTGGCGGCAGAGCTCTGCTCTTCTCTGTTCCTTTCTCTCTATCACACATCCACATGTACACAATGAATTAGTTCCATTAACATTTTAGGAAATGCTGGAGTCACGTGTCAGAAACGCATAACCCTGTAAATAAGCACAACATCATCATACTACAGTACAGACATTATACTGTGACAAGTCAGGTTTGACAAAAATGTCCACATAATTTGACATAGCACAGAAGGCCAAGCGTAGTCTCAGCAACAGTTTCCATTAAGCGACCTGCTAATTTAGCCATTTGTTTAAAGAAGGGCTCTGCAACTATGAGCTCAAAAGTGTATTTTTCAGTCACGCTAAAGACTAATGAACTTGTTGGCTGGTAATCACGACTGCCTCACACTACACCTGCTGAGTGAATGACAAGGGCTGGCTGATGTTTCTAAGGAAACTGATTCCCCTCGGTTGTTGTTTAGAGCCCACAGACAGGCTACTTAGCTGGACTTAAGTACCAGAGCTACTTCATTTAATAACACTGAGTGCAATAGTTTGGGCCCTTATAAATCTTTTAAAAGGTTGCTTTTAAGGTTTGTTTGAAGCACTTTTATTAAATCTGTGTCACTTTCAGTTGAGATGAAATCAGAGTGGGAACAGAAGACTCATCTGATTTGCATATTATGACACTACCGGCTTATAAACCTGTATTCCAAATGATGCTGACATCCATTCTTACCCAGTATAGTTGCTTCAGGTAAGTAAGAACAGGTTTATCTGAAGTCTAGCACAAAATTGAGAGCCATATGTCTGTAGCATCAATCAGTGACACGTGACAGATGACAAAAAAGACTCATAATTTGAGACAAAGACACAGTGACAAATTTAATTCTGCAGTTTAAGGAAAAACTCCAAATCCCTAGGCTGTGTGAGGGATTTTGCAGTCATGGTTTGGGTTTTACTTTTCTCCTTAGTGAATATGTTCACTGCAAATCTTCTTTATCCCACAATTAAATGTGTCCTATATTTATGCATTTTCATCTGTTCCTACCATTTTGCATGAGCAGTCACTGAGCATGAAACTGATTTCAGTCATATGCATGACCTTCACAATCAAGTTTCAGTTTAACACCTCTGGCAGGTTTTAGACAGACTCTATGGATGGCACCCACCAGCAGCAGGCTATTATCAAACAACCGAATGAATTTGTTTATTTTTTGGAAGGACAGACTTTGGTCGCACCATGAGAGCTCAAACTTAGAGAAACAATGCCAGGCATCACACAAGCTGCTTACTAAAGCACTTCATGTTGGTTCGGCCTTTAATTTCTCACCCATCTGCACTACATAGCAGTCGAAACAGCTAGCATGACTCTGACTGTCAAATTAAAAGCACAGTGTGCAAAGTTTCACTGCCGGATGTCACTGGATTCTAGTCAGTTCCCTTTTCTTACCCCTCCCGATTCAAGTGCATGATCCTAGCTATGATGGCCGCTGTAGGACAGCGTATATACTGAGTGTAGGCTGTCAGTCCTTCATTTACCTCACCTGGCTGTCCATATCTGTTTGCTCTGGAGAAGACTGTAGAACTTTGTTAAAGGAGTCTGAATCAAATTGATGAGTAAGTGAAGCTCATTTTCCTGCTAGCAGCTATTTTTTCAGCTGTTAGCTGTTGTTAGCCAGCATTAGTGAAGCTTTCTACAGTTCTAACATTGTTAAACTTTTATGTAATGTGAGAATGAAACTATTTATCAGAGAGAAAGTCTGATTTTTTGAAAACTAAATTCTAACATTAGCTTACAACCAGCTGTTGTTGTTATTTAGCTGGCTCGTTGTCAGCTAAGGACACAGTATGGTTGCTTGTCTAATCTGCTGACAATAAGTAACTGCAACAATATCGGGAATAAACCAGCATGTTTATCCATGTTTTCATGAGTTAAAACCCAGATTTCAGTTCATGCTTAAAGTGAGCGTGAGATGGAAATAAGGTCGGAGAGAGATGGTGAAAATATACTTGTACAAATGTTATATGTAAATGTATAGTTTGAAACAGCAATCTCCAAACTTAATAATTTTAAATGTAAGAAAATGCATGTTCAATTTGTTGGAAGATGTACATACATCATATGTTTCACTATAAATTAAATGTTTTCATATTAAATATCAAAAAAATACTGTACCTTTTAGAAAAGCTCAGATTATATGCACTTTGAGATTTCTTCTTTTCTTCTTTCATTACAGTGTGTTGCCAGTCTTTTGTCATTTCAACACTACTTTTTAGTTAGTCGTGCTTTTAGCTGAAGTCTAGTGATTCAAATAGGATGTATTGAGTATTATGTAACAGGTGAAGCACAGTATTTGGACAGTGACACAATTCACATTCAAAGGGAATGTGCAAATAACACAGTGCACTAAACAGCACCTGACAAGAGGCTTTGAGGCCACACAAGCTGATGAATTAATTACTAGCAGTGCTAATTACTCTGTGTCTTACAATAAAATTCATCCTGCTCAAGACCGTGACACCTGAATACAAAGTCTCTTACAAACAAGTAGCAGCAAAATCAATTAAAGTGGAGGCCTCTGCTGACACCAGTACCCCTGAGAACAGAGTGGAGCTGTGAAGGGATTTTGACATCTTTAGCATCTGTTAAATACAGGTCTGCATTTACAACAACAACAAAAAGTGTAGACGGGGAGATTTTACAGAAAGGAATATACATTCCTGATGAATGAAAGCATCATCCTAAACGTATTGAGTGAATATTATCTACCTCCCTCTGCCTTTCTCACTTTTTTCTAAGACAGCGACTCGTGTTGTGTAGAATCAGACAAGCAATTATAGGTTGTTTTGAGTGTTTTCATCAGCGTCTGTGTTTCTGTCCCTCTGTCACTGGTCATTAATTTCTCCTTCCCTCTGTGTGTGTGCGTGTCGCTGTCTCTCTCGTTCTCCCTCTCTCTGCCATCAGGAGCTTTTTTTTCTTTTCTCTTTTTTTTTTTTATATAATGAAAATCACAATGGCTGCTGCCTAATTAAATAAGCACTAATTTCAGGAAGATTAAAGCCATTACAATTAGCCAGAGAAAAGAGAGCACAAGACTGGGGACAAGAATAAAATACACTTATTAATTTGTGTGCCATTTATGCTCAGGATCTATGAGATAAATAAATAAAACATGCCTGTTTTTTCATGTGTGTTTTCATGTCTGTGCACACATTTGCATATGAAGGACAGTATATATTTGGAGTCTGAAAGCAAAGGACTAAAATCAAGTTATGTCATGCATTTTACTGTGATCTTATTTGTACTTTATGGTATTGCAGAATTTATAAAGAAGCAGATTTCTGTGCATATGTGACACAAACATGTAGAAGTAAATATGTATAGAGTTTTACTTCTCCGACTTACACCATATTAGATACTTTGCATGTGCTGGTGAAAAGCGAAATATTCTAAAACATTCCCTGATTTTTTTTTCCAAGCACGTCTTAGACAAATGTTTTGACATTTTTCAAGCAGTGGAATATGAATCACTCTTCATTACTCCACAGAAACATGAAACCAAATTTCAGTCGTGAGTATATCTGTCAGGGAAATGCAACACTTTGTGTGTGAATGCGTATGTGTGCATGCTCATTTAAACTCTGTGTTTTTACTGTTCCTCCACATTACAAACTCACCCCCATGGAAGCTATTTAAAACAAAAGCAGCAACTCAGCCTGTTATCTATAACTTGCAGTGAAAAGTTGCTAATCACTTTAAATCCTTTGTATAACCTAACCTTTGTGTCCTGCACATAATCATACAGGTGTTTAATATCTCACGGGAATGGCATTTAAGGGTATTGTTTACTGCATATTGACTAAGTAAGAGCACTGAATTAAAGTGATCCCAAAATCTGAATCAGAGTCAGCCAGAAACCAACAGTGATCAGTCATTACAAGCCAGAACAAACTCCTCATGTACTATCCCAGAGTTACACTGGTATGCCGGCTTTGACCATGTTAAAAACAGGCTTGCCCTACATACGCCATGAATGGTGAAAGGTTGATGTAATTATTTTTGTTTTGGTTTCCAGCGGAGCTTTTATTTTGCAGCCTTTAAAAAAAGATTAAAGGCTGTCGTAAAAATGAAATTTGGCAAGCAGTTCCTTTATCTCGCAGCTGCAGAATGTCTCAAAGTAAAAATGAATGGTTTGGCAAATACTCCATTTCTTTTCTAAACATGCCATACATATTCCCACTACAGATAGACATGGCTCAATATTAAACTTCTAATAACATTAGTAAGCTCTATGCTCTCAATATAGACTTTCAGGGAAAATTATATTTGCTAAAGTCCCCCCATTAGCCGGCAACTTCAGTGGAAAATGTGAACCATGGATGGGGAGAACGTATAAACACACAGTCGGAAATGGTTTGGTAACAGTTTTGCAACTTTCATCATCACAGGTGTGCCGAGAGAACCAAACCCTCTTTCGTATTTTGTATTAAAGACACAAGATGTTCAGTGTAAAGTTCACCGTACAAATCTGACAAGTCTGTCTATCAACAGCACGTCCCCTATGTTGCTAGTAGAAATATTCACATTGACGGGCATTTTATTTAATAATGAATGTCATGAAGAGAACAGAGACAGAGACTTAGATTGTAAAACATAGATTTTACTCTTAAATTAGACCTGTATGGAAATCTTTGCACTAAAGTGATTTCAGACCCAGCTTGGTGATTTGTATGTCCATACGCATTCCTGCATTTGAACAACAGTTTGTCACATTACCAGAAAAAGAGGCGAAATCCCAGAAACAAACACTTGTTGCAGCCCAATTTTTTTTAAAAATGAGAGCACATTTCTAACAATCTTTGTTCTTTGAAACATGTCGGCACAAACCATCTGTTCCTGAATCTGTTTTTACTGGTCAGCATTTGTTTGATACAAAGATCTACACAAGCAGGGACTGGGTTCTCGTTAAATTTTTACTTCAAATCATAAATATCTGAAGGCATGTCTTTACTGTTCTACATGCTTTCCCATTGGGTGACCTACAAAGCGCTGGGCAGGTCGTTTTAATGTTACAGCAGATAACTGCAAATGCAAAGTCGGGTAGAAAACACAAGTAGAAACAAAAGTAAGTCGATGATGACTTGCTGAATGATGGCCACAATCTAACGACTTAATGAATAATGAAAAATAAATAATAAATCGGTTCAAAACCCCTAAAACACTAATTTAAAAATCTGCTTACGAAGATTTGTTTTTTTGTGTTTTTTTTAAGTGAACGTGAATGTCATGTCAGGTCCGCCAGTGCAGGAACCTGGAATCATTTCTCATATACTAAGCAGTTAAATATCGGAATTCAGATGTTCTCTCTTAATGCTCTCCAGGGTAACACACTCAGATGTAAGAACCAGCACATTGTACTGAAAGCAGCATTTGAACAACTTTGCCTGAATGCACAATAGCCCGGCAGACTGGTGATGATGATGGTTGATAGATATAGAAAGACAGATAACAGGATACCCCATTAACACTACATTTTCCTCAGCTAGTGTGAGAGCACAAGCTGAGGAGATGAGCAGTAATTTAGGTAATTTTGCTCTACTCGATTCCCTTTTCTTTAATGACAATAATTATCAGTGGATAACATCTGTAGGATGTGGGTGTTGGCCCCCCACCCACCTCTTCCACCCCACCAGACACCACCGGCACACTTACACACTCTCCTTTCTTGTCTGATTTGTGTCTTTACCGACGTCTTCTTCTAAACCGCCCCTGTGTCTTTGCCTTTTTTTCCCATCATCCGCCCCCTCTTGTGATTTCTCTTTTTACCTCACGTTCTTTCTGACCCTAAGTCAGTTTCTTTTCTACTAAATTAGCACCTCCTACAGTCTATTTATACACTTCTCTCAGTCCTTTATAACTTTGTACTTTAATAATCTCCTCGCAGCTGATGTAAAGCTTCTCAGAAACACGCAAGCTAAGGCTTCACTAGCATTTTTAAATGGAGACAAAACTTACATCAATGAATTCATCTTATTTTCAGTCAGTACCAGACAGACTATTTATTATTGCAAGATGCTACAGTGCCATGTGCTGGCAGTCAACTGACATCCAAGTTCATCTAATGGACACATTTTGTAAGAACCCATTTATGTGATTTTCTGCAATCACTTTCTTAGAAACGCATCAAAAATGCCAAGCTGGGTCTAGTCTGTATGTTGTTATTTAAATGTTATGTTCACACCTGTGAAGATGCCTAAACCAGATATGCAGGCATGAAGCTCCCGAAAGAGCGTTATTGACCCAAACTCGGAAATGGAACTGAGATAAGTAATTGCATTTGTGTCAAAGTCATTTTTTCTGCCCTTTCTCTCCTCTTAGCACTGCGTAGTGTTCCTCAATCACATTTGGAGTCAGGGGGCATTTTGCCATTGCGAAAATTGGCTTGAACTCCTACTCACCCCAGTGGTTTCTCCAGTCGACTGGCTGGCGATCCAACAATCTCGCCAAGAGTACAGAACATCTGACCCAAAAAGTCCTGCAGGGAAGAAAGGAAGGAAGAAAAATAGAAGATGAAAGGAAAAAAAGAAGGGCGGGATTGTAGACGTGAAACAGAAAGTCTACAGATCAAGTCAGATTAACCTCAGGATGTTCCACCAGATCTCGTACCACTGGAGTGTTCATGCAAATTCAAGAATTTGATAAATTCACTGAAGCTTGTTCACTCATGCTCATTCGCAAGGTCAAAGTTAACATTTGGCCATGCATACACAGTTTACATCAGCAAAATATTTCATTTTTAGTGGGAATATCTTCTGCGAAGAAGAAAAGAAAAACCTTGGAGAAGTGATGAAAGTGATCATTACGATAAGTACTGTATTTGCTACACTTAAAAGACAACTGATACTCCTTCATAAAAGGTGATATTACTGTGATGGGCTAAATGATGTGACATTGTGACATCATGTCCATTGCTGGTGTGAAGCTGGTTTATAGAACTGAACCCAAAAAATCCAGTAGGCTATGTATGCATGATTGCATACTGGGTTAATGCAATGGTCAAAATGTTTTCCACTAAAATCAGGTCTGCTCCACACATAGGCAACTTAACAGCACCGTGAGTTTTATCCATCCATCCCACCTGTCAACAGACGTGAGATAACACCAACCTCTGTGCAACCCTTACGTTTGAAAAAAAAAAAAGAAAAAAGAATAAATAAGTAATGATAAAATCCTTTAAAGTAGAACTTCAACCTAAATGTTAAAACTGTTGTTTTTAATAAGAAATGGCAGCTGGAGCTCAAAATCAAAATCTTAGCAATAGCAGCTGCAACAAATTCAGCTTTATTCAGCTTACTAAATCAACAGTATAACGTGGTTACACAGCAAAAGACAAAAGGTTTTAAAAAAGCACACCTCAACAGATCCAATAAAACTAGCACGAGTACACGGAGAATCCATTGTGTGGTTGTTTCAAAGCCGTGAACTAACCATATTAATTGCTTCTTTGCGATAATCGATTCTACTTTTCTCACTTTGTAAGAGCTCATATGACCAGACCTCTGTCCAACATGGAAACATCAACAGTTCTGCAGTTCAGTTCTTGCTGTGGTACAGTTTCCACTTTTAACCACAGAGATAACGTCAGGGTTTCAACCATGTTTGCTGGGTAACCACATAACCAAAACCTTAATACAAATTGTAAAACAAAGGGGAAGACTTGATGGATAATAATAATAATAATCTGAACTAAAGAAGAACGCTATTAAAAGAGCCTACCTGTACTTTGAGTCCCTCAACTTCAAAACAAAGTAGAGACACATTTCAAAGTATTTGAATTTAACCAGTCATCAGAAATTATTGTAACCCACTCAGAATATGCTCCAACCAACCTGATGGAAACCACTCATTTAATGAACCGTGAAGTATTACACATGATGGGATAAGATGGCGGTATTCAGTGACCCGTGTGCAATGGCCAGAAACATGATTGAACACAGTTATGACTCTAGCTCATCATGTCTGTGGACAAAGTCTCTCAGTGTCAGCCGGCACTGATCTACTTCATCAGACTCCCAAGTTTTTCTGCAAAGAATCTCATTGTGTATTTTTCAGCATAGTCTTTCCTGAACTTATCAGAGACAGGATGTGGGGCAATCCAAAGCAAAAGTCCTTAATATTGACCTCGACAGCCTGGGATCGTTAAATAATTCATTGGGCTATAGAGTGATTCATTTCAATGAGTCTCTAGTTTTTTTTAGGCCAATTAATTCCACTCAATGCAGCCCGTAAGAGCCTGGAAACCTGATCATCTCGATCGTGTTGAATAAAACATTCGAAAGGCACAAAAACTACATAGTTCCACTGAAATTACTGTGGCCAGTAACAAGAGCTGTGCAAATGGCTTGACTTGGCTCTCAGTTGTTTTTATTGTGATCAGTGGCGCCTTCTTTTCTCCTGAGAGACGGCTCATTCATGTGAAACAGCAGCCATGCAGTGTTAGAAGTGAGAGAGATGCTGGGACCTACGTTGAGTTCTGCGGGCTTCCAGAAAAGTTGGGCGGCAGCAGCAACAACAACAACAGTAACAACAGAGCACATCATATACCAGCACACAACACCATATCAAATACCTAGCACTCCTGGCACTGTTCAAAATGGTGAAGTGGGAGCAGGAAGACGACAACATGCAGTGCCCCAAAAGTAAAACCCAAACCACAACAGAGAAACAGTTAAAGCAAGTGATGGAAAAACGCAAACCTCACTTATCCAAATACACCAAATAATCACCGGCGCTGATTATTTTGACATTTTCAATGCTTTTCTGTCACCATAGTTTCCAGTCATGAGCAAAAAATAATGCGCTTTTTCCCCCCAGAACAACAAAATGATTAAGAACAAAAATAATGTGATGCATCGCTTTAAATGGAAACTAATGGTTAAAAGCATTACGTAATCCTTTTTTCTACATGAGTGTATATTATGGTGTTACGTACTATCCATTACTACAGTGCCAGTAAAACCAATAAAAAAAAGACTATGAAAGAATCAGTTGCTGATCAAGTAGACATTTAAATTATAAGTGAGTATATATAAGTACAGTATATGACTGCACATCTAAAAACAATAGCACTGTGAATAAAAGAGAACAAATAAAAACTTTGTATTTGGATACTTATGTGATCAGGCAATAGATGGGGTTTGCTTTATTCCACCCTGAAAACATGCAGCAGGCGACAACCTAATTAAAACAAGCAATATAAGACCACTGATAAAAGGAATTTCAGAATCTTCAATTTTGTCAAACATCATATTTAAATGTTTCCGTGGAGGAATTTTCTCCACAGCAATTCAAGCCAATAATTCAGATTTTACCCAAAACTGATCTCCATTTATCTGTGGTTCAAGGTTTAAAACAGCTGTGAGTACTCACGTGTTTGGACAGGTCGGGGCTTTTGGAGTCAACATCATACCTGAAAGGAAGCAAAATGAAAACAAAAGCCTTACTTTATACATTTGACCGATGTCACATTGCAGGTTTTCGAATGAAAATCTTTGTATGTTTTTGTTTATCAAGTTGAAGAAACGGAGGGAAGCAGGAGATAGTCATTATAATTGGTGCAGTGCATGGATTACAAAGAAATAAAGCACAGGGAAAGAGCTAAAAGAAAACAATATAAGGTCACACTTAAATGTTCTGCACTGAAAACTGCAGCGTTTAGTGAGGTGAGTGAGCATCAAGAGAGAAGAAAAACAAAGTTATGTGTGAAATCAGAATGAGGAGAGATGAAAAGAACCGAGATCTTAGTGTCGTTTCAGATGTTGTTTTTTGTGGTGCTGAGTGACTGGAAAGGGGTTTTGACTACAGACAATAAGAGCTGAGTGGTGGACCTGATCTGATTTGCATGTGAATGTAAAGCAATAAAAGGGAAAAGGGACATATGTGATGTCCCAAGATTAAACGTGTGATGAAACAATGGATCCCGTTTGCCTGGAGATCAAATCAAATACAATTACTGAGTAATATGTTGAATAAACAGCACGCAAGACTTTCTCTTGGTGTGCTGCACTGTCTTTGACAGCTTACGGTGGCACAGATTTAGAGCGTCACGCTGCTCAAAGAGATTTGACAGATTTGTTGTTTCAAATTTAAATCAATTTAAACCATAAAAGAGTTAAACAAACTGCATTAAAACCTGAGGAGCTCAAATTAGAAAAAGCTTCTTTTTGGAATCTGACATATCCAAAAACTTTAAGGTTAAAAGCAGATGTGATAATATTACCAAAGAAATCCATTATATAATCGTGTTCTTACATAGTTTTTTTTTAAAATACATGTTTTTTGGGGCTTATTAGCAGATCACATTTAGAAACACTTGTAAGATTAGATTTATGTTTATATTTAGGCTGGATCTCTCTTGTGGAAAAAATAACTTTAACAGTTGCTTCTTCCAAACCACTGCTCTCAATTAACATGTGCTTATACCAAAATATGATCACTTTATCTTTATTAACAGTCTGCAGATGTTTAAGATTGCTGTCATTAAATCTCTAATTGAAAATCCTTGATTAAGGGCGTTTTGGCCAATTACTGCCAAATATCCATTACACCCTTTATTTATGATTATTGTTACTCATTTTATTTATTATTTTTATTAGATTAGCATACAATAATGGTTCCATATTTAGGAGTTTCATTCAGCATTCAGAGAGCATGATAACGCAGAGACAAGCATGGGTAAAAAGCATCAACCATCTTCTCATATCCTCACACAATGGACTCTTCTCTATAGCTATCACGCTGGATCTCGGTGTTGCATTTGACACCACTGATCATATCGTGCTTTGACTCAAAGGACGAGCACTGTGCTGGTCATATTTATCAGATGTTGAAAGTCTTCCAAAAGTCGTATAAGAGGTTCAGTGTGTGTTAGGTGACAATGCACATATTTCTATTGGCAATTGGTGACATCTATCTCTGTTTTTGGCCCTAAAAACATGGCATTAACTTGACCTCTAGCTTCTGATTCCACTGAGTCATTTTTGACTAGAATATCTCCTTTAACTCATGCATCTAAAGCCATCTGTAGCGCTGCCTACAGATGAGCCGTCCAGCATTATTAACATTACAAACATGCCTTCTTAGAATGATGCTGAAAACGATCCCATTCATTCGTTACTTCTGGGACCAGCAGTTGTAATTCTTTACTATCAGGATATAGCTCCCGGAAAGCTTCTACAAGATGTTGCTCTGAAGATATTAAGTAGCAAGAGAGATCCCATTTCAGTCCTTTAGCTATATTGCTATAGGCTCAGGCTACTGGTAGACCTCCCATCAAGCACAGAGCACATCTCTTATCTCAGTTCTTCCTCTATGCATTCATGTAGCCTTGTTCGTGTCATTAATTGTGTTTCTTTCCTCTTCAGTAAGTTGTGCATTTTCCTCTCTGGCCTTTCTCTCTCTGAAAGTCTTGCAAACATCTCTAGGTCTGCATGATCCTGATCTGAAGTTGCTAGCCCCGACCACATGTCAAGTGTTTATCACTATATTTTTTTCTGTTCTTTTCTTTCTTTGCTTCCCCCTCACCCCAGCAGGTCTAGACAGACATCATCTATAGCAGGGGTGCTATAGATGATGTCCTGGGGTGTTTTTCTCACCACAGTCAGGGTGCTCCTCAAAGAGAATTGCTGCTTTTTTTCTTTTTTTGAATTGTAAGGCTTACCTTAAGATGTATATGAAAAATGCTGAGATTACATTTGTTATGCACTGGTGTAAATAAATGCAGTTATCTGAATAAAACAAAAGACATGCCATTTCAGAGCAATGTTTAGATCCCCATCCATATTTTGGCGTGGTGAGAGAGGTCAGTCTTGTTGGAAATAGTTAGGGTTGTTGAATTTTCCGGTCAGGTATGGCAGATGGTCAGTTTCTTAACTGAACTGAACGGTGTAGGCAGATAGTGCAGAAAAGGAAGTGAAATAATGAAAACTAAACATCACTCACAAGTCAAAGCGAAGGTTCTGCTTCTCCTCAAAAAAGTAGTCCAAGATGTACTTTCTAACAAAGTCGGGGTTTAGAGTGTTGTCTATCACCTCTGTTCTGCCAAACTGTAGGAGGAGAAAGACAGATGGAGGTCAGGAGAAGAGAATGACGAAAGAACAAGCAAGACATTGAAACACAGTTTTAAAAACAAATACAGTTAGTGTGTGCTTGTACTTTAACTTTTTTCCTCCCTTTTCATCTCTTTCTTGGGCTTATTATGTAAGTGTATGCACACAGTCACAGAGGCCTGATTAATGGAGGTGCTTTCACATGGTTCTGCTGTGCAAATGAAATCAAGGGTGGGTTTCCCGGTTGCTTGATCTTCACCCCTCTCCTGTATTAATTACAGCAGGTTAGCGCATACATCAACCCCACGGAAGCAAAAGGAAAATGTAAGACGCCGGGAAAATGTGTGGATAGAGAAAAGTTATGGGTAGACTTGGAGGAGAAAAGGGGAAAGGGACAAAAACTGCTGGAGGGAAGGAAATGGGGATACTGTTTGAGTCGGAGCTTTGGATTGAAAAGAGTCAGAAGGGTAGAAATGAGAAAAGAGTGGGGAGACGTGACGAGGAGAAAAGCAGTCATTAGGGCTTCCTACATTTTCTCACTCCTAAATTACAAATGCAGGATAAATATGCCAGAGAAAATCTGACAAAGGCCCAGAAACTCCAAATATATGCATAATCACTGGCCACTGTATTAGGTACATTTTGCAAGTAATGGTTTGGACCCACTATAGCCTTCAAAATGGTCTCAATTCTTCACTTCAGCAAAGTGCTGGAAACATTCCCCACATATTTTGGTCTATATTGACATGATAGCATCACAGAGATGCTGCAGATTTGTAAACTGCACATCCTTGACGTGGAATCTTAACTTTCCACCACATCTCAAAGGTGCTCTGCTGGATTGAGATCTGGTGACTGTGGAGACCATTTGAGTGCCGTGAACTCATTGGCATGTTCAAGAAACCAGTTTAAGATGATTTGAGTTATGGAGTTAAGGGATGGATGTGCCATTAAATGGTGCTCATTTGGTACTAATGGGTCCAAAGTGAACCAGGAAAATATCCCCTACACCATTACACCACCAGCAGCCTGAACTGTTGAAGCAAGGCAGCATGGGTCCATGCTTTGAAGTTGTTTGCACCAAGTTCTAACCCCAGTCTTATATTGCCCAATTTAGGTAGCCTCAGTATACTGTTCTGTCCTGTGTAACAGAAGTGGCACCAAGCACGGTCTTCTGCTGCTGTAGCCCATCTGTTCAAAGGTTCGACATGTTGTGCATTCAAAGACATTCTCCTGGTTGTGGTTATTTGAGTTGCGACTGCCTTCCTGTTTGGCCATTCTCCTCTTACCTCTGAGATCAGCACTGGATATTCACCCCGAGGACAGCCTCTCACTGGATATTTAAAAATCTTTTTGGTCACCATTCTCTGTAAACCCTAGAAATGGCCGTGTGGGAAAATCCCAGTAGATCTACAGTTTGAGAAATACTCAAGTCAGCCCACCTGGCACCAACAAACATGCCACATTCAAAGTTACTTCAGTCACCTTACTTCCCAATTCTGATGCTCAAGTTGAACCTCAGGAAATCGTCCTGTCTATATCTACATGCCTAAATGCTCCCATGTGATTGCCTGATTAAACTGTGTCAGTTAAAACCTTCACAGATTTATATTTAATAAAATAAAAATAAAAAGTGAAGCCTTAAAGCACACAATACCTCATTCTTGACTTTATACTAAGTCTGAGCCCTGCTGGTGTTTGCACAAACATAAAAACAGTGGAGTCAGATGAGAGCAGTTAACACAAGAATGAAATTACCTCAAAATGGATTCAAGAAAACACACACTGGAGATTGCACCACATTTCCCGTGTATACTGAGTCTCCTCTGTGCATGGCTGCATGTTTTTGATGTCACATTTAATGGTGTCCTGCCAGCACAGCTATAAACTGTTTGCGGTTTGAACATCTCAGCTCAGTCATAGTTATTTGCTGGTAATATCACCAGAACTTCACAAGATAAATCACATCTTACTTCTACATTTCTAAATTTGAACCATGTGAGCATGCTCTGGGCCTGTAGGGGATAGCTGCTCTTGTTATAGCTCAGAAAAAGACGTTATTTCTACATCTATTAAAGCCACGCCTCCTGTGATAGGTTTAATATTCATTTCATCCTTATATCACAACAAGGAACAGCATTAATTGATTTGTAATGAGCCGCATAAATCATATTTTTTCTTAATTGATTTCCTTAATCAAATCCATCTTCCTTCATGCCTAATATTATAACGATGCACAGATGTCAGAGGCAAGCATTCCTTCCTTTGTTAGAAAGATGAAAATTCAACCTGTGCTCAATCTAAATGTATGCAATAATGACACTGGGTCAGATGCCAATCGTATATAGACAAAATGCTTCCACAGATATCACAGAGGCAGATATCATGAGGCAGAGGGCAAACGTGCTCTGTTGGTGTCATCAGCATAACAGCAGTCGAGAGGTGTTTGACCTTTAATGTGTAGGTAATGTTATGAAAACCAAACCATGATATTTTCCTCAATATGTGTGATTGTCATTTTTTTCAAGTAAAAGTCGAAACCAAAGGTACAAAATGTAAGTGAAGAGAAGAATGTGTGGTGCCAGACATGGTTCAAAAACTTCTTTCCATCTAGAGTTTGTATAACACCACCACTGGCCTTCTAATGCTGATTTTTGTGTTGGTTGTTATTCTTCCTCATGCACATTGTGGGTGTTTACATTACAATATAAGGCGCCTTGAGGGGACTGTTGCTGTGATTAGGTGCTATATGAATAAAACTGATTTAAACTGAAACGGTATTCTGCTGTAACATCCTGCTTGGTGGAAAATGTCAGTAAAGCGTTACCAAGTGCATCAAAATGTGACAAGGAGCAAGCGTCAGTATGTGATGAGTTTGGAATAAGAATATGTTGTAATATGTGCAATATAATATGTGCAAACTGTAGTATTTTTAGTGCAATAATGTTTATTTGTATGGGAATAAGCATGCAACTTCAACGAGTTCCACACAACATTCGTAGCTTAAAGCAAATCTGCAACGCCCTTTTCAGAGTCACTCTTGTTTTCCACAGTCTCATAACTCACCAGCAAGTCTGTCGAACTCTTCATACAGGTAAACAGAACCTGTTTGCAAAGATTAATCTTCCCATAACGTGGAATGCAGCTTCTGTGAGCGAGCGTGAGTAAACGATGACTTTGCACCGATAGAAAACTTCGCTCTTCTGTGATATTGCACCACTGTCGAATCCCTCTTTCTAAAAATAGGAGGGCAGGACTACTGATATTGAATCTGTGTTCTGCCCTGAGTTTTTTTCCGAAGCACCCGGAGCTGTTGATGAGGTTGTGAGCACATGTTAGTAAAGAGGCGGGAGATTGCAAAAATGAGCACCATACGTGATTTCCCAGCTGAGTGGAAGAGACAATACCGTGCTGCAGAGTTCATTAGATACTGCTGGGCTGCTGGAGCTGGCTAATGAGAATCTGGCAGGAAGTCCCTGACCTGCACCCTCGACATTTACACACATAGACGCAAGGCAGCTGGCACGCATATACTTATGGCATCTGAACTCTTCGGTCCGCTGATGTAGAGACCGACAGTGTCTCGTGTTGAAAATGTGACTATGTCCCTAAGTCTCACTGCAAGTGAGCATGGTGTTAAATTAAGAAATGAGCAAAGGAGAACAGTAATAAGACATGTATAATCCATTATTATCTTTTTTGGCTGTCCCAAATATGGCTAAGACCGTCCAGTGTTAATTACGCTGACCTTCATAGTTTGCATAAACAACCTTTTTTTCTTTTAACACACACAAACCGCCAGTGCAGATTTTTGCCATCTGAATATACTGTAGTTCCTTTTCTGTTCTTTGTGGCTCAGCAGACAGCAACACAGTGCTCATATAATGAGTATGGTGGAGTCAGTAGTGTGAATTAGTGTGATATAGCTTTCTGTCTGTTTTGGCCTTCAGTGAAAAGCATTGGGGTGAGTTTAAAAAAGAAATCCCCAAGACAAAGAAAAGACACAGAAACACGAAGAATACTGAGCAGCTCCCCAGGACTGATAGAGAGTTTAGGGAGGAAGAGTAAAACAAGCAGCTGAAAACCATTTCTTCCACGATAAGTGCTGCATGGCTTCATGGGAAAACAACTCCCAAGGTTTGTTAGAGCTTCGAGCCACAGCTGTGACTGTGCGAAGTCTGGGTATGTGTGCACATCAAACAAATTCTCATTTGTGCTCATACGCGCAGAAACAGGCATGTGCACCAACGCACACACAAACACACACTCATTCACATAGCAGGTAGTAGCAGATAATGTCAGACGGTGGGAAAAAATAATAGAAATCATCAACCGTGTCAATCTCCATTAGCTGTTCTCTGTCTGGCTCACAGCATACAGTGATCACTCGACCACTTTGCACCTCCATTGCTATGTGCTACTTGTTTATATATCCAACAGCCCTTCATCGTATGTATGTACTACATATGAGGTGCAACCATTCAGTTCAGCGACACCACCTGTGAAAGTAGAAAACAAATACTGTTTAAATTTGGTTTATCTTCCCCTCATGTTAGTCTCCCTTGCAGTGCAGCTCTCTGAGCAACTTTAGGTCCACAGGAAAATCAGAATGAGCCTTTCAGGGAGTGATCTGAAAGCAGTAAGTGGGCTGTAAGTGGGCCAAAAGTGAACAAGGAGACAACCTTGAAGGGGAACTCGATCAGATTTAAATAGCCTTTTTGTTTAGTTTTTTTTATTGGAGAGAGTTTCTTATCGTTAGGACTGCACCTTATATTCATCTAATGAACCTAAAAATAAGTTGATGTAATTAAGTGTTAACATTGCAGGGCTTTATTGATCCATCCCTTCCCCATTTAATAGGTCTTGTCTTGTGTTATATTGTAAGGAGAGGCAAATGGTTCACAAGTATCCTTAATATGACTGTGTTTGTGTGGACATACTGTGGAAACTCAGTGAAGGCAGAGCTGAGACTTTTTGCAGCTGTGATTTTCTGGTATACAGTCTAATTACCCGAGGTACACTTACACAACGATTCCAGGAAGAAGTGTATTTCTAAGAGTGCTCTCAATTTGGGCTGTATTAGTCAGTAATACTTCAAATTGTTCAACAGTATGTTTGTGCCTGGTAAACATCTCCTATGACCTTTTCAGACTTGGTTTTGGATACTAGAGTCCATATTCAGGTTTATTTTCTCCATTGTTTTGGATGGGGAGTCATTATTGAAGGTCACTTAGTTATTTTGTTTTTTTTTAAACAATAACCACTGGAGCAATAAAAAGCACTGAATCATCTCGAGCATAAAATCAACCTAAAAGTATCCTACAACTAAATCCGGAGCACTTTAATGTACTGTAGAGGATAATGAGCGTGCAGCAAAGAGAATCAAGTCCACAGATAACTTATCTATGCACTAGTTTGATGTATAAAGTGATGCGCATACTCTTCATCAAGAATGAACTGTATTAGCATGGCAGGCATAATGCAGTGTGCACCAAATACCGGAGGAGATGGAAATAATCGTCAAACGTGGCCCCACCGGTGTGCTAGAGGGCCCTGTCAGAAAGCGTTATTTAGCAGTCCCTGGTGAGTCACCTGTTTTAGCTTTGCTTGCTCAATCGGAGGCGCTCAGTGTCGCTCACACAGCATCACCTGGAGCCGCTCCAACACATACAACTGAACAATATGACTATGGATGTGATGGTTCATGTCCGCAAGGAGAGGGCTGATTTAAATGTTTCCTGGTGAAGAGCAGAAGATGGAGTGCAATCTGAAGTGAAAATAAACTGAAGTGAAATGCTCATTATATTAATTACATTTTGTGTATTTGATTGGATTAGAAGGCATTCAAACTGAAAAAACAAAGAAGTGGATGGCAAAGGGACCTTTACTGTACATATGCAAATGCATATGCGCTTAGGATTTACACATATGCATACACATTTTCACACCCAGAGAACAGGGCTGTCAGCAATAATTCAGCTACCTTTGAATTAATCCCACACAGCCATCTGTTGGGAGTGAGTAAACATAAGAGCAGCAGATGAGTGTATAAATAAAACAGCCATATACCATATAAATAAATAAATTACATTAAATTATCATGTATTGAAAATATCTGTGCCCATTTGGACAATGTGTTTGATGAAGAATCAATCAAACTGTGCACGTCCAGCCTTGAAGGTGATGCAAGTGAAATCACGGCTGTGGCACTGGGAACATAGCTGTAAATTAATATCACGCTATACTCATCACATTATATTTCCATTTTTAACGACCTTGTTTTTTCATTGCTGTCTTGGTTGATAGTTTGTAATATTTTTGCTGCCTGTTTGCATTACAGAACATTAAAATCGACTATCTAGTGTCAAACGCTATTTATCTTTGCTAGGTTTGGACCAGAAGTTCTCTAACGGGAATAGTTTTTAAAGCAAAATTCACTTTTGATTTATGATATTTTGATCTAATGACTATAATTTATTGTAAGCCAAACATGTATTCTCATTTACAGCATATTTGCTGTGTTTTTACAGTAAAGCATTGCTCTAGCAATACTCTGTAATTTTCAGATATGTGCATACACAGTACAGTGTATTGCATTACGAATTTATTAGACCAACATCCGATTCAAGGTTTATGGCACAGCTGCTCCAAATTAAAACTTTTTTATGTTTCTGGAATGGTTTATCCACCAGTATGCACAAGCTCTTTAATCAAAATTATATTTTTCTTACGCTAAAATACAATTACTGCTGTTATCCATAAATTTACATTTTTACAAAAGATAAAAAAGTAAAGAACATTATTAATAATAAAGATGCCAAATTACACTTACTTACTTGCATTCCTGAACAGCAAAATTCTTTTAGTGGTTGAATGCTATGCTTCATTAATTTCTGACTTCTCGGACAAGTCCAGTGTGCTGGCCCAAATTTGGCAATAAATTCAATCATTTTTAGTTCATTAAAATATTTATGTTTTCTCGTTTTTATGAAAGGTGGCCTAATAAATCTGTTAATCACTGTATATATATGCACATCTATGAATATATTCATATATGTGTAAAAACATTGTATGTATGGGCTATGCTCTCACAGTATTTCACTAATGTTTGTTCCCAGAGTCACAACAGAATTGAGGGGGGAGGGGGGGTAAATACACTGCTCTCTTTTTCTGGAATAATCTATAAGAGAATCTGAAATTCTTATTGTAATTGTTAACTGGTTATGACGGGTGAGTTTAAGTCTGATTTAAAGGATGGAGGAGAGATTCTCCTGTTCAGTGTGACTGCTTCGGAAGTTAATGTTCATTGTCACCTGTATTTATTTCTTTACTTGTGCTTATAGTTGTTGCAATTTCTGCTGCCCCTTCAGCCAGATATCTCTTGGAAAAATAGAGTTTCAATCACAATGACACTCTTTAACTTGACAAATAAAAGATATTTATATACAAAAATATTTACCGTGTCCGTGACAAATTTATTACAGGCTTAGCTCATAAACAGTATACTGTATATATTTTAATTTGGTCTTGCAGTCAGCATTTATTGCAATAGGACAAAAATTCTATTAAAATAAACTACAATGGCCATGTTCGATTTAATCGAAAGCAGCAGCTTGGCCCATTTCTGTTAATAGTTTTTGGATACAAATGGAGGTCTGTGAAACAGCAACAGGCCACATACACATGCACTTGTATCTACTTAAAACTGTTTATCTTAACAACAGGAAAGATGCTGAATATTGTCAACTACATCATTTTGAATTAAATTGCTATTATCATTATTATTATCATTATTAACTTCAATATGTGCCACATTTGGGAATTTCTTCCATAATAAACATTCTGATGTCAGCTGCTTATCACTATTTGCAAAGACATAAAGGTAAAGAGTTCGGCTTTATTTAACACTTTACTTCACATATTTATTTTGTATCATTATGTGGTTTGCTAATTCCACCTGCAATCCAAATAATTAGGTTTCATTAACTGGACAAACAAACAGAATGGTGAGATGACAAGTAGAGAGCTGACGGTAATGCTGCATAAACCAAACAAGGCACACTAAGAAGTGGATTAACGAATCTGCAGCCTGCTGTTTAGTCCCCAAAATGTCAGCATATTGATCATTATGGTGCGAGGGTTTTTGTTGTTGGTTGAAGTCTCCAATTAGGGAATATTTCCTTGGCATTTTCAGACGACTGATGCTTGAACAAGTTTAATGAATTGTCAAAAAACACTCACAGTGAAAAAGGGGGAAAAAAACCCATGAGCTGAATGTCTTAACTGGAGTGCCACCACTCCACCCCTGTGCACACAGAGAGCAAGGCCAGAACTTAATTGGACGTGCTGTAAGTTCTTTCTTTTTTGATTTGTGTGTGCATGTTCGTGTGTACACTCACCTCTCTCCACTGTTTGGTTTCAACACCTTGTGTATAGAGCACGCACACTGTGAAAAAGTGCCAGGGAGGGACATAAAAGGAGGAAATTTGGTGAAAGAAAGAGAAAACAAGAACCAGGGAGAGAGAGAGAGGAAGAAAAGAGAGTGAGAATTAGAAAAATGGAGGCAAATTCCAAATGGGAAATCAATGTGAGGGTTTTAGCTCCAGTGCAGTGAACAAACAGCCACAGCACACTGAGGGGGGAAAAAAAAGATTTCCCAAACTACAAGGCAACATATCGATAAAAAACACACAGAGGAGAAGCAGAGAACAACCACAACCAGAAGCAGGCGTAGAAAAATAATAAAGTACCATAAATAGGAGAAGTCTTTACAAAATACTCACTTGGATCTGACTTTGAGAATGTGTCTTTATCCAGCAGATTTCTGAAAAATGAAGAGAAGAAAAAAGCAACAACTGTTACTCATGCTGACAGCTCGACGTGAGTCACTTATACTCAGCTATGTTCTAAAATTTATGTGCACATACGGTATATTCTTGTCATGTTTGAGATGCTATCATTAACCAGAAGCCCACTTGAGAAGTGCAGAGCCTTATCTGACAATTTTACAGAAAGTGATCTGATCTGCTGATTCAGATCACTTCGAGTTTTGTGCGCTCTTCATTTTGTGCCTTGGTTTTCTGGTTTTCCCTTTTTTCTTTTCTTCGGGTATCTAGTTTGAGCTTTTGTCACATTGTAGGCTTTGGTAAGTCTCTGGGGACTCTTTTTTTGTTGCATCACATTTCATCTGTCTCTCTCAGCCTCCACTCGTCCCCCTCTGACTGCAGATTCACATCAAACATGCAAAACTCCTCTCTGATGAGAGACTATCAAGAATTTCCTCTCATCGCCACAGCGATTTTTCACCACCACTCCTGGCATCAAAGCCATGACACCTTGCAAATAATTAGATATCAAATTAGATGCAAGCCAGCAATAACACAAGAAGGAAAACAATAAGCAACCCCACATTTAACATCAATGTTTAATAGTGGCGTCTGTTCTGCTGTCAGCTCTGTTCATTCATTCAAGTCAAAACGTTTGTTAGGTCCAGGTATTGCTTATGTTCTGGGGACCTGAATGTGTTCAAATACCAGCGGTCACATTATGGGGACTTGGATTCTTTAAGGGGATAAACACCAGGTCCTAGTAATGTAGACTTTTAAAGCTTAAGCTGTTTTTTTAGCATGTTTTGAGATCAGATTTAGGGTAAATGGCATTAACATTGTCACCGTTATAGGGCAGTCAAATTGGTGGAAAACACTGAAAGATAGATGTTGTGAGGTAAATTCATATTAGAGCAGGAGCAAAAGCACTGCCTATATCAGGGATCAGGATAAAGGGTCCAAAGCCGGATAGCGACGCAGAGATTGGGAACACAAAACAGAAAAAAAACCCCAAAAAACAAGTATGATGAGCAGGAGCACAACAGAAAAACAGGAGATAAAGGTGGGAACAGGACAGAAAACAAACACAGACTTAACTAATGAGGGTGAGTCACCGAAAACAGCAGAAGGTAAAACAAGAACAAGGCTTTAACAGAAAGTAAAAAAAGGCAAATAACTAACACTGAGACACAAAGACTAATATAAACACGGTGATAGAGACAAGAAACAGGCGAACTAGAAGCACAAAGAAACAGCACAGAACCAACAAAGGTAACAGGGAGCGAAAGAACACAAATACTCGAAAGCCTATTACAGTGAGGGAGCCGTGGCAGCGGGGAGGGAGCACAAAAGGTATGTGACCCTAGCTTACTTCATAGTGACTGATAAGACCCACTCATGAAGCAAACATGGGTGCCTGCAGCACTGCAGAACATTTGTGTCCCCCGTCAGCCAATGAGAATAACTACACAATCTCTGTTAAGGTATTATTTATGCCTTTCACAAAGAAATCCAACCATGTTTAATCATTTTTTAGCTTCACCATCTACCACTTTTCATTTTTTCCCTGAAGCACCATGTGTAGTGTATGCTGGTTTTTTTATTATTATCCCCTATGAGGAGTACAGTATAAAACCAATGTAGAACCATTGGTCACTAATCAACCATTCTACTACTTGTATTATTTATTTGGGATAACGCAGTCAGTAATTGTGGGGTCACCTCATTATATAGTCTTGCTACATGTTGCTCACTAAAAAATCAAATAGGAAGCAGTGGATGATTCCTAACACAACCCTCGTTGCTGTAGCCTATGCTCTGTGTGTTGCAATGGTCTTCTGCTCTTCGGCTCTGGCAAACCATTTATTGTCAGTTAACATAAAACACAGGCGAACAGATTAAAAACTTCCGGCGTTTTGTGAACTGCAGAGAGATCTACCTGATGGCCTTAATCAGCACTGAGTGAGCTTGTTTGTCAAACCCTCTAATAGACATTCATTTGTATGTAAAAGACTCTTACTCTAGCTTTAGAAATGAAAAGTTCACTAAGAGTGCAAGGTTATTTTCACATTTACAATCCCTGCGTGTGCAAATGTGATTGCATGTGAAGCCTTTGACATGCACAAACAAACATGCTCTTTCATTCATTCCCAGACAATGAAATCAACTGGCTAGCGGGGATATCAACACTGAAAATTGTCGGGTAGGATTTTGCACAATGGCAGCCTGATTGCTAACATGTCTCCGTGTTTACTCATCTCATTTACTCATCTCTGTCTCTGCCCTCCCACCTTACCTCTTACTTTGTAATGGCATGTAGCGTTCAACCTCACACGTTTACATCTGTCATATTAAAGAACAAAGACTTGATGAATTGTGGATTTTGATTGGTAATAGAACTTGATCACAGTTTGGCTTTTTAAAATATGACAGGGTTTTTTTAACCGTGCATTGTACAGTGTATTTCATTTCAAGACCAATGTATTTATTAACAACTGCCACCTCTGGCAGCTCATCCCAGCAGATGTAATTACAGACGTTTTCCTATTATAGATCACAATGTAAGAATCCCCTCAAACTCAAGTCTGATGAGGGCCTGCCACACTGATTTACAGCAAAGGTTGCAGACACAAAATTACAGGCTTGTATTTGAGTGGAAAGAGCGCATAAAGGTCATTGTCAAGGATCTTGTTCATTCTTTGTTTCTCCGCCTACTGTACAGGTCCCACTCCATCTTCCAGCGTCCTTCACGTAACATCTGTAAAGTATTGTTTTTAAAGCTTTTTACTTTTTCTACTTTCCCTACACCCTCACATGTGACAGGAATTAATGTCTCAGTCAAGTCTTAACCATACTACACATGTACAACACACTAGTACATCAAAAATCCTTTAAGGGATGTCATCAAATACTATAAAGGTATTTTATTGGGTTTATTTGTGTACATCTTTGACAGATGAAGTTCAAAAATCATTCTTTTCCCTCATAATCATGGAACAATAATTCTGAGTAAAACGCAGCTGTAAGATAGTCAAATCAAAGCTTCATTTATTCAAATAATTTATCACTAAGGAGGACATGCTTGGTGTGAACTGACTGTATAAAAATCAAGTGGCTTCCATGTGACCAGTTTCCATTAAATTTAACCTGTTACATTGTAATTACATGTTACTAAATTGCATGCAACCTTTACATGTAATTAAATTCCTTAAAGTCAACATTTTGGCCATTTAGGCATGAATCCATACTACCTGGTTACTTAAAATGGGCTATTTGAAACATCAACACGAGCAACACAAAAAGCAGAAGTTTGACGAGTATAGAAGTAGTGTTAATCACATTTTTCTCTCAAGCCTTCATGTGGCTTCAGATCTTTGATCTTTAATTTAGAAACCATTAGTCTCGAACCATGCAGGGCCTTTCACTGTGCTATCATTTGTGATTTGCTAAAATCACAAACGAAATCACACAACAATAATTCACCCAAACACTAATGGGCTCAGAGATGTACAGGAGTCTTTTATCTGAGATAACAGAGTGCAATTAAACACTATTTGACTCCGGACAGAGAGGTGTTCTCGTCTTTTGAAGTGTGTGCAGCACGAAGGCCGGCGCGTGCTTTTGTTGGCTGCACTGAGCAAACATCCTTTGGGAACATAAAACTGGAGCTGGCATAAAGTGATTGACAGTTAGCTCCTGCCAGTAAAACTCTGTTCTTTATATTAATTATTTGCCTGCTTTTTTGTCTGTGTGCTTTCCTCTTAGCTTTTTCCACCCTGTCTCTCTTGATCTATTCCCGCCTGATTTTAATGCATTTTTTTATGAATTTGACTTTCTCTAACTTAATCTCTCCCCCCGTGTTTCGAGTGTTGTGTCACACCTCCATCAAGTCTGACCTTTTCATAATGTTTGCCAGAGGCTGCTATGTTCCTAGCTCTATTACCCTTCACGTTTCCTCTTGCTCGCTTGGTCACGACAGTGACACGAGAGCCTTCACTCGAGATGACAAAGCCTGTTGTCTCCTCTGATTCTCGCTTCTGTTTCTTTCTCGTTTCATTTTCTTCTGCAATTTCTGCTGCCTTCCACCTGAAGCTGTGCTCTTTCATCCACACTAATCTGTTTTGATTTTTCCTCTGTTCCCGTATTTTCTCTCCTTCCTTTAAGAGCTTTCAAGAGCACACTGATAAGAAAAAGAAACACATAAAGTCCTGAAATGTTTTGTTTTTCATCTTACATTTAGGTTAGAAAGACATTCTGAGCTACAATACTCTGTGTTTGTCAAAATGTCTGTGGGTGAAGTATTGCAGTCTAATGTCCCTGAAATGCCTACAGTTCAGTCTAAATAACAAAAAAAAACCCAACATATTTGATACCAAAAAAAGGAAGATAATTAAATTAGCAATTCACCATTTAAAAATTCTGCACTGCTGTAACTCCAGTTGCAGAGAAACGAGGAAATGTGAAAAAAAAAAACACCTAGCTATTTTCAGATAACAGTGCTTGTATGCAAAACTGTCCCAGGAATGCATTGTTAATAATAATTGGATGCTTTGTTCAGTTTAATTTATTCAGCCCTTATCCAAATACATATTTAGTTACATCTGGACCCTTTCCATCCACCACCTCACCATAACAACCCTCAATAGTACATTAGCACACAGCAAGCCATCACATTTATTTATGCTTCATTGTTGTTGTTGTTTGAATGGGAGGCCTCTAGTAAATTACTCTGGCAATCTTACACGTAATAAATGTTGTAAACTTCTGAAACTCTGGGACCACTAAAAATATTATTGGTACAGGTGTAAACGTGAGCCGGTACAAACTGATCAGAAGTTGGTTTTACTGACTTTGTAAGCCGGGGAGAGAAGACGAAGGGTTTTGGACACAGTGTAATGGCACAAGTTTAGATTTTTGTGAATGGCCACGTTTAACAAGTGCATCACCAACACAGTTCAAATTAACGAATCAGTTTAGGCATGGGTACTAGCATGTAAATGATACATGAAACTGTGGCAGACATCATGCTATTGCTAGAGATGGCACGATACCACTTTTTTATGTCCGATACTGACATCATAAATTTGGATATCTGCCAATACCGATATAAATCAGATTTAGTGTATTGTATAATCAGTAAAACAGTTTTTTTTTAATATCTTGCTGCTTTCAGTGTAAAGTAACTCCAGACCACCGACAGGTCTCGCATGCCAGCGCCGCTCTATCACGTGACGCATACTGCTCCGACACACTAAGGTCATGAGCTGGGTTACGCCATATTGCAAGTTTTGTGAGGTGCTTTTGTGATGCTTCATGGATCCGATTACATTTTTCATTTCTCTCCGAGTACGCCTTCGACGCTTATTCCCTTCCGATGCTGACGGTGGATCAAGGAGACCAGCGCACAGGCTGCAGGCCCGGATGTACTGTCTACATCGGCTGTCTCTCACCCTTTACCCATCCCTGTGGCTTGTCATGTGTTTCTTTGGTGTATTAAGAGTTTTTTTCATGTGCTATGTGCAGAGGTGTGTTTTTTTCTGTTCTCAAACTGATCTCCCTGTTGGAGCTCAGTCTTGGGGGAGTTTTTTTTTTTCTCCTTATCTTTCCCCATGTGGTGCATTTTCCATTGTTATACCTCTCTGACCTGTCTTCCCCATGTGATGTTTTTGTGTAATGTACGTATGGTCGGAGGGTAAGATGGCGCCGCCATTGCGTGCAATAGGTCGGCAGCCTTAACATGAAATTTCCCTTTCGTGGGACTAATAAAGGTATCTTATCTTATCGTAATTTAGGTCAGTATCGGACCGATACGTAATATCTGATCGGTCCATCCCAAGCTATTATTGATACTAACTAATCAACTGGTGACTTTCATGGAGACTATAAACCGTAACTATGATACCTGTAAAATAAATGTAATGTAAACACAGACTTTCTTTCTCTTTACTGTTTCATTCTAATTACTGTCTGTGTATCAGCGAGCTTATTATTTTCTCTTTTTGTTCAAGAAAAAAGAGGTGCCAGAGGTCGCCATTGTTCTAACATATTTGATACTTTCAAAATTGAATAAAGCTTGGGTTACCTGTTCATTATTTATTCCATTTTATATTTAGAGCTGTTAATGTGTTACATTGTTTTTAACCTCCGTACTGAAAAAAAAACATTGTGTTAAGTGTAAAGGTTGATAAAGGTTGAGCTTCCCTACAGTCTTTGAGAGTCTGATAAAATAAATTAAACAAAGCAGGTCTGTCTGTGTTAAAAGGGTATTATTAGCTTTGCCAAGGAGGCAAATGGGTAGCATTTGCATGCGTTTCATTCTGTCTGTAGACACAATAGCTCACAAAGTTAACAGTGAATTCTAATAAAACTTTGCAGGGGTGTAGCATGGGGTCACATTAACAATCCAATAAAATTTAGTTTACATCTACCGAGGTCTTCAAGGTCAACTTAATGATTTACAATTGAAAATTGATAAATTACCCTATAACTTTGAAACTTCGAGAAAGTACTGTATGAAGATTAAAATATCATACAACATTTGACCTCTTACCTTTCTTTCAAGGTCAAAAGATTGATCTGAAGGTCAAAGTGAAAGTGAAGTTATTCATGTCTAGCTATCTACAAATGAATACCTATTATCCTTTAACTACTCCTATATAATGTTTGTATAATCAAAGTAAACGTGACACCCTTATCAGATTTTCCCTTAAGGTATGTTTAAAAAGAACAAAGAAAAAAATGCATGTACACAAAAATAAATATTATACCATTAAAAGTTAATGCTGCCCAGAGATGGAGCCTTGGGGGAGGTTTGCACACTCTGAGTGCTCCTTGTTATTTCCTATTGTTGTCTTGATGCAGGACATTTTAAAATAATGCAAACACTACTCATCAAAGAAACAGCAAAGCAAAAAGTGTTTCACGTTTTTTAATATGGCAAACAACAATATAAACTGTGAACATCACTCAGTTATAACTCTGTTTGAATCTGGGTTACTCAAAGTTACCAACCAATCATGCAGGAATCTCACCAGGAAATAGTTTTTCCTCCCCTTTAACCTCACATCCCTAATGTAGTTTATGTCGTTCCCACTCACTGATCCAAAATGAATCCACTTGTATCATTCCCTATATCCTCCTCTATATCGCTGTCATTTCCACCTCCTGTTTATCTCTCGGTGGTTTATTATCCTTCTAATGGTCTCTCCATTATCTCTTATCGTAAATACAGCCCCAAACTGCTTTCATCCCCATGCAACTGCAGTTCTTTCCCCAAGCAGTCAATCAACGTATATATTTTTAGTTGTGACCTGTAGTCAGATTAAATCACTCCATCCAAGTCGGCTATTACGAGCCGGTGGGCACAGGTTCAAATGTGAAAAACTGCAGCTGAGTGCATCACAGGGCAAATGTGAGAAAAACATTTATGGATTAATAGCAAAAAAAATGTTTACAGTTTTGATGATATGGCTGTGGTGCTGTGATGCGGTAAAACATTTTCTTGGCACTGTGTTATCAAAATGCTGCAGTTATGTAGATTCAATCTACATCTGCAATCATTCTGGCTATCCTATAAGGCCAACTGAAGAATCCGTTCAGGTCCTATAAATCAGTGTTTTAATTTTAGCTTTTTATTAGAAGCCATCTTTTACAGTCATAGCGTTCAAGGCGTAAAGACTGGTGGTGAATAAAGCGTACAATACACACAGGATATCTGTAATCTAACAGACAATGATTGAAACAGCATCTGCCACTCTATAAACTATGTTGCTATGAATATCAATTGATACAATCTGTTCATTTAAGCTCAGTATGTCTTCGTTGTGTCTTGAGGGAGTACATCATTTTGCTTCTGCTTGAAGCAGAAAAGTTGCTGTGAACCACATGTAGGGGTCCTCTGGGAGTAGCATTGTCATATTTTCAGATAAATAATTGTTGGAGAAGATAGGATTTTTGCACTTTGGGGTCCACTAAATGTAGAGCATGACAGACAAGCAATATATGTTACTATGATGAAATGCTTACTGATATACAGGTTTAATCTCTAGGTAGCACATTAGGTATGATGTGGGTGTTAATTATCTTTTTCTTAACTGATCTGCATTTCTGCTATCACTGGCACAAGCTACACTCACTGACCACTTTATTGGGTACACCTTTTCAGCTGCTCATTAGCCCAAGTTTCACCCAATCAGATCCAGACAGTCACTGTATTTAGGCCTCGATATCAAGAAGATCGCTTCAGCTTCAAACCGTGCATCACAATATGGAAGAAAGGTGATGTACTTTGAATGTGGCATTGTTGTTGGTGCTAGATGGGCTGGTCTGAATATTTCAGAAACTTTTAACATACTGGGATGCAACCATCTTTAGGATTTACAGAGAATGGTCCACAAAACACAAAAATCAAGTGAGCAGCATTTTTCTGGGAGAAGAATGACTTGTTAATGCCAGAGGTCAGAAAAGAATGGCTAGACTGCCTTAAGCTGAGAGGAAGACAACAGTAACTCAAATAAGCACTTGTTACAACCAAGATATGCAAAAGAGCATCTCTGAATGCAAATGTTAAACCTTGAAGCAGATGGACTACAGCAGCTAAAGACCAAATCAGGTGGTGATCCTGTCAGCTAAGAACTGAAAACTGAAGCTGCAATTTGCATGGACAAGTTGGACAACAGAAGACTGGAAAAACATTTCCTGGTCTGATGAGTCTCAATTTCAGCTGCAACATTTGAATTGTAGGGACAGAATCTGGCAAAAACAATATAATGGTATTCAAACTACTGTTTTTGGTGGTATTATAGTGATATAATAGTTTCTTGGCACACTTTGGGTCCATCATCACATCACAGACTACCTGAGTATTGTTGACCACCTCCATCCATTTATGTGTGTTTTGATGGCCGCTTCCAGCAGGATAACATACCACGTCACAAAGCTCTAATCATCTTAAGCTGGTTTCTTGAACATAACAATGTTCAAGAAACCAGTTTGTACAATTCTATTACAATTACAATTCTTTGTAATCAAACTGGCTTCATAATCACCAGCTCTCAAACCAATAAGCACCTCTGGGATGTGATAGTACAAGAGATTCACATGATGGATCTGTAGTAACTGTGTGATCCTATCATTTTAACACAGACTAAAATCTCAGAGGAATGTTTCCAGAACCTTGGTATTATCAAGGTGTGCCTAATAAAGTGGCCAGTTTGGTAAAGTATTTAAAATTACATCTTTAACAAGACACAGAACATGTAAGAACTGATATAATAAATGATCTGATAAATTCCATTGCTGACACTAGCTACTGTAGGCATATGATGCTACAAAGATGAAACGAATAAACTGTCATTATGGTGTTTGTGAAGAAAAGCCTGTCTGAAAAGCTCACAGAGAGATGAAAAGAAAAGACAAAAAAAACACTCCATAGTTACAGCTTAATTAAACACTAATATAAAAATAGACAAGTTCAACACAGTGAAGTTTTCCAATTATACTATAAGTACATAAATCCTGTGACATAGACCTCAGACTAAGCAAATATCATGTCAGCGTACATAATAATAACACTTTGATATGTTCAAACATCATCATAGCACAAGCTCACATTAACAATAATTGTTTTTTAGTTCCAGCTCCATCTAAATGGAGAACTGATTCGTTGTTTATAGGTGATGGATCAAGCTGATTACGTGTTAAATATAGCAACTATTATCTTGTTGCTATATTTACAAAGGTTTAAAGAAACTATGAAGCTATTTATGTATTTGATGGTGCATTCTCTAAACACCTATGTAGCGTACAGCATTATTTATTTTATTCAAATCACATTTCATTAGGGATACACTCTCACTTACACATTAATATAAAGTAGATCATTAGTTTCACACACAAAGAAATACATAAACTGTAAAGGCACTCAGGGATTGAGACAAAAGCAGGACAAAAGGCAGTATTAACTGAACCTTCAAACAGAACTTCCAGCCAGGAGGAGAGCAGCCTGGGTCTATTCAAAACTAGGTCTGCTGTAACAAAACCTCATCAAAGCAATTCTTTCTAACCATGTCAGCTGCAGAACCCACAGCAGATACCTTCCTGCACACCAGCCCCAAGACAACAAAGATCCTTAAATCTGAAACCCAAAAATTCCTTCAGATGAGGTGCTCCTCTAAAACAATGTAGAAACGTCAGTTGTTCCCACAGATTTATTGCAAGGGTGGATCGGCTTCACACGAGCCCAGCAAAGTTAAACTGATGTAAACGGTCTTAAGAAAGCAGAGTTTTCAAGGCCTTATTCTTAAGGAGAATATGTCAGCAGGATTTCAGACTGTGGTAATTACTGTGAAATGCACTGCTCTCATAGTAACAGTAAAATTTCCTGATCCTTTCCCACAAGTACGAAATTTCAGCTATTTGAGGTCATTGCATTTTGCAAGGCAAAGCAAGAAAATAAAGTTTTAAAAAAATGTTTTTTATTGAAATGCTACATTTTTTCATAATGACGACAAAAGGTTGGTTTTTCAGTTAGATGCAGAGCCTGTGCTACTCTAGTCTTAAATACGCCTTTTAAGGCAGGAATAAACTTTTCTCCAGGGCATCAGCAACGACTGCTATGGCATAAAATATTTACAGTGTGTCACCAGATTTGCATTAGGTGTTACATAATACATTTCAAAGGGATTCGCAGTACTGAAGGGGTTTCAAACTAACTTCCTGAAACACAACTTCCTTATGTAAATGAGGCTATGAAAAGATATGAGATGCACAGAGGCGGCGGAGGCAGGATTTTGGTATGTATGTCTCTGTGCACGAGGGAATCGGCGAAATCAAGAGAGTATGAATGTCAGAGAAAATGTAATGTAAGAACAAGCGACGGAGAAGCGAGAAGGTGTGTCAGGATGTGCGTGTGTGTGCATGTGATGGAGTTGGAAAGAAAGACAGAGTGAGGGAGAAAAATGAAGTCCTCGGAGATTGTATCAGAAATAGTCTGACTATACCACAGCTCCTCTTGCACAGGGAGAAGAAACGATGCCTGCTATACAGACACGAAGACAATACTGACTCTATTTACAGAGATCTGACACAGACTGCAATAATTAGACAGCTCCTTTCCTCAAACCTGCAGGAGGTTCCTCATCGCTGCAGCCTTTAACCGCCCTGAGTGCAGGCTGAGAAGAGGATGATAAATATCTAGGGATGAGTGGCTGGTTTTGAAGAGGCGTTTCAAGCCATATAAATTGAGCTTATGAGATTCTCGACTTGGAAAAGAGCGCAAGTCAGCAAAAAAGGCTGCTGCTGGCTATGAAGTACAACTTCGGGAGCTTGTGGATACACTGCCTAATTGTAAAATGATTTCAGATGATTAGCTCAGACTACTTTTGTATGTATGTATGTAATATCCAATATAGAGAAAACAATTCACTGCTACCCACTGACTTGGCAAGTACCTTGGCTACAGCAGCTTGCCAATGCAATAGCTTTCTAACCGCTAACAAGACATGGGGTGCTAAAATATGGGGGGAGGTAATATTTTTAGCCAATATTTGATTATAATTCCAGCTTTGAGCTACATATTGTGAGGTTGACTGTTTCCCCTGGAGTGGGTGTGGTTTGCAGAGTATGGCACAGTGTGCAGTCGCTGTGGCATGCATATATAGACATATGAACATTCTTGCAGCAGAGCTGTGGCTATTCTCTGAATCCAAGTGTTACTGGAGCCCGGGTGTCTATAGGAAATGTACTCTGCTACTGTACTGCACACATTACAATAATATTTCCAGCACAGTAATCCCAGGAAATGTATGCCCAAGAAAAGACTGAGAGCAAAAGGTTAACATTGAGGGTGTATTTTTTCTAGTGCAAGAAGGCCAGTTTGTTTGTGTGGGAGGAGTCTATACGGGATACATCCAGCCAAGGCTCTGTGCTTGACCTCGTGCTTGCCCACAATGCAACACAAGTCAAGATGAGGGGGAAGGTTTGTTTGTTTGTGTTACTATAGAAAAGGAGTACACAGAGCTGGATAAGTATCCTCTCCAGAATCACTGAGTAGATAAAGTGAAATGAATCTAAGCAAATTCAAAACATGCTTCTTTATTTAGATGCCCCTTAGCCTTTGCATAGCAGCAGCACCTATTCTTTCTGCTGTCTACATAGAGACAAGACTAACATAATACACTATAATATGCATGTACTGAAGGTAAGGCTTAACAACTGGCACAATCTAAGATAAAAAAAAACAATGAAAATCGAAAGACTCGAAAGGCTCGAAAGACTCTCGTGCTGTAATATCATTTAACATGAAATTCTAACGATTACACACCAAAGTACTCTTAGTGATTGTCAAAGTTTCTTCAGAAATACGCTTTCACCATTTTTTAAACCACTTATATTAAGTTCCCATGTGGTTCAATTTGTGTCAGAGGTGTATTTTTGCATTTCTTTGAATGTTATTGTGCATTACGGCACCTGTTTTAAAGTATATGGCAATGTTCGTGTTTAGTCCTGGCTTTTCAACCTCTCATTCTGAATTATTGACTTTTAAGTTATATTGTTATTGATTATTTTTCAGCCACCCAATGGCTTTTATCATTTGAGTTTGGTGTTCTTGTTGACATAGTGTCGCTGTATATATATTCACTGGTTTTCTCGGTTTTAGTTTTCTTTAGCAGTCTAGCTTAGTTGGTTGTTATTGTCTATTTTTGATTCTTGGTGTTTCAGTTTGTTCCCCCCGTGTTTCCCCATGGTTAAGTCTCCATCCATGTCTTGCATGCATGGTATTTAGTTTTACTTCAACTGTCTCACTGTCTTTGATTAGTTTTAGCTGTGTCTAGTTACCCTGGAGTTTCCCCTCTCTTGTGTCTGTTTAAAGCTTTGGTTTGTCTTAGTTGCATCATTCTGTAATCATCTCGTCATCTCAGATCTGCATTTTTGTTTTACCTGGACTTAAGCTGTTGTCTTGGATTACACACTTTGCCTAAAAATTGGTTTGTAGCAGCCCCTTATCCACACACTTTGGCAAAATTTCATTTATTTTATTTTAGCAATACAGTTTCCTTTTTCTCCTTATTATTTTCTTAATCAGGGACCTTTGCAGTATATTTGTCAACGAGATTTCTACCATCTATTAGTCTGGGTTATTTTAATTCCTCATTGAACCACTGGGGCCATAAATATTTTTAATAGTACAGGTTAGCCTACAGAAGTCTAAAATCCAGGCTGTAATTTATCAGTTGCTTTATTTATTTCCTCTCCAATTATTGATCAGATTAATGGAATCAGGTCAGGTGGACTGAGCTACTGTGCACCTTGTGGTATAACATCTGTGTCTGCTGGTGTCTCAACACGTATTTTTAAAAAACACCCTGGCTTTCAAGTTGTAATTACTCTCACTGCAACCAGTCCATCTTTCAAATACCACGCTATTTCGAAAGAGCATAAACAAGTAAAAAATATCCCTGCACCTTGAAGCTCCAGCATTGATTCCTATATGTTTTAGTATGTCTGTGGCTGGTTTGGAATTTATGCGCATCTTTCGACTCAGCAAAGAAAGCAGAGCAACCAAAAAACTATTGAATAGAAAAATCATGCAATCTCCAGGCCTCAGCCAGCGGGTTTGAACTCTGAATTAATTTTGGTTTAAAAAAAAAGAAAAGAAAGAAAAATGGCTTTTTAAGCTTCAAAAAATCCTGCTGTTTTGAAAATATGAGGACAAACTGACTAAAGAAAAACAGAAACAAGGTGTTTGGGTTTTTTTCCCAAGGACATTTAAACAAGGACTGGTTGTAATATGTTGGTTATGAAACATACCCATCTTAAAGAAAAAAATCACTGCCTGGAACAAGAAGATTGGTATTAACTTCATTTGGTAAGTTAGAAGACAGTGGCATATGACCAGAGAAAGGGGTGAATAGATGAGGAGGGGATGAAAAGGTAATATAGAGGAAGCAATATAAGAAAATGTGGAGGTGGAAGAAGTAGGGTAATTGGTTTATAAGGCAGGACGAGGAGCACTGGGTAAAGCAGAGTGTTATTACAGCTAGATGATGCATCACGAACCATTCACCGGCCCTTCATCTCTGTCCCTCATCTTATCACTGTCCTGTCATTTTTCTTTATTATCTCTGTTTTATTTTACTAATAGAAAAATGTAATACATTCTATAAGTCCTTCGATACGTCACAGTGATATAGTCAGTCATAGATCACAAAGTTTAACATAATTGGCTATACCTTGCCTACAAATAAGAGCCTCTCATCCGTCTTACACCAATAACAAAGCCACTAGCAGCAGCAATTCATAAATAAAGGACTCCTCATAGCTTCAATCATGAGTCCAAACTGTAGTGCTGGTATTGCTTTAGCGTCAGATCGATGGTAGAACCAAGCAAGATCGTTTTTCCCACCAGCTGTTGAATTATTCAGCCCACGACTTCCTCTGGGGAGATCCCTGCTCAGCCTGCCAGACAGACACAGCGAGCTCACAGCCTGGCAAGGAAGCTTGGGATTGTCACAAAATTCCTAACAGCACGGTCTGTACTGTGTCTGAAGACAACAGAGGTCATGTAACAGACAACAGGGCATACTGTATGGTTACAGCCGTGACAAAAAGCACTTTATTGGACGCTTATAGTTTGCATCATCTGTTTTTTGTGACCTGAAAAATATTATGTGCAACTTTCAGTCTCACTTATGCTTTTAATGCAAACAAATATCAGCTCGGGTCTTTTTTTCCCAATAAACAGGAAAAAGCATCTGCTTCTCTGCAATTGAAAAACTACCAATGAAGTTCCAGCTCTCTGCTTCTACAGCTTCATGCAAATGCAGCAAGATTCTCGAGATGAAAAGCAAAATGCAAATGAGAGCAAGTTCATACTGTAAAACTAATATCCGGGGAGAAAAAGTTTGGAAACTGCTTCAGAGTAAGCCAGTGTAAATGTGCATCAGTGAAGTGTGTCACTGTAGAGTGAAGATTTCATTGTCAGATGTCCACCTCTGCCTGCCCCTAAGACGTGTTCTTTTAGCTAATGAGCTACACTCGATTTCACAGAGACACAAACAATACACACACATCTTAACATTAAGTAAGGCTCTAACGAATGCTTTCAAATCTGTGAAGCTCCATTTCTTCCAAGAGGTTTTAATCCAAAGGTTAACAGGCTAACGTGCTACTATTTAGAAGGCGACCACAAACACTGCACAAGTTAAACAAAGACATTATTTTCCTGATTTTTAATCATTTTAGAATTGAATGTGTTTAAGCTACTGTAATCCATCCAATTCTGTATAGAAAGACATTTTATTAGGTCCACTTTTCTAGCATTGGGTTTTACCCACATTTACCTTCCAAACTGCCTTAATTCTTTGTGGCATAGATTTAACAAGGTGCTGTGGTCATTCCTCACAGACTTTGGATCATAGTGACCACGTCACACAGTTGCTGGAGATTTGTTTCTGCACATCCTTGATATCATTGTCCCGTGCCACCACATCCCAATTGGACTGAGATTTGGCGACTGTGGAGATTGTTTGAGTACAGTGAAAAAACTGTGTTGTTCAATGAACCAGTTTAAGATCATTTCAGCTTAGTGACAAGGTGAGCATCAAAGATGGTACACTGTGGTCATAAAGAGAACATAGGGCATAGTCACCAATAATATTCAGGTAGGGTATGGCAAGAAAATGTCCTCCATACCATTACATCACCAGCAGTTATAAGCGCTGATACAAGGCAGGCTGGATCGATGCTTTCACGTTGTTCAAGCCAAATTTTGACTTTGCCATCTGAATGCTGCAGGAGAAATAAAAACTGATCAGTTCATTCAACTTTCTTCCAATTTTCTATTCGCCATTTTTGGTGAACCTGCTTGAATTTTAGCATCATTTTTTCTGTTTTTAGGAGAAGGGAGTGGCACCTGGTGTGAACCTCTGCTGCTTCTGTAACATGTTGTGCATTCACAGATGCTTTTCTGCATATGTTGGTTGTAACAAGTGGTTATTTGAGTTACTGTTTTCTTCCTATCAGCTCAAAACAGTTTGGCCATTCTCTTCTGAAATCCCACATCAACAAGGCATTTTCTCCCAGAGAACTGCTGCTCACTGGATTTTCTGAGGGGGGGGTTCAGACTATTTCAGAGAAAGTTTTTGGGGAAAATGCAAGCAGATCCACAATTTCTGAAATTATCAGAAATCCCAGTGGCACTCAGAGTTACTTTAATCACCTTTCTTTACCATTATGATGCATAGTTACTACGATTCTTCAGCGTGCATAAATCTATCATTGTATCTTAGATATAAAAAAGGAGCTCTGAAAGCTACGGTAAAGATTCAGTAAGATAAACTTCATAAATAATTGATCCTGCAGACTAATTTCAGCCACACTTCCAGCTTAGGTCTGCAGAAAAATCGCAATATATAGTAAATGGCAATATTTCTGAAATAAAATAACTTCAAAAGTCCATAATGTCTTAGCTGCTTTGAGAGGTTTTCACTGCTTTCAGTGTAGGGCTAAGAAACTGCTATCCTTTCATTACAGCAGTCCTTGGAGTGGGGAACTAACTTATTTTAAGAGATGACAGAAAAATGTTTATTCAGCTATATGTGCAGTTATTTGTTTGAGTCCAGAAATGATCCGTAACAATAACTGTCCTAAACCGTGACATATGCAATCACATAGGCAGCCTAGAGAACAAGACAGGCACTCACACAATCACACACACACACATATTTTTTTCACTCATTCATTATCTATTTTCCCTCAGGGCGTTGGTAGCTCCATAATCAAAACTAGTCATCTCACCCACACACTTTTCACACTCTCCAGTTTTGCTGTACCACACATGCCCATCTTGCCCAATCATCCTATCCCGCACTGAAGGGCTCAGAGCCAGAGCTGAAATAGCCCTGCGGCCTGAGAATAGGCAAACAATTTTACATCTACTCTGAGGAGTGAATTCAATCGTGCATCATTCACTACAAGATGCTGACGGCCCAACAGTTTGTATAAACAATGACACTGTTAGACTGCTTTCATTCATTTTTTTGACTCTCGCTTGTGATAAAAATCTTAATACCTGATTTCATTTGGAATTTTGGGCTTTGGAGTGTCAACAAACAGGCACAGTTAGTGAAAAATTCAAAAAAGCGTTAAACAAAACACTCCCACCTATCACAAGCTGAAAGTGGTATCCATTTGGCATCTTTTTCCAATGCAGTGAGACACCAGTTTAATATCATTTTACAACTTGAGGAAGAAGACAAACTTGCATATCTGCATATGATGGTGTCGTGCGTCTGGCGGGGTGACACATGGCACCATCCCAAGAACTCCAACCACAAGACAAGCCTTACAAACCTTTGTTAAAAATTAGTTTTATTAAAAGACAGACTTACCCAACAAGGTTCTTTGACATTTTTTAGTTACCATGGTTATAATGTATGTCCTTAGCAACCAAAGTAACTCGACCCACAACATTAGAGAGTCTCACACTGCCCTACACATTGAAGAATTACGCTGAGGTGCACAGCATATTACTGTGAAGCCAACAGGTCACAATGAAATGCCATTGGAAATGTAAAAAGTGCCTTTTAATAAAAAATGATCTTATAGGATTTAGTTAATTTGGACACACACTAATAGATGTTTGACTTTAATTCAACACAGTAATATCTTTGCTGATAAAACACTCAGGGAAAATTAGCATCAGAGCCAACCAGCACATATCAGTAACAGGCTAAGCTCATGAGCTAAGGCGTATCACAAATTATTTCTAATTATAAGCTCTACAGATAAAAATTCAAATAATCCTGTCAAGAAATGTGTTCAAAGACTAACACGACCATTAAAAAAAACGTCTGAACGAGCATGTTGCTGATGAAATGCTGCAATGTGTTTAAAGCTTTTGTGGCAGGAGCCAGCCCATTGAGAGTCAGATAGCTCTAAGCAGCTAGTTAGCTGAGTGTTATAGTATTATTGACCCACCAGCAAATGGAGGTCCAATCAGCTGTATGGGTATCCCATTCGAAACTAATTAGTTCAATGAAGTGAATTAAAATGCATCACCCGCGGTGTCTGGGTCCCCGTAAAGGTGAAAAACGTCATCTTTTTAGTTGCCAGGTGATGATAGCTGTCCACAGCTGTGACTCACCTTCCTGAATAGCTCCGACTGAGAGCTATTAAGCTCCCATTACTCCATCACATATGTCGAGGACAGATGCTCCTACCACAGCACAATGGGTGCGATTCACGCACGGTAAATGGCTGTTCATGCACCTGTCTTCTTTATTAGAAGCTTTTGATTTTTAGTGCATTTTATTGTTGAGTTTTATTTTTTGACTTCAGATGAATAAACTGAATCTTTGTCAGGTATGTCTGTCTTTCAGATGACTTTGAAAACTCACCAGACACTATTAAAACTCAGCTGGAAGGGATTTCATGCATATCCCAAATGGCCCAAGTACGAACAGTGACTTCTCGTTGCACAGAGGGCACAGCAAATCTTTGATTTAGTGGGTTTTGTATGCATATTTTATATTCCACATTTATTACTCATCTCCTGGCCCTGTACAGTATCTACAACCAGACTGCATGATTTTATAGCTCCATGTTAATTCTTGGCTACTGCTGGTCTGAATAACATGCAAGTACCTAAAAGCATTAAACAGGTAACCTATGCAAACACGCATCTGTTTTCTCAACAAACACCACTATCATGTTGAGTGCCTGCAGATATGTGTCCTCTTGGTTTTGTTAAGCTTTTCAAAAGCTCCAGCTGAAAAGCCAAATGAATCCAATTATGGAATACCATAATAAGACTCATGAGATACCAATACTAATCCCAAAGTCCAGTGCTACTTTGACAAAATGCTAATAAGGTCTCTGACACAAGTGAGCTATAGACCCTGCTCAGATATTATTAAAAGATCCTGCAATTAAACAAACTATTTAGGTGATGCGTGAGCCTCCACATGCAGATCAAACATGCACATATATATTAATCCCGACCTTCAAAGCACGCTAAGACAACAAATTACTGATTTCCCAGTAGGGATAGTATGTATGCAAATGAGTAAGAGCCTGGTTTGAATATGGCTGTGTCTGTGTTATTCCAGCACATAGCTACGCTTCAAAAATAATGGTCCTATGTTGCGAATCTTTTTATAATATCAAAATATGCCATTTAATCAGTTTGAACCTTGTTTGCTATTATGGAAACATCTGCACCCTCCCGTACTGTTTGCTTTTGTCTGGAAATAAAGATATGAACACCGGAGCTTTGGCTCATCAGAACAGATCTGACTGTAGCAACACTGATAAGATGAGGATTAAAAAGAGCTAAAGTAGAAAAGGAAATAAAAAAGTGTCTACCTTGTAAAGAGGAAAATTATACTGAAGGTTTCGGGTCAAAAGCAAGCATTGCAGGTATATATCCCATAAATTATGGAACACGGCTGTGAAAAGATTCCTTATCAGGGAATCGGTTAAGCTAAAAATCTGGTAAGAATGGGTTTGGGGAGCATACTAGAGCTTTGTAAAGAAAAATATGTAATTGGAGCTATGTTTATGTTTCTCAGGAAAAAAAAACAAATCAATTTCACCGTCACCAAAGTCACAGCAGGTTGCATTTCAAAGGTCTTAGCCACGGCACCCTTTCCCCACCTCAACTTGAAATTAATTTTTGCCCTCTAACATGTTTACTTGTCACAGTCTAGCTATTTAGGACACCAAGCAAGGCTGTTAGGTGATCCTCCATTTCTCCAGTCCTTTATCATAAATTTGACTTTGTCTTCCCATGACTTCCCTCCTCCTGCCAGAGACCCAGCAAGTCCTGTCAGCCAGAGAGCACAGATCAAAGCCTCGTTCCAGCCTCTCAGCCACTAAAGCCAGCATGACAGTGAACCATCATTAACACTCGGGGAGAGTGTTACCCTTCTTCCTCTGAACTTAACATCGCTTATGTTCAGTGGCTGTCGTCGACGGTCTCACCAGGCCTTGTTTGCATTCAAGGAGATTCTCTCTCACTCTGGAGTAAGAGCTGCAAGATACGAGCTTGATACAAGCATTCAGGATGGAAGAATTTGATGGCTGCAGGAATGAGACAGTTAATTCTCAGTAGCAGGGCTGACAGAGCTGATTATAGGCATTGCTCTGTGAAGATGCTGACAACTGAACAGTGCTGCTGTCAGGGCTGGAGGGGATTATTGGGTGTAGGGTGAAGAGTGACGGATGAAAATTAGCATCTTTATAATATCAGTGTAATAATAGTGAACAAAAAAAACACAAGGCAGTTTTTTAGGGGCAAAAGATGATGACATTTTGTTTTTCATTAATATGAAACAAATGAGTGGGCAAAGAAAACATTGCTTTTAAAAGGTGGATTCAAGCTCTTGACATGTGCACATTTAATCTCTTCTGTATGCCCACAGTCCATTTTATTGATTTACTGAAAGCATTAGTCACAGCCTGTCCATCAGTGCACACAAGGCACTGTAAAAGGAATTTAAAAAGGCAAAAAACAAAAAAACCCCACTACGAAACATAGTAAATGCATTAATTCACTGTGTTGGTGAAGAAATTAGTGTGTAGAAAACGCTGGATTGGTTCTGCTAGGTCAAGAAAAGAGAGTGCTTCATGCTGTAACAGAATCTAAATGTCCTTTTGCACACAAACAGCTCCACACAGACGCAACAAAATACAATATGCTTTTTGTAGATCAATGCAAAAACAACAAAGCCAGAACCGCTCCTGATGTGTATTTAATCTGTGCTGCTTCCACACTTCACACACTGGTTTAATTTGACTCCCAAGTGAACTGTTGCTGTTATAGAACAGTCTTAGCACTCATACATGCATGCCAGCGATCGCACAGCTGTTCACTGGTTATCTACAAAAATCCAGCAAAGCGGGACAGGAAGTAAAGTGAGGTTATGAGGTACTGTCTCAAGATTTTGTGTTATGGCCCCCAAAAGGACACGGCTGTGTAGGAGGTAGTTACAGTCAGACTGGCACTGGAGCAGCCTCATCAGTGTTGCAGGTGTTAGAGTGCCATATGGTCCTAGGTGGTAGCTCATCTTCAGCTTACACAGAGGGAAACTTAAGAAGCACAGAGTAAAAGGAAAAGGAATGATATCAGTGTAGCCTCAACAAGCACAACCAAATGTCATAAGACTGTTCCAGAAAATAAGAAACTAAACCTAAACTATAAGGAGAAACTGCAAGAGCAGAATGACTATAGTTTAACTGTTAGTGTCATTATTCTCCGTGGTTGTATAAAGCTTTTTTTAGAGGAGATCTGCATATTTTATTTGTGAGACATTTGTCTTAAAAAATATGTCTTCACTTCTGTTTTCCTTTCGCTCCCTTGTTTCAGCTTTTTCAATTTAAGATAAATCTAGTTTGTTTTATTTTTGTGGTTTGCTCTGCCTAATGACCATGGCTTACTGTAATTAGCAGGATATTTAGAGTAATGATCTGGAAATTCCTTTTTAGAGCTTGATTTATATATAAACATAAAAGCTTTGTCCAGCTGCTCCCATATTCACAAAGGCCCCAAAGGCAGATTAATCCACATGTTAGATTTGCAGTTTTGCTTGACACCCTTCCTGACACGACCTTTCTGTAGAATTTGCATCACTTCCTAGTCTAAAACTAGGAATCTTTTGCACGGAGTAATGCTGCCCTGCATTTAAAGGATATTAATATTTCTTTCTTTTTTTCTTTCTGTCTTTCTTTTTAAATAGAAAACCCAAGGAAATAAAGGGGTAATGCTACAGTCACACTGGGAAAAACATGGGTTACAGATCATGAACAAAATTACTGCAACCATGTGCAATGAAGTTGCGATCATGTTGCCTTTGAAATTGCTTCAAAGGCTTTGATGCATCAGTATGGAAATAAAAAGGAATCAGTTTGCTATCAGTTTAAAACTGAATGGGGTCAAGTTGGCAACGGCATGAAATCTGTTTGGGATTAACTCTGATAAATTTGCAAAAAAAACTGTAAATCTGTTGATGCCTACATACACAGAAATTCACATTAATTAATTTAACTACTTACACTCTGATTCCAGCAAGAACCCACTAGATTTGAAACAGAAATAGGAATATAGGGGCGATCGTGGCTCAAGAGTTGGGAGTTCGCCTTGTAATCGGAAGGTTGCCGGTTCGAGCCCCGGCTTGGACAGTCTCGGTCGTTGTGTCCTTGGGCAAGACACTTCACCCGTTGCCTACTGGTGGTGGTCAGAGGGCCCGGTGGCGCCAGTGTCCGGCAGCCTCGCCTCTGTCAGTGCGCCCCAGGGTGGCTGTGGCTACAATGTAGCTTGCCATCACCAGTGTGTGAATGGGTGGATGACTGGATATGTAAAGCGCTTTGGGGTCCTTAGGGACTATTAAAGTGCTATATAAATGCCATATAACCACAATGTAACAAGTGGGTAACCAGTTGAGTCATGTCGTTTATTGCAAAGACATCTTTCACAGAAAAATTCAGCTGATCAGCACAGACCGAGTCAGGCAATCTGTCTGCATTTCTAAATCTGACGGCAATTATTTGTCACACTTCACCAACAGACTGATTGCAGTTAGTTCGAATCGGGCTACAGTTGCTTCCCACCTGTGCAGTTGAAAATGGTGAAAACGTTCATAGCTAACTACTAAAAACAGGTTGCCGAATTTTAGTGGTAACCTGTTTTTGTAACCAGTTCTTCCTGGTTGCAAGGAGGTTGCAATCCTATTTTTGCTCTAGATTTCACAGCCGGTTTGTCCTCAAGTAGTCTAAACTGCTAGCATTAGCTAACTAGCTTACTATCAACAGCAGACACTGTTATCTATATATTAATTATAATACAGATAACAGTGTCCTGTCATATTAGGCTATACCCTGCAAAAAAAACACTTCTTTTTATTTTATTGTGCTTTATTATTTAGCCGAACTAAAATAGCAGGAAATTATATTCCTTGTTTGTTTTTTCGATTTTTATTTCACTTTTATATCACAGAATAGAGTATTTTATAAAGAATTTGACATAATTTGCCATTTAAATTATTGTAGGGGTTAAAAGTAATTTTTCACAAAGATTTCAAATTATATTTTGAATAGCAAAGCAGACTAAAGTGTTTTAATACCAAGTCCTTGAGTTATTCAAATTAAACTCCATTTGTTTTTCCTTGCCTGAGGTGTTAGATAGTGACTGTAATTGATATTGCAGTTAGTTGTAATTGATGCATTATGAAACACCAATACATCAGATGACTTTGAGAACTGTGACAATCTGAAAAGGTCCACTGTTTCAAGACTGCAAGAAACCTAAAAAGAATTATCTCCTGAACTGTTATTTAGTTGCATTAACCGGCGGTGACAGGGTTAAATATACAAAAACACAGTTTCTCATTGGCAACAAGTTTAGAACAAGCAATTAACAGGGCTAACAGGACTGTCTTTGAAAGAAAACCCATGCAGACACAAGAAGAACATGCAAACAGTAAGTGTAAAAGCCACAGCCAACCAGGACCCTTCTCACTATGAAGCAACAGTGCTAACTACTCTTCTGCAACCTTTATCACAGCATTTGATGGTAATGTATTGGTGAAACCAAGAGCTGAGTAAATGTTAGGCCTGATTCACCAGGTGGCCATAGACATGAATGATTATTCTCCTTCAAACTGCTAGGTGTTTAAATATGCACCTGTGTGCCATTGATATGCCAAACGTATGTTCACCACCTGTTTATATTGCCCCCAGATCATTACTGTGTTGTGTTTTCTCATTTACTTCTGTTGCTAACATTTCAATAAAGCGTTGCATCACATCAGGTACTAAGACAAACCTGCAGTCTATTTGTGGCTTAAGCTTAACCTGCTGAGAGGAGCAGAAATATTCTCAATAAATACAATTACTTTTTTACTTTTTTTCCCTCTTTTTTCAGGGTGTGGTGTGGTGTGGGGGGTCTTCTTATTGAATTTACATCCCTGCCTTCCAGTTACTGTGCAATGATGAATGTATCCAGCTCACAGTGTTTCTCATCTCAGCTTCTCTTTATCTACATCCTAACCATCCGCACTATCTTTCCTTCCCTACCTCTATTTCCCTTTTCCCACACAGCCTAACAAACTAAAGTCAGTTAGGCTGTGTGACATCGTGTAGTGTTCTTTCTCTGTCGTGTTTAAAAATTACTGTGTGTGTGTGTGTGTTTCACAGAGAGAGACACAGAAAGAGGTTTGTCTTACTTTTCATAGCAGTGGGGAGTCATCTGGAAGATAATTATGTTGTGGTTTGCAAAGCTGAGCTCATGTTTTATACACAGCATTCTTCATGAGGCTAATAAGCTTCAGTGAAGCTTGTGGTGCAGTACACATTCACACTAAAAGAGCTCAGACCGAGAGAGATGCAATGTGAAAGGCAAGGGAAACCAGAGTGATAATAAGCAGCGGTGCAGGATCTCCTTAGGGCTTTTCTACGCTCTGTGAGATGCTTTCTGTCCCAGATCTGTAAAGGAAGCTAGCAGATGCTTAAACCAGGGCTCTCATAAGTACAAGTTTCTATATGCAAATGCAGACCATCCAGGCATTTAGCAGAGGAATTTAATCACCGCAACACATGCACTGCCTGCACTCAAGAACCAAGCTGTGAAATCCCACATCAACCCCACCACCACCACCTCCTGTTAGCAAGCTATGCACTAACTACAAGAATAGAATTATTATGTCACTACCACAAGCCACCAATTAAAGTAAAATTCAGCAGCTACAAGATCTATCTTCAGCCTTAGGGAAGCCCTTAGATTAGGTGTCGCTCTCGAAGAAAAGGACGATCCATTAATGGTATAATTGGGTCTCCGCACTGCATTCAGTCGATGTGAACTTTGACCCAGTGCTCTATAGAAATCACACCTCACTTCTCTTAACCCCAATCAGTCCCTTGCTCGTACAGCGTTGTGCAAACATTTGGGGCACTTTTCCAGCCAACCAGGAAGGGTCACAATTCTAATTCAAATTACAAATTAATTTGACAGCATGGCAGTGATCCCAGACATGCAAAGACTATCTTCCCTGACAAGAAGATGAGGAGAACAAGGAGCCTAACTCTACGCGAGAACTGTAATCTGTCAAGTACCTTGTAAAACTCTGGTTAAGCACATCTTTAAGGCAGCACCAGCTGTTTGGGTTTTTTTTCTATTTTTTCATCCCTGTATGACTTCTAAATTAGAACTCCTCAAACCATTATTACCGAAATTATCCTCAATTTAGGCAAAAAAAAAATTATCACCAATACTTTTTGAGCCCTATTAACTCTATTGTTATTAACTATCCCAAAATTAACATCCTTTCACATTTTAAAATGACTCCAGTGAATTTTAAACTTAACCGCACGCTCCAACTGTGCCCCTGCGTCTGCCTTTCATGTATGAATATTTCATCACCCAAGCTCAGCGCATATCTTTTTTTTTGCTGAAAAACAGATTAAAGGTGATATCTGAAAAACCCTAAATGTAATTTATCAACACTAAAGCACTTTAAAGGTTTGACAGACTCTTCTAACCATCGGAATTAAATAATGAAGCTTTTTATCTCGTGCCCTCCTCCACATGATGGCAACCAGGTGATTGCCATTGAGCTGAGGTGCTAGAAAGCCCTTCATGTTCTCTGTTACTGAATGGTAATGAATGGCAAAAACTAATGCTAGGTCCAACCAGTGGTCTACAATGGCAGCTTAGAAATGCAGCTCATACTCTAAGCTTATGTTTATGCAAGCTCCAACACTGTAACACAGCAACACATCATGCCAGGTGAGACTGCTGCTTTTCACCGTATCACTCTTGGCAGCTGACAGACCTGCTCTTCAATAAACAAGCCAGTCAGTGTCCCCAGAGCTGACTGGGAGACTGGTAAATGGCCTTAGATGCATAAGTACTGCTTTATTTTGTTGAACTGCCTGGACAGTTAGAAAATGAAGCATTTACCGGAGTCCAGAAATGGACTTTATTGCAAATGGCAAAGAGGGATATAATAAAGGGCTGAATGAAAGCCGAGCTTTTCCACTGCATTTCTGTTCTAGTGCAGGTTGCGCCCTCTTCTCATCACTGACCTTCAGAAGATGACCATTGACTGGCAATCCCTGTGGGTGTGTAAACACCATTTTAAGAGAAACCACACGTTCAGTGTTGGCCCCCAATATTTTTTCTTCTTTCTGCCGTGTCAAACTGTCTCACCGGTCTTTCATTTCCAAAAGCCAGGCTCTCTCACAAAACAAATGTGCCGCAAGTTTCACATCAAACGTAAGCGAGCAATGCGAGCATGGGGACAGACATAACCGAAGGACTGTCAGCGATGCGTCGTAGAAGCTAAATCTATTTGGTGAATATTAAGAAAAGCTTCTGATTGGAAAAGAATGATCTCTAACACAGACAAGTTCATATGAATCTCTTTTATATGACAAAAATGTCTTACCACCCCAAATCTCTCATGCTTCTCCTTGCCTTGAATTAAAGACATTTCAATTCCTGTCATTTTCCCTCTTTTTCCCTGATCCTGTGCCCGCTCAGCACTCTCTGTTTGTCACTGGTCCTGATAATAACACGATGTCAAAAGCAGGGGGTGCAGCCTGTAATAGGGGGTATTAACCCGGAGGGAACGACTATCATCACGGTTTCGAGGTTTCAGAGCCCGCACGGACATGATGACAAAGGGAGAACTGCATAGAAGAGCCAACGGGGAGGCTCTTCTCCTCAATAGGAATCTGAGTCACACAACATCTGTACAAAGGATTTAGAGGATTTGTGAGGCCTTGAACTGTTATTAGAAGTATTTGACTGTGACAGAGAGATTTAACTGTTGATTTCCTCTGCTTCAATTGCGGCTGATAGAGTAGCCTGTTATTAGCTATTATAGAGAGCAGGGATTGTAGTCTACAAAGCAAAATCCCTACTATGGGGTTATGTGAGCAACCTTTTGCACTCTTAAGGTGTGTGTAGCTCATTAGCATTTATTCCTATGTGTGGCATGATCACAGTAAGAACAAGCCCTTAAGCAGAGAGCTTGTAGCGCTTGGTTTGAGTATGCATGAGTACAGACCATTTATGTACAGATAAAGGCCATCTATACATCTTCCTGCCTTTAATAAAAGTGTAAATTACCAAGATATCAAACATAAGATGAACTCGTAGCTTTTCTAACTCTCGATCTGTCTCACAGACACAAACAAGGTGGCAGTGAGGGAGGAGGGAGATGCATCGACCTTCTCCTTTCAATTAATGATTTCTTCTCAACAAACTTCTTTCTGCCAGCAGGGTTGTGCACCACTGCTTTGGTTTTCTACCTCTTTTTAATTTTAATCACACATCAGCACAAATGTACACACATGCAGAGAAACCATTTGCATATATGCTGGGGCTTGTCAGAATGGGACTCATTATTTACCTGAATGGTGCTTAATTGCGTATCAGCAATGATATAATTCCATTCGCCTCATCATTACAGGCTGAAAAACATCAAAATCCAAGAGCGCGCAGGGCTTTCATTGGTAGGCAACCAGTTTGCTAGCCAAGCCACCCATTCGTCATCTAAGCTGATTCCCCACCATCGCCCAGCAGCACAACGGCTGTTCATTCAGTAAATTCCAAGCAGGGGTATGTTTTTTTTTGTTTGGTTTTTTTTTTACTCTGAGACGAATAATGTGGCAGCGAGCTTCTCTGAACGCCAGAAAGCGCATCAATAATGCACACGCAGCTTGTTATAGCTCAAACTCACTCTGCTTCAGTGGCTCACCAACCCAAAATCCAGCATCAAAGACCAGAAACATTCATGTGCGGTTCAGTGTGTATGTGCATGTGGGTGTGCGAAGACGCTCACACATGCCAGCACTGGAGTGTCTGAGAGGTGAAAGGCGTTGAAAGCCTTGACTTTAAAACCTTCTTCTAATGGGAAGAGGAGTGACTGTCTATTCTCACTGAACAAGCGCTGTAGGGAGATTCATTTGGTGAGGGTGGATTTCTCTTCCTGAGAGGCTTTCTGAATCCTTTTGTACTGAAAAATAATAAAAATGGGAGTAAGCTTGAGGCCAAGGACATGGGCGCTGTGTGAACGTGATGCAAACCTTTGAATCTTTAACATCCACTACTTTTTAAAGAGTGTAGGGGAGGTAAGAATGAGGCTTTTAGTGCTCTGTTGGTGCTGAAAGCAGCCAGCGGTTACAATGGGCACAGCATGAAAGAGGCTTCTGGCTGAAAAGATGTCACATTAAAGGATGTGTCTAATATATAATTATTACCATGTTTGGTGATGTATTATGTTACATGGAATTATTTTGTCCTCAAACAGTGTTTCAACAAAAAGAGCTGGCAGCATAAAAGATTTCCTCACAGATTTTACCTTGAATATGTATACACAGTGAAATGAAATAAGGTGATGTTGTGCACATTTTCAGACACATTTTTTGATGGCAAATTGGAAATACTTGAAAAGTTCAAGGGGAATTTGAACTTTTTCTCAGATAAATGAACACACGTCTTACCACTGAGAGTTTAAGTAGAAAAAAATGATACAAACAACTTTCTTGGTAAACCAAACCATGGAAACTAATGGTCTGCACAGCAAAATCTGCAGCTACACGTATAGGATGAGTTGGGTGGGGCGCTTTTCACAACTTTTCTAGCACAGGTCTAACATGCAGTCCGAACACCGAACTTTCCTGACCGCCGGTGGTCCGCTGCGCTCTCCGCTCTCTGCGGACGCGTCGACTCACCTACAGGAGACGGTGATCTCTACTTTGGTGGCCGGAATGTTGCCGGTGATCGGGTCGAAGTCGTACACCGATGACGTGTCTTCCAGCTTGTCCATAACGTCTCCTTCCATCATGTCCATCGCCAGAGCTCGTGGTGGCTCGGGTGTGATCCGAGAGGCGCACAGCCTGGCGCCGGCGGTGCGCAGCGAGTCTCCGGTGACTCCTGAGAACAGATCAGAGACCAGACGGCCTCCGGTCCGACCGGGTGAGGCAGCCACTTCACAAATGTTGAAGCTGGAGAGGATGGAGAGGAGAGCACCGAGTGAGGGAACACCCAGAAAAAAAAAAAGAAAAAGGAAAAGGGCGCACTTGGTTAACTCTGCGCAGCGTAAATACTTATTTTTTTTCTTGATTTCTGAGATTACTGTTGCGCTTTCACCGACCTGCTGGACGTCACATGGAGAGGTGGACCGCTCTCTGCTTTTGTCTTCACCGTGTGCGCACAGCGGAGCGTGTGAAGAGAAATGACTAGATACACTTAAACCCACCCATCCTCCTCCCACACGGAATTACAATCAAGTGCTGGCAACCCTGTACACTGGCGCTGCTGTTGTCACCCTGCAACATCCTGTGTAGCCTCCTCTTCAGCGTGCGCTCGAGTGTCAGTCACAGCAGATGACTAATTGATGTTATTTCGTATTTTGGACTTTTTCTAAGGCGTGGCAACAAAAACCTGGTTGTCCTGAAGGATGCTTGTGAGTACAAGTTGGCTGTAGTCCTGCTGGTCGGGACAAGCCATGTTTAGAAGGCTGAAGAGCAAAGCTGGAGCACAATATTTAGTCAACTATTATTTTTTTATTTTGCGGTATTGGAACATTTTATATATTGGACTTTTGAGAAGGCATAGCAGAATGCGAAACAGTAAAGAAACTTAACACCACAGTGAACCATTGAGATTTTAAAAAAGAAGACGAAAAATAGGGGGAAACAGCAGGATCAGATTTAAGTGCTTACACAAGTCAAAAGTGCAAGTGTTTCCCATCTTTCTTTGATGGAAGGCTTGTGCACAACACTTTCAGACAGTCAGAACTGCCAATTAAAAAGTGTTCATGCTGGCTGATTTAAAATCAATGATGATTAGAGTGAGGGAGTTACATAAAGATTTAATGGCCATCATCCATCCCCCCATTAGCCTGTTGTTGTGCAGCTAAAAACCCACTCTAAAAAACACACACATTGTAATGAATATGCTAAACTGATGTCACTGCCTGCCAAGATAGTGATGGGTTTGTCATTTTTGGATAAGTATGGTTCCTAAATACAAGCAGCATGTGCGCTGTCCTCTCTCCATCACCTCACTGTTTATCTCACTTGTTCTGACACTCCACATATTTGTCCGTCCTCTTCTCACAAATATGAGAGAGGGAGGAGAACGTGTTACACATGTATGTGAAACGCATGTACTTGTGGCTGTGAATAAACAAACATTATTATCAGGAAAGGAGCCCCTTTTCACCTACTTGGAAAAGTGTAGTTGTTACTTTTGTGGTCAATATGGAAACAGAGACATCAGATTTTCTGTGTCATTGCACCTTTTTTGTCTATTTCTCTGTCTCTCCTTTCCCTATTTCTATCTCTCGCACACACATCACAGAGACACATGCAGCCATAAACCATTATACCACCTTTCATAAATGGGTGCAGAAGCACACAGCTCTTTCCTGCGTAGTGCACCTAGCGTCTGGATTCTGGAAATCAATTTACACCGGCACAGGATGCTTCTGCCCACACAGCTCTCCAGCTCAGGATCAGGAACACACACACACACACACAAAATCATGCACAATCGTTCTTTTACACGTGCTCACCAACGCGTACACCAGTGTGCACGTATAAAAACAAATTATTTTCTCATATGTCACCCATAAACAGAGATAAAGAGGCACACACATCTACATACCCACCCTTTTCTCTCCAGGATGATTCATGTATTTTAAGGGTTTGCTGTTTAGAGTGGGTGAGCATGCTATTGCAGATGTTCCACAGAGTGGGTTGGCAGGATCAGGGCCAGAGGACAAAAACAAAAAAAAGAAAAAAAGAAAAGAAAATGCAGGAAGGGGAGGAAGGGGAGGAAGAAGACCTTCACAATTTCTATTTTGCCTTGAGTAGTAACCTGTGGATGGCAGACTTTTCAGAAATACGACATATTTTGCATATGTATATTCTTAAAAACTGGGAATCCAGATATCAAAACTAAATCTATTTCCACCCCTTCATGTGCTGTGATCTGAAAACACAGGGTGTTCTGTGGGGGAGGGGGTGTTGAAACCGAGCAATGTTTTGCCTCCTGGTTACTGAAAAAAAAAAAGAAAGAGAACAAATAGAGTTAAATAGAAAAATACCTCTGTGTTTGTTGCGTCTGGTCAGTGATAGTCATCAATCACAGACAGAAAACCATTTAAAATGACAACTATAGAAAAAAATAACAGTTATTCTCGTTTGAAAAATTAGCATATTTAATTAAAAAATATATATATTTTATGCATTTATGATCATATACCATACCATCAAACTTATTTTTTCAAATAAATTCTTCATTGGGCCATATGAAAGCAATATCTCATTATCTGTGCTACATTAGTTCTTAATATTGTGGGGTAAACTTGAGTGATCAATAGGAAAAAACCCTCTAAAATACTGCACATCTTCTTTAAATGCTATCCCCATCCATCTGCCACAGACTCGGAGGTGGTCAATGCTTTGTACTGCCAGTGACATTAATAACACCATAGGAGATTCAAATGCCCCTTTTCCTCCTTCTCCGTCCTATTTTCTCAGCTTCCTGCAGTTTTCTAGGCACTAATTACTGTGTTTATTCTTACTTGCGTCATGCTGTCCAAAAAGATCGCCTTTCTGGAAGCAATTATGCAAAAGCAAACAAATGCCCTGTCAAGAAAATGAAGCTTTTTTATTTTTTGAATATGCTTTTTTTTTACCCACCTGAAATAGGGAGACATTTGTTTACTCATTTAATCTAATTTTCCTGCAGTTTTAACATTTTTTTTTTTAAAGAAACAAAGAATATTTTACAAAGTAATACATTTTGGATGTCCCATTAAGCGGTGGGGGTAGGGGTGGAGGTACAGGTAGTATTTTCAGCCTGCCTGTGACGCACAGGCGCTAAAATAATGTTTTCTCCTCTAAAATTAAAAGTGTGTCTGATTTCATGCTCAAGCACAATTAAATATAAACACACAACATCTGAAATTATAATATTAAAGAAGCTCTGGGACCTGTAAGATTTTGTGCTTATACCTCCCAGTTAACAAATATTTTTCAATTCGTTTTAATTAATGAGCCCAAAGAAAGTGTTTTTTATTACTCAGTAAGCTTTAATTTCATTTTAGTACAAAGTAGTGTTAAGTAACATCTTTAACAAAAAGGGTTCAACTGTTTAATCAAACTTTTAAAGGTTATATTCTGATTTATATGGCTGTGCTTCAATAACACTCAAATTAAATGCTTTGAGTGGGTTTCTTTTAAATGTCTTTCTCTAAATGAAGAGCAAAGGTTTCAGGATCAAGTGTACATTTAACATGGGATTATACCTTTTATATGAAGCATTTAGTGTCATTTACTTGATATAGACCCTTCATATATTCATCCATCCATCCATTCTCATCTGCTAATCTTTGTCAAGGTCATGGGGGGTGGAGCCTATCCCGGCTAACACAGGGCGATAATTTGGACCTTTGGAATTAAAGTGGTACCAAAAAGTAAATCACAATTATCACCACATAGCTGAGTGACTGCAAAACCAAATTATGAGTTCTGTGCTCAAAACAACATTTGGAACAGTCGTTCTAATTTAGCACAACTCAGATTTATTTATTTATTTATTTTTACTATTACGATAACAATTATTGCTGCAGCTTAAATCAATACTGTGGTTTTGACTTATGACCTCTGATTATGATTAAATTGGATTTAAAATGGGTGCTGAGGCTTTGTGCTCCTCTCTGCAAGACACAAGTCTATTCAGTTGTACCTTGTAGATAAGTAGGGGGTTTGATAAACCCAGTTCAAAAGGACCACATGTTCCCTCCCAGAGTGTAATCCTGCTCTGTGGCCCAGTGGTTTAATCCAAAATCAAATCCCTCCTGAGGTGCCAAGCAGCATAAAGAAAGCTTTTATGAATCATTGCTCCAAGACTGACAAACTGAGGGAAACACACATATACAGTATTTGTGGGAAGCCACCATGGCAGCCTATAGGTGGCTGATGGGCTGGCTAACAGCCCGCGCGCTCCTGCAGTACTTGTAAGTCAATGAACTCCATGCTGTGCCAGAGCCACTGGCAAAATAATAATAACCTGATTTTTCCTGAACAGGTCTACAGCAGACGCACAAGCTCTTAGAGTTAATTATGAAATTCTTGATAGAAGACTTGCAGCTACTTACCCAAAAGTTTTAATGATGCAGTAGTTTTTCTGCTGTGGGGAAAGTTCATCACTGAGTCCTCATGGGAAGGTGCCTGGACGCTCTTTTTGTTTTACTCTTTTTTTTTTACTAGAGAACCATATGTTGAGTGGGTTTATGTCTTTACTAATAAGTGGTGACTGAGTTTAAAAGCTGAAAATAAAGTGAAAATGATACAGAGCACAGTGGCAAAGAAATCCCTAAAGGCAAAATTTCTACAGGGAAGAAAATCCAAGGAGTGCTCAGCTCTGTGTCACACAAGCTGGCACAATTAAACTTGGCCTTTATCTATCTAGCCTGTTACTGCCCTCAAAAAGCCTTTTTTTATTTTATGGCTGGAATGCCAAAGCAAAATGTATTCAAAATAAAATGACTAAGTAATGCTAACACTGCATTATATTAATAGTGATATAAGAAGAAATGTGTCTAATTAACAGATTTGTTAACTATGATTTAAAGAGTTAGATTGCCATTCACCCTTTAGAGCTACATTAATAAAACAAAGTTGCACATCCCGGTGATGTCACTTAAACTAACCACAGCACCTATGCTTGACTCAAAATTATAGCATTTCCATTTAGCAAATACAGAATATTTTTCTGGTCCTTGGGTTTCAATTGTAGGAAATATTACCATGAAATATAATAGGAATGTTTTTGGGGGGGTTTTTTCCAGCCCTGAGTCATGGTTGTTAGAGAAAAACTAACACAATAGTTTGCAGGTCATCATTATACCTCCCGGCATTTGGTTTAATCTGTTATTACTTTTTCTACAGTTGCATTTTTCACCCCAGTTTTATGTTTATTGTTACAAAGAAACTACCACAAATGCTTCCAGGTAATAAGCCACAACATCAAACATATAATATTTACTTTATTACATTCAATCAAAGGGGTTTTTTAAGGCTATAAAGTAGCTTTAATTTCTGTATTATAATATGGTCATGGTGTCCTAATACGTAAAAACATCTGTACACAAATTATCTTTGTAATCCTGACAGGTTACTATACTACCTAAACAAAAATTATACAAGAAAAAATGTTTATAATACTAATGCTAAATGGTTTTGTGCATTATATACATTTCAGTCAGAGAATCAGCTTAAAACCAAGGTTGATACAAGTATTACTTGGTTATTACCTTGTAATTACATGTAATTAAATGTTAGTCTGAAGTGGCAGTCCTGTTTCTTCTATGCTCATGGCAACTCATGGCAGCAGCATCATATTTGGTGTACAGGCATTAAAGTGGTATCCTAGTTTTCCTCGCTAACGCTACACTAGAAAAAAAAAAGAAAAAAATGTGCTCCTGACCCCAAATGTTAATCTACTGAAACCTATAGTATAGTAGAAACTATAGATTTCAAACCGAATAGTTTTCTTTTGTGTGTATGTTTGAAGTCAGATCACAAAAGATGTTCAAAAATAACATTTCATAAGACATGCTGTGTGAAAGTAAAGTTCAAGATTTTATAACGTAATTAATTTATGATACGTCATTCAGTTCACACAAGTCAGCTTATTCATGTGCTCAAAAACTGAAAGTTAATTTGACATATTTTAAGAACTGTTGAGGAACGCGCTAACTTTTTAGATGATGCACATGAAAGCACACTGTGTTGGCCAGGTGGAGTATTTAAAAGGGTGCTTTTTTAAAAACACCAGATCACGTTGAGATGTCAACAGCCTTCGAGTGTCCCGATAAGGAGGAAAGTAGGTGGCTAATGTTTGACAGGACTGTTGTGATGAAGGATCAAAGGTCCCAGTCTGTTTTTCTGTCACAGCCTCTTTCATACTTGAGAGGGATTTCTGTCTGGGAGAGAGCGTATTTCATGAGGGTGAGTGTGTCTCTGAAAATACTCAATAAGTCAGTGGATCTTTACAAACTACTTTTCAATACTATGCACGTTAAATCCACAGGCACTACGTCATCTTCATCATCGTGATGGAACTGGCCTTTTATCCGGCGCTGGCACTGATGTATTTCTTTGGAGTGATGAAGGCCGCGCAGGATGACCGGGTGGAGCTGACCGACCACGCGTCGATGAACGTGTTCTGTCTGTTCGTGCTGGCACAGCCGCTGTGTCTCGTAATCGGTGGATACACCGGCATGGCTACTTACCTTCTCACATCTCTGATATCCTACAACTTCCTGCCATGGAAAAGCAGCACAAAAAAGCAAGCAAAAGAAAAAGACTCAGAGAAGAAGACAAAGTGAGAGCCAGAAACATACATTACATGGAAATATCAAGAAAGTGGATTCAAAAGGGGACTGGAGAGTATTTAAATTAAGAAAAAAATATAAATAAATAGCTATTTCACAAGACATTATCAGTCATTTAACCTGTTGTCATAAATGTGTTGTTTTGTCTGCAGTTGTAACGATCTGTGAGAAAGTATCTGTATTTTCATACACAAAGTGACCCATTTTATGATTCTCGATGTAGATGATGTTGTTGTAAATACATTCAGCTGGGTGACTCAATAGCCACAAGAGAGAAAATTGCAAACAAAAGGAACATTAAATCCAAAAAAACTTCACCAAGTGAAAAAATATACAGAATAGTGCACAGCACAAACAGAGCTACTCTTGAAATCAATCATTTCTAGACCTATTGGCTGGGAACCTTTCAAATAAGTTGAATACTTACTTCCACACCTTTATGATCAGGTTAGATGAGAGGATCAACACCATATTTTGTAATACTGAGCTAAAGCCAGCAGCTTGTGAGTTTAGCACAAAGATGGGAATGGGGCAAATTTTGGGGGGGGGGTTCCCTTTCTTTTTTCCATTGTCTTACAACATTACAGATAAATAGAGAGCCATAAAGGTACCTTTGGACTGATTCGACCTAGCTCTTTATGCTAAGAATCCATAACAAGCCAGCTAACAACTTGCCTCAGGTATTAATGATGGTGGAGCTCAGGTTAGAGATCCTTTCCCCAGATTAACTTAAAATGTATGCAATAAGCAAAAGTTACAGCTAGGGTCAAAAAGTTCACAGCAACCTTAATAAGTTGCCCAAAATAATGATTTCTCTGTCTCTCATGGAGTTAAGGAAACTGACAGGATGGCAAGTACTGTAGATATCATGAACTTAACCCATGGTTGGGTTTTTGGGACTTTGTCAGCTTTATTGACAGACACAGTAAGAGGGAAGCAGAGGGAGAGCGTAAGAGGGGAAGACATGTGGCAAAGGTCCGCGGGTCGGACGCTCTTGAGCATCACCTGCTCAGCACTGAGCCAAACCGGCGCCCCGTTAAGCCTAAACCCATCGCCTGCTTCATGGCACGATGCCGTCCTCCTCTTCACATTAAAATTGATTCAGTCAATTAGTCACTTTTTTTATTTAACACATTTTACAAGACTTAGTTGTTGGTTGTTGGAAGAATTAACAGTGAAGTGCTCTATTCTCAGCTGCACTGAATACACCAGGTGCTGTCACATCTCAGCCAAATTAAATAGTCAGAGGTCACAGTTACACACTGCAGATAATTATGGCGACAGGAGGATAGCATACTCTAAAATAGTTTCAGGTCTTCATCACAGCAAAGGGGAAATCATCAAAGGAGTTTGGGCTCATCATAATGGTTCGAGGTAATTGTTGTATCACTGTAGAGGCACACTGTGGTCTCAGGACAGCAGCCACTAAGGGAAATCAGAACCTGTGTGGAATAGATCTTCTTATTCGACTCTTGGCAAGAAGTGTACTTCCCAAAATGAAAAATTGTTCCTTTAAACTGAGAAAATGATTCAGTGAACATCTCCAAATTATAATTACATTGTTAATGTCATAATATGAAACCAATTAGCTCTGGACTGTAAAGTTTGTCAGTGACAAAAAAAGAAAGCGCTGGGTTTTTTCTTTTCACCTATGACAGTGACACTGAATGTGTCTCTGGCCTTATAGCTGAGTCATTTCTACTGAACCTGCCTACTTGAATATGACTAATCTGTCAATTAATTAAGTATTCAGTATATTATACACTCATGAACAGTGTTTCACAAAAGCTCCCACTAAACATAATTATTAAATCAGCATTGTGCTTTTTCCATCGGTGTTCATGAATGACTGAGTGTCCCTCTGATGTGAATAAGCCTGGTACCACAGAGCGTCGGGGTGTGCGTAAACCCGGACTCAAAGAGAGAGAGCATAATGGGATTAGACTGTGGTATATGGGTGATAGTCCAAGGCTGTGCTCAGTGGGTGCGCAAATGTGCAAATGCTTGCTGTTTGAGTGAAAAACAGTTCGTTTTTTTTTTTTTTTTTTTTTTTTTTTTTTGCAGGAAAAGAAGTTTATTAGTTTCCTCAGCACTAATATCCTCAGTTCACGACTTTCTCTCAGAGTACCTCTCACTTATTTCTCCTCCTAAGTGTGAATTTATGTAGAATGAATAAGGTTGTAACCTAAAGTGTCAATCATTCGCTATAAAGGCTCTAATTCCACAGTTATTATCCGTATATATGTTCTTTCAAGGTATAGCATGAGAAAATTGTTCAGCTTTTGCGCTCCACACATATTGTTTCCTATTCAGTATGTGTGGAGCATGTTCTCAGTTTACCTCCCTTAATGTCACACTGGAGGTGCTTCCTACTGCATCTTCATGTTATTTAAAATAATAAGCCTGCAGCTTCCCTTTTTTGTCACCCCAACAGGATTCTTCTTATTCCCCAGCCAGCACTCAAAACCATACTCCTTTCTTTCTTGTGTTTCATCTTCTGTCTCAGTCTTAATCCTTTTCCACAGTTGGGCTCGTTTCCATAATGTCGCTCCTCCTCGCTTGCATTATCATTAAAAGGGGATGGGGGGGGAATCTAATAAATTATATAATAAAGTGTAATTTCTCTTATTGTCTATTTAGGATCACTGATATAAAGTAAGGTTTTAAGAATTCAGTTGGAAAAGTGTGTGCTTCATAAGTGGCAGCTCATAACACACTGAGCAGTTGTGACAATGTCAATTTTAGTTCTATTTATTAATAAAACTGAAACAAAGGCACCTTTCATGCTGGTAAACGTGTAGCATACATTAGCTTTGTACTTCAGGCATATTCAGTTTGGGCTCTGTTTTGGTTTCCACTGATTACCAAGGAAAATGTCCGGGTCTTTAGCTAAATTATCCCCCATGTCCATGCTAACAGGTAGCATCAAGCTGTGTTTTGGCAGGTGATCCAGTACTTGGAAAGTGACAGGCCAGCCAAGTGGCCCACTGACACTGCCATTATTACAAAAACCCAAGGTTACTGTGATACTGGAAACTTTCATTTTGTTTTACCTACCAGTACCCTCTGAATATAGAACATAGCTACACTCTCGGGGTATTTGGCTGAGTTTCATATTGTGTTTTTTAGTTACAAGGTGATGGATATTGTAGGACAGAGACTGATGGATCAACTAGTGAAAACAGACTTACTGGAACGTTGAAGTGTAATGAAACAGACGGAGGCATTCAAATGAAATTTCAGCAGTTTGCTGTATGGAGAGAGCAGATGGAGCACATGCAGCTGGGATGTGACAGGGCTTGTGTATGGATGTTTATTTGTTTGTGACTGGCATCTTCAAATGGTTTCTGCCTCCTCTGAGGCGTTAATGGCCATCGTACATCACAGTGCTTGTGTCTCCCATCGCGGCTGGGCCAGGCGCAGCCCGACACAAGTTAATGATCAGAGTTTGCAAAGGAAATGAAGATTTATGAGTTTTGGAAATGTATCTCTATCCCTGAAGTAGAAAGAAATGAATCTAGTTGAAAAACATGCCCTCCCATGTCTACATTTCATCGTCTACAACCTGTTGGTCTGTTTGTACTGAATGATCATAACTCCTCTCCCATCTGCAATGTAAGAGATCCTTTGGTCTTTAATATCAGACAGACAGACTCGAGAGCTAAGAAGTTAGAAAGCTGGGTAAATACGATAACTAATAACAAAACTAAGTGTCTGATAATGAGTGTCATCTTCTCCAAAGAGATTTTTGATATTTCTTTATGATCCACAATAGAGGTAGGGTACCCTCTATTTGAATTATCCTTCGAAGAATGCTCATTACTCATTCGTCAAGCTCAGTGTAGGAATACCACATAATCAGCATATTCTTATATCTGAAGGGCTAAAATCAGCGAATGTTGATGACATTTTGCTTGAAAAACTACTCAAAAGGCATACAGAAGAAGTCTATCTGAGCAGGATGCACGAACATTACATCGCATTAAATCCAAAACCAGAAAATGCGCTTGTTTTGAACTGATTTATTGTCTTGAGGAAACACTGGATCCTTCTTTAAATATTTATTTACATTATTTACAGTTCAAACCTATTTTACATGGGTTGGTTGCATGCACATTATCATATAGTAAAAATAAAGTACAGATATTTACAGTCATTTAAGAGGGAGTAGTCTGTGCAATAAAAGGCACAAATGACCTTTGACCCTGCATGAATGTCTCACAAGTACATTTTTCATAGACACTGCCACATATTGCGTTACCATGCTACACACACCTGGAGAAAAAAAGCACTCGAGCAGCTGCAGAGGAGACGTGTGTTGGTGTGTGATAGAGATTCACTGACAAGCAGCAGAGCCGTAAAGTGCCCTCTCGATTGTGCCTAGACACGATCCTATCCTCTCAGCAGCCTGAGGCAAAGTTGAAAGTCTTTTTCAGCCATAATGATAAAGCGAGCAGAGACGGTGACTCACTAAGAACAGAATTCCACAATCTGTAGGACAATCTACAGTCATCAGAGATTCAGGATATTTGGCGAATGATTATCAATGTCCTACGTGTACCTTCTGTTTGATAAGGCAGTAAGGCCTGTTGGCGGAGGCATGAGGCTAATGCTGAGAGACTGACTACTTAAGGTTTTTTTTTCCCCATACAGTCATAAGACGGCTGGGCTGGAAACAAAGGGCTAAAGGTGGTAATCACACGATTGGTCTGACTGACAGCTTGACTCTCCAATCTGTTCTGTAGTCCTATGTTGAATTTTCTTGCCTGCGAAAACTGATAGATTTACATTTTTTATTCAGCCAATTCACCATTTGCTAAGCACCACCACTAAAACAGCAATAGCCTAAGTCATAGTTTCAAAAATGTAATAAGAAAAAGTGAATTTGGATTTGTAAACATGCTAAAACATTATGAACGGGCCTCTACTGTGATCAATATCCTGTGTAAAGAGATAGTAATAGTAGCACTGTCTATTTTATCCTTTACAGGAATAAATGACAGTAGCAACTAAGCAGTTTACCACCTACAGAAGTACCCTAGCATTATTTCCTAAAGCAAATGACAATTTCACATTGTGTAGGATTATATTACAAAAATACCTGTTCAGAACTGGAACAACTACTGCAATGAGAGCAAAGAGTAACAAAAGCAGCTCTGCCCTCATCTTTATTTGGTTTGGAGGGAAATGAGCACTGACACCTGTTTTAAACAGCATCAGATTTGCTCACTGGGTATTTGTTACATTTTCTGCAGCAAAAGAAAATGACCTTGCAAGAATAGACAAAAATAAATCAAACCACTGTGACGCCTGTCCAAGTGCGTCCTTATATATAGCTGTGGATTTCCACAGCTATATATGTAACCGGGGAACATGTACCAACAATAACTTGTAGTGGGGCTCAGCAAATGGTTGTGCGAGTGCTATTGTTTGAAGCGTTGCTTTTTTAACTAACACTGGGGGTACTGCTTTTGGATATTTAAAGTTGAGCGAGATGTGCAACTAGTCGACTAGACATTTAAATATTGCTGCTCTTGCTAATCAGTGCTAGAAATGCTAGTCAGTTAAATGTCTTGTCCTTTTTTTCTTAATGTACAACGGCAATAACTGGTTCAAAGAAGTTGCTGCGCCACCATGGCATCTGGTGCTAACCATGCTAGCCAGTGCTGTTGTGCAGAATTTAAAAAAAACTACGTAACGAGCGACTGTATGTCAGCTTTGTCAGGATAAACTGGAATGTAACCAGGCATCTGACGTGATGTGCAACCATACTGTGCACCGGGATGTGGACGCTAGCAAGAACCCAACGCTACTGTAGCTAGCCCTGCTGAGGTTAGCCAAAGGTTAGCCACCACTGCGCTTTTTGTTTTTGCAACATTATACATGGCACAAAGTGCTATACAGATAAGTAAATTTAAAATACTAACTGATAAAAAAGAAACGTGATTAATGGTTTCATATAGCTCCACACAAAATATGCCCGGCCAATGTTTAACTTTGTCTACTTTAAGTGTGCCCAGTTTTCATGTTTTCTGAGAGTTTTCTGTCTTTTAGACTAATCAGCTGGACTAATTATTTTCTCTCATCTAACTTACTAGCAAATTAGTCTTTAGGAAGATTCCTATTGATTACAGATTAATGGGTTTTACAGATTGAGCAACATATAAGCTGGAGCTATAAAAATCTACAACTTCTTTTTCCCATGATTATAAAAAAGGACAACAGGGATCTGTCTTTTTTATGATTGAATTAGTATCTTACATAATATATCAGCAGAAACATTATTATTACTCATTTCTACCCCTGCTATAGTTCTAAATGGATGTCCTCTTTTCAGTGTATTTTTAATGGCTGGAGCTTTGTTTGGGACTCCTAAAACCATTTCTTTGTAAACTGAGTCTAAAACATGGCTTAAATACATAGCTGCAAAACAGCCTCGTGTTCATTTTCAAAGTATGAATAAACCTAGCTATCAGTGATTCAGCTGAGGTCAGCCAATGAGAAAGAAGCGTCGCTTAATCTCAACGGCATCTCCTCTGTAATACGTGAAAAGGAATTGGCACAACTATTTACACATCGTCAAGTAATGAAGTGATGCTGAAGTACAAGTCTCAGAGTTTGGGGCAACTTAAGGTTGGGCTGATCCAAGGTCAGATGATAGTTTATTGCTTCTGCATGTTTATAATAACTCTCTGAGTAGATTTTATGCAGAGTCATCATTTTTGTATTGCATCTTTTGCGTGACGCATTAACAGTCAACAAGTCCAAATTCAGACATTTCGGAGATTTTGATTCAGGTGCACATCATTTAAATTAGCAATAAAAGAATGAATGACTTGCCCCCCCGAAAGGTGTTTCTGGACTTCTGATCAGCACCATCAGCATCGTTCAGAAAATGTACAAGCACAGGGCACGACAGAGAGTGCCTAAAGCTACAGAACTACAAGATCCTAGCATTAAATAGAAATATGGAGATGTTTTGAAAAATGAGCTAAATCCTTTCTCAGCATTATTACCACGTGAAACACATCACCAACCTGGTGAGTAGGGTCAGTTTGGCTAATTGGCACAGATAAATACATAGTGTACAGTGGAGTCAAAGTATACAACTTGTTAGTTTGGGAGTTTAATTACCCCACTGATCACATTTTTCAACACTCAGTCCAGTTTTATATTCAAACTACTATACAAATACCCTATTTTGTACATATTTATGGTCAAAATTCAGTGCACATCTTCTTTGGCCAAATTGGGAAGATGCTATCTTAACTGTGTACGCTCTGTACACAAAAGCACAGTACAAAGATAACAAGTAAAGGGAATCAGATGCAAAATCAAAACATGAAAATGGCTATTTTACAAGAAGGGGTGAGAGACTGACAGTACCATTTTTCTCAAAGTAAAAAAAATCTGTCAAACAAGGCATTTGTTTGATTCAAAAAGCTAGCTAAATTCACAGGGTCAAGTTATGACTAATATTATCCTTCAACCTTTACCTGAGTTTCTAATCATAGCAAAAATAACACCCAAGAATGCTTCATCATACTGACCCCGTAAAAATGTTTGCATTCATTACAACCTCCCCACCTCAAAAAAAACCCCTCCAAAACCCCGATACAGTGGCACGCAAAAGTTTGGGCATCGCAAGAGCTCTGAGATCTAAGACCTTAGTTCTCTCGTTTGGGCCGTGGCTTGATGATGATGCAAATTATTAAAGGCTTTGCAAATACTCATGCTTCAACACTAGGGCAGTCACTGTACTCCTTCAGCAGCTGCCTAGCACTCTAAAAATGTAAATAATTGATGCCCACACAGCAACAGCTATAAGAAGATAGGAAAGTGTTTTTGAGGAGGCGGTCAGTTAGTAAACATAAATAAGAGATGGTGGTTAAAAGGAACGATGGATGGTTAAGTTGAGGTCTAGAAATCCTAAAAACAAGTCTGATGGAGTCAGAATAGAAGTTTGCGGTCACAGTGTACAAAGACGTTTGGGGAGACTGGGGTTCAGGTGGTAAAGCGGGCTGTCTACCAATCGGAAGGTCAGTGGCTCGATCCCTGGCTCCTCCAGTCCACGTGCCGGGGAACCCCTGGCCAAGATACTGAAGTTACCCACAATGTGCCACTGGAGTGTGAGTCTGTGTCAGTGGTAGAAAGTGAATTTTCTGAATGAGACTTGTAGAAAGCGCTTTGAGTGCTCAGTTGGTTGGATAAAAAAATAAATACTTGATCAAGTCGATAAATCGAGCTTTGGTCTTATGTTTGAGCCAGTGGCAAGGGAAACTTTTTTGCAAAAAAACGCTAAAATAAAAATTTTACAAACATTACTTGCCAAGCCATTCGCAGTAACAGAAATTTTTAAAGGGGGTGCTCAAACTTCTGCATGTCACTGTAATTGTTTTTGGAGTGTAAGCAGCTTCAGACTCATGTTGGACACATGAAACAGCAGCAGAACATACTCACGTATCAGAGCAGAGTTGATGCTGAAAGCACTTCATACTCTCAGCACGCTTTTGAATGTGAACGCTGTTTTATGATCCCAGCATCACTTAACTCAACTACATACTGTGTGTCTCTGGGTCTTTTATAAGGAAAAGTGCACTACATCACCAATATATTATTTTTTTAACAAAACCGAGAGATACTGCCTAACTGAACGAAGCTTAGCTGTAATACTAAGAGACTGTGAATTGTGTGTTGTTGTTTTTTTAAATCTAGCGGTAAGACATCTATGTGTTAAAAGAAGCTCTTGTCATTTTGGAGTGGTACAGGAAAAGTTCATAAACAGATGTGAATGCTTGCCATTTTCAGGATTATAAATCAGAGGTGTCAGACAAAAAAAAACGAAGGAGATTTTTAAATGACTTTAAGAATCGCTGTCGCCCGTCGACATGTATGGACGTGTATGTTTGTCTCAGTGGAACATGGCAGTGCTGAATCTGTTTCATTAAAGAGACACTAAATCAACACAGTGAGGGACGCCAGGACCTATCAGGCAAGATGGATAACCGAAACATCCTCTGAAATCGTCTATTTGTGTGTGTCCACAGTTTGTGCATATGTATGTGCTGCCCACACACATAATCTGCCACATAAACAGATTTGTACGTCAGTGCACGGGTACAGGAAGTTTATTCCTGTCTGTAAGTATAGCAGCAAATAGTGGGTGGAAGAAAATTGGGATGTTAATAATAAATCCCTCTCAGTTATGACCTACTTTCACCCAAGTAATCTTGCCTGAAAAGCTGGTGAGAGCTGCGAGACCTCTAATTAAATTGGCTTCCCAGAGAAGTAGCTGGGAAAGAGGTGGACTCCTCAGTAAGGCTGGTCAGTCTGACACTCTTACTAACCTCAAAGATCAGAGTGGAGCAGGAAAGAAAAAAAAGGCCGGGGGAAACGAGTAGCGCTCCTATTATGCTTTGCGTCGAGGATAAATGGCAGGTATGAGCCACACACTGAAGGTTGGTTTGGATAATGATCTGGCTCTCTGCCCTCGATGCGGCACTCAAGAACGTGTGAGGAGCGTCTTCTGTTTGTGTCGTGCGCATCTGCAGGGGTGTTTCTTATTTTTGCCGCAGTTAGCACTTCACAGAGCAGATAATAAAGTCTGTTTGGGTCCTCCAGGACCAGTGCTACCTCGGTTGTGCTACTGGACATGTGTTTCCTATTTGCAAGGTCAGCAGCCAGACAGTCTGATAACCCGAGGCCCACAGAGGACAAATCCACACAGAGATCAGGAGCTACTCAGAGCATTAAAGAAAAAAAAGACTTCAATATGTGGAGCACCAGGTGTTTTTGTACACGGAGACCCGTAAAAATGTTCACTCCCACCTCATACTGTAAGTCCAAAACAACTGAGGTAGGGAAAATAATAAATTAACACAAGATATTACAAAAATGAAAAACAATACAGTTCCACTAAGATAGTGAGAGGAAGTTGATCGTAAAGGGAGAAAACACAGAGTCAAAAGCAGAAGACTAAGTGATGGTATTTCCAAGATAGTCTGTTGACCCACTGCTGTGAACACACAGTATGATTGTCCACTTGTGTTCTGCATCCGAACAGCCACAATGCTCCCGATTGGATGAACACAGGTCTCAGTTCTTTAGCGTCCCTCTGGGGTTTTTTTTAATTCAGGCTGTGTCTTAATTTTCAAACAACAGATGCATGAATACACATGTCTCTGAGCAGGTCCAGCTCACTGTTTGAAGGAACAGAAGGACACTTTTTCATTTATTTGACACCAGGCTGCAGTAGTTTCCATGTCAGGAGAGAATCCCTTTTTGCCTGATGCACACACACAGCCAGGCACGATGCTGTTTCTCTTTTCCAAGTAGCACCACATTTGAATGGCACTTTCAAATTGGCAGTAAAAAAAATCTGAAAGGCAAATACTTTTTCTTTTGACTACATATTTCACCTCGGCTTTGTCATGTTGCCTTGTGACAAAGAAGGAAAAAAAAGACACTCCGATCGCCTTGGAAACTGTGATTTCAGTGTCACATTTCTGTGGTAGAAGCGAGCAGGTCACAGATCGGTGGCTCAAGTTGTGGAAAAATGGCTGACAAAGGAACCGCCGTCCCAGCGGTTCTCACCTCTTCCTCCACACCTTTGACAGCCAGATCTTCACCGTCTTGTCGCTGGAGACGAAGAGAGAGAGAGAGGTGGGATGATGAGCAGTCGAAAATCAAGACGAACACAACAAAGGGGAGAAAATAACAGAACATCAATCAGGCACTCCCGCTTTCAAAACAAGTCATTGTACATCAGACACAACACAAAGACATGAACTTCAAAGAACACTTCGAACACACACACACACACAGACTTCATTAAAGACCCTTCCACATGGTGTCACAGTAAAAACACCTCTCCAACCTAAAGTTTAGGAGCAGGTTCATAACTCTGCAACAAGTAAATCCAATTAACCCGCCCACAGCATCGCTGTTACTCTGCTAACCGTGCAGATTCATTTTCACAGTTTCGCTTGCTCATTCTCACCGTTCAGGTCCACTTTGTATTAGTCAATTAGGTAACGCACAGAACAACATCGCATTTTCAATTAACACTACACACATATGTTGCTCATAAGATTGAGCGTTGATTGGTTTTTGGGGGGGATTTTTTTTAATAAATAATTTGTGTGAATGTGAGTGTGAATGGTTTTCTCTCTGTGTTAGCCCTGCGTCACATTGGCGACCTGTCCAAAGTCTACCCCGCTGCTCGCTCTATGGCAGCAGGCATAGGCTTCAGCCTCTCGCCAAACCCTGGTAAAGGTAAGCGAAAGAGACTGGATGGATTTTTTAAGCTATAGCCGGTATACATAAGATGGACGTAGTGCTGTGATGTCACCCACTGGTCACAAAGTAGCATTTTTGGAGTGTTGACTTGATCATTTCTTTTTTCACGACAGCCATCTTACAGTCCTCTGAAATGTAAAGTTTTCACAGCATTAACTACAGGACTTAAGAAGGCAAATAGAAATCAGGTCCTGCTAATCAAATGCACTTGGTTAATTGATCATGAGCAAGTGTGAGCACTCCTATAAAAGCAGAAACTTTGGCAGTTTTCTGGTGTGTGGTAACAGAGCGCCAATCTTCCCAGGAGTGGACATCCCTGTGTGCAACAGATGGCCTCAAGCACAGCAGCAAATCTACAACAGAATGGCTGAAAAAGAAAGGAATAAAAGTGTTGCAAAAGACTGATAGTCATACAGTTACTG